>NC_080192.1:72356980-73606980 GCF_030028045.1 Hippopotamus amphibius kiboko
TGGAGAGAAGTTACAGTGCCTTGAAAATGGAAAAAATGAGGACCACCAATTCACACGAATGACACTGGTTCTGACTTTACAGCTGAACACGGGAAAGAGGGCAGAGATCCCAAGGATGATGTTTCTCTGTTAGAATCAAGGTGTTGGGGGACTTCCCTGATAGCACAGTGGTTAAGAATCACCTGCCAATGCAGGGGACATAGGTTCAATCACTGGTCCCAGAAGATCCCACGTGCCAAGGAGCAATGAAGCCTGTGTGCCACAACTACTGAGCCCACGTGCCACAACTACTGAAGCCCTGTGTTCCGCAACAAGAGAAGCCACCACACTGAGCAGCCTGCACACCAAAATGAAGAGCATCTCCGGCTCGCCACAACTAGAGAAAGCCCGCGCACAGGAATGAAGACCCAACACAGCTAAAAAACAAACAAAGAAACAAAAAAGAATCAAGGTGTTGGACACACTCTCTTGGACTTTAGCGAGGCCATTTAGTCTAGTGGTTAAACATAAAGACAGTAAAGCCAACTACCTGCTCTGCTACTCACTAGTCACACGACCATGGGCAAGTACCTTCTCTGCCTCAGTTTCCTCATCAGTAAAGGGGAGAGGTTGAGAGTTGCTACTTCCTAGAGCTGTCGTGAGGACTCAATCGATGTATGTAAAGTCCTTTGAAAGGATGCCTAGTCCAGGCTGGTGTGATCTCGGTGCTCTTACTCAATTCAACAACTAGCTGAAAGCCCACTGTGCAGAGCTCATGTTTAAAAGGAACAGTGTGTCACATGTCACAGCTGCCATCTGGGCCAAGCTCTTTCAGACTTCTCCCATTGCTGATAAAGAATGGGGGGCCACGAGAAACTAGGACCTTCTGCCGGGGGCCTGGGGGTGTGGGATGGGGTATAGTGTGTGGCTCAGGGCACATGAATGGGCTTGCTGGCCTAGGAGTGAGAGGCCTGGGCCTGGCCCAGGCCCTGACTGCCCAGGATCTTTGGTGAGTCCCTGCCGCAGAGCCTGGGAGCTTAAGCGTCTCTTGCCCACCCTCACCTCCAAGAGAATTGAACAGGGAATTCCCTGGTGGTCCAGTGGTTAGGATTCTGTGCTCTCACTGCCAAGTGCCTGGGTTCGATACCTGATTGAGGAACTAAGATCCCACAAGCGATGCAGCACAGCCAAAAAGAAAAACAACAATTGAATAAAATAGCCTGCTGTGTGCCACTGAACACCAACCTGGGTGCTATGGGTTTGGAGTTCTCTTTTTTCTTTATTTTTTTCTTTTTTTTTAAATTTTTTCATCTTTAGTGGAGTATAATTGTTTTACAGTATTGTGTTAGTTTCTGCTGTACAACAAAGTGAATCAGAGCTGTATGTATACCTATATCCCCATATCCCCTCCCTCGTGAGCCTCCCTCCCACCCTCCCTATTCCCATCCCTTTAGGTCTTCACACAGCATCAAGATGATCTTCCTGTGCTCTGCAGCAGCTTCAAGATGGTTCCATCTCTCACTGACTCCATGGGTGGAGTTAAATTATTGAGAGCTGAGAAAGCTGACGCACCAGTCCCTGCAGACCTGCAGAAGCATGGACAAAAGGAAGAGGCAGTGCCACTTCTGCACTTTCTGAGCTCAGAGATACTTGCAGTCAGGGAAATGCATCTGAGGTCACCGTTCACTGAACAGGAAGGAAGCATCCTGGAAAGGGTCTGCTGGGAGGAGGGGGGACTGCGGTGGGGGATGGGAACACCGTGGAGCCAGACCAGGATCCAAGGCAGTTTCAGAGGCCATCCATTAGGACTGGGATGGGGAGAGTGGAGTGGCAGGAACATTCAGGGAGGAGAAGGTGGGAGACTTTGAGTAAAGGCAAACCACCCCTTCCCTACCCACCACTCCCTTCAGCTTGACTGCAGTCACGGATGCGTGAAGTAGTAGTAATAGCTACCATGTTTACTCTGCAGGAGGCACTGTTTCAGAGGCTCTGCCTGCATTAGCTCACGTGATGCTCTAATAAACCTCTCTTGACGTACTTTTACCTTATTTCACAGATGAAGAAACTGAGGCACAGAGGATGAAGCAACAGTTAAATCAGTGAAGAGTCACACAAATTTCGAGTCTGTGAGTGCTTCTTCCCTGGCTGTCAGTAAGTGCAGAGGCAAATAGGATGCCCTTAGGTGGTAACTCTTCTTTGCACTTAACACGTTTACTTCTCCCTTCTTTCCTCTTTATTTTTGTTAACTCTGTTGCTTTTACAGTCTGTATTTTAAGCCTCTTCCAACCCTGTCAGAATAGAAAAGGGCATTTCTAGGAGACCTGACTTCAAGATTGTCCCCCCTCCCCCCACTTTCCCCAGAGTAAGAAGAGGCAGGAAACCAGAGCACATGTTCTTCCCAGAAATAATGTTGATACAGTGGCCTGACCATGTCTTAGAGTTACTGAAAACTCTGTTCTCTTAGACTTCTCAAGAAAGGAAATCTGGGAGAGTTCCCTGGTGGTCTAGTGGTTAGGATTCCAGGCTTTCACTGTCGTGGCCCAGGTTCAATCCCTAGTTGGGGAACTGAGATCTCACAAGCCATGTGGACAGCCAGAAGGAAGAAAGGAAGGAGGGAAGAGGGAAGGAGGAAAGAAGGAAAAGAAAGAAAGGAGGGACTTCCCTGGTGGTGCTGTGGTTAAGAATCCACCTACCAATGTCAGGGACACGGGTTTGATCTCTTATCCAGGAAGATCCCACATGCCCGAGGAGCAACTAAGCCCATGCGCCATAACTACTGAGCCTGTGCTCGGGAGCCACAACTATTGAGCCCACTCACATACCACAACTACTGAAGCCCGAGCACCTAGAGCCCATGCTACACAACAAGAGAAGCCACTGCAATGAGAAGCCCGCACACCGCAATGAAGAGTAGCCCCCACTCGCTGCAACTAGAGAAAGCCCGCGTAGCAACGAAGACCCAACATAGTCAAAATTAAATAAATAAATAAATAAATAAATAGAAAGGAAACTTGTTTTGCACCCAGCTGTAGTCAATTCCTACAGAAATAGGGTCAAAATAACAATTCAAGTAAGGACCACACATCACCATCCTACCACCACTCTCCCACCTGCTCTGGATGTGGCTGGTCTCTATCATCAAATATTTCCTCACTGCCCATCAGACAGGACTGGCCACCCAGTATCCATGGCTCTGCCCCCACAAGGTCCAGGGAAAGTTCCAGACAGAGAGGGAATATAGGGGAGGGACGCTTTCAAGCACCCACATAGCCAGGCTCTGATGTGGAGAGTCATTGGTTGAGCGTGGCCTCAGGCCAGCGTTCCATAGCAATAAAGAGCTGGATTTTGGTGGTGCCAGGCAAATGGGTCAGTCTGTTCCTCTGCCAACACAAAGGGTGGGGGACTGGTCCACGTGCTCCAGACTTCATATGCCTCCTCCCTGACCACTCATCCCTGGTCTCTTTCCTTCGGTTTTAAGTTCACACACTTGGGCATGATGTGGCAGGGGTCCCAGACATAGGGGGCAGAAGCACAGTTCTTAGAGCTTGAAATGGTCCCTAAACGAGCTTCTGGACATCCCGGGGTTCCTGGAGACGTCTTCAGAAAGGCCTCTCCGGAGACCTCAACCAGGACTCCATTTCCCGCAAGGCCCAGCTTTCTCAGCTCTTGCCAGGAAAGCAGGGAAGAAAGGCAACTTGCTGGAAACTCAGGAACTGTGTGTAATGAGGCTGCTGTGGCAGAGGGGGGAAGGGGTCAGCTCACTACCAGCGCGCCCGGGGACACGTGGCTTTGGGCTGAGAAAGTGAGTGGGCAGCAGGATGTGAGTCATCCACACAGCCTTCCCACGGCCAGGGTGGAGGGCAGTGGTCCCAGGCACTCCACTGCTTCCCCAGCTCTTCAGTCTTTCCCTTATCCACCAGCAGTCTAGTACAAATCTGGCAGAGCAACAAGACTGACTGGCCCTCGCCCTTGCAAAACACAAATCCCTTCTTACACCCAGAAGTTCGCACTGAGGACTGGCCCCGAACACAAGAGCCGAGGAGGCAAAGTCAACCTTCCAGCCACCTCAGACCTCCTACTCATGTACCAGTCCACATAGCTCGTCATCCGGGTCACTCTGATTCATCGCTCTTCTCTCAGCAAACATTTCCAGAGCACAGGAGGCCACCCTCTGCTCTCCATGGGCGTCCCCCAGCTGGCTCAGGGTCCCTCACTCATCTGATCCCCTCATCAAGAAAAGCTCTCCAAGAGCCCAACAGCACTCAATGGGTAAAGCTGGAGAAAAAGCTGTTTGTTAGGGGAGGCAACCGAGAGCCTGAGACTGCACCCCAGCCCCGCAGGCCCAGAAATTCAGATATGTGGGGGCTCGGAGGGCTTCAGCTGCTGGGAACTGCCTCGAGGGAGACTGAGATTCTAACAGAGCCCGGTCTCCTCATTTTCAGTGGGGAAATCCATTTCCACTGATAGAGAGACCCTCTTGCCCTCTGCCTAGACCTTGCTCCTCTAAGTGTGTTCTGCGGACCAGCAGCAAGGAAGGTGGCAGAATCTCAGGCCCACCCAGACCTGGAGAAACAGAATTTGCATTTTTAAAAAAATTTTATTGAAGTATAGTTGATTTACAATATTGTGTTGATTTCTGCAGTACAGCAGTGATTCAGTTATACATATATATATATTTTTCATATCCTTTTCCATTATGGTGTATCAGAGGATCTTGGATATAGTTCCCTGTGCTATACAGTAGGACCCTGTTGTTTATCCATCCTATATATAATAGTTTGCATCTATTAATCCCAAACTCCCGATCCTCCCTCCTCCCCCCACTTGGCAACCACAAGTCTGTTCTCTATGTAGAATCTGCATTTTAGCAAGGTCCCCATGGGACTTGTAGGGACGTTACAGTTTGAGAAGCAATTACAAGAAGAATAATGATTCTTGTTATCTGGAAAGTTTAGAAACAATACCTTCTTTTTCAGTTGGATGTTGAAAAGCCACCACAATATTCCATTGTATTATTTTTTCGTCAGATCTTTATTGGAGTATAATAGCTTTATACTGCTGTGCCAGTTTCTGCTGTACAACAAAGTGAATCAGCTGTATTTACACATATGTCCCCATATCCTCTCCCTCTTGAGCCTCCCTCCCACCTGTGTTCTATTTTAAATCTGATTTTCCTGAGCAAGCACTCCGACCGTTTTAGCTAAGGAGTAGTTCAGCACCTAGGCTCTGGGGTCAGACTATCTGAAATGAGAATCCTGCTCTACCATTTCCTGGCTATGACCTTGGGCAAATTACCTCACTTCCCTGTGCCTCACATTCCTCCTGTGTAAAGTGGAGGTAATAGGTTGTTAGAAGGATTAAGTAAGTAAAGTGCTTGGCTTACATGTGGCATTTAGCAAGCACTCGGTACCCTTGGATAGCCCTTTTGGCTCTGTAAGCAGCACCATGGCGGTCGGGAAGAACAAGCGACTTACAAACGGTGGTAAAAAGGGAGCCAAGAAGAAAGTGGTTGACCCATTCTCTAAGAAGGATTGGTATGATGTGAAGGCACCAGCTATATTCAATATAAGAAATATTGGGGGACTTCCCTGGTGGCTCAGTGGTTACGAAGCCACCTGCTGATGCAAGAAGGGACATGGGTTTGATCCCTGGTCTGGGAAGATCCCATGTGCTGCAGAACAACTAAGCCCTTGTGCCACAACTATTAAGCCTGCACTCTAGAGCCCTCAAGCCACAACTACTGAGCCTGAGTGCCACAACTACTGAAGCCCTCGTGCCTAGAGCCCGTGCTCCAGAACAAGAAGCCACCGCAATGAGAAGCCATGCACCCCAAGGAAGAGTAGCCCCCGTTCACCACAACTAGAGAAAGCCCACATGCAGCAAAGAAGACCCAACACAGCCAAAAAATAAAAAATAAATTTAAAAAAATTTGTTTAAAAAAAGAAAGAAATATTGGGAAAACACTTGTCACGAGAACTCAAGGAACCAAAAATCGCATCTGGTGGCCTCAAGAGTCGTGTATTTGAAGTGAACCTTGCTGATCTGCAGAATGCTGAAGTTGCATTTAGGAAATTCAAGCTTATTACTGAGGATGTTCAGGGCAAAAACTGCCTGACTAATTTCCATGGCATGGATCTTACCCATGACAAAATGTGCTCCATGGTCAAAAATTGGCAGACCGTGATTGAAGCTCACATTGATATCAAGACCGATGGTTATTTGCTTTGGCTGTTCTGTGTGGGTTTTACTAAAAAACACAACAATCAGATTCGGAAGACCTCATATGACCAGCACCAACAGGTCAGCCAGATCTGCAAGAAGATGATGGAAATCATGACCCAAGAGGTGCAGACAAATGACTGGAAAGAGGTGGTCAGTAAATTGATTCCAGACAGCATTGGAAAAGACATAGAAAAGGCCTGCCAATCTATTTATAGACTCCATGATGTCTTTGTTAGAAAAGTAAAAATGTTGAAGAAGTCCAAGTTTGAACTGGGAAAACTTATGGAGCTACATGGTGAAGGTAGTAGTTCTGGAAAAGCTATGGGGATGAGACAGGCGCTAAAGTTGAAAGAGCTGATGAATATGAGCCAGTCCAAGACTCTGTTTAAAAATCAGGCTTTTAATGGTGACAAAAGATCTTATTTGTGAAAAAAAATACACTTGGATACTAATGGGATTTGGGTGTCCCCCACTTTTCTATCCACTACACTTGCCATCTGTTAGGATGAAATACTTCTGGAGTTGGTGGTCTCATCCACTATGCACAGATGCTTCCCAGTTCTCTTTTCTCTTTTTTTTCTTTTTTGTTTAATATTTTTGTCTTAATGGTTTTATTATTTGTTTATTTATTTATTTATTTCCTTTTTTGGGCCACGCCTCATGGCATGCGGGATCTTAGTTCCCCAATCAGGGATCAAACCTGTGTCCCCTGCATTGGGAGCATGGAGTCTTAACCACTGGACCACCAGGGAAGTCCCCCAGTTCTCTTTTCTAAAAGTGACTTTATTCTTGGGGGCAACCTACTGTTACCCCCAAATATATTCATTTCAGGACTGTGCATTCAATTTATTCCATACCCACCATCTGCAGGGAATTGAACTTTTTCACTGTGACCTTGGATAGCGCCTCTGACAATGTTTGATGAAAACCTTGAATATGTGTATAGGGCTCTTACCCTCCTGGTTCCAGTTACTTTCCAAAGCACTGTTCCATCTCCATGACTGTGTGATGTAGGCAAAATAAGTATTATTACCCTACTGCACAGGGAAATGAGAATCTGAGAGCCCGTGGCCACATGGTAAGTGGGGGAGCGGGACCTGGAATCCAGGCTGGCACACAAGCCCCCAGCAGGCCCTGGATGCATGAAAGACTCCAAACCCAGTGTTCTTCCCACCACCCAGGGTTGCCTCCAGTGTAAACAGGAGGAGCCACTTTCATGGGTGCGCCTTTCAGGCCAGATAAGGGAGAGCGAGCAAAAGGAGAGACCTCAGTTGCAAATACTCTGTTCCATTGTCCCCATAAGAATTCATATGTATCAGATTTGCGTTCTGTTTAGTTCACAAACTGTGGTCACTGAAACCATCAGGCTAAATAATACTCACACATGTTAAAAACTATACCATACATGGTAGGAATGTAAATTGGTACAGCCACTGTGGAGAACAGTATGGAGGTTCCTTAAAAAACTAAGAATAGAGCTACCATATGATCCAGCATCCCACACCGGGGCATATATCCAGAGAAAACCCTGGTTTGAAAGGATACATGCACCCCAATGTTCATTGCAGCACTGTTTACAATAGCCAGGACATGGAAGCAACTTAAATGTCCATCAACAGATGAATGGATAAAGAAGATGTGGTACAGATATACAATGGAATATCACTCTGCCATTAAAAAGAATGAAATAATGCTATTTGCATTAACATGGATATCTGAGGTTATCATACTAAGTGAAGTAAGTCAGACAGAGAAAGACAAATATATAATATCACTTATGTGCAGAATTTTTTTTTAAATGGTACAAATGAACTTATTTACAAAACAGAAACAGACTCACAGACTTAGAGAATGAACTTATGGTTTCCAGGGGGGAAGGGTGGCGGCGAGGGGAGACTGGGAGACTGAGATTGACATGTACACATTGCTGTATTTAAAGTAGGTAATGAACAAGCACCTGCTGTATAGCATAGGGAACTCTACTCAATATTCTGTAATAACCTAAATGAGAAAAGAATTTGAAAAATAGATACATGTATATGTGTTACTGAATCACTTTGCTGTACTAACACAACATTGTTAATCAACTATACTCCAATATGAAATAAAAATTTTTTTAATTAAATAAAAAACCTACACCATAGAGAAGAGTTTCAACTTGAAAGTGCCCCTGCTTAGAACCCCAATTTCTTAATCAAACCCCCCAAATAACTGCTATTAACAGTTCCTTGTGAACTCATGATATTTAACATATAATAAAGTATGCACAGGTTTTTGTATGTCAATCATACCTCAACAAAGTGGTTTTCTTAAAAAATTCCTTGTGATACACACAAATATAGAAAGCATTTATTTTTCTGCAATATAAAATATAATATATATCACTTTCCTTTTTCTTTCTTTCTTTCTTTCTTTCTTTCTTTCTTTTTTTTTTTTTTTTTGATTGCACAGCTTGTGGAATCTTAGTTCCCCAACCAGGAGTTGAACCCTGGGCCCTCAGCAGTGAAAGGGTGGAGTCCTAACCACTGGACTTCCAGGGAATTCTGCCATTTTTCTTTATTTAATCAAATGAAATCCTACCATGCACAGTTATACAACTGGTTCTTTTCACTTAACATTTTTAGATATCTTTGTATGTCATTGCATATAGAGCTCCCTGATTTTCTCTTAAAATCTGCATAATTGTTCTTCATAAGATGTGTGTGTCTATCTATGTGTGTGTGTGTCCTAGCACAAGGGGAATAGCTGGGTCATAGGCTATGTGCATGTTCTTGTTTATATGGTATTGCCGAGCTGTACCAGTTAGGCACCCACCTGTAAGCCAATAAGAGAAAATGCCAGTTTCAAGGCTCGGGATGTTTTAGATCTCCTTCGGGTCACGTGTGGTCAGTGGCCTAATGGCCCATCTATGTCTCCTTCATCAATATTAACCTCCCTCTTTAGCGTCTCTCAACTCTCAGTCAGAATGAGACCTTTTTGCGGCGGGGCGGGGGGGGGGGGGGGGGGCGGGTTCCAGGTGCACATAGAAGTTATGTTTACACTATACTGTAGTCTATTAAGTGTGCATTATGTCTAAAAAACAATGCACATACTTTAATTAAAAAGACTATTGCTAAAAAATGCTAATCATCATCTGAACCTTCAGCAAGTCACAATCTTTTTTGCTGTTAGAGGTTCCTGCCTTGATGGTGGTGGCTGCCAAGTGATCAGGGTGGTGGCTGCCAAAGGTTGGGGTGGCTGCGGCAATTTCTTAAAAACAAGAAAACAACGGGGACGTCCCTGGTGGCGCAGTGGTTAAGAATCAGCCTGCCAATGCAAGAGACACGGGTTTGAGCCCTGGGTGGGGAAGGTCCCACACGCCAAGGAGCAACTAAACCTGTGAGCCACAACTACTGAGCCCGCGCTCTAGAGCCCCCGAGCCACAACTACCGTACTCACGTCCCACAGCTACTGAAGTCCGTGCACCTGGAGCCTGTGCTCCACAACGAGAAGCCACTGCATTGACAAGCCGGCGCACCACAACGAAGAGTAGCCTCCACTCAATGCAGCTAGGGAAAGCCTGTGTGCAGTGACGAAGACCCAATGCAGATGATTAATTAATTAATTAATTATTTTTAAAAAAGAAAACAATGACGTTTGCCACATCGATGGACTCTCCTGTTCAAGAACGATCTCTCTGCAGCATGCAGTACTGTTTGGTGACATTGTACCCACCGTCGGAACTTCTTTCAGAACGAGACCTTTGGACTCTTGTCCAGCAGCAGGCTTTTTCCCCTCTTTGGCTCTTTACTTGTCAGTCCTGCACAAATCTGGCTTTCCCTTCACACTGTGCCTCCCAATCTAGACCAAGCCCGCCCTCCTTCAGCAATCCGCCTTCCCTTCCTGCCCTGCACTCTCCAGAACAGCCTCCCCAGCCCAGCTGTGAACACGCACCTCCTCCCCGCTCGACCCCAGGTGTGTGTTTGCTTTTCCAGTGAGGTCATCCTGGAAGTCACCTCCTTGCTTGTGGATGTTCCTGTGTCCGCAGGGCCTTGTTATGGGGTCAGCATGGGTAACCAGACCCTGAAGAGACACAGACTCTGCCACTGAGAACTTTAAATCTGCAGTTGCTCGCCGCCTCAGCAAAGGCTGGCGGAGAACTTGCTGCCAAGACCTCTGATGATTACCAGGCCTCGCCCCCACCTTCCCGTGGTTACCCACGTTTACTTCCTGTCTGTCTGCTTGTGCCTGGGGCACCTAAAACAGGGGCCAATCGTGGGGCTTCACCGATGTTTCCAACCCTCCAGACAACATTCAGCTACCAGTTCTGATGGGGGCGTCTGACAGAGAAAGGAGAGAGGAAGCACGGACAAGAGGGTAAAGGAATTCACGCTGGTGCTCTGGGTCCCAATCCTGAGCTAAGAACACCCTCCCGTTTCCCTGAAAGTGCCTCCCCTGGCCAGCCGCCCAACCTCCCTCTGCTGCCAAGCCCAAGAGCGAGAACCACGGACAGTGGGGGGACCCAGGACCGGGCCCAAGATGCGGGGTGAGGGGAGGCAGCCTGTTGTGAAATCCAAGCTTAGCATCTCTGTCCACCCCCTCCACTGCGTCTGGGTCCTTGCTTCATTTTATCCTCTCTCCTTAGCAGCTTCAGTACTTTTCTCACCACTGTCTCCTTTCTTCTGCCTTCACATTTCCACGAATCTCCTTTTGTTCTCAGTGTCACTGAAACGGAGCAGAACCCTACAGGGCCCTCGCAGGTACAAAAGCCCCTCCCATTTCTCTTTGCAGAAACAGGCTTTAGTCTCCTAGACCTCCCCCGAGTCCCAGAGCTGAAACAAGCAGTTACTCACAGAAAAGTGTGAGGGAATGCAGAAACAAAGGGAAAGCAGTTAAACAAGAAAAGTAATGACAATAGTTTGGCAATAAAACTGAGTCCTAGTTCCTCCTCAAGGGATATACATCACAATCTGACACTATCTTAGGGTTTTCTGCAGAAATTAAGATCCCCCCCCGCCCCCACGCAGGTGGCGAATGGTGACTACATGCAGAGCCCAGTCACTAGTCCCAAGACTGGTTGGAACCAGAAGGTTGATGATTAAGATTCACGAAACTTCACCCTGTTACATCACCACCAGCCAATCAGAAGAAAGTTTTGCCCAGCTCTCACCCAAATGTTGCCTTTAAAAACTCCTTCCCTGAAAAAAACAAAACAACAAACAAACAAACAAACGAAACTCCTTTCCTGAAAATCCAAGATGTGGGGGAGTTCAGGTCTTTTGAGCACAAGCTTCTAGTACTCCTCTTGGCGCCCTAACAAATGAATGCTGTGCTTTCCTTCACCACAACCTAGTGTCAGTAAATTGGCTTTGCTGCTTAGCGGATGAGAAGATCGGTGACATCACTTCTATCTACCACATGCTTCTTGAGATAAGGAGCCTCTGCTCCACCCATGCTGTCTCTTTGATTGTTGAAATATGTGGCCATCTTCTCCACGCCCGCCAAAATCTCTGCCACTCCCTGGCTCCAAACCCCAGCCTTTGCTTTGCTCTGCTTTTCCTGAATCCTCATGCACTTGAGATGATGTCAGTGGACCCTTCTTTCTTTTTCTTTCTTTCTTTCTTTCTTTCTTCTTTCTTTCTTTCTTTCTTCTTTCTTTCTTTCTCTCTCTCTCTCTCTTTCTTTCTTTCTCTCTCTCTTTCTTTCTTTCTTTCTTTCTTTCCTTCCTTCCTTCCTTCTTTCCTTCTTTCTTTCTTTCTTCTTCTTTCTTTCTCTTTCTTTCCTTCCTTCCTTCCTTCCTTCCTTCTTTCCTTCTTTCTTCCTTTCTTTTCTTTCTTTCTTTTCTTTCTTCTTTCTTTCTTTCTTTCTTTCTTTCTTTCTTTTCTTCTTTCCTTCCTTCCTTCTTTCTTTCTTTCTTTCAAGATTTATTTATTTATTTTTGGCTGTGTTGGGTCTTCATTGCTCTGTGTGGGCTTTCTCTAGTTGTGGAGAGCGGGGCTACTCTTTGTTGCAGTGTGTGGGCTTCTCATTGCAGTGGCTTCTCTTGTGGAGCACAGGCTCTAGGCACACGGGCTTCAGTAGTTGTGGCACATGGGCTCAGTAGTTGTGGCTCACGGGCTTAGTTGCTCCGTGGCATGTGGGATCTTCCCAGACCAGGGCTCAAACTCGTGTCCCCTGCGTTGGCAGGCGGATTCTTAACCACTGTGCCACCAGGGAAGTCCCTGGACCTCTTTTCTTAAGGTTGTCCTCCGTGCTGACATCTGTGTGCACTCCCTCTCTGACTCCACGTGAGTCTTCTTCCCCAGTGCTTCTCTCCTTCCCTCCTCTCCCTCTGTCTTTCTCTCTGTCTCTTTCTCCCCATCTCCCTTGGGAGTTTTCACTCTAATCCACGGCCTCCCTAAATCACCACCTCCGTCTCTGGGTCCACAGATCTAAATGCCTGTTCCATCCATCGAATGTAACACATTTCAACCAAAATTTCTCAACTTCTCATCCCCACCCCAAGCAGCCACCTTCTCATGACTTCCCAAGTCCATGGTTAAAGAGCTTTGTCTCTGAGATGCTCTGAAACTTCCACACCGCCCAGTCTTTACAACGCTTCAAACTTTCTCCCAAATTGGTACCATCTTTTCTGCTCCCACCCCTGTCCCTGCCCCCACTCCATTTTCTGCATTTTCTGGATTGTTCTGTGCCTTCATCACTGGTGCCTTATGCAAACACTGCAGAGGTGCCCCCCTGCTGCATGTGGAATGAAGCCCAGCAGGGCCAAACTTCTCCAGGGGGTCCCTCCTGTCCTTCCCCTCCCAGAACATTCCTCCCTAGTCTCCATCCTAACATTCCTCTTCCAGCGAGGCTCAGTGTGCAACCCACCTCCACACATTCCTCTGTCATGACCTCCGTGGGAGATCTCTTGTCTAAACTCCAAAAATAGGATGTCTGTCCCACACACTGGGCCTGACACACTCAGTCCTCTTGGCCTGTGTATTTGTCTTGTTTTCTCGACCACGTCGGAAGTTCCTGGAGCATCTCTGTGTTTCTTAGGATGGGGTCGTAAGTTCATAAGCTCAGGGGAGAGACAAGGAAGGCAAATACATGGGATAGAAAGGGGAGGAGTGATAGAGTCTAATAGAGTGAGAGGGCCCGTGTGGACCAAAGAAAAGCCAACTGCGGGGGGCATGGCCCTGCGGGCCACCAGTTTGAGACCCTCATCCAGGTGCCTTGCCCTGGCCAGCTAGTCCCTGAGTATTTCTTTGTTCTCCAGGGACAGCAGTTGGTCCCTTAGCATCTAGCAGAGGGAAGAGGGGCAGGGTGACCTGATTTCCTTGGCCTGGAGTAGACGGAGCAACCGTCCTCAGCAGCCCAGAGGTGTCACCTCCCCTTCTCACCCAGCCAGCTGTGCTGCACCTGATGTCAGGTGCTACCCCTTGGCTCGAGCTTCCTGTGAGATCTAACCAGCAGGAGCTTTTCTCACTCACAGACTAAAGAAAGAGTGGCCTGCCCCTCCCGCTCCTGTCCCAGTCAGAGCCAGCCCCAACACACGCACCCAGGGAGCACCTGCTGGGCAGCAGCTGCGTCGTCTGAAGCATGGGCTGAGCCTCATGTATGCACTGACCCGGGTGGTACAAGGACACACAGCGTGGATATGTGGGGTGGGGGTGGGGTGGAGACAAAAGGACCAGGAGGAGGACTTCCCTGGTGGTCCAGTGGTTAAGACTCTGTGCTCCCAATGCAGGGGGCCTGGGTTCAATCCCTGGTGGGGGAACTAGATCCCGCATGCTGCAACTAAGACCCGGCACTGCCAAATATATAGATAACTAAATATTAAAAAGAAAAAAGAAGAAGGACCCGGAGGAGAAGGGCGAAGACAGAGAGAAAGACTTAGGGACGGGAGACAGGGAGGGGGTTGACAAAGAGCACAGGGACACCCAATTTTGAGTCCTCCTGGGGCCAATCTCTCACATCTGCCCCTCCCCTCACTCTCTCCTCCCTCAGTGCAGCCACGCACCCCTACTCCCCAGGCTCCCGCCTCACCCCACTGCCAACCAGCTGAGCTACACAGGTGCCCAGACTCATCTGCTAGACCATGACTTTCATGAAGGCTCCCCCACGACCGCAGCCAGGACACACTCCAGACGGTTCTGGTGGGCCCTCCTCTGTCCATCCAGCTCTCTTTTCCACTGATCCACACCAGGAAAAATCCAGTCGGCCCAGTCTGGCTCTTCACCACCACCTCCCTTCCACGCTCCGGAGACAGTGGCCTCGCACTGTTCCCCGAGAAAGTCACCGACTTCCTCACAAACAGAGGCTGCTGCCACCTGTAATTGCCCCCTTTCCCTCCTCCCAGCAGGCCTGGGTGCAGCAGTCACCCTAATTCCACGGGTGAGAAGAAACTGGGGCTCAGAAGGTGTCGGTCACTTGCTGAGACCACGGGGCTTGTGAGCCACAGAGCCCCTGCCTCAGGTGAGACCCCTCCGTGCTCCTGCCCTGGAGGGCTTCCCACTTATCGGACTGAAACGAACAGCGTGAGCTCCCGGAGAACAAGGGCCAGGTTCTCTTTTTAGTGTGACAAACAAAAGGACAACTAGAGGGCAGAGCTAGGTAAACAGTTATGAGAAACATTCGTTAGTTCTGTGTTTGTTTTTAATCCATCCCGTTGCTGAAATTCATTAAAAAAAAAAAACCAACAAAAACTGAACTTCATCCCCTTTGGCAGACAGCACCATGCTGTCCTCCTAAAAGGCACTGAAAGAGCAAAGACACCAAGCGAGTGGGGCCTCAGTCCCGGGCAGCCGCCAGCTGGAATGTTCTGGAATGTTCTCATCCTGGTTCCTTCCTGAGGTGGCAGACCCTCTAGGGAGTGGAGCTCTGTGTTTGTTGTTTCTTTCTTACCACCAGCACAGGACCAGCAGGACCACGACTTACGTTTTCCGACATGTGATTTATGTACTATTTATGTTTCATGATCTGTGTCTTGTCTGAAAGCTCCAAAAACAGTTTCTACCCGGAATATTGGTACATCAGCGTGGGAGGTGGAGACACAGCACCGACTGCCCTTCTCCACAGTATTATTATCTGCTTAGCAAGACAGAAGAGTGTAACCGGGCAGAGCTAAGTCAGACTCCATGTTAGATCTGTGTCTTTGACTTTTTTTTTCTAATTAATTAATTTACTTTATTGGCTCTGTTGGGTCTGTGTTGCTGTGCGCGGACTTTCTTTAGTTGCGGTGAGTGGGGGCTACTCTTCATTGTGGTGCGCGGGCTCCTCATTGCCGTGGCTTCTCTTGTTGTGAAGCACGGGCTCCACCAAGGAAGCCCTGCTTCTTTGACTTTAACCTTTGCTTTTTGCCGCTTTCGTTATTATAATCACACATGATGGCCCGCCTGGGGGAACACTGCCCCTCTGCCTGAACGTTAAACTTAAGTGCCTCCCATCAGCTCACACGCAGACACTCTGCCCCGCCCACCTGTGTGAATGGCTGAAATTAACATCTCCCCTCCCGGAGGCTGGTCATTCCCCAGATCTTTTGTAACACTGATGGCCCTTTCACTTTGCTTCCTCACAGCCTCTCCCTCTCTGATTCTATAAAACAAACTGGCATCCAGACCCTGATAAACTGGTTTTTTGAAGACCCTAGTTTGCCGTCTTCTCAGTTGGCTGGCTTTCCCAATAAAGTCGGATTCCTTGCCTCAACACCTCGTCTCCGATTCATTGGCCTGTCGTGCGGTGAGCAGAGCAAGCTTGGACTCGGTAACAAGAGGAAGCTCCAAGGTCCCAGGGCCGACTTTACCAGCAGGGACTGCCATGGGTCACAGTTGGACTCTCAATGCCAGGCCCTGAGTTGGTGGTCATCCGCCACTGTAACCAGGGCTCCGGGAACCCCAGTCCTCAGAGCCTGCCTCTCAGTACCAAAGTTCACCCTAAGCCCAGATTTATCGTCTTGATTTCCTAAATTGTGAGGTTTCTGGACAAAATGAAGAGATAACCAAGCTTTGGAAATTCACTGTTGAATTCCGCTCACTGCCCCTGGGCAGCTCCTGCCACCCTGCTCATAGCAACCTGCCCTGGCCTGCCTCTCCCTCAGCAGCTCGGAGCCCTCAGCCACTCCTGGCCCAGCAACCATCAGGAAGAGGTGGCACCTGCACACCCCCTGCGGGCAGCCCTTCATCTCTCCTCATTCACATAAGGCACTCCTGCTGGCCGGCTTTCCCAGGCCAGGAGCCCTCCAGGCGCTCAGCTGAGCAGAAAAGAATTGGAAAAGAATTGCATCACAGGCCAGTGTGATAAGAGCAATCACAGAGGTATGCACAGAGGTGAGGCCCCAAGCAGAGTGAGAGGAAGTCTTTGGGAGGTGGAGGTGGCCCTGTTAAAGGAATGAAGGACAGATAGAAAACACTGAACTAGAAAGCTGCAAAGGGCAGGCCCAGGCTCAGGTACTGCCTGGAGCATGACATCCAGCGCGTAGCCACTAACCCCACCTGGGCCTCTGCTTCATAATGAAGCCAAGAAACCTTGTCTGCTCATCAGAGCTGGCTGAGGCCCGCATTTGTTTACAGCTTAATCCTTATCTGATCCTGGCTGGAAGGGAAGCTCTTCTTTTATGCTTTCGGACTATGGCTTTCCACCTGCAAGTCCCAACAAACACTTCAGAATAAAATGAAATAAAAAAGGAAATATCAGAGCACATCTAACATAGTATTATTTCTTGAAACTCTTGTTTCAGTTATATATGTGTGTGTGTGTGCGCGCGCGTGCGTGTGTGTAGATGAGTGTGTAAATTGGATCGTAATGTAAAAAAAATTTCTTACTGAGCGTTGTGGTTTTAAAAGGTTAAGAAACATTGCTTTAAGGGAAAACATCCATCCATTAACTATTAAACAAATACTATCAAAAACTGTATCTTGTCCTAGGGTAGAGAAAAAAGCAAGACTTGGCTCCCACACTTAAGCTCTGGATCCGGGGGTGAAAAGACAAACACACCACTAGGACAGGATGTGAAAAACCACACTGACAGAGGGGTGTGCCCAGCGCCTGCCAAACCACGCCTATGCCCGGGGTCCCAGAGCTCCCAATTGAGGGTTGGGGTGTGAATAAAGAGCTGCAGGAGCTGGTGTGACCGCCCAGGGGCAGGGGCTTTTCGGCAACTGCTGGGGAAGGACGCAGGGGAAATGATGCTGGGCAGGAATGGAAAGATCAGAAGCAGCCAGCTGAGGACGTTCCCCTGTAGGAGATGTGGGATTATTCCTATGGTTTCAAAAAGGGGATGACACGGGGCAGGGGCTTGGAGGTCAGGATGGGGGCGGGGGATGCGCAGCAGCTTGAGGACCAGATGTTGCATTTGTCCCTGGTTCAAGGATTTTTCAGTTTTGAACACTGGTCCTGATGACACCTTAGGAAAACAATTAACTGTTCCCTAGTCTGATTGGAATATTCATATTTAGCTTTTCATTGTTTCTGCCTTGCTGTCCAGCTAGACCCAGCATTGGTGTCTGCCCACCAGGCTCATCATCAGCCTTCTTTCCTCTCTGTCCCTGCTGAGCACCAGACCCTCAGCCCCGGGGAAGGGACAGGTACAGGGAGAAGTGCCTTCCCCAATGCCTCTCCTTACACACCTTAAGGGCTGCCTGCAAGCTGACTGAGAAAGATACAGTAGGGCTGCCGTCTGATTTTCAGCTCAGCAAACAGGGAGTGGCCTCTGTTTCTGCTTATAAAAGTAGAAATGGGAGAGAAAGCAAAACCAACCAAAGGAGCTAAGATTTTATTTCCCCTTTATGCAGTAACAGTTTTATCTGTACATCCAGAATATGGTGTCTGCCTTTTCCTAGTAATCTCTCTGAGCCCAGTGATTGGAAAGGGACTAGGCAAATATCGATATGCAGTTACCAAAGGGCTAATTTTTAGAGACTGGGAATCCGCTTTCTCTCCATGATATTCACCTTGACTTTGAACTCTTTTTTTTTTTTTTTTTCTTAGCTGCACTGCTCAGCATGTGGGATCTTAGTTCCTGGACCAGGGATCAAACCCGTGCCCCCTGCAGTGGAAGCACAGAGTCTTAACCACCGGATAGCCAGGGAAGTCCCTGAACTCTTACTAAGAGGTACCCAAGAGAGTTACAATGTGCCCTTCTATGTTGTCCATTCTTCTGCAAAGGCTGCTCTCCTTGGCTCCCCACACACAAGCCCCTCTCTACACCTCTGCTCTCTGTGGGTTCTGCTGCCTGGAATTCCTTTGCCCATGTACTACTCCTACCTGAATCCTACCTACCGAGATGTGGTTCAAATCCCATCTCCTCCAGGAAGCCAACCCACAAGGAGGGCTTAGAATTCCTAACAATCTTTATCCTTTTAAATCTTTATGAATAAGGGACTCATTCATTTCCCTATTTTTATAACCTCATAGTGTTAAATGTTTATCACTGAGATCGCAGATTCCTGGAACCCAGAGACACTACCTCATACTTCTGCGCCTGGCACAGAGCTGAGTATATAATGGGATCTCAGGATTGATCTAACACAAATCTGATACAAAATCTGAGTTCAAGTCTTTGGGACCTTGGGAGCTTCCTTAATGCTGCTGGGCCATGACTTCCTCTCTTGTAAAACTAGGATAGGAATAGTACCTACAATTCAGAGATGTTGCAGAGGTTAAATGAAACTATAGGAAAATGTTTAACACACAGCAAGGGATCGATTATTTACTATAAATTGGTAAGACAGAAGTCAAAGGACATTCTTTTTTATTTGCTTATTTCTATATCTATTTAATTTTAGGGTTTTCCCAATCCTCGTGAGTTTTATTATATTTATATTTATTTTTGAAGTTTGAAACGTTACCATGATTCCAAAGGCAAATCAGAACAAAAAGCTATTTCAGAGAAGTGTCATTCCCCTCATTTCCTTTCTTCCTTCCATCCTGTTCCCACTATGCCTGGCAGGTAACTAATCTCATTAGGGTTTGTTTGTTCCTCTTTCTGATTCTTTTTCCTTGAATAAATAGGTAAATGTCTTTATTTCCTCCACTCAAATGATATTCTTAAGACCATGTTCTTTTGAGACCACACTCTTAGAACCCTAGCCATCTTCGCACTTCTGCCTGGGGGGTGTTGCAAGCAGGAGCTCCATGACAATGGGGTTAGCTGGTGCTGATCCTCAAGGGATTAGTCATGGTGAGAATGAGCTGACATTCCTCACTCCACTGGCTCCACAATACTTGCCCCAGGTCCCAAAGGTAGCTCTGTGTCTGATAATGGGGCCACAGCCCCATCCCTGCTACTTGAGAGCTGCTGCTACTCCGAGGCCAAAGGGAAAGTTTTGTGCCCTGATGTGGCATCCCCACCGAGCCCACCGTGGCCTGCCACTTCTGAGAGGGCAGCAATGCCAGGTTGCCTGAGTAAAAAAATATATAAGATTGGATTTTAAAATAACCACACTCAGTAGTTTCCTTGCAAAGGCACCCCAAGCACGTGCAGCATCCCTGTGACTTTCACTCATGATGGGAAAACAGCACTTTATGTTTCTAATCCTTATTTCCCGTGAGAGCTGAGGAATCAGGGTTGAAAGGTCCCTGAGTACTTCTCCTCATTTCAAGGAGGAAAACAACCTGAATAAATAGAAGTGCCCAGCCATAGGGAGCCGGCCAGAGGAAGCGGACGCCACAGCTGGAGGTATTCATTGGAAAAAGCAGTGGGAGGAGAGGATCTTGACTTGGAGTCAGGCTGTCCGCAAGTCAGCTCTGAGGCTGTGACTCACCGCGAGGAAAAGGAGTGCCCTGTATTCCGGGGGAGGCTGCTTGCTCCAAACAGGGGATCGGTGGCCAAGGCAGGAAATGAAGCAATCCAAGACTAATCAGCAGCCGCGGGGCAGGCCGAGCTGGAAGCCCAAGTCAGCCCCAACTACTGCTGCTTGATATTGACCCTGTGCCCCCGAGGGACAAACGAGACGAAAGAGACGGGATTTGGGGAGGAAGGGAGTCGCGCTCTATCCTGGGCAAGTAGCTCCCCCTCTGCCCTTCTTAGTTTCTCACTGTAAGATGAAGGGGGACGCCTGGCAGCCAGCATCCCAGCTCAGCCCGGGGCCATGCTTTATTTTATCGCAATTAAAAAAACAAATGAACTCAGGTGCTTTTGCACAAGGCTGGGCTTCCGGTTCACCATCGCCGCTATAATTCCTCATCATCTCACCCTAAGTCGGCATCCCACATTGAGGCTCACTGCCTGCCTCTGAAGTTATTTGAAATGGCAACTCCTGGACAAGCTGCACCCCGAGTTTCTTCCAGCTCTGGGGCTCTAGGATTCTGTGCCCTGGAAACACAGATTTTTGAACAATGAGTGGAAACAGGGCAAACAGGCTGCCCTGAGAAGGAAATGATCCTTCACCCCAGCATGCTAAGGAGGGCAAGCGTGGCAGGGCACCAGGGCTGGCATACGCCAGGCAGAAGCCACGCGGCTTAGAGAGAATTCAAAACAGCATTTTTTTTTAACAGTCTCCTGGTGCATCTTGTTTCTCTAGGGCTGCCACCGCCGCCAGCAAGTGGGCATCACGCCCAACCTACAGTGGGCAGTGAGGGAGCTAGGTACCCATCTGTCCAGTTTCCTAAGCAGGTGGCTGGTATCATGGTGCCCAGGCTCCGGCTGCCCTCTGCTGGGCAAGTACAGAAGCTGCTTCCCAAGGGAAGGAGGCGCCCCTCTCCTGGAGTCTCCGCATTTGGGAGGTGGGAAAGGTCTTCCATTTTTGTGCCACCTTCCCAGGAAGGCTGGGGAAGTTATCCGTGCCTCCTACAAGGTCTCCAGTAAGACAGTCTCAGGACACTTAAGTCTTCTGCACTTAATGAGAATGATTTTTCTGACATAGGGTCTGACCCAGCGATGTGCCCCGTAAGTGTTAATGGAATAAATGACTAGCTCAGCAGTTACCCAAGGTAGAAACCATTCCTGGCAGTTTATTGTGCCTTTCTGAAATTCCTGTCTCTAGTAGTCAGTTCCTTCTACTTGGTTCTCCCAGTTCCAAGCTGCTTCTACTGGAGATCCAACCTAACCTTCTTTCTTGGGGATCCTGGAGGCTCCTCTCTTCTAATCCCTCAGCCCAGCTCCCTCTTCCCAGCCAAGATGCTTACAAATCACGGTAGATCTAGTTCACAGCTTCTCCCCTTTCTCTCTCTCTTTAAATGTTTCCTTCTGTCTCCCTTTTGGACACCGAGATTCTCATTTGGCCTATAGTTCTTTGGACTTAAAGGTAGTCTCTTCTTCCCAAAGCAGCCTCAGGCTTGGTTTTCTTTCACTCATTAATTATTAACTGTTGTTACTTGACACTTGTAAATAATGTGGTCCAGGAGGAAGGGCTGGAAAGGACCGCTGGGACCCCCTGGAGGGAGCCTGGGAGAAGGCCAAGTTCTGAGAAGGCAGGGCAGAGGGCCTCGGCTTCAGGCCCCTTAAGAGGATGCTCAGTGAACGCTGAACTTTTCTTCAAGCCTGTCTCAGGTGTTACCTAACCAAACCACACACACGTGTGTGTGTGTGTGTGTGTGTGTGTGTGTAAGAGAGTGTTCCTTAAGTTTTTTCCTATTATGCCTATTTCTCTTACAATTTGTTTTTCCTAATCAATAATAGGGATGTAACTTTTTTTTAAGCTAGGTGACATACATGGTGTTAAAAAATAAGCTGAGACATATTTGAGCAAAAATCAGTTCAAATCCAGCAGCATCCAATCGGGCAGATAGAAAGGAGCCCCATGTAGCTGTACAAAATGAAAAAGTCTTATAGGCACAAAGGAGCAGGAACAAGAAGTTATACTGGGCAAAAAAGCAGATTGGTTATTGCAAGGTTACTCCCCTTCAGGGGACAGCAGGGGTCTACCAGGCAGATGACCTCCCTGGTGTTGGTCAGGCAATTCTTGATTGGCTGGGCTATGATTCCATCTCTGGGAAATCCAAAAGTATAAATAAGTTTCAGTTTGGTGATGTGGGGTTTAGCATGAGCGACTCCATCTTGGGCCTGTCGTCTTGTTTTTAACAATTGGTAGGAAAAATTCAAAGGACTGAACAGAGTCAGTAGGAAGTTGTGTTCACTCCCACTCCTTTCCCCACGTTCCCCTGCCTGCAGAAAGCCTGCTGCCATTTTCTTGTGGATCCTTATAGAAACATATAGAAATGTGAATATACAGACATACGGGTATAACCAGTCAATACTTATTGAGCACCTGCTATGATCCAAGCACTGTTGTTGTACAAAATATACAAAAATCCTTGCTCTTGGGAACTTGCCTTCTGATGAGAGGTGAGGGGATCAGGCAACAGAGGCAATAAATCAGTCCAATCTATGATGTGTTATATGTTGATAAGTGCAATAGAAAAAAATGTAAGCAGGTCAGAAAGCTGGGGCGTGGTTCTGACTGCCCTTCCCCTCTGCTGTCCCGGCCACATCCTGAGAACCTGGGGCTGCCAGGGCGGGTCATGCCTTCTCCACACTCCTTGGTGCTGGTGGGCTTGCCCTGCAGGACCAGGTGGGACTGTAGCCGGTCCTGGGAGGTCTGCTGGAGACCCTCCAAAGCAGGTGTTGGGATGGGGACTGCTCATCTTCATTTATCCTGGGTCACAGTTTATGAATATTTTTCTGGCTTTAAATAAATGTCACCAGAATTCTCTACATCAGTAGTTCTCAAAGTGTGGGCCGTGGATCAGTAGTTTCAGGACCAGTAGTTTCAGGACCAGTATCATCTGAGAACTTGTCAGAAATGCAAATTCTTCAGCCCCTTCCCCAAGTCCCACAGGGTCATAAACTCTAAGGTTGGAGTCCCAAATTCTGTGGGGTCTTTTGTTGCTGTTGTTGTTGTTTTGTTTGTTTTTTTTTGGCCACATCACACAGTTTGCAGGATCTTAGTTCCCTGACCAGGGATTGAACTCAGGCCCTCAGCAGTGAGAGCTCAGAGTCCTAACCACTGGACTGCCAGGGAATTCCCACTAAAATCTGTGTTTTAAATAGCCATAACATCTGCTCTACAGCAATGCTTTACCAGTTCGCATTCCTAACAGCTATGGTCATAAGCACACATTTTCTTGAGTTATGCATTTTTTAACAAAATCTTTTCCAAATTAAATCCTAGGCTAGGGATAGAGATTATATATTAACAAGTAAAAGATAAATCTACTTTAAATGGAGTATATATAATCTATAAAAATTTTGAATCAATAAAAATAGAAGTAAAAGATAAATCTTAGAGTTCAATTATTTGAAAATAAGGATCAATTCAATTGATTCTCAAGGACTTAATCTGCCAATCTGTCATGTAAGAAAATTCATTCAACTTCTTGGGTGACCTAGTCTTAAACTCTTACCCCTAAATTCTATGTTATCAAAAAACAACAGAAGTTGGAAATAAATGAGGAATAATTAAAAACTGACAATCTAGGTTGCTAAAATACAAATAAATGTAACATATTTCTATTCCTCTTTACAGTTTACAGAAGAAGAGAATGGTATTGATGGTCATTAGGCTGTATTCTAGGTAGTGTTGAAAGCACTTGGTACCTAATTTTATCACAGCCACACAAACAAGAAACTATTAGAAGAGGGGCTTCTCTGGTGGTCCAGTGATTAAGAATCTGCCTTCCAATGAAAGGGACGCGGGTTCGATCCCTGGTTGGGGAATTAAGATTCCCTCTTGCCAGGGGGCAACTAAGCCCACACGCTGCAACTACTGAGCCCACACACCACAATTATAGAGAAGCCCACATGCTGCAAACATCCCATATGTAGCTACCAAGAGCTGACACAGCCAAATACGTAAAAAATATTAAAAAATAAATATAACGTTAAAAAAAAGAAACTACCAGAAGAATTTTTTTTCTTTTTAAGGTTTTTATTTTGAAATAATTTTAGATTTACAAAAAGTTTCAAAATGAAGTCTCATACAGTGTTCACCTACATTTCCCAAATCTTAACATTTTACCACATTTATTTATCATTCTCTCTCTTTTCCTTCCTACATCCCACCTTCCTTCTTTCCTTCCTTCCTTCCTTCCCTCCCTCCCTCCCTTTGCTCTTTATCTCTTTTTATATTTACACATTTTGAGGGGAACTGTTTGAAAGTAAACTGCAAGCAGGATACCTCTTTACCTCTACACACCTCAGCATAGATAGTTTGTAAATACTGTATTCCAGAAGAATATTTTTAATTTACAGATGAGCAAACATGCTCAGGAAGCTTAAGGATCTTGCCTACTATACACCTATCGAACGAGAGGAACTGGAATTGGATTCTTTAATCTCGGTCTGTGCTCATTTTACTGAAAGCCACATTTGTAGATACTGGTGCTTATCCGAGCCTAATCCCTGGAGTACTAGGATTCTTTGGAGAGAGAGAGGCTTAGGGAGGGAGATAAGTCTTGGCCAGAGTCCATCTCACAGGGGGTCAGGTGGGATCCCATACACGCCTTATGGCTATTTTGCCAGCTCTGCATCCCTTACCAGAGGAATAAGATCTATTATGGCAGGAATGGACAATTGGAGTCCTAGATAGGGCCTCCTACAGCCAAGATAATAACCTAAACACAATTCCATACCCCAGGGGAAACTGCAGAAATTAGTTCCATAAAGATTTGGAAGATGCAGGGCTTTAATGGTTTCTATGACATCTGCATTTCCCTTACCTGTCTGGTCAGTGTCACAGGGCAGTGGTGATGGGGAATGAAGGTAAGTCAACACAGACATCCTCTGGGTGTGGAATTGCCTATCCCGCCCAGAGCACTTCTGCCAGGAGAGAGGGCACCCACACTCAAGGGGAGGAGGTTACACAGGGAGGGCTTGTACAGAAGGGGGTGGGACTCTTGGGGGGCACCTTGGAATTCTGCCTGCCACCCCTCCTCCTGCTTAGAATGCGGCTGCCAGCTCTAAGCTGTTTAGCTGCGTTGCAGCCTGGACACCAAGCGTGGGCCATGTTACCCCATTGGTGTTTTGGTGTCGCCCTGCGCAAGGACCACAGGGATCAGCCACCTCTGACTCTTCATGCTTTTATTCTCTGTGTGAGTAATAAACTGCCTAATCTGAAAATGGGTTCCTTCTTTCTTTTTTAAAATTCTTATCGGAGTATACTTGATTTACAATGTTGCGTTAGTTTCAGGTGTACAGCAAAGTGAATCAGCCATACGTATACATATATCCACTCTTTTTTTAATTAATTTATTTTTTGGCTGCTTTGGGTCTTTGTTGATGTGCTTGGGCTTTCTCTAGCTGTGGCCAGCAGGGGCTACTCTTTGTTGTGGTGCGCGAACTTCACATTGCAGTGGCTTCCCTTGTTGTGGAGCGCAGGCTCTAGGTGCAGGGGCTTCAGTAGTCACAGCATGCAGGCTCAATAGTTGTGGCACATGGGCTTAGTTGCTCCGCAGCATGTGGGATCGTCCCGGACCAGGGCTCCAATCCCTGTCCCTTGCATTGGCAGGCAGATTCTTAACCACTGCGCCACCAAGGAAGTCCCTCCACTCTTTTTTAGATTCTTTTCCCATATAGATCATTACAGAGTATTGAGTAGAGTTTCCTGTGCTATACAGTAGGTCCTTTAAAAAAAAAACTAATTAATTTTATTTATTTATTTATTTATTTATTTATGCACTGGGTCTTCATCGCGGCATGCGGGTTCTAGAGTGTGCGAGCTTAGTTGTAGTAAGTGGAATCTTAGTTCCTTGAGCAGGGATGGACCCCAGGCCACCTGCATTGGGAGCACAATCTTAACCACTGGGCAACCAGGGAAGTCCCTACAGTAGGTCCTTATTAGTGGCTCATTCTTTTTTCTTTTTTTTTTTTTTTAATATTTATTTATTTGGCTGGGCCAGGTCTTAGTTGTGGCATGCATGATCTTTAGTTGTAGCATTCGAACTCTTAGTTGCAGCATGTGGGATCTAGTTCCCTGGCCAGGGATGGAACTCAGGCCCCCTGCACTGGGAGCACAGTCTTACCCACTGGACCTCCAGGGAAGTCCCTGGCTCATTCTTTCTTTATCAGTCAAACTTGTCAGCCAGGCCTTGCCTGTGCCTGATATTTCACAGCTGCTTAGGGACGGCTCGTCACTTGACAGGCAGATACTGGGCCTGTCGAGGGGAGGAAGCAATTGTCCACCAAAAGAACTGCAGGTCGTGGTCAAAGTGTCCAGCAGGAGCTGGGGGACAGACATGGGACTGGATTCTCCTTGTGCTGCATCAGGTGAGACAAAACTTAAAGCTGGCTAAAGGAGAGCTTGTTGATGTGGGAGCACAGCCGTGTGATACGGGATTTGCCCTCTGGCAAGGAGCTGGAGGTGGTGCTGACACTCTATTTCATTGGTTCATGGGAGCTCAGAAAAGCCATGATCCCCAGCAGGTGAAGTAGAACTGCCAGAACCACCATGGCAAATAGTGAGTGAAGGACTCAAAGGCTTGGAGAAGTGGGTATGCTGGAGTAGACCTACTACCGAGGACAGAAAACCCACAGGAGGACCTGGAGAACATTCTGTGTACCCACGTGAAAAGGATGTGCTGGTGAGAAGGGCCACCAGCATCCTTGAGAAGCCCAGCAGTGGCTGCCCCTCTAGGCCGGGGCTGGTGGTGGGAGACCCTGTTCCAGACAGACCTGTGCTCCTCTATGAGTGGGGGTGATGGAATCCTGAAACAGAGGCCAGGTGACAACACACCACTCTCAGAAGCAAGGTGGTGAGATGGCTGTAACACATGCAAGATCAGACCTAACACATGGTGCCCAGAGGCATATCTTCTGGGAGAGAATCACAAAGACGGAATAGAGCATAGCATTCCCACGGGGCAGGATAGAGCTTTATATAACCAGAGGGAATCAGGGTGGATGATAACAGCTCAAGGCAGCCATCCCAATACAAAAATGTGACCTGCTGCCGGTTTTCAGAACTTTGGTTGACAGGGAGGCCAGGTTGCTTAAGGAAGGGTCATACAATATCATGGCAAATGTATGGATATATATAGGAATGATCCCCTGGGGGTCGTGTGCTTAAGTAACTAGACACTGAGGACAGGGGTATAACCAGATATTTCAAGGACTGTTGGAGACAGGATCTGAGGTAACACGAGGTTTAAGGGTTTATAATTGTATTCTGATTATCTAGGAGAATGTCTTTGTTCTTAGTACACATATACTGAAGTACTTAGGAGTGATGATTTGTGATATCATCAGCATACTCTCAAATGGTTCTGAGGAAGTCATGATTGCATTAATAGGCACATAGTTATGGAGAGAGACAAGAGATGTGTAAAATGTTAACAATTGTTGAATCTAGATGAAACGTATATAGGTATTCATTGCCTTATTCTTTGTGCTTAAAAAAGTTTCAAAATAAAACACTAAACTATTGGAAAGAAAGAAAGAGAGAGGGAGGAAGGGAGAAAGAAATCCGAAGGTTTGGGCTTTCCCTGGCAGTCCAGTGGTTAGGACTGTGGCTTTCACTGCTGTGGGCCAGGTTCAATCCCTGGTTGGGGAACTAAATCCCGCAAGCCATGCATCACAGCCAAAAGGAAAAAAAAAAAAAAAATCCCGAGGTTTGAAGCATTACAAGGGCCAGGTAATAACAGAGTCCTGGCCCAGACCTCCAAAGCGGCTCCACCATGTCCACGGCTCCACCATGTTCATGGACCCACCTGATGGTCACAGAATTGGGGCGGACTTAACAGATGGAAGAATCCCCACATGGTCCTTAGCCTGTGGGGAAAGAGCTGTCACAGCGGGCAAGGTCAAGTGGAAACCTCTGAAACTGCTTCCCCATACCAAAATCACAACTCACAAATAATACCACATCTTGGGGTGGGGGTGGGTGGTGTGGCACAGATTAGTGACACCCATAGAGATGAAGGAATGCAGACGTGGAGATGGCTCTCAGACCCCCATGTAATCACATCTGCTTCTTGCACAACCGGATGTATCCTAGCAGAAGACGGTGAGTGACTGCAAAGGCAACCAAAGAATAGCCCCAGCAGTTACAACGGCCTTGCCTGAAGAGGTACCCAGGTGTCTTACTTAGGCAGATGACCAGCATATCAGGTGTGCCGTATGGGTCAGTGATCTGGCAAACGGTTCTTTTGCATCCCTATCAGGAAGCATTTATAGTCTTGCCCCAAGGCAGAACTCTCTCATCCTCAGGTTCTGGTCAAAGAGGGCTTGCGGGGAATTAAGGTCCCTGAGAGTACATCCGGGTTAGGTTAAAAAAAGAAAATTCTTGCAGGAGTAGAACGACCAAAAGTGTTTACAAGGAATTGCATTCGCATGCAACCCTTCTGGAACACAAACTCTGGGAAGTTGTGTTCACTTCTGGTACCCTTCTCCCTCAGGATGGACTGACTGGGCAAGAGACCAAAACAGCAACAAAAGGGGTTAATTCTGCGAGCCTTTCGGGCTGTCTCCCAAGACCCAGCTTTCTCTCCTGCCCTGGGGCCTGATCACATCTGGCAGATATTTGCATTTATAATGTAAAACTTCCTCCCCTGCCTTTCTAAACAAGAAAGCTGTTCCTTCCAGCCTAAAATTAAGCAGGGACCTCTTCCCATCTTCCTATCCATTGGCCCTTAAGCTCCCGTCCCCCCACCACCAGCATTCCAGGGGCCCTTGACCCTCAGCCTCTGAGGCTCAGCCTGTGCCTCCGACAGTTAACCTGCCCTGAAGGTTATGTGAGTCCAGCAGACCCAGGCAGGTGCTTCAGAGCTGCCCAATTTCCTCTAAAGAATATTTTAACCTTTCTTCCTGGAGACAGCTTCCTGCTCATTACTGAGGCATGAGTAATCTTTTAGGCAGCCGGGTCACAAGTTGTAAGAAGCAGGAAAATCTCTGGTTATTTAACAACCTAAGGTGTCCTCTTACTGTATATTCTCTTTCTCCATCATTTGCACACAAGTACTTCGATGGACGGTTGATTAAGTCTGCCCATATGGGAGCCGACTGTATTCACTGTACCACACCATTTTATGTAAGAGACTTAAGCATCCCCGGGGCGGGGGGGGGGGGGGGGTGCTCCTGGGACCAGTCCCCCAAGGACACCCAGGAAGGACTATAGAGGGTGTGCGCTCAACAGAACTTCAGGAAATTCTAAAGAATATACTTTAGACAGAAGGAAAGCAATCCAGAAAAAAGATCAAAGATGCAGGAAAGAATGAAGAACATTGATGGTGTAAAACAATAAAACTGGGACTTCCCTGGTGGTGCAGTGGTTAAGAATCTGCCTGCCAATGCAGGGCACATGGGTTCCATCCGTGGTCTCGGAAGATCCCATATACCACGAAGCAACTAAGCCTGTGCACCACAACTACTGAGCCTGCTCTCCGAAACTACTGAAGCCTGAGCACCTAAAGCCCATGCTCCACAACAAGAGAAGCCACCGCAATGAGGAGCCTGTGCACTGCAGTGAAGAGTAGTCCCCACTCACCACAACTAGAGAAAGCCCGCACACAGCAATGAAGACCCAACGCAGCCAATAAATAAATAAAATATTTAAAAAAATTAAAACTGTCTGCTGGGCTTAAAACAGCAAGATGAACATGTAAGAGGGAGAGGAAGTGAGGTTCATGTATTCAAATATCCTTGTGTGGTTTGAAGGACCATAAAGCTATTCACTTTAGATTTTACTAAATTAATAATGAATGTCAAAATATCTAGGGTAAAAATTATTAGGCTAAAAATATAAATCCCATTCTTGTAAAAATTGAGAAAGTAATTAGAAAAAATATTTAATCGATCCAAAAGAAACCAGAGAGGAATAAAAATAGAAAAGAAAGCAAATAAAGCACAAAATAAGATGGACAAAATAATCCAAAGATATTGCTAATTACCGTATAAATTGTAAAAGAGTATATAAAATACAAATGACTAAAAATCTTCGCTTAAAAAAGACAGAGGGCACTCCCTGGTGGTCCACTGCTTAGGATTCCATGCTTTCACTGCAGGGACTGGGTTTGATCCCTGGTCAGGCAACCAAGATCCCGCAAGCCGCTCCGCCAACAAACAAACAAATAAACAAAAGATTGTCAGAATGAATTACAGAAAATACAGTGTTCTATTGTTGACATGAAATATCTAAAGGTTTAATTTTCAAAAAGATCTAAAGTAGAGGAATGCAAAAGGATATATTTATATTTAGACACACTAAGGGAAAGAAAGCAAATGTAGCCACGTTACTATCAAGCAAAACAAAATATAAGGCAAAAAGCATTACTAGAGAGAGAGGGGATCACTCTATTATGATAAAAGGTTTATTTACACCAGGAACATAAAACAAATATGAACTTGTGTGAACCTAATGAAATAGCTTCAAAATACTGTAGATAAATGAAAATGGACAGAACTACAAAGAGAAATTCACGATGCTACTCTCCATGAAATTTTTTTTTTTTTTAAATTGGCTCTGCTGTGTGGTTTGCAAGATCTTAGTTCCCTGACCAGGGATTGAACCCACACCCTAGGCAATGAAAGCGCGGAGTCCTAACCACTGGACTGCCAGGGAATTCCCTCCATGGGATATTTTACACATTACTTTCTGCAATATTCAGATCAAGACGTTACTGTATTAACTAAACTCTGGAGCCAAGAAGCTTAACTTTGGGGCACAGATAGAACAACAGTGAATCTCATAGGGAACTTATGAAAAAAGATCCCACAGGGTTGTTTTCATCAAATCTCAAAAGAGTGATTCACTCTTTGATTCAATTAAATTAGAAAGTATTGGGACTTCCGTGGTGGTCCAGTGGTTAAGACGCCATGCTTCCAATGCAGGGGGTGCAGGTTCCATGCCTGGCTGGTCAGGGAACTAAGATCCGGCATACCCACGCAGGCCGCCAAATTAAAGAACAAAAACAGAGACTTCCCTGGTTGTGCAGTGGTTAAGAATCCGCCTGCCAATTCAGGGGACACAGGTTTGATCCCTGGTCCGGGAAGATCCCATATGCTGAGGAGCAACTAAGCCCGTGAGCCACAACTGCTGAGCCCATGTGCTGCAGCTACTGAAGCCCGCGTGCCTAGAGCCTGTGCTCCGCAACAAGAGAAGCCACCGTAATGAGAAGCCTGTGCAACACAAAGAATAGCCCCCAATAGCCAAAACTAGAGGAAGCCTGCGCGCAACAACAAAGACCCCATGCAGCCAAAAATAAAAATTAAAAAATATACAAAAATATTACAAAATATAAAAAGAAATATTAAAAAAAAAAGTTAAAAACAGAAACAAAAACTCTTGTGCTCACCTGATAATGGCAAGCGGCGGCTGCGGAGCAGGAAGCAGATAACCAATGCCGCAGGCACCTGCCTCTCCCTTCCCGCTTGCCACCAGTACCCGAGCTCGCCAGCATGTCTGTGGTGCTGCCCGATCACTAGCAGACCCACTGGCCTTGGGGAGGTGTCCACCAGCTCAGCAGCAAGTACATCCAGCAGACCAAGCCCCTCACCCTGGAGCGCACCATCAGCCTGTACCCTCTTACCAATTACATTTTGGTACAAAAGAGCTCCTTCATGGGAAGGACAGCTCTGGCCTTGTGGCCGGAACCACCATCTCCCAGTAATTCCCCAAAATGACCAACACAAAGGGAAAGAGGAGGGTCACCCCCTACATGTTCTCTAGGCCTTTTAGAAAACATGGAGTTGTTCCTTTGGCCACTTACATGCGAATCTACAAGAAAGGTGATGTCGACATCAGGGGAAGGGGCACCGTTCAAAAAGGAATGCCCCACAGGTGTTACCATGGCAAAACCGGAAGAGTCTACAACGTTATCCAGCATGCTGTTGGCATCGTTGCAAACAAAATAGTTAAGGGCAAGATTCTCGCCAAGAGAATCAACGTGCTTACCAAGCATATTAAGCACTCCAAGAGCCGAGATTGCTTCCTGAAACATGTGAAGGAAAATGATCAGAAAAAGACGGAAGCCAAAGAGACAGGTACTTGTGTTCAACTGAAGCACCAGCCTGCTCCACCCAGAGATGCACACTTCGTGAGAACCCATGGAAAGGAGCCTGAACGGTTGGAGCCCATTCCCTATGAATTCATGGCATGATGGGCGTAAAGAAAATGAAAGACCTGGACTCTACAAATGTTTCTCTTAATTGAGTAGAAATGTTGCGTCCCCTCCCCCAAAGACATATTTAAAGCACATTTCAATTGTGTCTGAATTCAGTGGGTGACGTCTTTTATTTTTCAAATTTAGTGGTTCTTTTTTTGTTTGTTTTTAAGAACTTTTATTGAGATACAGTTAACATACAATAAACTGCATATATTTAGAGCGTACAATTTGGTATCCCAATCTCCCAGTTCATTCCCCCTCAACACTCCCCGCTTTCCCCACTTGGTGTCCACATGTTTGTTCTCTACATCTGGGTCTCTATTTCTGCCTTGCAAACCGGTTGATTTGTACCATTTTTCTATAGTCCACGTATATGTGTTAATATACAATATTTGTTTTTCTCTTTCTGACTCACTTCACTCTGTATGACAGTCTCTAGGTCCATCCATGTCTCTACAAATGTCCCAGTTTCATTGCTTTTTACAGCTGAGTAATATTCCACTGTATATATGTACCACATCTTTTTTATCCATTCATCTGTTGATGGACATTTAGGTTGCTTCCATGTCCTGGCTATTGTAAAGAGTGCTGCAGTGAACATTGGAGTGCATGTGTCTTTTTGAATTATGGTGTTCTCTGGGTATATGCCCAGCAGTGGGATTGCTGGGTCATATGGTAACTCTATTTTCAGTTTTGCAAGGAACCTCCATACGGTTCTCCATAGTGGTTGTATCAATTTAATGGTTTTTCTTCCTGAAAGACGTGAGATAGTTTGTTATGCGATATACGCCATTGGTTAATAAATTGCCAGATATTATTTATTTATTTGTAATTTATTTATTTTTGGCTGTTCGCGGACTTTCTCTAGTTGCAGCAAGAGGGGGCTATTCTTCGTTGCAGTGCATGGGCTTCTCATTGCGGTGACTTCTCTTGTTGGGGAGCATGGGCTCTAGGCACTTGGGCTTCAGTAGTTGCAGCATGTGGGCTCAGTAGTTGTGGCTCGCAGGCTCTAGAGCGCAGGATCAGTAGTTGTGGTATATGGGCTTCGTTGCTCCGTGGCATGTGAGATCTTCCCAGACCAGGGCTCGAACCCATGTCCCCTGTATTAATAGGCAGACTCATAACCACTGGGCCACCAGGGAAGTCCCCAGATATTATTTATTTAAAAAAAAAAAGAAAGAAAAAAAAGGAAAAAGGACAGCTCTACTGCAGCCAGATTTCAGCACATGAGGGAGGAATTTGATAAAATTAGCAAGAGGAGGACTGTAAAAGGGGTTTTGATTGTGCATGAGCACTGGCTACCCCATGTGTTACTGCTGTGGCTGAGAACAACTTCAAATTACCTGGTGGTGAGCTTAACCCAGGAGATGATTAAATTGAAGGATTAAAATGCTTAATGACAAGAGCTATTGGGTCGTCAAGATGGAGTCCTTGTTGGCTAGATTAACTTTCTCTGTCCAAGTGTTCTACACAAAGACCTGCGGGGAGAAGACGTGATGAGTAGCCACAGTCTCAGGTGGACACACAGCAAGGTCAAGGGCAAAGTCAACTAGCACGAGGGAAACGAATATCCTGGTGCAGTTAGTTGCTTTCGGTTCCAGTTCTTTGACGGTCGTCATCTGCTTTAGAAATTTTTTTTTGGTTTTATCTCTTTCCCAATCCCTAAATTACCACCTACTTTCTGTTGTTTGGATAGTAAAATGAATATGAAAAACTAGTTTGTGGTGTAAACAAATGTAACAATGTTTATTTTTGGTTCTACACATACTTTTTTGTACAACATTAAAGAAAGTGGACTTCTTTCCAAAAAAATAAATATTAACCAAAAGAAAATTTTAAAAATACTATATTTGGAGATTTATGAAATAACTTCTAAATAACTGATGTGTCAAAAAAGAAACTATTGTGAAAATCGCTTAGCATGCAGAAGTGAAAAATAATGACAATATACTACCATATCACAGTCTTTAGATATTTGTAGCCTTAAATGCTCATGTTAGAGAAAAATAAAGGCTGAAAATTAAAGATTCTTGTAAGTATCCTACTTAAGAAGTTGCAAAAAGGAGAAAAGAAATCCAAAGAAGCTGAAACTTTACTTTATCCCCTAGAACAAGCATTCATTTTCTGTGAATCAGGCCCTTGAATCCAGTAAAGTCTCAAGTTGCAAGTTGGCAACTTGCTCATTGTGAGTCAAGGTGAAAAAAGGCACTCTTCATTTTACCCCTTGATTCCAAACCTGTAGATTCTGGTTATTGATACAATGCATAGATTGCATCCCTGGAGGAAAACTCTGAATGTTGTTCCCAAGATGGTGGCAAGGCTGAGGTTTGTTGTTGTTTGTTTGTTTGTTTTAATTTTTGACTGCGTTGCGTCTTCGCTGATGCTCTCAGCCTTTCTCTAGTTGCGGCTAGCGGGGGCTATTCTTTGTTGTGGTACGTGGGCTTCTCATTGTGGTGGCTTCTCATTCTGGAGCACGGGCTCTAGGCATGTGGGCTTTAGTAGTTGCAGCACGTGGGCTCAGTAGTTGTGGCTCATGGGCTCTAGAGCGCAGGCTCAATAGTTGTGGCACACGGGCTTAGGTACTCTGCAGCATGTGGGATCTTCCCAGCCCAGGGATCGAACCCTTGCCCCCTGCCTTGGCAGCTGGATTCTTAACCACTGAGCCACCAGGGAAGTCCCAAGGCTGAGGTTTTAATGGGTCATTCCAAACACTTACCTGGCTGGCTGCTTTAGGGTGGTCTGGTATACAGTAGAACCAGTGGATCCCATTACTAGGTACCCATTGTTATGTGTGATTCACACTCAAGGAAAATCAGGCATTCAGTGAGCCTTCACAGTGCTGCTGGTAGAGACACTGCAGGCAGTGATTTACAGCCACGTGTAGAGTAGGTGTAAATTTTAGTGAGAATGAATCACTATCTCCTCCAGAATAGAAGAGATCAGAGGCAATCAATTTACCACCAAGAGGCTGGGTGCTTTCCTCCAAGGAATGGTACCATGTGGTACAGTTGGTGACATGGTAAATGTTAAGTTAGATCAGCCTTGGACAGAGAGAGCCTATGCTGTTTCTTCATGTGTCAATCACACAAGCAATGGGGTTATAAGAGACAGAGGCTAGCTGGTAACCACCAGATACGTCATCCTATCCACACGGCTGCTGAGTGCACCTCCTGACATGGACACTTTTGGGGGGCCCTTGAAACACAAAGATACACACATCTTGTGCTTGTGCATACAGGTTCATCCGAAGTTGTCCTCCTCACACCCCTTTGTCTCTAATCTTCCTATCTTACTCCTTCTAGGTCCCTGACCTACTAGCCAGACTACTCACCAGAGCTCAGGAGTCCATACACATACCTACTTCAGACTGCTTCTCTCGAAGTACAAAGTATATGTGGACAAAAATGGTTGCCTGCCATTCCAGTAAACTACGAACATTACCTGCCACCAAGCCATCAGCCACTGCACAGTGCTCCCTGAGGGGAATTCTTCAGTTTGGAGAAAAATAGATACTGGCCCTAGATAGTTAAGATGCATATCAAAGGAATAATTTCAATGAGCCCAAACTCTTGCATCTTCCCATAAACAGAAAAGCACTAAATTCTTTAACTTAAGGTGTTTGGTTTTTTTGTGATTAGCGGTGATTTTTTGATGTTTGACTACATGGGTTTAGTTTTTGTTTTTGTTTTTAAGATTTATTTATGTATTTATTTATGTATTTATGTATTTATTTATTGGCTGTGTTGGGTCTTCGTTTCTGCACCTGCGCTTTCTCTAGTTGCAGTGAGCGGGGGCTACTCTTCACTGCAGTGCGTGGGCTGCTCATTGCAGTGGCTTCTCTTGTTGCAGAGCATGGGCTCTAGCCATGCGGGTTTCAGTAGTTGTGGCTCTCAGGTGTAACTGCTCCTCGGCATGTGGGATCTTCCCGAACCAGGGATGGAAAAGGTGTCTCCTGCATTGGCAGGTGGATTCTTAACCACTGCCCCACCAGGGGAGTCCCTGTTTTTTGTTTTGGTTTTCTGTTTTTTTTCCAGTAAAAACCCTTAAATAATCTGGCTCCTCCCTTACCTCTTTGGAACAGTTGCTCAGAGCTATCTAGAGGCTGTCTCCTGTGCTATAGTCCTCCGTACGTTCCAAGAATAAAACATAACTGTATGTTGTACATTTTGTTTTTGTTATTTTCAGTCGATATATTCTACTCAGCTCTGATTGCCGGGAAGATTTCTCCTCATCGCTATTTTTAGGGCCACCTTGAGTAGAGCTGTAATTTGGTAGTAGTCCATCTCATCTCACACCAACAAGGCCCAAGGTTTTCTTCCATCAATTGATTCTACAGATCCCCTGAGGTTATATGTACGAGCCAAGAGAATGGTGTCAGTGCAACAGAGGAGGATGACACAGGGATCTGGACCATTTATCCATTTAACTCCCTTGTGTTCTCTGGACCTGTTCCTGAATGAACATTTCCCTCATGTGATGAATTGCTGCTGCCACTTGAAAGGCAGCTCCAGTTGCAAAGTCATTGGATGCCCCATGATCAATTTCAGAGTCTTTTTTAGGGCTCAGGGGTGGTACAGGAGCTGCTTCTCAAATGAATGGCAAATAGTTCTTTGTTACAGAAGGTAGAATCTTGTTCCAGACCCCCAGAGGTCTGTGCTGCAGATCTCCTACTGGACCTTCCTGAGACTCCACATGGCATCTTTACCTATCATGGATACCTGGGCACAACAAGTCCGGCTCAGCTGCAGTGGCCAAGGAACAGGCAATTTTGCCCTATGCTCTGGATCTACTGTACGTCTCCTCTTGTTCTGGGCATTATTTGAACTAGGAAATAAATGAATCAGCACTGCATTGCCAATGTGGTTGGTGTATGAGGCCTCAAATCCAAAGAGTTCCAAAAAATACTATTTTTCTTTTTTACATTTTTTGCCTCTTTCATAGTGATGGGGGTACTTAAGGTGCAGCATCTTGTTCCAAACCAGTGGACCTCTAAAGATTTCACCAATATGGCAAAGACTTTGAATTTGGGGGGAGTCTTTTTTTCCCACTAGCTGGCATCTAGGCATCCACATTACTTACCATATTTTGTTCAACAAAGTTTAATTAGTATCATGCTCTGTAGAATATCAAGATGATCAAGGTCCCTGTGGATTGTGTTGTAACAGGAAGCAGGAGAGTTAATATAGCACTGGGGCAAGACAGTCAATGTATTCCGATGGCTTTCCCACATGCAAACAAAATGACTTTGAGCTTTTGCAATGATGGAGATTGAAGAGAATGCATTTACCAGATCAATAGCTGCATACCAGGTGCCAACATCTGTATTGATCTGTTTAGGTAAAGATCCAGCTCAGCGGGACTTCCCTGGTGGTCCAGTGGCTAACACTCCATGCTCCCAATTCAGGGGGCCTGGGTTCGATTCCTGGTCAGGGAACTAGGTTCCATATGCCACAACTAAGAGTTTACACGCCACAACTAAGAGTTTGCATGTGCAACTGAACACCCTTCATGTCACAACTAACTATCCTGCATGCTGCAACTAAAAGATCCTGTGTGCCTCAACTGAGACCCAGCGCAGCCAAATAAATAAGTAAATAAATAAATATTAAAAAGAAAAAAAGGTCCAGCTCAGCAACTACAGTTGGGACTATCACTTGGTTAAGTTGCTGGAAATCCACAGCCATCCACCATAATCTATCTGGTTTTTACATTCATGAGAACCAAACAGGGGTATGATAGGGACTCCTGCATCTTTTAGTCTGATATAGGTGCTAATTTGCAATTCCACCCCTTATGGGATATTATTCTTTATGTACTGTCTTGTCACTACACCCTTGGCTTTCCCTAACATAATTGGTGAAGGAACGTGTATGTGAGTTCTGCTGCCAGTTAATCCATTACAATTAGGAGATGTAACTGCAGGATGGACCTGTGAGCCCACTAGACCCACAGTGAGACAAACGTGAGTCAGGATTTCATTTATCACCTTGCATCTCTCAGCCCCATTCCAGCCAGGGGAACCACAATGGCATTTTGGATCCCCTGGTATCGGTGTCATCTCAGAACCACGTATTCCACAGCCCTCGGGAAAGCTAGGTATTCCCTTCTCCATGGTGGACGGTTTCTCAAGAAAATGGCCATGGATCCCTTTAAGGAAGAACTAGAGGAGTACTGCGCATATTTGCAGTGGTCTTGCCAAGTCCCTCCTCTTAGGGAACTGGACTGCCCGTCTGTCAGTTTGAGAACTGACTCAGATCTAGAAACTGGGTGAGAGCTTGTGATTTTCCGTTGCAGTGAGGACATCAGGCTTCTGCTCCCCAGCTCTCCGTGTTTTCTGGTTATACAATCAAACAGTACTCTATTCAGATGCCATCGTCTCTCTTCCCCAAGGACACTACGGGTCATGAGCCACTGCCACAGATCTCTGTGTACCGAGACCCCCTGGTTGCTACTCCAAGCTTGCTGCCCGTTCTAGTAATTATGTCCACCTTGCTTCTGACAGTTAAGTGCCCCCAGCTGCCTCTGCTCTTTCAGAATCCTCTTATTCCCAGTAATGCGAGGGAGTCTAGTTCAGGGTGCCATGTCTCACCAGCACCCCAGCCTGTGGAGGACCCCACCTTTGAATTTCTCATTGCTACCAGATGCTCCCTCATCAGTGCTCTTTGTATTACATCAGGAGTAAAGGGCCATGATGCTTACAACTTATTCTCAAATTGTTTAGGAAAAAAAAAGTTAAGAACAAACAGAGGGGAAAAAAAAGAACATACAGAAAGAGAGAACAAGCAACAAAGCAAGTGCGGCAAAATGTTGGCAATAAGTCCATCTGAGTAAAGGGTACACAGGTGTTTTTTGTACTGTTCTTTAATCACCTTTCAAATTTTCCCATGGTAACTGGGATACGCATGCTTTCTACTTCTTGTGTCAGATCTGATCCTTAAATGTTCAGCAGGAAATTTTTGTAATACTACTGGATACACAGTAGTTTCCAGACAATTTCTGGTTACATTTCCTTTCTAATTTTTCACACGTCTCTTCTTAATGTTTTACTTTCTTTTTCCTTGGTCAAGCTCCTGGGATTAACCCTTTTAAGCCTTTTCTTTGCTATGTTTTTATTTCCTGTTTCATTAACGTCAGATTTTAATTTTCTTAATTCTGTCTTTTTGCTTTTTGCACCTCAAGGCCCCAGACTTGGACCAAACAAAATCTTTCTTCCTTAGTACTGTCATCACTCTTCTTTCAATGGCCTGCTTTATTTAGTTTTTTAAAGTATAATACAATAAGCTTGCACAGTCTGTGTCCAACTTAAGAACTGGAAAGAATAAACTATATCTCTGTGATCTTGAGCAATGTAAGGTGTTATCAATTGGATTGTACTTTAAATCTCAGATCTTTTTTTTTTTAAGTCCATTTTTGTGGACTGTAGATGAAAACAAGAGGATGACAACATGGCCTGAATGACTGTTATCTAGTTCTTCTCCAAAGCTCTTTACACTTTACATGTTCATTCATTTTCCTCCAATTTTTTATTTTGGAAAACTTCAAACCTACAGGATACTGCAAAAATAATATAATATACCCTTTACCTTGATTTATCAATTGCTAACTTTTGACACATTTGTTCTTTCTAGATAGCTAGAGGTAGATATAGATGTAGATATATGTTTATACATATATATAAATATATGTTTATATATAGTATGTATATATACATGTACATATGTATAAATATACATATGTGAATGATAGATATAGATGTATATGTATATACTATAGGTATATGTATATATAGGTATTTACTTATACACACTCACATTTTTTTCTGAACTGTTTGAGAATAAGTTGCATTTATTATGAGACTTCACCCCTAGACCCTTTAACGTGTATCTCCTAAAGAATTCTTATATATTATATAATTGTCACATATTAAGCAACATTTTTTTTTGGCCACACCACACAGCTTGTGGGATCCTAGTTTCTCAACCAGGGATCAAACCTGAGCCCTCAGCAATGAGAGCTTGGAGTCCTAACAACTGGACCACCAGGGAATTCCCTATAATTCTCATACATTAACTCAATATCATTATCAAACCCAAGGCATTTAACATTTATTATCTAATGCACAGTTCATATTCAAATATCCCCAATTATCCCAATAATGGCTTAGAGATGGTCCAGATAATGTCTCTTTAGTACCAGTACCTGGACTTTTGTCTTTCACAACACTGACGTTTTTGAAGAGTCCAAGACAGTCATTTTGCAGACTGTCTCTCAATGTGGTTCAGTCTGAGATTCCCTCTTTCAAGTGGGGCCACAAGTGAGACGCTTATGGTGCTACTGTGAGAACACATAGACATGGAATCTGGCCTCTGAGGAGGGCAGGGACAGAGCAGACTCTCTGAGGGACTCTGGGCTGAGCTCAGGTCTGAATGATGAGAAAGAATTATACTAACTAAGCACACTGGCCATCGAGAGCAGGTGCCCTCCAGGCCCAGGTGCAATGATACAGCCTCAAGAAAGAGCAAGGGGGCTGAAGGAAACGACAAACAAGCTGGAGAAGATGATGCCTTTAGTTCAGAATGGCGAGTGTTCCCTTTGGAAATATGAGTAAAAATCCATGTAGTCAGGGGAAGCCAGTGGCAGAGACCTGGGCTGAAGGAAACCATCTGTGACCCAATGAATTGTTTGAAACTCTCTATAACAAATTACATCACTGCAGAGAGTAGAGAATAGAAGAGGCCTGGTTTAAGCCTTGAAGAATACCGCCAGGGGTGGGGGCGGGTGGGGGGGATGGCCAGAGAGACAGGAGGAGGCCTGCAGAGTGTGTACAGAAAGACAAGGGAAGATGAGTTTCAGGGAATGAGGAGTAAGGTAAAAGGTTAATTCTCATGCTTGTGAAAATGGTAAAAAAAGACTTTCTTCAGGCCTGTTGCAATAGGGTATTGCAATGGGGTAGAGATAACTGACTCAAGTCTGAATACAACAAGGACAAAGGGGGTTTAGAGCCAAGGGCAGTGCGAAAGGCTCGGTGAATGGGAAATGACTAAGAGGAGACTTCAAGGAATTCTTGAGAAACTGACCTAACAGAGTTCTTGCTAAGGCAGGTGAAGGACTTACACATCAAAGGTGGGGTGTGAGGAACTCGATCAGATGTCGAAGATGAGGGCATTCTCCCTAAATCAACTTAGCAGGATTCTTTGTTAAGACTGGGTTGGGCAGGCCAGACACCGAATGGCAGCCAAGGTTGAGACCTAATCAGAAAGAGGGCCCGGGGGGAAACTGACTCAAGTTTGATCAAGGAGAGAGTCTTGGGGCTTCCTAGGTGGCGCAGTGGTTAAGAATCCACCTGCCAATGCAGAGGACACGGGTTCAATCCCTGCTCCAGGAAGATCCCGCATGCCGCAGAGCAACTAAGCCCGTGAGCCACAACTATTGAGCCCATGTGCTGCAACTACTGAAGCCCACGTGTGTAGTGCCCGTGCTCCACAACAAGAGAAGCCACGGCAATGAGGAGCCCGCGCACCACAATGAAGAGTAGCCCCCACTCACGGCAACGAAAGAAAGCCCGCGCACAGCAAAAAAAAAAAGACCCAACGCAGCCAATTAAATAAATAAATACATACATTTAAAAAAAAAAAAGGAGAGAGTCTTGGTCAGAAGGTAACTTGTCAAGAGTGGCCAAGATGAGGACTGAAAAAGTGTTCACTGCATGTGGGGGTCACTGCGGCCTTAACAAGAGCTGTGAAGAGCTTGAGGATGTTTTTCATATAGTTCTATGTATATATGTACTGAAAATATTTAATTTTAAATATAACTCATTTTTATATCCATATAAGGAAATATTATGTAGCCATAAAAAGAACGAGAGGATTATTTAGGTACTCATCATGGAATGATCACCAAGTTAAATTTTTAGGTGAAAAAAAGACCTAGAGATGATCATGCTAAGCAAAGTAAGTCAGACAGAGGAAAACAAATATCACATGATATCACTTATGTGTGGAATCTAAAAAAAAGTGATACAAATGAACTTATTTACAAAGCAGAAATAGACTCACAGACATAGGAAACAAATTTATGGTTACCAAAGGGGGACGTGGGGGAAGGAGGGATACACTAGGAGTCTGGGATTAACATATACACACTACTATATATAATATAGATAAACAATAAGGACCTACTGTGTGGCACTGGGAACTATATTCAATATTGGGTAATAACCTGAAATGGAAAAGAACCTGAAGTACACTTATATAACTGAATCACTTTGCTGTACACCTGAAACTAATACGACATTGTAAATCAACTATACTTCAGTAAAACATTGTTTTGAAAAAAATATATGTATGGTAAGTTAGCATTTGCGTTATAAAAAGAGGATCAAAATACATACATACGTGTGGGAATGTGCCCACATACGTATGCCTTTGCCGGTATGTACACAAGATGCTTCTATCAAGATATACAACAAACTGGTAGCATAGGTTGCCGATAAGGAGATGAACTTGATGATCCGGAGCAGGGGTGACAGGGAGATTTCTCAGTGGATAGCCTTTTCTACATTTTGAATTTTTGTACCATGTGCAAGTACTATGTATTTTAAAAATTAACGTATAAGTATTCTTCCTGAAATCACACTATAATTATAGTACAATTTACATTTTATTGGACATCTGTTCAGCTGACAATATAAGGAGACCTATCTTTGCTTTTATTTATTTATTTATTTATGGCCGTGCTGCGCAGCCTGTGGGATGCGAGTTCCCCGACCAGGGACCAAACCCGTGCCCCCTGCAGTGGACGTGCAGAGTCTGAACCACTGGACTGCTGGGGAAGTCCCTGTCTTTGTTTTTAAATTATGTGCATCCCATTTTTTGCCCAATGTTTGCAATTTTTATTATTGTGAATGACATTGCAGGGTGTGTTTTTGTACCTTCACATTTGTACCCTCATGATTCTGTAGTATAAATTCCTACAAATGGAACAAGAGTCTTCCACATTGCCTTCCAGAAAGGCTGTTCCAGGCCACACACCTCTCCCATTCACACCGGTGAGTGCCTGGTACTCCACATATTCTACAGCCCTGTGTGTCGTCTCCGAGTTGTGCAGGGTAGCTACATGGCAGAGACAATGCTGAGTGCTTACCTGCTTTGCCTCCAGAGCACACAAGTAGACTACATTTCTCAGCATCTCTTGCCGTGAGGTAGGGCTGAGTTCTGGTTGGTGGCAGTAATAATGTACACTGGCACTTTGAGAACTGGCCCCTAAAAAGTCTCCCTATGATTCTCAAGCTCTCTCTCTCCTTTAATCTGCTTGGCGTGTGCAGCAAGTCAATTGGAGGTCTCTGAGCCCTAGAGCATTACCGGGTTGAGCAGAGAAACAAACTTTCGCCGTATCTCACTGCTGCACCCTCCCCTCTCTCTATACGGGGATTCGATCCCATGCCCTGGACCTGGTACCAAGTCTTTGCTCACATGTCACCTTCTCAGAGGGCATTCCCTACCACCTGATTTAGCACAGCCTCCTACCCCCTGCCCTACATATCTGAGCAACTTTGAGGGACCTGGCTGTCATTCAAAGTAAGCTACTTGCCTTTCCAAGGAACCTTCTTCCCCAGACCATGATGCAACCTTGATGAACCGCCTAGAGCCACATAGGACAGAGGTGAGGGAAAGCAGCGGTCGACCGCTGGGCCCCGAGACCTCAGCCCACCACTCCACCACCACTCTGGGGCCCTGTACCTCACCACAACTGCTACTGCCACACTTCCCAGGCTGTGACCTGAAGAGAGCATGGTGATCACCTCCTTCATTCATTCTAAAATATATACTGAGTTCCCTGGTGGTCCAGTGGTTAGGGCTCTGAGTTTTCACTGCAGGGGCCACAGGTTCGATCTCTGGTGGGGCAATTAGGATCCCGCATGCAGCGCAGACAAAAATGAAATAAAATTAAAAAATAAAATATTTATTGAACACCTACCAGACACTATTCTCAAGGCTTTGAATATACCAGTGAACAGATGAGACAAAGATTCCTGCCTATTCCAGTGGGAGAGATAGACCATAAACAATAACACTAATAAATATGTAGGTGAAGAGGTGATAAAGGGAAGAGAGCAGGTTATCCCAAGTGCAGGCCAAGAGATAGGTGTCTGTGCTAAGGTGGTAAGAAGGTGCCATTTGAGAAAAGACTTAGAGGTGACAGTCATATTTCTCTGGGAGAAGAAGGTTCCCAGCCGAATTAAGCAAAGGCCCTGAGGCAGGGGCCACTCCCGGAGTGTTCCAAGAGCAGGAATGAGACCACGTGGCTGGGACCTTGGAAGGAAAGGAGGACAGAAGGAATGAGGAGAAGGGTGCCCAGCAGGGCTTCGAGGGCTACTCTATGGACTTTGGCTTCTACTCTGAGATGATATACTTTTGCAGTTTTAGATGGGGAAGTGACAGATATTCTGACTTACATATTTAAGAGGATCCCTCTGGCTACTGTATTGAGAACACACTCAGGGTGGGAGGAAGGAGAAACTGGGAGAGCAGGGATGGCGGCTCCTGCTGGATTTGGTAACAGGAGGTGCTGACAGGTAGAGTGATTGTGGATATATTTTGAAGAAGGAGCCAACGGAATTTCCAAATGCACTGGATATTGGGTGTGAAAGTAAAGCTCAGTCAAGGAGGCTCCCAAGGTCTTTGGCCTAAGCGGCTGGCAGAATGGATCTGCCTGAGTTAGGGGGAGGCAGGGGTAGAAGAGTTTTAGGAGGAGAATCAGAAGCTCAGCTCTGAACATGGTAATATTGAGATGTTTCAAGACATCAAAATAGACACGTTGCATAGGCAAATGATATGCAAGTCTGGAGTTTGGGAGAGAAGTCTGAATGGAGATTAAATTTCAGAAGTTGACCACCTGCCTTTTTCTTTTTTCTTCCTGGCTGCTCTGCGAGGGTTGCAGATTCTTAGTTCCCTGACCAGGCCCCTGCAGAAGTACAGAGTCCTAACCACTGGACCGCCACGGAATTCTCCACCTTTGTTGCTGTTGCTATTTCCCCCTCAGTCTGTAATTTGTGACTCAGAGTCATGAATCCTCCCTGGCTGCATCATTCTGAATGATGCAACTTAAATGTGTAACAAGCACGTTGCGGTTGTATGTTAACAGTCTGTCTTTGTGGATTAACTGTTGTACTTTGGACTGGGACAGTGATAGTTTAATTTTTAACATCGTAACTACCCTGGCTTTGTCTTCTAGGAGTTCAGTTAACGAAAATGAGAATAATTATAGTACCCCTGCCAGCGTGACCCAGATAAAACACAGGCTAAATGTTTATGTTATTTTAATGACAAATGGAAGGACATATATGGCTGGCCTAGGAAAGTAAGTAACCAAAATAGATCATGCCACACACTATGCAGAAAAGAACTGGGGACTGCACATGGTGGAAAAGAATATATGAAAGCACATGTGGAGATTGAATCTCACAAGTTCAGGATGAGACAGGGAAGTACTTCTAAACCTATCAAAGGCCAGTGTGTTTGTCTCCCCAGAAGACACCAAAGCTCAGCTGAAAACAGCAGCCACTGAACTGACACAAACAAGCCCGATTAGCGTATTGTTCCCCTGACTGCTCTATGAAACAGTAGAATTACATTTCCTCATTCAGATATTGCAACTAAAATGTCTTGTGGGCCAACAAAAGGGGAAACTCTACAGCATAACAGATGTGTTCGCCCCTCACAGTGCAAAACTGATTCCATCAGGTCTCCCCAATGATCATACTTTCTACAGTGACTCAACTGAGGCATGGCAGCTGCAGCAAATGTTCCCTCCCAGCTCTTAGATGCTTTGATTTGAAAACTGGAGTTTCAAGTCACTTCTTAATTTCTATGAAGGTTGCCTTGAAATTGCAGAAAACGTAAAACAAAAGACTGCTGATCCCTATGTGGATGGATCTAGAGACCGTCATACAGAGTGAAGTAAGTCAGAAAGAGAAAAACAAATATCATATATTAACGCATGTATGTGGAATCTAGAAAAAAGGTACAGAAGAACCGATCTGCAAGGCAGAAATAGAGACACAGATATAGAGACAAACATATGGACACCAAGTGGGGAAAAGCAGGCGGGTGGTGGTGGGATGAACTGGGAGATTGGGGTTGACATATATATGCTAATATGTATAAAATAGATAATAAAAAATTATAAAGAAAAAATGATTGCTGATCTCTTATACAAACTAGACCTTGCTTATTCACCTGCCTATCTGGCAAAGAGTGCAAATGTAAATTTTGGCAAATCCCACTCAGTATATAAGCTCCTTAACAAAGAAAACAAAAAGACCTTACTTGTTAAGTGTCCTGGACACATTTGGCTAAAAAGAGATGTGATTTACTTACCTGTGATAGCGAGGCTTTCATAACGTAGATTTTGGTCACTTTTCCTTTTCTCAAAATGTAAAGAAGAATTAAATGAGGGGTTTTCTTGGAGTTTTGTGTTTTGGTTTTGGGGTTTTTTGTTTTTTTTTTTTACTTTATCACTTTTACTCTATTATATAAAATTCGCTTTGTCTCAAAGTTCTACTCTCAGCAGGCCCATATCACGCCGATTCCTGGTGTCAGGCCAACGTGATGACATCAAGCTAAACCTTCTCTCAACAGAATCATTGAACGTGGAATCATAAGGATTCTGTTTTCCTACTAAATGAAAGAAAACAAGACATACCTCCTAAAGACTGCAGGCAGTTTAGAGAATTATTACCAGAAAAGGAAACAGAAAAAGCAAAACTATTTTACTGTATCATCAGACAGGAAGAAACATGTCATTGTCATTTTTATTCTGTATACATTATATCCTTTTAAATTAGTACTATTTTATTTGCTGTCTTCTTTTTTAAAGTCTCATATTTACGTGTCTTAAGAACATACATGTTCCCTGGACGTGGTTCCCTGGCGCTTGTGCTCTGCTGGGTACAGATTCTTTGCAGTCGTTCTCTTTCTCCATTTTTTCCATCTGCATTTCCCCTCTTTTTCTCGCCAGCACCTCACACTGCTGCCTCGAGGTCACTGTGTTATCTTCAATATCTTCTCCTGGGAAGTACGAGATTTGCCTTGGGACACACTAAGTAGCCCCAGCAGCAGTGTCCAGGCCTCTGCTCTTGGAACACTCAGGAGGGCAGTTCCCCTCACTGCACAAACTTGTCCAAGTCCTTGACATTTTTGCCACTTAATGCTTTTTAGAGCGACACCCTTTCCTTCGGTACAGTTGAACTGACACACCTTGTCCCATAATCTCTGGCCCATCAGAGAAAGAGGAAAGGACGTATATTATTTGGATCCGACCTTGTTTTGTATGTCACCACGTCACTGGTAAATATTCATTGAGTTAAAAAGAAATACTATTGGGATTTCCCTGGTGGCACAGTGGTTAAGAATCCACCTGCCAACGCAGGAGACATGGGTTCGATCCCTGGTCTGGGAAGATCCCACATGCCACAGAGCAACTAAGCCCGTGCGCCACAATTACTGAGCCTGCGCTCTAGAGCCCCCGTGCTACAACTACTGAGCCCATGTGCTGCAACTACTGAAGCCCACATGGCTAGAGCCCGTGCTCCGCAACAAGAGAAGCTGGCATACCACAGCAAAGAGTAGCCCCCACTTGCCACAACTAGAGAAAGCCCACATGCAGCAGCCAAAATGAATTAATTAAAAAAAATTTTTTTAATCAAAAAAAGAAATACTATTGTGACACTCATAGGCTCCCAGACTCTGCAAATTCTAAATCATCAGGGGCTTTAGAACAGAGTCAACGACTTTCAGAACCTTACTTCCAAGCAAGTCAGTATTACAAAAAGCACTCAACCAAAAAGGAGGAATTCCACCAGGGCAGTGTTTCTTGGTTGAATATTGAAATAAAATTTTAAATCGGTATTAAAAAAAAATACCGATGTCTGGGTCTTACCCCAGGAGACTGATTTAATTGGTCTAGGGTGTGGCAGCAGAACTTTTGAAAAGCAGCACACTTTATGATAAAAGCTAATTTCCTTTCAAGATCATTAATTTGTTTAGAGATCTGGCTTCTATTTGCACACATTCTGTCAGAAAGTTTGTTTTTTAAAAAATATATTTATTTTATTTTTTAATTTTTGGCTGCACTGGGTCTTTGTTTCTACACGCGGGCTTTCTGTAGTTGCAAAGAGCGGGGGCCATCCTTCAGTGCAGTGAGCAGGCTTCCTATTGTGGTGGTTTCCCTTGTTGCGGAACTTCAGTAGTTGCAGCACACGGGCTCAGGGGCTTAGTTGCTCCCCGGCACGTGGAATCTTGCTGGAGCAGGGATCGAACCTGTGTTTCCTGCGTTGGCAGGCGGATTCTTAACCACTGCGCTACCAGGGAAGTCCTGCCTGAACGTTTTTGATGGTATAAATGAGGTGCTTACCCTTTGAAGGTAAGTGAGGACTGAAATATTTATCACCATTAATAGAGCGATGATCTTTATCAACAAAGTCAGCATGTTCAGTGACAGGCACAAAATCCTCAGCTCAACCATCAAAGGTGAACATGATGACCCTCGAAGACTCTGCTTTCTGGTTCACATACCCCACCTCCTCACCTCCACACACCTTTGACTGAACTTCAGCCTCCTCAGAATGCTGAGCATTATCAGCTCACTCAACTACTTCAGCATCCGCACGTCCCCCAACATCGCCACCCGTCCCTCCCCATGCTCTTCTCGATGCTTCCCCCGCCTCATGCCCACCACTTCTCATTGGCCTCCTGGGTTGAACATAGCCATTCTTATGAGTCAAGCATTCTGAAGGCATTCTTGTTATCTCGATACCGCCGCCAACGGTGGCAGTGGTGGGATGTGGTGATGGTGTCAGTAGTGACAGGCAGCAAAGGCGGTCAGGATGATGGGGGCTGCTGCTGAGGCAGCCACACCAGACAGCAGCAATGGCAGCTGCAGCCACAGGTGGCGGCCACTGAAGCGAACCCAGTGAGTGAGGCGGGCAAGGCAGCTACTCTTTGCTGGAGAGCTTTCTCTCTACCAGAGCCCACTCTGCCTGGGTGTGTGGCAAGCGGGAAGTGGCAGGGAATTAAAAATCCATCCCCTTGGGACCGCCCTGGAGGTCCAGTGGTTAAGACTCAACACTTCCACTGCAGGGGGCATGGGTTTGATCCCTGGTTGGGGAACTAAGATCCCAGAGGCCAAACTTAAAACAAAACAAAAAACAAAAAAAAACCCCAAACAAAAAAACCTAAAAAAACCCATCCCCTTAAGTAGCCCTCAACCAAATGAATGGTGGAGGTTAGTGTATAAATGCTCTCACCACTAGAGGGGAAGCCTCCTTCCACTGCTTCCCAGAGTTCCCCACTGAAGCTGTTGCCTAGTGACACCTTGCTTGAGAACGCACCTCTGATGTGCTGCTCTCCCTTCCCTGCCTCACTTCCCACAATTCTGCCAGTGCTTTCTGGGATCATCTCCCAAATCCTTGTCTCAAAGTCTGTTTCTGGGGAAATCCAAGCTAAGCTAATGCATCATGAACCAAGGATTATGATTCAAGCACAGAACCGCACATTAACAAACACTGACCATCTGCCAAGCCAGAAATCATATAAAATATGTTCCCAACCCAACTGCAATTATGCAAGATAACTAGAAAAATCCCCATATGTTTAGAAATTTAAAAATGTAATTTTAAACATCTAAATAATCTGGGATCAATGGAAAAAGCAAAATCGCCATGCTCTGGGAAAACGTAAGTGCATATATTAGAAAAGGGAAAAGGCTAAAAGTCAGTGAGCTAAACATTCAAAAAAGGGAGAAAACAGAAAATTAAATCCAAGTAAAGAAGGTAATAATAAAGAAGAAATTTAAATTAAAAACAAATATACAAAATAGCACCAACAAAGCCAAAAGTAGGTTCTGTGAAAAGATTAATAATATTGATAAACTCCTGTGAAGACTGATCAAGAAAAAAAGGAAGCGGGCACAAGTAACCAATGTCAGAAATTAAAAAGGGGGGACTTTCCTGGTGGTCCAGTGGTTAGGACTCCACGCCCTCACTGCTGAGGGCCCAGGTGGGAACTAAGATCCCACAAGCCACACAGCACAGACAAAAAAAAAAAGAAATGAAAAAGGAGCCTTTGTTACAGATGTGATAGACCTTAAAAAGATACGAGGATATTAAGAACAAATTAATGGCAATTTAAAAATTCAGATCATGTGAAAAATTCTTAGAAAAATACATTTTATCCTAACAGACACAGGAATAGAAACTATGAAGTTTTTATGGGTGAACATGGGCAAAAATTCTCTGTCGGCAAATGCCATCAAGAGGTGGAGTGTCCGTCCTCCCCCCCACCCCCTAAAGAGGCAGAGTCTCCCGGTGCCTTTAATCTGTGGTAAAGGCGGTGACTTTGTTTCCATTTTTGCTCTCTTGGATGGGCCATATAAGGAATCTGGTCTAGCCTAGTGGAAGTGAAGCCCCTTTGAGATATTCTAGAGCATAGTCTCCACCTCCATTTTGTCTGTTCTCATCACTTCTTATAGTCACATGGAGAGAACCCCACGCCAGCTCACTCAAGCAGGAGAGGCTGGCTGAAAACACACACAGAAATCTGAGGACTCAATCCACAGCCCAAAGAAACTGCAGCTGGAAACAGAAAGCCACCAGGACCCAAGCAGCCCTTTCAGGGACCACAGGAACTGACCACAATCCCCTCTCCACAACCTGGGTTTTCTCGTTTGGGCCACGTAGCATCCAAGGGCCCCTGCAACCCTGAGAGCACAGGACTCCCAACCAACAGTGGCCTGTTTTAGGTATCAAATCCCCAGGAGAGACTCCTGGCTCATTTTTCCAAGCCAGAGCATAAGCCTTAAGTTTCAAACGGCCAGTCTGTTTAGCGCTGACCAGTCACTTCCAGGTTCTGTAAGTGTGCAGTCCCCTCCAGAGTAGTTACCTGTCTGAATGGCGAACCTGAGGGCAGGCTCTGGGCTCGCTCTCTCTGCATACTTGCTGGTCTACCCTCTGCCCTTTAGGACTTGCCCCTGCAGGAAGACAGATTAACCAGCTGTGCCCACGGAGCCTGTAATCCTGAAGAGAAACATTAAGAAGCTACAGCAGCCACTGCTGGTACCTACTCGATCCACTCAGCACTCTGTCCTGTGTGCTGAAGGCTGCTCACTTGACTCCCCACTGCTCTCTGCTCAGGGCTCTCTCCTGATGGCAGGAGGGCACTTGAACACGCACAGGGCAGTCAATGCCCATGAAAACATCCATCACTGTCAGATGGGGTGTACATACACCCCAACACCCTGGGATGGGGGAACTGAGGTATGTTCTATGTCATCTCCCAGAAGTCCCAGGTGGGACTAAGCCTCAGTTGCCCACAGTAGTAAGTGGCTTGATAACGTACCTCTCATCTCTTGGTCCCATCTCTCCACTTCGCTATGAGTGTTTCTGGAATCATGCCCCCAAATACTACCTGCACTCAACTTCTCCGGGCTGGACTCTGGAAGGATACAAACCAAGACAGAAGAGAAGTCCAGTGCAGCAAACTCAAGCCACATCCATCAATGCAGCTGTTTTCAATACGAAACTCAGCATCTTCACCTGCACTGCCTCACCCCCATGTCTTTTGCTTAACTGGTTCTGGACTCTGGATGGAAAAAGGTGTGTTACTTATTGCCCCCTAAGCCTCAAGGAAACTCAGTGAAGACTTGGTAAATGCTAGAGTTAAAGGGAGAAAGGGCCCTTCTCCAGCTCTGTGCATCAGGAGACAGGAAATGACTGCTGGCAGAGCTGACAAGGGAAGAAGGGTCATCTTAATCCTGGTGAACAGATGGAGGAGCTTGCCCCGTGCCCCAGTCCCCTCCTTGGCACTCCAGGTGAAGCTGGGGAACAGGGCTCCACAGGTGCTGAAGGCAGGAACCAAAGCCTGGCATACAATCTTTATTTATCGTGAGCTTTGATGTCCAGGGAAGCCAGGCCCATGTCCACAGCTCTCAGGACTCCACCTGGCCATTCTTCAGAGGCGGGGTCATCAAGTGGCCGGTCACTCATGTCCAGTCTTCCTACAGTCCAAAGGGTCCTCAGGAGGCAGGAAGTGGCTGTGCCTGTGTAAAAAAACACACCAACATCTACTAGCACCTCTTGTGTGCCTGGTCCTGGGACCCCTGCTGGGGAGATATGCAGACACAGCAGAGGCTGCCCTTGCAGAGCTTACAGTCTGGAAGGAGAGGGTGTCAGGTGAGGACCTTGGCCATGTGCCATGTGAACCCCTCGGGTGTAGTGAGCTGTCACTGGGAGCAGGGAAGGCAGCACTCTGCTGGGTTTACAGCACCTGCTGTGTACCTGGCACTGGGACAGGTACTAGGGACCCAGCGGTGGACGCAGCAGGCACACATCTCTGACTCTAGGGAGGGATAGACAGCAAATGAACAAAAACATGTCAGCCAATAAATCCTATGAAAAAAACTACATCAGGGTAAAGAACGGAGGTGTGTGAAGGGGGAGGTCCAAGGAGCACTTTGTGCTGTCAGCTGCGTTCACATGAGATGCCTTTATACCACGTTTCATGAGATGAGCCTGTGTGTTTGCTATTTTGGAGACTGGAGAATAGAGGAGGCCTGAATCTCACTGCCCCCAGTCAGCGAGGGAAAGCTGCAACTGGGATGCCATTACTGGGAAGGAGAGGATAGAGAGGAGGAGCTGGGTGTGGGGTTAATTACTCTGAGTGCAATGGAGAACTACAAGGCTTTAAAGGGGACAGATGTGACCCAATTTCTGTTTTTAAAAGCTCCTTTGGCTACCGGGGAGAATAGACGTGGGGGGGCAGGGCAGGGGTGACCACAGGAAGACCAGGGACAGGCTTGGTTGCTCATTCAGGGAAGGAAGGAGCAGCTGGCCCTAAGATAGGAAGGTGGGGTATTTGTTCAGATGCTCAAAAAACTTGAAAGAAATGTCACCAATATATGATTAATAAACTAGTGTGAACAGTATGCAATCATTACTGAATATTTTCTGGAAAGAATTAAAGGTCCATCTCACTGGTGTCTGCTCTTGGGACCTGAACATCTCACTTATTTCTGCCTTATCAAAAAAAAAAAAAAAAAAAAAAAAAAAAAAACCACACAAAAAAAACCCCACCAAAAAACCAATGACTGTAGGGCCTGGTAGAAGGCCATCTCCCCAGTCCTTAGCCAAGAACTCTGAAACAGATGATGGGAGGGAAGCAGTTACAAGGCAGTAAAATATAAGCCATAGTGGAGGGAGCTCAGGGACCTTGGGAGGACAGAGATGGGCCATGAGGGAATTTCCTGAGGGAGGTGACATTGAAGCTGGAAGAAGAATTAGCCAGATGGAGTAGGAAAGGCAGTCCAGGCAGAGGGAAGCAGTGAGATAAAAGCCTGGCAGCAGGAGAGACTGGCATTTGAGTAGCATGTTCACTGCGGCAGCAACACAGAGCTTGAGGTGGATGTGGGGAAAGGCAGGGCCAGAGGCCACATCCTGCAGGGCCCTAGAGGCTGTGCCGGAGTGTACACTTGGCCTGGTCAATGTGAGAACTGTGGAAAGGTTTCTAAGTAAAGCAGTACACGGTCGGATTTCCTCTGGGATCACTCTGGGACCTTCACAGAGAATGAACTGAAAAAGGTAAGACAGAGAGTATGGAGGCCCAAGAGAAGGCTTCTCTTCTGGGTGCAAGAAGAGAAGATGAGGCCTCAGGAAATGAGAGGAGGGCAAATGAGAGGGGGTTGAGAGGGAGCTGGTGAAAGATGTGACTTTTGACTTAGAGCTTGCAGGCCAGTGGGGGAGACAGTAAACATCTAAACCAGCGTTTCTCAACCTTTTTTTTTTTTTAAATTACTGTCCCCCAAGGAGTCTTTTTAGACTTTTTTTTTTTAATTGCACCCATCCATGACATTTTAATACCACAGAAATACTGTATATCTGTTTAGGTACTGCATACATTAAAAACAGTTAAGACTTTTTTGTCCCATCCTTACCCCTGCTGCCTGTATAGCTGAGGGGCAGTGAGGAAGAGAGAAGAGTGGGTAAGGGAGGAGGTGGATCAGTTCAGCCTGGGAAAGAACACAGAGAACCAGCAGGAACCTGGGATTTTGTTTTCAATGCGAATGAGAAGCCACTGAAGAGCTTTAAGCAAAGGTGTAGTGTGACTAGTTTTCAGTTCCTAAATGTTCTCTCTGGCCATTGCATGGAGGCAAGGTAAGAGGAGGGGATTCAGGGAGAAGGCTGGGGCAGGTATCTTGGCTGTGAAGGGGTGGGGAGATGGCTGAACTAAAGCAGGGACTATGGAACGGGTAAAAGGGGATGATGTTCTGATGTTCTGGAATCAGGATGCATGGTGAAGGTCTGTGTGGGGCTGAGGATGACTCCAAGGTCTTTACTCTGAGCAACTAGAAGGATGAAGGGCTGAGTCCTGTCTTACCTCCACAGTCGATGGTGTGTGTGTCGGCTGCACCTGCTCAGCGCACTGCAGGAAGCGGCGCACATGTTCTGCACAGTTGCTCACGGCTGCCTCGTTCTGTCGAAGACATTCCTCAAAAGCCTCAAAAGGCTCCGCACAGGCCTGGCGGATCCGACGGATGATTGGGCTGTGGGGGTAGGGCATTTCAGGCCCGGGGAGACTTCCACTCCACTGCCCACCCCCTACACTGTCCCGTACTCGCCCACACTCACTGGGCAGATGTGCACTGAGCAATGCTCATCTTGAGGTGGTGACAGTCTCGTTGCCATGACTCAGGCTTGGCTGCCACACACTGGCCATACTGCTCCAGCTCCTGGCCACAGTAGCGAGCAGTGATCTCCAGAGCCGCCTGCCTGTGGGACATGATAGGCTGAGAATAATTCCAGGCAGTAGGCAAGAAAGGGAGCTCTGATCTGAGTCTGGGGTGGGACTGGGGTCTTGGGCAAATCTGAGAGTCTGAAGGATAGGGCAAGGGAGTTAGAGAGATAAGACATGAGCCTTGAGGGTTGTGGAGCAGGCTGGAAGCTTCTCAGGAGATAGCGGAGGTCCTGAAAAAAAGGTCTGATTATTCTAAGGCAGGCTTTGGGGGTTCTGGAAGAAGGGTCTTGGAGTCCGGGCATCTCCTAGTTTAGGCTTGGAAATCATGCAGAGAAGGCTTCGGGCCTTAGAAGTAACACCTAGAGTTTTCTGAGAGAAACTGGGAGCCCTAAATGAGTTTGAAGGCCCTAAAAGTGAGGTTTAGAGGTCCAAGGGTTGAGGTCTTAGGTCCTGGGGACAGGTCTCTTAACCAGAGGGTCTTAGAGATGAGGCCTGAAGACAGGGGTACTGAAAGTGAGACTTGAGGCCCTGGGGCAGGTTTGGGGGTCCTGGGGTGGGTCTTAGAGTCTCAGGGCCATGATCTGGAAGCCCCGGGTGAGGTTGGGGCTCTGGCGTAAATCTGGAGGGTCCTACAAATAAGCTCTTCAAGTTCTTGGGAACAAGGTCTGGAACCCCAGAGTGAGATCAGAAGTGCCTAAAAACAAGTCTGTGGGCCCTATAGGTGAGGTCTGAGGTACCGGACAGATCGGGAAGGTTCAAAAGGTAAAGTCAGATGATCCAGGGGGAGGAACCTGGAGCTCTAAGGACGGACCTAGGAGTCCTAGAGGTCTTGAAACAAGTCTGGATTCGTAAGGTTGCAGGGTGAGGGACCAGACTCGGGGTTTTGGGGGCCACGATTGGTGCTGACAGACTGGACCTGAAAGTCCTTAGTTATCTTCCGAAAGAGGGGCGGAGCCTGAACACGCGGAGAACTGGGGCTAGTGAAGGACAGCGCTGAATCCTAAGGCTCGAATCTCCAGAGAACAGAGAGGCCAATCCTTCTTCCCGCAGTCCTGGCCTAAGTCCAGATCACTGGGGAAGAGAAGGAGTACGGGGGCAGGTAAGAGGTAGGCGCTCCTGCTACTCACATCCCGTGGCCGACGCCGGAGGAGGATCAATGAGGCAGGATAGCCCCGCCTTTTCCGGTATCAGGTTGTCATGGCGGCGCCCAGCCCAGCCCTCCTTGCCTCGTACTTTTCGCTCGCAGAGCAGACAGGCAGCCCCGTTCCCTTTAGGCCCAACCCGTCATGGCGGCGCCCAGCCTCTCCTTCTGGCCCCGACCTGTAATGGCGGCGCCCTGCGTAGCCACTTCCGGCTCCGGCCGGCTCTGGTACTTTATGAGCTTTTATTTCCGGCTTGCCTGGCGGCGTGGGGAATTCGCCGGAAGTACTGGGAAGTATCGCGGTACCCGAAAGAAGGGCGGAACCTAAGGCGAGCGCTACGCAGACTTGCGCGGTACCTGGAGTTGGCCGCAGCCGCACGAGGCCCCTATCCGCCCCATTGGAGTTGGTGGCGAGCGGCTGCCGCTGCTGGGACCCCTCAACATGCTGCCGTTTGCGGCTTGGTTGGGCGCTGTGGCTGCCGGCTGCTGGGCGCGCAGACACGGAATCTGATCCCTAATGCCGCTCTGCACCTCCTGCTCTGCGCATGCGCCCACTCTTCTCGGGGGTGCCGGTCGTTCGCGGGGCGGGGCGGGCGGGAAGGGGGCGTCACCCCAAGGGCCGGACCAGGAGGCCTGGGCGTCTAGTCTACTCAGCATGGGGTACCCAGACCGTTTCCCCTACCCCTGGGCATAAACTCTGAAGCCAGGACGGACGTGAGCTTTAACCTTGGCTCCGTGCCGCCAGGGGGAAGTTACTTCTCTGTAATTCTTCGTGGTGTGACAACGTTCCAGCCTCCTCGTCTGTCTTCAGGTGTGAGGCTGCTTGTGAGTAATCCCTTGGTCAGAGAACTGAGCACCAGTCCTTCTTTCTCTGTGCAGAGGTGTTCCCAGATTCCAGCCAAGATGAACATAAAATGTAGTCAGTCGTAGAGTCTTAGAGGAACAAGAGCCGTTTGTGAGCAAGTGACAATTGCTTGGAGTCTGAGTATGTTACGCAACTGAAAAGCACAGTTCAGATGGGATTAGAACCTAGCCAAAACCCAGATTGGGTCTTGAACCCATGGGCTGGGACTGGAACCCACTGTCTTTTACTTGAGGTTGGACGCCTGGTCTCAGAACTTAATGAAGCTCAGGTTCTTTGTGTCTCATTGCAGAAAGAATTCAGTGAGAGACAAAGTGGTATGTAAGAAGTGGATTTATTTAGAGAGATACACACTCCATGAGCAGGATGCAATCCGGCTCAAAAGGGAGAGCCCCCCAAAATATGGGATGGTTGGTTGTTGTGGGCTGGGTAATTTCTTAGGCTAATGAGTGGGAGGGTTATTCCAACCATTTTGGGGAAGAGGTGGGGATTTCCAGGCATTGGGCCACCGCCCACTTTTTGGCCTTCTGTGGTCAGCCTCAGAACTGTCATGGCGCCTGTAGGGTGTGTGTGACATTTAGCATATGCTAATATAGTGAGCATATAATAGGGCCCAAGGACTACTGGTAGTTGAATCTCCCTCTATCTTGGGCCTAATTGGTTCTAACCAGTTTTTGTCATACCCACAATGGCTGTGTCATCCTTTATTTAATTTTTTTTTTGGCCACATTGCACAGCTTGTGGGAACTTCCTTGACCAGGGATCGAACCCCATCCCACAGCAGTGAAAGCACCAAGTCCTAACCACTGAACTGCCAGGGACTTCCCAGGAGAAAGTTTTTAAAGACAGGGTGAGGGAAGGGGTTGTGGCATGTGTGATCGGCTGCTGACATTCTTCTAATTGGTTGGCAGTGAGGTAACTGATGTCAGCATCCTCAACCTTCTGGTTCCAACCAGTCTGGGGCCTGTGTGCCTCCACCTAGTGGGGGTTTCAGTATCTGCAAAACAGCTCAGAGGACGTGGCTCAGCATATTATCTATAGCTCTTGAGGAACTAAAGGTCCTTGACTTTGTTTGATGGCTAAACTATTATTATATTGTCTTGTTTAACTGTTTTCCTATCTGCATTTTCTCATTTCTCAGGTTAAATTTACTCTTTGGCACTTGGGGAAGCTCTAGGAGGCTAAAGTTTTTCTACAGACAGGAGGCAGGCAGAGGACATGAAAGGGGATGATCTGTTCTGAGAAGGCCCGCAAGGGTCCTGCTTGGTTGCAAGTATGCTCGTCTGTAAAATGGGGACGATAACAGTGACATTCTTCACAGAAGACATAGTTCCTGTGAGCAGTTTAACATGGAGCCTGGAAGAGAGGAGGGGAACAGCATCAGCATCTCTTATCTTTGGCTTCAAATGTAGACTAAATTCTCAGTCTTCCCCTCCCGGGAGAGTGCAGTCTTAACCTGTCCCATGCCCTCCCCCTGAGTCTTATCCCAAAGTCCCGGTAGTATGCATCCTGCAGGGAAGGGCTCAAACGTCTGGGCTTGTAAGCAGGTACAATGAAGACCCCAGCAGGAGACACCCCACCTTGGAGTGTGACACTCATGCCTACAAACTTCTAGTTGCCTTTTGGCCTGTGGCTCAAGAGTGTCACTCACTTCCTCTCTAGGGATCAAATGTAAGAGAGACCCAGGTGACCCTAGGGTTTGAAGTGAAACAGATCTGGTTTTGAACCTGAGATCTGGGACAGAGTGCTTCTCTCTGGGTTTCAGTTTCCTCCTAACAGATGTTTCAGAAGGTCCTTGTGAGAAGAAACTGAGATAACATAGGCGAAGCACCTGGTGTGGAGCACTTCGTATTCTCTTTCTAGCCTTATCAGAGTTTATGCTGATCTAAAACAAATAGGCTGTCAGTTGTTTCTCCAGCAACAGTGGGTTTATTCGGGATCAATAAAGAAATACAATGAACAGGTCTGCAATCCTAGCAAGCCGGGTGCAAGTCCCAGCATCGCAGGGAGAGGAGAGCTCTTTGAAAGGGGGGAAGAGGAGACTGGGAGGACTGTAATAAAAAAAGAGTCCATTGGAGGGATTGGGAGTTTGAAGTACAGTGGCGTTTTGTTGGCTAAGTCCTGACAGTCTAGTCGGCTGAGCTCTTGCTAGCGCAGAGGAGGAGTCTCTTCCTGTGGGGTTCAGCTGTGTGGTGGGGTGAGTGCTCCCCCTTCTGATCTCCTGACTCTTAATTTTGGTTTCTGTTTATTAATTTTTACAGTTATTACTGTATATATCTACTGGCTTATTTTCTGCCTACTTCATAGCCCTGTGAACCCCATGAGGGAAGGGGCCTTGTATCTACATCATGGTCACTGCTGGGTAAGCCACACACAGCCCGGGGCCTGGCACAGTAGTAGTGGGATGAATGAAACAGTGGGCTCATAGGACTGCATGAGGTTAATGATGAAATAGAATTAGTTTTAAGGCAGGACAAGAAAATATTTAAACATAAAATTCTCAAAAAAAAAAGAGGAAAACATTAAATTTTATCCCTGACCGTTTGAGCCACTGCCCCTTCCCCTTTATTGTGCATTGAGCATCTGCATTATACATCAACTAGATCCCCTAAGAAGATGCAGAAATGCCTACTTGACAAAAAAAAAAAAGGCAGTTTTCTCCTGGTGTCAGCAAAGTAGCTCCTAGGAGATAACGTTCTCTTCTCAATCCTGTCAGGGATCACAACAACCCACTACTCTCTTTGTTGGACTGTGTAAACTGTCAGTATGTTACTTTGGTGTATAAGCCTTTGTCTCAAAAATTTATATAACTGTGCCTTGACGTCTGACAAGCAGACCAGCCCTCAAAACTTTCTGAAAGACTGTCTCCTGTGTTATAACCCTCAGGTTGGCGCAAGTAAAATTTTCCATATTGATTAATTTTTTGTTGGCAATAAGATGAGATCGAGCTATTGTGTCGACGAAAAACTAATCTGTCGATCTGAGGAAGAGTTGGAAAATTTTATTTGAGCCAAATTTGAGGATTATAACCTGGGAAGAAGCATCTCAGAGAACTGTTCCACCTGTTAAAAGTGAAGACATAGTTTATATAAGTTTTTTGAGACAGGGCTGTACATTAAATGACGTATTATTGACAGTTTACATAATCCAGAGTTGAACACCATTGTGGTGGGTCATGTGACCCTTTACTAGCTCAAGAAGGAATGTGATTTTTTAAGGAGTTGTGTTGTTGATTCTAGGAGAATGTTGCTGTTTATGGCTGAGCAGGTATTCCTGCTGATGGGGGTGGTTTGGTCAATGCATAATGCAGATACACAGTGCACAGTGGTGGGGAGAGGGGAGGCCAAAGGGCAGAGAAGAACTTTTATGTTTCAGTTTTACATGTCTTGCCATAAATATGAATTTTATTTCACACACTAATACGGTACTTACTTAGTGCCATATATATGTGCCAAGAACTGTTCTACCTGCTGGGGAGACAGCAGTGAAAAAACAGACAAAAACTTATACTGTTAAAAAATGGTTAGGGTTCCTAGGTGGCACAGTGGTTAAGAATCCACCGGCCAATGCAGGAGACATGAGTTCGAGCCCTGCTCCAGGAAGATCCCACGTGCCACGGAGCAACTAAGCCCGTGAGCCACAACTATTGAGCCTGTGAGCCACAACTATTGAGCCCATGTGCTGCAACTACTGAAGCCCACGCACCTAGAGCCTGTGCTCCACAACAAGAGAAGCCACAGCAATGAGGAGCCTGCACACCACAACAAAGAGTAGCTCCCGCTCACCACAAATAAAGAAAGCCCGCGCACAGCAACAAAGACCCAACACAGCCAATAAAATTTAAAAAAAAAAAAAAAAAAGGTTACAGAAGACAATTCAAGTGACACAAACTTAAACACTTGGCGAAGCAGACGGTCTCCATTCACAGAACCACAAAATGGGGCAGAAGGCAGGGAGCTTTTACAGCATGAAGAGCAGAGGACAAGGAGGAGACACAGAAGACATCCGATAGGCCCAAGCCACACATTCAACCTTGTTTGAGGTGAGAAGGAAGGAGGAAATAAGCTCACAGCTGGCTTGGCATTTGGGGATTGGCTAACTGGACATACTGTGCCTCTGGGTCAAGTGGAGCATTACAGGGATATGAAAATTATCTAAGTTTTGGTTTGTGGACATGGCGTCCACGGCTGGATTGGCTCTATCTTGAGCCTATCAAGTTTTATTTCAACAGTACCAGAGTGGAGCTTAACACTCTAGTGGGAGAAACAGACAGTCATCAAAGTAAATAAGAACAACATATACTGAGTGATGAATGCTAAAGAGGATGCTCAAACTGGGAAGGGGGTGGGAGGTGTTGAGAGAGTGACAATGTTCAGAGAAGGTGTGATGCTATGATTATAATAAACATATTTGGTCTTCATCCGCTGTTCAGTGTAAAGCTCCTGAAATCCTTGAAATTTCCTCAGTGATGAGAGCAACAAGGGTGTCTTTTGTTATGTTAATGAGGTGACTTTGGGACCACACCTAAGGATGGGGGCTGGTTGCTAGGAAAAACAGCCCTGTGATTCGATGGTTGGAGCTTTCAGTCTCACCCTCCTGACTTCTGGGGAGAGGGAAGGGGCCAGAGGTTTAAACAATTACATATGGCCAGTGATTTAATTACTCATGCCTGTGTACCGAAGCCTCCATAAAAACGCAAAAGAAAGGTTTGGTGAACATGTGCAGATTCGAGAGGGTGGCCTGTTGGAGAGCTTGGAGGCTCTAAGCCCTTCCCCATACCTTGCCCTATGCACCTCGTCCATCTGGCTGTTTCAGGTTATATCCTCAGGTACGTCCTTGGTCGTGTAGCAAGTAAAATGTTTTTCTGACTTCTGTGAGCCACTCACTCTAGCAATTAGTTGATCACAAGGAGGGGGCTGTTGAAACCTCCAGTCTATAGCCAGTTGGTCAGAAGCACAGGTGACAACCTGGACTCAGGATTGCCCTCGGAAGTGTATGTGCATATGGGGGTAGGAAAGGCAGTCTTGTAGGACTGAGCCCTTAATCTGGGCAATCTGATGCTCTCTCTCAGTAGATGGGGAAACCCTGGCCCACTGGGTTAACAGAAACTGATGACTAATAGAAGTTCTTGAGCTTGTCTTACAGAACAGCAGGTAAGGGAACAGCTTGTTAAAAAAAAGTTTGTGTGCCCAACGCACAGTGAGGCCAAATAAACCGAAATGAAACAGGAGGGAAGGGAGCAGAGCACAACCTTTGAAAGAATGACATAGCCCGAGGACATAACATAAACTGATTAGACCCAAATGGCTCCAAGATGGAGGAGAAGTCAACTTCCACTAGACCTTAAGCCTCACCGTAACACATCAGCAAGCTAAATGACACACCCACAGGACCGTGACAGTTCCAAGGACGACCCTATGGATCAAAAAGTGGGCGATGGCCCAATTCTGGAATACTCCACCCTCTCATTAGCCTGTGAAATTACCCACCCTTACAAAAACTGACAACCCCTGTACCCTGGTGCCTTTCTCACCTTCTGAGGTAGCTCACGCTCTGTCTGTGGAGTGTGTTTCTCTCTAAATAAATCTCTAAATAAACTTCTTACCTATCACTTTGTCTCTCACTGAATTCTTTCTGTGATGAGACATGAAGAACCTGAGCTTCATCAAGTCCTGAAACCAAGTGTGTGATCTCAGTTGGGAGATCTTGGGTTTTGGCCAGGTTCGGGTTTGAGTCCTGGCCACGTGGGTTCAAGTCCCAGTCTGGGTTTAGGCTGGGTTCAAGTCCCAGCACATGGGTTCAAGTCCCAATCTGAGGTGCACGGTTTCAGAAACATCGAACTTTGGAGGGAAGAAAGGTTTATGGCAGGGAGAACGGAGGCTTGTGCTCAAAAACCCCTAACTCCCCAATGGTTTTTGGGGAAAAGTTTTTATATTCAGAATTTGGGATGAGGGCTGCAGGGTGTGTGACTTTCTTCTAATTGAACTTTTCTTAGTTCCTGCTTTTGCCCCTTCTTTTTTGTTTGTTTGCTGCACTGTGCAGCTTGTGGGATCTTAGTTCCCTGACCAGGGATCAAACCAGGCCCATGGCAGTGAAAGCGCCAACTCCTAACCACTGGACCACTGGGGAATTCCCCTGCTTTTGCCCCTTCTTAAGTGATTAATTGCTTGAGTCTCTTTTCTGAAACTTGAGAAGCCAGAGAATCCGAGGCGGGAGGTAGGAAAACATGGAGGAGCCTGCACTTGGGACAGCCCTGCAGGGCTCTGAGCAGTTTCATTAAGACTGGTTGAGACCACTGCCCCTAAAACTGGGCCTGCACAAGTATCAGGTGGATGACTTTCTGATGTCAGAGGGCTGGAAACACCACCCTCAGATCATGCTGATGACCTGAACTGACTTGGGAATGTGCATCTCATGAAGACGCATGTAAGTCAAATACGCCTATGCAGAACAGCTCACCTTTCCCCAGCTCCAGCCCCCCTTCCCTGTGCCTAAGGCCACCCTGCCTCTTTATCCCAGAAACATCCCAAGCCCCTTGCCTTTGGGGAGGCAGATCTGAGACTTGTTCTGCCCTCTCCTTGCTTGGCTTGCTGTGTGTTGGGAAAAGAACCCTGCTCGGTAACAATAGGGTCAGAATTCAGTCAAATTGTAGGACACCCAGCTGGTATCTGGAGAATGTCTTGGCGGTGGGGGACTCCACCCATTGGAATTGGATGCAGAAAGAACTTTAGAAGACCTCCCTGAGAGGGCACCATTGAACAAAGACCTAAGAGGGTGAGGGAGGGAGCTGCGGGGACAAGTGTCCCAGGCAGAGAGAATAGGAAATGCAAAGGCCCTTACCTGAGGCAGGAGCATGCAGGATCATTTGAGGAATATGAGGACAGGTCACTTAGCTGGCATAGGGGGAGCCGCGTGGCGAGTGATGAGGGAGGGAGGGCAGTGCCAGGAGGCTGGATGCAGTTATAAGGACTCTGGCTTTTACACTGCATGAGATTGTTTACTGAGTCCAAACCCACTCTGCTCGCCGCACGACAGGCCAATGAATCGGAGACGAGGTGTTGAGGCAAGGAATGTAACTTTATTCGGGAAGCCGGCAGACTGAGACGATGGCAGACTAGTGTCTCCAAAAAACCATCTTATCAGGGTCTGTATGCCAATTTGTTTTACAGAATCAGAGAGGGAGAGGCTGTGAGGAAGTAAAGTGAAAGGGCCATCAGTCTTGCAAAACATCTCTGGGAATGACCAGCCTCGGTGAGGGGAGATGTTAATTTCTTCTTTTCTGCCACCATTCACAGAGGTGGGCAGGGCAGATTGTCTGCCTGTGGAGCTGAACAGAGGCACTTTAACATTCAGGCAGAGGGGCAGTGTTCCCTGAGGCAGGCCATCATGTATGATTATAGTAACAAAAGCAGCGAAAAGAAACAGATCCAACATGGGGTCTGATTTAGCTCTTCCCTGTTACAAGATGGTGAGTGGGGTGCTAGATTCTGTGTTTTTAGTGAGCTTCCCGAGGTAAATCTACCCATGTTAAGTGTTTTAGGATTTAATGAGACGCCAGAGAGGCAGAAAAGAAGCCGCGGCTTCAGGCCAGTTCATCCTAGTAATACTGCCCTCTGTGAGGAGTGTCCCAGAAGCAGAAACACTCAAAAACAAACATATACAAAAACACAACTCCCCCTTGAATTAAAGATTCATTTAGGTTAAAAAGTACCTATTTAAAAATGCGAGCCCCTCTGGGCAGGGTTAATGATTGCTTTCTTCCTGCTGCCTAGTTAGCTGAGAACAACACTGAGAATTGGGGGAGGTGGAGGGGGAAGAGAGAACCAGCTGTTTGATTTTAGGTGAGATTTGCACGTTTCAGCCCGAAGGGAGGAGGCTATGGTGAAAGGAACAGCATAGGGGAGCAGGTTGTCTGGAAGGGGACTGGCCAGGGAAAGAGGGGAGGGGTCAGGGCACATCAGGATTTTGTTTTTTTGTCCCCCGCCTCCCCAGCTTTATTGAGGTAGGTATGACAGATGAAAATTATATTTTAGGTGTATGACACGATGCATTGATACTGCTAAATACTGTGAAATGATTACCACAGCTGATCAACATGTCCATCCATCACCTTGAACCCGCACTCCTTCTGGGATGGAACTTGAACGGAGCCGCACCTCAGATGGAGACTTTAGCCCAGGGTCTTAGGAGGGGACCTGAACCCACTGTATCTTCACTGAAACCACGTTAGGACTTACTGACGCTCAGGTTCTTTTGTTTCGATGCAGAAAGAATTCAGCGAGTTGGGCAAAGTGGCAGGCAGAGAGTGAGTTTATTAGCATAGGACAGTCGACAGATAATAGTGGGCCGGCAAGGGAGCGCAGCCCTGAGAACAAAGAGGGTTGTTTTCATCATCAAAGGCAAAGTGGGGAGGGGAAAAGACCACCTTCTTCCTCATTCTTGGGTAGTTGCCAGGGCTTACATCATGAGTTTCCTCCTTTAACCCTATATGGTCTAACCAGGACTGTCATGGTGCTATTTAAATCGTGTATTAGTAAAAGGTGGTGATATATACTAAAGTATGAGCCTGCCTGACACTTGAATGCACCTGGTCTTCCTTCAAGGTAGAGTAGATTGTTGCTAGATTACTGCTTTCTTTTCTTGAGTGGTCATTAGCTTACAACAGTCCCCCAAACTCTCCTAAAATTCCCTTTTTATCTTTACTCTCCTAGTGGGATTTCTAAACTATTTAATTATCCTACTCTATCCCTGTCAATCTCACATAGTTACCATTGTGTGTGTGATGAGAGCATTTGAGATCCACTCTCAGCACATTTCGAGTACATCTTACATTGTTGCTAACTGTGGTCACCACGCTGTACATTAGTCTCTAGAACGTATTCATCCTGTAACTGAGTGTGTGCCCTTTGATCAACATCTCCCCATTTCCCCTACTCCCTGGGCCTGGCAACCACCACTCTACTCTGCTCCTGTGAGTTTGACTTTTTTAGATTCCACATATCATATGGAGATCATGCAGTGTTTGTCTTTCGGTGTCTAGCTTATTTCACTGAGCATAGAGTCCTCCAGGTAGGGCACGTCATGTTGATGCGGGGCAGGGGGGTGGATGGGGTGGGTACAGGTTGGTGGATGGAAGGATGCACGTGTAGAAAGTTGACTGACCCAGAGGGTGTTTTAGTTCAGTGCTTTGATCCCCGGGCAGACTGAGGGCCACCACGGATGGCAGCACGGAGAGGACTTTGACCAGATGATGTCTGACCTGGCAGCAAAGTGAGTCCTGACCTTCGATCCCTTGAAGAGCTAGGGGCCGCACGTGATGGTGCCTGGGTGTATAGGTGCTACGAGAAGGCGCTGTAGAGCAGGAGAGGGTCTCCTGGTCCCACGGGCTCCTCCTCTCTTCTCGGGTGGCTTCACCTGCCACCCTCAACTCTTGGGCTTCCTCTGCCTTTTTGGAAGTTCCCTGCTCCAGATCTTAGGTTGTGGGTCATGTTGGAGGGGAGGCACATCCTGAGGAGCCCAGCACATGTAAAGCTCCCAGCGTGAGGACAGCAGTGAGCCAATGCGCTCTGCCGGCCACCTTCCACCTTTTCTCAGTGACGTAGAGCTTCAGGGCCTCCCCTCCCCTGGAAGTAATTGCACAGAAAACTGTTAGAGGAAACCACATACTCAGGGGGTCTCTTGTCCCCCTTTCTCCATATCATCCCCTTTAGTTGGGGAAAGAAAAAAAAAAGAGTAAAATGAACCCTTTCCTTGACGCTTCGCTTCCTTCTCTAACTAGTACCTCCGCATCCCGTGCCACCCACAGCTACCCTTCCGGAGCTGAGGGTTCCTGGAAACTGCGCTAAGTTCCATCCTTGGCTCTGGCTTCTGGAGTCCAGCCATTTGCCGGTCTAGACAGGGCTGGGAGGCCTGGAAGAGGGGCATCTATAGGTGTCTGCCGTGCTCTCCCATAGGCCTGTATTAAGGTGCTGGGCAGGGGAGGGTTTGGGGAAGAGGTGGACGCTGTGACTGTCCTAGAGAAGCTACAGAAACAGCCTTCCTGAGTGATGGTGGGCGTGCTGCAGCTGAAAGGAGGACGTGGCACCTGCGTGAGGGTGGACTCACTCTTCTGCTCCTGGAAGCAGGGAGAGCAGGTTCCTCCTGGTTACCGGTCTTAGACAAGACCTTGGCTGCCCACCCAGGGCAACATGTTTCCTCGTGCATCGGGCTGGGAGCTGCTGGGGTTCCCGTGGGCCTGGCCTCCTCCTCAGCACTGCCTGTGCCTTCCTTACCCGCTGCAGGTCCATGGGGTACGAGGCTTAGGAAGAGACGCAGTTTCACAAGCTGCCGCAGGTGAATGGGTCTCCGTGCCCGTCCCCTTCCTCCGGGTCCTCCGGAGCCGTGGGCCACAGATGCAGGGCACTGCCCTCGCTTCTCGGCTTTGCCCTTTTTTGTGTGTGGATGTGCTTCAAGGCTTGCAGGATCTTAGTTCCCTGACCAGCGATTGAACCCGGGCCCTCGGCAGTGAAAGCACGGAGTCCTAACCTCTGAACTGCCAGGAAATTCCATCTGCTTTGTCTTAAACTGCATTTGATGTTTCAAACAGAACGTGGCACCTCTTGGGAAGGAAAAAGGAAGCATGGGAAGGGTTAATTAGGTGGCTTGGTTCTCCTACAGCCAGTCTGGGCCCCTTCACCTCCCCCACACTGATCCCAATGGAGGTATCTAAATTTCACATGTAGAGCCCAAACTATTCAACAGCGTGCTCCCCTGGCACTGAGCTTCGGCTGCAGTAGTTTCCCGAGGTTGTTGAATAGTCTACCACAAACAGGGTAGACAGAAATGTATTCTATCCTAGTTCAGGAGGCCAGAAGTTCACAATCAAGGTGCTGGCAGGTTGATTCCTTCAGGAGACTGAGAGAATCTGTTCCAGACCTGTTTCCAGCTTATGGTGGTTGCTGGCAGTCCTTGGCCTTCCTCAGCTAGTAGACACATCAGTCTCAGCTTCCACTCATATCACCTCCTGTGTGTCCATGTCCTCTCCTCTTCTTATAAGGATACCAAGTCCCAAGCCTAAGGGGGCATCCTTGCCCACATCCTTTTGCCACAGGCTGCACTCTGTACAATTCTCAGTAATTAACACTTGAAATGCAACAGGCTCTCCAGGACTAACTGGTGTGAGTGGAGGGGCAGCCTGCAGAGCCTGTTAGCTGGTGTTCTTAGGAACACCTGCCTCCACCACCTAATTTGTTAGTGCAGTGGTACCTCCCCCCACGCATCCTGTACTACGTCACCCACACCACATGGCTGGCCTGGCGGTGCCAGGTCCCAGTGGGAACATCCCTTACCATCAAGAGAAACACTTCAGTTATTTGAAACATCTATTTTTATTTTTTTTTTTACTACTTTTCATTTTTAAAATTATGTATTTGGCTGCACTGGGTCTTAGTTGCACCATGCAGGATCTTTGTTGCAGCGTGTGGGATCTTACGCTGCGGCGAGCTGGCTTCTCTCTAGTTGTGGCGCATGGGCTTAGTTGCCCTGTGGCATGTGGGATCTTAGTTTCCCAACCAGGGATGGAACCCGAATCCCCCGCATTGGAAAGCAGACTCAACCACTGGACCACTAGGGAAGTCCCAGAACATCTATTTTTATAATACATCTTACATACCAGTTACAACCACTGGCTGTGTAATGTCCATTAAATAAAATGGTTCAGTTCCAAGGTCACAGTCAGGTGGGCAGAGTTGGCAGGATTGTTACAGCAGCACTATAACCTGAAGATGTGTCAAGAGTGGTGAGGGACCTCTCACAACCCTGGCTGAGGAGAGGTGTAAGGCCAGATGTCCTCCACCTGCCAGGAAGAGGTGGGGCCAAGGTTTTGCCCTATGATGTGGCCTCTTTTACCACAAGACAAATGGGAAAGTCACAAATGGTTTCTCATTAGCAACGTAGAGAAAGCACGTATTTTGACTGCCAGAGGGATTGAGTGCTGTGAATCTACCCCACAGATTTGTCTTTGTCTCCAAGTGGGCTGGGCCTGGAGGTCTGGCTTCTAGCAGGACCCACGGATGGGTACTGCCAGGAACCGAAATCCGTCATTCAGTTGGGTAGTTACTTCTTTCATTTAAGATACTCATAAATTCTTTCATCATGCCACAGTCCGTTCATGGTTATAAGTAACGTATTCAGTTTTATGTTTACCCCTATCCTCTCACTGAAGATCTTTTTCTAGTTTTCATAGAGTTGCATAACATATATAATTCAATCTTTTGAATATATTTTTCCTTCAAGTAGACTGTTTGCTTGTTCTCCTACTCTTCATTTATTGAGATTATATACCTATATATATTTACACCTAAGAGTTTCACACATACACAAGGATCCTGTGTATACCGTTCTTATTTGAGTAAATATTCATTTGGCTTCACCAACACGCCATTCATAGATACAAAACATCATTCAGTGCTGTGTATGGCAATCTGTTTCAGCAGACACCCAAATTTGTTCTGCCAGCAACCCATTCGTAGGGAAGAAACCTTTCAGTCTCGTTTCTAAACCCTTCTTTTTTTTTTTTTTTTAATAAACCCTTCCTTTTAATAGGTACAACTGCTTTTATTCGAATACTCCAGATACATCATTTGTGTTCACAAACACTTCACAGAGGTAAAAATACATCACCCATTCTCATTAGATACACTCGTTACATACCAACATTCAACATTCAATTCAGAGATAGGTAACTCAATGTTGTGTGTACTGCTTTTCTTTGAGTAGATAGATTAGTTTCCATTCTAGCCACATTTTATTCCAGAGATTCATAATATGCAATTCATAATATGCAATGCCTTATGTAGAGGCATCTTCTTTCAGTAGATACCTTTTTTGTTTTCTACCAACATTCCATTTATGGATATATTTTGTATCATTCACTTTTGTGTGTAAATCTTTCTTTTTAGAAGTTACATTCACAAACTCTAGATAGATTCACAAACTCTTCATTCCTGGAGATATAAAAGATATAATTCAATTACGTGTATAGAAATTTCTCTTATGTTGGTATATTATTTTCCTATATTCTACTTTTCTATCATACTCATAGATACACAGCATATAACTGAATTGTGTATGTCTAGTTTTTCCCATTCTACAATAGTTTATTTTAAAAGATACCAATCATTCCTGTGTTCAGATATTTCCTTTGAGTATATATACAAACTATCCATTCGTAGATGCCTTTCATATCAATCCATGTTGAGTATAGCTCTTTTTAGATATATTTTTGTTCTAGTCACATAAATAATATAGAATTCAAATTCTGAGTTGTGTCTTTGTGTTTTAGCAACCCTTCACTCATAGACATGTTACATATACCATTCAATTTTATCACTTTCCTTCAATAAATAATTATTTTTTGTTATACCAAGAACCAATTTCTAGAGACACATATCAATCTTTTGAACAACTGTTTTTATGGGGCGATACATTCATTTGTGTTCTACCCATAGTCCACAGGGTATACGTCAAGTTCAGTGTTCTCACCATAAAAACACCAAAAAACAAAAACAAAGGGGCACAAGGCAACTTTTGGCTGTGACGTTCACTACCATGGCTGTGCTCTTTCTCAGCTGTCTGCAGTATGTTCAAACCACCAAATCATATACATTAAACATGTGCACTTTTTTGGTATAACCATTACACGTCAATAAAGCTTTGTTAAAAAAATGTGTACCTTTGTTTTTAAAGTAAGAACATGCAAAACGTGTATGGCCTACACTGTATTTATATTGGACTCCTCTGCTCTACGTGGACAAATAAATGTTGGACAGTCACTACCTGCTGAATGAAAGCAGGATACAAAGAACGTGGGGTTGGAAAGACTTTTCCCTGAATGGCCTTCTATTTATCAATGTATCATTTTTAAAGAACAAATATACGAAGATCATCTTCAGTAGTTACTATTCTGGAGCAACTCAGAAACCCTGCATTCTTAGCTGCCAGGTCTTGGTTGAGAACCCTAACAACCTTGAAAACCTCTAGAGTAACTATAAGCAGCCTCACTGAACTAAAGTGACATTTTGTTTTAATCTGATAGCAATCTTGACCCAAAAGGCCAACGTCAAGTTAAATGACATCCAGTTTCACTTTAATGTTCATAGCTGCCAGTTCAGCTACAAAATACCGAAAGACGTAAGGCACGGAAACAGTGTCGATGGTGTCACTGCGATTACACAGCGTACAGTTGTACTTCCTGTTGCGCATGGCAGACCACGACGGGGGCGGCTTCTCCAACAGCGGGGAGAGCAAACTACCACACTTCACACACACGTGGGCTATGGACCGATCCGAGCAGTTGAAGAGGCGGTCGTGAAGGAGAAAAGATGTACCATGAGCTAAAAGAGCATCCCGCTCCATCTCCCCAAAACGGATTCCACCCTGGACATTTCTTCCCCCGATGGGCTGGTTAGTGACTTTGTCTCTGGCTCCTGTTGTCCTCACTTGGAATTTGTCTGAGACCATGTGGCGTAAGCGCTGGTAGTAAACCACGCCTATGAAGATGTCTGCTTCCAGCTCCAGCCCACTGATGCCGCTATACAACCGCTCAGTACCATAGAAGTTGTAGCCAGCAGCCTTCAACATCTCACCAAAGTATTCCAGCGCCGAGTTCTCCTCAGAGAAGATGAAGGGTGTGGCGTCGTGGCAGAGACCGTGCAGAGCAGCAGACTTCCCCGCCATACTCTCAATCAACATACCGATGGTCATACGGGATGGGAAACCGTGAGGGTTGAACAGAATGTCCGGCACCATCCCGCTCTCAGTGAATGGCATGTCCTCAGCTGGCCACAGTCTGCTCAAGATGCCCTTCTGTCCATGACGACTGGCAAATTTATCCCCGATAGTTGGATTCCGAGGGACTCTCATCGTGATGCAAACACACTTGAACTTGCCACTTCCACTGTCATTACTGCACACTTTGATGTTATCCACAATACAATTTTCTTTACTCCTAGGAAAAAATAAACCAGACAAAGTGGCAAAATATTTGTTTAAATCTACAGAGATACTAAGTTTTATTGACATATTTAATGCTTCATCAAGGATATCTGCAAAACTTATTCTTACTTCTCCAATACAAATAGAGCTGATATCCCTAAAAGTGCTCATGAACAGGGCTACTGATTACGTTCGCTACAGAACTGTGTTCGTCTGAAAGAATACTAACAGGAAAGGCAGCTGATGACCTACCACTGAAACCAATTTTATAGCTGTAAAATAAGCTTAAAAGTTTTATTTTTAATAAGAGGTGTAATGAACTCAACATTTTAGCTAGGAAACATTACTGATAACATGTCTGAGAGAGATGCTCCAGTCTGAATAATATAGTTTAAAATAAATCACAGATACCTCATCAGCTGTAGTAGACTGACAAGAAAAGTAGAAAAACAAAGGTAGTATAACAGACCACAGACCTTTGTCTCATTTAAGAAATGTCCATTCAGTTAATAACTGAGCTACCACTTCGATTTTCTCCAAAAACTCTCCTGTTGAAAAATAACTGTCATTGACCTCCAGCAATTTCACTGAGAAGCAGTCTTTTAAAAGCAGCCCTGGGTATGAAGACTTACTTATAGTACATCACGAAGCTTTCCCCGGTGTTGAGGTTGAGGTAGCTGTAATACGGATCTCCATACTGCAACTGTGCTCCAATAAACGGCAACCCATCGTCATCCAACTTCTGCAGAACCCGTGGGTCGCCAGGTTTGACTCCAAACACCAGACTATCATCTCCTTGTTTAATTTTTTCAGACAGATCTACAAACTCAGACTTGTAGACACTTCCATGGGCAAAGCCTCGTTCCCAAGAGGCCTTATTCACAATCTGCAAAGTCAAAGAATCATTAAGAGACTGAGGCCAAATAAAAGTTTTCAAAATAAAGCCGGTTAGAATTACAACTGGTTTAGGACAACTGGCATTCAATTTTAAAACTCTATCCACATTTCCCAAATCACCTATGCTAACTATTAAAATCCAGACACATATAAAGGTGGATACTTCCAAGACTACTTTACATTCACTCGACATCTACTCACGCTATGCATTCAACTATGCAGGCTATATGCATGAGTATGTAGTGATATCCCTCAAGGCTTGTCACTTTTTTTCTTTAATGACATCTATGTTTATATCGTATACCTAGTGACACTTCATTTTTTCTTTTTCTTTTTAAGCTCTTTATTGGAATATAATTGCTTTACATTCTTGTATCAGCTTTTGAGGTACACCAAAGTGAATCAGCTGTATTTATACATATATCCCCATATCCCCTCCCTCCCACTCTCCCTGTCCTGGCCCTCTACGGCATCACCCATCACCAAGTCGATCTCCCTTTGTTATACAGCAACTTCTCCACTATTTTTTTTTTAAAAAGAATATACATTTTTAAAAAATTAATTAATTTAATTGGCTATGTTGGGTCTTTTTTTTTTGCTGTGCATGGGCTTTCCTTTCAGTTGCAGTGAGCGGGGGCTACTCTTCGTTGCGGTGCGCAGGCTCCTCATTGCCGTGGTCTCTCATTGCAGAGCACGGGCTCTAGGTGCATGGGCTTCAGTACTTGCATCATGTGGGCTCAGCAGTTCTGGCTCGTGGGCTCTAGAGGGCAAGCTCAGTAGTTGTGGCGCATGGGCTTAGTTGCTCCACGGCATGTGGGATCTTCCTGGAGCAGGGCTTGAACCCGTGTCCCCCGCATTGGCAGGCGGATTCTCAACCACTGCGCCACTTAGGAAACCCCCACTAGCTATCTATTTTACAGTTGGTAGTGTATATATGCCTATGCTACTCTCTCACTTCATTCCAGCTTCCCCTCCACCCCCCGCCCCCCCAACCCCATGTCCTCCAGTCCATTCTCTGCATCTGCATCCTTATTCTTGCCCTGTCATTGGGTTCATCGGTACCATTTTTTTTTTTTTGGATTCCGTAGATATGAGTTAGCATACAGTATTTGTTTTTCTCTTTCTGGCTTACTTCACTCTGTATGACAGTCTCTAGGTCTATCCATCTCATTACATATAGCTCCATTTCATTCCTTTTTATGGCTGAGCAATATTCCATTGTATATATGTGCCACATCTTTTTTCTCCATTCATCTGTTGATGGGCATTTAGGTTGCTTCCACGTCTTGGTTATTGTAAATAGTGCTGCAATGAACATTAGGGTACATGTTTCTTTTTGGATTATGGTTTTCTCTGGGTATATGCCCAGTAGTGGGATTACTGGATCATGTGGTAGTTCTATTTTTAGTTTTTTAAGGAACCTCCATAGTACAGCCATAGTGGCTGTACCAAGTTACATTCCCACCAACAGTGCAGGAGAGTTCCCTTTTCTCCACACCCTCTCCAACATTTATTGTTTCTAGATTTTTTGATGATGGCCATTCTGACCAGTGTGAGGTGATCCCTCATTGTGGCTTTGAAAGGCTTGTCACTTTTAACTTAGACCAGGAATTAACTATTTAACAGAATAGTCAAGCATCAAATACCAGGCACTCGGGCAACACAAGAAACACTCCTTCAGTGATCTGGTGGTAAACAAAAAACTTAAAAATGAAAAAGGATGGAACGACATCCCTTGGTAAAACTTACCATGGCATCTTCCATATCATAGCCAGTGTAAGAAATAACAGCAACGATGGCATTTGTCCCAATTGGATAGTTGTCCATGTCATAATAGTCATACATGTATGGTCTCACTAAAGGGCTCTGTGGAGTCTGAAGACGATACAGTTTATTATCTGATCGGTCTTGAAAAGTGAGGAGCGGAAAGCCCATAGTCTGCTTACCTACAAAGGGAAAAAAATTAGCATTTTGGTTTTTCCCCTTTGATTATAAAGGTGACATATAAAATTGGAAACTAAATATTCATCACAGGGGAATGAATACATAAATTAATCATGCTGGTTATGTTTACTACAGACTAATACCTGGTGTGAAAATGAAGCAGACCAATGTGTATCAACATGACCCGACCATGAAAACAATGCTGACTGAGAAAAAGTATAGAATGACATTTAATATGATACATTCAGATACATTTGCCACACATCCCAAACAATTCTAGACCTAGTTCATGGACACACACATGTAAGAAAAGCATTAAAAAGGGAATGTAAAGATATATACAAACTACAGGGTATCACTACTGGGGGAGAGAAGGAATGACAGTAACTATTACCTAATTAGATTACTTTCTTACACAGAGACACACACACACAGAGCAAAATGTTGTATTTGTTAATTATGCATAGTGAGGTAGGTACAGGGGGTAGGCAAGACTCTTCTTTGTACTACCTTACAGTATAGAGAATTCAAAACAAAATGATTTTAAAAACTAAAATAGATAAATATATACATAGGGGAATTTTTTTTTTTTTTTGTATGCACATACTTTATTTGGAATGTGATCCCTGGAAACGCCAGCAAGGGTGTAGGGAAGTGAGGTGGGGAGGGGAAGGGAGCCACCATTGGGTATGTTAACAAGCAGCTGCCACTGTGGAGAAGTGGGTCTCCATCCCATGGGGGACCTTCTGGCCACTGTGTAGAACAGCCTCATGGCTGTCGCACCTGAGGGTGAGGACACCAGGATTCTTTCTTTTTTTTTTAAATTATTTTTTTTTAAATTATTTTTTTGGGGGTACACCAAGTTCAATCATGTTTTTATACACATATCCTACATAGGGGAATTTTTTAAAAAAGAAAGAGACTCCCAGCTTCCACTATAAGAGCTACTCCTACAATATCACCCTCAACATGTAAGTATAAGATCCAGAAAAACAAAAGAAAAACCAACTACATACATACACACACTACCTGAAAGCACTAAGACGTAACCAAAAACAGCCAGAAACTGGAGGGGGATTAACACTTGGATGAAAGGAATTTCAGCGTGAATTTCCAGTTTTTTCAGTTTTTAATGTTTTGTTTTTGTTTTTTATTTTTTGCCTGATGGCCCAGTCAATGTAGATGGCCCACAGTCTTATTGGCTTTAAGAACCAAGGAACAGAGTTCAGAGCACAGCAGCAACTGGAAATGTAGGGAAGAAATTTCAGAAAGGAGAGAACCATAAAGGGAGAGCCCTATATTTTGCATATAAACTGAGCCCAAATCTTTGATGGACTCCAGAACTATGCATGGTGGGACAGACACGAGCAGCCACCTAAGCTGGACTGCACTTCAACTGCTGTTCAGCTAGCTTCCAGTAATCTAAAAACCAGCCCTCTTCAGAGGAACAGAATAGAATCTAGCCTTTACAACATAGGTTCTATCCACAGTATAATCCAATATTACTAGATATACAAAGAAACAGGAAAACACACCCAAGACTCAAGAAAAAAGCAATCAATGGAGACTGATCCTGAGATGACCCAAATGTTGGAACTGGCAGACAATGATTTAAAAATACCTGTCATAACTATGCTCAAAAACATAATGGAAACTATGTTCACAATGAATGAAGATAAGACTCTCAGATAAAACAGAAACTACAAAAAAGAAACAAATGGAGGCTCTAAGCTTTTATTTCAGGTACTTAAAAAGTTAAGTACCTGAAATAAAAATTCACTAGGATTTTTAGAATGAAAATTCAGAATGAAAAGTCAGTGAATATGATAGATCAAGAAAAATGATCCAATCTCAAGAAGAAAAAAAGATGGAACAAAGAGAACAGAAATCCAATGGCTTATGGGACACTATTAAAGGCATAACATACATGATGCATAACTGAAGTCTCAAGAGACAAGAGAATGAAGCAGAAGCAATATTTTTAGAAATAATGGCAGAAAACCTTACAGATTTAATTTTTTTAAAAATAGATTTAAGACCAGCAAACCCCAAGCAAGACAAATACAAAGAACAACATATTTAGGCATATCATGGTCAATCTGCTACACACCAAAAATAAAGACAAAATCTTAAGGACAGAAGAAAAATAACACGTTATATACAGGCAAACAATAATACACATAACCACTGACTTCTAATTAGAAATGACAAAGACCAAGAGGAGAGAGTGTAACATATTTTAAGTGCTGTGGGTGAGGGGGAGAGAAGGGAGGAAGAAACCCCAAACCCTGTCCATTCAGAATTATATATCCAGTTTCTTCAACTGAAGATGAAATAAAAATATTTTCAGAGAAACGAAAACTAAGAGAATTTGTAGCCAGAAACCTGCAACCACAAAAAAGGTTAAAAGAAGTTTTTCAGGCTGAAATTACACTCCATGGAAACCTGAATTACCAGGCACGAAGGAAGAGCACTAGAAGTGATGGGTGACTACACAGGCTTGTAACCCTTCAAAAACCTAATCACAAGATTTCAGGCAAACCCAAACTGATGGACATTCTACAAAATAAATTATCTTTTTCTTAAAAATGCCAAGTAAGACAAAGGCTAAAAGATCTGTTCTAACTTAAAAAACTAGAGACAACACAGCAAAATACAATGTGTGATCCTCGACTAGGTGCTAGATAGGAAAAAATTTCCATAAACCATTTTTGGGACAATTGGCCAAAATTTGAACGAGGGCTATAAAAGAATTTTAATAACTGTCCTTGGTTATGTAACTGGACCCTCCCTGTTGCTAGGAAATACACATCGAGATATTGAGAGGGTAAAGGAGCAATTGTGTCTGCAGCTCACTTTCAAATGGAAAACAGTGCAAATGAGGCAAAATCTAGGTAAAGTGTTTATGGGAGTTCTGTACTATTCTTGTAACTTTTAGCTTTTCTCTGAGTTTGAAGTTATTTCGAAAAGTTAAAAGTTACAAGCCCTCTTCTTGTGGGACGACCACCACCCTCCCCTCCATCTTACCCATCTGGCACTGATACATGTTTCTCGGACTCTGGTTGTGGTCAGAGAAAGGGATGAAGCTGGCGATCACACTCAGCAGGCTGTGAGCGAAGAGCTCCTGGTGGGTGGTAACTCCAGCCAAAACCTCATCCTCAAAGATAGCAACATTCATGAAGATCTGGAAAGAGGAAGGACGAGGAAGTTCAAGGCACAAAGTAACTGCGACTGCTAACACGTATTAGCTCTTACTATCTCTCAGAGTTTAGTTCTCACAGACTTGAAAGAAAACCTTCCCACCTGGTATCATGAACACTGAAGGGATCCACAGTTAGAGGTTTGATGAGCATGAAAACTGCCAGTCACAGAGCAGGCAGAAAATAAGCTTTGACTGTCTTTTCAAATGCCCAACTATAATTATAACAGTAACAGTTTAAAGAAGAAACAGATACTAAGTCTCTGAAAGTTGCATACTATACAATCACATAGTCTATGTACCTGTTCCATGGTTCCAATTAGTTCTTCTTTGCCTAATTCCAAGTTCTGCACAGGTCGCACCAGTCTACAGGGAGTGGTAAAAAGATACAATCCTGGGTACAGGCTTGGTTTTCCTGTCATGGGGATCAGGACCACCTCCATCCAGGGAGGAATTCTTTTTTCTCTCAACACCTGTTTTCAAAAAACGAAAAGAGTTCAATTAAGAATAAGTGACGTGCTTTACATCTATCCCCGCTGCCACCCAGGAGGTGGGTACAGTGGAGAAGGGGATCAAACAGGGAAAGCAACATCTTAAGGATGAAGTCAGTTGTGCAGGTAACAAACCTAGTGCCCTGCCAGTCTCAACCCCACACAGACGGCCATTCACCTCATATCCAGAGCTGGCAAAAGCCCTACTTTCTTGGGGCTCAGTCCCACTATCAGGCAAACTGGGTACAACTGGGACTGGGGAAAAGGTAAACCAAGAATGTGTGTGTAGACACACAAAATGAAATTCTATCCTCTGGTATCTACAATATAGATTACTGGTGTTATTTTAAAATGTATTCAATGAAAAGGCCCTTCCACCTGGGAATTAAAAACACAAAAAACAAGCAAAGAAACCTTCTACGAACTCCTGGGTGAAAAGAGAAATACAAACTAAAATTACAGAAATATGAAAAAATAATGAAACCTGTATAGCAGAACTTACGGCAGTTCACAGTTAAATACATTATCAATAAAAATGAAAGAATAAATATAAATGAATTTTTAGCTCAAAAGCTAAAACAACAGAACAAAACAAAGTACAAGTAAAGAAATCAAACTAAAGGTAAAACCTGAAATTAATGAGTACAGACAAAAGTTCAAATTAACACATCAAAAAATTCTCAGTTCTTAAAAAATTAACAGTATTCACTACTTAACCTAATCAAGGGCGGCAGGCCGGGCTATGAATATACTGAGTAAAAATGGCAAAAGGGGAAAATACCCACTGAAACAAAATTTTAAAACCATGGGTCTGCTTTGCATATCTCTCTGAAACCAAAATGAAACGAATAAAATTCAGGTTATCGGAAGAGACCTCAGTAGAGGTAAAAAGCTTAAAGACCAACTTCTGTATTAGAAATAAAGGTATTAAGGAGCCATCCTGAAAGAAAGCATGAGCCCGACGGTTTCACGGGTGAATTCTAGGAGACCTAAGGCCAGATGACCCAATGCTGCACAAACTGTTCCGGAACAATGAAAACCAAGGAAGACTTTCTGATTCTTTTCACAAAGCAGAAATTTGTGAATGTTGATTTTAAAAAATCAAATAAAATATTAGTCTTTAAGAAAGTATTAGTATTTACTAAGTATTAAAATAATGACCAAGTAGGATTCGTTTCAGGAATTTAAGACTCATTATTCATCACTATTATTAGAGAATGATCACTGTTAGGGAATGAATTAATATAATCACTTAATGTGTCTCAGAGGAAAATCTCACAATTTTTCCTCCATGGATACCAAAAACTTAAACATAGAATTACCATATGATTCAGCAATCCCACTTTTAAGTATACACCCAAAAGAACTGTGTGTGTACACACACACAGGAATATTATTCAGCCATAAAAAGGAATGAAATTCCAATACATGTTTCAAAACAGATGAACTCTGAAAACATTATGCTAAGTGAAATAAACCAAATGCAGAAGGATAAATATTGTATGATTTATTATGTACCACTTATATGAGGTGCCTAGCAAAGTCAAATTCATGAAGAAAGTAGAATAGTGGTTAGCAGAAAGTGGGGAAAAGAGGGGATGGGGCGTTACTGTTGCACGGGTACAGAGGTTCAGCTCAGGATGATGAAAAAGCTTAGAAGATGGATGCTGGTGATGGTTGCACAGCAAGACAAATGTACCTAATGTCACTGAACTGCACACTTGAAAACTGTTATAATGATACATTTTGGCTTTTCTTTCTGCCCATGGACGCCGCCGAGTATGCATCGTTGACGTCTCCCCCCTCCACTGCCATCATGTCTAAGTCAGAGTCTCCCAAAGAGCCTGAACAGCTGCGGAAGCTCTTCGTCAGAGGTTTGAGCTTTGAAACAACCGATGAGAGTCTGAGGAGCCATTCGAGCAATGGGGAACACTCACAGACTGTGTGGTAATGAGGGATCCACACACCACGTGCTCCAGAGGCTTCGCGTGTGTCACACGTGCCACTGCGGAGGAGGCGGATGCGGCCATGAGTGCAAGGCCACACAAGGGGGAAGGAAGAGTTGTGGAGCCAAAGAGGGCCATCTCAAGAGAAGATTCTCAAAGACCTGGTGCCCACTTACCTGTGAAAAAGACATTTGTTGGTGGCATTAAAGAAGACACTGAGGAACATCACCTAGGAGGCTATTTTGAACAGTATGGGAAAACTGAAGTGATTGAAGTCATGACTGACCGAGGCAGTGGCAAAAAGAAAGGCTTTGCTTTTGTAACCTTTGATGGTCATGACTCCGTAGACAAGACTGTCATTCAGAAATACCACTGTGAATGGCCACAACTGTGAAGTAGGAAAGCCCTATCTAAGCAAGAGCTGGCTAGTGCTTCATCGAGTCAAAGAGGCCGAAGTGGTTCTGGAAATTTTGGTGGTGGTTGTGGAGGTGGTTTTGGTGGAAATGCCAACTTTGGTCATGGAGAAACTTCAGTGGTCGAGGTGGCTTTGGTGACAGCTGTGGCGGTGGTGGATATGGTGGCAGTGGGGATGGCTATAATGGACTTGGTAATGATGGTGGTTATGGAGGCGGCCCTGGTTACTCTGGAGGAAGCAGAGGCTATGGAAGTGGAGAACAGGGTTATGGAAACCAGGGCAGTGGCTATGGCAGGAGTGGCAGCTATGACAGCTATAACTACGGAGGAGGCAGAGGCGGCTTTGGCGGTGGTAGTGGAAGCAATTATGGAGGTGGTGGAAGCTACAATGATTTTGGCAATTACAACAATCAATCTTCAAATTTTGGACCCATGAAAGGAGGAAACTTTGGAGGCTGAAGTTCTGGCCCCTATGGCGGTGGAGGACAATACTTTGCCAAACCACAAAACCAAGGTGGCTATGGCAGTTCCAGCAGCAGCAGCAGCTACGGCAGTGGCAGAAGGTTGTGATTACTGCCAGGAAACAAAGCTTAGCAGGAGAGGCGAGCCAGAGAAGTGACAGGGAAGCTACAGGTTACAACAGATTTGTGAACTCAGCCAAGCACAGTGGTGGCAGGGCCTAGCTGCTACAAAGAAGACATGTTTTAGACAATACTCATGTGTATGGGCAAAAAAACTCCAGGACTGTATTTGTGACTAACTGTATAACAGGTTATTTTAGTTTCTGTCCTGTGGAAAATGTAAAGCATTCCAACAAAGGGTTTTAATGTAGATTTTTTTTTTTTGCACCCATGCTGTTGATTGCTCAATGTAATAGTCTGATCATGATGCTGAGTAAATGTGTCTTAAAAAAAAAAAAAAGACATATTTTGTTCGGTATATTTACAAAACAACCCAGGGACCAGTCCAGGGTAGTTCCCACTGGCCAAATCTGATACAATTTGAGCATCAAAATAAATGACAGTAAGAGGATACTCATGAAATAAAATAAGCGTCTATAAATCCATGCTGATACAAACAAATAAACACATTAAATGGAGAAAGGAAAACTCTACCTTACACAATAGCAACCAATAAATAGAATAAATGATGGCATTACAAAACAACCATTTGGCAACCATTACAGTAATAATTAACTCAGCAAAGAATCATCAATGGAATGGTTGCAATAAATCTGCAAAGAATTCATCAACTAGTAGGTGAAAATTTGATGAGAAAAAGGGCTTTCAAAGAGATTCCAAATCTCTCTCCACAAATTACTTATTACAGAGAAAATCAGTAATAGTACAGCAGACTTAATCTAAAGAATAGAATCTTAAAGTGGTCAAAGTTAAAAGTTACCAGCCAGAAGACCAGCCAACATCAAGTGCCTCCTGAACTGCTATCCTGAACCTCACCATAAGAAAGCTACATAAATCAAGAGTGTCTACACCACTGGCCTGTACTCTTTTTAAAAAAAAGGCAAGACATTAAAGGCTGAGGAACTGTTCCAGATTAAAGGAGACTGAAGACACACACCAGCTACATGTAACACATGATCCTGGACTGGGTCCCAGACAAGGAAGGAAAAAAAAGCTATAAAGGACATTACTCAAGACATAATGGTATACTCTGAATACAGCTGTGGATTCCACCAACCTGACCTTCCCTGATTTTGGTAAGTGCACTGCGGTTAATGAAGAGAAAATCCTTCTTCTTAGAAGATATACACAGAAATCTGCATGGAAAAGGGGACATGTCTGTATACTGCTCTCAAACGGTTCAGAAGTAAAATGTACACACTATTTATAAAGAGCATACAAATGATAAAGCACATGGGGCTAAAACACAACTGAGGGCTCTGGGTAATGGGGACTCTCTACATTGCTCAAACATCCCTTACACGTAAAATTATACCAAGGCAAAACAACCAAGAAACATAAACAAAAAACCAACTAAACAGGACAGAGCATAGACTACAGATTCATCCTACTGCCAAACTAATGGCCATTATCTAAGCAACAAAGACTCTTATTAGGAGGAAATTCTAAAGATTAGTTTATTCAAAGAATGTTTTAAGTAGTCAAAGTCTACTTGACTTTTACAAAATGTATTTCAAGGGACTTCCCTGGTGGTCCAGTGGTTAAGACTCCGAGCTCTCAATGCAGGGGGCATGGGTTCAATCCCTGGTTGGGGAACTAAGATCCCGCATGCTGCATGGAGCGGCCTATTAAAAAAAATGTATTTCAAGACCCACAAGGCAACAAGTTATGACATATCTTGTATAGCTTCAATATTACTTGAAACATAAAGTCCATATTTCAAGGTCCCCTATATGCCACTACTATTTACAATGAAAAAAAAAAAAAGTTAAAAATGTGTTACATTAGTAGACTAGGGCCTCAACGAAACCACCACAAAACAAAACAAAAACCCCAAACCATACAGGTCAAATATCTGTCACTGACCCTAACTGATGAGGTCAGTACAAGGGCAGACACTGCCACCAGAGGGAATGTATGGGCACTTTCGGAATTAGCTTCTGATCTCCAGACCCTGCGACACTCAAGAACGCCCTGAGGCTACCGCAACAACTAGAAAAGGACCGAAAACCTAAGATGGAGGGACAGAACAATTCACAGAGACTCAAGATCACCTTAAAATGTCGTAGAGAATCGGCGATGCCAGGAGCCAGCTCCTTATCCACCCAGCCAAGCATGACACCATCCAGCAGGACAGGGTAGCACTCGCTGTACGGCCGATACGGAGCTCCATCAACTGGAGCGACGCCTGGTGAAGTGAACGAATGGAATGATCACATTAGGATGTGTTTCCCAACATTTAAATTTCCCTCCAGATTTAACAACTGCTTCATCATTTTAGATATCTAGTCATCTTGTCTCTAAACCAGAATGTTTTTGTATTGCTTGAGTACATATCTAAATCATTTCAGCAAGGACCCCCCCAAATCTAGTGTCTCTAATTGCCTGTGGGAGAGTAGCAGGGGGACAGGGGTAGAAGGGAGGCTCTTCCCTGTACATATTTTGACTTCTGAGCCATGTAAAACATATTAACTTTTTTCCAAAAATCTAATTACATTTGATCCTCGTTATTCACATAATACAAATTTTCCTACTTGCTAAAATTTATGTGCAACTCCACTATCAATACTAGTGGTGCTTTTTCAATCATTTGAGGACATTCAGTGAAAATTTTGAGTCACCAGATACACATGCTCCCGGCTGAGGTCAAACAAGGTGACATGCTGTCTGTTCCAGCTATTCATACTGTAAATAAGTATCCTTTCCTCACTCTGTTCAGTGCCTTATTTTCTGCATCTTTGTGCTTCTGTTGGTTAGTCTGCTGTTTATGATGGCCGTCAAGCACAGCGAGAAAGTGCTGGTTCCTCAGCACTAGACTGGACCAAGCCTTATGGAAAACTATATGTCAGATAAGCTTACAGTTATGTGCTATTGGCTGAGAGCTCAATATTATTGAATCAACAGTATACATTAAATTAGGCGTCTCTGAACAGAAACACACATACAGCAAGGCTATGTACCAATCAGTTAATGAAAATGTTGTGAGAGGCTTGCAGGAACCTAACCTTTGTTTCCCCAGGAGTAATGGCTCAGTATCTGCTAATTCAGTGCCAGTGGTGACTTTACAGAAGTGCTGCAAATACCAAGAATTGACTCTAAGTAAATAACGAACACTCTTCCCTGAGCCATCAATACCTTCTGAAGACAGCACGTGATTTGCAAAATGTCACAGGTTATCCAGTGTTTCACCCTTGTAAGAATTCTCTGTTCAACCCCCAAAGAAGCACAACCTAAAAGCTTTGCCCCTGTTAAAACTCACACAAGCAAACAAGACCACTGACTGCTGTACACCACCTACCCAAGTTGCAGAGCAAAGCCGGAATAGATGCTGTGTACACAAACTGTGTGACCACCTCACATATGGCGGTTAAGTGGTTCATCAGACCACAGGGCTCCCCGTCAGGGGTGTGCACAGGGCAAAGGAAACCCCAGGACTCCGGCAGCAGCCTGCGGACGGTGGTGGTCCGCATCTTGGCAAAATCAGCCCCTCTGTGCACGCAGCGGAAATGGGAGAGATAGCGTATGAAGTTCAGCTTGTCAGCCACAACACAAAGTCCGGAATCTTGCAGGAAGCCAAGACCTTAATAAAACAAACATCATTGGAAATGAGGTAAATTTAAGGAAAAAAAGCCTATTTTTTTTTTTACTGGAGGCTCTGATAAGATATAAAACCTCAGAGCATACGAGAGATCACAAAGTGGGTTATCACAAAGTTTACTCAGCTCTGGTGAGGGGAAGAGTGTACAAAAAATAGTAAAATTCCCCAGATTTCACAACCTGTATTAGACTCAACCTTTCCCCCATCTCCTCTACACTGTCTCCTTTGTCGGAAAACATTAAATGAGTAATAAAATAACAAGTAATTAAATGGGATTCATCCAATAGGGCTGGATAACACACAAGCATCTGTTAGCACTTAAGGAATCTGCATTAGTATCATCTGTTAAAAAAAAAAAAAAGAACTTCCCTGGTGGCGCAGTGGTTAAGAATACACTTGCCAATGCAGGGAACACGGGTTTGATTCCCGGGCTGGGAAGATCCCACGTCATGGCGCAACCAAGCCTGTGTGCCACAACTACTGAGCCTGCACTCTAGAGCCCACGAGCCACAACTACTGAGCCCACATGCTGCAACTACTGAAGCCCATGCGCCTAGAGCCTGTGCTACACACCAGGAGAGGCCGCCTCAATGAGAAGTCCAAGCACCACAATGAAGAATAGCCCCTGCTGGTGGCATCTAGAGGAAGCCCGAGCATAGCAACAAAGACCCAACGCAGCCAAAAATAAATTAAAAAAAAAAAAAGATTTCTGGGCCCTCAATAATCACTTTTTAAAGTTTCCCAGAGAAGCCAGTTGCAGCCTTGAGACGTCTAGTGGTTATGTGAAGATTCTTCAATCACTATACCAAGCGACACAGATGTTTGTCTTTCTTCATATGATGAAGATTAGGGATCTAAACTTATCCGAAATGCTAGAGAGGCACCATTTGTTCCCATTGGAATGGCAGGTTTTGCAGCAATCGTTGAATATGGATTATATAAATTAAAGAGCAGGGGCAATACTAAAATGTCTGTTCACCTGATCCACATGCGCGCAGCAATCCAAGGCTTTGTTGTGGGAGCAATGACTCTTGGTATGGGCTATTCCATGTATCGAGAATTCTGGGCAAAACCTAAACCTTAGAAGAGGAGATGCTGTCTTGGTCTTAGTGGTGGTGCTTGCTTTAGTTAGACGTCTCATATTGAGATTATATGTTTATGTTGAAAATAAATTGTTTGGGTCAGACAATTACATAGTAATTTGAATATTACAAGAAAGCTTCCTTTCTTGAAGGCTTGATTTGCCTGGTGATCAAGTTACTGGTGACTAAGTTCACTACCTAGGTCATTCAGGGGAGTTGGATTAGTGCAAAAGAAACATGCCACTTTTTTTTTTTTTTTTTTTTTTGGGGAGGGGAGGCGCACGAGCTTAGTTGCTCCGCAGCATGTGGGATCTTCCTGGAGCAGGGATCGAACCCGTGTCCTCTGCACTGGCAGGCAGATTCTTAACCACTGCGCCACCAAGGAAGCCCCGAAACATGTCACTTTTAAATGCACTTGATAGTGGTACAGTGTCCACCTTCTTCCAAAATGAGTTCTAAATAGGACAACAGACCAATCCTGAAAATGCTCCCAGTTGCTGCAGAATATCATATGCTTTTTATGTAGTGTAGGAATTCTATTTAATCCAGTTAATTTAACTCTTTCTGACTTATGGACTGAGTACTGTTTTAAGGGCTGGCTGACTCTCAAGGAACCCTTTCAGAACAGTGCATGCAATATACAGCAACATAAACCTCCCAGCAATATGTGTGTGTGGTTTTTTTTTGTTTTGTTTTGTTTTTTTTACACTTTAAATATATGCAGTTTATTATATGTCAAAAAATGCTTTATGAGACATTAAACAGAGATTAAATGATTAAAAAAAAACCAAAAAAACCCATTCCTTCTCGATCTTGTAAGGGGATGCTTAGATCTGGATTGTGGAAACTGTCAATATTACATCATTTAATGTAGAGCCTTCTGTCTCAAAAAACTTACGTAACTGTGCCTTGACTTCTAACTGGGGCAACAGTTCTCAGAGCTTTCTGGATGCTCTTCCCATGTTATGATCCTCAAATTTGGATTGAATAAAATTTTCCATCTCTTTCTTAGATTGAATGATTGTTTTGTTGACCATGGTTACATTATTTGTAGCACAAGCAGAAATAATTTTATCAGATAGATTTCCTTTAGAATTTTTTCATCTTTGAGGTTGACTTTGTGTCAAGTCCAATCCAAGAAAAGTAATATTTGACTCAATAACCTTTCAAGCAGTGTTTAAACAGAGATCTAGTGACTCATTTGTCAAGGAAGTCTGAGACGGAATTCATGCATATCATGGGGATTGATGTTCTCAGTGATTCTAAGGCTGGCCCAAAAATGAGAATTGCTAACTCATTAATTATCTGAAATCTCATGTTTTTCCTCTCACAACTTATTTTGAATTGTGTGTGTTTTTAAAACAAACCTAAAAAGCTGGTAACAGAGTTGCTCTGAAGTAGTATTTATTTCAGAATCATAGTTGTAAACACCAGAATAACTTAATTGTAGATCTCTGTGTAGCTCTTTTGTAACTGCAGGATTATATTTTGCTGCTGTTATATCAGAATAATTTTTAAATGTCATTTTGAAATAGAAATTTATATTTAAGTGCTAATGCAAATGTAAATGAAGAACACTTTTTAAATGTGTGCAGTATGTTTATTTTCTCTATAAGAATCATAAATGTTAAACTAAATAAACTGCCTATAATGGAAGTGATTTATGAGCAAGCTGGTTTGGTCAGACATTATATAAACTTTGATATACTACAGAATGCTTTGTTGTACTTGTGAAATTCTCTTGTCTAACCTGAACTTACATTCCATGGTGATAACATAGTAAATGCAGTGTTATTAAAGTAAGTGAACACACACACACAAAATAAATTAATTTAAAAAAAAAATCATAAAATTTTCCAGTCATTCTAATACAACTGATTCAGGGCTGGGCATGTCTAACAACGGCTCCCAGACCATCCATCTAGGTAACCTTTCCTGAGAGATCTAAGCTGTCTTTAGTTTTCTAGAAGGAAGCACAGGAAATGCATTTGATCATTAAAATTAGATTTAAGCTATACAGACAATCTGTTTAAAGCCCTTCAGCCCAATATACACCTGTCAAAATTTACAACCTGAAATCTGTCTTTAATGAAAGTGAGAAGTTCACTTTTAAAAAGAACCTCTCTCAGCAATATATAAATCTACATTAAGCAAATAATTTGAAAATCATAACTAAATAAAGCCTCTATTTAATTTCACCTGTTTTAGAACGTAGATTCCCAGTAGCAAGAAGATATTCAAACGGTTTTGTAAGGTCTGTTCCCAGATTAAAAATCTTCATCAAATTTTCAGTGTTTAAGGACACATTGGTCTTCTGAGCCTTCTTGTCTATAGCTATTTTAATAGATGCTAACCAAGCTTCCATTTTTTCCTGAAATAAGAAAAAAATTTAATTTTTAGGTGTTTTAATTACAAGTTTTATATTTACTCATATAATCTGCACATCTGTAACAAAAGCCCACTACTTCATACATTTGACACAGAAAATCTCTAAACTATAAACCTGAAAAACAGCTTTTCAATGTACTATTACAGGTCAAGCATTTCTTAGACAGAAGATACAAACGTCTGCAGTGCTGAGTTTCACCTCGGCACTATGGACACCCGGCTGGATAGTTCCTTGTGATGAGGGGCTGTTCTGTGCGCTGTGGGATGTTTAGCAGCATCCCTTGCCCTTACCCACCGGATGCCAGTAGCATCCCCCAAGTTGTGACAACCAAAAATGTGGTCTAGTGGTTAAGAGTCCGCCTTCCAATGCAGGGGACATGGGTTCAATCTCTGGTTAGGGAACTAAAATCCCACATGCTGCAACTACTGAGCCCACTGCGCTCTGGAGCCCACGCACCACAACTAGAAAGAAGCCCATGCGCCACAACTAAGACCTGACGCAGTCAAAAATAATAAGTAAATTAATTAATTTTTAAAAAGTCTCCAGACATTGCCAAAGGTCCCTTGGGGTGGAGCAAAATCGCTCCCAGTCGAGATTACTGACACTAATGGAAAGAACCAAAATGGTTTGCTTGGGTCTTAGAAAAGTTTTCAATTCAAATGCTGATATCATTTGTATTTGAATCACAATCAAAAGAGCTTCAACCCCAGAAACAGGCAACAGACTTGAGACAAAGCAGCAGCCCGTTGTCCCAAGAACCAAACAACCAAGAAGAGCTCAAAGTCCCCAAATGACATCCAACACACAAGACAGATGGCAAGCCAGTAGGAAAGACCAATGCTTTCTCCTCATATAAAAGTTGAAACATAATAGAAAAGGAAGAGAAAGCAAAAGAGAAAAGAGGGAAGAAGTCAGAGATAAGGAACGGAGATGTGGGTGAAAAGCTCTGGAACTGGAGATGGGGAGGCAGAAAGGAGGAGCTAAACTTTCCTCCCGTGTCAGAGGCCTGCCCGCCTCTCTTCGAGGTTAACCAGCATTTACTGGGCACATACAACCAGCTGGCACTCTGCATGTTTACCTAAGCCTCACAACAAACTTTTCCTCAGGAAGCAGTGCAGTACAGGACCTCTGAAAACCCGTGCGCCGAAGGCATTTCAGTATTAAGAATTTTTTAGGCTTCAGAAAGGTAACAGGCACAGAGACCTTTTATTACCTCACACCCATGACTGAAGACTGGTTCTCATACTTTCTGGATCTGGAACTGCAGGTGAGCGACTGCAGACCTGTCTGGGCGACCTGCACGGTCAGTAAAGCGAGAGCCCTCTGGGAAGCCTTCCTACAAGGCTCACCACCCTTTCTGGTAAAAGGCCTAATCTGAAAAGATGGGCAGACGATGCCTATGAAAGGGGGCGGGGGTGGGGGGGAACAGCGCTGATAACAAAGAACAGCATCTTCTCATCTGCTCTCACAATTCAGAGGGGGCAGCGCTTCAGCATCCCTCACTCTCCACCCGTTAAGCAGCCTTGGAGCCAACCAGTGAGGGACCACCCAGGACACCTCAGTCTCTGCGGCAACTCTCAGTGAGATGGTTATACAGGCCTGTAATTCATATTGGGTCACTGTTGTGTACCTTCTGAAGACTGCTTTCGTGTCCTGAATTCTGAGGTTTAAAAACTTAAGTACAGTGGTCCAGCGGCTGAGACTCTATGCTCCCAGCGCAGGGGGCCCAGGTTCAATCCCTGATCAAAGAATTAGAATCCACATGCCAAAACTAAAGATCCCATATGCCACAACTAAGACCCAGCACAGCCAAATAAATATTTACAAATAAATAAATAAAAACCAAAACGTTAAAATAAACGTTTAAGTATAATGGAGGCAAAGGTAAGGAAATCAGACACTTTTAACCAATGAATTGTTTGAAAAAGTCCCAACATTTGTTTCCTCTGTTGCTTGGTAATGTTGTGTAAATGAAGATACTTCCAACGAAGCCACCATGCTTTAGTTTTAGGAGGAGGGAAACGTAAATTAGGCTTCACTTGAAAGGTGACTGAAACGTCTGCCTGATTTGAATTTTTATCAGGGAAATTCTAGGCTGCCAAAATTTTTCAATCTAATTTTATAGACAGAGCAGACAGATACAAAAGTTATTACCTTCAAGTAAGGATTTAACTATTGACTAGATAAGGAATCTTGAGATTTTTACTTCAGTCCTCTCCATCTTCCCTGCCATTACATTATCTCTTAGATTAAATCTTTTTTAGGGATAATATTCAAACTATAAAATGCCACCAAATCAGCTTTCTCATAAAACTATTTTTGTGTCATGCCAACACTCTCTCCCTAGACACACAGAGTTCTCACGTCCTATACATGTCCTATACAGTAATCATGTCCTATACTGTCTCTGTGAACACTGAACCACTGCTCCTAGGGGAAACACAGGGTTAGATTTTAGGGAGTCTCTGATCACTGACAACATTTTCATCAACTGATCAATACATGACCTTGAGTTTTATATGTCTATAAACACCTTAGTTTATACTGCTGATTCGTTACCACTGAGCTCAGAGCAAACAGCACCATAACTCATGCCTGAACTAAATAAGCCTGTCTAATACAAGTGTTTTCTTCCTAAGGCACATCACAGCCTTCTTGCGCTCAGGAATACTAGAGGGTACTTCAGCACTGAGCCTGGGGACCATTTTAAACAGCAAAATCACCAACAGAAAGCACACAACTGTGAAAAACACAGCAGTAAGGAGATCCTTGTTTACAGCTCATTAGACCTCAGCTGGGACCATGCGCGTCAGGAGACTCCAAATTCTTTAGCACCCTGTGCATGCCTGCAAATGACCACGGGAGCGCTGATACTGTTGGGGTTACAAATAAATTTTAGCGAGTAGGTGAATTCACAAGTACAGAATCTGTGAATAATGGGAACTGACTGTATGTGTGTGTATAGGCCATTTACACTTTACTATTAATGTTATGACCAAGGTTTAATAGTCTTTATTTAGCTTCTATAAAAACATTAAAGAAATTTCTGAACCTGGTACAAGCTAAGATCTATAAGTCCCTTACTGCTAAACAATCAAATGAACAAAAAATAGAGGAAAAAAAAGAGAGTACATTAAATGACCAAACTAGAAATTTTAAACACACAGGAAACAATACTGCTGGATATGGCCATGCCATCCCACAAGAGGTACGACTGCTCTGGGGTGAAGCGGCCTGCATTTACCTTCAGAAACATGAGGAAGAGCTGCCCGGGGGTCAGGACCTCTTGATTCACTAAACTATCAGGATTCTCCTCCATGCACTCTCCTTTGGCTAAAGCAAAGAGCTTCCGCGTCATGAGACAAAGCACATAAAACTTCTCAGTGTTGGATTTCAAGTGGATACAGATGCACTGGCTGCCAAAAGAGAAAGAAAAAGCTTAAAACGATTCAGCTGCTGATACTACTCAATGTCCTACTAATCAAGGTTCCCTAATTCACGTTTATGTGAAGTCTTCACTCATTTTCAAAAAAAAGGTGCTTTTCACCTTCACTGGCAACATGAGCAAAAGAACAGAATAGTCACAAAATCTATAGCTGTGGTGGCCAACATGGTAGGGACAAGCCACATGTGGCTATTCAAAATAAATTTATTAAAATTAAATAAAATTAAGAATTCAGTTTTTCAGTTGCACTGGCCATTCAAGCGCTCAGCATGTGGCTTGTGGGTACAGATCGGACAGGACAGCGCTGGTCTACAGCAGGGCTCCTTTAATAATTACACAGCAGTTACAGGAGACTAAGTCCTAGCCTTGGGGAAGTAAAGGGACAAGATGCCTGCAACTTTCAGATGATGCAGAAAGAAAAACATTGATGTATGCAGAGAAAGTAATAAAGCAAAGTAGTAAAAATATTAACTTGTGAACGAGATTGTCCAATGTACTATTTTTGCAGCAATTCTGGAAGTTTGAAGTTATTTCAAAAGTTTTAAAGTACAATAAAAAGTATGAAGCTACCAGAAAAAGACAGGTGAGAGTATGGCTGCAGAAACAAAGCTAGCCCCTACTTTGCTAAACCAGAATCCTATGCCCAGGGCCATTTTGATTTCCAGATGACTCGCCAGTCTCAACTACAGCAATACAAGGAACCATGGACACCCCCCACCCCCAAGAAACAGTTAAGTAAAAGCACACATACTTGAACAGAAACTCTGCAGCCTGTTCATTAGGGTACCAGTCGGGAAGACTGAGTTTTACTCTGAAGCGTTCACCCAGATAGTTGAGGACCTGTTTTTGTGTGGAACATCCCTCTTCCATTACAATCCTTAACATCTGAGAAACAGAGTTTCTAAAGAAAGAGTCATCCTCCTTTCCTTTGATGAGCTCCTGAAAAATCTGATAATCGGAAAAGCTGACAAGTGCCTAGAAAAGAAAAGAAAGGTTCTTGTTAATAACGAAGCCATATTAATCATTCTCTATTTTGTTTTTAATACTCAAGAAAAATTAGCACTCCAATATTGCTGAATCTAAGTGCTCTTCAAAATCAGGGCAATGCTTATATGATAGACACAAAGATGGTCCCAATGATCCCTGCCTCTTGGTATCCACAACCCTGGTCTCCTCTACCTTGAAACAGGGCTGGCCTGTGCGATCACGGGAATATGCTGGAAAAGTGCATGCATGACTCTCAAGACTGGGTTGCAAAGGGCACTGCAGCTCCCGCCTCATTCTCTGCTCTTGGCTAACTCTCTCGAGCAGTCCGTGGAGAGGTCCACGTGGAGAGGAACTGAGACCTCCTGCCAACAGCCTGCACTGACTTGCCAGCCATGAGTGAACTGCCTCAGAAGGGGAAGGGGATCCTCCAGCCCCAAGCAAGTCTTCTAAACAACAGCAGCCCCGGGTCCCCCCCACCCCGCCCCGCCGCCCCCCAGTGACTTCTCATGGCAACCTCCTGAGACCCGGGCTAGAACTGCCCAAGTCCAGAGCCACTTCCAAATTCCTGACCCCAGAAACTGAGAGAGAGAAATGTTTGGCAATGTGTCTGCCACTGCACTTTGGGGTAACTTGCTATGGAGCAGAAGATCCTAGCACAGCATGAACTCTGATGAGAACGACCTGTCCACACCGCACAGGACACCACTTCCAACGACTCGCTTCCTAACAAAAGAAGTATGTTCAGTAAGTCACACCTTAAGTGCAAATCCCAAAGGAAGAAAAAACAGTTCTTTCCGGTAAATAAAGTTCAACATAACCGTGCCATTTTCCAAGTAGTGAAGGTTCATATTGACGGCAGAATGTTCTTCCCTCACACAGTGCATTGAAACTCCTATTGAAACAGAGCAAAGAGTCAAAAACTCAGCAACACTACCATTAAGTATAGTGTGTATGGCTATAACCAGAGACTGATTTTTAGCTCAATTATTAGAATAAATTATTTAACTACAGGGCTCATGAATGCAAAATGCTACTTTGTGAAGCCAGGCCCTGTCACGGAGCGTGATCAAACAGAGGCCAGGTCGCTGTCAGCCAGGGACGGAGGGAAGTGCCATGTACCCTGAACCGGAAGAATTCCGAGGCCCATACCCACCTCTGGCCAAGTCAGCCAGCCTTCAGCATCATAAGAAACAACATAAACACATGTATCCATTCAGTTTGAAAAAAAAAATGAATATAGTAGAAAGGTTTCCCACTATCACAGCACAGAAATGCTTAACAGAAAAACAAAAATTATATATATGGGAGAAAAATATCAGACTCTGTATGCATCTACTTTTTAATAAAGCAGCTTAATTTTTCTAAAAGAACATTCCAAAAATCACTACCACTTACCATACTGAGTATAGCCAGGCCCTCTGCTTTTCCATTTTGGTCTTACCATTGCAATTGGGAAATTTCTGCGAGGCATAATCAACATTCGGATAACTTTTTCAATGCCATTGATTATAAAATAGCCTCCCATTTCCTGCCAAAGAGATGAATTAAAATTTGTTAAACAAAGATATATAACTACCTGTAAACATGAAACTGACCAACTGCAAACATCACCCTCATTCCTGAACAGACGTGCAGAAGAGGTGTACTCAGGCAAGAGGAACTGCGGACCCCTTGGAAACTGCAGACTTAACTAAGTCTTCTCAAGCCCGTTAAAAAGGCTGTAGAGGCTTGAGAGAAAAGTATGAAAGAAAACCATGGTACTTTCCTCTACCACACAGGCTGGACCTAACCTGCCTTTCTGTCCCTAAAATGACTGCAGTCTTCCAAAGACGTTAAAAAACAACTTACACCAAAGCGAAGTCTAAAGATGAAAACAGTAACCATTTTGCTTCCAGACAAGTACGGTTTCTCAAATAAGTTAAAAAACTTTTGTCTGTAATGAAAGCTCTGGAAACCAGAAATTCGGATTAGCTAAATAGGAAAATGTTTTTATTAAGTCCTAGTTAATATCACATTTCTGTAATGAATAAGGAGATACTATGAAACAGGCATATCACGCTGGGTGCTCTGTGTCAGCATAACACTTAATCCCATAATAATGAGTGGGAGAGCTATGTGTCCATTTTCAGAAGAGAAAACTGAGGCTCAGGGAGGTTAAACTCCCCAAAGGTGTGCAACTGGTAAGCAGAACAGCTGGGTGTCAAACCCAGATCTGCCACCAAAACCCTCCTTCCACCACATAACACAGCCTCCCTGCTGTAGGCAGAGTCTGCCTGTCTTGACTACTTCAGCTCAATCCTGTAAAGCCCCTAACAAGACTGAAAGGAAGGTACAGGAACCATTTAATACATCCAAAGAATCTGACTGTGGGTAAAGCAGACAATTTGGACAAGTTTTGTCAGTTAAGATAGCTTTTAAAAAACCAAACACATCTCTAAATATGCATCAATTAGCAGAAAAAGAAAACCTTTCTTTTTCTTCCCCCATAATAATAATATTCTCTAACTGGAGTGGTTTTTTTCATATATTATCTCATTTGAGACTCATTAGAAGGTCTATGCAGTGTGCAGACAAAACATCAATGCCCCATGTTATGCATCCAGAGACTCAAGGAGAGAAAGAAATCCGGACACCCCCCACCCCCCCCGCCTGGTTCAGGCGCTTTCTATCGTCCGCTGGCCTTGCAGTGCATGGGACCCGTGCAGGTACCTCTGCTTCCTCGTGATGCTCGATGAGGGCTTTTGGAGGAAGGCTGTATAAGTTGCAAAGCTTGGATTTCACCATGATGGGAACATAGCCAAGAAACTGTTTAATGATTCCTTTTGAGATTCCATTCACTGCCCAGCTGATATCGGCCTAAATGGAAATAAAAGGAAAAAAAAAAAACTTAGTAAAAAAGGAAATATCTAGATCTACAAGAATAAATGAGTATTTGAAAAGATTAAGGCAGAAGACCATAAACTAAATGATTTTATGCTTTGGATTTAAAAGATGGGATCTCTTGGACGACAGCACTAAGGAAGCAGAGTACTGGGATAAACTGTATTAGGCACCAGGCTTATTCTCAAAAATGTACAGTGTGCAAGTCACACGTTGTCACTTGTACTTACTGTCAGCTTTCCCCGGTAGGTGCTCCTCCGGCCCCGGCACTCTGCTGGATAAATGTTGAGCTCTTTGCAGATGCTGCCTTTTGGAACTGTGGGTGGACTGATGACAGCATCCACAATAGTAAGAGAGATCCGTTCATCTTTGAAAGCAAATTCAAAGGGAGGGATCGCCTGAAACGCAATTCACACGGTTAACCACTTGTGTTTCCAAGGTACTTTTTCTCTAAGACTCTTTCGAATCCCATGTGTTCCACAAGCACTGAGACACATCTGAAAAAAACAGCTAACACTATATCTGGTCTACTCATATCCTCACTAAGTACCTAAAACTGTAATGCATTAACAAGATTTTTCTGAGTGTCTACTACATGTCTGATTCTATAGTAGGTTCTAGGGATATAGCTGTGTACAGGACAAAGCTGTTTTCTGAAGCAAGTGCCTGACTTCTCTATTCTTATATATAATACACACACACCCCTATTCTTTTTCAGATTCCTTTCCATTATAGGTTATTATAAGATATTGAGTAGTTAGTTCCCTGTGCTATACAGTAGGTCCTTGTTATTTACCTGCTTTATTTATAGTAGTGTGTATATGTTAATCTCAAACTCCTAATTTATAGCCCCCCCATTCTTACCTTATACTGTCGATATGCACAGCAAGGTAAATGAGACTCCTGCTAACAGAGGAAGGATAGGGACACATCCTCCTGATTCAGGACCAGACACTCTAATAATGCCATTCTTTTTTCTTTTTTTTCTAAATTATTTATTTATTGGCTGTGTTGGGTCTTCGTTGCTGCACACGGACTTTCTCTAGTTGCGTCGAGTGGGGGCTACTCTTCGTTGTGGTGTGTGGGCTTCTCATTGCAGTGGCTTCTCTTGTTGTGGAGCACAGGCTCCAGTAGTTGTGGCACATAGCGTCAATAGTTGTGGCTCGAGGGCTCTAGAGCACAGACTCAGTAGTTGTGGCGCACAGGCTTAGTTGCTTTGCAATATGTGGGATCTTCCCAGACCAGGGATTGAACCAATGTCCCCTGCATTGGCAGGAGGATTCTTAACCACTGTGCCACCAGGGAAGCCCTAATAATGCCATTCCTTAGGCTGATCTTTGTATACTTCATTCAACAGTGGCCTCATACTGAAGCCAGAGCCATGCAACGGGGAAGGTGGTGGCCATGTGGTTCTTTTTCTTCCACAGCAATTGCTTCTCTGCACTACTCGCTGCAGGGAGCATTACTGAACTAAGGAAGGGGCATCACTCAGCTCTCCTATGTATTAAGTCTGAACAACCTCTTGACCTTGGTGCTAAAATAGCAAGAATGCCAAAAATGGAGCTAAGAATACGAGGGAGGTTCTTCCATCTCACGTGAGTTCAACTGACCTTTTCTAAACTTTAAAACTGTATCTAAAGCTGGTATTTTAGAATTTAATATTTTATTCTAAAACAAAAATTTTTAACATATTTTGTATTTCAGGATAGAGCATTAATTTAAAAAAAGATTAGAGGATTCACTTTCTCCAGTGACAGCTGCAGTATCTATATCTCAACACAGCCAATTCTTGTTATTCAAGATAGTAACGGTCCATAACGTCACCACAAGCACTGAATCAGTGAATTCTGAACCTCTGTTCTCAGGGAAAATACAAAGTTAGGTTCCCGCCAGTCTCTGGCCACAGCATTTCTTCAACTGATCAATACATAACCTTGCTTTATGTGGGTTTCTTTTTTTCTTTTTAAAATATTTATTTCGGCTGTGCCGGGTCTTAGTTGCAGCATGCAGGATCTTTAGTTGTGGCATGCATATGGGATCTAGCTTCCCGACCAGGGATCGAACTCGGGCCCCCTGCATTGGGAGCACAGTCTTACCCACTAGACCACCAGGGAAGTCCCTTTATGTGTGTTTCTATTTAACAACATCTTATTTAACACATCCCGTGGTTCACTGACACTGAACTCTAAGCCAACAGCACTAACTCATGACTGAACAAAGGTTATCTAATACACGTTTTCTCTGCAAGGCACATCACAGCCTTCCCACACTTAGGAACATTACACAGCACTTCAGCACGATGCATGATGGCTGTTTTAAACAGCAAAATCGCCAACAAAAAAAGCATAAGAATGTGAAAAAGTGAATAAACTTCGAAAAGGGCACTTTGAATTTGCCTTAAAAAAAAAGAGCTTATCTCTGTTACTATCCCATTATTTACAGTATAAGAACTTGAAACAAGGAAGCAAGAGTGTTGCCTTATTGGACCTAAGTTGGGACGGTTGTACAACAGGCCACTCAAATTTTTTGTCCCTGTATATGTTGGTGAGTACTGATTTGGGGGTCACAAACAAACTTTAGCAAGTAGGCAATTCACAAATATGGAATTCCCAAATGATGAGAATCAACTGTATTTTGAAAAGATGACTGTGACAGACACATCAACTTGGACTCACAGATGGAGGAATATACTCCAAAGAAACTGGGCAAAACAAAATCTGATGAAGGCTATTTTCCCCTTTGTTTTGTAAACGTTAGTCATTACTGTGTGCTTTATGGAACATTTTCAAAAAGTTTTACGGTACCAGCTAAACTGCAGAGTCATATCTGGGTCAGATTTTCTTCATGTACTTCAACCAAAACAACATATCATAAGAGACTGAATATATAAGCAGATACGAGAATCCAGCTGTCTTCTAAGCCAAACATTACAAAGATATACAAAAATATCATTCATCTACTAATTTCATTTTTGCTTTAGAAAATATTTTTTATAAAAAAAGTTATTATAAAATTGGTCTATTTGGGGGAACTTCCCTGGTGGCGCAGAGGTTAAGCATCCGCCTGCCAATGCAGGGTACATGGGTTCGATCCCTGGGCCAGTAAGATCCCACATGCTGTGGAGCAACTGAGGCCGTACGCCACAACTAGTGACCGTGAGTGCCACAACTACTGAAGCCCTCGCGCTTAGAGCCCATGCTCTGCAACAAGAGAAGCCACCTCAATGAGAAGCCCGTGCACTGCAACCAACAGTAGCCCCCACTCAATGCAACTAGAGAAAGATCGCACACAGCAACAAAGATCCAAAGCAGCCTATAAATAAATAAATAAAATTGGGGTTTTTTTTTCACCGAACTAGTATTTTTTTAAATTCTTCAATTTCAGTTTCTAGTAGAGTAAACACAAGCTCTTTGGGAATCACTCAAGAATTTTAAGAGTGGAAACGGGGCCTGAGACCAAAAAGTTTGAGAACTGATGGTTTACATATTATCCATAAAACCTTTTACTTACGTACCTGTGCTCCGTTATTTTAGAGCAAACCTTCCTTGATCATCTCAATGCTGGGCTCTTTTTCATTGTTTTAATAAACCCCAGGGCCAATTAACTTTTAAGTAGATGTACAATTTTTCTCATAGACATGATACAATGAGTCCAGGCATGATAGAAATTATTTCCCATCAGACAACAATATCTTGTCTTTTGCAAACAGGTGAAGGAACATTAATCTTCAAAGAAGCCTCAATGACTCCCATATTACTTGTGGAATAGAGTTCAAGCATCAGAGACTGGCACAGCTCTCCACATTATCCTCACCCCTCCCACAACACAAGCCCTACCCAGCAAAAGCACAGGGTAGAGTCTCCTAAGCTCTGTTCCTTCACTTCCCCTGGAGGGAAAGCACTCTCCTCTTAATGTAATTCTGCCCTTTCTCACACACCTGGACTAGCTGCACCTCCTCTGTGCTCCGGGAGCACGGCAGCCCCTTGGCAGAGCAGTGCTCAAAACAGTGCTGGCACTGACTGCCTTCACAGCTCCACCTCCTCCACCCAAAACATAATCCCAAGCAAGAACTGTCTCTTACAGGCCTCTCACCCTTAGAGCCCAGGGCCTGGAGACACAGGGATGCTTACGAAACGAGACCCCACCCCCCCCACCCCCCGCCAATCTTCACTTTAACTCTGCTACCTTCATCCTCTAGACCTTTAATATGGAGCAAATATTATCTAATGATGGTACCAATCACTTACTGTGGACCAAATGTTTCCTATCGAACCTCGTTTTTATGCCTCACTGATCTCTTCCTCAACACAGCCCCGCGCTGAGCCAGCATGCTCAAAGAGCAGCACTATTTGAGATTATACTGCGAGCTCCCGGCCACCTCCCTGGGACCCTGCCAGCGGCCTGTGCCCCACTCCCCCCGCCTCCTGGATCTCCCCCTCCCAGGCCCCGAGCCTCACTCACCTCTGCCCCCTCCTCCTCCAGCGCCCCACACGCCCCCCAACCCCTACCCTCGCCGGGCCCCTCTCCTCCGCCCCGCCTGGAGCAGGAGCTAGGGGCGCAGGAGAATCCAGGGCTGAGGGGAGCCTGGGTTCGCCTGAGGACGCCGCGCTCACCTGCACCGCGTGGCTGAGCCCCTCGCGCACAGCGTAGTTGAAGGACTCGACATGCGCCCGCGTCAGCTCCTGCAACGCTGGCTTTTGCTGCTCCCGCGGGATCCCGTAAGAGGGGTCGGTCAAGTGCTTCAGGCTGGGCCCGCTGGGCAGGTTCCGCCACCGGCCGCCGGGATCCATGAGTCCGCCAGCACACCGGACGCCAGCGACGGCTCCACGCGCGCCGGAAAGAATGGCCGGCGCCAGGCGCCCACGGCCTGCTGGGAAATGTAGTTCCCCTTGTTCCTCCGGCCCTGGGTCCTCCGGTTTTACAGGGTCGACTTCAAACCAACACCGTGGAGCGAATGGGCCGGTTTAAAACCGTGCAGAGGCGGAGCGTGGCGGACTCGCTGGGTGTCCTCCTCCGCCGCGCGTGGTCAGCAGAGCCCCATTCCGTGAGACTGGGATGGCGGGATCCGCTCCGCCGCCAGTTCCGCGTGTGTCCTCTGGCTCTCATACATGCTATCAGGACCGGCCGAGAGCGGTGTTCAAAGATTTTCCTCTCTTCCCTTGACCGCTTTGAGATCCAGTGCTGATGCAGATCCTTGGGGTGACACCCAGCCGGAGTCCTGGCTTCAAAGAAAAAGCAGTTGGGCACCACACTGGCAGCTGCCTACCCAGCTCTTAAGCTGAAGGCTCATCTCTGGGACGGTCAAGCGGTGGTCCGCCCTCACCACCCCCTCCCTGCGTCGTCTGGACCCCAGTCTGTAGCGGGGCGGGCCTGACAGTGGAAAGGTGGGTGTCCCAGGGATCTTCCAGCCTTAAGATCCTTTGAGGATCTGTGAGTCTCGTGAAGCACTTATCTCCCCAGAATACGGATTTTGTCAGGGACTGCCTGCAGCTGTCTTTCAGGTTCACCTTTTGCGTGTATGTGTGGATTTAACAGCTCTATTTTGTACTGCGGTGTAATTGACAGGCAATGAACTACACACATGTAAAGTGTACACGCTGATAAGTTTTGACCTATATATACACCCATGAAGCCATCATCACAAGTAATGAATTAATTCACCACTCCCAAAAGTGTCCTTCTTCCCTAATGTCACCTTTACCTAGGTCAGCTGTTAATTTTCATTCTTATACCTTTTTATTTTTGTTTTTATTTTTAGTCCATGCCCTGGGGCTTGCGGGATCTTAGTTCCTGGACCAGGAATTGAACCGGCCCCAGCAGTGAAAGCCCTAAGTCCTAACCACTGGATCGCCAGGGAATTCCTCTCATACCACTTTAAAAAAGTTATCTTCTGTTTCTGTCTTATGTTGACATCATCAAATATCCCAACACATGTGCAGCTGTGACCTAAATTCTTCCTGCTCTCCCTTTACAACGTCTGCTTCTTTTAAGGAAAACTCTTTCTTTATTCCCTCTCCCTTGGTCAGGGTCTCCTGGAAGGCAGGAGAATGCGGGGATTATGGCAGGAGCAATCATTACTATCAGCATACAAACTTGCTGGAAAAGCTGTTAAAACAAAAAAACAACTCACTGATCTCTTGTCCCTCTTCAGCTACCACCCAAATGCTCCCCTTCAGAACACCTTACTGTCTCTCCACTGCCTTTAAGTTTCGTCCATGTTTCAGCATGTATTGGTACTTCATTCCTTTCTCGGTGGAATAAGAATCCACTGTATGGGTACACATTTTGTTTATCTATTCACCGGTTCATGGACATTTGGGTTATTTCTACCTATTATGAGTAATGCTGCTAGAAATATCCATGCACAAGTTTTTGTGTAGACATATGTTTTCGATTCTCTTAGGTATTATAGCTAGGAGTGGAATTTCTGGGACATATGGTAACTCCACGTTTAACTTTTTGAGATATTGCCAAGTTTTTCCAAAAGCAGCTGTACAAGTTTACATTCCCCGCTAGCGATGTGTGAGGATTCCAGTTTCTCCATGTTCTCATGTTCTCTGTTTTTTAAAAATTATATCCACCCTAATGGATGTGAAGTAGTATCTAATTGTGATTTCTGTATTTCTTTAATGACTAGTAATATTGAGCATATTTTCATGTGTTTTTTGACCATTTGTATAATTTCACTGAAGAAAGTTCTGTTTAGATACTTGGTCCATTTTAATGGGTTGTGTTTTTTATTGTTGAATCATCATAATTCTTTATATTATTTCTATACTAATCAGATATATGATTTGCAAATTTTTTTTTCCATTTTGTGGCCTGTCTTTAACTTCCCTGGTTGTGTCCTTTGAAACACAAAAGTTTTACTTTTTTTTTTATTATTTTAAAAAAATATTATTTTTTATTTTTTTTGTCTGTTTGGGTCTTTGTTGCTGCACGTGGGCTTTCTCTAGTTGTGGTGAGTAGGGGCTACTCTTCGTTGCTGTGTGCAGGCTTCTCAGTGCAGTGGCTTCTCTTGTTATGGAGCACAGGCTCTAGGCACATGGGCTTCAATAGTTGCAGCAAGTGGGTTCAGTAGTTGTGGCGCACAGGCTTAGTTGCTCCAAGGCATGTGGGATCTTCCCAGCCCAGGGATCGAACCTGTGTCCCCTGCGTTGGCAGGTTGATTCTTAACCACTGCACCACCAGGGAAGTCCCAAACTTAGTCCTTTTTAGCATAGCTCCTACTTGATCATGGTGCATACAATAGTGTATACAGACAGTCCCCAACTTTAATGGTTCGACTTATGATTTTTCAACTTTACAGTGGTGCAAAAGTGATATACATTCATTAGAAATCTTACTTCTAATTTTGAATTTTGATCTTTTCTCAAGATAGGGATATGAAGTATGATCCTCTCTCATGATACCAGGGAGCAGCAGTGAGCTGAAGCTCTCAGTCAGCCAACCAATCACAAGGGTAAATACCCAATACTCTTATAACGATTCTATACCCAGACAACCATTCTGTTTTTCGCTCTCACTACAGTATTGAATAAATTACATGAGATAGTCAACACTTATTATAAAATAGGCTTTGTGTTAGATGATTTTGCCCAACTGTAGGCTACTGTAAGTGTTTTGAGCACATTTAAGGTAGACTAGGCTAAGCGATGATGTTTGGTAGGTAAGGTGTATTAAATGCATTTTTGACAAGGTATTTTCAAGATACAGTGGGCTTACTGGGACATAACCCCATGATAAATCAAGAAGATGTATAATCCTTCTTATACATTGCTGGATTTAGTTTGTTAGTATTTTGTTGAAGATTTTTTTCATTTATATTCCTTGGAGGTATTGGTCCCTTGTTTGCTTTTCTTGTGATGTCTTTGTCTGGTTTTGGTATTGGAGTATTAATAGTGACCTCATAGGATGAGTTGGAAAGTGTCCCCTCCTCTTCTATTTTTTGGAAGAGTTTGTGAACAGTTAGTGTTAATTCCTCTTTAAACATTTGGTAGAATTTACCAGTGAAGCTATTTAGTCCTGGGCTTTTCCCTGTGGGAATATTTTTTACTATTAATTCAATCTCGTTAGGTCTATTCAGAATTTATCTTCTTGAGTCAGTTTCAACATTTTGTGCCTTTCTAGGAATGTGCCCATTTCATATAAGTTATCTAATTTGTTGGCATAGAATTCCCCTATAATTATTTTTATTTGTGCTCTAGTAATGTCCCTCTTTCATTCCTTATTTTTTTCTTGGTCAGACTCGCTAAAGGTTTGTGGATTTTGTTGATCTTTTCAAAGCGCCAACTTTTGGTCTCGATTTTATCTACTGTTTTTCTTTTTTTTTTTATTTTTTATTTTTTTTAAAATAAATTTATTTTATTTATTTATTTATTTATTGGCTGCATTGGGTCTTCATTGCTGCACACAGGCTTTCTCTAGTTGCTGAGAGCGGGGGCTACTCTTCATTGTGGTGCATGGGCTTCTCATTGTAGCGGCTTCTCTTGTTGTGGAGCATGGGCCCTAGGCACGTGGGCTTCAGTAGTTGTGGCACATGGGCTCAGTAGTTGTGGCTCATGGGCTCTAGAGCACAGGCTCAGTAGTTGTGGCACACGGGCTTAGTTGCTCTGTGGCATGTAGAATCTTCCCAGGGCAGGGCTCGAACCCATGTTCCCTGCATTGGCAGTCGGATTCTTTACCACTGCGCCACCTAGGAAGTCCTATCGTTTTTGTATTCTCTATTTCATGTAGTTCCACTCTAATCTTTATTATTTCTTTCTACTTACTTTGGATTTAGCTTGTTCTTTTTCTAGTTTCTTAAGGTCGAAGGTTAGGCTATTGATTTGAGATCTTTTTACAATATCGTCATTTAAAGACATAAATTTTCCTTTAGGTATGGCTTTAACTGCATTGCAAAAGTTTTGGTATGTTGTGTTTTCATTTTCATTTATCTCAAAGGACTTTCTAATTTCCTTGTGATTGCATTTTTAATTTCCACGTATTTGTGATTTTCTCAGATTTGTTAATGATTTCTAGTTTTATTTCATTGTGGTCAGAGAACATATGTAGTTTGATTCCAACCATTTTTAATTCACTGAGGCTTTATTGTGTAGCATATGGTTTATTCCTGAGAAAGTTCCATGTGCACTTGAGAAAAATGTATATTTTGCTATTGTTGGGTGGATTGTGCTATAGATATTTGTTAGCTCTAGTTAGTTTACATTGTTTTCTATGTTCTTGTTGAGCATCTATCCATTATTGAAAATGGGAAATTGAAAGCTCCAACTATTATTGTTGAATTGTCTATTTCTCTCTTCAGTTCTGCCAGTTTCTGCTTCATGTATCTTGGGACTCTGTTGCCAGGTGCATTTGTTTACACTGTTATATTGTTATATACAATAATTGTTATATCTCCTGGTGGATTGATGTTTTTATCATTATAAAATGTCCTTCTTTGCCTGTAGTAACAATTTTTTTTTCTTAAAGCCTATTTTGTCTAATATTATGGCCACTTACGGTCTCTTTGAGATACTGTTTGCATGGTATATTTTTTTTCCCATCCTTTTACTTTCACCTCTTAGTGTCTTTGAATATAAAGTGGGTCTCTTTTGGGGAATTCCCTGGCAGTCCAGCGGTTAGGACTTGGTGCTTTCACTGCCATGCACCCATGTTCAATCCCTGGTTGGGGAACTAAGACCCTACAAGCTGTGTGACACAGCCAAAACAAAAAATGGGTCTCTTGTAGACAGCATAGAGTTCAGTCATGGTTGTTTTGCTTTTTTATCCATTTTGCCAGTCTCTGCCTTGATTAGAGTGTTTAATCCATTTACATTTAATGAAATCACTGATAAGGTAGGATTTATGTCTGCATTTTCCTATTTGCTTTCTAAATGCCTTATTACGCCATCCCTTCCTTACTGCCTTTTCTTTTGTTACATATATATTTTCTAGTGTAACATTTTGGTTTCCTTGTCTTTTTTTAATACACATTTAAAGTTATTTTCTTAGTGGTTAATGTGTCTTGGTGTGGATATCTTTGAATGTATCTTACTTAGAGTTTATTGAATCTCTTGGATGCATTTTAATGGTTTTTATCAAAGTGGGAAAGTTTTTGCCCACTACTTCTTCCAGTTTGTTTGCTGCCCCTCCTTTCTTTTAGGATTCCTATTACGTACATGTTGGTGTACATACATGTTTCTGGAGCTGTGTCTATTTTTCCTTCATTCTTTTTTCTTTCTGTTCCTCAGACTGGATGATCTCAGTTGAATTCAGATTCACTGATTCCTTCTTTTGCCAGCTCAAACCTGCTTTTGAACACCTCTACTGAATTTTTCATTTGTATTATCATACTTCTCAATGCCCCAAATTTCTTTGTTCTATTTAAAAAACAATTTCTCTCTTTAATGATATTGTCTCTCTGGTGACACATCATTCTCACTGTCTCTTTTAGTTCTTTAAACATATTTTAAAGAGCTGAATTAAAGTCATTATGCCTGGGCTTCTTCAAGGATGGTTCCTATTGACTGTTCCTTCTATGAGCCATGCTTCTTTTTTCTTTGCATGTCCCATAATTTGTGTTGAAAATTGGAAATTTTTAATAACACAATGGGGCAACTTTGGAAACCAGACCCTCTTCCCTCTCCATGGCTTATTGTTGTTGTTCTTTATTTAGTGACTTTCATGAACTAATTCTATAAAGCTTATATTCTTTAATGTGTGGTCACTGAAGTCTCTGCTCAGTTAACTCAGTGGTCAATTATTGATTGAACAGAGATTTCCTTAAATGCTTGGAACCAGTATGTCTCTCAGTCTTTGTCACAGGATACTGTGGCGGGGGGGTGGGGCATACCTTCATGCTCAGGCAGCCAGTTTACAGCTCGGCCTTAGTCTTCACTTCTTGCTTGTGCAGATCCTCCTAGTCAGAGGTGAAAGCTGAGGGAATTCAGGTCTCTCCTGGGCATGTATACAGCCCTACACCTGTGTGTGGCCTTCTATATTTTTAGGAATATGTTGAAGCTTTTCAAAACTTTTTATGGACAACTCATTCCCCATCTCTCCTTTCTAAGCTTTTTGGTCAGCTTCTTTGTTCTAGCTACTAAAGCCATTTCAGTAAGTTGAGATGTTAAACAATTGCTGCTGATTATTTTTTTTTTTTTTTAAATCTATTTTTATTTATTGGCTGCATTGGGTCTTCATTGCTGTGCGCAGGCTTTCTGTAGTTGCGGAGTGTGGGGGCTACCCTTCATTGTGGTGCACCAGCTTCTCATTGCAGTGGCTTCTCTTGTTGCAGAGCATGGACTCTAGGCATGGGCTTCCGTAGTTGTGGCATGTGGGGTCAGTAGTTGTGGCTTGCGGGGTCTAGAGCGCAGGCTCAGTAGTTGTGGTACACGGGCTTAGTTGCCCCGTGGCATATAGGCTTTTCCTGGACCAGGGCTTGAACCTATGTCCCCTGCATTGGCAGGCGGATTCTTAACCACTGCACCACCAGAGACGCCCTGCTGCTGATTATTTTTAACGAATGCCCCTAGGGAAAAGGCTGCTCACACTGGGCACACTCTGAGACAGGTCAAATAAAATAAATCCTAAGATGGGGACTTACATGGAGGTCCTTAGTGAAGTCTTAGTAAGGACTTCTTGAACTTCTGGCTAATTTGGGAAGGAACCTAACTTCAGAAGCCCTTCTACCTCCATTCCATGTTTAAAGCACACATAACTCCTTCACAACCAGGGATCTCACCTCATCACTTGCAGCATGATTCAGACAATACCCATGACATGTGAGACATGATGGACTGGATTTTGGCAGCCGATGTTTCAATGCTTCACCCTGGAACAGTGCACCACAGTTTCAAAGGACAATCTGTTGGTTTACGTACTGAGTAGCATTCAGGGGTCAGCAAACAACGGCCATATATGTGCTTGTTTTTATATGGCCTGTGAGCTAAGTTTTTTTGTTTTTGTTTTAATATTTTTTAAGAGTTGGGGGAAAAAGAGAAGAATATGCAAAGGGGAACCAGCTTGGCTTGCAAAGCATAGAATATTTACTACCTGGCCCTTTATAGAGAGTCTGTCTACCTCCAGGTAACAGAATCATGGATTCAAATACTCAGTGATATCCTAGAATGGTCAACACCCATAATAAGATGAAAGAAACAAAAGGCACAGAAACAGTTGAAATATGATTCCTTTAATGCTCCAGGCATTTAAAACATTCACAAAATCGCCTTGTTTCAGAAGTCATTTCCTCTTAGGTATAGATTCTGTGTCCAGGATCAGAGACCGTTTTCTCTGCAGCATCCATGTGCTGCGGGGACCCCTCGGGTGCCTAGTCTTCTCTAGCAGAGTCCCCACCACCCACAGCAGGGCTGGATGCACGCCTGCTTGACACAACCTCAACTCTTAATGGAAACACCCTTTGTAGCATCACTGCTGCTTGTGGGTTCTACGGATCCCGTCCGTTTCCAAGTCTGGGGTGATCACCCCGAGGCTCAGCTGGTAAGTCCACCAGCACCTGCTCCACTACATCGGACAGACACTGAGGCACTTCCACGTTCTGGGGAAGCAGAGTTTATAGTTACCACGGGAGTCCAGAGGGAGGGAAGGGGTTTTTCTCTCAATAATTCATTTATAACCTTAACACATATTTAGCAGATTTAGAAATTCATGTCTGTTTACATTTGCTGACAAAGCTTCACAAACTGTTTAAGTAGATGAAAGCACAGCTGAGTTTCCAAAGGCTGTGACGGGGAGCAAAAATAAAACCTGCTTGGACGGCACTCACTGTATCACGTCGGCATCTGGTCATTCATAAAGAAATGCCTGGCCTTCCAAAAGGAATTTTTTTAAAAGCCCTAAACCTTATCCGATTCATCCAAGGTAATGATGTGTTTGTCCTTCCTTCTCAAGCAGTGGTTCAAGGCATCTCAAAGCATGCTGATGCCTGAGGTTCTGACCTAATGGGTCAGGTGTGGGGGAGGGGGAAGGTGTGGACACCAACATTCTTTAAAAGCTTCCCGAGTGATTCCAGCAAATAGTCAGCATTGAGAACCTGGATACTAGAGGTTCTCCAGCCTTCCTAATCTCTTGTGTCCTCATTAAATGCCCTTGAGGTAGTCTCTGGGTCAGGCAACAAGCTCCTCCATGAGATAAGAAACTAAGGCACAGAGAGGTTCACGGGCTCCTCTGATGCTGTGCAGCCAAAGTCAAGATCGGAATCAACATCTCCAAAAAAACAACACACCTCCCCCACCCCCCAGCAACTGGAGACATGAATGAAGATCAACTGGGGGCCAGGCATGACCACCTAGGTCAGGATATCATGGAAGGGTACAGAACAGTTCTGAGCCAACCGTCCCACCTAATCAGAAATAAATGCATAAAATAGATACTTATTTGAAACCATGCAAGGAATGAAGCACAATTTTCTCTTTAAAGCCTTCCTTCCCTCACATATATTGCTATTGATTCAGGTTTCTTAGAAAATCCATCAAGAGCCACAGACTTCCTAACACCTGGATTCTTAGCTCTGTCACTGTAAGAGCTAGAAAACTCTCAAATGTCCCTGTAACTTAGGTGCAAAAGATCATTACAAATCTGCGTTCGCGTGTGATAGCACTACAAAAACCTCCATGCTTTCCCCATCACTGGCCCCAGGACCCTACACTTTATACAGGGTGCGCACCTCACCGTGATCTGCTCAGAAGCCCCCCAAACTCAAATCCGTCAGCTCTGCCGGGCCTCCAGGGTTCCTGTAACACTGACTTTTATTTTGCTCTGGCTGCGAACTTCATTATCTATATCTTCTGGGTAACCACCCACATGTTTATTCTGTAATTCCAAATGCCAGGGTGAGCCGAGCCAGTTGGGCCTTCCTCCATTTCACCACAACACCACACTTTCACATCCCATACCCACTGGGGCATCCGTTACATCATTTCACCGTGATGCCTTTTTTCACTGTAAGCTCCCACATCTCATCATGTTTGAGGTGTTCCTTTTCCTCCTCTTTGTGCAGAAGTCTCCCCTGGCTGCAGAACTGTTCTTGTGCCAAGTAGAGATGAATAACAGAGCACACGCATGCCAGAGGGAAGACCCCGCCACATCCTGGGGAGGAGGGTGCCTGTTCAGTGGGTCTGCTGTGATCCCCAGTGCACGGTTCCCTCAGCTCACCCTGGACACAGGTGCCATATGGGACTTCCTCTCACCAGTGACATGGCCTCCTGGAAAGTCTGCAGAATATTCGTTGATCCTGTGAGAAGAAACTGTATCTAACAGGATACCGTTAACATCTGCTGACTTAGGAGGTGCCACGTGTGGCTCTGAAACCACATCTTTCCCATTCTGGCGAGACACACACTGACTCAGAGCCTCTCCCTGACACTGAGAGGCACAAGCAGACCGAGAATCTTCCCTGGAACAAAACCTGCCCGTCCAGCTCCCACGGAACGTGCTTGATAGAGCAAGAAAAACCAAATGGGGAGGAGGCCCCTGGGGTGGAGGGGAGTGGAATTCTACCCTCTCCTGACCCCCAGAGGGGTTTTTACAAAAGTTAAATCCCCCAAAAAACTGAACAAAAGGGAACTTGGTCAAAGGGCATGTAGAATTCTGGTTAAGACAAAGAGAACTGAGAGTCATATTTCAAAGACCCCCCCACACCCATCTATTAGGTAAAGCAAGACATCGTGTTTTTTCCTCTCTCATGCTTATTGGATGCTTACGGATTTGTGGCAAACTTGCTGCTTGGTTTCTAAAACATGCAGAGAGCAGACTGAGAGCGGCGTTTGCTGTTTGGTGCCCAGCGCACGCCGACCCTGGCCAGTGACCGACCAGATGCCATCAGGACTGGGTGATGGAGCCCCCTGGCGGCAAGGCGGCACCCCCACAGCTGGGCACCGGGGACAGTCGGGGTGCACTTGTCCAGACGCCTGTGGGGCGGAGGGCCGTGGACAGGGATGACTGGGGGACACATCCGCAACCTCCCACGTGCTCTCACATCCCGTCCCCGCCCTGGACAGGAGGCTGCAGCTGGGCACAGAGCTAAGGCACTAATGCAGCAGGTGGACAGACACCAACCAGATCTGATGGCTACCACCCCCGGCGGGAGAGGCACTGCTCACAGCGCTGCCTTGGGATAGAAATCAGGTTTTTCAAAGGATGAGAACATAAAATAAGCACATCCCTGTTTTTGCCCCTTAGAAGAATATTTTGCTCTCCCGTCGGAGGAATCTGCTGCAGTTTTCGAATCTCAGTAGCAGTGCCGAGAGCGCCACCTGGAAACCCCTGGGCAACCAACCACTCCTTGGGGAAACTGCCTTTTCTTCTCCCATCAAGTCTCTTCAAGTTGCCTCTCCCCCTCCTGTCTGGCTTGATGACAAGCAATTCGGACACTTCCCCTTCCCCTGGGCCAGGGCCCCCTCATGCTCCTTCCAAGGCAGTTCTGAGCACCTCGCCTGGTCACAGCTTGATGAAGGCGGCCGGCAGGGGCGGCTGCTGCTCTGAGCCGGGGGGCGGGAAGACACTGGCGATGGCTACGTCCACGATGCCCTGGCACAGCTCTGCATACAGCTTCCTGAAACGGGTTCAGAGGTCTATTACTGAGGATGCTCATCGACGTGCAAGCGAAACATCAAAGCTTTTTTCCACCAGGATCTGCCCTAGAAATTCCACCTCACGTTTATAAGGCTAGTGTCCACTGTCCGTACACATACTGCAGGTGGCGCTGCATGAAGATAAAGCATCCCACTCAACAGATATTTCTGGAAGGTCTTGCAGGTGAACATTCAGGACAACTCCCGCTCTGACTTGAACTACAGGGACCACAGGCAACTGCAGTAGAGAACAGGGGCCGTCTTGCCTGTCTGTGGGGGCTACATATGGAAGAGCAGGCTCTCCCCAGGGAACACGCCCACACTGTGTGGTTGAGGGGCCTTTAAGAAAGATTCCCCAGAGTGACAGCTCAGCTGAGACCTGGAGAAGGAATGATGTCGGGCAGAGAATGGATGACAGGATAGAAAACAGGATGAAGGAGGGGAAGTCAGACACAAAGAATGAGGGAGAGAAAGGAGGGGAGGGAGAAAGAGAGACTTGGGCAAGAGAGAGGAGGGGCACCGCAAATGAAAGGAGTGGTACCCACCAAGGAGGGAGAACTCAGAGCATCTGGGGAACCGGACCATCGGAGTGTGAGGCTGGAGACAAGGCAGGGGCCAGGCCCTGATGCCACGTGCAGGGGCCTGGACTTCAGCCAGAGGCAGTGGAACCACCAAAGCACAAAAGCTGAGGGAAACCTCCCATCCAGTCTCTTCAGCGTAACAAAGATGCCCTCTATCTCCCCTCCTGCTTATTCCCTATAGGATTTTTGCCCATTTCACACGGTGGCACGTGAGGCCCCAGAGCCAGCTCTCTCTGGACTGGCTCTAACACAGGGAAAAAACCAGAGACATATGATCCAAAGAGAAAACCCGCATCTGAGATGATGCTCTGGGCCAGATATGCCTGCCAGACTCACTTAAGTCACATTTGGAATCCAGGTAGCTGGAGCCAAGGGTAGGAGCCCAGGCAGTCCAACCTAGAGGAACAAAGGTCTTTACTGCCTTCATTTCCAGAAGATGCTATGTCCCCATCTCCACCAGGTAGGAAACTGAATTTCACTACTGAATTCCCATCCCTCCTGATGCAATGGCAAATCTCTGCTCTCACCCTCCCCATCACAGAAACTTTCTCCCACCACCACCCCCGTCCCCTTCTACTGCCTTTGAGGCGGGAGCTTTTACGTCCTAACCTCTTGTAAGGCCCTTTGGGAAGAAAGCTCATGCAAAGCCAGGCTTCTGTCTGTCTTGCGATGTCCTAACTGCCAGCTGACCTTTATCTCCCCTGCTAGACGCCTACACTCTCCTCTCTTCCCTCTCCCCTCTCCCCAGTCCCCCAGCCTCTGCCCCTTCTGTCTACATGGATCAAGTCCCATTTTCAATTGTCTGGTGTGGCCACACCACTCAACCTCCCATTCATGAAGGGACGGTGACCAGGAGGCCTGCAAGGGAGTGATGGTGGCTGCTAAACTTGGGACTCAGTAAGTCACATTGAAATACACGGTGTTTGGTGTTTCACAATGCCTGTCATGAGCCATCTCGGAAGGCATTTTCCAAAAGGGATGCTGGGGGGAGGGGAGAATGCAGCTTCAACCTCGTCAAGTCATATCTTCTGTATTTCTGGTGTAGGAGGTACCCGACATACAGGCAAAAGTGGGCCTTTGAACATCCTCCTCACTTTCGTACAGCAAGATGAGTAAGTCCTATTTTAACATGTGCACAACAAAGGAAACTGTGACTCCTGAATAAAGACTTTCCTTTGACTATGCCATCATATCACCATCTCCATCAACCCTCTTCCCCAGTCCTCCTTTAGGAAGCAAAGTTACAGGCATTTGAAAGTTTACTGCCTTCAGCATACGAACAGGGCCCCTCTGCCTCTTGGTGTTGGCCTAGGTCCCCAGGGCTTTCCAAGCCACCTCACTGTAAGCCCCCCATCCCAAGAGCCTCCCCACAAAAGCATGCGCCTAAAAGATAGAATCTGAGGGACTCCCCAGTGGTCCAGTGGTTGGGCCTCAGTTCAATCCCTGGTTGGGGAACTAAGATCTCGCAAGCCATACAGCACGGCCCAAAAAAAAAAAAAAAAGAATTTGTTTCTTTTCTATTACAGCAACTGTAACCCAATATGATTCATACAATAGTTAACTGGGCAGTGTCTGTCTCCCTCCTCCAGTGGATGCCTCGAGGACACTCATTTTTACATGTTTCTGAAAACCCCACTGCTCCCATCAGGACTCTGAGAAAAGGGAATCCAACAGATGGTGAGTGGCTGTGTGAGAGCTGGCGAGATGGAGCCCAGAGAAGGTGATGAACACGGATGCCATGCCCAGGGGGTTATCACTAGAGGCCTCCGTCAGGCTCCAGCATCACCTGATCCCACAAAGCTCCTCAGTGAGCAGGTGAGTTTCTGCCAGGTGTGTGTGGGCTACTCATGGGGAAAGAGGTCAAAACCATTACTCAATACTCCAAATGAACTAAGTTGCTGTTTCTCTGCCTTCCCTGGCCTTCAATCCTTACACAAATAAAAGAGGCAGATTCACCTTTTCCAATCCAGAGACTGGAGGTCCACCCTTGAGCCAAAGCTCTCAAGACCAATGGTAAATAAAGGGTCCAACCTCTATGGAAAGTGTTCAGTTATGAGGAACTGCACCAGATTATCTGTATCTTGACCTAGGATAATTTATGCCTGGAATCAAAGAGCTACCCTGGAGAAAAAATGCTTAGTGAACATCTTATAAGCTTCAGGAATAAACTGAAAAGAATCACTTTCTCCCCACAAGACAGTGGGATTATTTTATTCCTTTCTTACATTGTATGCTTGAATGCCTGACTGCATTTTAGATTCTGGTCCTTCATCCACCATTGAGATGTGATGGCATCCCTGTCTTTAAATGCTTGAAGCTGCCATTTTAAACATTCTCAAAGCTCTTCACAGTAAGCAGACAGAACCTCCCTGCTCCCTGAAACCCCCATCCTGGCTGATCTGTAAGTTTGGGCCTAATGATAAATAAATCCTATGCACTGAAGCACCCATGTCATCAAGGAGTATTAGGAAGACAGAAAGATGTCTCTACTTAAATAAAACTCAAGCAATTACTGAGCCAGGTGCGTAAAAGTGTTAACCAGGGACACACACTTTGTCCATCCAACTAATATTTACAGAGTAGAGTAGGATGTGCCAGGCATGGTACTAGGCGCTGGGATTCCAAGGAGGACAAGAAAAACAAGGCTACTACCCTCACGGTCCACAAATTCTGGAAAGAAAACAAAAACGGTTGATTTGATGGCAATTAAATGTAATGAAGTAAACTACCAACGCTCTGGCTGGAGAAAATCAAAGATGGGATTGTTCAAGACTTGTGGTTCCCAAGAGGGTAGGGGGTGGGTGGGATGGACTGGAAGGCTGGGGTTATTTAGCAGATGCAGACTACTACATATAGAATGGATAAACAACAAGGTCCTACTGTCCCTACTGCACAGGGAACTAAAATCAATATTCTGTGATAAGCCATAACGGAAAAGAATATGAAAAAGAACATATATATATATATATATATATATATATATATATATAACTGAGTCACTTTGCTGTACAGTAGAAATTAACACAACATTGTAAATCAACTATAAATAAAAATAAAATAAATTTAAAATAAATAAATTTAAATAAATTTAAAAAAAAGATGGACATGTTCAGGGAAGGCTTCCTGGAGATGCCATTTTCACAGAGGAGGCGCAGCCTTGATAAGACTGGGCTGTGGGGGAGGGGACGAGCGAGCACAGAGGCCCCACAGCAGGTAAGAGCCATCAGGGGAATGGTGCCTGGATGAGGCTGGAGAGGGAGGCGAGGCAGCAGCCATGCAGGTGGAGGGGAGTCTGGCTTCTGTCCCAGGTGCAGTGGGAAGACCAGGGCACAGCAGGGCCTGGCTCCCGTCGATCACTCTGGCTGCTCTGGGGAGAATGGGCTCCACTGGGGCAAGGGCAGGAGTGGAGATCCCAGTTAGGAGGCTCTTTGCAAACACAGGTGAAGGATGACGCTGGGAGAGTGAGGGCAGTGGGAAGGGGAGCAGAGGGCTGGCAAGGCTGAAGGCAGAACCGACCAGGCCTGATGGACAGAACCTAAGCATAATGGAAAGAGAGGGCAGGATCTCCGCAGGGTTTTGGGCTCAGGACCTGGCAAAGGGGGGACTAGACATTCAGCGAGATGGGCAACTCTGTGGGTGGGGTGCCTATCGGGCATCCACACACACCCTTGTAGGACGCTGGGAAGACAGGTGCAGATACTGGCCTGGAACTCTGAGCTGCAACATCACTTGCTGGTTTTAAAATCCTGGAGTACAACAGGGACTTGGCTGGGAAACCTGGAAAGAACAGTTCTGGTGGGGTGGCTGGGAGGGAAGCCAGCCCGGTATGGACCGGAGCGTGGATGGAGACTGAAGACGAGGAGACAGCACGTGCACATGTGGCTTCTCCAGAGATGTGGCTGTGAGGGGAGCAGGGAGGGGGTGCTCACGGGAGCAGGATGGGGCATCAGAGAAGGGCTTTTCTTAATCGCTGGGGAAGTCTACTGGGTACCACGTGCTGCTGGCAGCTACGCAGCCAAGAGGGAGAAAGCAGATGAGAAAGGCATCCGCATCCTGTCCTCTTGCCTCGAGGGAGGGGATCAGGTCCAGAGCACAGGAGCGGACGAACCTTTGACAGGAAGGACAGAAGAAGATGCGTACCCTGTGGGTTTGGTGAAGGGAGGATGTGAAACATTCCGTGCTCTTCCACCCCTGGTCTCCTCAACTTTCCTTTCCCCTTCAGATCTTGGTTCCAAACACCACCTCCCAAGGGGACTTTTTGCTCAATTATATTGCCTTCTAACATCTTTTACTCTATGAAAGCGCGTGTCCCGATTTGCAATCTATATTTGTCTTGTCCTTTGTCTCACCCAGTCTACCTCTAGTAAGGTAGCCCGGGGCCTGGCGGGTTACAGGTACCTAACAAGTACACGTTAGCTGCAGGCACAGATGAATGAGACAGAATCTCAGCTGCCGGGCCACAGCCACAAAGCAGGCGGCAAAGGCCTGGCTCCCAGTGACAAGTGCTAGCGTGTTAACACTGCCCCTTGGAGGTGCAGGCCTTTCTCTTATACTGTCGGGAAACTGCCTCAGTTTCTCCAAGACGTGGACCTGGGGAACCGTGAAAGGGTCTTGACACTGATGAACGTGGATCTTCAGAAGGACCAACAGCCTCTGAGGAGGAAGTTCAAATGACTCCCTTACACGTAAGGCCTCCCACAGTGGGGCCCCAACTGACCTTCTCACCCTCACCGCTCCTGACCCCCCCGACACTCGCGCCACGCTGCAGCCGGGCTGCTCCCAGGAGGAACAGAAGCTCCCCAAAGGTAGATTCTGCTCGTCTGTGCATCTTCCCTACAGCCTGGCCCAGAGCAAGGTCCTGCTGGATGCTGGGTCCCCCCAACCCTGGCACACATGACACTCTCCTCTGACACCCCAGCTTCAGCTCCACCATGTCCATGGCACCTTCTCAGACCACCTCCTGCCCAGGGAGCCCCTCAGCTGCTCAGTCATCACTGTCTCCCCTACTCACAGGCCCCTGCTGACTCATCAGAGGGTGTCCCTGGTTTTACCAGCTTTGTTTAGAACTCTCATGGCATCCACCACCCACCTGAGCACAGGTGCTAAGTGCTCAGCACATATAGGGAAGAAAAGGGATAAGAAATGACTCAGCAAAGCCCCCTGCTGGCCAGGGTCCTCCCAAAGCCCTCCCATCGCTGGTACATCCTACTTGACAGCACTCAAAGGGTCTACACTTGGATACCCAGTAATGGGAGCTCCCCATCTTGCCAAGACAGACTACTCCACCTGCAGAACCAACTTCCCGCTCGTTAAAACCCAGTGGTGTTCAGGCTTACTGAGCACAGGCAGGGGCGCCGTTGACTTCGATGAGCCAGACCTTCAGCTCCTCGTCCACCATGAAGTCGAAGCCAAAGAGCTGGAAGCTCTGGTAAGGGAGGTGCCTGGTGCTGATGGCGGGCTCCACGCTCATGAGGCAGCTCCTGCAGGGCAGAGGGGGAGCTCGCTGAGGATGGGGTGGTCCAGGCAGAAGGACCACGGGAGAGGCACCTGGATGATTTCACATCAAATGTGCCAATAAAAATTGGCTTTGGCTTAATTCTCTCTTTTAAAGGTATTACCAGGACTTCCCTGGTGGTGCAGTGGTTAAGAATCCGCCTGCCAATGCAGGGGACATGGGTTGGATCCTCAGGCTGGGAAGATCCCACATGCCACAGAGCAACTAAGCCTGTGCGCTACAACTATTGAGCCCGCATGCTGCAACTACTGAAGCCCGTGTGCCTAGAGCCCGTGCTCTGCAACAAGAGAAGTCACTGCAACAAGAGAAGCCACTGCAACAAGAAGCCCGTGCACCACAATGAAGAGTAGCCCCTGCTTGCCACAACTAGAGAAAGCCTGTGCGCAGCAACAAAGACCCAATGCAGCCCAAAAAAAAAATTAAAAGATAAATAAATCAATCTTATCAATAGATTATTCAAGACAATGTGACTCATTTGTTAGAAAACTCTGCCATCACCCTTGTTCTTACAAGGTGGAAAGTAGTGGCTACTTTCCCAGCAAGTGCTGAGTCATTGTGGTCCCTATAAATGTGGATTCCTCCAACAGGTGGGTTGCTATCACATTTGTTTACAATAAACAAAACATTTCTATGTATTTTTGCCGTATTAAAAAAAATGGACCACGCTTTAGTGACAAGCAGAATTTGCAAGACGAATGCTGACCTCACTCACTTCTTTCACTAGCTCCAGCTCAAGTGCCAAATCATTGCTTTTAATTAATAGCTTTATATATCGAAACAAGATACTGAAATATAGAATAGGATTATAATTAGGATCAACTACTGTTTGCAAAAATTGGAGGATTTTAGTGACACAGAAAAGTTGAAAGTGAATCTCAGAGGCATAATGAAAAAGTACATGATGCCTGAGGTAAGGCTGCCAAAGCCAGAATCTCCTAGACAAAATTTTTAATCTCTTTAAGCCAAATATTGATTTCATTGTCTGTAAAGTCGGGGTAAAAATAATAATTACTCCCAGTGCTGAGATGGTTCAATGACATAATTACATAAGGAACTTGGCATAACTCCTGGAAGCTAGGAAGCATCTAATAAATGTTACTATTATGAACAAGCATATTTTATGAATTTATCCTTAATAATGATAACCATAAACCTATTATTTATGAATCATAAAGAACTGTTATCTAGTACCACCATGCCAGAAAAAACCTATGCCATTTCTGTTTTATGAAGCTCTTCCCTGATTTTTTCCTTCAATTGGATGTTGGGGCAAAATATTTATCTTAGTAAACGCAGTATGTTATGATGACCCTGAGATTACTGGAGATAGATGTCCTTCTACACAGCTGTATATTTAGAAGCAAAAAGATGTCTTATAAGCAGGTTTTGGCTTATGACTTTAAAAGAAGAACTGGGGCTTCTGTGAACTTGGAGCCAGGGTGTTGCTCCCCCAACCTCCCTCACCAGTCCCCCACTCCAAGCATCAGTTTCCTTCTTTTTTTCTAGAAGAGAAAATTTGTAGATGTGTTTAAACCTTTAAAAATAATTTTGGACAGTTAGCCATTTAAGAACCAATTGGTATAAAAGTTTCTTCTCCCATTCATTCTAACCTGCAAGCCACATATCACGTTTTTTAAATATTTCATCTCTATGAGAGAATACCCTTAACTTTTGCTTTAATTAAAATGCCCTTTAAAATATTATAATTAAGGGCTTCCCTGGTGGTGCAGCGGTTAAGAATCTGCCTGCCAATGCAGGGCACACGGATCCGAGCCCTGGTCCAGGAAGATCCCACATGCCTTGGAGCAACTAAGCCCGTGTGCCACAACTACTGAGCCTGTGCTCTAGAGCCCTTAAGCCACAACTACTGAAGCCCATGCGCCTAGAGCCTGTGCTCCACAACAAGAGAAGCCACTGCAATAAGAAGCCTTCGATGTCCTGGCTATTGTAAATAGTGCTGCAATAAACATTATGGTACAAGTTTCTTTTGGGATTATGGTTTTCTTTGGGTATATGCCCAGGAGTGGGATTACTGGATCATATGGTAGTTCTATTTGTAGTTTTTTAAGGAACCTCCAAATTGTTTTCCATAGTGGCTGTACCAACTTACAGTCCCACCAACAGTGCAGGAGAGTTCCCTTTTCTCCACACCCTCTCCAACATTTGTGGTTTCCAGGCTTTGTGATGATGGCCATTCTGATTGGTGTGAGGTGATACCCCATTGTGGCTTTGACTTGCATTTCTCTGATGATTAGTGATGTTGAGCATCTTTTCATGTGTTTGTTGGCCATCTGTAACATGGAAGCAACCTAAATGCCCATCAACAAATGAATGGATAAAGAAGATGTGGCATATATATACAATGGAATATTACTCAGCTATAAAAAGGGATGAGATGGAGCTATATGTAATGAGGTGGATAGAACTACAATCTGTCATACAGAGTGAAGTAAGTCAGAAAGAGAAGGACAAATATTGTATGCTAACTCACATATACGGAATCTAAACATGGTACTGATGAACTCAGTGACAAGAACAAGGATGCAGATACAGAGAATGGACTGGAGAACTTGAGGTATGGGAGGGGGCGGGGGGTGAAGGGGAAACTGAGACAAAGCGAGAGAGTAGCACAGACATATATATACTACCAACTGTAAAATAGTCAGTGGGAAGTTGTTGTATAACAAAGGGAGTCCAACTCCAGGATGGAAGATGCCTTAGAGGACTGGGGCAGGGAGGGTGGGGGGGACTCGAGGGGGGGGAGTCAAGGAAGGGAGGGAATACGGGGATATGTGTATAAAAACAGATGATTGAACCTGGTGTACCCCCAAAAAAATTAAAAAAAAAAAAAAAAAAGAAGCCTTCGAGCTACAACGAAGAGTAGCCCCCGCTCTCCGCAACTAGAGAAAGCCTGTGCGCAGCAACAAAGACCCAACACAGCCAATAAATAAAGATAAATAAATATTTTTAAAAGTTTTAAAAAATACTATAATTAAGAAAAATTTAAAAACTTTATAGGCGTTCATGATAAAAAAAGAAAAAAAAAACCAACAATACTGAAGGATTAAAAAGTGTAAGAAACATTACACTCCAACACCTACGGGAAAAACTGAAAGCCAGAACCAAATCAAAATGAAATATTTTTTATCTGCTGGGATCTCAAGTTAATAATTCAATTTAAAGAATTTTTTCATCATCAGAGTGTTTACACAGTCCATCTTTTTTTTTTTTTTTTAGCTGGAGTGGGAAGTTTGGGGGAAGCTGGCTGGGGAAAAAAAACATGAGAGCCATGGGGAGCATTTACAGTGCCAAAGTAGCAACACTCTGAACTGCACAGAACAATGGGGGGGGGTGTAGCAAATATTAAATAAATATTTTGCCTAAAATAGGAATTCTTTCTTTAGCATACTTGACTTCTCTGGTGTCAGAATTCTAGCCACATATAACTCCTGAAGAAATGGAACTCTGAGCCCTGTAATTGTTCTGCTAGACTCTATGGAAGAATACATTAAGGAAAAAGGCTCAGTCATCATGACAGGGTGATAACGACAGGGCAGATAAACAGACCACCGAACAGAACAGAGATCCCAGGAACAGACTCTCACATAAACAGCCAGCTGAGTTATAACAAAGACACACCAAAACGCAGTGGGGAAAGGACAGTCATATGTACGAGTGACATTGGGTCAAGAGGATATACTTGTGGAAAAACATGACACTTGACATATAACAATTTAAATGGATTACAGGTCTAAAATATGAGAGAAAACCCAGAGGTCCATCAACTCCGGAAGGGATAAACCGTGGAACATTCACACAATGTATACGACACACAAGCAATATTGAAAAAAGCTGAACACAAAACAAGAAATATAGTATAATTCCATTTACATGACATTTAAAAAGAAGCAAAAGGAATCTGTGGCATTAAAAGTCAGAAGAGTGGCTCTCTTTGTTAGGGAGTGTATATTTTGAGGGAGTTCAAGGGCGTCTTTTGGGGTGCTGTGAATGTTTTATATCCTGATTCGCGTTATGATTAGGTGAATGCACGCATAGTTAGAAATTCACCATGCTATGCACTTAAGATTTGTGACTTTACTACTTGCATGTGATATCTCAATAAAAAAAAATCTTTACTATTGCCGTATACCTGAAACTAACACGACATTGTAAATCAATTATATTTACTTAAAAAAATGAAATAAAATTTAATTTAAAGATATTTACTAGATTTAATAAGCTGTAATAAATGAATAATAACATTACAAAATTATTTCTAGGCATATTAAGAAACAGGACCAAGAGGGAAAAACAGACAATAGAAACAGACTTATAAGCCAGGGGTTGGCAAAATTTTTCTAAGTCAGATAGAATTATTTTAGGTTTTGCAGGCTATATACAGTCTCTGTTGCAAATTCCTCTATTTTTTTCACAACTGTTAAAAAATGTAAAAACCATTTTTAGTTCACGAGCTAAATAAAAACAGGCTGTGGGCCAGATTTGGCCCAAAGGGCATTGTTTGCTGACCTCTGCTATAGGTAATCCAGGATTTGGAGTTATCAGACAAGGACATTAAAGAATTGCCATTAATATGTTCAAGAAAATATAAAGCATAAGTGGGAGGGGCTTCCCTGGCGGTTCAGTAGCTGAAGAAAGAGATAAAAATGGCACACAAAATCCATAGGAGAAATGTGAGACAGAGAAAAGGATTAACATCCATGTAATGAGAGACTCATAAGAAAAGAAGAACCAAACAAAAGCCAAAATTGAAAAGATAATGGCAGGAATATTCCCAAACTGATCAAAGATATCAAGCCACACATTCAAGAAGCACTATGAAAACTATGCAGGAATAAGTACCAAAAAACTATACCCATCTTATAGTAAAATATATAAAATCAACAAAAAAGAGTCTTAAAAACAAAGAAAAGATACATGAAGAGCAATACTAAGATTTCGGCTGCCCTAACAGGAAAGATGGAAGCCACGAGATAACGGTATGCCACCTTCAAAGTGCTAAATAATTTAATTGCTGATTTTTGTTGTCAGAGCATATGTCCTTAAAAAATGAAGACGAGGACTTCCTAGGTGGCGCAGTGGTAAAGAATCCGCCTGTCAATGCAGGGGACACGGGTTCGAGCCCTGCCCTGGAAAGATTCCACATGCCGTGAAGCAACTAAGCCCATGTGCCACAGCTATTGAGCCTGTGCTCTAGAGCCCGTGAGCCACAACTACTGAACCCATGTGCTGCAACTATTGAAGCCCACGTGCCTGGGGCCCGTGCTCCACAAGAGAGGCCACTACAATGAGGAGCCTGCGCACCACAATGAAGAGTAGCCTCCGCACTTAGCAACTAGAGAAAGCCTGTGTGCAGCAATGAAGACCCAACACAGCCAATAAATAAATTAAATAAATAAATATATTAAAAAAAAAAAGAAGACGAAATAAATATATCATCAGATTAAAAGAAAAGTGGCATAATTCATCACCAGCAGACCTTACTTTAAAAGCACTAAAAATTAGCTTTGTAAGAATAAAGAAAATGATTCTAGACAAAAGTGAGCAAATGCAGGAAAAGAGGAGAAGCAACATGAAGGGTTGAAGTGTGTGGGGAAATCTAATGGGAGAGTAACTAAACATAATAATAACAATAATGTCTTGTGATTTAAAAATCTATGTAGCACTAATGACTCCCCATACACTTACAATTCAATACCTTTAAAGCCCCTCCTTGGGTCCCTCCTGCTTCCCCTCCAGAGTTAACCACTCATTTGAATTTCGTGTTTATCATTACTTTGTTTCTCTCTATTCTCTCTAGATTTTTAACCACATATGTACATTCTACCAAATAATGTATCACTTAGTTTTGCTTGCTTTTCAATGTGTATGAACGGGATCAATTTGTAATTTTTTCCTTGACATCATCTTTGTGTAACTCCATTGAAAAAAAATCCTTCAGGAATAAGGTGAAATAAAGACATTCTCAGATGATGGAAAATTAAGAGGATTTATCACCAGTAGAACTTCTCTAGAAGAAATGCTCAAGTCTAAAGGGAAAAGAAATTTGGAACTTTAGGACTGAAGGAAGAGCAAAGGAAACAGCAAATATCTGGGTAAATGTAAAAGGATATTTTTCTCCCTTTATAGTTAGAATGGGTTTCTTGTAGAGAGCATACAGTTTGGTCTTTTTTCTTTTAAATCCAACCTAACAATCTAACATATATTAGGTATGTATATCATAAACCCTGGAATAACCGCTAAAACAAACAAAAATACAAAGAGATATAGCCAAATACTCAATGGAAAAATTAAAATGGAACTCTAAAAAAAGTTCAAACAATTCAAAAGAAGGAAGGAAACAGGGAAATGAAAAAAAAAAAAAGAAATAAAAAAGAGGGGACAAATGGACAACGAAAAACAAAATGGTAGATGGAAATCCCATCAAGTTAGTAATGACTTTAAATTTAAATGGTATAAACACAACAATGAAAAAACAGAGATGATATATTGGATCCAAAGCAAAGCAAAACAAAATTCAACGATATGCTGTCTACCAGGAGCCCACTTTAATCACAGAATAGAATAGAGAAGGGTAAAGGGATGGAAAGAGACACACCATTAATCAAAAGAAAGCTGGAGTGGCCATATTAACATCAGGCAAAATAGACTTCAAAATAAGAATTATTATCAGAGATAAAGACAGGAACTACATAATGATAAAGGTCAATTCCTCTCGAAGAGATAATTCCAAATGTATATGCACCTGACAACAGATCTTCAAAATATACAAAGCAAAAAACTAATAAAACTAAAAGGAGACATAGATAAATCCATAATTACACTTGGTGACTTCAATATCTTACCTTTCAGTCATGGACAGAACAAGTAGAACAGAAAATTAGCAAGGATATAAAAGACTTGAACGATACCACCAGCCACCCCCGCCTAATGCGCATTTATAGGACACTCTGCCCGACCACAGCAGAATAAACATTATTTTTAGTGCACGTGGAACACTCATTAAGATGGACCATATTCGGGGCCATGAAACAAATTTTAACAAACTTTAAAGACATAAAACCATACAAAGTAGTTTCTCTGCCCATCATGAAATTAAAATTCCTGGAAAATCCCCAAATATTTGGAGAGTAAGCAAAAATTTCTAAATAACACGAGTCAAAGATGAAGTCACAAGGGAAACTAGAAAATATTTTAATAAAATGAAAACAAAAACATGACATAGCAACATCTGTGGGATGCTATGGGAAAATGATGGCATTAAATGCTTATATTTTTTTAAAAATGAAATCTCGCAAATCAATGATCTAATTTTGCACTTTAAGGATACTAGAAAAAGAAAAGCAAATCAACCCCCCCCCCCCCCGCCGCCCAAAAGCAGAAGGATGAAAATAATAAAGAACATAAATCAAAGAAATGAAAACAAAACAGGGAAAATCTATAAAGCCAAAAGCTGCCTTTTACAAAAGATTCACAAAATTGATAAACCTCTAACCAATCTGTCCAAGTGAAAGAGAGCAGTTATAAACTACCAACACAAGGTAATTGAAGGATTACCAACATAAGGATTTTAAAAAGTGACCCCATTACAGATTCTACAGGTATTAAAAGGATAATAAAGGGATATAACAAATAATTTCTTAAATTACACAACTTAAATGGAACAATCCCTTGAAAGGCATGAACTCCCACAGCTCCTTCAAGACACATTTAACCAAAAGAGATATGATTAAGTTACCTTATGATATGTTTGATTTGTAGTAAGATACTACTTTCCAGGGTGATGTTCAAAGCACTTGTTAGGTACCGATTGAACTCCTCAAAGAACATTTCGTTTCCTTCTTCATACTTCCCGTAGTTCTTTGAGTACTCCTTTTGAATGCAGTGATTGGTCAAATGGCAGGTTTTATCTTGGAAATTATCAACATGATACGGTTCCGAAGCAGTCCGAAGCACACCCTCTCTATAGAGGTAGATATTATACTGATGATCCACCAAGACCCAGCTTCTGCAAGTCAAGAAAAACACTATTTTATTCAAGTTATCCCAAGTTTCTACATATGTACACCATCCCCACACCTTGATTTTTCTAGGAGAAAACAGAGGAAGGAGGTATGTTCTAAAATTATACAAGGCAAGCCACGACAACATTGCAAAGCAACAATACTCCAAAAAAATTTAATTAAAAAAATATGTGAAGCAAGCCATGACAATTAGCCGAGATAGCGGATTCTCACTGTAATGAGGGAAAGAAAACATTTCACCATGACTGACGAGGAAACTTTGATCTATTCAAAAGATACAGCATTTTGAAGAAGTCTGAGTGGGCTGGTTTTTACGGTTAACCTATGAAACCCCCAGTTGCCATGCTTGCTCTTTTAGTAACCTTAAGAAGACTGTTTCTGGGACTTCCCTGGTGGTCCAGTGGTTAAGACTTCACCTTCCAATGCAGGAGATGCAGGTTTGATCCCTGGTCAAGGAACTAAGATCCCACATGCCTCGGGGCAACTAAGCCCTCAAGTCACAGCTACGGAGCCCATGTGCTGAGAAGCCTGCATGCCACAACTAGAGAAGCCTGCGTGTCACAGTGAAGACCCAGCGCAGCCCCCCAAGGAAAAAAAAAACAACAACAAAGAAGACTGTTTCTGCTGAAGCTGATCTAACAGGACTGGTGTTCGAGAAGCAGCAAGTCAATGGGAAGGCACCAAAGTGACCGAGAGTCCAGGATGGGGAGATGACAGCAAGGCTCAGGGTGAGCGGGGGCCGGGGCTGTTCAGCTTCTGAAAGCACCACACAGCCCCCTTCTCCTTGCCAGGTCCTTTGCTCAGAAAGGTAAAGTCCTGAGGTGTGTTCCTGAAACCCTTAAAAAGTGCGACTGATAATAAAGGGAGGACACGTTCTTTGGCGGGATCACATGATCTGCTGTGTCTGGATTGTGCATCCTATGTACATCTCATTGCTTTCTTCATAAAGCAAGCCCCCCACACTGATACCCTTCTCTTTTGATTCACAAGTCATCTTCATTAGGGAGAATATTAAAAAAAAACACGAAAATTCATCATCTTAGTAACATTTTCTAGAAAGACAAGAGAAAAAGAAAATGAGGTACAGAAGCACAGTCCTATTCAACCACACTCAACTCGGGTGACATTAAACGCGGTCCAGTACTTCCTCACGGTCCACATCACCCTCCTCATCACACACCACTGCAATTTTCCCAGATTCGTAAAACAAAAGCTCCAGACTCGGATGCGTTACCGGATGTCAAACTTGCGATGACCTGGCTCCAGAAGCAGCGGGCGCTCAAGGTATTTCTGGATCACGTGCACCTGGCCCTGGTTGTCTATGAAATCCAGCAGCTCCGCAGCGTCCGAGGAGATGAGGATGCCTTCACCTAACAGGGCAAAAGCAAACCAGAATCAGTCCAGTTCATCGCAACAGGAAAAGCTCTCTGCAAAGCCAGAAAGGAAAATTTGACAAGGAGGCTGTTAGCAGTCTACTCGACTTGCTTTCTCCATCCCTTCCCTTCTCCCATCTCTTACACTCTCCCCTCTCCCAACAAGAGCCCCAGGGTTATCCAACCCTCTCTCCATGTAGGACTGTAAACTATCAAGGCAGGCTCCACCCATGAAATCTCATTTTACGGATATTCAAAGTGACTGAGAACTCCAAATAAAGGCTGCTCTACTATTGGTCACTGGCTACCACAGTAAAGGCTGTATGCTGCTTATGAGCAATAAACCTGCTGGAAACACTGTGTCGTATCAAAACATCAGGAAGGCTAGGGCATAAAGGCAAATGTACAAGAAAATTTCTGCAGCACTGTAATAGAAAAAACTGAATACATTCAAAGTGTCCCTCAACCTAGATACTGTCGTACTGAGTGAAGTAAGTCAAAGACAAATATCATATGATATCGCTTATATGTGGAATCTAAAAAATCATATGAATGAACTTATTTACAAAACAGAAATAGAATCACACATGTAGAAAACAATCTTATACTTACCAAGAGGGAAAGCGTGGGGGAGAGATAAACTGGGAGATTGGGATTGACAGATACACACTACTAAATATGAAGTATGAGGGTGAGTCAAAAATTATCTGCACTCTGGCTGTAGAATTTAATTAACTTTCAGAAAAGACAAATACATCATTTTTCAACATAATTTCCTTGCTTTTCAACACACTTTGTCCATCTGTCAACAAGCTTTCATATTCCCTTATTAAAAAATGTTTTAGGCTGAGTTGCGAGCTAGGAATGCACTGCTGTCTTCACTTCATCAGAAGTGAATCTTTGTCCTTGTAGGGCTGCTTTCAGGGGACCAAACAAATGAAAGTCTGATGGAGCAAGATCAGGACTATAGGGAGGATGCTTTAACACCTCAAAACAAAGTAATCCACGACAGACTTAGGTTTCAAAAAGTTTGTGCGAGATGAGTACCAAAACAACTCACGGAAGAGCATAAACAGAAGTGTTTGGATATCTGCAAACAAAATTTGGACCAATACTCTAAAGAAGGTGAAAGTTTCTTAAAGAGAATCATTACTGGTGGCGAGACATGGATTCATCACTATGAGTCTGAGAGTAAACGGCAGAGTATGGAATGGAAACATCCTCAATCGCAGACCAAGAAGAAGTTCAGAAGTCAACCCTCAGCTGGAAAATTGATGCTTACAGTTTTCTGGGATTCTCATGGGCCAGTATTGGCCCAATCAACAGTGCTCATTACAGTAAGATGCTTATTGAAGAGCTGAAGCCTAAACTTTGGACTAAATGCAGAGGACTGCTATCCAAGGGCGTTGTGATCTAGCATGACAATGTACGTCTGCACACTTCTGCCCACACCGTCGACACTCTGCAAAAACTTCGTTCTGAGGTGTTAGAACATCCTCCCTATAGACCTGATCTTGCTCCGTCGGACTTTCACCCGTTTGGTCCCCCGAAAGCAGCCCTACAAGGACAAAGATTCACTTCTGATGAAGAAGCGAAGACAGCAGTGCATTCGTGGCTTGCAGCTCAGCCTAAAACATTTTTAAATGAGGGAATATGAAAGCTTGTTGACAGGTGGACAAAGTGTGTTAAAAAGCAAGGAGATTATGTTGGAAAATGATGTATTTATCTTTTCTAAAAGTTAATTAAAATAAATCCTACAGCCAGAGTGTAGATAATTTTTTAAGAACTTTTATTGAGATACAACTGACATACAATAAACTGCATATATTTAAAGTGTATAATTTGACAATTTTTTTCTTATTAGTAATGTATACATGGCAATCCCAATCTCCCAATTCATTTCCCCCAACCCCCTCTGCTTTCCCCACTTGGTGTCCATATGTTTGTTCTCTACATCTGTGTCTCTACTTCTGCCTTGCAAACTGGTTGATTTGTACCATTTTTCTATATTCTGCATATATGTGTTAATATACGATATTTGTTTTTCTCTTTCTGACTCACTTCCAGAGTGTAGATTATTTTTGACTCATCCTCGTAGATAAGTAATAAGGACCTCCTGTATAGCACAGGGAACCCTACTCAATACTCTGTAATGATCTATATGGGAAAAGAATCTAAAAAAGAGTGGACATATGTATATGTATAACTGATTCACTCTGCTGTACAGCAGAAACTAACACAACATTGTAAATCAACTATACTCCAATTAAAAAAAAAATGTCCATCGGGACTTCCCTGGTGGTCCAATAGTTAAGAATCTGCCTTCTAATGCAGGAGATGTGGGTTCGATCCCTGGCCGGGGAACTAAGATCTCACATGCCTCGGGGCAACTAAGCCTGTGCGCACTAGAGCCCACATGCCACATTTGGAGAGAAGCCTGCGTGCCACAATGAAGAGCCCACATGCTGCAACTAAGACCCAACACAGCCAAATAAATAAATTACTTAAAAAAAGTGTCCATCAACATTAGATAAATGATGCAATATCTTTTTCAACAGCTTTGAGATATATTTTACATCCTATAAAATTCACCCTTTTAAAGTGTAAAATTCAATGGTTTTCGTATATTCAAGAGGTCTGCAACCATCATCACAATCTAATTTTTGAATATTTTCATCACCTCCCTCCAAACCCCATACCCACTAAGCAGTTACTCCCCATTCCTTCCTCACCTGAGCCCCTGACAACCACTAACCTACTTTCTGTATCTATGGGCTTGCCTATTCTAGATGCTTCTTATTAATGGAAATACACAGTATGGGGTCTTTTTTTGTCTGGCTTCTTTCATTAACATAGTGTTTTTAAACTTCATCCATGTTTTAGCATGTGTCAATACACCATTCCACCTTTCTATGACTAAATAATATTCCATTGTGTGGACATACCACATTTTGTTCAATCAGTCAATTGATAGACATTTGGGTTGTCGCCAGTGTTGTTTGGCTCTTTTTTTTTTTTTTAATTTTATATTAGAGTTGATTTACAATGTTGTGTTGGCTTCAGGTGTACAGCAAAGTGATTCAGCTATACATATACATATATCTTTGTTTGGCCCTTATGAATAATGCTGTTATGAAGATTTGCATTGTAGTTTTCCTGTTTTTAACCCTTTTGGAAATATACCTAGTAGAATCATTGGGTCATATGGTAACTATTTAACTTTTTAAGGAACTACCAAACTGTTTTCCAAAAGGCTGCAACGTTTTACATTCCCATAAGCAATGTGCAGGAGGTCCAATGTCTTCAATCCTTGCCAACACGTTATACTCTGTCTTCTTGACTACAGCCAACCTAGTGGTTGTGAGGAGGTATATTATCAGGGTTTTGATTTTGATTTTCTATTTCTCTAATGACTAGTAATGTTGAGCATGTTTTCATGTGCTTATTGGTTGTTTTCGTTATTTGTTTGTTTTGAGAAATGTCTGTTTAGATTCTTTGCTCATTTCTACACGGGTTGTCTTTATGATTGAGTTACAAGAGATCTTTATACATTTTGGATACAGATACCTTATCGACATATGATTTGCAAATACCTTCTCCAATTCTGAACAGTTCCATTTTTGCACGTAACCCTCACGTTGCCCTTTCAAAGCCATAAGTACCTCCCTTCCCCCACCATTCCCCAGCCCCTGGTGGCTGCTACTCCGTTTTCCATTTCTATAATTTTGTCGTTTCAAAAATGTTATATAAACAGGATTATACAGTATGTGATCCTTGGAAGTTGCTTTCTTCACTGATAATTCCCTGGAAACTCAACTAAGTTGCTGCATTTATTAATGGTTCACTCTCTTTTTATTGCTGGGTAGTATTCTATGGGGTCAATTCATCCCAGTTTGTTTAATCATTCACCTGTTGAAGGACAGTTGAGTTGTTCCCAGTTGGGGCTATTACAAATAAAGCTGTTATGAACAATCATGTACAAGTTTTTGTGTGAACATAAGTTTTCGTTTCTCTGGGACAAATGCCCACGAGTGTGTACTTTCAGATTTAGTTTTATAAGAACTTGCCAAACTGTTTTTCAGAGTGGTTGTACCAATTTAAATTCCCACCAGCACTGGAAGGGTGATCTAGTTTCTCCTAACCCTTCCCAGCATTTGCACACTGCAACAAAGTGGGGGCTACTCTTTGTTGTGGTGCGAGGGCTTCTCATTATGGTGGCTTCTCTTGTTACGGAGCCTGGGATCTAGGCACGCAGGCTTCACTAGTTGTGGTGCTTGGGCTCAGTAGTTGTGGCTCGAGGGCTCTAGAGCACAGGCTCAGTAGCTGTGGCGTAAGGGTTTAGCTGCTCTGCAGCATGTGGGATCTTCCTGGACCAGGGATCGAACCTGTGTCCCCTGTATTGGCAGGTGGATTCTTAACCACGGCACCACCAGGGAAGTCCCTATGATAACACTTTTTTAAAGTTATAAGAATATATCTGTCTCCTTACCTTCTTCCCATTATTTCCCCATCTACTAGCATTCGAGGTATTAATTTTCAGTAAGAAATAGTTTCCATAAGGAAAGTGCATAAAGAAAATAAGGTTGGAGCATACAGGAGGGGATGTGGCCAGACTGTGGAGAGCAAGGCATCAATAGGTGACAGAGGTAGAGATGCAATTGATTTTTGTGTGTCAATCTCATATCCTGCAACCTTGCTGGACTCTCACTTTTCAGTTCTAGGACCTCCCACCTACACTTTAGATTTACAGCACATCTCAACTTGGGTCTCATGCTTTCAGTACAGATTAATTTAATGATTCATCTTTCCTAAAAGCCAACCCCTTTTTCAACTACCCCATTTCTGTCACTCCTTCCACCATCTGGTTAGCCTCTTAAACAAGAAACAGCAAATCAACTTGGAAAACTTCTCTTCCTCTCTTTTTGGATGAACACTACTCATTCGGTTTCATTTCCCTCAGGAACCACACTCAGATTCCCTGGTTCCTCTCTAGTCTCACTTCCTCCTCCACAGCACCTTGCCTACTCTTCTTAGAATAATCATCCTAAAACACTATTTTCCTACTAATGCCCTGAAACTACCCATCGTTTTATTTCCTAACAGAATTATTTTCTTTTTTTTTTTCATATTACCTTCCTTTATGTAATATGGCAAAGAGGTTCAATCATGGCGAACTCACCTCATATTCTTTTTTTACGTCATATGATCAATATATTCACTGTATCCACATTAACTTCGCAATGATGTTAGTGGCCGAAGAAACATCCCATTGAGTGGATGTAAAAAATGACATGTGTCTACTGATTGCTGGACCATGGGGTTGTTCCTAAATACAATTTCGCTATAACAGGTAACATAGTGGTAAATGTCTCTCCTGTAGATCACCTGTGTTTTTTTTTAACTATCTCCCTGGAGTGAGTTTTCAGGAATGAGAAGAGTGAGCCGAAAGCATATGAACTTTCTGACTCTTGCTCTGTGTGATCCTATGGCTTCTTCAAGGGCCTGTGTATCACCCTAGAAGGGAGCAGTTCCCAACAAACTCAGCAACACAACCAGGGAAGGGTTTTGTTTTCTTACTTTGTAGATGTAAAATGATACATAAAAAATCCCCAGTTATTCTGTAGGTTTTGGATACTAATGTAGCAGGTTTCCACCTGTTTGTTAACTGTTTCTTATATCATTTGTTTTTATCCTCACTAACTAAGCCTGGAGGATATTTGTTTACTTTCTCACTAAATTATGAAGGAGCTGGGGTTCTTCAAGGAGCTTCCAGGTCACAGCTGCAGTGGTTTTTTTGGTTCTTGGTTCCCATCTCAACTTTCAGTTAATCTGGAAATGCATCGTTAGCCTTCTTTCTAACTAGACTGTAGGTCTGTGAGGGCAAGAGAACCACATCTGTCACAGTTATCTCTGCATCTCCAAACGTTCACTACTTCTCTCATTCATCCATCCATCCGTCCATTCATTCATTCACTCAATACATATATTGAACCTTTACTGCATGCCAGGTGCTGTTCTAGCCCCAGAGACAGTGCTGAGTACAAATGTGACATGGTCTGACTGTGCCCTAACAGGATCTCTGCTGCCATATTGTGTGTAGACTCTGGAGAATGGCCAAGAACAGGAGGACAGGGAGCAATGCTCCAGGTGACAGGTGAAGGTGACTTGGATCCAAGATGGGCAGAGGGGATGAACAGTTGCTTGATCTGGGTATAGTGTGATGTTAAGCCAACTATACCCAGCACACAGTAGGTACTAAATATTTGTTTAACAAGAATAAAAGTCATTCATTCAGCCTATTGGTTTCATTTTGTAATTCCAACACAAAACAAATTCACAGCCCTTATCCCCTCAACTCCTAAAGCAAAATGTCTTCTTCGTTCGGCATTTTATTCCCTTTACCTCCCTCTGCTGCTAAGCATCACTATTGCGTTGGTGAGGGTCCAGGGACCACCCAGGTGTGATCAGTGCCATGACTTGACAGGTTGCTCTGCCCAGGGCCCTGCCTCACTCCTGGTTCTCATGCCAGTCAAGTCCATGACACAAGGACACATGAGGTCCTCACAATGGCCATCCTGACTCCAGCCTGATTCACAGGAGGAATCGGGAATACTGTGGATGACTATTACCTTTTCCAATTCCCCCACTTACTAGCAGAACAAAGCTAGGGGACAGTCCTGGAGAATAGGTCCCAGGAGGGGGGGGAGAAGTAGGTGAGGTACCTGGAGATTCCAGGTGATACCCTTCTGACTCATGGTTGGTGGAAAAGAAGGTGAGGTCCACTGGACCGGCGACAGAAATGAGTACCAATGGCCAGATGGTCTTCCAAGACAATAAAAGAAGTAAGTTCAAAGATGGAATGGTTTTTAAGAGAGCATATGATAGCAGTTTTAGAGAGGGACCATGCCTATGTATTCATTATATTGGGAACTGCCTATATTTTAAGCCTGAGTTAATATGGCATACCTTATGCCTTCCCTGCATTCATTCAACACACATTTATTTAGTGCCTATGGGGAGGGTACAGAGATGAACAAGACAGAAAGTCTGTGTTTATATGGAGCTTGCAGACTTTGTGGGAGATGAAGAGATAAACTAATATGTAATAGAGTGCTGGGAAGAGGTTAGTGCGAGGAGGGAAAATAAAGTAGGGGAAAGGATACAAAGCAAGGGGCACAGAGGTTATTTTAGATAAAAATAGAAAAGCCTCTCTGACAAGGCAACATCTGAGCTGAGAAACAGAAAACAGTCCATGTAAGTGCATCCAGGTACACAGATGAATTTAGAGTACTTGAAGGATGCTAGGCAGGCATTATGGCTACAGTACAGGGAGCAAGGCCAAAAACAAGAGATGAGATCCGAGATACGGGAAAACATCAAGTGATGGAGACTTCCACTGGGACTTGAGTTTATTCTAGTTGCCTTGGGAAGCCAGCTGGTGAGTCTTGAGCCGGGCGTAACACGATCACGATTCTGTTTTTAAAACATCACTCTGCCCAAGCGCAAGAGGGCTGCTGTGAGCAGGTGCTGCAATTACACAGATTAGAGAGAACAGGAGCTTTGATTTCAAGTGAGAGCAGTGGAAATGGCAAGAAAGAGTCTATCACAGACTATATTTGGGCGGTACAGTTAACAAGACCTACTGAAGTACTAGATGTAGACGGTAAAGCAAAGAGCAGCCAAGGAGGACTGCTAGGTTTGGGGCTTCAGAAGCTGGGTGAAGAGTGGGATCATATACTCCATGGAAAGATGGAAAGAGGCAGGCTAGGGTGGGTAAAGTTGGGAAGTAAATGAAGAGTTCTATATCAGGCACGTTAGGTTGAAAATGCCTGCTGTTGGATCTGAAGCTTAAAGGGAAAGACCTCAGCTGGAGATACTTTTTTTTTTTTAATTTTACTTTTATTTACCTTTATTTTACTATTTTATTCTATTTTATTTTATTACAGTTGATTTGGAGATATACATTTTTAAGTTACCAGCACATAGATATTTTAAACTATGTAACTAGACGAGGTCTCTACCCTTGAGGATTCAGATTAGAATAGTCACTCATCTAAAGACATCACTCAAATCTAACAAAACACAACAGGAACCTACAGGGAAGGGAGAAGGGGCAGCAATGCCGACTCACCTTTGGCTCCGGCTGATGACTTTGCAATCCAAACGTTGCCCTCTCCATCTTCTTTCTTGCTGTTATAAGAAGCCAGGAAAAATTCTCTCTCATCTGTCCTTGAGCTATGCATCGGCGGGTGGATTCCATTCTGAGCTGGAGCAACTGGGGTCTTGAGGTTCGTTGGATAAATCACATAGGACTCAGGGAACCATGTGCAGGACTCAGCCAGTTCTGGGCTGGTCTTGATGAGCCTGGCAGATGACAGAGGGTCAGCCTCTCTTCTAGTACACTCTGTCCCTCTATTCAGAAAAGCCAGTGCTTTGCCCCAGAGCTCTTGAAGGAGGCAGGGCATGACCAGGGCCTGGAGCTGGTCTCCTCCTTATCCCACTCCTCCCTCTTAGCCTTGCTGGGCAGACCTCCAGTGCACCATAGGGCAGCACACAGCTATTACATGCGACCTTACAAGCACGCTCCAGTGAATTCAAAAGGGGCTTAATGTCCAGAACTTTAGCTCCTTTTAAAATGCATCCCTAAAGGAAACTTAACTTGAAGTAACCTGAATCAACATCTTTTCACCAAACATGCTGTAGCTGAGCTAGACCCACCCTAAAAAAACAAAGTGGACAACTGAGGAAACGATTTGGATTACTGGCAAAAATACTACCTTGGCCCAACTCTGGAGAGAAAAGGCTAATACTTAGGAATCTGAATTATCTAAATACATTTTAGTTCTTTGTTTCTTGCTTTTAGCTCGGCCTGGCTTCAGTGACAGAATAAAAGAAGAATCTTTCTAATGGAACATGGGACTCCAGTGGTCATAACTAAACATACCTCCTGCCCACCCCCACTTAAAAAAAGCCATAATATAATGGAATATAAAGAAAGGCCCTGGGCAGGCACTTAATAAACACAAGGGCTTCCCACAGCATCTCCTCTCCAGTCAGCCCCCTGGGGGGAGGTGCTAACATCACATTTCACAGATAAGGCACTGAGTCACAGAGAAGCGAATTTCCCAATATCACAAAGGTGGTAAGAAACAGGTGGGATGCAAGCCCTGAATCACTCCCAAGTCCTAACGCTAAACCTATCTTTGGGAATTCCCTGGTGATCCAGTGGTTAGGACTCCATGCACTCACTGCTGAAGGCCCGGGTTCAATCCCTGGTTGGGGAACTAAGATCCTGCAAGCCACAAGGCACAGCTAAAATAAAGGAAAAAAAAAAGGAAAAAACACCTACCCTTGCTTCCCAGGAACCAGAGGAGGGGGGAAACCTGCCCAAAGTCACTCACATGCCTCCCCTGAGCTGTGCTCCCTCTTCTGTCTAGAACAGAACTGTTAAAGCCTGGGTTATGACTCACCAGCAAAGCCCAGCCTATGAGCCAATGGCACAAATAATGAAAAGACACTTATAAATAAAGCTATTTTTAAGTTAGAGGCAATGGAATTTAACTTAAAGAACTCAAAAGGAAGAAAAAAATCAATACATTTCTAACTCACTGACCATTCAGCTCTATCTGCACTGTCCAGTATGGTGGCCACTAGCCACATGGATTTTCCGGGCGCTTGAAAAGTGGCCAATGTGACTCAGGAACTGAATTTTCAATTTCGTTTAAGTTTCAATTTAAAAGCTGAAGCATTGTAAAATGTTTCCACTAAGCACAATATTACTGTTTCAGTAGGATGACGTTTCACTTTAACCACCGCATGACCTAAGATACTGCTGTTGGAGGGTGGTGTGCCTGTCTGGCACATGTGCTGCTTCTAGTATTAAACATAAATGCATCACTGTTCTACTTGGGGACAATAGATGGATTCAGTTCATGTGAATTTTTTTCCAGGCACTGATGAAACATTATAACGTGTTTATTATGCAGACAGCCAAGTTACGGTGATAACGAGGTAAACCATAATTGGTAAATAAAGTATTTTTTTCTAGTTAAAAAAGTAACTATGGACACATTTTTTAATTTACTGATAAAACAAAGGCATACTACTGATATGGAATTGAGTGGGGATGCAAAAGCTACAACTATGACCGGAAAAAAAAAAAAAGAAAAATTAAGCACTAGAGGAAGATGTGTCACAGATTTCACAATGAACAGCAATTACAATTTGCTGTGGCAGGAAAAATGAAGTTTGCTGTATAAAGGAGACATTTGCAGCAGATACATAATGAATTTGATAAGTGTCTTCCTCTCAATAATCAAAAGAGAAGCAATGAAATTAGTGGCTGAAATCAAAATTAAAAACTCAACCAGAAAACTTTAAACACATTTTTAATAGGATATGAGCTTGTAACTTTGATCAGCTATAAACTGGGTTGGATTCTTACACACACACACAAAGAACATCATTTTAGATGGAAATGTGGTAATAGAAATTATTTTGAGGAAAAGACTGAACAGATATTTTATAAAAAGTGAACAAGCTTTAAAGTCATCAATAATTGCCTATAGAGTACAAAGCATTTCTAACAATATTAAAAATTGATTCAAAATTTGAAAAATTTGAAGTATTTTTCCTTAGCTTTAGATGAGTTGGTGACATAAGAGACGCTGCTCAATTAATACTTTGTATATTTTGCCTCAAAATATTTCCAAACATATGAAAAAATATTGTCAAATTGCCGCCTAAAATACAAACTTGTGAAGATGTTTTCTAATCTTTTACATTTGTCAAAGAACAATTTCACCTACATGTGGAAAATCAGTTTCTATCATGACAGACATTACTTCAGCTAGGTTGGGTTAAAGTCTAGGTTTCCTGGGATTTTAACAGAATGATATTTGCTTTATTGCTTTATTCTATTGTTTGATACTATCGGAAACATTTGCTGCTTTGCACTGATACATATTGAAAACACTTGAATTCAGTATGGATACAGTTGTTAAAGTGTTCAGTACGTATTTGCAAATGCTATAATGATTCCTCCCTATAGAACTGATGAAAGAAACACAGGAGGATGAATTTCATGATCTTGTGTTCTTTGCCAGTGCTCACTGACTGAGAGACGGAAGAGTTTTACAAGGTTTCCTGTACTGTTAACTCTACTTCGCATTTTTTTTTGAAATAAGAGGAATGCCTGTCAAATCATTCTTTTCATTCAATTATTATTTCATTCGACAATCAAAGATAAAAAATGGCAGTGTGATTTACATTTTTTCACCTGTAACCACGCTGCCTATGAAGAATCTGAATTTAAAGCTCCAAGGAAGTTGGAAAAGATCTTATTTACGACAGAGCCGGACAGGTGTAAGAATTTATATTCCAACTTCATAATACGACAGTAATGATTTCACATATTTTTATAACATGACAATATGCAGAAGATTTTCCTTGTAATAGACAGCATTACTCCAATTGGCTGCAAAAACTAAAGAGACATTTAAAGAACACTTTGTTCATAATGATAAATTTAGAGTTTCTTTTCAATTTATTCAACACCATCTCTGAATTCAATATCGCCTCTGAAGTCAGTACTAATAATACCGAGGTGACACATGAATTGTTGAATTTACTTAACTTGGACATAGTTTTAAAAATGATGTGCTTTTGATTCAAAGTCGAATCTGTTCTTCTAATGATGTGAACTTGCTTTATCAATGTGCATGTGAATATTAAAGGAAAATTAGATTTTTGGTATTTAATACAGTTACTGAAAAACTTTTACATATGTCAGAATACTTGGGTATGTACATCTATTTGTTTCAACCATACATTTTTATGAAATCTAAATACAGGACTTCCAATGAAAAAAAAATTTTTTTTTGGTGGGGTGGACACTAGGCATGTGGGATCTTGGTTCCCCGACCAGGGACTGAACCCATGTTCCCTTCATTGGAAGCATGGAGTCTTAACCACCAGACCACCAGGGAAGTCTCCTAATGAAAATTTAATGTCTGAGTTTAGATGTGCTAAAATATAAAATACACACCAGATTTTGAAGACTTAGAATGAAAAAAAAAAGAGCATATCTCATTAGTTGTTTTTTATGTTAATTACATGTCAAAATGACATTTGGTAATTATTTGGTTAAATAAAATATATTATTAAAATAAACTGCACCAGTTTCTTTGAACTCATTTTAATGGGGCCGCTAGGCAATTTAAAATGACATGTGTGGCCAGCATTCTATTTCTGTTGGCCAGCGCTGGTCTGCAGGATGCCCTTCATTTGCAGCCCTCATTTCCTGTACAGAACTCAGTCCAGTTTCTACAGCAAGTCCCTAGCATTTTCTCCATTTCCAAAAAAGGCCCATTTGGGAAGCAGCTGCAAAGGGAGGTTTCGTCACATCTCACAAGAGATGCGAGAAACGATCAGAAGGGGAAAAGAAAGCTCCAATCAGGGCCAGGAGGACAGCCTCTGAACACTCTGAGCCTACGGCCATGGGGTCCTGATAAATTTGCAAAGCTCCCTGAAGTGACAGGTGCTTACTGTACAGGGTCCGGCGTGGAATTCCATCGAGGCCCTGGGACGCCCTGGCACACTGTCCACGGGGCCCATTTGTACAGCTGAGACCCGTCCTGGCTCAACACTAACCGCTATGGCCATGGGCAACCCAGCTGTCTTCTCTGAGCTGCCACTTGAGATGACATTTTTAGCTTTCTGGAGCTCTTCTGTGACACACAAGCTATGGGAGGGACAAAACGACAAAGGGGATTGTCCCCTCCAGGAGTTACTACAGTCCCTTGCAGGACACCTGAGAGGATGAAGGATGCTTAGAGAATGATGACAATCCCCAGCCTGCAGAAGTCCTGTCGCCACTTACAAGGTGCCACGACAGACCACAGCACGCGCCTCGGAGCGGCAAAGAGCGGGTATGATCACCTCCATCCCCACTGATGGGACACTGGGGTTCTGAGTGGTGCTGTCCAAGGTCTCACAAAGGTCCAGACACCTACTCAGACCTGCTCATGACTCCAGCTCTGTGGTCTCTCCACCTTATTATAGCTGCCAAGTATGCAAGTATAGAGAACATTACTTTTCATAGCATCTTCTGCTTTTACTTAAAAAACAAAACTCTACCTTTATCTTTAGGAAAAAAAACCCATCCTATAATAAAGAATGAATAAGCATTTTACCAAAATTTCTAAATGGAGGGATTTCCCTGGTGGTCCAGTGGTTAAAACTCCATGCTTCCACTGCAGCGGGCATGGGTTCGATCCCTGGTTGAGGAATTAAGATCCCACAGGTCACGCCGCCAAAAAAAAAAAAAAAAAATCTAAATGGATAATCTGGATAAACAATCCCACTTCTACCCCTAGTTCTGGTGAAACAATCCTCCGAATTCTGAATAGGTAAGAAGAAGACGTTAGAAGGCTTCATTCTACGTTAGGAGTAGCTGGTGAATCGGGAAAACTCATCACAGAGAGAAGCGGATACATAAGTTCCTGGGGGCAGTGAGTCTGAACAAAACGGTGGAAATATTCCTATCAACACTCAACTTAGTAACTATCTAGAGCCTGGGAAGCAGTGTGATTGGGGAAAAGAGCATTTGCTTTGAGTCGAGCCTTCTAGTGTCTTCTTACTGAAGTGATTCGTTTGGCAACACACACGTTCACTAGTCATCATGGAGGGAATGCTGGAGACCTGATCTTAGGGGCCACGCCCACCTTCCATTTATACAGAGTGAACTCTTGACACGTGCATTATTCCGAGCCTTTACGTAAATTAACTCAATTAATCCTCACAATCCTGAAGTACTTGCTATTATTATCCTTATGTTACAGAAAAGGAAACTAAGGCATGGCATCAAGGCTCACTCTGTGCCACTGTGTGACACGCCTTACATGCATCACGACCTCTTTATGACGGATGCACCGAGGCTTAGAGGGGTCAGAAAATTTGTCCAAGCTGATAAGAAAAGCTGAAATCAAAACCCAAGCTTCTGATCCTAGATCTTAATCACTGTATAAGGCTGCTTCCTTCCACCTTATGATACTATTCTCTTGGCACCTTGCCGCAAGCCCACTGCTCAGAGATGGGCGATGCAGTAGATACTGGTATATTCTGCCCAGATGTCCCTTCTGAGGGACCCCTGGCTCCTGTGCATTGGCTGCCAAGGGCTTATGCACCTCCCTCCTCCAGAGACGAGCCCCTGCCTAGAAATGCCGCCCCTCAGCCAGTGGGGCTAAGTGATGTCAGGGTAGAGAATATTAAGGGGCCGTTCGCTCCCAAGCTCCATGGAGTCAGGCTGAGGAGAGACTTCAGTTGAAACCAACTCTTTGCTTGGCTTCTTCCCCAGCTGCCCTGCCCTTGCTTCTAAACAAGTTTCTCCTGCAAACCCTCCCCTTATAAATCACTTACACGAGAAGCCCTGTCTCAGGCTCTGCTTCTAGGGAGCCTCGCCTAAGATACAGACAGGCTTTACCAGGCACGTACAGCAACGTCTGGATTGCAATCAAAGAACAGATACTTGCTAGCTTTTTAAAGAAAAGTATTTCAGACCTTTAAAGACAACCCCACATTTTTGCTTAAGTGCTTCAGAATGAAAGCTCCAAAATGGAAAACACGGGTCTTAAAGAACACTTACTTCACTAAAGAAGCTTTGCGACACAGTTTGTCAGCCCCCCTGTAGTAATTCACCAACTGCATCAGCCCAGGCTCATGACCTGTGAAGGAAAGAGGAGGCTCAGAAGGGTAACAATTTCTCAGGTGGGAAACAACAGTGTCAGCGCTGGCACGCAGGCAAGAGGGCAGCGTGTCACGCACGCTCAGCTCCCACCTCAGGACTGGGGGTTGGAAAGGGAGGGGTTCTGTGGCCCTGGCCTTCTACGCCCCTTTGCTCAGCACCTCACTGGCAATTCTCTCCCTCCCCAGAGTGGACATTATGATACCAACATCGTAGGTCTGCCAAAGACCACTGCTGCCACTGTTCCTTCTTCTTAGGGTGGAAGAGTATTTTCTTTTTCATCTCTCCCAGATCCCCACCACACCCCGCTCTTGACTTAACACCTGTGGATTTAGCCATCTCTGTACAGTGAGGACTTAAACAGTCAGGCTTTTGATGTTACTACCCTCGCTTTCTATAGCCAACAAGGAAGGCAGTAGAACTACGATCCTGCTGCTCTCAAGCATGTCTCCCTCTGCAAGCTTCTTTCAGGAGAGCTACTAGAAGCTGAAGGGAGGTAGTGAAGAGGCTGTGTCTGTAAATTCAGAAGCCCTGAGGATGTTCTGTGCATCTTCACAGGGAAACTCATTTCCGAAATATTGTACTGCATGCCCCCTCCTCTATAAAATTAGGGCAAAAAGGGGACTTCCTAGATGGTGCAGTGGTTAAGAATCCACCTGCCAATGCAGGGGACACAGGTTTGATCCCTGCTCCGGGAAGATCCCACAAGCCACGGAGCAACTAAGCCCATGCGCCACAACTACTGAAGCCCGCGCACCTAGAGCCTGTGCTCTGCAACAAGAGAAGCCACCCCAATGAGGAGCCCATGCACCACAATGAAGAGAAGCCCCTGTTCACCGCAACTAGAGAAAGCCCCATACAGCAACAAAAAGCCAGTGCAGCCAATAAATAAATAAATAAATAAGGGCAAAAAGGATACAAGTAAAAACAAAAGCCTCAATTTAAAACTTTATTATAATATAGTTGATTTATAATATTGTGTTTGTTTTAGATGTAAGCAAAGTGATTCATTTATACATATATATATTTCAGATTCTTTTCCATCATAGGTTATTATAAGATATTGAATATAGTTCCCTGTGCTACACAGTAAATCCTTTTTATCTATTTTATATATGGTAGTGTGCATCTGTTAGTCTCATATTCCTAATTTATCCCTCCCTCCTTCCCCTTTGGTAACCATAAGTTTGTTTTCTATGTGTGAGTCTGTTTCTGTTTTGTAAATAAATTAATTTGTACTATTTTTTAGATTCCACATATAAGTGATATATAATAGTTGTCTTGCTCTATCTGACTGACTTCACTGAGTATGATAATCTCTACAAAAGCCTCGATTTATGTTTAACATCTTAACAAAATGCACTGAGTTTTCAGCAATACAAAAGTAGAACCAAATGATGGGAGTCTGAATTGAAGATGCCAGAGGTAAAAATAATAAATCTGAGAACAGCATACAATCAAATAAAGGTTTCAGGCACTAACTACCTCTCACCATCTCCCTGGGACAGATGGACTGGTTCACACCTGAAATGCCCACCTTCACATCCTCATGGCACCGGCATTCCTTGGCCTTTATCTGGCTGGGTCATCTCCTTGGGTTTTGAATTGTGCAAAAGGTAAATATCCTTAACAGTGAAGGCATATAACCATCTGGTTGTGGGATGCTATTGGGATGCTGGGTTTTTTCTTCTGTTTTGTTTTTCTTTTTCTTTCTTTTTTTTTTTTTTTAAGATGCTAACCTTTTAAAAACTTTGTTTTATTGAAGTATAGGGTTTTGTTTTCTTTTGTTTGGGCTGATATTCTTTTTAGAATTTCTCTTTTTTAAAATTTTATATTGGACTATAGTTGAGTTACGATGTTGTGTTAGTTTCTGGTGTACAGCAAAGTGATCCAGTTATATACATATGTATATGTGGTTTCCATCTGCTAATCCCAAACTCCAATCGGGATGCTGTTTTCTTTCCCATAAAAACCAAATGTTTACTGAGCATCTGCTGACTTCATGGTACCTGTTTTGGATTTGGACCTTCTAGGATTCTGCTCCTACACCCTAGCCTGAGTCCCACAGCAGTATGGACCACCCCTGCTTCCACCCTCACAGAGCCATTTTTGTCAGTTTTTAATTTTAGGATTCCACCTAAGCTCTTTCAGCCAGGCACTGCCCAGTTCAAAGAGGAAAGTATGTCAGGCAAGGAAGCAGATGGAGCAAGGAGGAAGTAAATATTCTCAACTATAAGCAGGTTTTTTTCTTCCAATGAAGGCATCCTTCTTGCTGAGGGCTGCTGAAACCCCCTTCATTCCTCAAATCATTACAATTCTACAGGCACGCACCCGACTGTGGTCTCTCTATAAGCTCACCAAGGGCTAGTCAGTTCCAAATGGCTATTTTCAGTCTTTGCTTATTCAACCTCTCCAACCCTCTGACCACACCTATTTCTAAAAACTGTCTCCTCTCCTGGACATAGAACACTGCTCTCTCTGGGATGCTCTCCAAGGCAGAGATGACTTCTCTAATTATCGATTCTCCACTTCTATCTTTGGCAATAGGATGGGGTCCGCACCCTGGGGGAATTTTGGCAGGGCACACGGCGACCCCGCGCGAGGCTGCTATTCCCGGATGACTGTGCAGTGAGGAGAGGCCATGAGACTATGTTCAGGTCAATGGGATGTAAATGGAAGTGATCTGCACAACTTCTGGATTACGTCATCTAAAAAGGAGCCGCTGGTCCTGTCCTTCCCCAGCCCCTTCCTACAGGCGAAGATGTAGATGTGGTGATGCCAGCTTCAACCGTGCGAATGAAGGGAACTCCCTCGGAGAGAGTAGGGTAGAGGATCTAGGGTCACGTAAAATCTGCATTCAATGCGCAATTGTGAAAACGTGTTCTTTGGTGAAACTAAGGGAAGGTCTAAAATCAGACACCCTTCCGCCGTTCCCCGGGCCTGGCTCACGGCTGAAGCCCCTGCTTTCAGAATCCAGAGGTCTTATCCAAATCCCCTGACGGTTTATCTGAGCCTTCGGGAAGCTGAATCCTCAGGGTTTTCAACACACACAGGCACCTCTCCCGCGCCAACACAGGCAGGGCGGAATCCCCGGTGGAGAAAATTTGCAAGATGACTCCAGCCTGATGTCAGCCGCCGGCTCCGCGGAGCCTCGCCCCTCCTGGCGATCGGCCCAGCTGACCTGCCCGATTTGGGGGCGTCGGGCCCCGGGAATCTGGAGAAGGCGCGGCCTCGGCTCCCCGCCCCCGAGACCGACGCCCCCAGGGCTGCAGGGCCGGGTCATTGTCAGAAGGCAGCCGCCGTCCCAGGGGCCCGCACCGCCACTCCCGCCCTGAATTCGATTTAGGACACGAGAACGCATGAAAGACGACCGGCTTGGCCCTTTAGGGATGCATGTTTTTTATCCGCCCGAGGAACGACGGAGGGGAAGGTTTCTGACCTTAAGACAAAAGCGCCCGTTCTACCGGGAGGAGCGGGAGGGCGCGAAACCGGGGAGCTCACCCAGTCTCCCGAAGGGCAGCCGGTTCCTTTCTCCCAGCATCAGGTTGAACCTGGGGTTGTCCCGCCGCAGCCTCTTCCAGTGGCCGGTGGCGAGCAGCAGCCGGGAGACCTCGGCGTAGACGCTACTGTTCTCATCGCGCACCACGAAGGTGTACATGGCGAAGCGCCGCGCGCCCGGGCCGCCCCGGCAGCCGCCGCAGGCACCAGCCGGCCAGGCGGCGGCTCAGCGTGGGAGCCGCCCGGGCGCCAGGCGCGCTCGGGCCCCCCCGGCCCCGCGGGCCCCGCCCCGCACGCTCCGGCCGCGCCCCCGCGCCCGCCCCCCGCGCCTCTGGGCTTCCCCCCGCGGCCCGCGGCCCGCGGCCGGGCGCCGGCGAGTCGGCCTGAGCAGCGAGCGCAGCCCGGACGCCGCGCCCACCGCCGGCGCAGCCCCGCCTCCGCCCCGTGATTCCGCGCGGCCAGCCCCGCGGCGGGCGGGAGGGGGCCTGTGCGCCGGGGGCGCGCCCGGCACCTTCCCTGAGCCGGCTGCCGGCGGCGGAGGGTGCGGGGGCTGCCCGAGCGGGGGTGCGGCGTGAGCGCAGCACGGGCGCCGGTCCTGCAGAGGGACCGGAAACTGGGGCGGTCCCCCTGAGCCCTGGGTCACTGCCGGGTGTGGGGAGGCGGTGCCAGCGGCAGATCCCTTTTTAGGGGGCTTGCTCCTGCAGCTTTCCACCTATTCCAAAGGGACGTTTTATGGATAAAAACAAAAAGGTTTAAGACCCCATCCTGTGTCCAAGATGCACTTCTTTTACTTTCCTGCTTAAGGACCGCAGAGAAGCAGAAGCGTTCCGGTGGCTGTTGGTTTCCTTTGAGTCTAATGCTCCTTTCACCTGCTGAGACCTCCTGGGTGGCTCACAGCCAGGGGGTGACTTTAGATTCCGCCAGCCACTCGCACACAGGCCCTGGGGAGCCCTGCGCTCAGCCCTGCCGATTATCGGCGTTGAGTCAGTCGCTTTCTCTTCTCCGGACGGATTTCCTCTTCTGAGTGGGGGGAGGGTGGTTCTTTAAGTCTCTTCGAACCTGATCTCACTCTACCTTCCTTTTAGGAAACAATTTTTGGTGCATTTGAAGGACAGCTAGAGGACTCTGTCAGATTTCCCGCAAACTTCCTACGCTTCCCCATAAATTACCCACATCAGCCATGCGCCTCACATCTCTTACTCTTCTTTAGAGAAAGAATATCCTGGGACCTCACCCCGTACTGCTCTCCCTGTGCTCAAGGTATCTGTTGATACTTAGCATATTGTAAAAGCGCTCTTCTCTCTCCCATTTTGCCCAAATTCCCAGGGGCGAGTACTTGCCTATTTTGCGCACAAGCCTGGCCACCACCTGGAGGCATTCACTGGCTGTGGGAAGCTCGCTCACAGGAGAAATGCGGCAGGCCCGGGAGTGCTGGGATCTGTTTCAAGGTCGTCTGCAGAGGCGTTCCAGTTGTCCACAGCTGTAACCTGCTTATTTATACACCTTCTCTTGTTGGATTTCTTCGTTTTCCTGATTTACTATGCCACCTCTCTTGGGATCACTTCCCAAATAAACTGCTTGCTCTTAAATCCCTGTACCAGGGCCACCTTTTTGGAGGACTCAGGCCCAGACATTGGAGCTGCATCTCTTCACAGCCAGACATCTTGAAAGTGACACCCACATTCATCGTGGCCCCTTCTGCTTTACCCACTCATTCCTCCTGCACAACCCACTCACCCCTGCAAGTTGGCCTCTCTCTCTGCCACTTGGATTTCCTTAGGAACATCAGTGACCTCTGAATTCCCAAATCCAGCAGTACTTGTCTCCTTTTTCTCACCTGCCTTTTTGTAGTGAACATCATTTTTGTTTTAGTTTTTGTACAGCACCCCTTTTCTTAATAATAGAACCAACCCATATTTCCCCTTGGAACCCATTTTATGTGATTTTGGTGGGATTGACACTGTCCATTCTGGGCACAGGAAATTGAATACCTAGGCTTGGCCCAACAGGACTACTCCATCCCTTTTGCCATTGTGATTGGTAAAACATAGGAGAGAGATCCAAATGTGATGAATCTGATTCTCTCTGGCATTTTTCTAGCTGAGCTATGGAGAAAGACTTTCTCTCTTTTTCCTCAACTGGAGTTGCTTAGCTGGAAGATTGCATGCAACAGCTTGCAGTCTTACAGAGGGAACACCATGTCTGAAAATTCAGTTTCCATCCTGCTTTGCATTAGGCCCGGCCATGTGGATATATGAATATCTTCATTTACCATATGTAAATGAAGTACTGTGCATTTCTTGGTAGTCTGGACCTTAGAATTTGCAGTTACCTTCTCCTAGAGGCAGGATACACAGTCAATAATAATAGTGGAACAAAATGTTGTAAGAAATTTACAGAAACTCATTATATGCTGGATCATAAGATAAGCCTCAACAAATTTCAAAAGACTGAAATAATTCTGAGTAGTTTCTCTGACTGCAGTAGAATCAAACTGCTTGGAAATCAAGTGAAACCCTTCTAAATAGTCCATGAGAGTCAATGAAGAAATCGCTACAGTATGAAAAAAATTTTTTTTTACGGAATGGTAATAAAGATACAGTGTATCAAAACTGGTAGAACACAGCTAAAGCTGCGTTTAAATGGAAATTTACAATCTATAGTACCCATGTTAGAGAAAGAAGAAAGACTAAAAATCAATTATCTAAGCTTTCATCTCTATTATCATCTCTTTCATCTCTGAAACTAGAAAAGAATATCAAATCAAACCTAAAATAAGTGGAAGGAAAGAAAGAATAAGGGAAGAAGCCAAGGAGATAGAAAATAGAACTATTTTTGAGAACTGACAAGGCAATTGTAAAATTTACACAGTAATGCAAAGGACCAAGAATAGCAAAGAGAATCTTGACCAAGAAAGCTGCAGGAATTAACGCCACCAGATATCAAGAACTATAAAATCATAATATTTAAGTACAAAGCTATAGTAATTAAGAAAGTATGATTTTGGTACAAGGAGAAACAAATAGACCAATGGAAAGAGCCCATGCATATATAGTCACTTTGTTCATAACAAAGGCAACATTGCACATCAAGAGGAGAAAGGGTGGACTTTTCAATAAATGCAGCTGGGTCAATAGATACACACTTGATAAGCAAAATTCATCTTGACCTCTACCACACACAAAAATTAGTTACAGATTCACTGTGATATAATGCATCTAAATGTGAAAGGTGAAGCAATAAAGCTGTTGGAGGAAAGCAGAAAGATGAAAAATCTTTATGATCTTCCACTAGGTAAAGATTTCTCAAAGTGGACACAAAAATCACTATGAATAAAGGAAGAAACTGATAAACTGGCAACCTTAAAATTAAGAACTTTTATTCATTAAAAGACACCATCAAGGCACTTCTCTGGTGGCTCAGTGGTTAAGAATCTGCCTGCCAATGCAGGGGACATAGGTTCAATCCCTGGGCCTCAAAGATCCCACATGCTGTGGAGCAACTAAGCCTTTACTCTAGAGCCCGTGAGCCACAACTGCTGAGCCCATGTGCCACAACTATTGAGGCCCGCACGTACAGCCCGTACTCTGCAAGAGAAGCCACCACAATGAGAAGCCCATGCATTGCAACAAGCAGTAGCCACCACTCGCTGCAACTAGCGAAAGCTCATGTGCAGCGACGAAGACCCAATACAGCAAAAAATAAATGTATTAATTAAAAAAGAAGACACCATCAAGAGAATAAAAAGGAACCTCCCTGGTGGCACAGTGGTGAAGAATCTGCCTGCCAATTCAGGAGACACAGGTTCGATCCCTGGTCCGGGAAGATCCCATATGTGGCATAGTAACTAAGCCCGTGTGCTGCAGCTACTGAAGCCCGCACACCTAGAGCTTGTGCTCTGCAACAAGAGAAGCCACAGCAATGAGAAAAGCCACCGCAATGAAGAGTATCACCCCACTCTCCGCAACTAGAGAAACTCCTCACGCAGCAACAAAGACCCAATGCAGCCAATAAAAATTAATTAATTAATTAATTAATGTAAAAAAGAAAATAAAAAGGAAAGCCACAGAGTAGAATATGTTTGGTGTGTGTGTAGATACACATGTATATATCTGACAAAGGACTCATAACTGAGATGTACAAGGAATTACAAATGAATAATAACAAAAAAGCTGGTTAGCCAATTAACAAAAGAATTGTTCTGCAACTCTACTCCAATAAAAATTAAAAAAAGAAAAAAGAATTGTTCTGGATATCCTAAGAGACAATCCAAGAGGTAAGCCCTCAGCAAAGAGAAAACTTGGAAGAGTCACACTGAGAAACTAAATAAGGAATAGGTTTGGCTAAAAATCAGGCCCACATCTAATAGTTGTAGGGCAATGGTACAAAGGGGAGTCATATAGCTAAATGTTTTAAAGTTATAAACTAAGCCAATAAGCTGTTAAACCATATGTCTATCTTCATACCTTACAAATATACATTTATGAGAATGACCTGGAAGGTCAGGGTTTTTAGAATTCTCAGACTCATAGGAGTTCCATGCCAGACCTTGGTGGTACTGGAAGGGATGACCCTAGCCCCTGCCCGTGACACACCCCCTTGACTCCATCCTACACTGTGAGGGGTCATGCATCAGGCACGGGGACACTGTATCCAGGAAATTCAAGCTTCATCCACTCACCCAACACCTCCTACAAACAGCTGCCCTTTGGCCACCACTCAGGCCTAAAGGTGCACACACCAGCCACGTCACTGAGCCTTCAGAGAATGGACCCAGGGAAGAAGAAGCCTGTGTAGGACCAGGCCATGAGCTGGGCTATTTGGAGAGAGAACTGAGGTTCTCAGGTACCCAGAATAGTCCAGAGAGGGGGAAGGTTATTGTCTTGGGGTGGCCATATCCCCTTGACCTCACAAATGTCTCACCCATAGGGAGACACATGGCTAGAACAGGGCCAGGCTGGGAGCCTTTAAAGAAGCACCTTTCTTACGTGGGCCTAAGGTTGATGCTCCTAAGATGCGCGCTGCAAAATCCTCAACCACCCTTCCCCCGCTCTCTGTTCTCTGCGCCTCCTACTTGGATACCAAACAACTCAAAATTGTCTCTGACATCGCCACAGTCATTCCATGCTTCAGTTACTGCACCTGTTCTGGCTGCTCTTCTAGCTTTAGCCCCTCTTCCCTGAACATCACCACTAGGTTAATCTTTCTAAACCATAGCATTCATACGTCCACCCACCCATAAAAGCTGCAGTGGGTCACTGAAGCCAGTATCCTCAGTTTCAAATTCATAGCCTTTCATTAATCTTCCCATTGAATCTTCCCTGCTGTGTCTCCCACACTTCTTCAGAGGCTTTGAAGTGCCCTGATCATCATCAAGTTCAAATGAAAGTCTGTTTTAATGTTGAGTGGGTATTAATATTAACCCTCCCCAAATGGAGGACCCGTATACCACACGGATCACAAAGTCCTTACTAATCAAAACCTTTAATGAGCTGGCATTTTATATCTCACAATAGTGCTGAGTAAAATAAGACTTACTATGTCTTTAGCCTGAGGTCTTGGTTGCTCTTAAGCACTCTGGAGGTAGAACTGCTGTACCCTTCAACGGAGCCCGTGACCCCCTCCCTGAGAAAGAATGCTCACCACACTCTTCTGCCCCCAGAGAACCAGCGTCACTGTTCTCATGAGGTTACTCATGTGATGTTACACTCACTGAATCGTAAGATTGTAAACTCAAGGAACGTGCTGCTTCAGCTCTACATTTCAGCATCTCTCATCAGGCTGGTCTCATGGTAGGTACTTAACACCATTTTTTTTTTTCCTTTTTTTTTTTTTTTGGACTGTGCCACATGACTTGCAGGATCTTAGTTCCCCAACCAGGGATGGAACACCGGCCACAGCAGTGAAAGTGCCGAGTCCTAACCACTGGACTGCCACGGAACTCCCCTTAATACTTTTTGAAGAAAGAAAGAAAAGTTCTAATTGTGAACAGTTGATGGGAGATGTTTTTTTCTTTTCCAATCAGGATGTTAAACAAGATGAAAATGAAAAGCTTTCGTGTTCAGGAAGAGCTTAATTGCAAACGCTCCTTCTGCCTTTCTTTGACAGATTAAAGCAAACTTCCTGCACAGTGTGCTGTACAAACTTCCTGCACAGTGTGTTGTACGAAAGTTCATGGATCACACAGGTCTTTTTTTTTTTTTTAATTTTATTTTAGCTGTGTTGGATCTTCATTGCCGCTTGTAGGCTTTCTCTAGTTGTGGCTAGCTGGGGGCTGTTTCTCGTTGCGATGCACAGGCTTCTCAGTGTGATGGCTTCTCTTGTTGTAGAGCAGGGGCTGTAGGTGCGTGGGCTTCAGTAGTTGTGGCACACGGACTCAATAGTTGTGGCTTACAGGCTCTAGAGCACAGGCTTAATAGTTGTGGCACACGGGCTTTGTTGCTCTGTGGCATGTGGAATCTTCCTGGAGCAGGGCTCGAACCCGTGTCCCCTGCATTGGCAGGAGGATTCTTAACCATTGCACCACCTAGGAAGCCCACATATGTCTTTTTGAATTATGGGTTTCTCTGGGTTATCAGTTTATTAAAGGTTATGATAAAGGATGGAGGGACTTCCCTGGTGGTGCAGTGGTTAAGAATCCATCTACCAATGCAGGGGACACAGGTTCGACCCCTGGTCTGGGAAGATCCCACATGTCACAGAGCAACTAAGCCCAGGTGCCACAACTACTGAGTCTGTGTGCTGCAACTACTGAAGCCCAGAGCCTAGAGCCTATGCTCCGAAACAAGAGAAGCCACTGCACTGAGAAGCCTGCGCACTGCAATGAAGAGTAGCCCCCACTCGCCACAACTAGAGAAAGTCCACATGCAGCAACAAAGACCCAACACAGCCAAAAAAAAAAAAATAAAGGATATAATAAAGGATGGAGATGAGCAGCCGGATGAAGAGATACACAGGATGATGTCTGGGAGGGTCCTAAGCACAAGAGCTTCTGTCCTCGTCGTGTTGGGATGCATCACCTCCTGGTATGTTTCACCTCCTGGTATGTGGACATGTTCACCCACCTGGAAGCCCTCTGAGCCCCGTATTATTGGGATTTTACGGAGGCTGCCTCATGTGGGCATGATCAATTATTAACTCCATTTCCAGCCCCTCTCTCCTCTCTGGACAATGGAGGGTGGCGTTGAAACTTCCAAGCTTCTAATCATGGCTTGGTCCTCCTGGTGACCAGCCCCCATCCAGGAGTCATCAAGGACCCCCAGAGTCACCACATTAGAACAGAAGGTGCTCCTGGTACTCTTATCACTTAGGAAATTACAAGGGTTTTGGGAACTCTGTGCCAGGAACCAGGAGCAGAGACCAATATATATACTTGACCCTTGAACAACATGGGTTTTACCTGCCCAGGACCACTTATACCTGGATTTTCTTCAAGGTCCACTTATACCTGGATTTTCTTCAATGAATACAGCACTCTACCATTCCCTGGATGTGGAACCATGAATAGGGAGGACTGACTGTAAAGTTATGCTCGGATTTTTAAGGGTGCAGAGGCCAGTGCCCTTAACCCCCACTTTGTTCAAGGGTCGACTGTATGTATTTTCTATTATCTCTCAGGGCCCTTCGTAACAACAGCTTGAACCTTCCAGCAGAGAAAGGCCCTTGAAATGTGGTTCTATGTGCAGTTCCTGGAATATTTCTCATCCAGTCAATTTCCTTAGAGTTTCAGGGACATGCCCAGGTCATCTGCAGTGTGTGGAACGTGGGTACACACGAATGTGGCACCAGCAAGAAGAAGGGGGGAGTTCCTCGCCCCTCCATAAACACCCCACATCCCACTCTCCCAAAGGTCTCACATGAGCCAAGAAGGGGCTCAGTCCGTCTGGAGACAGTATCCTCAGCTCACACGGCCTGCCCCTTCCTTTATTCTTCTACCATTTAAAATTCCCTAAGAGGGGCTGGAATTCCTTTAGAGAATGTTCCAGGCCACCTAGAGCTCCAGCTCTAGAGAGAGGCTTGGAGCTCCAAAACCAGGTCCTGGGTTTTAGGCTGGGTGTCATTTAGAAATCATGAGGACTGCCAGAAATAGAGACACAGACGTAGAGAACAAATGTATGGACACCAAGTGGGGAAAGTGGGGGTGGTGGGTGGGGGGCTGGGGTGTTGGGGTGGGATGAATTGGGAGATTGGGATTGCCATATATACATTACTAACAAGAAAAAAATATCAAATTGTACACTTTAAATATATGTAGTTTATTGTATGTCAATTGTATCTCAATAAAATTAAAAAAAACTATGCAAAAAAAAAAAAATAAAGAAAAAGAAATCATGAGGCCTGAGGTTTTTATGAGGATGACAGAGCTTGGAGTCACTTTCTTCAGAAGGTGACTGTGTCTGGGCTTGTGACTTTGCCCAGGCTGTGGGACAGAGAAATGACAACTCGGGCTCTGGGGCCACCAGGCCTGGACTAACATCCCAGCTCGGCCACTGACTCTCTGTGTGACTTGAGACAAGTTGCTCAACCTCTCTGAGCCTCAAATTGTATCTTTGAAAAACGGAATAATAATGTGACATTGGTAAGGATTAAGTGACATGTAAAATGCCTAAGGCTTGCCTGGCATATAATCAACTCTTCATAAATGGGAAGTTACCAAGTTTGGATGCTGCATGTACGTGATAGCCTAAAAATAACATTTCCGTTAGAAGGAAAACAGAGTCTGTAAGGCAAGGGTATCCTTGCTGGTGAGCATGGAACCTCCGTTTCTAATTCTTCAAGATTAGCAGTCTCCAGACACAGAGTTAAGGTGGTGATATTCAACTTCACACACCTTTCAACACTCTTTCCTGCCCTAGGTGAGGTGCTCAGCCTGCATCCCACACCAGCCAGGGCCCCACTGCACGAACTGGTGCTGCCCTTTTAATAAGGCAGCGAGGTGAGCTCTGGACAGGACAGCTCCCTCCCCATCAGGTGCTGCTGGACTCTGAGAATGAGTGGGGTGTGCAGCCCCTGGACACAGACAAAGAGAAGACCTACATCCAACTATGGAGAAGATCAAAAAGAGCCGTGAAAATTGGACCAGTAGAGGCCAGGATGTACCCACAATCATGACTATGGGACAGAAGGATTGGAGGTGTCAGTGGTTGGTAATACGGGGACTGGGTTTTCTGCGTTGCATTTTATGTCAAGAGGTGTCTACTGATTAATACATTCAACATTGACTGAACTAGTCTGCTCGGACAGTGTCGCACTCCACTGTTCTCACCCAGCTCATTCATGCAGCCAATGGACAGCAAATTGATACACTAGGTTGTGGAGTCCTTGGAGGAAGGCACCTTGACTTTCTCATCTTTACGTCCATCCAAGTATTTCTCAAAACTAGGCCAAAAGTATGTTCCACTTGAATGAATTTGTTAATGCTAAGATTACTATGACTGATGTGTTGGTATTTCTAATAGCACTGGTGGTTGAAACAGACTCTGGAACCCAGGAAAGGCCTTATTCTCAAGGCATGAACTACTCATTCAATATTTAACAAATCCTTGTTCCGGACATCACTCGAGGCACGGAGGACACAAGACGAAGTCGCTGCCCTCGCAGACCTTCTGTTCCTGGGGAAGCTTGAATTTTACTGGACACAGTGAGAGGAATTTTAACGGAGGAGCACATATTCCCACAGTCTCAGCAGCTGCAGTTCTGGGTTGGGGTGACAGTTGTAAGAGACAAGAATACCTCCTGGAAACCTCACATCTCACCATGTAGGAGGACGTCACTTATGTCCATGTGGCACCTGAGTCATTTCTCCTCTTATTTCCTGTTCTTTCTGAGATGAATGCCATGGCTCCCATGCAGAGATACAGGAAACTAGAAAAATAACTCAGTGAGTTGCGTTCAAAGGACGTTGTGAAATCTCCTAGAGTTACAGGGAACGAATGACTGAGGTGACACCCATGCCTCCTGTCCAGGGGCCTCCGATGGAGCCCATACTCTCCTTCTACCTGGGTCATGTTGCTGCAATGTGATGCCTGTTCCAAGTTTTCACACAGGGTTAGAGGCCTGTGAATAACCAGCTTAACTAGATGTTGGCAGCATCTTTTCAAAAACATCCAGGAAGTAGCCACTCAGGACACCAGCAAAGAATTAGTTTTCCAGGTTCCAAGTGGGAAAGGCTTAAACTGTAAGAGGGCAGAGTTTTAGGAAAGGATATGTCAGACTGTCCTTAAACTGTGGAGAAACTAAGGGCATCTCAGTAAAGAGAGAAAGTAATGTATATGTCAGTTTCCAGTGTTATTTATCTCCCAGAACAAGGCATGGTGACAGAGTAAGAGGGCAGGAGAAGAGAAAGCCAATCTTGCACTGCACACACATCACCAGTCAAGAGCTGTCCAGTTTCATGGGGGTTGTGGTAGCCAGACTCTAAATTGGAGCCAGAAATCTCCCAACTCTTTGTGTTCTTTGTGTAGTCCCCTACCACATTACACCTGGGCTGGTCTGTGCGGCTGCTAGAATATGGCAGATATCATAATAGGTCACTTCCAAGATTAGGTTTGAAAAGACATTGTGGCTTCTGTCTTGATCTCTCTCCCTCAGATCATTCTCTCTGGGGAAGCTAGCTGAATGTTTGAGCATCTCTATGGAATGGTCCATATGGCAAGGAACTGAGGCCTCTGACCAACAACCACAGGAGTGAACTCGACAGCAGGCCCTGCAACCCCAGTCAGGTCTTCAGATAACTGTAGCCCCAGCTGATGGCTTGACTGCAACCTTAGAGAACCAAGGACCACACAGCTAAGGTGCTCCTAGATTCCTGACTCTCAGAGACTGCAGGATATAACACATATTCATTGTTTTAAGCTGCTAAGTTTGGGGGCAATTCATTATGTAATACTAGATAACTAGAACAGAGACATTTTCCACAAAGTGTGGGAAATTAACAGATGCAACTGAAAATGATAGTTGAGTCAGAGATTAGTGCCAGGAGAGCCCCAGGCTGGGACTTCCATGGTGGTGCCCCATGGTTAAGAATCCGCCTGCCAATGCAGGGGACACGGGTTCGATCCATGGTCTGGGAAGATCCCACATGCCGCGGAGCAACTAAGCCCGTGCCCCACAACTACTGAGCTTGTGCTCTAGAGCCCATGAGCCACAACTATTGAGCCCACGTGCCGCAACAAGAGAAAGCCCGTGCACAGCAACGAAGACCCAACTCAGCCAATAAATAAATAAATAAGAGAGCCCCAGGCTACCTGTGCTTTTGCTAAGGATAGTTCCTGTTACTCTAGCTCAGATAATAGGATGAAGAAGAGCGAATAGCAACAGAGCTTCCCAAATGACGCCTTATAAAGCTGGCTTCTAATTGGTAGGACTGATGGAGCTGAAAAGATGGGAGACTTTTCAGTATCCACACTCAAATTTATCAGCCACCCATGAGACACAACAGAGAAGGGACAACTCTTCTGGTTAGCTTCCTTGGTCCTTGACACTCCATCCCTTAGAGTAATACACAAATGACCAGAGAGGATGTACAAGAGGGCCAGACCAAAGGGGGAAAGAGAGTCAAAGCTGGGGCCAAAGCTGGGAGTATTTGACCAGGAAGACAAGAGTAAGCCCAGTAGGGTCTATAGTGATTGAGGATGGGGCTTGGATAACTGCCTAGAAAGGTCTTCTGTCCCATCATCTTAGTTGGCCAGGGCATGCGTAGATCCATTGCACCTCAATGCCCAGCGTCAACACAGACGACTCTGGAATTAAACTTCCCACTGGAGCCCAGCACGGATTGTGCACCGTTGCTCCCAGTGGAGATTCATCTCTCTGGAATTCTGTTTCCAGCTTTCTGCATGGTTTAGAGCCAGAGGCCTGGACTCTTTGCACATCTTGCCCCTCTCCTGACTGTCTCTGTGACTCTGAGCAAGCAGTTTTATTTCACCTTTCCAGACTGTAGCGTTTGAACCTGTTACATGAGACTGTTTGGCTTGTCCATCTCAGTGAAGCCAGAACTATGTCTAGGTCTTTGGCATCACAGCTTTGGCGACTGGGGATCCCATTGGATCACGACCAGTAGATGGTCCATGAGAATGGATTCCAATATAAGGCTGCATTTCTCTCTTCTGTTCTGCATAATTAGTAGATGTGTTGATCTTTCCATTTCCTGACTCATTTGCTTAATGAATTATAGAGGAGAATGCCCTATTTTTACAATTTATTTCAGTGCCCTCATGTAACAATGTAGATCCCCTACCTTTTCCTTGAATCAGTGGTTGATTTCATGTCTGCGTCACAGTTGGCATTAGTTAACTGTTCATAAAAGTTCTGTTGACCGAATCTGGTCCAGTCCTCCCAGGCGAGAGCCCTCAGTAAGTGTGCCTGATATACATATAGTTAATTCACATTTTTTCATTAGATCTTCACATTGCCTCTAAAAAGATCCTAGAGCAGATAGCATTTCCATTTTACAGATGTAGAAACTGAAGGTCAAAAAGGTAAAGTGAGTTTTCTTAGGTCTTGACAAATCTAGAAATTTAATCAAGGCCCTTAGATGCCAAATCTCATATACTTTGTGCTATGCCAAAGCTTTTTTTTTTTAAGATTTATTTATTATTTTATTTATTTATTTTTGGCTGCGTTGGGTCTTTGTTGTTGCGCACAGGCTTTCTCTAGTTGTGGCGACCAGGGGCTAACTCTTCGTTGCAGTGTGCGGGCTTCCCAGTGCGGTGGCTTCTCTTGTTGCGGAGCACAGGTTCTAGGTGCACAGGCTTCAATAGTTGTGGCACATGGGCTCAGTAGTTGTGGCTCACAGGCTCTAGAGCACCAGCTCAGCAGTTGTGGTGCACAGGCTTAGTTGCTCTGTGGCATGTGGGATCTTCCCAGACTAGGGATCGAACCTGTGTCCCCTGCATTGGCAGGCGGATTCCTAACCACTGTGTCACCAGGGAAGTCCCTTGCTGTGCCAGATCTTAAGAGGACGTGGTGAATAAGTGGAGTCTTAAATTTTTCCACTTTTGTTTAATACTCCTACTAGCAATTACACTATTATTGTTATTATTCAGTAGATAATATGTGGTAGGTACTTGCTAGGCATTTTATAAATATTTTTTCAATTAATCCTTACTATAGTCCTGTGAGGTAGGTTTATGAGTGTCCTACCCATGTTACAAAGGAAAAAATGAGGCCCCAAGAGATTAGGTAACTTGCTCGGGCATTGATCCCATGTCTCCTGACTCTAAAGTCTGTGCATGCTCTTAACTACTCCCACTTTTAACCTGTGTTAGGGCAACAGTAGCAAAAAAGAACACAATCTCAGAACCCAAGCAACTTACAATTTAGTTGGTGAGTTAATCATGCACAAAGGGAACCATTATAGAAAAATCACAAATGAAAATCATAATAAATTCAAGATTTGCCCCTCTCATAAAGCTATAATAACTAGAGGTGTTAAGGAGAAAGGAATATAAAAGGCAGTTGAGAGAAGGGGAAATAATCAGGGAAAACTTAGACTAAATCAGTTTTGAAACAGATCTAGTATGGAAGGAAACAGCCCCATCGGTATTGACCAAAGGACAGGCCAAGGCTACACTTCAACTACCCAGTTTATCCCTAAAGCTCACCTGACTTTGGGCATCTCTGAGGAGTCAGTTTGGCAATTTCTGTCTTTTTAGGAATTTTCCCACTATGAAAGGTGTCCAGAGATGTAGAGAACAGATGTATGGCCACCAAGAGGGGAAAGGGTAGGTATGATGAATTGGGAGATTGGGATTCACATATATACACTACTATGTATAAAATAGGTAACTAATGAGAACCTACTGTATAGCACAGGGAACTCTACTCAGTGCTCTGTGGTGACCTAAATGGGAAGGAAATCCAAAAAAGGGGATATATGTATACGTATGGCCGATTCACTTTGCTATACAGCAGAAACTAACATGACATTGTAAAGCAACTATACTCCAATAAAAATTAATTTAAAAAAAAGAAAGATGTGCAATTTGTTGGCATAAATGTGTTTGTAGTACTCCCTTACATTCCTTTTAATTTCTATAGGGTCAATAGTGATGCATCCTATTTTGTGCCAATTTGACTTCTCTCTTTTTTTCTTGGGCAGTCTAGGTAAAGGTTTGCTAATTTTGTTGATCTTTGCAAAGAACTAATTTTTAATTTTATTAACTTTTCTCTATTATTTTTCTGCTTTCTATTGCACTGATTTTTGCTCTAATCTTTTTTATTTTTTCTCCTTACTTTGCATTGTTTTCTCTTCTTTTTTAACTTTTTAAATGTGGATGCTTAGATTTTTTTAAAAAATTATTTATTTATCTTCATTTATTGGCTGCATTGGGTCTTTGTTGCTGTGCACAGGCTTTCTCTAGTTGTGGCAAGTGGGGGCTACTCTTTGTTGCAATGCATGGGCTTTTCATTGCGGTGGCTTCTGTTGTTGCGGAGCATGGGCTCTAGGTACACAGGCTTCAGTAGTTGTGGTGTGTGGGCTCAGTAGTTGTGGCGCACCAGCTTAGTTGCTCCATGGCATGTGGGATCTTCCCAGACCAGGGCTCAAACCAGTGTCCCCTGCACTGACAGGTGGATTCCTGACCTCTGCGCCACCAGGGAAGCCCCTGGAAGCTTAGATTATTGATTTGAGATTTTTTTCCCTTTTTCTATTTTAGGCAATAAATTTCCCAGTAAGTACTGCTTTATCTGCATCCCATACATTTTGATCTGTTGTGCTTTCAGGTTCATTTAACTAAAAATTTTTTCTAAGTTCTTTTGTGATTTCTTCTTTGACCTATTGACTGTTTATTAATGTGTTTTAATTTTCATATATTCAAGAATTTCCCAAATTTCTTTCTGACATTGATTTAAGTCTACTGTGGTCAGAGAACATACTTTGCATGATTTCAATCCTTTTTATTTATTGAGACTTTTATATATTTATGGCATACCACGTGGTTTTTCCTGGAAATGTTCCATGTGTGCTTGAAGAATATGTATTTTCCAGTCATTGGGTAGTGTATTCTATTTACACTAGTTAGGGTGCAATGGCTGATAGTACTGTTCAAGTTTTGCCCATTTTCTGACTAGTTGTTCTAGCAAATATTTTAAATGGGGTCTTGAAATCTACAACTACATATGTTGAGCTGTATATTTCTCCTTTTAAATCTGTCAATTTTAGCTTCATGTATTTTTTCACTGACCAGGGATTGAACCTGGGCCCTGGCAGCAGAAGTGCCCAGTCCTAACTGTTGGACTGCCAGGGAATTCTCTAGCTTCATGTATTTTGGAGTTCTATTGAAAGTGCATTTACATTTTAATTGTTACTTCTTTCTGACAGATTGCCCCTCCACCCTTTTTTAAAGCTCTTTATTGGAATATAATTGCTTTACACTGTTGTGCCAGTTTTTGAGGTACACCAAAGTGAATCAGCTGTATTTACTTTTTATCATTATGAAATGTCCCATTTTGTCTCTAATGATACTTAAATTGGGTAGCTTAAAACAACAGAAATCGATTCTGTCACAGCTCTGGAGACCAGAACACTGAAATCAAGATGTTGTCAGGGTCATGCTTTCTTTCAAGGCTCTAGGATTCTCAGAGGAAGAATCTTTCCCTGCCTATTACTGGTATCTGGTAGTTGTCAGTAATCTTTGATGTTCCTTGGCTTGTAGATGCATCACTCTGACTTCTGTCTCCATCATCACATGGTGTTCTCTCTGTGTGTCTGTGTCTAAATTTCTATTTTCTTACCGGTACATCAGTCACCCTAGAGTTCACCCTAATCCAGTAGGACCTTGTCTTATCTTGATTACATCTTCAAAGACTCTATTTCCAAATAAGGTCACATTCACAGGTTCTGAGTAGACATGAAATTTAGAGGAGGGGGGAGATGTTATTCAACCCCATACAGCACTCTAGCTCTCTTTTGGTTACTATTATCGAAGAGCATCTTTTCCCAACATTTTGCTTTCCATCTATTTGTGTTTTTGAATCCTGTCACTTGTAGACTGGATTAGACTTTGCTTTTTTATGCACTGTTTCAATTTCTGCCTTTTGATTAGGGTGTTTAGATAATTCAGATTTAATATAATTATTGCTACTGTCTGTTATACATTTGTCATTTTGCTATTTGTTTTTTATTTTCTCCTTCTTGACTGTTTTTTGTGTTAAATATTTTTAGTATGCAATTTTAATTCATTGTTCATTACTTTCAGTATTTTTAAAGTTATTTTCTTAGTGGTTGCTTTGGAATTATAATGTATATCTTAACTTAAAAAGATCTACTTCAGTTTAATACTAACAATTCTGGTAAAATAAAGTTTCCTTCCCGTAGTTTCATTCTGTCTTTTCTCCCTTATGCTTTTATTGTTATAAATCCAACAATATGGTCTTCTAAATATTCCTTTATATACTCTTATATCTTTTAAATCAGTTAAGAGGAAAACTGTGTATTGTTTCTGATAATTACTTATTAAGGACCTTTATAGAAATTCTTCATTTTTTTTCTGTTGATTTGAGTTACACTGTGGTATCATTCCCCCTTCAGGCTCAAGGACTTTCTTTAAATAAGGCAAATCTGTTAACAGTGAATCCTCTCAGTATTTGTTTATCTGGAAATGTCTTTATTTCACCTCCTTTTTTTTTTTAATTTAATTTAATTTATTTATTTATTATTTTTGGGGGGGTACACCAAGTTCACTCATCTGTTTTTATACACATATCCCCGTATTCCCTCCCTCCCTCGACTCCCCCCCACCCTCCCTTGAGTCCCCCCCACCCTCCCCGTCGCCTTCCTTTTCGAAGGGTATTCTTTCTGGATATAGACTCATTGGTTGATTGACAGCCCCCCCCCACCCCCCCACCCCGGCACTTTGAATATATAATACAGCTACTTCCTGGCTCTCACTGTTTTCTGATATGAAGTTAGCTGTTAATTGTATTGATGCTAACTTGTATATTCTGCTTTCAATGATGAAAGGGTCTTTGGCTTTCAACAGTTTGACGATTGTGTGTCTAGGTATGAATAGGCTTCCTGGAATTTGTTGAGTTTCTTGGATCGCTAGATAAATATTTTTCTAATTTGGGAAGTTTTCGGCCATTTTTTCTTCAAATATTTTTCTGCTCCTTTTTCTCTCTCCTCTCCTTCTGGGATGCCCATTAAGTATATATCAGGACATGATGTACAGCAGGTGTTTGAGGCTTTGTTCATTTTCCTGCACTCTTTATTCTTTCTGTTGTTTAAACTGGATAATCTCTTTTGATCTATCTTCAAGTTTCCTGATTCTTTCTTCTGCCACCTTGAATCTCTGTTGAGCCCCTCCAGTGAATTCTTCATTTCAGTTATTATACTCCCTAACACCAAAATTTCTATTTTTAATAATTTCTATATCCTTATTGAGAATCACTGTTTGTTGATTCATTGTTGCCTTAATTTCCTTCAAATATTTGCACCTAGTTTTCTTTTTTGAACATACTATATCTGCTTTGAAAACATTGATAAATCTAACATTTTTAGTCACTTAAAGACAGTTTCTAGTGACTGCTTTTTTTCTTAAGCATGGGTACCACTTTCCTTTTTCTTGCATGTCTCAAAATTTTTGTTAAAAATTTGTCATTTTAGCGAGTCTGGATTCATGTTTTTTTTTCTCCTCCTAAAGTTGTTTTTGCAACTGTTTATATGTTTAGTAGCTTGCCTGGACTATACCTTTGAAATCTGTCTGTATCCTTTTTTTTTTTTTTTTTTTTTTTTTTTGGCACACGGGCTTAGTTGCTCCGTGGCATGTGGGATCTTCCTGGAGCTGGGATCGAACCCGTGACCTCTGCATTGGCAGGCAGATTCGTAACCATTGCGCCACCTAGGTAGCCCTGTCTGTATCCTTTGTGGTCGATGACCACATCTTCATAGATGGCTTTACTCAAGAATACATTTTTGTTTTTATTTTTTAGCCTTGTTTCTTGTGGTTTCCTTGTGTCTGCGTAGCTCAGTGGTGATCCAATAATTGGACAGAGATTGTGCTCAAACACCTCAAACCAGTTAGGTTTCATCCTCTGCTAATGTATTTGATGTAGACAGGGGAGCACATTCATGGTTTAGCCTGTTCTCAGGTTTGCCAGGGGTTTGCTTTCTGATGCACCCTTTTGAGTCTTGTGCTTATGCACAAGACCTTAGCACCAGCCAGGAGTTTGTAAGTAGCTTGAGGACTCTTGATCTCTGCTACATTTGTGCAAAGCATTAGCCAGGAATGTGCTTACCGCAGTTACAACCTCAACCTCTGGCCAGTAGAAATGAACACTTGGCCCTTCTGCTCTCCTGCCTCTGGGAAACCACTTTCACAGACAGGGGTCCTGAGTGTGGGCATCCTCCGCTGCTCCGAATTGAGTGAGCCCCCTTTAATGGCAAAAGAAAAGTTGCTGGTCTGCATGGTCTTCCCTCCCTGGCAGAACTCCGCGTTGAGGGGACAGACAGCACCAGCCACAGACTAGGACGCCATAGATTTCCACCAAGTCCAGCATTTGCTCAAGCATGAATGTCTCAGATTGTTGAATGCCTTTGGTCTGTTTCCAGAGTGCTGAAGTGATTGTTTGGGGGCAATTTTGTCCGTCTTTATAGTTGCTTTATAGTTGCTTTTAGGGAAGGGCATTTGACAGTCAACCATATCCAGAAATCCTGCCTGAAGTCACTATCCTTCCCAACACTTTTGTATTTAATTTTTTCAAATCAAATTCCCTCTGTTTTTTTTTAAATTTATTTATTTATTTTATTGGTTGTTTTGGGTCTTTTTTGCTGTGCGCGGGCTTTCTTTAGTTCCGGTGAATGGGGGCTACTCTTCGTTGTGGTGTGTGGGCTCCTCATTGCCGTGGCTTCTCTTGGTGTGGAACATGGGCTCTAGGTGCGTGGGCTTCAGTAGTTGCAACACATGGGGCTCAGTAGTTGTGGCTCACGGGCTCTAAAGCGCAGGCTCAATAGTTGTGGAGCACAGGCTTAGTTGCTCCACAGCATGTGAGATCTTCCTGGAGCAGGGCTCGAACCCATTTCCCCTGCATTAGCAGGCGGATTCTTAACCACTGAGCCACCTAGGAAGCCCCAAATTCCGTCTGTTTTAAGGACCTAAAGTGGTTTCTGTTTTCGTGATCAGACACAACTCAAACACCATATAGTCTTTAGGAACTTATTGAAAACCAAGGAACGAGTGATAATTTGAATAGGAAATAATTCTCAAGGTTTGGCACCATTCACATATCCCAATCTTTGGTTTCCTTGCTTGTAAAGTGAAATTTGTAATACCTACCTAGTTAAATTTTTCTACGAAATAGGTGAGATGATGTACAGAAAACACCTGGGACACAGTATACACCTTAAATACGTATTTAATTCTATTTTCACTCCAGTTTAAGACCCCATTTCTTTTATTGTTTGCAGGAAACAGCAGCCTCAATATTCACTCACAAACCAGATTCTTGTGAAAATCTACACATGAGGGAACTAGGAAGAGGCCAATTTAATTAAGCTGCTTAGTGATTCATCATCTGGCTTTCAGATGCCTAATTTCTTTTCAGGTGCCCACAGCAAAACTTTTTGAAGAGCCATAGTTGAGTCTTGTTTTTATGACTGTATGGATTAAGACACTTCGATTCTTTCTCAGACTATAACCTGGTTTCTGTTCCTGTGAATAAGCAGGATCTTCAATACGGCTGAAGCAGCAGACCTTCAATAGCTCCATGCATAAGTTATGATGTTTGCTTGTTGGCAATACTGTCTGTGACATCAGGAGCAGAGTCAGCTAACAGTTGGTGGGAGGTGCCACAGTCTTGAACTGTAGTGTGGATGTAAATAGATTCCTGTTGCTGGTTTAAAAAAACAACAACTGGGTCTCTCATATTTAGAGTGCATCCAATCTTCTGCTCTTTGGCTTAGAGAGTGGAAAGCATCTTCACACCAAGGTAAGCAAAAATGTTCATGTCTTCCCCCTTGTTGGTCCTCTATGGGTGGCTACACTCTCATGATTGTCAATCAAAGATGATCAGAGGGTTTTTACAACTCGTGCTCTTGGCATAAGATGGTGTTGGCTGATCTCTAGGCATGCTCAGAAGCAGGCATAATCACATTTTCCTTTTTCTTATGTGTTAAACTCTTTCTTATCTAGAACAATTTATTTTATAATACATTTTGTTGTGTTAGAATGTTCCATGAACAGAGTTCATACTAAAAATATTGTGTGGGTATCCATTTAAAAATGAGAATACAAGATCCACTAAAATAAAAAAATACTAAATAAAAACAACCTTTTTTAATTTTTTAATTTTTTGATACTCGAGACAGTGGGCCAGGATTCTATAGCTCCTCCCTCCATCTCTATAAGCACTACTGTAAGTACCCTTTTTAAAAGGACCTTTGTATGACCAAATGAAATTCAGATCCTTTGATTTTCTTGAGGTATTACCAGAAGGCTGTGCTTATACAGATGTACATAACCAGTACAGGGGCTAAGGAGCTGTCTCCAGCACACAAAGGTTTTAAAGGCAATTCCCTCTTAATCTTTGCCTTAGCTTCTTGGTTATTCTCAAGCATTTATTTTTCCCTATGAACTTTTCTGTCATGATTGTTATTTCATATGGTTATTTTCAGCTAGCTCTAAACTCATTGTGATAGAATGGCAGTACTGTCCATACCTATTAATTGTTGGGGGGATTCTTATTTCTGTGATACTAAGTCTTCCTATCCAGACATGTTAAACGTCTCAATTTATTCAGTTTTTATGTCCTCTGGAAGATTTTATAAAAGTTAAACCATGCCTTTCATGTTAAATTTACTTCATGTTGGATATTGTTAATATAATATGTCCTTCCATTTCCAATTTTTGTTGATACAGAAAATATATGCAACCATGTAACCAAATTTTCTTATTAAAGATTTTTTTCTAAAATGTCATGGATGATTTTGCCTATTTTTCAGTGTTTAAATTGATTATTTGTTTGTTTAATTGCATTAAATAGAACTTTGGGAAATGTTGAATAATAGTGATAGATGGCATAAGTAGTTTGAAACTGATTTTGATGAAATTGGCTCTGCATTTTAAAGATTAGGCATAGCCTTTTTACTATTTATTGATTTAATATTATCATTTAATTTATTGATTAAATATATTGTGATAATTTATTTAATTTATTTTTAATTTTTTAAAAAACTAGGCAATTATTTTAAACAGTTTTGGATTTACAGAAAAATTGGGAAAGTGGTATGAGCCTCCTGAACCCAATTTCCCCTATTATCACATCTTATATTAGTACGGTATATTTGTTATAGTCAATGAACGAATATTGATACACAATTATTACAGAAGTCAATTCTTTTTTTCTAAGCTCTTTATTGGAGTATATCAGCTTTACACTGTTGTGCCAGTTTCTGCTGTACAACAAAGTGAATCAGCTGTATTTATACATACATCCCCATATGCCCTCCCTCCCGCGACTCCTTCCCACCCCCGCTATCCCGCCCCTATTATATAAAGTCAATTCTATATCCACATTTCCTGGGTTTTTACCTGACATCCTTTTTCTGCTGCAGGATTCCATTCAGGAGGCCACATTAAATTTAGTTGTCACGTGTCCTTAGATTCCTCCTGGCCATGACGGTTACAAAAGCTTTTCCTGTTTTTGATGACCCTGACAGTTTTGAGGAGTACTATTTAGATTCCCCACTGTTGATGTTGACCTTGATCACCTGGCTGAGATAGTGTTGTCAGGTTTCTCTGCTCTAAAGTTACTCTCCCCTACCCCCCTTCCTTACGGTCCTCTTTGGAAGGAAGCTGTTAGGCACAGCCCACACTTAAGGACTGGGGAGTGGAGTTGCTATAGAAATTACTTGGAATTCTACTGCTTGGGAGATTTGCCATGTCTATGAAGCAACCTCTTCATCTCTAGTAATATTTCTTGCCTTCAGTCTACTCTGTGTGACATTAATTATAGCAAAAACAGCTTTCTTTTAGTTAACATTTCCATGGTATGCTTCTTTATTTTACTTTCAATCTCTCTCTGTGACCTTAATTATATCTCTTGTAAGCAGGATATAGAATTAGAATGTATTTGTATTATCTGGACCGACAATTTTAGTCTTTTACTTGATGAATTCAGTCCTAAGTTTACATTTAATATAATTAGATGTATTTGTGTGTGTACACACACACACACACACACACACACACACGAGAGTGAGTCAAAAATTAGCAGCACTCTGGCTGTCGAATTTATTTTAATTAACTTTTAGAAAAGACAAATACATTTTTTTGACATAAACTCCTTGCTTTTCAAAATACTTTGTCTATCTGTCAACAAGCTTTCGTATTCCCTCATTAAATAGTGTTTTAGGCTGAGCTGCGAGCCACGAATGCACCGCTGTCTTCACTTCATCAGAAGTGAATCCATCTCCTTGACAGCTAACACTTGTGCAACCTTCCTTGAAATTCTCTATCCATTCATACACACTTCTTCACGACAGAACACTTTCTCCATACTGTGCACAAAATCTTCAGTAAATAACGGCACCAGGTACACCCTCAGGCCACAAAAAACGAATCACTGCATGCCACTCTTCTTTAGTGCAACTCACAAGTGGGGCATCCATTTTTGCTCGCACCGAAGTTACAAATGAACGGATGTAACACGTTCACACCTGCACAGCAATGACTGGGGAGACAGTAGCCTTGAACAGAAAGCACTAATAAGACAGTATGGCCAACAGAAGTTTTAATATAACCAGAGTACGGATAATTTTTGACTCACCCTTGTGTGTGTGTGTGTGTGTGTGTGTGTACTATCTTACTGAGGTTTTTTTTCTATTTGGCATCTGTTTTATGCCCATTTTTCTCCTTTTCGTGACTTTAAAAATCGATCAAAATTGTAATTTTCTATTATTTCCATGTAATAACTTTTTAATTACACATTCCTTCACTTTTTTAGTGGTTAACCTAGAGATTATACAAGCAATATGTGTACTTACCTTATTATAGTTTAACATAGATGATTATTTTTACTAATTTCTTGATGCTGCTGTAACCCTAGAACACTTTACAACATTTACCCTGTCCTGTTCTCTGTGCTATGATTGTCACGCATTTTATCTCTCTCTCTCTCTCTCTCTTTTTTTTTTTGACTGTGCCGTGCAGCTTGCGGGATCTGATTTTCCCGACCAGGGATCGAACCCGGGCCCTTGGCAGTGAAAGCACTGACTCCTAACTACTGGACCGTCAGGGAATTCCCTGTCATGCATTTTAGATGTTTTAAAATATTAAAAGATTATATTAGCATATTTTAAACTCTACAAAATATACTATTACATACTATTATTGTTTTGTATAAGCAATATCATATGTTACCCTTCTGGCGTTTTTTTAAAAATAAATTTGTTTATTTTTATTTATTTATTGGCTGCTTTAGGTCTTCATTGCTGCACACAGGCTTTCTGTAGTTGTGGCGAGTGGGGGCTACTCTTCATTGTGGTGCGCCGGCTTCTCATCGCAGTGGTTTCTCTTGTTGCGGAACACGGGCTCTAGGTGTGCAGGCTGCAGTAGTTGCAGCACACAGGCTCAATAGTTGTGGCTCACAGTCTCAATAGTTGTAGCGCACAGGCTTAGTTGCTCCTCGGCATGTGGAATCTTCCCGGCCCAGGGCTCAAACCCGTGTCCCCTGCATTGGCAAGCAGATTCTTAACCACTGCACCACCTAGGAAGTCCTCTTCTAGTGTTCTTTTTCTTCATTTGTTTCCCTCCTTGGATCATCTTCCTCCTGCCTGATAAACTCCTTTTTTTTCCTTCAGTGTAGTTCCTTCTGGCAACAAATCCCCTTGGTTCTTGTTTGTCTGAAGATGCCTTTATTTCCTTATTTTTTTCATACAAAAACCAATTTATATATAGTAAAATTTACCCTCTTTTACTGTACAGTTCTGCAAGTTTTGACAAATGTACACGTTTACATAATTACAACAATCAAGATTTAGGACTGTTCTATCACCCCAGCACATTCTTTTTTTTTTTAAAGTATATTTTCAATGGGTATACAATTCTAGGTTAGCAATGATTTTCTTTTATCACTTTAGAGGTGCCATTTCATTATCTTCTGGATTCCTTTTTTCTGTAGAGAAGTTGCCCATCAAATTTAATATTGTTCTTTTAGAGATAGCATGCCTTTTTCTCTGGATGCTCATAATTTTTTTTCTCTTTGTGTTTAATTTTCAGCAGTTGGACTATGTAATGTTTCTAAGTGTGAGGTTTTTTTAAAAATAAATTTATTTATTTATTTATTTATTTATTGGTTGCGTTGGGTCTTCATTGCTGTGCGAGGGCTTTCTCTGGGTGTGGAGAGCAGGGGCTACTCTTCGCTGCAGTGCAAGGGCTTATTGCAGTGGCTTCTCTTGCTGCAAAGCATGGGCTCTAGGCGTGTGGGCTTCAGTAGTTGTGTGCTCAATAGTTGTGGCTCAATAGTTGTGGCTCTTGGGCTCTAGATCGCATGCTCAGTAGTGGTGGCACACGGGCTTAGTTGCTCTGCGGCATGTGGGATCTTCCCAGACTGGGGATCGAACCCGTGTCCCCTGCATTGGCAGGCGGATTCTTAACCACTGCGCCACCAGGGAAGCCTAAGTGTGAGGTTTATTTAATTACTAAAGTTTTCTTTTTCTTTGTTTCCCCCAGCACTGGACTTCTGAATGGTTCAGGCCCTGTTCCTCAGCCTGTGCCCAGAATTAACAAATTCCCCTGAGAAAATAGTCATCTGTACTAACTCATCTCTGAAAGAGTCTCCCATCCCTGGAATTTCAATCTGTCTCATAATCCTTACTGCCACAGCTCTCTGATGTGTTTGGAATATAATTTTTATAATTTATCTGACTTAATGTTATAGCAGGGACTTTGACCTGTTGTAATCTATTATATTCTAACTAGAAGGGCAAGTCTGAGCCTTCCTCTTCTCATCTCAGCCATGTCATACTTGCGTCCACAGATGGAGTCTTTCTTCTCGGATGACATTGGCTCCATGATACAGAACAAGGCCATTGAGAGAATCATCTCCCCAATGACTCTTCAGCTTTGCCATCTGATCATCTCAGTGGAGAGGAAAGACATGGAGAATGAAGTATTTGCCTCTTTGGAGAAGATGGCAGAGGAACTGGCTCAAGCTAGCGAAGAGTTTGTGCAAATTGCCCAAAGGTAATAATTTTAAAGAACTCAAGCCCTTTACTTTGACACATTTGCAGAAGAAAAAGAGTATAAATAGAGCCTTATTATAGTCTCCTCAGATACTTTTGGAAAGAAGTCAGGTGTGACACATAAATTGATAAAACCTAAAGCAAACCTACTTAATATGTTCTTATTTATTAGTTGGGGTGTAATATCAAGATGCAAACATTTCAGAATTAGCCAACTTGAGTTTTCCACTAAGAAGCAGTTGTATGTCTCATCAAAAGATTTCTAGATTCATGTTTATTTCACAGATTATTTTTTATTATAGAGACAAGAATCTTCAGAGTTGTCTAAACATAATGTTCATGCCTGTCACTCAGTGCATTAGGCCTGATTTTTTACTACTAAATCGGCATGGAAATTATTTCCATATTAAATTCCAGTTCCAAGGTTAATATGACAGGGCCTAGTCATAACAACAGAACCAAACTCTATAAATGAAAATTGAATACAACAAAAGTTTTACATCTTTACAGCCCAAAACTTAATGTAGATGCTAGAACTAGATTTCCTGTGTTTGAATCCCATCCCCACCACTTACTCATTGTTTGGCTATGGCTAAGTTCTTGAAACTTCTCCAGGCCTCCTCTATGAAAGTAGAGATAATAACCAAATCTCATAGGATTGTCATCAGGGTATGAGAAATAGTATACACAAGTCACTGAGCACAGTGCCTGGCACACGGTAACTGATGCATGACTGCTTCATATATATCTTTAAAATAAAAAAGACGTCTCATAAATATTCCCCTCTTTCTTTCAACATGTATTTATTGACTACCTACTGAAGTGTCAGGCACTATTCTAAGTGCTGAAATATAGCATGAAGAAGACGTTCAGTCCTTGCTCTCAGGAGCAGTGGAGCAAACAGAAAAGAAAACGTATAGCTGTATCAACCAGGAAAAGCCAAATATCTAAGTAGAACAGTGAGGAAAGTACAGCTAGTTCAGTGAAGAAGAAATACAAATGAATTTAAAAATCTGAAACATATATTCAATCTTACTAATCCTCAATAGTTCTTTTACCAAACATTTAGCAAAGAAATGTACATTAAAATGCTAAGATACTATTTTCTGGCCCAAAATATCGGCAAAAATTAAAGAATAATGATAATACTCAGCATTGGCAGAAATGGATCATCTTATATACTTAGGATAGAAATGGAAATTGGTGTTTTAGAGGGTAATTTGATAAAATAGATCCAAGACTTTAGAAATATGTACCTGTTGACTCATTAATTCCAATCTTACTAATTTATCCTAAGGAGATACAAATTTGAGCTAAGATGCATTTACAAGGATATTTGTTCTGTCATTACTTAAAATTGTGAAAAAGTAGAAACAAGCTAAATGACCTAGTTTAGTAAACCATGATATAACCTTATGGTGAAACATTAAATACAAAATAGATGCTTAGAATGTCAATTAACATTTATTAATTAGGGGAACTATGTATAGTATTGCTTTACATGGGGAAGTGGGCTATCAAACAAAAATTTTAAGCTAATATAGAGCTAGAATTAACATGGGCAGAGAGTGCTCCTATGATAATGACAACTGTTCCAGGCAAGGGTCATCAGTGGACGCTAAAAGTAGTGGGCAAAAGTTTAAGAAGGAGCCGGATATTTACATTGTCTCTAGGTATCTTCCTGCAGAGTATTTATTCTTTTCTTTTTAAGATTTTTTTTTTTGATGTGGACCATTTTTTAAATCTGTATTGAATTTGTTACAATGTTGCTTCTGTTTTATGTTTTGGTTTTTTGGCCCTGAGGCATGTGGGGTCTTAGTTCCCTGACCAGGGATCCAACCCGCACCCTCTGCATTGGGTGGTGAAGTCTTAACCACTGGACCGCCAGGGAAGTCCTTCAGAGTATTTATTATTCACAAAGGGGAAATGGTAGTTTTACAGAGGAGAAGCCTGGCAGATATCACTCTACCCAAGTGATCAAAGTTAACATCACTGTTATTGGGACAAAAACAGTGCCTGCGGACGTGGTCTACTGAGAAGGACACAGCACCACTTCTATGGAATCATTTTCCAAGACGTAGAACCTGAATCTATCAATAAAATATCAGGGAGTTCCCTGGTGGTGTAGTGGTTAGGATTCAGCGCGTTCACTGCTGTGGCCCGGGTTCAATCTCTGGGGAACTAAGATCCTGCAAGCTGCATGGGAGCAAAAAACAACACAAGTTTGGTACCTCACAGTTTTGAACGTTAGAAGTTGGTGGGCTTGGCTGGTTCCTTCGTTTTGGGTCTCAGAGGCCTAAATCAGAGTGTCCGTGGGCCAGGCTCTTCTGTAGTGGCTCTGGGAAGAATTTGTTTCCAGGCTCATTTGGGCTGTTCCTTGTGGTCATAGGACTGAGGAACCCGGTTCCTTGCTGGCTTTCAGCCAGAGGCTCCTCTTTGCTCTTCAAGGCTGCCTGCATTCCTGTGACCCCTCCAGTGATGGCAGGTCAAGTTTTCCCACACTCACACCTCTCTGACTTTCCCTTTTGCCTTCCTCTTCTGCTTTTAAGGGCTCATGCAATTACACTGACCCACCTGGATAATCCAAGATAATCTCCCTATTTTAAGGTCATTTTAATTGCATCTGCAAAGTCCCTTCCCAGCAGTACCAGATTAACATTTGATTGACTTACCAGGGGATGGGAATTTTGGGGTGGGGGCATCTTTAGAACTGCCCACCACAGGTCTTGGCAATTAAATTTCATACATGTCTTCAGATTGGGGACAATTAGCAAAATTAGAATATCGATTTTGGATTAGATAATGGCATTGTATCAATGTTTAATTTTCTGATTAATTGCTGATCATTGTTTTGTGGTTATGAAAGTGAATGATCTTGTTCTTAGGGAATCCACATTGAATCATTTTAGGGTAAGGAAGCATCACGTCTGGGACTTTCTATATATACCCACACACATACACATAAAGAGAAAGAATGATAGAGCAAACATGGCAAAATGAGAACAGTTGGTGAATCTCATTGAAGGATATTGGAGTATGTTGTATTATTTTTCCAAAAAATTTTGAAATTATTGTCACAAAAACGTTGTTGAAAAAAATACTCATGCTCAAAAGTTAAATGAATTAGAAGCAAAGAGGATTCAAAGCTGTATATGAGTCCTCATACTCCTGATTCCATATTAAAAAGAACTGAAAGCAGGAACTCAAACAGATGTTTGTATACCCCTGTTCACGGCAGTATTATTTTCAACAGACAAAAGGTGTCCACAACCCAAGTGTCCACTGACAGATGAACACATAAACAAAGTGTGGTGTACACATACAGTGGAATATGAGCCTTAAGAAGAAAGGAAATTCTGATACACGCTACAACATGGGTGAAACTTGAGGACTGAGTGTTAAGTGAAATAAGCCAGACACTGAAAGACAAATACTGTGTGATTCCACTTATAGGAAGTTCCTATAGAAGTCAAATTCATAGAGACAGACAGTAGAATGGTGGTTGCCGGGGTGGTGAGGGGCACGCTCAGGATGGGGGGAGATAGGAAGTTATTGGTTAGTGGGTACAGAATTTCAATTCGAGGTGTTGAAAAAAGTTCTGGAGATGGATGGTGGTGATAGATGCACAACAATGTGAACGTACTTAATGCCACTATAACTGTGCACTTAAAAATGGGTAAGATGGGGGCTTCCTAGGTGGCGCAGTGGTTAAGAATCTGCCTGCCAATGCAGGGAACATGGGTTCGAGCCCTGCTCCAGGAAGATCCCACATGCCGCGGAGCAATGAAGCCCATGCGCCACAACTATTGAGCCTGAGCTTTACAGCCTGTGAGTCATGACTATTGAGCCCACGTGCCACAACTACTGAAGCCCACGTGCCTAGAGCCCATGCTCCACAACAAGGGAAGCCACAGCAATGAGGAGCCCGTGCACCACAAAGAATAGCCCCCGCTTGCTGTAACTAGAGAAAGCCCACGTGCAGCAATGAAGACAACACAGCTGATAAAATTAACTAATTAATTTTTAAAAAATAAATAAAAGCTCCTTCTATTAAAAAAATGGGTAACATGGTAAGTTTTATGTTATGTATATTTAATACAGAGATACAAGATATGTTGCCAGAGGGACTGTACATGGTGTGACCCCAATGATGTGAAAAGAAAAAAAAATTCATGGAAAGAAACTGGCCAAAATTTTTACAACAATTTGCTTAGGAGTTTGAGAATAGAGTGATTTTATACTAATTGAACACTCTTTTGTACATTCTAAATTTTTAATGCAATGCATTTTGCACACTAAACTTTGAGAGAAGTTAAATGTCCTTTTCGTCTGCTTCATTAGAAATGCTTTTGCTGTACCATCTGTTCCGGAAAATTAAGTTATTTATAAAGAGAATTATCTGTGCTCGTGACCATGGGATATGGTCCAGCCCATCAAATCAAAGCAACACTGCAAATAATTCCTATTCTGACTTGGGTTTGGTTCCCTCGGCTTTCAGGGCAGCTCCTCCAGCAGTTCTCAGGAAAGGGCAATCAGTACAAAACATGCTAAGTGTTTGGCTGGCAAGTTCCAGCGTTCCTCTCTGCTGGGTAAGCTCTCAGGAGGTCAGAAGGAACTTGCCACATCAGCAGGCCAGCACTGGCAGCAGGGAAGACCCCACAAGAGAGGCCAACACAAGCATATGTTTCCTTTTGCCTAACAGTGTATGATGTGATGAACATTTAGAAAATATGAATGAAATGAGGAAGAAAAGAATTAGCCATAAGCCTATAGCCCATAGATAACCACTGTGAACATTTGGTATATATTGATTCCAGAAATTTTTGCTTTCTCTCTCTCCTTCCCACTCCCTCTTCCCATCCTTTTTTCTTCCCTATCTCTTCATTTTCATTTAAAAAATTCATATAGAGCATATCTATCCATGTGTATATATACGTATATATACACACATATATGTATCAATCACACCTTCTCTCCCCTCCACTTCCAACTTCAGTCTCTCCTGGACCACACAGTTGGAGATTTTCTAGTTACCTTTCTGATTTCTAGCATAATTACACTGTGGTCCAATAAATATTCTATATGATGTCTCTTTTTTATGTAGTTATGCATTTTAAAATTATCCTTTTAATGCTGTACACTGTGCATGAATTAGTTCATTACAACATGAATCCCTGAGTTTTTAGGCTCTAATATAAATTAGTATTGATTTTTTACAAAGGCATAAAGGCAAATCAGTGGAGGATGGTTAGTCTTTCAATAAATAGTGCTGGAATAACTTGATATTCATATACCAAAAAATGAACTCTGATATATACCTTAGATCATACATAAAAATTAACTCAAAATGCACCACAGACCTAAATATAAATCCTAAATCTATAAAAGTTCTAGAAGGAAACATAGGGAGAAATCTTTGAGATCTTGAGTTAAGAACAGATTTCCTGGACACAATACCAAAAGCATGATCCATAAAAGAACAAATTAGATTTTTTCAAACAGTAAAAAACTTTTGCTCTTCAAAAGAAGAGAATATAAGGAGCTACTACTAGAGGATGAAAAGAAGCTGGAGACTGGCAGAAAATATTTATAAAGTGTCTATCTGATAAAGAACTTACATCAAAAGTATGTAAAGAACCATCACATCTCAGTAATGAGAAACAAACAACTTAATAAAAATGGTCAGACGATTGGAACCGACACTTTACCAAAGGAGCTATGCAGATGGCAAGTAAGCACATGAAAAAATTCTCATGAAGATAAAACATTATTAGCCATTAGGGAAATACAAATGAAAACCACAACAAAATAGCATTGCACACGTTATTGCAATGACTAAATTTTAAAAGACTGTACCAAGTGTGGGTGAGGATGTGGAGGAGCCCAACTTCTCACACTGCTGATGAGAATGCAACATGGTACAACTACCTTGGAAAACATTTTGGCAGTTTCTTCAAAAATAAACATATGCCTACTGTCCCCAGGTATTTATTCAAGAGAAATGACAGCATATGCACACATGAAGTTTTATACACCAATGCTCATAGCAGCTTTATTTGTAATAGTCAAAAGCTAAAAACAACCCAAATGTCCATCAACTGGCAAATGAATAAAGAAACTGTGGTACAGGCATACAATGGAATACTACCCAGCAGCATGAAGGAACGAGCTACAAATGACGTGGCTGGATCTTAGAAAGAATTATGCTGCATGAAAGAACTCAGACACAAAAGAGCACATTTTTTTCATCTGCACAGAAATAATGCAAGCTGATCTATGGTGACGAAAAGCAGATCAGTGCCAGGGATAGGTGGGCTGGGGGGCCCAGGCTGAAATGCAGGAACAAGAGAGCACAAAAGGGCATTAGGAAACTTTTAGAGGTGATGCATAGGTGTTCACTATCCTGCGGTGATGCTTTGATGGTTGAATACATGTGTCAAGCTTATTAAAATTACACTAAATATGTGTATGTGACTTCTGGTTTTCCTTAATGTCAACAGCTTATATAGCCATAGTGCAATTTTTAAAACCAGGAAATTAACATTGATAAAATGCTATTAACTACACTGTAGACCTTATTCAAACTTTGCCAGTTTTCCTCCTAATGTTCTTTTCCTGTTCCAGGATCTAATTTAGGATTCCACATTGCATTTAATTGTGTCTCTTTAAGCTTTTCCAACCTGTGACAGTTCCTTATTCTTTGTCTTCCATGACGCTGACACTATGATAAGTCCTGGTGAGTTATTTTGCAGCATATCTATCAATTTGGGTCTGTCAGATTTTTTTTGTCATGATTAGACTGAGGTTAGGTATATTTTGGCAAGGATATCACAGAAGTGATGTGTCCTTCTTCCTGCATTCTGTCATGATGTTGATATATCTTATTACTAGTGATTTTAAACTTTATCATTTGGTTGAATTGCTGCCAGATAGATTTCTCCACTATTTTTCCTTTTGTAACCTGTAAGCGTCTTGGAGTAATTTCTGTAACTGTTCTGCTTCTCTTCAAACTTTCATCCATTTATCCATTAGTGTATCATGCCAGTAAGAACTGTTACTATGATGTTTGCCTAATATTTTTTAAAAATTTCTTTCATTTCTTCTACATATATTAACTGGAATTCTTCTAAATAGAAATGTTATCCTTTCTCTCTCATTTATTTATTCAATTATATTCACTTATTCGATGATTTATACTGGATATTTATTTCATTCCATGGCTTATAATCCAATATTGTCATTATTTATTTTAAATACTGTTTAATTCATTCCAGTTTTGATCATCAGGGATTCCTTCCAGTCAGCAACTGTGTCCTTTTGAAATGTCTCCATTTTTTTAAAGCACTCACTTATTTTTCAGACCTGTCTTGTATTTTTCCAGCCTGAGCCCTGGAATTAGCTTCTTCCCCCAAAGAACCCTGGTTTCTTTTCCTGAAGAATAAGAGCATTTGGAAACCAAGATCTGAGCTTTACATATAGTCATTACTACTGGCGTGTCCTTGCTCCTTGGGCTTCTCAGCAGACAGAGCTAGGAAATATATGTGTGTATCCTAATCCATGGACACACATACATTGATGTTTATTTCCATGTCTTTAAATGCATATATATATACACACATCTCATACTGATATCTCCAATTCCAATCCAACGCCACAAGTCTCTTTCTTACCTTCTCCTCTCCTTATTTGCAGCTTCTTTCTTCAACAATGAGAATCCTGGCTCTCCTTATCCATAATATATTCACTTACGTTCAGCCCTATACACATGAATTGCAGATTTAACCTGTAACCATATGAGAACCAGATTGACTAACTAGAGGGTAGTATTTTTATGCAGTTCTTACTGTTTTTAGCCTGACCCTCAGCTGGAAAAATACTGTTCTCTAGAGTTACTTAGGCGGGTTCTTTTCTTCCCCATCCCCTTCAGTGTTATGCATTTGTAATCATATTCATTTTCTACTGTCATGTTACAAATTATCACCAATTTAGCTGCTGAAAACAACACCCATTTGTCATCTCACAGTGTCTGTGGGTCAGGAGTCTAGGCCTGGGGTTGCTGGTCTGCTGCTGTGGGTCTCATCTGGCTGGGTCAGCTGGGTGACCCAGGTGTGAGCTGGGCCTCAGTCTCACCTGAGGCTCAGGTCCCCTTCCAAGCTCACTGGTTGCCGGCAGTATTCAGTTCTCTGGGATTGGAGAACTGAAGCCCTGAAACACGGCCCTCTCCACAATGTGGCAATTTGCTTCTACAAGGCCAACAGGAGAGTGTCTCTGCTGCTTCAAATCTGTCTCTTCAAGAAGGACCCACTTGCCCACTTAAGGGCTCACTTGCTTTGGTCAGGCCAACCCAAGATAATCCTCCTTTGATTAACTCATGCCAATGATTAGGGACCTTAATTACATCAACAAACCTCTTTTCCCTATAATATAACATGATCACAGGGTGCCATCCCATCCTATTCACAGGTCCCACCTACACTCAAGGGGAGGCCGTTACATAGGGTGTGTACACCAGGGGATGAGAGCCTTAGGGGAGATCTTAGAATTCTGACACCTTCAGTGATTAGTTAGGTTCATTTGTTACTTTTCATATTTCCTTTTGGGATTTCCCCACATTCTGGTTGATTTTGACATGTGTGTATTTTTTAATATCTTCTTTCTGATATAAAGGGTATGTTACTGATATTGGTGTGCACTTTCATTATTTTACTTAATAAATCATGGGGATCACACATATCACTGCATAGAAATTTTCCTTACTTTTTCATATGGAGTTATATAATAACTCCATTGTGTGTACAAAGGCACTGGTCTATGAATGGACAGTTAGGTTGTTTCCAATATTTGAAATTATAAACAATGCTGCAATAAATAACCTTGTGCATATGTACTTTCATATTGTTGGAAGAGGTAGATTCCTTGTAGTGAGATCTGGGTTGAAATATATTATATATAACATGTTGGATCTATTGAAATATAATAAGGTTATTAGCCCTTTGTAGTATATGTTAGATTATGTTATTAATCCAACACACACAAGTGACAAAAGAAAAGTGTACGGTGCAGACTTATATTATTAGGTTTATAAACATTGACTATATTATACATTAAGGTTAGTAACTCTTTGTCTGTCATATATATTGCAAAAATCTTTTCCCAGCTTATCATATGTCTTTTGACAATTTTTACGTTTTTTTTTTTTTTGCCATGGAAATTTTAAATTTTTTATGTAGTTAAATTTATCAACCTATTCTTTTATTGCCTTTGGGTTTTGAGTCATAGTTACAAATGTTTTCTCACACCACGATTAAAGAGGAGGGACTTCCCTGGTGGTGCAGTGGTTGAGAATCCACCTGCCAATGCAGGGGACACAGGTTCGATCCCTAGTCTGGGAAGATCCCACATGCCGTGGAGCAACTAAGTCCCTGCACCACAACTACTGAAACCTGCATGTCTAGAGCCCACGAGTCACAACTACTGAGCCCAAGAGCTGCAACTACTGAAGCCTGCATGCCTAGAGCCCATGCTCCACAAGAGAAGCCACAGCAATGAGAAGGCCGCGCATCACAACAAAGAGTAGCCCCCACTCGCCACAACTAGAGAAAGCTCGCTCACAGCAACAAAGACCCAACACAACCAAAAATAAATAAATAAATAAATCTTAAAAAAAAACCTGTTCCCTGGGTTCTGGGTGAGATTGCAGACAGAAGATATACATAATGCCTATGTTGGCATAATTCCTGAACTGTCAGTGCTTCCAGACAAAAGAAAAACGAGTTACTTATAAAGGAAGGTCAATTAGACTGGTATCAAATAGACTGGCTTCAGATTTCTCACCTGTAACTCTAGAGGCCAGAAGATGCTGGTATTGAGTCTGTGGGCTGCAGAAAGGAAAGGCCTCCCGCTAAGAACGCTCTATTCAGACAGCTTATCATTAACCTGAAACAAGAAGTATATAAATGCAGATTAGCAAGGACTCAGTGACTATATTACCATGTACCCCAACTCAAGAAATCAAGAAAACCAAGAAAAATACTGATAAACAACTCTAACCCACAAACAGAAACCAAAGACCTCAAGATAAGGGAAGATGAAGAAGAAGAGAACTTTATAAAGGATGACAGCATTGCATCTTGGAATGATTAAGAATCAAATTCTTGAAAGAGAAGATGCAATGCTAAGGGAAACTCTGGTTGTGTTTTCAAATTCAAAACATTAAACTATCTTGGCTAAATCTAAATGTAGGGATGGGAGTGAGGGGAGAAAGGAGGACTGGAAAATATTCCAAAGGTCTCAAGGAAGAGGGAGGAAAGTTGGGAAGTTCAGCAGGTCATCAGAAGACTCATTTGGGCAGATCATCTCAGGGTTTCTCCTCTGTGTGAAGTACCTGGAACTCAAGGTCGAATATTCGAACACAGCTATTAATTGCCTTAACACTGGAATCCACAACTTCATTTCACATATACAACCTTGATCCTTGACCACTTTGTTTCTCTTCCAGGAGAAAACCCAGGAAGTTAGGAAGTGGGTGAGGGCCCCAGCTCTGCAATTGAACAGCTGCCAGGATGTGGCACAGTCGTAATTATGGGCTGAATGGTCTGAGTGTCAGATTTATGGGCTGAGCAGCTGATGTGCAAATTCTCCATAAGGAGTCAAAAGTAAAATAAGGGACGACAACAGCTGTGACATATTTTCTCTATTCCTTTCCCCCAGTGTTTCTATATTTTGCTGTGCTGGGTTGTTTGGGTTGATATGATTCTGCACACTGGGAACTCAGGGCATATTTTACATGAGGGTTGCTGGATTGTTTGGGGTAGGAAGGAATGAGGAGCATTGAAGTCAGCTGTCACTAGGTAAGGGATCAAAAACTGAGAGGAGCTTCTCTGAGATCACTCAAGCTGGCACTCTGTCTTCCCAGCCTGCAAGTCCAAAGGCACAGAGCTCTGCCTCATTTGCAAAGAATAACCACGATATGATCAGGCGAGAGGGGGTGGGACTTTTCTTGTTTTGTTTTGTGTGGTTAGGGATTATTACTGAAAAAGAAATGTTTGCAATCACATGAACAAAACAATTGCTGTGGACATCTGTCTTCACGGAAACTGATTTTTGTTACACAAAACATCTCCTCCTGATAACATGGACAGCAATGAGATTCTAGAAATTTCTTCCTTACAAAAAGAGGCTTATCGTTTTTTTGTAGTAATTAAACATGTTCATTGCAGAGAAAATGAGAGCAATTCAAAAAGGAACAAAGCATATTTTAAGACGCCAAGATAGAACCACAGTTTGGTGATTATCCTTCTAGATAAGTGGTTCTTGACATAGATCTATATTTAATTGAAAACAAATGAGATCTTGCCATACACGGCATTCTATAGTTTGGTTTTATTCACTCAATATCACCTCTTGGAGAGGCTTCTGTCACCATGCATATAGACCTACACCACCACTTTAATGGCTTCATAGTGCTCTGTGACTTCTATGTATCATAGCTTCCTTATGGGCATGTTTCTTTTTTGTAACATTACATTCATGGAGTGTTGGTAAATGCTGAGCAAAAACATGTCTGTCCAGGCTGGCAGGAGACTCTGAGGAAGTGTGGCTCCAGGAGGAAATGGGGGCTACTGCCGAGTCTCTGATCCTGTCTTCAAGGAACGTCATGCTGGTAGCTCAGAAGCTCCATCTTCAGCCGGAATGTCGGAGCCACCAGGAAGAATTAGTGACCACAGCTCAGCAGATCCTGGTGGACACCATGAAGGTGAGGCTGATGTCAGAGCTGGCTGGCCAGTTGGTCTCGACAGAGAGCTCATTGCTGGGAAGCATGGATGGGACATGTCATTCCCACAAGGGATATCCACCCCAGAGAGAGAAACCTGCCCAAGTTTATGCCAAGATCACAGACACAGAGTTCATTACCAATTTAATAAATGCTAAATGTGGAAGCTGCCATAGGGAGCGGGGTTAGAGTTAGAGTCTATGATCTTAAACCCATGTGCAACCCCTCATCCCCCACACTTGGCCACCAAACCATAATAGTAAGGGATGTGTTTCCCATCCTACCCATGACCAGGAGCTATGGCGAGGAGCTACCGAAACCTCTGCAACTCTCAGCGTATGTGGCTAACTTGCTGCATTGCCTTACACCTGGGAGAATCTCAGGATAACCCCTCAACCTCCAAATACTCCCTATTCTCCATCCTGACATTCCACCATTTGCCACAACTCTTTTCACCTGGGACATTGCTTCTTCTTAGAATCTATATACCTAAATATTATCAAATATAATGTTCTTCATTAAAACTTTAGTACTGTGGGTTATTGGGAGGGAGTATTGTTTGTTTGTTTGTTTAGGCTGCATTGGGTCTTCGTTGCTGCACGTGGCCTCGCCTAGTTGCAGAGAGTGGGGGCTACTCTTCATTAGGGTGCGTGGCTTCTCAGTGCGGTGGCTTCTCTTGTTGCTGAGCACAGGCTCTAGGCGCGCCAGCTTCAGTATTTGTGGCACGTGGGCTCAGTAGTTGTGGTTCACGGGCTCTAGAGCGCAGGCTCGGTAGTTGTGGCACACCAGCTTGGTTGCTCTCAACATGTAGGATCTTCCTGGATCAGGAATCAAACCCATGTCCCCTGCATTGGCAGAAGGATTCTTAACCACTGCACCACCAGGGGAGTTCTGGGGAGGGGGGTGTAGCTGTAATTTAACAGCTCCTCATTAAAGTAAGATTGAAATGGGGAGATGAGAGAGGCAGAGCCAGAGGGCTTTGGCACCTGCTGATGGAAGGAGGAGAAGGGAAGAAGGGCAGGCTCTTGGAAGTGGTTGGGTACCAGCTCTGTTGAAGGGGATGAACAGAGTGGTCAGGGGGCAACACAGTCAGACCTGGAAAGATTTCTTAGCGGCATTTCTTGGACAGGCCATCTCGCCAGCCCCCATCATCCTCGTGCAAATAATAAGTCCTTTCTAATCACTCTTTGCTCGTGATGTGTTGGTTACCATGTGGACAGTTGACTGTTCCTCTTCTAATCTGAAGCGAAGGGCGCTTCAAAGCCGGATTGGATCCCACATTAAATGCAGCTCAACTTAGAGGGGCTTACATTTTCAGCTAAGCCTAATGTTTTCTTTAAACGTCACTCTTCGGTGACATCATCATCATTCTTATTACTATTCTTGTCTCAGATTCTCTTTAGTCTTTTGGAGGACGTTTATTTGTGCGATGGGGGTAAAGCAGCTGCCGTTACTCTCGCTTCGGCTCCAGAAACGTGCAGGCATTTTCCAGCTTCTCCTCCCCTGATTTCCCAAACAGGTCCTGCTACTGGAAGACGCGGCGGTGGCGAGGAAGATGGTGCGAGCGGCGGGCTGGTGCCTGACCTGCCTGGACGCGCTGGAAGCGGCGGGCGACGCGGCCTCTCTGCGCGGCCCCTTCGCCGACCTGGCGGCGGCGCTGCAGAGCCTGGGGGCCCTGAGCGCGCGCGGGTCCGGGGAGCGCCTGGGCCGCGCCGGCCGCCTGCTGCGGGCTTGCGTCCCCGCGCTGCTCGTGGCCGCCCGCGGCCACCTCCAGCGTCCCCGCGACCCGCGGCTGGCCGCCACCCGGCGCCACGTCTTCGCTCTGGCCAGGAAAACCCTGGGCGAGGTCCTGGGGCGCCTGGAGCCCGGCGCCGCAGTCCCGGAGGCCCGCGCCCCGCACGGTGGCCTCCCCCGGAGCCTGCGGCAACTGCGGGAGCGGCTGGCGGCGCCCGGGCCCGAACGGCTGCGCGGCGGGCTGGACTCGCCGCTGGCGGCCGTGGTCTGGCACTGCATGCGCCTGGCCGCCTGCTCCCCGCTGCCCGAGCGCCTACGCCTGGTGGCCCGCTGCCGCCGGCTGCTGGAGCTGCGGAGCGCCGGCGCGCGGCGCCTGGACCCGATCGACCGGCCTCCGGGGACCGGCGAGGGGAGCCAGGAGCCTGGGGACGAGTGCGCGGCGCTCTGGGCCGCGACTGAGGACCTCTCCCAGGGGGTCCGCATGGGGCTTCTGCGCCAGATCCTGGATACGTTCACCGACACGCAAAGTCCTCTTCAAAGGCTGGTCAGGGCTGCCCTGGCATCTCCCCCAGTCTCCTCCCGGTGCAATGGCGAGGCCTTGCCTGAGAGCCTCCAGCTTCTCCATGCTGCTTTCCATGACCAGGCCAAGCGGATGCTCAGAGTGGCTCACTTGGTCTTGGTTTGCTGCCCACGACAGCAGACTGGCAAAGACATGGAGGCCACCATGGCAGGTCTTCAGGGGCTTGTGATCAGAGTGCAACAGTGTTTCTCACAAAGCCCCCGAGGGTCTGGTCTGGACTGGAGCCCTACTGCCTTGCAGGTTCTGCTTCAGGAGTGGGCCAGGGCATCTGAAGGCTTATTAGCATGTTTTGATGATGTTCTCGATATTCCTGAGTTCCTGAGTGTGTCCATTCAGGAAATGACCAAGCACTTGGATTTCTTCACATGGGCTTTGAGGAGTGGGTATTCCAGAGAGTTTTCTCCACTTGTGGCGTATTTACAAGGTCGAGGGACACACATAGTGCAGGTGATGAGCAGGTATGTGGACCGAGATCGAGATCCCATTTTCCGGAATGGCCTGAGAGTCTTGATCCAGCAGCTGGAGCAATCCTCCCGGGTCCTAGGTGCAGCTGGGGAGCGCTGTGCAGGTGGGCAGGGCTCTCAGGACACAGATGCACTATTAACCATGGCGAAACGTGTGATCTCTTCAGCTCAGAGCATCCGAGAGGGGCTGGATGGAACTAACCACCCAGATATCCTCAGTCCCCTTCGAGACCAAGTCCAGAGGTTTGACATGGCTAAGAGACAGCCTTATTTCATTCTCTCCAGCGTCCAGGACTGCACAGCTCTTGAACTGAAACACCCAAGGGAGCCTCGGTTGGGAAAAAGCGATCCAGTCACCTCCTACCCACCTAGGGATCATCTTTTTTGCCCCTTGATTCTTGACACCCCTCTACAGAAGAGGGGACCTCCACTCCCCACCATCAGCAAACCCATCCTTGCTGTAGAGAGCCTGAGCCACCAGGGCGTGACCTCAGCTCACAGCATCCTGCAGGAACAGGATGCAGCTATGGATACAGCTCAGGAGGCCCTGGCTGGAAAGGGACCACTGGGGTCAGAGAGGATGACTGGACTCCGAGAAATCCCATCACTGGTACCTTCTATTATTGACCAAGCAAGGGAGACAGAACATTGTACAACTGCTAGAACTGATAGGCTTCTGGAAGTGGCTCTTCAACTGTCTGGGAAAACCAGGGAAACTAGGCAAGGTTTGGTAGCCATAGCTGGTGACTGGTATTCTCTGTGTCAGCAGCTGTTTTGCAACAACCCAGCAGCTGATCTTCAAGAGAACATGACAGTGTTCATGGAGCTACAGCAGAGTTTAGCCTCAGTGGTTCAACTAGCAGTCAAAAGTGGGCCCATGGATTTGGGTAAGAAGGATTCTGACTCAACTGGGCATCCAGAAGCACATTTACAAGTGCAAGGCAGATTGGAGGAGGCAGAGACCTGTGCTAAACAGCTTTTGGGCAAAGTTCTGGCCTCTGATGGTTTACAAGCCCCCAGGTTGTGGGAGGAAAGCATCGAAGATGGATGCCTTCTATGGTCAGTGACTGTCCAAGACCTGCTCCAGTGCTTGGAGAGGCTCAGCGGGAGACAAGGCCTGTTCCTACTCCCCCTGAGACAGGCTGTGAAGGACCACCAGGGGCTGCAGGAAGGGTTGGCTCAGGCAGCAGATGTTTCTCAAAGGCTACAAGAGGCTGCCAGCCTGTCTTGCCTTCTGTGTGGGGATGAGCAGGTAAAGGCTGAGATCTCCTTTCTGTGCAGGGAAGTTCGTGTGCTCACAGATGCTCTGCTGGATGCAGCACAGATCCTGGCCTCCTCCCCCAAACCATCTCCCAGCCTGTCCACACGCTTTGAACTTCTCTGCTTGGAGCTCACCCTTCAAGCCAAGGCCCTGACTGGCCATCTCAGCAGCATCCATGCAGACTATGAACATGTCCTTCAAGATGCCTTCTGCCCAAGGCTCTCTGTCTGCAAAAACCCCCAGACCCGGCCAGAAGGCTCTCTGGAAAGAATGGTGTCTGGTATCCAAGCTGTGCAGAGAATTGTGGCTGGAGGTCAGGAGTCTGGGCCCTGCCAGGAAGACGTTCTCGTAGCTCTGGAGAGCATCCTCGTCCTCACCAAGGAGGTGGCCCAGCGGGTCTCTGTGCTCCAAGGATGCCCAGAGGACTGGCTTCAGCAGGAGTGGGCAGCCAAGGCCCACCATGCTGTGGCCCAGCTCCGGGCCTGGAAAGGTGGTCACACCGAGGCCTGGAGACTCTTGGTCCAGTGCTTGAAGCCCAGTGATGAAGAGGACCCCACCCAGCTGCAGCTCCACCATGGGGAGGGTGCAACTGGAGCCGCTGAAGCCAGCACCATAGATTCTCAGGGTGCTGCTCCAAGAGACACCCCAGGGAGCTCAGTGGGGACCTGCACTGCTGATCCAGGCATCACCGGGACAGTCGCAGACCTGGGCACGGTAGGAAAGTCAGCATCTCTCCTTCTCCCCCATCTCAGCCTTCTTCCCAGGCACCAAAGCCCCCTGTCAAGTTCCAGAGAAAGCCCTCGTGGCGCCCACGTGTGTAATTCACATCTGGCAGGCAGCACAGGGCAGCTTTGGAGAATCCAAGATCAGGAACCAGACTGCCTGGGCTGCTCCTGCCTTAACCATTTCCAGATTCTGAGACCTTAGACAAGGTTCTTAGCTATCTTGAACTTTAAGATCCTAGTCTAGAAAATGGGAACATTGATACTTTCCTGGCAGAGGCTTGATGAAAGTATCCATGTAAAATACTTGCACTCGCCTGGAACACAGTTAGTGCTGTGTAGGGGCACTAATATAATGATTAATGTCCATGAGGTTTTTCCCACAGCCCCATCTGGAGGGGGTTCCCCTTGCTGTGACCGACAGCACTCCTTCTGTGGATCGGACTGCTTCAGGCCACCTTGACCTCCACGATGTTACCTCCCTGCTCCAATCAGGGTTCTTTAGTTTGCAAGCGGCAGGAATCCAACTTGAATGCTCGCAGGCAAAAAGATTTACCAGAAGGCTGCTGGGTCTGTTGAAGGCCCTCCACACACTGTCATTTCCTTCTGGGGCACCAGACAGTGTCAGGCATTGTGGAGCCCAAACATTTCATTTGCTTACACCGACCGTGGGAGATATAATAGGTTGGCAGTGCCCACCCAAGAAGTTCCCCGGCAGATGTGCTCAGCCCAGCATTTTGTGCACAGCCTGATCTGTCCCCTCCGTGACCTTATGCTTGGCTGCACAGACCCCCTCCCCAGACCTTTCCCTGGGCTTTCTCCCAAGATAAAGCTGACCAGACCGTGTGTTTCTCCACCCCATTACTCTTTACTTCATTTTTTCTTATTAAAATGTCATTTCCGTGAGAAGGGCCCTGTTCCCAGATTCGGCGGGAGGAGGCAGGCACAGTGCCCTTGCTCCTGCAGCCCAAGTCCTCTTTGCTCAGACTGCCCCTGTCTTCTTGGCTCCTGGTCTCACGAATTCAGACATCCTGCCAGCACCTCCTGATCTCTTTTTCCGTAGGGTCTTTCTGACTTAATGCTGCTGATTTCACTGACAACACATTCTGTTTCTCTCAGTTCACCGGACACAGTCCCCTTCTCAGCAAAGCCTCCCGACATGCACATTTCAGAGAACTGACCTCCCAGGCCAGCCAGCACCCAGGATGGTGAGAACAGCAGGCTTCTTCAGCCCCCGTCACCACTTCTGTCCACGAAGGGGTGTCACCTCTCCTGTTGCAGGCCGCTTTCCTCTGGGGGAAGGGCAAGGCCTCGCCTTCCAAGGTTCCTACCCCAGCGAAGCACTGTCCTTCACACATGTAATTCCAGTGCATAAAAGGGGACAGTAGGGGCAGTGGTCCTGCTGGGAGGGCTACCCGCCGGGGGGGAGGGCAATCGGAGAAGGGAGAATCAGCATCTGTGGTGCGTGTCTGCTCCACTGTCGCACGCCCTGGGGCTCCTGGGGGTCGGAGACACCCTCCACACAGCACAGAGCAGCACCTCCAACTGTGAGCCCCTGAGGGAGGACATGGCCTTGGGCAGGGGCATCTTCTGGGCACTTGTAAGTCACAAGCTGGAAATTCTTTATTCCAGTTACAGGCTCTCCAACAGAGTCCTAGCCGCCTTTATTATTGAAGAGCCTGGAGACACGTCTAGCTTTGTATGCTTACGGTCCCTGACAGTTGAATATGACACATGAGTTGAAAAGAATATTTCCTAGTTTCCTGTCCCTTGACTCAAGGCCTACCAAATTGCATGTTTGCCCTTTTTCCCCTTGTTTTTTTTTTTTTTTTTCCCCTTGTTTTTAATCACTACGGTTGAGTCCTTGTCTCGGTTGAGTTCTCTCCTTTCTCTTCATGTCACCTACTCCCGGGCCCCATCTGGGCAGCCTGCTGGCCCTCAGTGTGTTGGTCCTTCTCCAGAAAGGCTCTGACTTGCCCCTCATTCAGGGGGCACCCCAACCTGTCTAAAACAAGGCCAACGAACAGTTTTCAGAAGGTGGGGAGTTATTTAATTGAAGACGCAATAGAAAAAAAACCAGTGACTTCTCAATATGCACTAGCATAAAAAAATCTAAACTCTCAGCCACTAAAGTTCAAGGACTTCATCTTACTCATCTTTAGATCCTTCAGGACAAGCACAGTGTCTGGGGCATCACAGGTGCACAGTAAGTGATTTAGATTGCTTGCTGGGATGCTGAAGACAACCTTGAAGGGCAGAAGAGGTTCAAATTTGAGGCAAAATGGTCATGGGAGAGATGGAGCAGACGTTCTAGATGTCTCCTGAGAGGAGGGTAGTTTTGAGTTGAGCTTCAAAGGAAGTTCAGGATTTGTATTTGCCAGGGAGGAGAGGAAGGACATTCCAGGCAATAAGAGTTCCGAAGTGAACTTGGTTTGCAGGGGGCTATGAGTCAGGAGGGCACATACCTGTACTCAGATGTGCTCCCAACGTGGAAGTGAATACCTTATGGCTGGAGGGGAAAATAGCCTGCAGTTAAGCCTTCACTAGGGACACCGTGCACCGCCTCCCCACTCACCTGGCTGGTTGCTCTTCTCAGCGTCTGGATGACTTCTGAGTCGAACCCAAACAATCAGGACTCTTCCCACATGCTTGGCAGCTGTTGCCTCTACTTGCTCCTGGGCCAAGCATCCCAATGTGGAGCACCCAAGCCCCAGGGCAGGTCACCTAGATCCCAGCCTCTGTGGTCTCCTGGCTCCAGACTCACATACGTCCCCTTGTCTGTCACATGGCAACAACTTGCTGAAACACCCCCTGAGCTCTACAGCCACAGCCAAGGGATGTGATTCACCCAACCCCTTCCTGGGACCATTGGTCTCCTGATTTCACGTTGTTAGTGCAGCTGCCTTCCTGCATGCTCGGTAGTGACAGGAGCACGATAAAGACTGGACAGAGTGGCCAACAAGGTGGGGGTGGAAGCGACACATGCCTGGAGCAGTTATCCTTTGATTTCCACTCCTCTCCTGGTGAAATACTTGCTACATATACAGCCTCAGACCAAACAGAATCATGAACTTGTATTTCCCAATTTAGAGAGAATGTGCTATATCACACTCATACTTTCCTAACAGCTATGCTATGACCCTAACAGCTACGCAGCATTAGTGTGCTGCGTTGGGGTCTTGGGGGAGAAGTTGGGGTGCAGGAAGGCCCAGAGATTCCTCCTACCGTGTTCTCCTTTCTACCTACACCCAGGGCACAGCCCCTTCCCCCAGGAGCTCAGGATCTGGTGGGTGGGGCAGAGAGACATCAAGGCCACTCTTGACACTGTGTTACTGGGCTTACCTTCAAGTGCAGAACACCTGGTCTCGATTCCAGAGTCTGGAAAAGGCTTACGGGAGACCTCACTCAGGGTCCAGAAAAGAATAAAGTGGCCTCGCCCACTTCTGGATGGCAGAAGCTGCTGTTTTTCTCACTAGAAAATAATAAGCAAGTTAATGTGGAAAAGTAATTATTCATACCAGAGCTGTAGAGTCCTTTCACATAGAGTAATTGAAGTGAAACTGTCCCAAAGTTGGGACATTCGAGGGTTCCTGAATTTCTTCAGGGAGCTAGAGAGTCTCCCTTCTCCCAGGTAAGGCCTAAAAAGTCACCAAAGGAAAGAAAATGTGATATTTAAACCATACTGGAATCTGAGCCTGCCGGGCTGCAGTTTATGCAAATTCTGGGGATGGAGCAGAGTAATAGGGATTCGTTGTTTCCTCGTCTTACTATTTTCCTAAGTATTTGGAGGAGATTGTCAAGAGCTGCTGGCATGTGGGGATCAGGAAACCCTCTTGATTCCCACTCTTCTTCTTTTTTTTTTTTTTATTATTTTTGGCTGTGTTGGGTCTTCGTTGCTGCACGTGGGCTTTCTCTAGTTGCAGGTGAACAGGGGGTGCGGGGTGTGGGGTGGGTACTCTTCGTTAGGTGTGAGGGCCAGCTCCTCATTGCAGTGGCTTCTCTTGTGGCGGAACATGGTCTCTAGTGCACGGACTTCAGTAGCTGTGGCTCGCGGGCTCTAGAGCTCAGGCTCAGTAGTTGTGGCCCATGGGCTTAGTTGCTCTGTGGCACATGGGATCTTCCCAGACAAGGGATCAAACCCATGTTCCTGGCATTAGCGGGCGGATTCTTAACCACTGCGCCACCAAGGAAGTCCCCCTACTCTTCTTTTAAAAATGGTGAAGCCAGTAACACCCCCACTGTAGTTCCAAGGTCTGAGCTTCTGGAGTTTCATCAGTTCCACCCTGCCTTCTTCTTACAGCACCCGCATAGCGGCACCCACGGCAGCTCCCCCAGCTGCCCAGACTGGTTGCAAGCTGAGCTGGACCGGCCTCTCCCAGAGGATGGCAGCGTGGACAGAATCAGCCAGATTGCCCAGGAGATGGCCGAGGAGGTGCTCCTGATGGCTCAGAGTCTGAGGAGGAGAGGCTGCACCTTGGTATCTGGCCTTCCGTGGGTGATGGGGGGACTGGGCACCGTGGGGGAAACGGGGCTCTCAGCTGCTGCCCAGCAGGAGCTGGGATAGCCAGGCAGCTCCCAGGGCCGAGGGGCCGCACGCGGGGCTGTCAGGCACACAGCATTTTTTGGTGCTGTCTTCTCTATGTGGGCGTATCACGGAGTTCACTTTATTTCTCTCTTCCCTCCTCCTGTGCACTTGTTACTAAGGCTTTGTTTTAGTCCATCAGGGAAGATAATTTGCCAGAATCTGCAGTTTAATAAAATCAAGGACTTAGGCATATCCCAGAGGATGAACTGAAGGGCGCCAGTTACAGCTCTAAAAATCCCCCCAAATAGAGGTAACAGGACCGCAAGCTCCTGAAGGATAGCCATTCAGGGCCAGCACAGCCTGGAGGGGATGCGGGCTGCTTTCCACCGGCGTTAGGTGGGGGGCACCTTCAGCCACAGGTCACCTGTTCTAATTCTCTTTAGCCCTCTTTTCGATTCAGTGTAGTTAAGCATCATTTACCATCAACACACCAACACTGAAAAAATAAAAGCCCATTCACTGAGTGTGAGGACCAGAAGGAAGAGATAGAATGGCACCAAGAGCCATTTAGAAAACGCCTTCCAGTGTAGGTCTGCTGGGCCCTCATGGCCTCCCAAATCCACAGCTGGGTCAGGTGGGATAGAGGAGGGGGGCCCCGTGAGAAGGTTAAATGTCAGACGAGGTCACTGCAAAGTCAAGCCCAGCAGCCCCACCACACCCAAGACAGACCTTTTGTTGCCCTCTTCTTTCTCCCAACCCCTGTCCACTTGAGTTAGTTTCTCACTGGAACAGTTACCCCAAGGTCATTAGGTCAGAAAGGAGAGCAGTTACGTCTTCTTGCTGCCTCCCATTTCCAAACATCTCAGATAGTCTCACTTGTATGGGACTTGGGTGCTGATGGTGCCTTGTGGCTGAGGGCCCAGGAATATGCGAATCCTCCAGCCCGTGGAGTTCCCTGGGGACATGGGCTCATAAAGGGAAACGACCAAAGGAAGAGCAAGTGGTACACTTTAAGAGTGAGGCTAGTGCCTGGTAAAATGGAGTGACTGTGCAGAATTTTCGCCGAAACCCCCCAAGTCTCGATCTTAATACCAGCCAGGTTTTAACAACCAAAGTACCTGGTGCTCTTGAGGAAAACAGAGGAAAGAGTTTTAAATGGCTGATGGGGGTGCCTCGTGGCATGTAGAGGCCCCTCAACAGGCACGGGGGCAGAGCAGTGATCTCAAGACAAGCGCATTTGCAACTCTTCAGCCCTGAGGCAGGGAGCAGCACTGGAGGGAGCAGGGAAGAAGCTGGGGAGGGGGGCTGAAGGCTTCCCTTGGAGAGGCAGAAAAGGGAAGCACCTCCTTTCCTGGCCGAGGTCTACGAAAGACTATTCTCATGTGGTTTGAGTTTTCTCTGGCACCTTTGAGACCCAGGTTATGAGTTCTGGAAAATTCCAGCTTGACCCCCTTCACACAGGGAGGTGTTCTTCCTAAAGACTTTCCAGGATGGCATGACCTTCCTCATGACCAGCATCACGACCTTCATCGGCACCATCTGTGTGCCGGCAGAGAACAGTGGCCACTCCTCAGGTCGTTTATCCAGGTCAGGGAACTGTCGCGGTGATGAGTACAAAACAGAATACCCACGGGGAGAAAGAGGGGTTCTCCCACCCTCCTCTCTCCTGTTTCCTTGGTATTCGTTTTCATTCTTATCCTAAAGACCAGTGATTCTGAAATCAGGTAATCAAACCCACATTTGGTATGGGGAGAGAGCTGACAGATGCAGAGCTTGCCCAAACCCAAGTCTTATCCAAAGAGAAGTAAAGTACATATTTTAGGACTCATCTGCTAACTGGGAGGGGGAGAGGGGCATATGATAAAAGAAATTCTCCAGGGTGTGAGGACTCATGTATCCTCCTGGAACATCATAAAGAAGTCATGCTGCCTTAGATGTTTGGGATGGGGTTTAGTTTGGGGTTGCAACGTCAGTTTTTTTTAAAAAGAAAGAGCAACATAGTGACAAATAACCTGGCACAGATTGGCGAATTTAGGACTGGCCGCTTGGGTTCTGTGTTTCAAAGAGGCTCTCCCTTTTTATTTTTAATTTATTTTTATTTTTTTAAATTAATTTATTTTATTTATTTATTGGCTGTGTTGGGTCTTCATTGCTGCACACGGGCTTTCTCTAGTTGCTGAGAGCAGGGGCTACTCTTCATTGTGGTGTGCAGGCTGCTCATTGTAGTGGCTTCTCTTGTTGTGGAGCACAGGCCCTAGGCACGTGGGCTTCAATAGTTGCAGCACATGGGCTCAGTAGTTGTGGCTCACGGGCTCTAGAGCACAGGCTCAATAGTTGTGGCGCACGGGCTTAGTTGCTCCGCGGCATGCAGAATCTTCCCAGGGCAGGGCTCAAACCTGTGTCCCCTGCATTGGCAGGTGGATTCTTTACCACTGCGCCACCTAGGAAGTCCAAGGCTCTCCCTTTTTAAAAAGGCAGGTTTCTCCGACTGGTCTGCTATAGAGCTTGGACTTGCTTGAATTAGGCATTGGACACATCTGTACCCACTCCTTTCTCATCTGGAATTGCAAATACCTCTAATAAACTAGGCCTCTGACATAAGTTTATTAAGATTGTTGTCTTCCTTACTGGAGAAGCTGAGACAGCGTGATACACAGAGGAGAGGGAGCCGGGAAGTGGCCTCCACCAGGGCCAGCCGTTATGAAAAGAATGGGGCAGACAACATTAAGTTCTGTCTATTAGGTTAGTGTCCATCCTCATGGCATTTAGGGGCTACCTCAACAGGGCAGATACAATAAAGAGTCTGACTTCATTTTTAATGTTCGCTGACAGCCCTCAAGCCTCACCCACTCCTCCTTCTTCCACTAGTGCTCCACATCTGGACAAGCGAATAAAAAAGCCCAGACACAGTCTCCTTTGGTGCCAGTGGGAAGGTCAAACTACAAACTACACGCCCTGGCTGATGTATGGGAACCCTCACCTTGGCTCCATCCCCTGACCACAGCAAAAGCCAGGTGCATCTCCTTTCCTTGTTCTCTGAAGTCTTTTCAGACATGGTTAGGAGCCTGCCCCGCCCAATCTCCCCAGAAAGCCTCATCACGTGGATAATAACCATTTTCATACCTTTTTTTGGTTCATGTATGGCATCATTTGTCTCGACATCCAAATCTGGAGAGGAAGGGTCTATCCTGTCTTTGCAGAGTGGCTACAACAGCAGGGCCTGTGGCATTTCCTGGGTTTTCCTTTTCCAACCTATGTCTACTTTCCTACAGCCTATTGAAGGGCCACTGACCTGCGCACCCCAGACAGCAGGTGAAGTTTTGGTTTCAGTTCCGCATCCGTTGGAGCAGCCCATCCTTCATCTGTATTAGTTGCCTCAACATTTATCATTCATTATGTTTAAGATTTTATTTGAATAAAGGGTTCTGTTGCTTAAAAAAAAAAAAAAAAAAAAGGAAAGAAAAGGAAACTGCTGCTCTTGTCCAAATTCCTCTTTTCAAATGAAGAAAAATAAGATCCAGAAAGATTAAAATTTCAAATCAGCTAACCAAGAGGTGGCTTCTCCCACCATTAATTATTCATGCCCAGCTGGGAAGCTCTACATGTGACTGTAGTCCTTTGCCCCTTTGATCAACCCAAGACCTCCTTCAACCTGCATGTTCCCCACATCTGGCCCTTCTTTGGGGCCTCATTTCTGCCCTGGGCCTGCTGAAAACTCTCTCTGAGCCAGTGCAGGCCACGGCTCCTGTGGAGAATGTCTAGCTCAAGATGAGGAGGCTGGGTCACCTTCCCTTCCGCAGCCCCCGTGGACAGATGGGCCCGGACCACCGCATTCTGTGGTTTTCAGGAGAATAAACTTGTTACTAACCCGGAGTGTCTGGTCTCGAAGCCTCTGGAAGAGGTTCAGGAGATCATAGTTTCAGACGAAGCTAAAATATGTTCATTCTGGGGCTGAAGTAAGTTATGTCGAGCAAGTTTGGGATGTTTACAATTTGGCACCGATTTCTTAAAGGGAAAACCTGTGAAGACATTGTTCACCTACTTCCAACGCTTTTGTTTCTTGTGGTATAGACCAAAGAACAGCTCATCACCTCTGCCAGGAAAGTTGCAGCTTCCGGACAACGCTTTGCCAAACTTATCCGCATCCTCGCGAAGAACTGTGTAGACCAAAGATGTTCCCAGGAGCTTGTGTGGGTGGTAGAGCAGATTCAGACAATGAGCAGCCAGCTCAGCATCATCTCCAGGTAGGAGACAGCGCTGGGGGGAGACTGCTGTCTTCTTTCTCAAGACCCAGAGGGAAGGCTTGGGCGGGGGGGTATAATTCCTTCTTTTGTATACTCCTTTTAATGTTTTTTATGCTCCAAGAATCTACATTTATTTGGGGAATATCAAATGTTAAAAATATAGAGTATAATCACAGAGCACTAAAAACACATTTAGGCTACTGCCATTTCTCATTGTATCACAAACATGTTACATCTGATAATATACTTAAGGAAGAAAAATATATTTAACGTGGAAAACTAATTCCTGAGTAGATGTGAGGATAAATTGACAAGGATTTAATTTTTTTTTTTTTGGCCGCACGGCACAGCATGCAGGATCTTAGTTCCCCGACCAGGGATCAAATCCGAGCTCCCTACAGTGGAAGCGTGGAGTCTTAACCACTGGACCGCCAGGGAAGTCCCCATAAGGATTTTGTAAGAACCCGATCCACCAGAACTTAGGCTCTGCTTCAACACTGGTCCCTCCTCCCTTCAGAACACTGACTCTGATGGTAACACCTCAGGGTTAATATACAAGCACTGATGACAGATCTCTACTTTATTATCCTGTTTACATTTTCACCATTAGCTCTCTGTTTTTATATTAATTATATCTAACAAACAAGTCGGTTATCTCTAAAGATACACTAATTGCAAAGTGAAAGCACTTTAAATGTCATTTGCCTAAGAAAAACTATGCCAGCACAGGGCTTATGTTAAGATTAATTCATTTAATGTGCCCAAACTCGAATTGAGCAGTTCTTGGTCATTGTCTCCATATAACAGCTTTCACGTTGGTAATGTAAAATATTGGAATAGAAGTATAGGATGGTTTCATTTCCACCCAAGTCCGTTAATACCTGTAGTGGCATATTCATCAATAACAAATGTTTATTAGTAATATTCTTATGTTATAGGAAGGCTTGGTAGTTAAGACTATTATCAGTTATTGTGAGGCATTAAAAATAACATCGCCAAGACCCGGGTATAAAAATTATTTTAAAACTAAATGTAAAGTTTAGTTTACATTTAATTTAGTTTTAAAACTAAATTGTTTTAAAACTAAATTAAATACTAAATAATATTTCAGGCACATAATCATCTCAAGATTAGCTACCATACAGCAAAGTGAATCAGCTATACATGTACATATATCCCATCTTTTTTGGATTTCCTTTCCATTTAGGTCACCACAGAGCATTAAGTAAAGTTTTCTGTGCTATACAGCAGATTCTCATTAGTTATCTATTTTATACCTATTAGTGTATATATGTCAATCCCAATCTCCCAATGCATCCCCCCCCTTCCCCCTTGGCGTCCATACATTTGTTCTCTACGTCTGTGTCTCTATTTCTGCCTTGCAAACAGGCTCATCTGTATGATTTTTTCTAGATTCCACATAGATGCGTTAATATATATTTGTTTTTCTCTTTCTGACTTACTTCATTCTATATGACCCACAACATTCTAAAATAACTATACCCCCAATTTTAAAATGTAATTAAAGGGGCTTCCTAGGTGGCGCAGTGGTTAAGAATCCGCCTGCCAATGCAGAGGTCACGGGTTCGATCCTAGCTCCAGGAAGATCCCACATGCCGCGGAGCAACTAAGCCCGTGTGCCAAAAAAAAAAAAAAAAAAAAAAAAAAAAAATGTAATTAAAGAAGTATGACTTGTATATATGCCTGATACAGATTCAGATTAAAAAAAAAAAAGACCACATAGGGAAGCACCAGGGTTAGTCAAAAAGCAGGAGTGAGGGGAAAGCATGGGCAAATCCTTTACTGTGTTTTTTGTGGGAAGGAATGGACAAGTCAGACGAAGTAGGCTAAACAGGTTTAGGATTGGTTAATTTGAATTTGGGCTCTGGAGTATAGAGATTATCTCTAGCTGTCTGAGGTGATTAGGGCAGGGGAATAGGGGCCCAGAGTATAGGAGAGCCATAAAGGAGAGGGTGGGGGGTGTGAACTTTGGATTGGTTGGTTTGCATATATAAGTGCACTTGTAGGCAAGTGGCTTACTATCTCTAGGAACTGGCTAACCCTGGGACGGGCAGTCTTTCTGACATCAGATGGCCCTAAGATAGCGCATCAGAAATACAGAAAATAAAAAGGCATGGTTAATACAGGTATATTTACCAAGCTCTCAGTCCTCTAAAGGATCTGGAATTTCTGATATTTTACCAAAGTTAGCCACTTAAGTTTCACAGCATCTTCATTTTCTTTTTAATTTTTATTTGTATTGAAGTATAGTTGATTTACAATGTTGTGTTAGTTTCAGGTGTACAGCAAAGTGATTCAGTTTTATCTAAATCTATCTATCTATCTATCTATCTATCTATCTATCTATCTATCTATCTATCTATTCCTTTTCATATTCTTCCCTACTATAGGTTATCACAAGATACTGAACACAGTTCCCCGTGTTATACAGTAGGTCCTTGTTGTTTATCTATTTTACGTATAGCATCTTCATTTTCATTGGTGAAAAGCAACTTGTCTCACTAAATTCAGTTACACTCAGTTTAAAGCAAGTATCATTGAGGTATGTAATTCAATTAAGAAATATCAACCTGATCTTTGATTACAACTTTTACTTTAGGTCCTGAATGCAATTTTAGACAAAATTTCTTGTTCCCTTTCATTATATATGGATGTTGGCATGTATTCTGCTAGTTCTTTTCGGTTGTTTTCATTAAAAATACTTAGCAGACTCACAGATACAGAGCACAAAATAATGGTTACCAGTGGGAAGAGGGTAGGAGGGAGATATAAGGTAGGGGATTAAGAGGTACAAACTATCATGTATAAAGTAAGCTACAAGGATATACTGTACAACATGGGGAATATAGCCAATATTTTATAATAGCTGTAAATGGAGTATAATTTTTTTTATGTTTGTTATAGTAGTCTGTGATCAGTGATCTTTTTTTTTTAATGTTTGTTTAATTTTTTATTTTAATATGAAAATATTTAATCCTAGTATGTGGGAGATGAGGTTTTTTTTGTTGTTGTTTTTTAGCTCTTTATTGGAATATAATTGCTTTACACTCTTGTACCAGCTAATGAGGTACACCAAAGTCAATCAGCTGTATTTATACACATATCCCCATATCCCCTCCCTCCCTCGACTCGCCCCCACCCTCCCCGTCCCGGCCCTCTAAGGCATCATCCATCATCAAGTTGATCTCCCTTTGTGGTACAGCAACTTCCCACTGGCTATCTATTTTACAGTTGGTAGTGTATATATGTCTATGCTACTCTCTCACTTCATCCCAGCTTCCCCTTCACCCCCCCCACCCCCCCAACCTCGTGTCCTCCAGTCCATTCTCTGCATCTGCATCCTTATTTTTGTCTTGTCACTGGGTTCATCAGTACCATTTTTTTTTTTAGATTCCGTAATTATGAGTTAGCATACAATATTTGTTTTTCTCTTTCTGGCTTACTTCACTCTGTATGACAGACTCTAGGTCTATCCACCTCATTACATATAGCTCCATCTCATTCCTTTTTATAGCTGAGTAATATTCCATTGTATATATATGCCACATCTTCTTTAGATCAGTGATCTTTGATATTACTATTGTAATTTTTTGGAAGCATCACGAACTATGCCCATATAACAGGGTGAACTTAATCAGTAAATATTGTATATGTTCTGACCACTCCACTAATTAGCAGTCCCCCCATCTCTCTCCCTCTTATCAGGCCTCCCTATTCCCTTTGACACAAAATTATTGAAATTAGGTCAATTAGTAACCTTACAATGGCCCCTAAGTGGCTCCTTTTAAAATTGTAAATCACTATATCGTACACCTGTAACACACAATATTATGCATCAACTATACTTCAATAAAAATTTTTTTTTAAAAAAAACATACTTCTCATTAATTTATAGATACTGCATGAGTCATACTGTCTTGGTATCAAAATATAAATTTTATGTTAAAATGTTAAATTATACCTTTGGAATTTTCCTTCCCTGAATAGTCCCTAAAAAGGCACCCCAGCTTTCTGGAAGAGGCTCACATTGTAAAACCTTCTGGTATTTGTTTGAGATTACGCCTCTTACCTGATGTAATGTTAACTGCTTTCTTCATGTCAACCCCAAGTGTAAAAGCCTCCTTGGCAAGAAGCAAGTCCTCTGAAGAGCTCCTGGTGGAAAATGCACAGCAGCTCCTCCGTGCTGTCTCTAAGACTGTGAGGGCTGCAGAAGCCGCCAGTCTCCGGGTAAGAGCTGACCCCAACAGTGGCTGCTGGCATACAGTAGACATGCACAGGACGATGACTCAGGTCACAGGCTGAGAGGAATACTGCAGACATTCATGAGCAAACTCTACCTGCTTCTTAGCTATTAAATGCAGCTTCATTTCTTCCCCAAACCTATTACCTGATTTCCTGTGTGTTTTAATTTGGCCAGTTTCTATTGACCTACCTTCAGCTTCACTTATTCTTTCTTCAGTTGTATCCAGTCTGCTGATGAGCCTGTCAAAGCATTCTTCAATCTGTTACCATGTTTTCTGTAATTTTTAGCATCTCTATTTGATAATTTCTCGTAGTTTTTATCTCTCTGCTAAAACTTGCCACCTGTACATGCATTTGGTATACGTTTCGCACTAAAGTCATAATACATCAATCACAGTTACTTTTATTTTTATTTTTAATTTAAAAAATTTTTAAGCTCTTTATTGGAATATAATTGCTTTACACTCTTGTACCAGCTTTTGAGGTACATCAAAGTGAATCAGCTGTATTTATACATATATCCCCATATCCCCTCCCTCCAGCGACTTCCTCCTGCTCTCCCTGTCCTGGCCCTCTAAGGCATCACCCATCATCGAGTTGATCTCCCTTTGTCATACAGCAACTTCCCACTAGCTATCTATTTTACAGTTGGTAGTGTATATATGTCTATGCTACTCTCTCATTTCGTCCCAGCTTCCCCTTTGCCCCCCACCCCCCAACCCTGTGTCCTCCAGTCCATTCTCTGCATCTGCATCCTTATTCTTGCCCTGTCACTGGGTTCATCAGTACCTTTTTTTTTTTTTTTTTTAGATTCCTTATATATGAGTTAGCATACAGTATTTGTTTTTCTCTTTCTGGCTTACTTCACTCTGTATGACAGACTCTAGGTCTATCCACCTCATTACATATAGCTCCATTTCATTCCTTTTTATGGCTGAGTAATATTCCATTGTATATATATGCCACATCTTCTTTATCCATTCATCTGCTGATGGGCATTTAGGTTGCTTCCATGTCCTGGCTATTGTAAATAGTGCTGCAATGAACATTAGAGTACATGTTTCTTTTTGGATTATGGTTTTCTCTGGGTATATGCCCAGTAGTGGGATTACTGGATCATATGGTAGTTCTACTTTTAGTTTTTTAAGGAACCTCCAAACTGTTTTCCATAGTGCCTGTACCAAATTACATTCCCACCAACAGTGCAGGAGAGTTCCCTTTTCTCCACATCCTCTCCAACATTTGTTGTTTCTACATGTTTTGATGATGGCCATTCTGACCAGTGTGAGGTGATACCTCATTGTGGCTTTGACTTGCATTTCTCTAATGATGAGTGATGTTGAGCATCTTTTCATGTGTTTGTTGGCCATCTGTATGTCTTCTTTGGAGAAATGTCTATTTAGGACTTCCGCCCATTTGTGGATTGGGTTATTTGCTTTTTTTGGTATTAAGCTGCATGAGCTGCTTGTATATTTTGGAGAGTAATCCTTTGTCCGTTGCTTCATTGGCAAGTATTTTCTCCCATTCTGAGGGCTGTCTTCTTGTCCTGTTTATGGTTTCTTTCGCTGTGCAAAAGCTTTTAAGTTTCATTAGGTCCCATTTGTTTATTCTTGGTTTTATTTCCATTATTCTAGGAGGTGGGTCAAAAAGGATCTTGCTTTGATAGATGTCATAGAGTGTTCTGCCTGTGTTTTCCTCTAGGAGTTTTATAGTGTCTGGCCTTACATGTAGGTCTTTAATCCATTTGGAGTTTATTTTTGTGTATGGTGTTAGGAAATGTTCTAATTTCATTCTTTTACATGTTGCTGTCCAATTTTCCCAGCACCACTCATTGAAGAGGCTGTCTTTTTTCCATTGTATATTCTTGCCTCCTTTGTCAAAGATAAGCTGCCCATATGTGCTTGGGTTTACCTCTGAGTTCTCTATTCTGTTCCATGGATCTTCCTTTCTATTTTTGTGCCAGTACCATACTGTCTTGATTACTGTGGGCTTGTAGTATAGTTTGAAGTCAGGAAGTCTGATTCCACCAGCTCCATCTTTCCTTCTCAAGATTGCTTTGGCTATTCGGGGTCTTTTGCATTTCCATACAAATCGTAAGATTTCTTGTTCTAGTTCTGTGAAAAATGCCATTGGTAATTTGATAGGGCTTGCGTTGAATCTCTGAATTGCTTTGGGTAGTACAGTCATTTTCACAATGTTGATTCTTGCAATCCAAGAACATGGTATGTCTCTCCATCTGTTTGTATCGGCTTTGATTTCTTTCATCAATGTCTTATAGTTTTCTGCATACAGGTCTTTTGTCTCCTTAGGCAGGTTTATTCCTAGGTATTTTATTCTTTTGGTTGCAATGGTAAATGAGAGTTTCACAGTTACTTTTAACTTCCTGTCTGGTGGTTTCAACATGTGGCTCACATCTGAGTTTGGATTTTTTTATTGCTTTGTCTCTTGACCATGGATTCTTCCATTTCTTCTTCTTCTCCTTCTTCTTCTTCATCTTCTTCTTCTTCTCCTCCTCCTCCTTCTCTTCCTCCTCCTTCTCTTCCTTCTCCTTCTTGTCTCTTCCTCCTCCTTCTCCTCCTTCTCCTTCTCGTCCTCCTTCTCCTTTGTATGTCTTGTAATTTTCCATTGAAAACTTGACATTATGTGTAGACTGGTAAGACTAAATGAGTAGTATGTATGTAGTAGCATGGATGTATGCCTGAAAATGGACCCACCTCTTCTTCTAGGCCTTTAGTGTTGTGTGTGTATGTGTGTGGAGGGGGGGTGGTGGTGAGTCAATATAGTCAGGAGTTGAGCTGAGTTTTGGTGGCATTGTTATAGTCACCCTCAGGGAACCACTGGCTTCAAATTTTCTAGCATAACTTTGTGTTCAGTGTGGAGTCATCCATGTTCCTGTTCCACTCTCAACTTGAGGCTTTCCTGGTGGGTGTGCCCCTCAGGGATGTTCTCTCTCAATGTTCTTGCCTCTCCATAGGCCACTTGTTACTTGTGACTCAATGCTTGCTGGTCTGGAGAGGAGGTAGTAGTGTTCATGTTTGTACTCACTCAGCCTCAATTGTAGGCAGACCTGGTATCCCTGGGTCTCAGGATTGGGGTTCTCAGTGATCCTGTTCTTCCCTCAGCAATAGGAGACCTTTAACAGTGCAAATTCAGGACAATTTTCTGCTTCTTCCTCAGAGGTAGAGGCTATATTCTGTTTTCTTTCTCCACTTGCAGTGGTCTTGATCTATGCCCTGGGGATGACAGGGTTTGCTGTTCTTTCCTCAGTGACTAGAGCCTTTGTTCTATGAAGAGATAGGTGTGGTCAGGGATTTGTGCCTTTGTTGCAGTGGTAGCTGCCCTCCAACCCAAAGCCTGCTCTACAAGGGAGACATTCCCAGCCTCCTGCCCTGTTCCAAATCTCTCTCATGAGCACCAGGATTGGCCCTGGAGAAAGCCCATGAACAGGTGTGGATTTTTCTTAGTTGTGGCTCCCATGGGTCCTTTACACTCACACTAGCCTACACTTGGCCACAGCAATTTGTTAAGAATTTTAGCTAAAATCTTCTGATCAGATATATGATAGTCTCATTTTCCTCCCACGCTTTATCCTAAAGAAGCCAGTGAGGGGCCCCTGCCTCTGCTTGGAAGTGACTGTCTTTTCTTACATTTCAGGCTAGTTAGTTGCCCTTCAACCTCAGCTCTCCAATAAGTTCAAGAAAAGTTATGATTTTGTGGATTATCTGACTTTTTATTGTTGCTAGGGTAGAAGCAGCTTCCTTTCCAGCTTTCTATGTTCTAAGTGAAGGCAGGAAACAGGAAATACTTGGGTGCCTGAAAGAATACCCTGCCAGGGCCTCCACACAGGCTATTCTACCTGTATGAGATGTGCCCCTGTCCCCTCACTTCTACCAAATCATCCCACGTTTGGCTCCTTCTTATCTTTTAGGCCCAAGCTTAAACTCCACCTCTCCAGAAGGGATGAAACAGCCCCTTCTATAGATACAGAAATACTATATCTAAATGAAATTGCACCAGGTGTCCTCTGCTTTAGTACCTTGTCTGATTCCTTCACAGCACTTACCACGTTTTGTAGTTATATATTTGTCTGCTTCTTTTCCACCCTTTTATGTGTTTATCTGGCTCTTTTGCTATAATGTATACTTCATGAAGCCAGAGACCTAGAATAGTGGGCAAGGGCAGGGAGGCGCTAAATAAATAGAATGAGAATTTTCATTTCAAGTTTAAAGAAACTTTGTACTGGTTAAGTTCAAAGAGTACACACCTCGTGAAAAGCATTTGAAAAATGTGCATACTTGAACTACAAGTTCCAGAATCTCTTGAACCTAAAGAAGGCTGAGAGAAAAGCTCAGGACTGGCCCTATGGATCAGTGAGTGTCTCTCCTGCCAGCATGGCCACAGCCACAGCCTCCCACTGATCCCGCAGCACCACCTGGGGTAGCACGTCCCCATCCCCAGGCCATCTGAGTGCAGGAGAACCTGAGAGCGAGGCTGAGTGCCTGCAGAGTACACCTGTGTCCTGGGTCTGCTTAGGCTGCTGGCCAAAAGCCCATGGACAGTTTTCAGAAGGCAGAATGAATAAAGCAAGATCCAGAAGGAGGCAGAATTTGGATTAGAAAGAGAATTCTTTTTTAACTTTTTTTTTTTTTAGCCACGCCCTGTGGCATGTGGGATCTTAGTTCCCTGAGTAGGGATCGAGCCTGCACCCACTGCATTGGAAGTGTGGAGTCGTAACCACTGGACCACCAGGGAAGCCCAAATAGAGAATTATTTTTAATTGACTACAGTCCCAGAACATTCTATTGTGATAAACAAGATCCTTTGCTCTGTTGCGCTTGTCCTTTAAGAATGAGTGAGCTCCAATTCACAGGACATCTCCAAACACGATTCCTTGCTTTCCATTAAATTAGGTCTGCAATATCAGAAAAGTAGCCCCAGCATCACTCAGAAGAATCCCCTAGGAGCTCCAATCAGTTGACACTGGGCAAGAGTGCACAGCATCCCTTAGTACTTAACCATCTTTCTCTCCTCTAGGGTTTGAGACAACCTTCCCCAGATCCGGAGGAATTGGAAGTTGCTGCCTTCTGCATGCAGTGGAGAAGAAAATTGCTAAGGCACAGACTTCAAGAAACCTCAAACCTGGACTGTGATGAGCTGGGCCTGCGTAAAACAAGCACTAAAGGGTCCCCAATACTCGCAGCCCTAGTTTAAGAAGCATTATAAAAGCTGAGCAATGTTCTCCAATCAGACTCTCTGTTGATGTGTGCACTGGCCTTGAGACTCTGGCAGCCTGTGGGAAGTGCCTTTTAGGCCAAATCAGCCTGTGGGGACACAGGGTGACACACTGGGTTGAGTGGGTACAGGGTGGCCAGGGCTGGGCCTCGAGCAGAGTTGTCCCTATAGCATTCCCAGTTAAGGGGACAGCTCTGGGGCCCTGGTGAGACTGCTATCCTCCTGGGAAGGATACTTAGGTTTCTGGGTTTAAAAGGAACATCACAAGCCACTATGGAAAACAGTATGGAGGTTCCTTAAAAAACTAAAAATGGATGAAGGGGAAACTGAGAAGAAGCGAGAGAGTAGCACAGACATATATATACTACCAACTGTAAAATAGTCAGTGGGAAGTTGTTGTATAACAAAGGGAGTCCAACTCGAGGATGGAAGATGCCTTAGAGGACTGGGGCAGGGAGGGTGGGGGGGACTCGAGGGGGGGGCGTCAAGGAAGGGAGGGAATATGGGGATATGTGTATAAAAACAGTTGATTGAACCTGGTGTACCCCCAAAAAAATAAAAAAAAAAATGTAAAAAAAAATAAAAAAAAAACTAAAAATGGAACTACCATATGACCCAGCAATCCCACTACTGGGCATATACCCAGAGAAAACCATAATCCAAAAAGAAACATGTACCACAATGTTCACTGCAGCACTATTTACAATAGCCAGGACATGGAAGCAACCTAAATGCCCATCAGCAGATGAATGGATAAAGAAGATATGGCCCATATATACAATGGAATATTACTCAGTCATAAAAAGGAATGAAATTGAATTATTTGTAGTGAGGTGGATGGACCTAGAGACTGTCATACAGAGCGAAGTAAGCCAGAAAGAGAAAAACAACTACCATATGCTAACTCACAGAATCTAAAAAAATGGTGCTGATGAACCCAGTGACAGGGCAAGAATAAAGATGCAGATGTAGAGAACAGACTTGAGGACATGGGGTGGGGAGCGAAGGGGAAGCTGGGACAAAATGAGAGAGTAGCACTGACATATACACACTACCAAATTTAAAATAGATAGCTAGTGGGAAGTTGCTGCATAACATAGGGAGATCAACTTGATGATGGGTGATGACTTAGAGGACTGGGATAGGGAGGGTGGGAGGGAGGGGATATGGGGATATATGCATAAATACAGCTGATTCACTTTGGTGTACCTCAAAAACTGGCACAACAGTGTAAAGCAATTATATTCCAATAAAGATCTTAAAAAAAAAAAGGAACATCACATATAGACTGTGAAAGGGTGGGGTAAAAACATCCAAGCCTTATTAGCTTAAAACTTTATTAAGATGTTGCAATGTGAGAACAGTCCTAGTATCTTCTATACGGAGCCAAAAATGGAAAGATTTATGGATTAGACTGGTAGTCAGAGTTCACCTTGCTTGAATAATTTGGTACTGCCCAAATTCTCAACTTGTGGAGAAACTGAAGATGGGCCAGTTTGAGACAGGATGAAGGAGCTGCGAGTCTGAAGTCCCTGAATTGTGACTTGGTGAATCTGGGTTTCGCATTTGTGATGGAAAGGGAACAGTCGGGCATTAAGGTTTTGGAGGGTTGGTGGGAATTTTTCAGTTCTCAGCATCTTTCACAAAACCTATTTGGTAAAGGAATGAGGAAAAGGAGAGCGAGGAGACCAGTGACCTTCACCTTAGGGGTTGAACTGTGTGGGCCAAGAGTGGAGAACTGAGTCTGGAGGAGGGGCCATACAGACAGGGACTGGGGACATGGTCTGGGAGCAGGGATGCCCTGGGGGCTGGGGCCTTGCTTGTTTGGGGGACACCGTGCCAGCCTCTTATATTCTGGTGCAGCCTACAGCGAGGAGGGCTGACACTAGATGAGATAGAATTTCCCACAATCCAGTGGGATTGAGGTTCAGACTTACAGTAAATAACGACAGGGATTTCTTTCCACTTTTTTCTTTTTTTAAACAGAATACAATGTGATGAGTTTTGCCTTGTATACACCCATTCAACCATCACCACAATTAGCATAATGAATACATACATCACCCCCAAATTGTCCTCAATCCTCCCCCCCACCCTCCGGAGTCCCTATAATGACTGATCTGCTTTGTCATGTAAAGATTAGTCTGAGGGACTTCCCTGGGTGGTCCAGTGGTGAAGACTCTGCACTCCCAATGCAGGGGGCCTGCGTTCGATCCCTGGTCAGGGACTAAATCCCACACGCCGCAACTAAAAGATCCTGCGTACTGCAATGAATATCCCTCACACAGCAACGAAGGTCCCACATGCCACAACTAAGACCGGGCACAGCCAAATACATAAATAAATATTTTAAAAATAAATAAAATAAAATTTGTTAACCTAACCTGCTTTTAAAAGAAAGATTAGTTTGATTAGTTATCTGCAAATCAATCAACGTGATATACCACGTTAACAAATTGAAGAATAAAAATCAATAGATGCAGAAAAAGCTTCTGACAAAACTCAACATGCATTCATGATAAAAACTCTCAACAAAGTGTGTATAGAGGGAATGTACCTCAGCATAATAAAGGCCATATATGACAAGCACACACCTGTCACTGAAAAAGTAATCAGTCACTCTAAGAAAGAAATGGAAAATTTTATTTGAGCCAAATTGAGGATTGTAACCTGGGAAGAGCCTCACAGAAAGTTCTGAGAACTGTTCTGCCCATTAGAGGTCAAAGCACAGTTACGTAAGTTTTTAAGACTGAGGGCTATACATTAAACAATGTATTGTTGCTGGTTTACACAATCTAGCGAATAGTGGGTCATTCATCTTCATCGTGGTCCCTTACAAGATTAACAAGGAGTGCTATCTTTTGAGTTGTCTTGTTGGTGCTGGGAGAATGTTGCTCTTTATGGTTGAGCAGGTATATTCTGTTGGTGGGGAGGTTTGGACAATGTAATATAATGCAGATACACAAAGCACAGTAGAGGGGAGAGAGGACGCCAAAGGGAAGAGAAAATTTTTTGTTTAAACTTTTCTTGACTTGTCATAAAATAAGAACTTTATTTTACACAGCTCACATCATACTTAATGGTGAAAAGCTGAAAACATTTCCTCTAAGAGCAGAAACAAGATAGGCATGCCTATTCGCACCACTTTATTCAACATAGTATTGGAAGCCTTAGTCACAGCAATCAGGCAAGAGAAAGAAATTCCTTTTATCTAAATTGGAAAGGAAGAAGTAAAATTGTCACTGTTTACAGGTAACATGATAGTATATAGAGAAAATCTCAAAGACACCAGCAAAAAACTATTGGAACCAATACATGAATTCAGTAATTTGCAGACTACAAAGTTCGGAAACAGAAATCTGTTGCATTTCTATACACTAACAACAATATAACTGATAAAGGGCTAATGTCCAAAATATTCAAAGAACTCATACAACTCAATATAAAAAAAAATGTTAAATGGGCAGAGGACCTGAATAGACATTTTTCAAAGGAAGACATACAGATGGCCAACAGGCACATGAAAAGATGCTCAACATCACTAATTGTCAGGCAAATGCAAATCAAAATCACAAGGCTATATATCACCTCACACCTGTCAGAATGGCTATTAACAAAAGACAACAAATAAGTGTTGGTGAGAATGTGGTGAAAAGGGAACCCTCGTGCACTCTTGGTGGGAATGTAAATTGGTGCAGCCACTATGGAAAACAGTATAATGTTCCTCAAAAAATTAAAAATAGAACTAGCACATGTCCAGAAACTCCACTTCTGGGTATTTTCCTAAAGAAAACAAAAACACTAATTTGAAAAGCTGTATGCAGCCCTATGTTCACTGCAGCACTATTTATAATAGGCAAGATATGGAAGCAACCTAAGTGTCCATCAACAAATGAATGGATAAACATACCTACATAATGGAGTAATACTCAGCCATAAAAAAAAAAAAGAATGAAATCTTGCCATTTGCAACAACATGGATGGATTCAGAGGGTACTATGCTAAGGGATATAAGTCAGATAGAGAAAGACAAACACCATATGATTCCATTTATATGCAGAATCTAAAAAACAAAACAAATAAAACAAAATGAAAACAGACTCACAGATACAGAGAACAAACGGGTGGTTGCCAGAGGGAAGGGGTGAGGGGATGAGTGAAACAGGTGAGGAGATTAAGAGGTACAAATTCCAGTTGTAAAATAAATAAATCACAGAGATTGAATGTGCATGATAAGGGATATTGTCAATAATATTGTGATAACTTTGTATAGTGACAGATGGACACTAGACTTACTGTGGTCATCATTTTGTAATGTATAAAGGATTGAATCACTACATTGTACATCTGCAACTAATATAATATTGTAAATCAACTATACTTCAATAAAAAAGATTAATTTGCATTATCTAGGATTTGTGTAAAAATGGAATCATACAGTAGGTGTTCTTTTCCCCCCTCTGGCTTCTTTCTTTCAGCATAATAGTTTGAGATATCCATGTTGCTATGTATATCATGGCTCATTCTTTTCCATTGCCTAGTAGTTATTTCATTATGTGGATATAGGACAATTTGTTTATCCACTCACCTGTTGATGGACATTTGTGTTGCTTACAGTTTGGGGCTGTAACAAATAAATCTGTTATGAACACCTTGTGTTAAGTCCTTGTACACACAAATGCTTTCATTGCTTCAGGAACATTTCTAGTAGTGGAATGGCCAGATGGTACTGTAAGCGAATGTTAAACTTTTTAAGGAAACTGCCAAATTTTTTTCAGAATGTCTGTACCATTTAACATCCCTACCAGCAGTGTTTGAAGAGTTCCAGTTCCTCCACTTCCTCTCCAATACTTGGTATGGTCAGTCTTTCTCATCTTAGCCTTGCAGTAGGTGAGCAGTAGTATCTCATTTTGGTTTTAATTTGTGTTTCCCTAAAGACCAGTGATGTTGGCATCTTCTCCTGTACTTATTTGCTATCTACACATCTTCCTTGCTGAAGTGTCTTTTCAAATCTGTTGCCTACTCTTTTTTTGTTTTTTGTTTGTTTGTTTTCCTTATTGTTGAATTTTGAGAGTTCTTTGTATATTCTAGATACAAGTTCTTTTGTTGAGTATGTGATTGCACATATTTTCTTCCAGTCTGTAACTTATCTTTTCATTCATTTAACAATGTCTTTTCATTTTTAAGTACAATTTATCAATTTTTTGGAGGGTTTATGGATCATACTTTTGTGTGCTAAGAACTCTCTGCCAAACTTAGGTCACAAGATTTTCTTTGTTTTCTTCTAAAAGACTGATAGTTTTACATTTTACATTTAGATATATAACATATTTTGGATTAATTTTTGTTTGAAGTGTGAGGTAGAGGTCAAGATTTGTTCATTTGGGTTTTTTTTTCTGTATATGAATGTCCCATTTTTCCAACACTGTTTCTTTAAAAAACTATCTTTTTGCATCAAATTGTGTTTGCACCGCTGACAAAAACCAACTGACCATGTTTGTGTGAGTCTGTTTCTAAAATCTCTATTCTTTTCCATTAATCTATATGTCTATCTTTTCGTGAATATCACACTATCTTCATTCTTGTAGTCTTTTAGTAAGCTTTGTAATCCAGTAGTGTGAGTCCCCCAACTTTGTCCTTTGCAAAATGTTATTTTAAAATAGGTATAGGATATTCGAGGTGAATATTGGTAGTTTGTGGAGTGAAAGGAATTGTTTATTTCTTTTAAGGTCAAATTTACTGCCATAAAGTTATTCATAATATATTATTATTCTTTTAATATCTATGGGATCTGTGTTTACGTCACTTCTCTTATTCCTGATATTGGTAATTTGTCTTTACTCTTTTTTTCCTGATGTCTAGGTAGAGATTTCTCAATTTTATTTATTTTTTTATATAAGCAGCTTTTGGTTTTGCTGACTTTGTCTTAGATTTCTCTTTTCTATTTCATGAATTCCTTCTCCTATCTTTAATATTTCTTTCCTTCTGGTAACTTTTGGTTTAATTTTCTGTTCTTTTTCAAGTTTCTGCATGTCGATGGTAAGGTCCTTGCTTGGTGGCATTCTTCTTTTCTAACATGGGCATTTACTGCTATATATTTCCAAGCCCTATTTTTGCTTCATCCCACCAATTTTGATTTTTTTTTAATTTCTCATTATACATTCTAAATTCCCTTTAAAATTATTTATTGACCCATGGATTACTTGGAACTGTGCTACTTAGTTTCAAAATATTTGGGGGAATTTCCAGAGATTTTCTGTTTTGACTTCTGATTTAATTCCTTTGTGGTCAAAAAACATACTTTGTAGTATTTGAATCCTAAATTTATTGAGCCTTGTTTTATAGCCTGCATTATAGTCTATCTTGGTAAATGTTCCATGTACAGTAGAAAAGAAAGTGTATTGTGCTGTTGCTAGTTGGAGTGCTCTATAAAAACCAATTAGGCCAAGTTGATTGACACTGTTGCTCAAGTCTTTGATGTCCTTACTGATCTTCCTTCTACTTGTTCTATCAGTTTTAAGGGTAGGATATTGAAATCTGCAACTATAATTGTGAACTGCCTAATCTATAATTCTATCAGAGTTGCTTCATTTATTTTAAAGCTCTGTTATTAGGTGCATAAATATTTATATCACTTTGATGAATTAACTCTTCTTTCATTTTATCATTAATAAATTAATCTCTTCATACCTGGCAATATTATTTGCTCTAAAATTTACTTTGATTTTTAAAATATTTCCTAAACTTTTACTTAACTTACGAACATGTGGGATACAATTTTAATAATTCTTTTAATGTCTTTGTCTCTACAAATTCTTACATCTGTGTCAGTTCTGGGTTGCTTTCAATAGATTCATTTTTCTCATTATAGGCAATATTTCCTGCTTCTTTGCGTGCCTGGTGATTTTGCACTGTGTGCCAGACATTGTGATTTTGCCTTTTTGGGTGCTGGCTATTTCTGTGTTCTTATAAATATTCTTGAATTTGTTCTGGGAGACAGTTAAGTTACTTGGAAACAGTTTAATATTTTCTGTCTTGCCTTTAAGATTTGTTAAGTGAGATGAGATCAAAGTTCAGTCTAAGGAGAAATCATTCCTTCTGAGACAAGACTCTTCAGTGTACTCTATCCAATACTTTGTGAATCATGAGGTTTTCCATTCTGTCTGGTGAGAACAGGTGCTTTTCTTGGCCCTGTACTAGCCCCAGGCACAATTACCTCTAATCCTTTCAGATGGTTCTTTCCCCAGCCCTTGGTAGTTTCCTCACATGCATGCACTCATCAGTACTCCCTGAAACCTCTGCAGACCCCCAAATTCTATTTCTGTGCAGCTTTCTCCTCTCCAGTACTCTGTTCTGCAGAAATCTTTGGTTTCCCTTCTCTTTCAGCTCTGTCTCCTCATTCAAGGAAACTGCCAGGCTCCTCCTAGGCGTCTTCTCCCCGCACAGCTTTCTTGCTTCTTTGCACATCTGGTACTCTTTGATGGGAAGCCAGCCATTGTGAATTTTAACTTCATATCCCTGTAAGTATTCTGGAACTTTGTTCTGGCATGCAGTTAATTTATCTATAAATAGTTGATCCTTTCAAGTCTTACTTTTAAGTCTTTTTTTGGGTAGGATCAATGCAGTATTTCTTCTAGGACTTATTTTGTCTCACTACTGGAACAGTATTTTTCTGAGTGTCTTACCCACTATCTCATTACTTACATGATTTATCCATTCTGGCTGATGGGAAGACAAATTGTGAATACAGCTCTTTGTGAGCTCTGGGAAATGTCTCCTCTAACCCTCATCCTGACCTCAGGAAAGTTTTCTCATACACGTGTTGATTAGTACGTAGCTAAAGACTTGTGGCTCTCTGAGTTTTCTCTCTGTGCATTTCTCATATTTTCATTCTCTGCCCTACAAACTGTAGCCTGCTTGTGCTCCCTGGACTCCCAACTCTGTCTTCTCAGCCCTGGGAGGCTGCTGGTTTCTTCCTGGATTCCCCCTCTGCACACCACAGCTTAGAAACTCTCCAGGAAATAAGGTGGCTTAGTCAAGGGCTCATCTTTTTGGTTTCTTCTCTGTTAAGAATCACTGTCCTGTACTGCCTGATGTCCAATATCCGAAGACCACTGTTTCGTATATTCTGTTCAGTTGTATATTTTGTTTCAGTACCTTCAGATAGGGTATGTGTATGTGTAAGCCTAGTCTTTTTACTCTATCTTGGCCGGCAGAGGTACCCACTCTCTCTTTTTGAACTACCTTCCCTCTGGCTCATGTTTGAATCTCCTTTTTTGGGTAACATTCCCTGGACCTTCCCCTTTCACAGCTAAGTTTCTCTAAGTAATAATCTATCATCGCAGTTTTCTTTTATTCCTATCCACCAAGTCTTCAAACATTTGGCTTAGTTTTTCATCTTTTCTGACTTGTCAGATGAAATGAGGTCTTCTCAGAATTCAGTCTCTTAGAGTTCTTGACCCATCCAACCCCAACGATGACTCCCTTCTCGACACTCTCTCTTCCGTTGGCCTCCTCTCTGCAGTTTTCCTCTTCGATGTTTATGGATTTTGACTTCCTTTGCTCCAGTCCACCTGCATCTCTTATCTCTTTTGTACTGTTGCCATTTTAACCACTCTAATTTGCAACTTTATTCATGTCTCTCTTCTGCTTCAAATCCTTCAGTGACCTTAACTGTGCCTGAAACACAGTCCAAAATCCTTTGAAAGACTTACCAGAATTGCCATGAATTATCTACGCTGTCTACTCTCCCTTCCTCCACACACACAGTTCCACTTAATTTCCGTCTTGTGCTCTAGCCTTACAAGATTAGTAAGAAAAAGTCACTTGTAAACGCCTGAATAGAAATGTCTATTTCATACTTTCATGTTTTTGCTCTCGCTGTCTTCTCTTCATAAAATGTCCTGCTCCCTGCTCCAATCCACCTAGCAAACTTATATTTCTCTTGCAGAACTCAGCTCAACTGTGTCATTTTCTATGATGCATTTCTATTACCCTGACACACACTAACAACTCCACTCAGAATCAACAAGCCCCTCCTGTGTGTTTCCTTTGCCTTCACCAGTTTCTCAAGGTTCTCAACACTATCTGTGAAACACCATTTGATCTCATTCCTGCCTCCCTCTCCATCCTCGGCCTTCCCAACACTGTTCTCTCTTATTCTGATCCAACCACACTAGCCTCACTTCATTTCCTCAGATATAGAAGCCCTGCCTCAGGACCTTTGCACAAGTTATCCCTACTCCCTGGAATGTATCTCTGCTCTGCTCACTTAGTCATCAGATTTCAGCTTAAAAATCACCTTTTAAAGAAGGTTTCTTAGTACCTCACACTAAAATAATGTGCTTTCCATGTACGCTGCCCTTTTCTTTTTAAAGCTCTTGTCACAATTTATAAATATATACTGATAAGATTATATGATTTCCTCTCTAACCCCTACAGACAGTGATCCACATCAACATGGGATCTGTATCTTTTTTTTGCCTTATCATTTCATCCCTAAAACCTGGCAACGAGCTTGAGGCATTCAGTGTTTGCTGAAGATGTGTGTGGGATGGATGCTGGTAACTGGTACTCCATCTGTGAGCATTGATTCAACCTGGCCTCCAGATGGCGGTCAGACTCAGCCGTCAGGCCTGCAAGAGGCTGAAACAAGTGTAGGCCAGAGTTCCCTGAAAGAGAGGTGGTCCCAGCTGTGTCGTTCTCCAAGTACCCTGTGGCTCAGCAGCCCTGAGAAGTGGTACTTGGCACAATGTAATTACATGCTTAACACATGTCGGGCTCCTCCACCAACTGTAAACTCCAGGCCTGTCTATCCATTTGCAGCTAAATCCCCAGGGCTAGTGCCAAGACTGACAAAGACTAGGTCCTTAATATATGCTGAATGAATAAACAATTAAAGCATAGGTAGTTACTCACAACTGGCTAAAATATCTTCCTATATAATCTTGCGCATAGCACAGAAAACTATGCACGAGGACTCTCCATTTTTCTTGCATATTTAGTAAATAAACAGAAATATAATTAACAATCAGTGAATAAACAGAAATATAATTAATGCTCAGTACAAAGCTCCAGATCTATAGAACCATGAGCCCTATTTTCTCTATTCCAAAATATTTCTTAGATGTAAATTTTAGATTGAAAGCAGGGCCATGTGATGACTTCCATAGGCCTTAGGTACTCTCATTTCTAAAGGTCCCACTGTGGCACAGTAAAGTATACACATATGCCACATTAAGTGTGTATGTCTGTGTGTGTGTTGTGTACATATATATGTGTATATATATCTATATTTATATCCAGATAGATAAATATAAATAAAATACATTTTATTTTTATTTCTATACTTATTAAATATATCTAATAAAGATGTCTACATTTAATAATATATTTATATTTATATATTTATTAATTATAAAAATTATAAAATATTTAATAAATTTGCTTTCAAAATTATTCATTCCACTTTTATAATTTTCTTTTTTTAACTTTTTATTTTATATTATAGTTAATTAACAATGTTGTATTAGTTTCAGATGTACAGCAAAGTGATTCAGTTATACATATACATGTATCTATTCTCTTTCAAATTATTTTCCCATATGGGTTGTTACATAATACTGAGCAGAGTTCCTTGGGCTATAGAGTAGGTCCTTGGTTATCCATTTTAAATATAGCACTGTGTTATAACATTTTGAAACCATAATCCTTTTTCAGGTCTCAAACATTTCTGTAGATTTTTTAAAAGGCTGTGGGACCTGGGAGTGTGCACACCCCCATGGATAAAGGTCCTTGATTTGGTATCCTGGTATATCCTACACCATAGTGAGTATTTACTTGGCTCCCTCTGAGGAAGAGACACTGTAAGGTCCTGAAGAGAAGGAGGCAAATAGGAAGAGAGCTCACAGAGCACCTGAGAAGACAAATTTGTAGCTCATTAGAATGGAATCTGATTGATATTGATACCATGGGAGCACACAGAGAGACTGATTAGTTCTCCGCAGAACTAACTGGCTCTGGATCTGTAGATCTAGGGGTGTGACAGCCAGAGTGGGGAAGGCACTTGGAAAGGGAGCCTCAACCGCAAAGCCAAGGAGTTTGGACTCTTCGTACAGATAAGGGAAGTCCTTGTAGGCTTTTAAGCCAATGAGTGGCAGGATATTAGCTGTGTTTTATGAGAACTGCTGCCTTTTGGAGGACTTCCTCCTTTAGGGTGATTCAAATGTGGGATCCAGCCCCACACCCCAACTTGAGCCAGAATGTCTTCGCTTTCATCCATTTTGTAGGCTGATTCACATAATTATTCATTTGGTAGATGTAGGATAGAAACTCCATGAGAACCAGGTCTTTTTGTTCATCAATGAGCCTAGAATTGGCAGAGTAGGTGCTAGATAAATATGTGTTGAATGAGTATGCATATTTGATACAGAGTATTGATTCAAGTGTTCTGATAGTTTAGACTATTATTCAGCAATTACTCACCCCACTCCCCTTCCCACTGTGAACAAACTGTATTTCCCCAGATTAAGATGTTAGTTTTGGCCATGGAAATTGTCTGAACAATGGGATGTAAGTTGATATGTTGTGTTAGTTGAAAATGTGTTTATCTAGTTGGGTTCACCCTTCGGTGCTCTTGCTTTTTGTGATGAGAAGAATATGCCTTAACTCGACTTCATTCTTCAGTATTTACAAATATCAAATCATGATGTTGTTCACCTGAAAGTAATGTAATGTTATATGCCAATTATACCTCAATAAATTAAAGAAGAAGAAGGAAGAGAGGAAGGAGAGGAAGATAGGGAGACGGGAAGAATGAGGATATGCCTTAATTAGCTGCTGGCCAAGGAGAATAACATCTGGACCTGAACTGCAGCTTGACAAATGTATACACCTTGTAACCACAGTCACGCTATTGAATATTTTCCATCATCCTCAAAAGTTCCCTTGTGGCCCTTTACAGTAAAATTTCACCCATCTCTGGGCCCACACAACTGCTTTCAGTAACTACAGATTAGTTTTGACTACTCTAAAACTTCATTTAAAAGGAATCATGTGGTAAGGACTGTTTTGTCTGAATTCTTTTATTCAGCACAGCTATGTGGCTTTGTGTATCAATAGTCTGTTACTTTTTATCACTGAATAGTATTTCAGTTATGGATATAGCACAATATCCTCATGCATCTGCATGCTCATAGATATTTGGATTCTTTTCAGGTTTTGTTATTTTGGAAAAAAAAAAAACCAAACCGAATGTACAAGATTTTGTGTAGACATGTACTTTTATTTTTATTTCTCTGATTTTCACTAAGAAGCTAGAGTAATTCAGTGGAGAAAGAAGAGTCACCCAGGAGTGGAACTGCTGCCTTGGATGGTAATTATACTCTTACTTTTACTGGAAACTATGAAACCATTTTCAAAAGTCGTTGTACCATTTTACATTCCCACCACTTGATACTGTCAGTCTTTATAAATGTAGTCATTCTCAAGGGTGTCTAATGTTATCTCACTGTGATTTTAATTTGCATTTCCTTGATCATTAATAATATTGAGCACCTTTTTCTGGCTTATTCGCCATTTGCATTTTTTTTTTCATTGCCCATGTTTTTCTGGTTGCTTTTTTTTTTTTAAAGAACTGTTATTAAGATACAATTGACATACAATAAACTGCATATAAAGTGTACAATTTGATATTTTTTTCTCATTAGTAGTGTATATATGGCAATCCCAATCTCCCAGTTCATCCTACCCCCCCCACCCCTTCCACCCCCGCTTTCCCCACTTGGTATCCATGTGTTTGTTCTCTACATCTGTGTCTCTATTTCTGCCTTGCAAATTGGTTGATTTGTACCATTTCTGATTGCTTTGTTTAAACCCATGAGTTACAACGAAGTTTCTTACATATCTTGTATACAAATCTTTTTTTGCAAATACTCTATCTTTATTCATAAAGATGTCTCCTGAAGAGTAGAAATTTAAAATTTTTTGTGAAATCAAATATATCATTTTCTTTATAAATGAATTATAAATTCATTTATTTTGTGTTATATCTAAGAAATCATTGCCTATCTTGAGATTGCAAAGATTTTCCTTTTTTTTTCTATTAAGTGTATATGTAATTTTAGCTTTTACAATTAGGTTGATGATCCATTTCAAATTATCTAACACCACATTTTGTGTGTGGTGTTACATAAAGGTTAAGGCTTATTGATTTATTACATATGAATATTCAGATGTTCCAGCACCATTTGCTGAAGTGACTCTCCTTTCTCCATTGAATTACTTTAGCCTCTTAGTGAAAATCAGTTGGCCACATATGTGGGTCAACTTCAGTGTCTCTCTTCCATTACACTGGCCTATATGTCCATCCTTAAGCCAATCCCACTCTTTCAATTATTATGGCTCTATTAATAAAGTTTGTTTTCCTCCTTTTTCTCCTCTTTTCCTGCCTTCTTTTGGATTACTTGAACATATCTTTATAATTCCATTGTAACTCCACATTGTTTTATAAGCTGTACTTCTCTCAAAACAAAAAAACCCTTCCATTTCCCTCTCCTCTACTACATGCCACTGTTGTCACACACATTTTACAAAGAATTTCCTTTAACATTTCCTGGTTGTACAGGTCTGATGGCAACAAAGTCTCTCAGCCTTCGTTTGTGTGAAACTGTCTTCACTTTTTCCTGATTTGTGAAAGGTATTTTCACTAGTTACCTAATTCTACGTTTACAGTTTCCTTTAGTACTTTAAAGATGTCTTTCCATTGCCTTATGGTTAGCTCAGTTTCTGACAAGAAGTCAGCAGTTATTGTCAGGCTTATTTCTCTGTACATAATGTTTCTTTCGTTTCTGTCTCTTGAGTTCCCTGAATCACTGATTTTCAGGAATCTGATTATGTCTTGGTGTGTTTTTCTTTGTGTTTATCATGCTTGAGGTTCATTGAGCTTCTTGCATCTGAACTTACAGCCTTCAACAAATTTTGAAAAATCTCTGCTATTTCTTCAAATATATTTTTCTGCTACTCCTTACCCCACCAATCCTTCTTCTGGGAGTCCAATTACATGTATGTCAGACTGCTTGGTATTGCTCACAGGTCAATGCAATGCTTGTTCTTTTGCTGTTTTTTTAAATTCACTTTTTCTTTGTGCTCCATTTTGGATACTTCCTATTGCTACATCTTCAAGTTCACTAAAATTTTCTTTTGCAGTGTATTATCCCCTTCTAATTGTACAAAGTTAATTTTTTACTTCAGATGTTGTACTTTTCAGCTCTAGAAATCTCATTCTTTTAAAAAATATCTTCCCAGGACTTCCCTGGTGGCGCAGTGGTTAAGAATCTGTCTGCCAATGAAGGGGACATGGGTTTGATGCCTGGTCCAGGAAGACCCCACATGCTGCGGAGCAACGAAGCCCGTGTGCCACAACTACTGAGCCTGCGCTCTAGAGCCCGAAAGCCACAACTACTGAGCCTGCACTCTAGAGCCCATGCTCCACAACAAAAGAAGCCATCACAATGAGAAGACTGCACACCACAACAAAAAGTAGCCGTTGCTCTCTGCAACTAGAGAAAGCCCACACTTAGCAAAGAAGACCCAACACAGCCAATAAATAAATAAATAAATAAATAAATAAATAAATAAAAATTTATTTATTTATTTAAAAAATAAAAAATATCTTCCATTTCTCTCTTCAGTATGCTTATGTTTTCCCTTAAATACATAAACATATTTATAATAGCTGTTTTTAAACCCTGTCTGCTAATTTCATTATGCTATACTTTCTGGATGTTTCTATTGACTGTCTCCTGGTAAAAGACAATACTTTCCTGCTTCTTGGCATGTCTACCAATTTTTGGTTGGATGCGGGACATTGTAGATCTTATGTTATTGAATGTATGGATTTTACTGTCTCACTTTAAAGAGTGTTGAGCTTTGTTCTGGCAGGCAGTGAAGTTACTTGTAGTTCAGTTTTATCCTTTTGAGCCTTATTTTTAAGATCTGTTACATCAGATAGAGAGTAGTCTCTACCTTAGGGATAATTTAAATCTACTCTTAAGCTGCAGCCTTTCTGGAGTCTCTACTGCATACTCAAGTGATCAGTGAGAACTTTCCCCACTGACTGGAGGAAGCCTCAACAGTACCTAGCCTTGGTAGAGTTCCTAGAATAGTATAACTCACAGATCCCCAGCCACTCTTTACACAACCCTGTGGAGTTTCACTCCACAAATTCACACTTCAGTGTTCGACAAAGACTCAAGGAAACCCCTACACATATTTTTGGAGTTCTGTTTCTGCTAGCTCTCTTCTCTCAGAACTCTGCCACAGAGCTGCCTCTGCCTCCTACTTCCATCTCTGCCTCCATTTAATGAGGACGGCTGTGCTCTGCCTGGGATCCTCCTCCCTGCTCTGTGGCCCAGAATGTAATGATAGGCAAAAAGCTGGGGTGCTTGCAAGGTTTCCTTAATTGTTTTTCTTCTCTTAAATATCAATGTCTTTCATGGCTTGTGGTCCAATGCCTAAGAGAGTAATTTCATATATTTTGTCCAGTATTCTAGTTGTTTAAGGCAGGAGGATAAATCCAGTCCCTGTTACAACATCATGACCAGAATCAGAAGTCCTGTCCAGTAGTTTTCACTGGAGGGATATAGCATGAGTATAGGTGAAGATGCTGCCGAACAGAGACTGAAGAGAAAAGGGATGCCCGGAAAAGCAAATCCTCAGGCGAAGGAGGAGACAAATCAAGATTTGAAAGTGGGGAAGTAGGATGGATAATCCCTTCTCTAAAACAAAAATGAAGTAAAAACTGGTAAAAACCTAGGTATGGCTGGAGATCAAAAAACAGAAGAGGGCAGGAGGAAGGGACTTAGAAGGGGTGGACAGGCAGGCCAGTCTTCCTCCTCCTCGCAACCCTGCACACTGAAACTAGAACACGCAGAAACTTGTATGTTGAGGAGAAAGAAAACATTCTTTTCCTTCTATATTTCCTAACATTATCATGGGACAATAGCTTCCTGAGATAGTTTACACTTAATCCACAGAAGAATATTAGGGTGTTTCCTTTAACTTCCTACATATAACTCTGAACTGAGCTGGTACCTTGTCCTGATTATCTGGACCTAATAGGCAATTGGTACTAATTCCAAAACTAAACCAAACCCTGGGACATTTGGTATGTCAGTGTAACACACACGCGTGTGCACACACACACATACACACTTGAACAAAAAATGGACACAGAGATCCAGAAACATACATATTTATAATTTTGAATTTGGAACAAGAAATTTCATTCTTCATATTAAATGGATTATTTGACTGAGGAGACAACCAAATCCCATAGGCGGGGCCTTGATATAATACTAACAAGATTTTCAAACCAATCTTAGAGCAGTTGTAAAAATGAATGCAAACCTTTGTGAGGCCATCTCACTGCTTCCTGGGTCAACTTATGTCCATTTCAGTTGTACTTAAACTTGTATTCAGTTCATTAAATGAAACCACAGTTTAGCCTTATTTATGGCCTGTATTTCTCCTCTTGGACTCATTTTAATTAATTTTCTATCTAACCTATCTTACAACTATGCTCGCTTGGTCTCACCCCTGACACTCTCTTCCTTTCTACATGTACTGAAGCCCTCTTGAACAATGTTAGAGTCTGCCGTCTTCCTGCAAATGGACGGCAGTAACTAAACTGCCAACACCGCCTCCTGGAACATGTAATGAGATATTGTCTCAGTAAACCCTTGGGCTCTGTGTAAGAATTAGACATCTGGTGAACTCTCTGAGCCAGTGTTCAATGGAAATAGTGGACAAGACTTCAGAGTAAACACTGACCTTCTGCTGTCTGGTCTCCTGTCGTGAGCTTGGGGAACTACAAACTCCAGATGGAAAGTAGGCTGCTCTTCAGTAAGTATCTCTTGGGCTGCAGATTTTAACTCACACAACTCAGATATGGAAAGGTTTTTATTTATTTATTTGGTCTATAACCTGTCTGGCCTTCCTTCTGAGCTCACACCCAATGATTAGCAGGAGAAAATTAGATGTCTAAGCTGGCTTAAAAGCTTAATAGGGTTCAATCTCTCCTAAGATGGCACGTAGGTGTATGTCTGTGGTGGAGGTGTCTATGTTGGGGGCGGGGGGGCACCAGGGAGGTAGTGAGCCTGTAGCTTTGTGCTGATCCTGGGGTGGCCACTGGTTGAAATCCATTGTTCCCTTCACTGTTCACAACACCCGCTGGCCTCTCGTGCTGTATCTATACCTGGTTAAACTGTAGAACTGCTCCCAGGGAGCATAAACCAACTACCCTCACTGCCTTTGCTTCTCCTTAGCTCCTAATGGCTTAAGACTCTTAGGGGACCCCTTCCTTGGCTTCTGCTGTGTGGTCACCACATCTTATCACAGAGGGCACCCATGGGCACACAGGTCTGAGAGTGCCCCAAGAGAATCAGGACATCCTGAGCAAATCCTTCCATGGAACCTTGGCTGCCCCACGTCAGTGATGGGACCTCTGCACTACAGTCTCCTCCCAGAATCTCAGACAGAAATCAAAGCTCTCGTTACTCACAACCCCCAAGAAAACAATTCTGGACATCCATCTCATCAATCCCCTCTTCTCCTTTCCTCTTATGCTTTTTCTTAGAATTCTCCAGGGACAGAAAGAAAAAGGCTTCCTTCCTCCACCACATTTCTCCTTTGTTTGCCCTTTTTTAAGTAAAACTCTGGTCACTGATATACTGAAGGGGGGAGGGATAAAGGAATTTTGACAATTATTTCAAACCAGGTTATGATATTGCTGCAAAATCCCAGTTTTGAGTGTTACAGCTGAATATTACCTTCTTTCTCTTTGTATTCCTTGTGACAAACCACAATGGTCTCTTCTCTTTCATACCACTATCCCAGCTGGATGGCTGTCACAAGCCAATGAGGCATTAGTTTGTAAACTCCAAAAGACAAAAGAGAAAGCCCATTAATAATCTGAGAAGTGACACATCTTTTAATGACTATTTCTGATGTTACTTAGGGGGAGGAGGTAGATATCAGGTATGTACAGAGGTGTGGCTTACTTTTGGTAAAAGAGATTTTAAGGATAATTAAAGACACTTAGGGATCCTTGAGAGACCTGTTGGGTTACATGCCTGTAAGATCAACAGAAACATGCTCGTGTCTTTGGTTACAGCTAATAAATCCTATATGGAAATTTTGCTTTGTTTTATAGGAACACTTTGGTCTTTTCACTTTCTTGGATGCCAACAATATGACAGTGGTGACCGTATTTCACTGGTCCAATTCGAGCTTCAGCAGCTGACTGATTTATTGTCTTGGAGATCTAGGAACAAGAAAAATCCGCATTCTTTCTCACCCATTAGGTACTCTACATACTCAGTATACAGTAGAAGATAACTGCAAGTGTGTGAGTCTTTTGAAAGCTTTTCTAAGTTGAAATTAATCTACTCAGTCAGTAAATATTTACTGGCCATCAACAAAATGAAAAGGCAACCTGAAGAATGCAAAAAAATACTTGCAAACCATCTATCTGATAAGTGGTTAATATTCAAGATATATAAAGAACTCATGCAACTGAATAGCAAAAGAAAAACAAACAATCTGATTAAAATATGTGCAGAGGATCTGAATAGACATGTTTCCAAAGAGGACGTACAGATGGCCAACAGGTACATGATAAGGTACCTAACATTGCTAATCATCCGAGAAATGCAAATCTAACCCACAATGAGACATCACCTCACACCTGTCAGAATGGCTATTATCAAAAAGACGAAAAATAACAAATGTTAGTGAAAATGTGGAGGAAAGAGAATCATTGTGCACTACTGGTAGGAATGTACATTGCTGCAACCACTATGGAAAACAGTATGGAGGTTCTTAAAAAAATTAAAAACAGAACTACCACGTGATCCAGCAATTCCCACTTCCGGATATTTATCTGAAGGAAAACAAACAAAAACTAACAGGAAAAGGCCTATGCACCTTAATGTTCACGGCAGCATTATTTGCAACAGCTGAGACATGGAAGCAACCCAAGTGTTCATCAATGGATAAATGGATAAAGGAGATGTGGTACATACGCATAATGTGAAATATCATTCAGCCATAAAAAAGAGGGAAATCCCGCTATTTGTAACAACATGGATGGACTTTGAGGGCATTGTGCTAAGTGAGGTAAGACAAACAGAGAAAGACAAATACTGAATGATCTCGCTTACATGTGGAATTTAAAAAACAAAAACAAAAAGCCAAACTCAGAGATGCAGAGAACACGTTAGTGGTTGCCAAAGGCAGGCTGGGCTGGGGAGGGGTGGGGCACAAAATTGGTGAAGGGGGTCAAAAGGGACAAACTTCCAGTTATAAAATAAATAAGTCCTGGGGATGTAATGTACAGCACGGTGACTACAGTTAATAACACTGTATTGTATATTTGAAAGTTGTTGAGAGTAGATCAAAAATTTGTAACTGTGTGGGTGATGGATGTTAATTAGCCTTATTGTGGTGATCATTTTATAACACATACATAAATCCAATCATTATGTTGTACACCTGAAACTAATAGAACATTATATGTCAATTATAGTTCAATAAAAATACTTGAGTATTTTATTGATGGAGTATCCAGGAATATATAGTAAAAAAAAAAGTAACCAGTGTGTTCATCTCATGGTGAATAGTTAATTAATCCCCAACCACACTGCCCATCACTAAACTTGCATGTATTGAGGTTTTACTGTAATTATCATAAACACTTTTGGGCTCTAAAAGGCCAGGCAGACAGATGGGCCACTGTGGAAGATGAAGTCAAAGGGGCAGAGCCACCACCGATGTGAGGATGTTAGAGGGGGGCGTGGTTTGATTTGAAAGAATTATGTACCATTATATCCACCATACTACTTGTTTGTTTCTTATCAGTTTCTGAAATATATCCTTGTGCGCTTGATCCATCTGATATTAGCCACAAAGCACTGTGACTTCACTCACTTTCAGTAAGTCTGATTTCAAAAGCAGCCTATCTTACCCATCTCTGTAACTCAACACATAACAGCAAATGCTAAGTGCTCAATCTTTCTTAAATAAGTGATGAGTCCACAGTTTGTCCATGAGGAAAGTGATACTAGTGAAGTCCTGACTCCACCCCCCCCCACCCCCACCCCCTGCACTGCTCAGGGGAGACTGCACCAGGACCAGCTTTCAAGGAAGAAGTTTCCGGTAATGTGAGTTGCTCCGTAATTAAATCCAGTAACTTACTAGGTTCCCGTATTTGAGTCAGGGTGCTCTTGGCCGTTGAACATACTAGAACAGAATTCAGAAAACATCTTTTAATGATACTTCCTGACCTTTGAGGGAAGCATGACTAGCCACTTCTTTGTTGCTCCTGCTGTGGAGGGAAGAACGACCACCTGCTCTCTGAGAGCCTTTCCTGTAATGAGATCCTACTTTGACCCTAAGGAGTTCTTGTTCTATTCTAAGCATTACATTTGCTAGCAACCCTCTCAGATTCAGATCTTTTAAAAGAAAATTAATTTAAGCTAATGTAAGAATACTCCCTTACACAGCATAGGGCCTTAAATGCCGTTAATCTGTGTGGTTAAGTGAAGCACAATTTCTGTGCGCTAAGAATAACCAAAGGACAGCTCACCGCGGTCGCCTTCTTTCAGGAAGGCCTGGAGGCGTTCCATTTACAAACTTTCAGATGAGCACACGGCTCCCCGATATTCTGTCTTTAACTACTGAAGATTTATTAAAGCAAAGCAATGCACTGCCAGACAGATATTATTAGAAACATTTTTATTTAAAATCAGACAATAGAAAGATGTCACAGAAAAAAACTACAGAAACTTACAACAACAGAATGCAACTTGGAAAAGTTATTAGTAAATGAGAAGGGGGAAAAAAGATATTCCTGATGTTACCAAGGGATTTGTTAGTCCTCATGTAGAATAATTCATCAATTCAGCAAAGTTTACCCTTTGCTGATATCTTTTGAACAGACACTAGATTAATAATTTAGTTAATCTACTAAATTGGTATCTACTAAAACCCTCCAAAGTGAAACAGTCAAGGCAGCATTTCCCCACAATTTGAGATACAACATAGGGAACTGAAATAATAACAGTAGGAAGTTAAGAAAAAAATACTACTTCATACCGAACAGGTTTAATCTGGATTTCAGCCTACAGATGATGCTTGTAAGTCTGATAGAAAATGGGTGACCAGAAACCTGGACACAGCACCACCGCCTACCAAACACACACTACATCCTAAGACACAAGTGCCATCAATGCCCTTACCATGTGCAAGCATAGTGGCCCTAGACTAAAAACAAAATGGCCTGGAACCCTGGATCTATATCGAACCCTTTCTGAATCCTTGGTGGAGGGAGGAACAGCAGGTTTAAGGTAAGAAACAAAATTTTTTAAAACTTTGGCAAGTAAGTATAGAAATGCCTATTTCTTGATTGTCACTTTTAAAGGAAATATCATTCTACCTCAGGAAAAGATATTCTCCTATCTTAATTGACTTCTCTCTCAAACATTTGGAGGGCAAATTCCTATAAAATAGAGGTGGACTAAAACCTCTTACCTGTAACAATAGTTAATTATTTTTCACCTTCTCTGTTTAAGAAGCATGTAAAATGTATAGTCTATCATTGGCAACAAACCCCAAGATCTTGTTTGTAATGGAAGTTTGGGAACAACATGACTGATTGTTTAAAAATTGGGCCTCTATGTATTTAATTCCTTTACAATAATCTATATATCAGATCACTGACAAAATAATATTACCTAATGCAAATTTCGCCACTCTTCTCAACCTTAATGCCCTCACAGAGGTATTAAAATCAGTAGAGTATAAGCCAAGGAGCATGGAGCCTGATAATTCACAGAGCTGATTTTTTCCTAAAATGCTGTAACTAGCTGTATATTAACTTTTTTCTCCTAAATCGTAAGTTTAAAAAACAAGAGATTCAATGATAAACCAAGCTACAAAATATGACTCCAAGAACTCACAATCATTTGAAAAAACAGATTTTCTTTATGCCCACAATGACTTTCCCAACTGTAGCACATGACTGCTCTATTCCAAAGCGTAATGAAGGGTGCTTAAGGACAAGACACAAGGCCCAAATTTAGAGTTCAATTCATGACTTGAAAGGGTAAGTGATTGTTCATGATCTTAGGATAAAATGCTATTGGAAATTCATTAGGTTAGGCATATCTTCATAATTTTGGTTGAATTTTGAGGAGAATAGGAAGGGAGAAATTAGAGAAATATACTTTAAAATAAAAACATGAGACTCTAGCATGTAGTTCTTTCAGATTACAGAAAGAATCCTTCATAGATCTATGGGGATAAATTATTGATCTATTCAAACTTCCACAATGAAGCAGGAAAATTATCTTGTAAGTCTGGAGGACTCTTAGAATTACGAATTACTGTATAAACATATAACTTGTAAGTAAAGCTGCCATAACCCTACTTTCACATTGTTTGGGTGGGAGGTGGGGAGGGGAGACAAAAAAAGAGAAGGTTGGTGCCTCGTGTCTACTGAAAGAGGTATAATTTATGACTGTACTCTTTCTAATACGATCATGGAATGGCTCTGCCACATCTACTCTAGCAGGTGACAGCACCTGCAAAATCTAAACTTGGATGGACGTCAGGAAGCACTCAACAAGCAGTTAACCAAGCACCCACTGTGTGCGTAGAACTAGGCTTGTTGCAACGGGAAAACAGAAAAGCAGTGAGACACATATATGGTTCTGCCTCCAAAAGCATAAAATACAGTTTAAAATGTGCTTTTTATTTCTTATTTTAAAGTTAGAAACTCTAAAAGTTATGTTGACATTAACTTAAAGTCCTTTCTTAGGTATGTATCCTTTCCAAGAAAGGCTGGTTAATTTGGATTTTGTTACAATTGGCAGATACTGCTGATAAATAACATACTCAAAAACATAACCTCAGCAATACAGCAATTGGTAGCTACTGAAGCTGGTTCTGCAAATTACATTAAGCTACTCCGGGGAAAACTCATTACATAAACACTAAGTCAAAACCCATAAGTGAGGAAAACAGCTTTAAACACTCAGACCCCATTTGGTTACACTTTGTCAAAGCTTAAATTTCCTAAACTAAGCCTTATTTAAACTAATTACACTTACTAATGACCACTAAATTTTGAACATAATATTATCAACTGCTGCCAAACCATTTCTGAAAAGATAATTACAACTCTTCATTCTAGAAATTCACAGAAAGCCCAGTATTGAAGGCTGCAGGCGCTCCATCAGTGGACTGCTTGACTGCAGATCACCCCTGCAGCCTTTAGCGTAGACAACCCCTCTGAGATGTAGCCCTCAGCCCAGAAGGGTGAACTCAGGGAGAACATCTCCACCATGAGACTCTGTGCTGTGCAAGTGGAAATATACTGACAAGCCCTCACATCTAGGTCCCTAGGAACTTCCAAACTTCAAGATGCCATTAACCAAAGAAAAATGTACCTTTATCAAGAAAAGTGGTCACTAAGAAAGATCTCAATGTCACATACTTGCAGAAATATATACTAAGAGGTGGGAGTAAATATCCCTATTGTTTCTAAAGGCCAACAGCCCTTATACTGACTGAGTTGGCCACTTCATCCATACCACACATGCTCTGATTTATGCAAACACGTTTACAACATGGACTATCATAGGATTTTCACCCTCCATCAATATCCAACCTGTATAAAACGGGCAGAGAGGTCAGATCTTGAATAGACACTACAAGTCTACAGAGCTTTAAAGTAGGAAAGTCCTGTGTCTTACTGATACACAAAATGTTTAAGAAAATTGCTAACTTGATGGGTTAATAGTCTCTGAAACAACTTCTCAGACAATTCTACTGTGTCTTAAATGTGTATCATCTCAAACTTCATAGAACTGGTAAATCACACAAACCACATCATGTTATTTTGGAATCTGTACAACTTAATGCAAGCCCAGTGGGAATGTAATGATTATGTTTGTGAAAGTCATAAAGCAATTTTATATTTACAAATACTTTAAATTAATAATTCATTCACTCCTTACATCAAATCTGTGAACAGTCAAAATTATACCCATTTCATAGGTAATGAATTAGACATTGAGATAAAACACCTATAAATCAATTCAGAACAAGAATATGAATTCATTGTCATTAACCTCTAGCCTTCATAAGTTCTTTCCTCTCTCTCTCTTCTAATTAATTCAGCAAGTAGCTTATATGAACACCCACATAGGATTTTTTATTAATCAACTATTCTTCTACTCTTAAAGTAAGGACGACTAGCAAGGAAAACCACTAAAGTCCTATGGCAAGTTAAAAGACACAGAAACCTAAGCAAACATTTCATAATTAGGCTGCTTTGGTTGCAACCTAATTCTGGGGTTTGGCACACACGGCTGAGTAACACAAAGGGTCTGTACAAAAACAGACCTAATCGCCGAGGCAGAGTTTGAAATACCTCCAACATCTGGTTCATTTTCAAGATTCAGAATGAGATCCTAACTGGGAAAGCTCCAGAGACAGGAGTTGGGAGCAAACTAAACAAGGTATGGGAAAGCAGTTGCTTGATCTAAATTATGATCATCTGGGCATCCCACTTCAACACCCTGACATATCCCACTCTATTCAACACCAAAGGGAACAGGTATAAAACTCTCACAAACCAACATGAATAGTTAAGTTACATCTCAATGTGTCTAGCAGACTCTTCAAAGACACAGTTATTATTTCTGTTATCTGTAAATGTTTGGCTTCTGAGAATAGGGACATAATGTACTTTTCAGTGTAATAGTGTAAATCAAATTAGATGGATTCTAAAAACACCAATTCACCTTAAAGAGGAGCTTATTAATTAGAGAAAATGGCTACTTATTAAATTTTGGTAAGAAAATGTCAAAAAAGAATATTAAATAATCCAGGTCAAAAAAAAAAATAATAATCCAGGTTGACAGGATATAACAGAATATTCCCTAAAGTTATCTCAATTAAAAAGCATCACAAATAAAAATCATTATTTTAAACATAAATAAAACATTTTCATAAAAAATATATTGTTAAATTTGAAGGCAAGTTCAAACTTTCTTGTAAAATAGCCTCTAGGACACTAGCTAATGTAATAAGGGCTCAAGAATACTAAGTAAACAAACATTATAATTTGTATTAATGATTTTTAGGCCTTACTTTTAAATTAATCTTTTAATGTCTCTCTCAGTAAAAAGGACCTTCTGTTAAGAATTTGGGGAAAAATTTGGATTCCATTTTGAACTTTAACAAGCCAAATGATCTTACTTGTGCCGATATTTTAAATGTAAACAGCATCACTTACAATAATTATAAAATTATGAATTAAAGATTTGCTAAAATTTTCAATTTCATTACTAAAACTCAGCAATTTTACTGATTTTATCCTGATAAAGGAATACTATTCTTAGGAATATAAATGTGTGTATATATACTTTTTCTGTCAGTTTTATCAATTTATTGACTTTTCAATTAACAACATAGTTCGTTTGGACAGTAAGTCAGAAAATACTTTCTGTAATGGCTTTAAACGGCATTTTTTAACCCAAAAATGTTATCCAGAACCATTTTAGGCAACAACGTAACCAAAGTATAAATAGTAGGAACTCACATTCCCTTGAACAACTGTCCTTCCACTTAGAACACAATGAACTTCTTATGTAGGCAGGCAGAGTTCTTGTTCACTTAACTGCAACCCCATTTAAGCATGGAATCAGAGGAAAAAAAGTAAAAAGTGAAGAAGGGAATAGAAAGGATATACATTAGTATTAAACCATATGCTATCTGAGTGTTAGGCTCCCACATAAATATGCTGTATATTTTTAAAATCACTTCTCAAGGGCTGGTTTCCTCTACTTCCACTGTCTTTTATAATGAAATGCTCCTTTTCAAGTTACTTATTGGAGTTGTTACTAGGAAATACTGTCATATACCTCTGGTTCAGGATATTAATATATACACTTAGCCTGAAGCTAAGTGTAATACTTAGTTTTAGTTATAAATAATATATGTATAAAACAAGTAGGGTTGCCATTATTTATATACTGCAATATACAAGAATGAATACAAATTATTTTTCATAAAAATACAATTTCTAATCAATTAGGAGGTTTCCAAACTATGAAGACATTAAATACATTAAAACACCAGGCAGTTTCCTCTGCTATAGAATGCCAGTCAGGTAAGATCTAAAAGAAATTCTTTATTGGTAGCCATATACAGTTGACTATACCATCTCTGTGTTTTTTCGCTATTTAGGAAAAAATATAGAACCCGGACATTTAAAACATTATCAATGCAATAATCACTACAGACTCACTGGATCTTTTAAAATTTTGTTAAAAATTGCCAAAGTCATGATGAATACAATTATTGCAGCTACATCATTTGAAAAAGTAATATAAATTATGCTGCTCAAGACAAAAAACATCAAAACGCATAAACATCATAATGTAACACAGCAGTAACTCATAACTATTAATATGAAAAATTAAATTTAAAAAGTTATGTTAGAGAACTTGGGAATTTTTCACTTTAGCAAAACATTCTATTTATATATCTCCAACTTCTATGATACAGTATACCATAAAATACTTTTAGAAGATATGACATTCAAATGCTTCATATACACAAATAATATTGCCAGTACTAATAAAAGTGATGCCCTTAAACATGAACTGCTCTGCTAATTATGATTAAAAAAATGTTTTCTTTACTTCATTTTACATTTTAGCTAGCAGTTAGTATTACATATTAATCAGTTCTGTGTTGACAAATAGAATCCTAGTCAAAATACTGTTTCTGAAAAGTAATGTACAGTATATTGCTTGAAACTAATAACCATATAAAAGTGGTAATCATTTATCTAAACACTGATTATGAAAGACAACTGGCATATATTCAGGCAGAGTGTTGAGTTCATGATGGTTTATTTACAATAAAAGTACTTTTACTGAAGCTAACATGATATATAGGTTTCTATGTCAATTACTACAGTCTCTTAAAATTATAAAAATATTATATAAAATACCACAGGCTTTAGAGGATATAACTTCATGTGGTTCTGATACTAGCAGCTGAAAAGTGTTTATAATTTAAAAATAAATAAACTATAGAGGTAAACCAGTTACAAAACAGCAGGGGACTGCAATAGTCACAAGAGTGAAAAGAACTGCTTAATTACACAATAGCTAACAAAATGGTGAAGCAGTTGGATCAAAAGTTTTAAAAACCTCCTTCAGAGACTTGTCATCTGTTTCTCTACTGGGACCATCATCCGGGGTGGGGCTCACCTGTCCCGGCTGCTTTGACTGCCTTGGATCGCTGTACTGGGGTCTAATTAAGCCTGTTAAGGCCTGAATGGGAAGACTGTGCACTGCTGGGACCTGAACCGTACTGGAGCTCCCGAGAACATGTGCCTGTGGGTCAGCTGGCCCATCAACGGTGACATCCACGTTTGGAGCGATTTTCTGTGGTAGGATTGCTTCTCCAGGAGGAGGCTCATTTTTGTCACTACTTTTTAAACCACCACTTTTTTTCTGGTTCTCTGCATTTTCTGTTGCTAGCTCTGATGCAGATGATGAACCATGCTCTCTAGGGTCATACAAACTAATACCACTAAGAACTGAACCTGGAGTTCCCAGGGGAAGGCCAGCTGATGATGAGAGTTTAGGGGCGTACGGAGGCAAAGCCCCGGGACCAGAATTGCTAGACACCACCCCCAGGGGCTGTGATGAGCCGGGGTTTGATCTGGCTAAGTGAGGGGTGCCCTTTGATGTATGGGAATCCTTCATAACTGCTTGATGAGACTCTGTATTATGCAGTCTGTGAAGTCTAGGATCAAAATTTTTTTGCAGCCTAGGATCTCCTAACTTGCTTCCTGAACTATGTGAATCTCCAAATTGTTCCAGGTAGCCTTCTCTGTTTGTCGTGTTAACCTTGGCTTTGGCTGCTAGTTTTGCGTCAACGGGCATTGTATTCTGACGAAGATCACTTTTCGTATTCCATAACCTGCTGAGCCTCTGGTCAGCTATAAGAGGGGGCAGAGGTAAATTGATTGAAGATACTGGGTCAGGTTTAGGTAAAGGGACTGGAAGTAAGTCTTCTGGAGCCCACACGATGTGTTTTGCAAAGTTGGGTTTGGTTAGGGTGATATCCATCTTGATGTGACTGAACTGTCTCAGCTGTGACCTTGGATCCTGGAGCGTTATCCCGGGGGAAGAATCCAAAGGTATTAAGAAAGCTTTCTCTCTCAGTTCTCTTCCTGCGTCTTCATCGTCGTCATCTCCTCTCCCGTGCTTGATATCAGGGCCAGCGTTTCCATGATGTAAATCAAACTTTGCTCCACCAACAGAAGGGCCTACATGACCACTTCCATTCCCTCTTAATTTCCTGGGATCCCACGCAAGTCTAAGATCCAGTGGGGTAGACTCCGAAGATTTTCTAATGTCTTGCCTTGAGATAGTCCTAAGTCTAGGGTCAACAACTTGGTTTCCTTTATTCTTCTCTTTAGCAAGTCTTGGATCGGTAGGAGTGCTAAGTTCTGTGGAAGGTTGTTGTTGACTCCTTAAAGTTTCTGCTTGTTTCTGTAATGTTTTCAGTATTGACTTGACACTGCTTCCTTCTTCCTCTTCGCTACTGGAATACCAGTTCACAGTATCATCTAAATGCAGACAAAAACTATGGTGAAGAATGAAGCGTTCATACTGGGCCTTAATTAAGATTGAAAAAAAAAAACACACACACTATTTCTGAAATAATTGTAGTCTAACTTCAAGAAAACGCATCAAAGAAATGACAGAGTTTCAACAAGAGAAGATGTGGTATAACAATGAACAATTCAGTTGGTATCCTCTATAAAGAAAGAAGTGTGATACTAGAACATGTGTAATGTCCTTCCAGTCAGAGAACAATCTGGACCTTTCATTCCAACTGGCCAAAAGGAACTCAGAAATGTGTGGTAAGACAGGGCTGAGGGAGAAGAGAAAACACTCCTGAAGAGGAATACCAAAATGTTTTGGCTCTCTTTAATTCAAGCAATCCCTTAAACTTCACAGCTCTGGATTTATCAGTAAAACAAGGGAGAGCTATTTAAAAAAATACCTGGAAAGAAAACAAAACACTAACAGTGATGGTTAAAGGAGCAAAGGGAACTGAGCAGGTGTGGACTCAAGTAGGGACTTTTCACGCATACTATATTATATTTTTAGATGTTTGACCTGTGTGAATATATTAATTACTCAAACATTAAATTAGAAACAACAAATAAAACTAACATCCTAAAATGTATATACTTTAACTTTACGAGAACACTTTGGGCCTTACTCTTGAAGCCTGTGTAACTGTAGTGTGTTAGACATCAGAGGTCTTCTCTCTAGTAGAGAAGGGAATAAAAACTGATGCTTCAGGAGGGTGGGTCTCCTTCCTCTCCATTAAAACACACATAGGTTATCTCTGAATGGGCCATATCTATGTGGATATCTACATATGTACACACACATATTCATATATATCCCAGAATATCTTGGGTCAATAGAACAGCATATATATTCTCACTGCTCACTAATGTGTTTCTACATTTAGCATTACACACTTAGTTTGAACAGAACAGTGCTGAGAAAACAATCACTCATATTTAGGGTGGGCATGTGGCTTAAAACAGTATATATCAATACTATATCACAATGGTAAAAAGTTTTACTCATATCTTAGTGTCTGAAAAAACTAATTCTAGACACTGGATCTCTTTTTCTTTTTTTTCCTTTGACCTCCAGGAAGTCTAGAGCTAGACTTGTGATTCACTTTCAGCTATTGTAGCTATTATAAATATTTCTGTATAGGAGTTTCACTCACAGAATTTGGTACTTGGTCCAAACAGGTAAGACAATCTAAATCTGATCCAAATAGATAAGATGCTATTTTATTTTCACTTTCATATCAATATATTTTATAAGCAGTCAAATTCTTTTTTGGATTAAGAATGAATATAGAGCAGAAAGAAAGTAGAACAGTAGAGGTCAGTGGAAAGAAGTATTAGATAGAAAATGATAGTTAAGAGGTTTCTATCAGCTTTTTATCAAAGGGCAAATAAAATTTATAAAGGCAATAAAATTTGTAAAAATGAACACAAACACAAAAAACCTAGCAGTTTAAGATGTTTTCTGTATTCTGAGAAAACAAACCTCATAAAGCATTACCAATTATATAGTAATATAGTATAAAATTTTATATCATCTAGAAAAGTTTTAATTTTCTTATTTATGAAAGCATAAAGCTTTGTTACACTTTAAACAAAGACTACCATTAAAATGGCTGTTTCTAAAATAAAAAAAAAAAAAAAAAAAATGGCTGTTTCTTGGGACTTTCCTGGTTAAGAATGCAGTGCAGTGGTTAAGAATCATCCTGCCAATGCAGGGGACACGGGTTCGATCCCTGGCCAGGAAGATCCCACGTGCCGCAGAGCAACTAAGCCCAGGTGCTACAGCTACTGAGCCTGCGCTCTAAAGCCTGCAAGCCACAACTACTGAGCCTGTGTGCTGCAACCACTTGAAGCCCGTGCACCTCGAAGCCCGTGCGTGTAGAGCTTGTGCTCTGCAATGAGAGAAGCCACCAAAACGAGAAGCCCACACACCACAACGAAGAGTAGCCCCTGCTCACCAGAACTAGAGAAACCCCGCACGCAGCAACAAAGACCCAACGCAGCCAAAAAAAAAAGGGTTGTTTCTTAAAATTAGCACCTAAAAGAGTAAACATAAATTACATAGGAAATTAACTTAGAAATTCCTCATTTCCCTGTCATACTAAATAAATGAGGAGTTAATATTACCTTCTTTGAAAACGTAACAATGTTTATTTAATAGCTTGTAGCTATCTAGTGTTATCTAGTTTTACAGTTATTCATAAATTTCATGGTTCTTCTTTTTTGGCAGCACCTCCTGGCACGCAGAACTTCCCCAACCACGGATCAAACCTGCCCCACCCCTGCAGTAGAAGCACAGAGTCTTAACCACTGAACCAACAGGGAAGCCCTAAATTTCATGTTTAAGAGTGGTCAAACACATCAATTTTGTAATTCATAAGAAGAACTGAGCGATTTAATTTTCTCCCCGTAACTGAATTAATGAATTGCTATACACTTATCAATATCAAAAATTTGGCCAACCTAATACTAAGGGAAACTTAATGTCCCCACATAATCTTTTATATTAAAAATAATATTCCTTAATAATACAGAAGAACCTGAAGTATAAAGCCTCTGCCCATAAAAATCTCTCTAGTAGTCAAATAACTTTGAATTTGAGTTACAAGCTAAAATTCCTGAAGCTAAAATTCCTGAACTAGAATGTATCTTGTTCCTGTTCTATTTCTTTTCTTCAAAAAAAAAAGGGGGGGGGGGATTAATAGCAAGTCTGCTTGCCCAGGCCTCACACTCCAGCTTCAGATCTCTTTACTGCTTCAAATCAAACCCTCTGCAGTTAATTACTAATGCATCAATGGCACTGGAAACTACAACCAATCCCAAGAAGATAGGAGCTATGAGACAAATTGGGAATAGAATAGATAGTTCAGAGGAACTTATTTTTCAAATTTTAACTTATTCAAGACCATTTCAGGAACTGACTGATCCAAATAGGTAGGCTGCTATCATACCACCTGACACACCTTCCTCCTTGCTTGGCGCCCTCTGCGGTTGGGTACTGCTTGCTTCTTCATCTTCTTGGTACTTCTGCGTAAGTCTGACAAACAGAGCTCTCTGCACTGCAGGGAGGAGACCTGGTGCAGGCAGGGGGCCATGGCCTGTGACATTACTGCCGCTGTCAGACCCACTCCCACGGGTAGGTGAGTCTTGAACAATAGGAGGCTGCTGCTGGGCAAATTCGCCATGCCACGTCCCATCTACGTACATAACATGGAAAGAGACACTGATTTAGCACAAGACTCCACTTGACAAGTACCACTGTGAGTTGTAAGAAACTGAGTTACAATAATATCACATTTGATTACCAGATTATTATGTGATTGTAAGTACTTTTTAAAGTTATCTAAATATTTGGTTAAATTTAAAACATATTTTAATGTTTCAATTTCATCACATTTTACTTTGCTTTATTTAAAACATGCATTCTTTTCATGCTTTTAAAGAAAAATAGTACTCCAGATATTTTAAATCAGAAATGAGTTATTTCAAAAGGTAAACTTACCACCAGAGTTACTGGGTGGCTGAAAATTGTGTACAGCATGCTGTGAATAGTAATTGTCATAAAACTCAGCTGGGTTTTGTAAGGACTCATAACTGGTATTGAGCTGCATTTCACCAGGACTTTGCAGGTGTGATGAACCTGGAGAACAGTGATTCTCTCTAGATACTTTCATCATGTGTTCTGGAAAGCCGGGGCAATGATAAGCGCCACTCATATTTGGTGGTGTCAAAGGCGTATCCGGTTGCACAAGTAACCCCGATTGACTGTGAGGGCCTACGATTCCAGGTGGACCAGGCGGCAGAGGTGGGCTCTGTGGCATTGGTAGACCAGGAGGTCCTGCACATGCATGATGTCCGGGGGAGCCTGCGTGCATCACAGGACTATTGTGGCCCTGAGACATATTAGGTCCGGGACCTGGACTTGACCCAGAACTATAGATATGCTGAGGATGTGGGCTGCTTTCCTGAAACTGTGGTCCTGGTGGTGAGGCACTGTTATAAAATGCTGGTGGCCTGTAGACAAAAGAATAATATGTCTTAGTTCAAAGAAAAGAGGCAAACGAGAATGTTACATTTCTAAATAGATATTGGTTGAATGTTTTACAGTATCAGAAAATTGTGTTTTTAAGGAGCAACGTATTCCGTATTATCTATAAGTAGAAACACCAGCATGTGTGTCTTGCCTTCATTTCAGCCCACAGTTCTCTTAATGGCTGCTTACTATCATCTGTTCTAAAACTTAACATGATGTTTTGAAAAATATAGAAAAATACAAAGAAAAATAAGATTCAGCTCTACTCCCACGACCCAGAGATAAAATTTTTGATTGGTTCTCTTCTAATGCTTTTTCTAGGCGTACACAGACCTTTTTGTAACAAAATTAGATTTACACTATATAAACATACACCTTGTATTACAATTTCTAATTTGTTATTGCTTGGATATAAAAAGATCTTAGTTTCTGAATGTTGCTCTTCTTTCTGGGCATCTTCCTAATTTAATTACAGTTGGCCCTCCATATCGGCAGGTTCTGCATCCACAGATTCAACCAACTGTAGATCGAAAATACTCAGGAAAAAAATTGCAAAAAGTTCTGAAAGCAAAACTTGATTTGCTGTACTCCAACAACTACTGACGTATCATCTACATTGTATTTACAACTATTTACATAGCATTTCCATTGTGTTAGGTATCATAGGTAATCCAGAGATGATTTAAAGTATACAGGAGTATGTGTGAAGGTTATATACAAATACTTCACCATTTCGTACAAAAGACTTAAGAATCTGCGGAGTTTGGTATCTATGGATTTCCTGGGACCAAGCCCCCTCAGACACCTAGGGACAACTCTACGACTTCTAATAGTTTTGTCAGTGATTCCTTTGGCTTCACTAAGGGAAAATGCCCAAATAATGAGTCTGCCTCTCCATTTCTAATCATATCTAGTATATCTTTCTCTTTTTGCATTGACTAGGATCTAATCTATAAATGTAGCCAAGCAGTGGACAGGCTTTTCTTCTTGACTTTAACAGAAATACTTTTAATGGCTCACATTAACTGTGATATTTGTTACAGATTTCTTATTCCTCAATTGCTGAGATCGCATGGCTTCCCTGAGTGTTCAGGATTAAAAAAATTATCAACAATTGGACTTAGAGCCCAGATGTACAGACCCTGGTGGATGGAAGCAGGACTGGAATGGTATTGTTAGAAAATGCAAACCTGGATCCAGCTTACCCAAAGCTTTTCCTCTAATAGCCCAGGGAACGACTTCTCTAAAAGAATGAATGTGCTTGGAGACACGTTACCCACTATTTGAAGATACTATCAATGACAATGATGCCTCATAACAAGGTGGTAGGAATGCCTGGCAGCCCTTCAGGATTAGTGTGTGGAGAGGTTTCTGAAGCTGTGTTAAGGATTCTGTAGAAAAAAGCACCGGTGGCAGGCAGCAGAGGGTGGGACAAAAAGGAAGTGGGAAGCAACAGCTGGGGTGCATGCCAGATACCTGCTATGTCTACCTAAGTTTAGTTACGTGACTGGAATACAAGCTAGTTTCTTAATAAGACTTTTTAGGGGGGAAATGCAGCCATTTTTGAAAAATTCAACTCACTTCTTCCCAATTTTATGTGCTAAATCCACAGTAGGTTTTACAACTATTTCAAAAAGAGATGGAATTTTCTTGAAATCATCAGAGAGATCTGTCTGAAAATCATCTTCAGGATCAGAAAAGGGAAAATGCTCTGGTGGGGTTGGCAGAAGCCCAACTCCTGGAGGTGGTTTGGGAAGAGGAGTTATGCCACGCTTTCTAAGTTCTTCTAATTCTCTTTCATCTTCATTTGTAGCTTCTTCCTCAGTATTCAACACCTAAAAATAATTGGCAAATATTACTACTTCAAAACAAGCGTTCTTCCTCACATTTAAAATTGTGAAGCCTTAACTAGTTTTGTTAGTAGAAAAATATTACAGTTGAAATAGACAAGAGATAGCCAACTAATTTCTTATAAAGAATATGAGGTTCAAAGAGGTAAAGGATATTTCTCAAAGTAAATTAGCTTTTTTAGAGATCAGATTTGTGGTTACTAGAGGCAGGGGACAGTGGGAGGAGAAACTGGATGAAGGTACTAAAAAGGTACAAACTTCGAGTTAGATAAATAAGTACTAGGGATGTAGAGTACAACATGGTAAGTATAATTAACCACTACTGGGCATATACCCTGAGAAAACCATAATCCAAAAAGAAACATGTACCACAAAGTTCACTGCAGCACTATCTACAATAGCCAGGACATGGAAGCAACCTAAATGCCCATCAACAGATGAATGGATAAAGAAGATGTAGCACATATATACAATGTAATATTACACAGCCATAACAAGGAATGAAATTGAGTTATTTGTAGTGCAGTGGATGGACCTAGAGTCTGTCATACAGAGCGAAGTAAGCCAGAAAGAGAAAAATACCATATGCTAACTCATATATATGGAATCTAAAAAAATGGTACTGATGAACCCAGTGACAGGGCAAGAATAAAGATGCGGATGTAGAGAATGGACTTGAGGACACGGGGTGGGGGGCAAAGGGGACGCTGGGATGAAGTGAGAGAATAGCACTGACACATATACACTACCAAATGTAAAACAGCTAGTAGGAAACTGCTGCATGAAACAGAGAGATCAACTTGATGATGGGCAATGACTTAGAGGATTGGGATAGGGAGGATGGGAGGAAGTCACGGGAGGGAGGGGATATGGGCATATATGTATAAATACAGATGATTCACTTTGCTGTACAGCAAAAACTGGCACAATAGCGTAAAGCAATTATATTTCAATAAAGAGCTTTAAAACGTGAAAGAAAAAAAAGAACAAGATGCTATAAAAACAATGCTGTACATTATAAATGAAAGCTATTGAGAGTAAATCCTAAAGGTTCTCATCACAAGGAAAAAAATTTTTTCTATTTCTTTAATTTTGTGTCTATGTGAGATGGATGTTCTTTTTTTTAAAGGTTAAGGCAATTATATTATTTACTATCATTAATAAGTAAAGGATTGTAATAGGTGCCACTAATTGAGCATTTACTATTTTCTAGGAGTGGTGTGAAGTGTTTCACATACATTACATAATTTAATCTTTTAAGAACAGAAGATTCTTAATTCTTAGTCTAATATCCCTGCTTTTCTAACATACTACATTAATAGAATAAAATATAGAATAACAAGTCCTTGATTTCTCAGCAGAGTTTTATAAAATATGATTTAGAAAACATGATTCAGGTCAAATGAACCTGTGGCGAGACCTAACAAATAATCAAGGTGCAAAACTCTTACTCACTTTGTCCAAAAGTTTCTTTGTTTCTTTAGTCAGATCATCATGTGAAAATTTACAGTTGTCTCCTTGGTAACATTTTGCTCCACTATGATAGAACTTGCATGGAAATTCATGTAAATAAAAATATTAAGGAACAGACCACGTAAAATCAAACTCTCATATTTTTAAACCAAAAAACATAACTGCTGAATCAATAAGACTTTATTACTATATACTGTACTAAATTTTCTATAATCACATCAGATAATTTAATTTTTAATTTTAAGATTAAATATTTTAAATACATGGCAACACATTCAAAAAATTTTAAGTCTCCCCTATTGTATCAAAACATTTTTTTAAGAGCTTAACTTTTAAAAAAAAAAACTTGACTGTACCAACTATATTACCTATTATTTTTTGTGTCAGTGATAGATGTTTATATCTTCTACCGTAGTAGAGTTAGTAATGTGGGTAATTAACACAAACTTCCTTAGAAAGAGCTTTGGGTCAAAAATTCACAAATCATCTCCCAAATTACCACAGTATATAACTTATGCCTAAAATTCTGTGCAAAATCTAGATGCTTTCACCACTGATCAAAAGAGTCACATTAAAGTTTCAAGAGTTTGTTGAGGGCATCATGATACTGAAATGTTAAGTATAAACAGAGCTTAGATAATTAGTTAACTCCACTAATATTCTTTTTTCTCAATAACCATTTTTTTAATTGAAATACAGTTAATTTACAATGCTGTGTAAGCTTCAGGTATACAGCAAAGTGATTCAGTTATACATATATATCTATTCTTTTCCAAGAAAAATTTTGAAAGTAAAAATATAATGGCTATAGCAAATATTATAGTGTAATTTAATTATGTAAACTGTTATTTTACTCAATAAAATAAAATACAGAACAAATAAATTTTGTAGCAAGAGCTTATATCTATGAAGAAAATAAACGGGTGTGACATATGTTAAAGCCAAATATCACAATAATGAAAACTACAGGCTAATCTTAAAATTTTGGGGACTAATTTCTAAAGAAAATACCAAGTCTAGAAGTACGTGAAAAGTACACCATTTTCAGGTGGTGTATTTCTGGGAATTTCTGGGCAGTTTTAGGAAATTTATTACTGTAATCATCACACTGATAAGGTCAAGAGAGAAAAATCATGTGATCATCTTAGCCGATACAAAAAGCAACTGATAAAATTAAAGATTTTTTTGATATAAAAACTCTTAGTAAGATAAGGATATACAGACTTAACTTGATTTTTTTAAAATCAATCTTAAAACTACAGCCACAAGCCAAAGCAATAGGGCATTATCTTTGAAACATGTATTATGCTGCCACAATCACTATTATTTAACATTTTTCTGGAAGTGTAGCCAATACAATTAAAACTGTCATGCCACAGATGGTGTGACTATGGAGAAAAACATAAGAACAGATGCAAAGCTTTCAGAAACAGTTCAATAGGTATCTGGTTTCTAAAGAAATACGTCAAATCTGAAAAAAAAATTTTCTTTGCTTGAATAAGACAAATTTATCATAATATTTGATAAACAAAAAAGGAGTATTTGCCCTAGTAAATATCAAATATACTATTATAGGGGGAAATGGTCAAATAGCACAGTGTATAAGAGCAGTATAGAAGCAGAACTGTGCACATAAAAAAATTCAGAATATGATAAAGGTGATCTTTTAAATCTGTGTAGAGGAGAAAATGAGCTAACCATTTGGAAAAAAATAAGGTCCTTACTGAAGGTCATCATATATATATATATATATATTTTTTTTTTTTTTTTTTAAAGGACCATATATAGTGAAATGCTATACGGGAAAAGACAGGAATACAATTTAAATGTATAGATTTCCAAAGAGAGAAGTAGGGGAGAATATATAGTGCTTATCATTAGGTGGTAAGATTTGACAAGACTTTGATTTTATAATTTCCAGTAATGATAATTTATTACTTATGAACCTAAGTAAATAATCATTTAGTCACAGAATAACAATAAATACGTTGCCAACTACTTCAGGAAGCACAGTCTCTTAAAATACTTATAAGCTGAATATATTAAATATAAAGTACATTTATTGCATAGATTTTTTTTTCTAAAGGGAAGTTATTTCATTTCCCTAAAGAAAAAAACCTCACTTTGCCCTTTTGAAGTGCAAAGGCTGACTAGACCTGATTTATATAATGTGCTATTTTAAATTTAAAATCAAACTAGGCTTCCTAGGTTGTATTTATGATTTTTAAAACTTCAATGATGCTTGAAAACCGCAATATTTTGGTTAACATGTTTTTAATAAAAGGATATTATGCATATAAATGCAGTTCTCTCCTTTGGTACAATACCCTTGTAAATAAAATTTGCAGATCTCTTTTCTCTTCTCCAACTCTGCATCATGATCAAATTTACACTGATCTCCCTGTTCACAAAAAAGAAAAGAAGAAAGAAAGAGGAAAAAAAAGAAACATTGAACTGAATTTTCTCCATGGTATTTCATGGTAGAACTATGGTCGTATCTCCAGTTTTAAATAATGAGCTAAAAATAATTCAAACAATCCCTTAGATTTTTTGCCCAAGATAGTGGATGTGGCTATGTGCAGAGAGGGAGCACTGTGAGCAGGACCCCAGAGGGTACTGCCTGGCTCCACCAGCACGCACCATTTCTAGCTGAGCCACTCTGGGGACTTATTTAGCCTCCTGATTTGGCCATGTTTAAAATGAGGATAATAACAGTAACTACACTTCACAGTGTCACTGTAAAGATTAAAACATTTAATATTAGTAATCCACTTTGAACAGTACTTGCTACACAACCAGTATCATGTGTTTGTTAAATAAAATCTGATTTCAACAAGTTATATTACTGTCCCAGAATTAAAAGAGTTCTGATATACAGTAGTCAATGCAAGATACATTTTGAAGAACCAGTTTTATCACAACTATATGAGAAATGAAAAAACTAACCATCCCCTAAAATGACTTTAAATTTTAAAGATTATTTCAGAAGTTAAAATGATTCGTGATACCCCCTATAAATTTACCTTAATACATCTCCCTTCCAGAAAGTATTTACAGATTTGTTTTCCTTTATGTTCCACAGTGTGCTGATTAATAAATTCCTGAGTCATAACCTTCCATTTTTTCCCTGGTTTACTATACTGCAAGAAAAGAAATTTATTTAAATAAAACATATGAAGTATTAAGAAGGTATTAAAATTTACAGTCAAATGTATCTAGAAAGCAGTACACATTGATTATTAAAAGCAGTGAAGACTGAACATTCTGATGCTATTCATTTATTTGGAGAGAGAGATGCTTCTAGAAAAGTGCTTATTGCTACCAGTAATTGCAAAGAACTATTTTTAACTTAATGAGGACATACAACTACGTTTTTCAAAATAAAATTATGAAAACCTTGAAAATTAACTATAATATTTTGGCAAAGGTACAATAAAATATGCACTCTCATGTATTATTGATAGAAGACTTAAAATATCCATATTGTTTGGCACAAAATTTGTACGGCACAAAATTTGTACTTTTCAGGATTATTCTGAAGGAATTATCAGGAAGGCACACAGATTTATTCACAAAAATAACTACTGAAAAATTATTTACAAGTGAAACAAAACAAAACGAAAAAATCTAGAAATATTCTACACATCCAAAACTAGGAGACAAGTCAAACCCATTATGATACATGTAGGTGGTAGAATATTACACTGTCATTAAAAAATCAGGAGATGGAAAGACAATCTGGGGACATAAAATCTTCACAATACCTTACCAAGTGAAAATGTGATCCCAGTTTATAATAGTAAAGACAAAGAAAAAAAGACTAAAAGAATATGCTCCTGCCTTTAACAGTGTATATCTCTAGATGGATCTCTAAAAAATTATGGATTGTTTGCATGTAGGGTTATTTTGTACTTTGGGGAAAAAATGGAGGATGTATTATCTTTAACTTTTAAATTTAAAAAAATTAAGAAAAACTAGTATATGATAGAAAATCTCACAGCCCTACTTCTTTCCCTTAGTTCTTCTCCACAGTCTCCTATTCAACTTTTGCTACAAGTATAAGCAGGTTGAGTAACAAGAGAGTATGACCCTTAGCCAAGCTAAGGACTTCCACTCATAAGCTCTATAAAACAGCATTGTTTTTCAAGCTCCTAGCATGCACAGTGCCTTGCACGTCATAGGAGCTTAATAACTATTGATATTTGCTCCTCTGATTTGATATCGGTTTTCCTTTTCCCCTCAATTTGTTAGAAAACAGAGAGCAAAGCACGATCAACTGAAAATAGGAAATTGCCTCACAACAAACACTTACGGCAATAGATAGCTAAACTTAAATCTGATCCTCAGCACTCACAACTGATGAAATATATATTTTACTAGAAGAATTCTGAAAAAAAGTACAAGAATACCAGGAAAGTAGATAACCTTCGGGGTTCTTTTTACAAAATATACGTATACCCAAATTGCCCCAGGAAAACACAAAGAAATTGCTTATACTCTACTCTGATAGGATCATTTAAAATGTCTTAAATCTATGCAAATTTTACTTACAAACATTTTCTATTTCTAGGCTCACTTAGAACAAATAGATATAAATGACCAGTTCACATATACCTTCTGTACAAGCAATTGTGGCTATAATAAAATAGGCAGCCAAAGAGAGAGCATTATGCAAAGTCAGTGAGCCAACTTGAGGAATATAACTCTGAAATTAAAAAGTAAAAATATTAGGTAATCACTCCCCCCAAAAAAACATTGAAAAATGCACCAAGCTGTACATATGTCTATGTTACTTTCTAATGATATAGCTCACTGTCTTAACAGAGGATTGTTTGGGGGGTGGGGAGGGTGTACTTTGTTTTCCAGTTTAGTTCTGTTTAAATGAGTAGTTAGTATCGCAGTATCCATAACAATGGGAAACCGGACTATAACCAAGGTATTCTAGAAAATCTAAAGCAACTTTAACAAATAAAATTTCAGGACAAAATAAAGTGCCTAGAAGATCTGATCTTTTATGCTTGAGCCTATAGAAGAACCATAAATGTCCTCTACCCTTATTTTTTTAATTTTTAATTTAATTTTTATTTTATATTGGAGTATAGTTGATTTTCAATGTTGTATTGTCCTCTATCCTTAAGATCTTTTATAAAATATAAGAGCTGGAAGAACCACAGAAGTAATCTAGTTCATTACCCTCACTGGACAAGTATGAAAACTGAAGATTAGTGGAGTTAGTGAGTTGCCAAAGGTTACATTTCGTGTTAGCAGAATCAAGAGAGAACTCTTTGCAGGATATCACACTGTTTCAAAGAAAACACAATTCAAGAAAGAAGGAAAGGGAATTCGCTGGCGGTCCAGTGGTTAGTACTCTGCGCTTCCACTGCACGGGGCATGGGTTTGATTCCTGGTCAGGGAACTAAGATCCCACAAGCCATGCGGCATGGCAGAAAAGAAAGGAAGAAAGGAACAAAGAAAGAGGGAGAGAAGGAACGAGGGAGAGAAGGAAAAGACAGAGAAAGCAAGGGAAAAACCAAACTACCCGTTTGGTCAATTTAAAATTTATTTATTCTAGAAGATGTATTATACTGGTATAAGGAACAAGAGCATAAAAGATTTTTTAAATATACTAAAAGGAAGAGGAAATTAAAGGATCTACCAGAAAAAGAATATGTATTTATAGAAAATTTAATAGATACTATAATGACTAAAAAATTTTAGGAGATTTATGGCCAACAGAATGAATAAGTCTTTAAAATCCATCAAAAGTTGGCATGTTCTGTGACTACACTTGAGTTTTCAAGAAAACCAGTGTGGACATGCAGGTATCCCTAAGTTTATCTGGCCTTTGGAGGATCTTATACTCCTTGAAAAGGCAAGGACAGAAATGGATCTATGCCGGCCACTCTACCCTGGATGGACCTCTCCCAAGCTACTCCTGAACATGAGCTGCTTTCTTGGACTCTGACACACTCCTGCTTGTTTCTGGAACAAGAAGAAATCTCTCATGAGAGCCAATAAACTGACATAGTGTTGATAACGTTTTAATCTCGATGAAGAAAAAATATTCTAAACCTCATAAATGCAAAACAAAGAATTTATTCTGATTTTCTATTCCATGATAAAGAAATCTTTTAGTTGCAACCCAGATCTGTAAACATTTAAAATGTTAGTGCTTGAAGGGCCATTAGAGTTAATTTAATACTATATTCTAATTTTATAGGTTAAGCAAACTGAAACTCAGAGATAGGTAGTAACTTGCTCAAAACCATACTTTCTTGGAAGTTAATTTTTTTTTCTCACAATATAGGGTGTAAATATTGAATACAGGAGAAGGGTTACTTAGAAAGCATTCATATTAATTTGGTCTAGCGAAAGCAGCACATTCTAGACATCTACAGGTGTCTAGAAAGATGGACAGGCAGGTTATAGTCACCCAGATATTCTAAGCTTGTTTCCAAAGCTGCTGTTCCACAGAACAGTGAGTTAAGAGTGAATGTTAGTAGGTATGTGGGGGAAAAAAATTCACGGTCAAGTAAATTTTGAAAACAATGGGTTGAACAAAGGAAAACAGACTTCTTTATGCCCAACCTGCTCAGAGCCTTTAATACATTAATGTTGACTGAGAATCCCTAAGAGTAGAGTAGTGTGTGCTGGGTTTCACAAATTTATTTGGGCCTAAATTTCTTGTTTTTAGGTCACACCTGTTAACAACTCCCTAAATAGTATATTAAGGAGTATACATTAAGAAATCTTTGCCCATAATCTTAAAACCCAGAGATTAGAAAACTGAGCATTTTCCAATTACATATGTTACTATCCCTTTTCTATCAATTAAGGTTGCAGCTATTGATAACCCACCCTTGCTCTGTATAATTCAATCAAATCATACTGGAACAGTGGCAGAATACAGGACTTGGATCACTCTAATCCAGAAAGTCGCTACAAGGTTGAAGTGTACTTGTTCAGAGTTCAGTTCAATTCAACATATATTTATTTCATATCTATTATACACATGGTTCATAAATTCATCTTTCCAACCATTTATACCTCCTCTCTTCTCTTTCAAGGATTTCAATTCTAATAAGTAAGTGAATTTACCACTGTCTCCCTTCTTGGTCCTGCTACATATTGAGCTATTAGCATTTTATTGCTATTTGCATCTAGGGAAAATGACTCCTAGGAAAGAAAAGTACAACAGAGAACTAATAGAACAAACGTTTTTGCTTTCAAACATATCAATTTTCTTTTGAGGTGCTTTCGAACTTATCAATTTTATTTCAAGGTCACCTAAACTTGCATCTGTATACTAGTATCATAACTAATTAAAACAATACTTCTTTTTTTGGAATTCATCTATACTCATTAGATCTGAAATGGAAAATTTTCATTTACTAGGAAAGTAGCATTAAAATCACAATGCTTTCCTTGCAGCCAAATAAGTTAAAAGATGGAAAAGCTCCTCTCCTCATTATATATAAACTCTCAGTACCTCTTGAAAGTCATCCGTTCCTGAAAACACATTAGGCCCTTTATTGGCCCTTCCCCCACGGTCTTTGCGTTTAATTTTCTTCGGCAAACCGCGTCCACGAGCAAGGTTAAAACTTTTCACCCTCTGTTCAATACCTAAAAAAGTTAAAATGTACTTTAGATGTTAAAAAAACAGCACACCAATCTACTAGTTTACAGAGAATAGCATATTTTAAATAGTCTATAATGTATAGTGCATTTTTTTCCCTCTAGATTCAATTAAAAAAATTAATTCATTCTTTACATTTTACTTCGTGGGTACTGCTTCTTACTGTTTTGTTTCTTAAGGGATGTTAACAACATAAATCTAGTTTTATTCTTCTCAATTTTCCTTAGAAAAGCAACAAACAAGGTTTTCTGTTTTTAAGAGAATTAGATGTTACATTTACCTCTAAGGAAGATGTGGTAGGTATTAGTGATTAATTTGTAGCAAACTGAGTTTCTATTGATAATTTAGAATAGATATCACATGTATCTCCAAGCAAAATTTATACTTGTCTTTTACTTTTGAAAAACTTGATGTTTAAAAGGATCTAAAAAGATACTCAAATTACAAAAATTATATATTAGGGTAATAAGTTTTAATACAAAGTAATTTCTCATTTTCACAAAGTCATATTGAACAAATATGTTTTCTAATGATCTTAAGCCTACCCAATAGTCAATAACTATATGGAAAAAATGTCTCACTACATTGAAAAAAATTAAATAAATTAAAATTTTTAAAATAACATACCAATTTTCACCTCAAAGAATAATGTTGGTAGGGAGTTGGAGAAACTGCCATTTTCACACACTGGCAGGGGTGTTATAAATTGCTAGATCACCTTTTTGGATATCAGCTTGGTATATGGATCAAAAATCTTCAAATGTGGCTATGTCTTTTGACTCAATTCTATATTTCAGCATTTATTCTTAAGAAAAAATGTTTGTCAAGATGAGATATATATAAATATGCAGGGTTAATCACAGAGTTAAAAAAAAATGGGTGCAACTTAAATCTCAAATAATTACTAACAAACAACCCTAACAATTTATTAGACAAATTATGGCATATCTATTTAATTGAATAGAATGTAGGCATTAAAATCTACTCATTGACATAAGAATAACTGAGATACAACTCATAGTTAAGGGAAAAGAACAAGTTATAACAGTGTATAGTTTGTTTGTTTTTTTTGTTTTTTTTTGGCACACGGGCTTAGCTGCTCCACGGCATGTGGGATCTTCCTGGAGCTGGGATCGAACCTGTAACTTCTGCGTTGTCAGGCAGATTCTTAACCACTGTGCCACCTAGGAAGCCCACAGTGTATAGTTTTTTGTTAAAAATAATTCTCAAAAAATTCTAGAAGAATGTATGCCAAAAGTATTAATAGTAATTGTCTCTGGGTGTAGGGATTAAAATTGTTTTTGTTTTATCTTTGATCTTAGCTGGGTTATCTTTTCTACACATAGAAAAGGTTTTCTGCATTTGACCATATATTACTTTCATAATTCTGGGGGAAAAAAATGAAAGGCAAAATAAAAAGCAATACTCAATTCTTTAACAGAACAAACAGAAGGAGTTTGAAAGGAAAAACCCCAGGTGGGAAGGGATGAACACGGCCTCTACATTCCCTTTATTCCCCAAGTGAAATGATCCCCGACACCACTATGTCTAGACACCAGGAACAAACTTACTAATTACAATAGCATACGCATAGACAAATTCCTTTCTCTTTAGTTCAACAAAGCCTAGATCCATATTTTTCAATGGAATTTTGCTAGGAAATCAAGAAAAAAAAATGAAGCCATAAAAATAACCAAATTTAGTCATAACTGATTCCTTTTTTCAATGATAGTTAAAGGATAGTTATATAGGGTTTGGATGCTCACTACTTCACCTTAGCCTCATCTTGCTCCAGTTTTCTTGAAGCAGACATACTGACTGGACAATTCTTAAGGTTGATCTGACCTTTATGTGACCCATAATTTCTATGGCAACTTGCCCTGGTCTCTCCAGGGATGATGTATCTCAATATAGCAGATGAATAGGTTATCGCTCCAGAAATTTCTTTAGATTATGTTCTTATTTCCAATTTTGAAGAATGTCTACAGTCCTGAGTACATTTACATAGCAAAGATAAGCACTACACTTTCAAGCCTAATAAAAGAAGAGCTTCCAGGATTCTTTCCTTACAGGTCTAAAATATACAATAATACACAGTAACAGAGACAACTGAAAAAGGTAGGTTATTTTTTTCAGTATACTGATACCATATAGAAGAGAGGGGAAAGACAGAACAGGAAAGTTGTTTTACATTTTTATACACTTTAAAAATATTAGGAAATCTTTTAAATTCAAATTGTAAGATATCACACAAATGGAAATATTTGTAGATTTTTGTCCTCGAGGTCTACAAAATAAATACAAATGAATTCAGGAACCATAGGAATAAGCTGACCGTGAGAAAAGGGCTAAGAAATTTAAGTTTTTACTTCATAGCTACTGTTTTAATAAGGGTCTTATATTTAAAAACAGACCATTTTAACTCACCTTGCTGAATTCCTTTCAATCTTTGTTTTTTCCCTGGTTCTTTAGAAAAAGATGATCCTAAAGCAGTATTTGAGGTTTCTTTAGCTTGCCTGTATTGTTTCAGTTGACTGGCATAATCCTCCTCTGTCTCCTGACCATAGGTACCAAAGTTGTCATCACTGTAGGCACCGTATTCACCATATTCTTTACTTTTAAATTTTCTGTTATGTTGATTCTTCTTTGATGCCATGTAGCCGCCTGATATATGTCCATGCTAAGTGAAAATGAACAACCATTATCAAGATTTTTCAGTTGTATAAAGGAATTCATAGTAATACAGGACATCTTCCCCCTCCCCCAGAAAGTTGGGAGAAAGAAGAGGAAAAGATAGTTATTAGTTCTGCCTCTTGATTAGAACTTTTCTATGACACTATTTAAAACTAAGTTCAAAAAGCTAAATGCCACTCTGATGTTATTAAACATTACAATGTTCATAGAACCTTGCTGGCGAGTGTGTCTTGTTCACTTTTTGTTTTCCATATTTGTGTCTTATGTTTCTCATGCTCCATGCCTCAATATTTGTACACATAAGAGTACCTTAAAATCCACACCATCAAACATAAATTCCTTCTCCAAAAAACCTGAAGAGGTCTTTTTGAAAATAGGAAAAAATAGTAAAATAGCTTGGGGGTGGTGGTGGTAGAAAATATATATATCGTCTCCTAACACTGAAAAATTCCCAAATGACATGTTTAGCATATTATATTTAATAAAAAAAAAACTATATGTAAGGTCAAATTTGTAAAAAGGAAATGTTTATATTTGAGGTCCAATAGAAAAAACAGAGATTTCCGTAATAGTAAAAAACATCTAATGAATAAATTGCTCATTAGAAACCATTTATTACATTTGTACATTATTAATTTTATTGCTTTTTACTAAAGCTTGCAAAAACAAAAAATACACTTTAGTCCTAGAAGTTTATTTAATGATAGTATTCAAGTATATCCCTATTCACCGAAATATTTTTATTACTTCTATCATATATTTTGTCAGTTTTTTTAATAAGAAAGCAAGAAAAAATTGCACATAATTACAACTTGAGGATCTACAAAAAGTCAGACCATGACTCATTTTCAGTTTAGTACATTTTGAATGTGATATAAAAATACCACCCTGGCAGAATACCAACATGAGACTGTGTTTTTAATAAAATGCAGAGAAATACTGTCCTTTTCAGTAATTATAAAATAGAGGAAAAGTAAATACTAAAGCAATCAAGAAAATCAATTAGCTCATCAATTTTAAATTTTGAAGACACTATATTAGATTTCCAACTTTTTTAAAGCAACATTTTTAAAGTTTATGAACTGTTCTCAGTTTAAAAACTGTTCTCAGTCTAGCACTTCAGAAATTCAGAAGGGGATTTACGACTGTAGCCAAAAGGCAGTGTTTCTGACTTTTTTTTTTAAAAGCCACTATGAAAATAAAACAAAAAATAATTGCTTTGATTAGGTTGAAGATTAATTACTTGAATGGTACTTACATTTCCTTTTATAAAAACTATGATTATATTAATTCTTCAGTGATATATTTCAATGCTTAATGACTGAAGATTACTCTGTTAATGGGCGAATATGAATTTTTCTCTACAGATTAGATGCTTTTCACAAAAGCTTTTAAGTCAATATTAATCCAATTCTCTAATTTTTCACAGCCTTTACAAAAATAATCTCCATAATTTCTATTTTTTCAAGCAGAATTATCCCTAAACTTTCAATTCATCCCTCCCTTGTTTTTCCAACTGCAAATAATCCTAAAAGCCCTCTAATGATGCAAACCTCTCATCTCAGAGCTCCTTCTGCAGTGACAGACTCTGCAGTGCTTAGTGTTTGCATCAGGGCACCACCCATGCGGTGCAAGCTCTCCAGGAAGCACTAAATGAATGAGGGATTACAGAGCAGCCCCACTTCTCTAGGAGAATGTCTCCTTGTGCTTCACCATTGGAATGAACAAAATGTACTCACCAGCAAGGATCTAGCAAGTATTTTTAGAAGCCCTCCTAAAGACAAAAGAAATGAAAAAGACTATAAATTCTACCAAAGGATATAGTTTCTCCAATCACTTTGCCTATTGATTGTTAGGCGATATACCTGCTAGAATGCCTGTGGGGGCAGATTTGGTTTCTGTAACACAGGCCATCACTATAAACATGAAATAAGAGAAAGGAGACCCTGAACAAGGATGAGGAAAAGGAAGATACATTAAGTCCTCCAATTTAATAGCTAGATGCTAATACTATATTGTTGGCCTTTAACTATAGTAGTTTCATATAGTAGATACTTGTAATCTAATTAAATGAGATGTTTAGGATATACTTTCTAATCTCAGTGAGTCAACCCTAAAACATATGTGAAGGAAATGATCCTGAACTTTCCCTTCTAATGGCAGACCTGGTAATTTAATTCAGATCAGTCCTCCTACTAAAAAAATGCAGAAAAGACAGACAAAATATTTTTTTCAAACCACTGTAGCCATCAGAGAGCTAACAAATTAGTTAAGGATTCCTGGACCATTATCCATGAAGTAGATGAAAATCCCCAGAAGTGAGCAGTATTTGGAGCTGTTTTTGCTCTGAAAGCATTAGCCCATCATGAAAAATCATCTGAAGGGCTCAAAAGCACTTTTGACTATCCTTTTAATCATCAAGAACAAAAGAAGTCCAGAGCCTGGAAAAAGTGGAAGCCTTAGTAACCCCCACCTGCCAGAACTCAGAAAGTCTGGGGTTTTTCAGGTACAAGCACATTGACCTGAATACTCCTCAGGGCTCCTGAGAGCATTAGGATTTTTCTAGGACAAAATAATATTTATATTGAAGACTTTGTTCATATAGTGCAACATACTTAAGGAAGACATAAAGTATATTATGTTATTTTAAATTTTTTTCTGTTTAAAACACATCAAATAATGTTTGCACTTGAAGAGGTAGGTGGCACAAAATTCGTATATTGACGCTCTAACCCCCAGTACCTCAAAATGTGACAGTGTTTGGAGAAAGGGCCTTTAAAGAGGTGGTTAAGTTAAAATGAGGCTGTTAGGGTAGGCCCTGATCCAATTTGACTGCTGTCCTTATAAGAGGAAATGTGAACACACAGAGACACCAAGGGTCCACGTGCACAGAGGGATGACCATGTGAGGACAAAGCAACAAGCCAAGGAGAAAGGCCTAAACAGATCCTTCCCTTGTGGCCCTCGGAGGAAACCAACCCTGCCAGCACCTTGATCTTGGACTCAGATCTAGCCTCCAGACTGTGAGAAAATATATTTCTGTTGTTTAAGCCACCAGTCTGTGGTATGTTGTTATGGCAGCCCTAGCAAACAAATACATGACGTATTCTTTATTTTCAAAGATTTAAAATTTGTAGCATATGTCTTATAAAATATTTTTAAATATCAGAAAGTGAAGAATGAAATTGAAAGTTTAATTTTTTCTCTAAAAAGTAATAACTCAAAACCATAGTGAGATATTGTTTCATACCCATTAGGAAGCCTATTATCCGAAACAAAACAAACAAACAAACAAACCAAAAAAAAAACCACCAGAAAATAACAACCTTGACAAGGATGTGGAGAAATCAGAAGTTCATGCATTGTTGGTAGAAATGTAAAATGGTGCAGCCTTTGTGGGAAACAGTTGGTAGTTCATCAGAAAGTTAAATATAAAAATAACATATCATCAAGCAATTCCACTCTTAAGTGTATACTACAAAGAACTGACAGCAGAGTCTCAAAGAGATATCTATACACCCACGTTCATAGTGGCATTATTCACAATAGGCAAAAGGTGGAAGCAATCCAAGGATCTATCAACAGATGGAACAGATAAACAAAATGTGGTATACACATACAATGGAATATTATCCAGCTTCGAGAAGGAAGGAAATTCTGATACATACTACAACATAGATGAACCTTGAAAAAATTATGATAAATGAAATAAGCCTGACACAAAAGGACAAATACTGTATGATTCCTCCTATATAAAGTACCTAGAGCAGGCAAATTCATAGAGATGGAAAGTAGAATAGTGGTTACCAGGAGTGGAGAGAAAGGGAAATGTGGTATTATTGCTTGATAGGTACACAGCTTCTGTTTAGGATGATGAAAAAGTTCTGGAAATGGATAGAAGTGGTGGTTACACAATATTGTGAATACATGTAATGTCACTGAACTGTATATTGTAAAATGGTGAAAATGGTGAATTTTTCCTAAGAAGACATACAAAAGGCCAACAGACACATGAAAAGATGCTCAACATCACTAGTCATCAGGGAAATGCAAATCAAAGCCCCAAGGATATATCACCTCACAAATGGCAGAATGGCTATCATCAAAAAGACAAGAAATAACAAGTATTGGTGAAAATGTGGAGAAAAGGGGACACTTGTACACTGTTGGTGGGAATGTAAATTGGTGCAGCCACTATGGAAAACAGTACAAAGGTTCCTCAAAATATTAAAAATAGAACTACCATATACTCCAGCAATTCCACTTTGGGGTATTTTCCAAGAGAAAATAAAAACACTAATTTGAGGGCTTCCCTGGTGGCACAGTGGTAAAGAACCTGCCTGCCAATGCAGGGGACATGGGTTCGATCCCTGGCCGGGGAAGATCCCACATGCTGTGGAGCAACTAAGCTTACGCGCTACAACTACTGAGCCTGCGCTCTAGAATCCACAGGCTACAAATACTGAGCATGTGTGCCGCAGCCACTGAAGTCCATGCACCTAGAGCCCGTGCTCTGCAACGAGAAGCCACTACAATGAGAAGCCCACACACCATGACAAAGAGTAGCCCCCACTCGCCAAAACTAGAGAAAGCCCATGCACAGCAATGAAGACCCAACACAGCCAAAGATAAAATAAATAAAATTTATTAAAAAAAAACAAAAACACTAATTTGAAAAGATATATGCACCCCTATGTTCACTGCTGCATTATTTACAATAGCCAAGATATGGAAGCAACCTAAGTGTCCAATAATAGATGAATGGATAAAGAAGATGCAATATATATACAATGGAATATTACTCAGCCATAAAAAAGAATGAAATCTTGCCATTTGCAACAACATAGATGGACCTAGAGGGCATTACACTAAGTGAAATAAGGCAGACAGAGAAAGATAAATAACATCTTATTTCTCTTATATGTGGAATATAAAAACCAAAACAAATGAGTAAACATAACAAAACAGAAACAGATTCACAGATACAGAGAACAAACAGGTGGTTGCCAGAGGGGAATGGGGATGAATGAAATAGATGAGGGAGATTAAGAGGTACAAACTTCCAGTTGCAAAATAAATGAGTCACAGGGATGAAATGTACAGCATAGGGAAAACAGTTAATAATAATGTCATATCTTTATATGGTGACAGATGGTAACCAAACGTATTGTGCTGATCATTTTGTAATGTACAGAAATATTGAATCCTATGTTGTGCACCTGGAACTAACATAGTATTGTAGGTCAATTATACTTCAATTTTTTAAAAAAAGAAAGAAAAAGAAAAACAGTTAAAATGGTACATTTTATGTTATGTATATTTTATGACAATAAAAATAAAAGCAATACCTGAGGAAATGGAATGTCATAATCCCTGTAGAAACCAGTTCTTTTTCTGTGGGAACTTTCTGGATGTTCGACCTCTGAATCAAGGCTATAATCTGAACTATCATCACTGGATGGAGAATTATGCTAAAAGAAAGAAAAACCAAAAATGTTACATTTGCAAAAGGAAGAAAATTTAGCTAGTAACTAGATAAGCTTGCTTCAGCCAGAGGTGCCAACCAATAGATTATATTATTCTAGTAGGAGTATTAACTGGAAAGTTCTTGCTCCAAAAACCACCTCCACCCCAACGTCTCTAAAATTTTCTGAGGAACAGTACATCTTCCTCTTTTCTCAGGGAATTTATGGCAGCATTTTCACCATCATCCCTTTGGCCCAAGGACTTCAAATAGGAAATACTGCACCTCTATGCTCTAAAGTGATCTTAAATTTAGGTTAATCTTAAAGGAAATAACATTGGTTCCTCATCATGAGAAAGGATCCTAGAACATGAATAGAGTATGAATTAATTTATTTTTACCTAAAATGGCTTTAGAGTTCTTAATCTATTTGTATAAATACCCTAAATCTAAAAGACACCAAAAACATTCCTAATTATAAATATAAAATAAATCCAACCCACAAAATTGAACAAAGATGAAATGTAAACCACAAGCAATTGATAGTGATTGACATATATCAAGAATACGCTTTTTTAAGTATGAACACAATTTCTAAAAAATAAAAAAAAAATCACCAAATATCCTCCATCTAGCCAAATAATTACCTTCCCAGGTTGAGCATCCTCTTTAAAAAAATTTTTTTAAGTTCTTATCGACAAAGACACTAGCTCTGTATTTTAACATCCTTGCATTCTCAGCAGCTAGGTCTAGAACAAACTCAGTAAAAATGTGCTGAACTGAATTGACCTCTTGATACTTTTACAGTAGAAGGATCTGTTTTCTTCTACTCCATTCTTAAATGCTCGTTTAAGAAGACAAACTGTTTTCCTCCACCTGTTCTTAAATGTGCTGGGGTTTAGTTTTGGGGTGCTGTTAATTCTGTTTTTGTTGATTTCATAGGTGACATGAAGATCTTTTTATAACTATGCTATGAAATGCTTCAAGTTTAACTACCTAATCTTTTTGGTTAGGACTTGAAATAAATATTGTCCATTTAAAAGCCAAGCTTGCTACGTTACTAACAGAAGTCAGCTCTGGTTCAAAAGAAAACCTTTCACTTGAAGAACACTAAAGGGGTAAGACTTGTTTAAGAAGAAGTTCAAACAAAGGTACTGCCTCAGGAAGAGCCATCAGAGAAGAGAAGACTCTGCTTAAGGGAGAAGATTCTTCAGGCTATCCCTAAAAATGAGTCTAGAACACAGACCTTAAGAAGCCATTAGGAAGGCTATTATTAATAAAAATACGTATGTGCCTCACATATAGTAATAAGAAGCAGAGTAATTATTAACCCGAAATTAGCAATTGGACTACATTAAAAATAGCTGGAAATAGTAGAGTAATTAAAAATTATTAAAATGTTAAATGCTTACTTTTTTTATTTCAGAATTTTTATGTTTCTTTTTTTGGAGTGTTGTTTGGTATCTGTTTAGTGTTTGAAAGTGTTCCTTTAATTTTGTTATTTTACCTATAATAGACTGGTGGATTATTTTTTTCAGTACACTTAGTTTGTTAGTACTATACAGTTCAAGTCTAGGGACTTTCTTGGTGGTCCAGTGGGTAAGACTCCACGCTTCCAACGCAGGGGGCCCAGGTTCAATCCCTGGCCAGGGAACTAGATCCCACAGGCTGCAACTAAGAGTCCACACGCCACAACTAAGATCCTGTATGCTGCATCGAAGATCCCAAGTGCCACAACTAAGACCTAGTGTAGCTGAAATAAATATTTTTTAAATAAATAAATAAAATGCAAGTCTAAATGATTATGTTTTCTATAGAACTCTTCAACAAACATGACACCACATCGTTGTGAGTAAAGAGGGCAAAAGACATATAGTCAAGAACTAATTAATAGGATAGCTACTCAGTGACCCCTTTAAATATTCGAATAGTGAGAAAGAATTTAGGGACTTCAGTGGCTTCCCCGAACCATGCCAGCCTTTTCACACCGTTTGCTTTTGTATTCTCTGTGTTTCTTTGGTCAACTAGCTAATTTCTACCTGTCCTTCAAGATTTACCACAAACATCTCCATGTCCCATAGTAAGAGAATGATTTACTGAAGTATAGCACATAGCAATCAATTACGATGATATTTTAGATTTTACAGAAACAACAAAATGTTTATCTGTACTATTAAGTGAAAATGCAAAATATAAAATCAATTAAATGGCATTTCTCTAATAATAATTGTCCACAAATTCATTATTACTCCTACCCTCAAGAGATGGAGATGAATTCCTCTCCCCTTGAGTGTGGACTAGACTTAAAAGCTTGCTTCTAGAAAACAGAATCTGTCAGAAGTGATTAGGTTATAAAAAAGACTGTAGCTTTCATCTTGGGTGCTCTCTCTTGCTCTCTCACCATTGCCTCACTTGCTTTGGAGGGAGCCAGCCAAAGCATGAGGATGCAGAAGCAGCATGTAAAGGGGTCCACATGGTGAGGCAGTGAGGCCTGCCAAGAGCCACATGACTGAACTTGGAAGAGGATCCTGCCTCAGTCAGGAGATGACTGCAATCTCACCAGAAGCATTGACCCAGAATCATCAAGTTAAGCCATACCCACGTTCCTGACCCACAGAAACTGGGAGATAAAACTTTTGTTTTTAGCTTCTAAATTTGGGGCAATATGTTGTGCAGCAATAGTTAACTAACACAGATTTTGGAATCTGGAAATGCAGTGCTGCCAGTACAAATATCTAAAAGGTAGGACTGGTTCTGGAACCAGGCAGTGGATAGAAACAGGAATGATTTTAAGAGAGCATTAGTGAGTCCCTTCCATCAGGAAGCACGCAGGAGCCTCCTAGAGAGCTTCCTCCACAAGAGGGCAGACAGCAGTACCAAGCAGTATCAGCAGTATTTCGTCTTGTGGAACTGAAAACCACAGCCACAGAAAGACAGAGAAAATGAAAAAGCAGAGGACTTTGTACCAGATGAAGGGACTGGAAAAACCCCAGAAAAACAACTAAATGAAGAGGAGATAGGCACCCTTCCAGAAAAAGAATTCAGAATAATGATGGTGAGGATGATCCAGGACTTTGAAAAAAGACTGGATGCAAAGATCGAAAAGTTTACCAAAGACCTAGAAGAATTAAAGAGCAAACAAACAGAGATATGCAACACAATAACTGAAAGGAAAAATACACTAGAAGCAACCAATAGCAGATTAACTGAGGCAGAAGGGCGAATAAGTGACCTGGAAGACAGAATGGTGATAATCACTGATGCGGAAAAGAATAAAGATAAAAGAATGAAAAGAACTGAAGACAGCCTAAGAGACCTCTGGGACAATGTTAAATGCACCAACATTCGCATTATAGGGGTCCCAGAAGGAGAAGAGAGAGAGAAAGGACCCAAGAAAATATTGGAAGAGATTATAGTTGAAAACTTCCCTAACATGGGAAAGGAAATAGCTACCCAAGTCCAGGCAGCGCAGAGAGTCCCAGGCAGGATAAACCCAAGGAGAAACATGCCAAGACATGTAGCAGTCAAATTGACAAAAATTAAAGACAGAGAAAAGTTACTAAAAGCAACAAGGGAAAAATGACAAATAACATATGAGGGAACTCCCATCAGGGTAACAGCTGAATTCTCAGCAGAAACTCTACAAGCCAGAAGGGAGTGGCATGATATATTTCAAGTGATGAAAGGGAAGAACCTACAACCAAGAATACTCTACCCAGCAAGGATCTCATTCAGATTCAATGGAGAAATCAAAAGCTTTACAGACAAGCAACAGCTAAGAGAATTCAGCACCACCAAACCAGCCCTACAACAAATGCTCAAGGAACTTCTCTAAGTGGGAAACATAAGAGAAGAAAAGGACCTACAGAAACAAAAACAAAACAATTAAGAAAATGGTAATAGGAATATACATATCGATAATTACCTTGAATGTAAATGGACTAAATGCACCAACCAAAAGACACAGACTGGCTGAATGGATACAAAAACAAGATCCATATATATGCTGTCTACAAGAGACCCACTTCAGACCTAGCAACACATACAGACTGAAAGTGAGGGGATGGAAAAAGATATTCCATGGAAATGAAAATCAAAAGAAAGCTGGAGTAGCAATAGTCATATCAGATAAAATAGACTTTAAAATAAAAAATGTTACAAGAGACAAGAAAGGACATTCCATAAAGATCAAGGGATCCATCCAAGAAGAGGAGATAACAATTATAAATATATATGCACCCACTATAGGAGCACCTCAATACATAAGGCAAATGCTAGCAACTATGGAAGAGGAAATGCAAGGCAGAAACAGAGACACGGATGTAGAGAACAAGCACGTGGACACCAAGTGGGGAAAGCGGGGCGGGTTGGGGGGGAATGAATTGGGAGATTGGGATACCAAATTGTACACTCTAAATATATGCTGTTTATTGTCTGTTAACTGTATCTCAATAAAAGTTCTTAAAAAAAAGAAAAGAGAGAGCATTAGTGAAAGCCTAATGATCGTTAGTAAAATTTAGGACTTTGGGGCAACTTAAAGGAAAGTGAGAGATACCTTACTAACATTGGAAAAAGGGAGATACTTGTTATGTAGTGGCAGAAATCTAGCAACACTATTACATCCAGTAATGTAGAAAGTGAAAAATATGTCTAATAAACTAGGTGTTCTAGTTAAGATTTTCAAGCAAAATGTTGAAAGTATCAATCCATGAGGGAAGATAAAGGAAGAATTGTTAAAAAGGAACCAGGACTTTAGTTTTAAAAGTTCTTAACATCAAAATATCTGACTTTGTTTTTGCACTTCCCTCTTTTCTTGATTAGTTTGACCAATAATTTATAAAAATTGTTGATCTTTTTTAAAAAACTACTGGGACTTCCCTGGCGGTCCAGTGGTTAAGACTCAGAGCTTCCACGGCAGGCGGCACAGATTCAGTCCCTGGTGGGGGAACTAAGATCCTGAATGCCGTGAAGAGCAGCCAAAACAACCCCCAAACAAAGAAACAAACAAACAAAGCCTGACTTTTCATTCTAATTTGTTAAATTCTGCTTATTACTTTATTAAGCTCTTCCTTTTTGTTTGTCTTACTTTGCTGTTTTCTAGATTTTAATACTATAATAATTTTTCTTCTGATAATTTTTTAGCTATCTTCCATATGTCAAAGTCTCATTCTCATTATTTTCATGAAATTCTGCAGATTTAATCTGAGTTCAAAGGCATTTCTGTTTTTTGACTTTGTTAGTAATGTCTAATTTGATTGCACTGTGGTTTGAGATTGCTCTTTGTACTATTTCTACTCTACCAAATTAATTGGAGTTTTCTTTGTTACCTATGACATGGTCTGTTTTTATGAATATTCCAAGTATACTTGAAAGGAAGATATATTCTCAGGATTCAGAGCTTACTATATATTTATAGTATGTCTTTAACATCCTTACCACCTTTTCATCCATTTGAATGACCTCTTTGCATTAAGAGAGGTATACTGATGTATCTATCTCCTGTTATTACTGTATTCTGGTCTATTTCTTCTCACAGTTTTTATAGCTCCTGCTTTATGAAAGTTGATGTTTAGGATATAAAATATTAATAACATATCTTCATTGTGAATTACAACCCTTAACATGATAAAACATCCTTCTTTGCTTCTTTCAATAACTTTTTGACCTAAATTTGACTTTTTCATATATCAACATTGTGATTTCTGCCTTCACTTTCTTTGCATTTGCCTGGTATAACTTTACCCAGTTTTTTAGATCTTCCTCTTTTACGTAGCTTAGAGTTGGATTTTGCACTGTTGGGTAGTATATCTTTCAGTATTAGAAAGATTTATATTTTGTTTCAGTTATTTCTTTCACACTGCCTTTTTCCAATAACCTTAGTCCCTGTCCCTTTTTTGCATACTAGTTGTTTACTAGTAGTACCAATATTGAAATTAGGCAGTAACCTCTCCTTCTACTTTCTCTCTTTCATTCCCAGGATAATAATTTGAAGTGTATTTTAAAATTCTCAGTTAATAACTATAAAGCTACCAATATGGTTATCCTGCTTACCATATATTCTTCTGCTTTTCCTGACATATTGTACAACTGTAATGTTTGGATACATAATATACTGCCTCCCTTATGTCCATCATTTAGTCTTAGTTTTACAGACAAATATGTAGTGTATATAGCTTACTCTCGCTTTTTCACATAGTCATTTTGGTTATCTGAAATGTTCTCTAGTAGATTCTTTGAGAAGGCTTATGATAATATTTCCTGACTTCTATTATATACAGTTTTTCTGAGGACTTTGTATTTGAAGTTCAGTATTTACCTGGATATAAAATGCTTCGCTCACATTTTATTTGAATATGTTTACCCCATTATCTTCTGGCATAAAATGGTGATACCAAAAATTTTTATGTAAATTTGACTTTCCTTTCTTTTTTTAAAATTAATTAATTAATTAATTAATGTATTTATTTCTTTGGCTGTGTTGGGTCTTTGTTGCTGCACGTGGGCTTGGGCTTTCATTAGTTGTGGTGAGCAGGTGTTACTATTTGTTGTGGTGCATGGGCTCCTCAATGCGGTGGCCTCTCTTGTTGCAGAGCATGGGCTCTAGGCACGTAGGCTTCAGTAATTGCAGCACATGGGCTCAACAGTTGTGGCTCATGGGCTCTAAAGCACAGGCTCAATAGTTGTGGCACATGGGCTTAGCTGCTCCACGGCATGTGGGATCTTCCTGGAGCAGGGATCCAACCCGTCTACCCTGCATTGGCAGGCAGATACTCAACCACTGCGCCACCTAGGAAGCCCTGACTTTCCCTCCTTAATAAGCGACTTGGTCTTTTTGCCTAAATGACCAAAGGATCCCCTGCCCCCACCAATTCTACTAATGCTGTTTGGTCAGAGTTTATATTATTTTCTTAATTTTTAAGAATCATTTTGTAACATTAGGTTAAATTTTTCATGTTTTGTGGGCATTCTTTTCTGGAAGAATATTATTCTCTCCATTTTTCTCTTTTTTAATACTAATAACTTATATGGTCCAATAACTCATGGTCCAATCTTGCTGCGCATGTGTCAAATGAGGAATGGTCCAGGAAAACTTTCCTAGCTTCACTCTCTAGGGTTATTTCTTCTTGTTAGCATGAAGTATTAAAAATTACGGCTGTGTATCTTCCGAGACATGCCACCCCTGCTCCCTTCCCCCATTTTCTTTCTTTGGCCCTAGCACTCTTGTTCTCTCCATTTAGAGTCTACCCCCAGCAGTTATCTCCTCAGAGTGGAACTGTCCCAGAAGAGATTTAGTTGATTAGTACTATGAGTTCACCGGGCCCAGACCACTTTAGCGCCATCCAATGTTACATGCCACCTTATACTCATGTGTGAACTGGGAACTAGTAAAGCCCCCTTCTCAATTCCCATTGCTATTTCTCAGTGGGGCTGACAGGCTTTCCATGTTCACTGGGGACTCCTCCATTTGAGGTGAATATCTATTGGTAACTTGTTTTCTGGGAGTTCCTTTACCTTGCCTGTGCTTCATTTCACACAATTGCTGATCCTGCTCTGGTCTTGTTGTGTCTCTGGTTTGGTCTTATCCTTTTTTATTTTTGAGGTTTGTGGAGATAACTTGTTACTTCGTCTTTTGGTAGATGTTGCCAATGACTTTTTGGTTTTGTTGTCCTAACTGCTGTTTTTATGGGGGAAATTCAATGAGTTTCAAAAACTACCCCACCACTGATGCCAACTTTTCTCTGAGTTCTCTATCAGAATAGGTTTCCCTTCTTCTCAAACATAGTCCACATTATTCTGTATCCAGCACTCAACTGTTTGGATAGCATTTGTTTTTTCAATTGTTTCCTGCCTCTCTCCTTCCCATTTCAATGTAATCTCTGTAAGAGTGTTTCACTCCTTACTATAACCTCCAGCATACAGCACAGAGATTTCCACAGCAAGCACACAATAATACCTATGAATGAATAAGTAAATGGATGGACAATGCAAGTGCTGTTACTCTATATCTGTAAAGAATGAAACTTTCTTTCCTTACGCTTTCAGTATTCTTACATATACTCATCCATCAATTTAAAAGCTTTCTTCTAATTTGCATTAAAAGTTACCTTGATCATTTTTTAAATCTTTAAGATATTTCATATAATCTTTATGTTCAGAAAATTTATTAAGCACATAAATAAAAATATCTAGTCTATATATTTTATAAGAAAATAGGTAATCATTTATACTTCCCAATTTTCAGTGTTTTATATTTCATAAAAATTGACCAAAAAGACAAAAAAATAGAATCTAACTAACCTTATGTTTCTCACGTTTTCTCCTTTTGGACTTTTTCTTCTCTTTTTCTTTCTTGTGTTTTTTCCTTGATTTTCTGTAGGCTTTCTCATTTTTCTGCTTTTCATCCTCTTTGGCTTCCTGTTCTTGTGTTTCTTCAAATCCTGCATCATCTATTTCACCATCTTCTAGTTCACCATCTTCTCTGTAAAAGACAATGAAAAGTTTAATTTTCAAATGTCAATTCTAAAGAGAATCTTATAGAAACATTTCTAAAACAAACAAACCAAAAAAGCATGAGCCAAGAATTTAAGTTATACTCATTTATATCAGGGGGTTGGCCAATTTTCTACAAAGGGCTAGATAGGAAATATTTTAAATTTGCAGGTCATATACAGTTTCTGTTGCAAATTCTCCTTTTTTTAAAAAACACCCTTCAAGAATGTAAGAAGCAATTTCAGCAGCCATAGTTTGCCAACCTCTGATTTAGATTAAGAGCACTGACTCTTACCGAATGAATGCATGAATACAATACTATCTCAAAGTAATACTGCAATAGTTACTATCTACTAAGCTACCAAAAACTTGGAAGGAAGGAAGGAAGGAAGGAAGGGAGGGAGGAAGGGAGGAAGGAAGGAAAAAACTAAAACAATCCAAGAAGCAAACATTCTAACTACAGGAAGGAATTTTTAACTTTGTGGTCCACAGACAGCTATAAATAGATTTAAAATAAAAGAAATTATATTAATTCTCACCAAAAGAGTAAAGTTCAATAAGAAAACAAATTTCAATAAGTAGATAATAAAAGCTAAACCACAAAAGCAGAATAATAAATTCAACTTGAATCTGTAAAAAATATTCATATTAAAATAAAAAATCTACAAATCTTTATATTATGACATTTTTATAGTTATAGTAGCCCAAATGTTCACTAACAGTATTTTAAAATGCAAATTAACCAACTGATCTACATGGGAAGATAAATACATAAAATAATTTTAACATTTCATCCTGCTTCCATAGTTTGAAAAAATGCAAACATCTACAAATATTACATGATGATGCAGAAAGACAAATGCCTTTTATGACTGGAAGCAAATGAGAAGCACCCAAATTTTAAAGATACTTTAAAATTACTAGAAATGTGTGATTTTTAAAATGCAAAACTGATCATGTCACTCTCCTGCTAAAAACATTCAATAATGATGTGATATCTCAAATTTGCTTCAAACAATCCACTGAGGATGAAGGAAGTGGTCTCAACAAGACAGGCCATGAGTTGGTAATTGCTGAAACTGTGGGATGTGTATATGAGGATTCATTCTACCATTCTATGTGGTTGAAGTTTTCCATAACAAAAAAGACAATATCAGTGGTTCCCTTCTGACCTGAGGATGATGTCAAAACTCCCTGACTCCAAAAGGCCCTTTATAATTAAGTCCCTGATTAACCAGCTAATTTCAGTTCCTCAAGTCTCTGAGCCTTAAACATTGCCTTAAAAACTTTCATTGCCCTGCTCCTCTCAATACCCCCCAGCCCCAGCCTCCTTGAATTGGCTAAATCCAATTCAATCCTTAGGACCCGGTTTAGATGTCCCTTCCTGCAAGATGCCTCCACTGACTACTCAGGATTACATGAGATGCTCCATGTAATCATGCACTCCCCTAATAATTCTCATTTCTTTATCTCTGCACTCTATACATTGTTTGAATGACTTGTTTATTGGTTGGTGAAAGCAGGGTATGTGACTGTGTCTTTCATAGCTATATCTCTAACCCCTAACAGGGTGCCCTGCTGTTTCCTGAATGACTGAATGTAAAATATCCATAACCCTTGCCACTATAGAACAGGCACATAATATCACCCTATATTGACTGTGAAGTCAATGTTATTCTTCCCCACTTTCTAACATAAAATCAGAGGTATATGTCTATTTAGGTGGACTTGAAAATTTCATGTGAGGCAGGTTCAGCATACTGGCTGTTTTAATTTAAAAAGTTCTGAGCTTTCATAATACTACAATACCTATGGCCCAAGAAAAATGAGCACATATATTCACCAAAGGACAAGTATAAGAAAGTTTTTAACAGCTTTAGTCATGATGGTAAGAAAGTGTAAACAACCCAAATCTCCATGAACAGGTGAATGGATACATAAATTGTGCTTTATTTATATAATGGAATACTATAAAGCAAAAAAAAAATTAACTACTGTACTGATATACACAATATGATGAATCTTATAGATATAAACAAAAGAAGCTAGACACAAGAGACTACTATTTGACACCATTTATATGCTCTTCCAGAACAGGCAAAACTAATCTATGGTGATGTAAGTTAGAATAGTGATTACCTCTTGGAGGGTTAACGCTGACAAAAAAGGAGTACTAAGAAGCCTCCTAGGACGTTAAAATATTCTCTATAGATGGGTATAGTGATTACTACATTTATAAGTGTGTAAAAACTCATCAATTCTTAAAAATTCATTTAAGAATTGTGCATTTTACTATCTACATGTAAAATTCTAAATGCAAACAACAAAATCTTCAGGTGTTCATCCTTTCTTTTACCACCATTCTCCTCCAGCCTGAGCTCCTTAAAGTATACGTTAAAACCACTAATTCATATTTAGCACTTTGATTAGAGCTATTCAAACAAAGTACTCAAGCTGAAAATGCTGCACATGATTGTACTGTACTTTACATAAATTCTTTAACTGTGACATATGGGAATTTATACTTGTTATTAAACATAAAACACGACAAGTTTTAAAATTTTTCTTTCTTTTCCCTTTGCCTATTTATTATTTCAATATTCATACAATAACAAATTTAAATTTGTAAATTTATGGGTGGTTACAAAAAAAACAGGACAGTAAAAGGAAATAAAGAACAATGATCCACACTTCTATGAGCTGCTTCCAAATGCCTTAAAAAATCAGCTTTGGGCACATATGGAAAGCATGCGTGGCATAATGGAAAGAGGAGACTTGGAGGAAACCTGGATTCTAATTCTAGCCCTGTCACCAAAATAAAATAAAGCTTTCTTGATTGAGCACCTACCAATGTATCAGATACTAACCTAGCTCTGTAAAAAATCAAACATAGACGAGATAACAGAAGTCATTAAGAGTGCTTGGCATTCTCTAGATTTTGAACTAACTCAGCATTATTATGAAAGCTATTTTGCTTACTAAACTCAAGATAATTTTTTAAAATTCAATAAAAAATAAAAGTTCTTAGGTCAATTATATATGGGTGACTTTTTTATTAGTGTAAAAATAATAGAATGATTAGAATGAGTCATATTCATGTTACGGGCATGTGAGTAACTGTCCAGTTAATAAACAAAATTATTTTTAAAAACTTTCTCTCAGGCAAATCCATAAAGACAGTTGGGTTAGAGGGAAGAATGGGGAATGACTCTCAATAGGTACAGAGTTTCCTTTAGGAGTGATGAACATGTTATAAAAGTAGATAGTGGTAGTGGTTGCACAACTCTGGAACATCCTAAAAATCAGTGAATTGTATATGTTAAAAGGTAAATTCTATCTCAATAAAGCTGTCATTCTAAAAAATAATAAAATAAAGTTTTAAAGGATTTTACCTCTAGATTTAAATATCTAAATTGGAGACAACTAGAAAAAAATCATAATACACTATAGTATAAATTAAAGACTCTGAAATTGGTCAATGCCCTCACTGTCTTATTCTGAGGTAACTAGTCACTAAATCCTTACAAATTGATATGCCTCAATAGAGAATTCTACTTTTCTCCATTTTGATATTGTTGACTATTGAAATAAATCAACCTGAGCCATTCAGTCTTACCTCCACTGGTAGTGTCTGTTTTTTCTTTATGCTTGCCTAAAGGCTCCTGTTATAAGCTACAGATCAGAAACTGAGTCTTCTGGAAAAAACACAAAAGCCTCAGTAAAAGACTACAAGTACTCCTGATGGATGATATTACAAAGATGTTACTCATGAACACAAGCTTCTTGGGATAAGCTGATATGGTCACTACAAAAAAGACTTTTTTTCAGAGTAGACAACTTTATGGAAGTAGACTGCTTATCCTAAAACCAAGAGAACACAAATTTTCTAGATGCTTGAAAGCTATTGCTTGTAGCAATTTTCAGGCTTTGTTCTAATTCATCCTGTCATTTCTCCCTTACCATGGGTGACAATGAAGGGAAACTGCTCTGTACAAGCGCCCCGGTAACCTTACATGTCTCCACATAGGCCACACAGGCAAGGCTCAACCACAGGCTGACTTAAGCCTTAGCAGATGCCCTGTGATCTCCCCAAAGTATGGAAAGATGGTGCTGCTGCAAGGCTATTTCTCATGCACTTTTTTATTTTGTGGGAGGCTGCTATAAGGCAATTTCTCATCCACCTTCCCTGGTTCCAATGAGGGCTTAGATTTTCCACCTTGCTCACTCCTAAGCTGCAGGCTAAAAAAACTGCATAGCTGTAGTGTGGAAACTGTTCCTCAGCAACAGAGTGCTCAACCACTCACATTACCTACAACCCTCTGGCCTCTTCGGTTTCAGCATTATTCTGTTGGACTAGGGACACAAAGAGCAGACCCCATGTCGATCTTGCGTTTGTTTATGTATGAAATAAACTCTGAATCTTACTCCCTGAACCTGTAAGCAGGCGTCACAAAGAACTTGCTTGGGTCTAGGATTTGCCCACACCTACTCTGATTGTTTCCCTCGACCTGTATAGCTTACGCATGATCCTCTTGATTAAGCCTTAACCTAACTCCCTACTGCACCTCCAAAACTAGGTATTTCCCCTCAAGGAAAACACTGGCTGGCCAAGTTGGGGTCATGGAAGAGCTACCTGACTTGAGTGTTCGTGATTTTATGTTTATTCCAAACTGGACCTTGAACATTTACATCCTAGATGGTTTATCACCATTTGTTTCAGAAAAAGTTTCTCTTTACAAAATACCAGTGGTAAAATCTGAATACCTACCAGCCTTCAAATTGCTTTTATCCTTATCCTTTACCCAATACATTCTTACACCCTGTAGAGTGTATTTGGTTTGCAGAAACTCAGCTTATCCCTTTATGACTATATACAGCCACAGCAATTTTCACTTGGTTTGCTTTACTCCCCAAGCCAGTCTTAGAACTTAGTCAAAGTCTCAACCCAAATACAAATTCCTTCAGGAATGGGACTTTGTACAAATATATGGGCAAAATTAAATATTTTAATTAGCCTAACAGCCTTCATAGTCTTATGATAACCTTTGCAAATTTTAATTCTATGTATGTTATCTGTAGCCCAGAGATAACCAAGAATTCCTTTCTTACTTTTGTTACAAATAATTGCTCTTTTGTTTTTAAAACTACATGTGACCCTTCTAATCTTTATTTCCTAAATCAACAACATGCTTTGTCGTATTTACTTCATCAAAACCTAATTGTATGGGGCGGAGAGGGACAGACTCGGAGTTTGAGATTGATGTACACACTGCTATATTTAAAGCAGATAACCAACAAGGACCTACCAAAAACCGCTAACTTGCATATATAAATAAAAAGTATATATAACAATGGAATAATTAGACATTTTTAGAGATTTCCTTCCCATCTCCTTCAGGAGACCATGCTTCTCTGGGAGTGTCTGAAAGGACACATCTCCCTAGAGAAAAAAAAAAACTGTTACTCCCTTAAAGCTAGAAACATTAGGGCTCTATCTTCAACTAAAGGGGTCATGTAACTTGAAAAATATATCAAAAATGTGTTATTAACATTGACTGAAAAATAATACTGTAAAGCCGGAAAAGTACAAGAAACCAAAGTCACTGACCCAAGTCGTTGTAGATAACAGCACTGCCCTGGATTTCGTGCTGGCAAGAAAAATACATCATATATGGCTAACACTTCCTGCTTCTCACGGAATAATTCCATATGGAAAGTTGACCAATCTATACTCAAACTAAAAGACAACTTGGTTATCAAAATTGGATTCAGAAAGAGTCTTAACATCTGACCTCCTGGGCAAGTGAGGAATCCTTGATCATTCTAAAGCGCCTTCCAGTTTTTCCTTATAACAGTCATGGCTACTCTTCCTTTTCTTTCAATGCTTGGTCTCCAGAGTCAGATATGCTACTGCACAGCTGTTATTTCATCAGATGGTACAAAAATTTATTTTTATAACAGAAGGAAAACACAGGGACAACAAAGGGACTTAGTTAAGCCAAGGCTTTTAATGAGAGTTCCTAAAAAGAACATAACCTTCACAGCAGTGAACATATAACTTGCTGTTTATGTGAGTAGAACTAAAGAGAGACTGTTAAAACTCTGCCAAGTTCCCAGCATGTGCTTACAAAAGTGCTAACTGTATGTCTCTGAGCCTAACAGACACTTTCAAATCCCTCCTCAGACATCTTCATAAAGCAATGCCTGTGCTTTTGGGACAGAAGCAGAAAATAAATCAAAAGGAAGAATTTCTATTTCCCAAATGAACCAGTCAGAACTTAATACCTAGAATTCCTCCCAATATGTAATAAACATTTTCTATTCCTCTTTATCCCTTCCACTCTTAGCATGGAGAAACACACTGAATTTGTTTCTTACCCAGCAATCAGATTAACAGATTAATTTTGCTTTTCTTTCTTTTAAAGCTCTGATAGAGTTTTATTATTCCTTGGAAGCTATTTATAGAGACTTTTATTGAACAAACTATAAAATATGTAAATAAATCACAGTTAAAATTCTAAAGGTTAAAATGATGCTAAAACTAAGATTAGTTTACATATGGGCATGCCAGAAATCCCTGACTAATTTCTAGATGTGAGCTGCAAATCTGAACCTGAGCTTCAGGAAACAGGATAAGGTATAAGACAACAGTGCTTTCAAGACCAGAACAGATCAGTTGCTCAAGAGAGGCACAATTTTTTTCTGGGAGTGAGAACGGAGAGAAATTTCTCATCTGAGTCCTTATAAAGACAATATTATCGGATACAACGGGCAGTACTTGATACAATGGACACTACCCTCAACAGTGTCCATACAACAGTTTATCACTTACAGCACACCCCAAGTTGAACCAAGGGCACACTGCCAACAGTCAGTTGAGAAAAAGCAATTATATGAGGAAACAGAGTAATAGTGTCCAAGTACACAACTGTCTGATGTGCTGATTTAATCCAGGGATGAAAACTACAACATCTAGAGCAGCAATTCTCAAAAACTATGTTTATAAGAATCTTCTGTCCTCCCAGGAAAAAAAAAAAAGTGCCATTCGTTCATTTAACATATTTATTCACTACCGTCTAATCAAGATACAATGGTAAACAAAAAAGATATGGTTTTCTTCTCTCATGAAGTTTTCAATCTAGTGATGACGGAGACAGACATCGATCAAAGAATCACACAAATAAATATAAAATAACAACCATACATGAAGGAGGTAAAAGTGTTGTTAGTGCACACAATAGGGGAAAATATTTGTCAGGGAAGTCGGCAAGGCTTTCCCTGAGGAAATTCATGAGTGAACTGAGAGGACCAGTTAGTCTAGGAGATAAGGGGTAGGGAAGGGCCTCTGGAAGACAGAAAATAAGATGAGCAAAACTTCTCTGTAGGAGAACTAAGAGAGGAGCAGAGACAAGGCCAGTGCTGCTGGATCACAGAGGAAAGCGGGGAAGCTGGTTCATAATTGTACTGGAGTGATGTTTGTGGAGTTTATCCTAGAGAAATGAAAAAGCACTGGAAGTGTTTCTAGGAAAGGAGATGCAATTAGGTCTCCATTTTGAAGTATAAATTTAATTGAGAGGGAAAAACAGAGCTAGAGGAGAGACAAAACAGATGCAGGAAAAGCAGGATGCCACTGCAACAATCCAACACCAGACCAAAAGAAGAATGGAACATATGTGGAGATTCTTATCTCCACTCCACTCAAATATACTCACTCTGTTACTGATGGGAATGTTTTTTCTCCAAGTGTTGAGGCAAAAAAAAAGTTAGCTGAAAACTACTAATATCAAGAAATGAATAGACTATTATCCTTCATGCAATCCTCCATGAATATTACAAGCATTCCCATGATTTATACCTTTAATATGTCACCTCATTATTGCTGAGGCCATTCCTTTGAACAGGTCAAGATTTCCCTTAAAAATAGTAAGGATGTGAGTGAGTAATATGTTAATCTTCTCTTTCATAGAAGCACATAATCCCAATCATTTAAGCCTCAAGTTATTCAAAGAAAGCATTGTAATTATCTGATGCAGTAATGAAAATATCAGTAACATAATAAAGAAACATCTAAATTCAAGCAATGTAACTTCCTGGTGAACTTCCCGATATAAATTTGGTGCAGAGTACACCATGAAGTTATTAAATTAAAAAACTTTTTGAACAAAGAAAAGGAGTCCTTAGAGGGAGATTTATGCTTTTATTTAAACACATTTTCAGGAAATAACAAAGATTAAAAATAAATATACATTCAACTAAAGAACTTGAAAATGGGTAAACTGAAAAAAATAAGAGTGAAAATAATAAATATGAGGACATAAATCAACAAAATAGAGAACAAAAACAATAGAGAATACAAATAAAACTAAAGGTTATCTTTTAAAGAAGCATTACAAGTCCCCATTCACTCCAGTACCACTTTGTCTTAGTCCTGCAATCATTCAAATCTAGATATGAACAAAGTGTAAATGATTCCATTTCAGCTGTAATAAGTTAACTTTATTTCCCCATAAGGGCCAAAATATTGCCTGGAACAGAACCTTTAAAAAGCTTAGGGCTATTAGAGGATTATGGATATGTGACTTTAACAAATAATTTAAAATTTTTATTTCTCAGCAATTTTTAGTCTACGCTTTTTTCATCTAATTATTTCACTATTTGTCTCTCTTCAATTCCAGCTAATGTGTTCATGATAAACTAATATTAATTCTGAAATAACATCTCACTCTAAATTTGTAATAACAAATTAATTTTTATATCACCATATAATACAATAGTTAACAATTACTGAGCACTTACTAGGCTGCCAGGCACGTTGGATCAGTTCATTTCACCCTCATGTTAACTCTACGAAACACAGTTGACCCCTGAAAAATGTGTGGGTTAGGGGTGAACCACAGTTGACCCTTCACACATAATTTATAGCAGGTCCTCGATATCAGAGGTTCCTTGAAACCGTGGTTCTGTGTCTGCGGGTTCAACCAACCCAGGTTCGTGTAGTACGTAGTCTTTACTATTGAAAAAAAAAAAAAATCCAAGTAAAAGTGGACCCATGCAGTTCAAACCAATGTTGTTCAAGGGTCAACTGTAAACTATTATTATCCCCATTAAATGGGTGAAGGAAGGAGACAAAGATCTTAACTAACTCTGCTAACAGAGCTAGAACCCAGCCCAGACCGTCTGATTCCCAGGCCCACCTTTCTTAACCCTGTTGCTATAATAACTGCAACATGTGTTTGGTTTTAGGAGGAAATTGCAGATAGCTCAACCCCTTAATTGCAGCTGATATAAAGATTAAGAACCTTACCAAATGGTGAATAGCATATGAGGGTGTTTACTGTAAAATTCTTTCAAAATTTTTGTAAGTTTGAAATTTTTCATAATAAAATTTTGGGAAAAAGAAACTTCATCAATACATGATTTAGGTGGTATTTTAAGAGATGATACAGAGAAAATGTTGAGGTCTGAAAGTTGCATTTCTGACACGTAAATGTGCTATATTCCAATAAAAATTAATTTTAAAAAAAGTAAATGTGAGTTACTGCAATTCCACAGGACTTAATTTTAATATCTGTCAGGAAACAGAGCCACCAGGCTAGATCAGTTGGACTGATAAAATAGGATTTAGAGTTGTAAGATGCTATAGGGTTTTCTTTTTATTGAATAGTATGTTTTTAAGTGCTCAAAGGATAACAGTAAAAAATCTTTATTGAACAGATGAAAAAAAAAAAAAGAGGTAAAAAGACTTGATCATATCATGAGAGCTGGAAAATGGGTGTCCCTACTTCATTTCAGGGTTCCAAGCAAGCTGATAAAAAGGGGCACTGTTCAGGTAACAGCCTATCAAATGAAATTCTCTACATCAAAGTCAAAAGAGGGGAAGAAAAGAGAGGAATGTCAGAAGAAATTAAAATTGTTATGTTATTACTAAGGCTTGCCATTCAATTAAAACAAGATGGGGCTAAGCACCAATATCCAGAAAAGAACATGGAATACTTAAGAAGGTACTTGGCTTTGACCGAAACCAAAATCAAACAGACAAAAAAAAAAAGCCTCTCATATTTAATGAGGACCCAGAGTTCTGGCAAAATGAGGTCACCTGAACCTGGAAATTAAAGTAGGAGCGTTAAACAAGAAAAATAACCAACCAAAGATTTCTTAAAAGGACTATTTAATGTTTTAAACTTGTGATATATTAAAACTGAATACTTAAAAAAAATAACAGCAGAGTAGAAGAACAAAGGCTTTAGAGGCAGAGGGTGTGGGTTCGAATTCTGCTTCTCAGTTATATGCTAGGTATATGGTCTTGAACAAATTATCTCACCCCCAATATTCAGTTTCCTCATCTACAAAATGGGATTAATCGATTTACCATCACAGAGCTAAGGACTAACTGAGATAAAGTTAGGTAATTACTTAGCACTGTACCTAGCAGGAAGCCCTCCACAAAAGTGTCCTTTCTTCTTGTGATCTACTTGAAATACATGCATTTGAAAAAAATGGGTATGCTAGACTACAGGTACTTCCACAGAAATTGGGAAAGGTTCTACATCCAAGGAGCAAGGATTCTAAGGGGAAATTTCTCTTATTTTCCTTCAGAGAATAACAATGAAAAACTATCCGAAACAAGTAAAAGCAGAAAGGAATCTGGGGTAGACCAAGTCTGAAGTCTGTTCCTCAGGATATTTCTACCTATCCTATCATTAAGCAACACTTAGCAACTTCAGTCTGTGTGAAAGCTTCCATATTTCCAAAGTCTCCTGAATGTAATGACACAAGATGGAGTGTGATACCTAGTATTCATAGCGATTATGAGGACAACACATATTCATGATGAGCCTAAGTAACTAAGGGCTAAATCAGTAACTGTCTATTTAGTAAGGCAAGGAGGCATGTCATGTATTTTTTTTGAGTTCCTTCAAAAAATATTCACAAATTTGGTTTCTGATAAAATCTTCGTTAATGCTTAATTCCCTGCTCCCATCCAATGCCAGCTAGACTAGGTGCTACTGTGTATTAATTTAAGAAATTAAACTTTTTACATCTTTAAACTTGTATGTTTAACATCATAAAGGAAAATGATACCATTCCTCAAACATCCTTTATGCCATGAGCAGAGACTATTACATAATCAAAACTGAATTAGCTTGCCATAGTTTTTTTTAGAGACTACATTTTAAAACTTCCTTTTTTTTTTGGCCCCACCACGTGGCCTGCAGGATCTTGGTCCCCCACTAAACTAAAATTCATTTACTTTCATTCCCTTTCAATTTATCCTTTTGATTTAGGTCCTCCGATGTAGACTGGAGAAGCTAGTAATCCAAGAGAAACAAATCTCAGCAAATAAAATAACCTTAGAATTTGAAAGCCAGAAAACAATCTTCTAGGCATCACGATATCAAAACAAAAGCTGAAGAAGTCTTGTCTGATGAATCTGTAATGAGCTGGGTAAAACTGCCTGTGACCCAATGACATCCAAAAAGGATACTTGGTATGTAAGTGTCCAATATCCCAAATTAACTGATAACCAGATTAACTATAATATGAAGTACTGGGGCTCCAGGATTTGGGGAGTGCAGTGGGAGTAGTTTTTTTTTTAAAAACCCAAAATAGGCTTTGCCTCAATTATCCAACTAAAGTACATTTCTCTATTCTGCCTTGGACTGCTTCAAGTCAGTTCTGGTATCCCTGAATGTGACATGACCAGGGACTGCATGTTTATTAGTTTAGTGTAACAAGGCCATATATTAAAAGGCCATGTCAAGTGAATTTACTGTTCGTATTTGAATACTCATTTTGCAAGTTAAGAAGGTATTTTAGGTACAGTTTAGAACAAGAATGTCCTTGTGTGCTCTACATAGTGACATTTTATGAATCAGATGAAGTATAAATGTACATTAATGCAAGAGAAAAATGTCACAATTAATGATTATGAAAGCTATTTTATGTACAAAAGAAATTAATTTTCAAATAGTCAAGTGGAAAAACACAGTAATAATATTGCAACAGTGAGTTAGCTGATGACTTTAGGAACAGTATTATATCCTTTTCGAACTGACAAATAATTATAAAAATTTAAATGAAAAATGCAAAGTAGAATAATAGAAATTATGTCATGATTCTAACTTTGTTCAATTATTTAGCATATTAATATTCATAAAAATTCAACAAAATAACTTCTAAAGACTATGTCTAATTTTTAATTATTTAATTCCATAAATCTTTCAAGAAAAAAACCCCATTTGGGAATTCACATCTTTTGTGAATGAATTAAAAACAGAATGTTAACTTTGCTACCTCAAAACTTCATGAAGAGAAAAAACTCCAGTTATGTGCAAATAATCAATCATGTATGCCCCAGATAGTTAAAAAATATATAAAAAAGAAAACGTTAAAGGAAAAAAAAGTTCCCTCAACTACCTTGTATTCCACTAATCTCAGTTGAAAACGACCCTCCATTCACTATCATGTGCATTACAGTAATCACAGGAGCAACCTAACAATAGGCAGTGCTGAAAATTGTTACTGTACTGTAATGTACTATTTTTAAAATTAGATCACTAAAATTTATAATAATACATTGTAATAATGTGAGGGACAATATTTCAGATTTATTTACATATTCCAAAAATTTAATCTATGGCTTCTGCCCTAGCTTTAGCCAAATATTGGTTTTCACACTTGGACATTTGGCATTTGAAAAAAAAAATGTGTATATATGTTACATATGTAATATATATACAGTCAAATATGCAAGTATTTCTAACTTAAATGCATTATTCTATTTCATTTTCATTTGCTTGCACAAAACATAATTTTAAAACAGCCTCCAAGGTATGTAGAAAAACAGATGCATACAAACATTTCCTACAAGGTATGTAGAAAAACAGATATTATACTGAAAAGGATATAATATTCTTCCTAAAGTCATCAGCTAACTCACTCTTGCATACCTTGGAGGCTGTTTTTCTACACTCCAAGGGTGTAGAAAAGAAATCAACCCACAACCTCCTTATAGGCCAGAGTAGAGATTACAAAAAACTTAACCCCACACACAAGTACCAGTGATCTAACATTTTATTGTCAGCTGCTATTATTCAAGGAAAATCCAAGCAAAGAGGTGTTGGTTCTTCTGACTGCTTATGAATTTTCAATGAACTCCCTTAATAGTTTGAAACTTGTGTCTTCTGTAGTTAAAAATGTGTAGATTTAAGTTAGTTTAACTGATTTCATAATCCCTTTAAAAATAATGTGAAAGAGCAATGTTCTTTATAAATTCAATTTTTAATGTTTTAAGATTTAGAAAAACCCTTTGTCATATAAGATGAATTTATAACGAACTAGGATAAAATTGCCTTTGATCAAGTAATACCTCAAAAAAAAAAAAAGAGACCCTTTAAAGTGTCCCAAATTCAACCCATCATCTGATAACAGATTTCCCATCTTTATGAGAAAATGGAGGCAACATAAAGTACTGAAACCAAATAGCGTGAGACACAGATTGTGCTTCTCAGATACCTAGCTACCTTGGTCAAGTTATTTACCCTCTAAATCTGTTTCCTAAACTATAAAATGAAGACATTAATATCTGTTCTGTCTATACACACCAAATGAATTCAAGTACGTTAATTATAAACAGCAATATATGTGTAATATTGAGTATTATGAGTTCTAAATCTAGGTTCTTCATTTTTGTACCACTTTTATAAACAGATTGTTATTTTTATGTGGTTTTATGTTATTTTAATGATAATTAACTTAGGACTCCTTTTGAAAACTCTTCATTCTACATGACTAAACTGGCATTCTGATATATATACAATCTCTTGTGATGAAGATGTCTATTCTACCATAAAAGTGTGGGCTCTGGAGCCAGATTATTTGAGTTCCCTCTGATTTACTCTGTGAATTTGGGAAATTTACCAATCGCTTGTTGTCTGTTTCCTCATTTGTGAAAAGAGGGACTACTTTCTCTTGTTGTGAAGATTAAATTCATGAAAAGCACACAAAACAGAACTTGTCACATACTAAGCACCAAATAAAGGTTAGCCATTGTTATTATTTTTGAGCATGAATTAACAATTTCAAATCTGATCTGCTCTGAGAATGACCGGCTTCTGGATCTGAAAAATTAAAGCTGGGCCATGGTGTTGTACAATTCCAGGGGCATCTATGCACTAAAGAATATTCTGGCCGCCCCAGACTGGATGCTTGACCTGGCAAATTCAAAGGCACCACCTCTAAAGTTTTTTGGTAGCCAGATCGTCAGCCTTTCTAGGTGAACACTTCACTGCATAACAAGGGGTCACAAACTCAAATCTCCACATGGTCAGGCAGCTCACCTAATGAGGAAAGCAGACTTCATGTGTTGAGTTTGCAAAGAAAGTATGAATGATAGGACTCGGGAGGGTGGAGAACAACAGTCAAGCCTAATGGAATTCAAACAAATGTTTTAAAATATTCTGTTGGCCAAACAACAACATGGGCAGATTTTAGCCCTGGAGGCCACCCATTTTGCAAAACCTGCAGCACTCTCTCAAGTTTTCAAATATCCTAATTTAAGTATATCCTGTGACCAATTTTCAACCCTTATTTTCCTTTACCTGCTCTATGATCACCCCTTCCTTGAATCTTTCTCCTCCTTTGGCCTCTAGAAAACTTTTGTCTCTTTTGTGGTCAACTACATACATACCTGGGTGACCTCATCATTTCAACTAACATCTCTGCTAAGAACTCCCCGATCTTTATCTCCAGTTCTATCAACTGTGTAAGAAATATCTCATGAATGTTGCCTTTTGTCTGCTTTCTCATTGCCAATGCTTTAGATCAGGTCTTCATTACCCAATTCCCAGACTTTCACATTCCTTCTTTCATGCTACACATCCATCCATCAGCAAATCCTACTGGTTCTACCTCCAAACCATATCAAAATCCAACCATTTTCACCTCCCTGGCCTAAATCATCATCACTTGTCACTGCAGCAGTTTCTTTTTTTACCACTCTTTTACCACAGTGTGACCCTGCCCCTCTTCTGTTCAAATCCTCTAGTGACTCCCATACTATTTAGAGTGAAGTCCAAGTTCCTTATAATGGCTTACAAGACCCCACACACTCACCCTTATTGCCCATCTAGCTTCATCTCTTACTACCCTTGCTCAAAAGTTTCTCTAGCCACTTTGCTCCCTTGTTTTTTCCTTAAACTAGAATCATTCCTGGCTCCATTCTTTGTTCCCTTTTTCTGGAGTGTTCTTCTACCAGATATACTGGACTCGGATTGCTCTCATTTCAAGGCGTGGCTCAAATGTTACTTTTTCAGTAAGTGCTTCCCTAAACACCCTACTTAAAATAGATATACCCTCCCTACATGCAAAGGATGCCCCCATCTCCCTTTCTACTTATCTAACACATTTGTTTTTCATGTTTAGTGTCTCTCTCTCCAAAGAAGATGTAATCTCCACCATGGAAAGGATTTTTTCTTTACTGCTGTCTTCCCCAAGCCCAGAACAATACATATTAAATATTAGGTGCTTAATATTTAATGAGAATGATTGAAAGCTCCCTAACTTGCCTTCCTTCTACTGATCTCCTTTTCCATACTCCACTTTCTTCTAGCTCCCAAGTATCATATAAAAATGCATCTGATCATTCTCCTGCTTATAAAACTTTGACGAGATCTTCACATCCTTTAGGGTCTGACTCCTAATTTATTTAAGACTTTTCCTCATTCCCCAAAGTATGCGGTACACTCTTCACATAGTAACACTTTTATCATCCCTGAACCTACCATGCCATTTCATTGCTTCATGCTTTTCATGTCTTTCTGCCTCTGCTTAGGCAAACTTTTACTCATCATCCAGCCCAGCTATTCCACAATACCTCCCTGAAGCCCCATCTATGCCACCACTGCACTCGATCTCTACCTCCTTTCTAGCACTGGTGCTGTAACTATGTATTTACCAATCTGTTTCTCCTATTAGATTATAAGATCCTGGAGAGCAAGTTTAGTGATATTATATTCAGATTTTTTTCACCAGTGCTTAACACTATATTTGGCACAGAAGTCTGTTGAATGAACAAAATTTAAAAGTGAATTAAATAATTTATGAGGGGCTAGGAAAAATAAAATGTCTTCATAAGAGTCAAAGTGCCTTCCAACATCAAACCTGAACATTATGTATAACTTGAGGTTTTCACATTTGCTAAAGAAAAACTCACTTTGATAGTTTTAATAATAAATCAGTAGGTTTGGGAATCAAAAATAATGATAGCTTCAGTTTTGCAAGATGAAAAGAGTTCTGGAGATTGGCTGCACAGCAATGTGAATGTACTTAACACTACTGAACAGTAACTTAAAAATGGTTAAGATGATGAATTTTATGTTATGTGTATTGTACCACAATTAAAAATAAATAGTAGGAGGAGGGGGAATTGAAGGCAGGTGTAAGATAAATAAGTACTAGGGATGTAATGTACAACGTGATAAATGTAATTAACACTGCAGCATGTTATATATGAAAGTTAAGAGTAAATCCTGAGTTCTCATCACAAAAAAAACCATTTTTTTCTGTTCATTTAATTTTGTATCTATATGATATATGGTCACTAAACTTACTACGATAACCATTTCATGATGTATATAAGTCAAATCATTATGCTATACACCTTAAACTTACACAGTGCTCTATGTCAGTTATATCTCAATAAAATTGGAATAAATAAATTAATTGCCTAGTGAGGGAAGGCATTTACTCTAGTAAACATACTAATTTACAAACCAGATATTGTGTAGAGCATCAAAGTGAAATCTGACATAAGAAAAGGCATCTGCAATTTTTTTAAATTAACATCTATTGACTTCTTAAAGTAGGAAGGGAGACTGGAAATAATCTAGTTCAACCACCTTATTTCATAAATAAGAAAAATAATCATGAAAAAGAAAAGAGCATTTATCAAGCTAGAGGAAAGAGTAGGATCAGAAACAAGGTTTTATTCAGAATACAGGGCTCTCTTAAATGTACCACATTACAATCCCAAACAATTCAATAATTAAAGGCTAGAACTTATTGGATTACTTCCCCATGCAAACTTAATGATGAGTTAAAAATAACAAGGCAGGTAGAAGTTTGCATTCTGGATTCTTACCTCGGCTCTATCTGTGGGATCTCAGGGAAATTACTGAACACTGCAATACTATATTACCTCATGGGATCAATGAGCGAATCAAAGGAAAGCCCTGTTACAAATGGAAAGTGTAATCATCTTCTTCACCTTCATCCCTTGATACTCTCGGGTGTAAGGTTTCAATCGCTATATGGGGGAGGGAAAGGAAAGGGAAATATAAACTACTACAATTCTAACTAGTTGGAGTTTTGCTGATCTCAGTTTACATGAGGAAGGAAAGCAAGGAGAGGAGGGAAAGAAGGTAGCAAGGTTGTTCATCATGGACAAAGAATAACCTCCTCCCAAAGGAAAGTATTACCCATACCTCCTATCAATTAAAGACTGAGAATCACAAGCTCTCATACTGATTGTGTTAAAATTATCCTTTTTCCCAGTGTAGACCCTGCGAAACTTTTTATCATATTTCAAAAACTGATGTAACAATTATTTGTGTATATATTTATCTTTCCTTCTCAACTGTAGATGTGTCCAGAGCAGGGATTCACAGTATTTAGCCTTTAAGAATTATTTGTGAGTTGTTTTAATTAGGTCACCATCCAGCTGAAATATAAAGCTAGGTGGCTGGGGCTGTGCCTAAGAGAACTGGATGAAAGGGAAGAACTGAATGCAAAGAGAGACAAGAACTTTATCTCCCTTTGACTTGCCCCAACTCGTTCTTCACCTCTATTATTTAATTTTAAAGATCTATGCAGAAGTCCTCTACTAACAGTCTACATAGTCACAAGTTTATTTATAGGTATTTTTATATTAATAACACTTTATAAAAATACTATATTTTCACTCCAGACATGAAGGTATTTAAAGGAAAGTACAAATGGGTATTTTTTTTTTAAGTTAACTCATTTGGCAAACAAATCTTATGCAAAATGTTCACCATATAAAACGTACAAGAAAACAATTTTTTAAAAGAAAAAAATTGTGCATTCTGTGAATTCCCATTTACATGCAGAATCTCATTCTCATGTAAACCATCACAGTAATATTTTAATTTGTATAATTAAATACAAATTTAATTGAAAATAAAAATCATAGATTTAACTTCCTTCCTGCACTCACTCAATACACCTTAATTTTCAAGAATGTCAGAAAAAGAATATCCTTGAGGCAATGCCAAGCTCCAAATACCAGAATTCATATATCTTCTCCACCTAATTCATAGAAACTTTTATTACAGTATAAAATAACATGAAAGCACAGAATATTTTGGGATTCCACAGATAAGTCCCTTTTTTTTTGCAAATTTATTAATTACCCAGGGATCCCATTAAAAACACAGATTACCACAATCCTCCCCTAGAGATTTTGATTCAGTTGCTCTGCACAGGACAAAAATCTTCATTCCTCAAAGTGATTCTGATGATTAGCTAAGATTAATATTGATCTAGTATAGCGGCTCTCAATTTGGTACATATTAGAATTACCAGAGGAGCTTTAAAAAATCTTTAAGATCAGCGCAACGGAAACGACTTCAGCACTTTTCAAAAAGCTCCCCAGAGAAGGGTGAGAACCACTGATCCTGTAGAACTCGAAAAACTCTCGTACAACCCTCTTAACAATTAAAAAACTAAGCTTGCTCAAGTTCACAAAGCTAAGTGGTAGTACAGTTGGAGCTAGAACCATTTCTCCTGACTGACTCCTAGTTCACTTTGTTTTTGGATATAGTTGTTTTTTTCATGTAGGTCGACTAAAAAAGGTGTGAAAAAAATAAACCTTCTTGCCTCAGAATAATAATGCCACTTAACAAATGCATAAATTAAAACAGAGATAATCTTTTTGCTTCAGAAATCACTAGAAAATATTGTTTTCTTAATCCTAATACAAAACAAAAAAAGACTAAATACACTACTGCTTAATCCTTACTTCCTACTACCAAGCTGGTTATATATCTTACAAGGAATTCTTTAAAATTTTATTTTTAATTTCTAATTCAGTATTTTAAAATTTCAAATTTTTTTTAAAGTTTGGCATCACAGTTGCTTACTAGCAAAATTAATTCAATATCTGAATTTGGCAACATGGTTTCAGACCTCTTGTAGGATACATAATTCTACATATTGAAGTTGCTCTGTGAACTAATAGAGAACAGATTTCCTTCTTTCACACAAAAGAATGAATTCTAGGCTGCATCAGCAAAACCCCAAGTGGGAAACTTCGCAGGTTATTAGTTAACTCATTCCAAGAATTTTCTCATTTTAATAACAGGATAATGTAAAATAATCATGAAAAATGTGTCAAGTGCAAGCTTATGTACCCATAATTTTTTAAAAGAGCATTTTTTACTTTCTAAAAATTACCACACGTTTCATTAACTTGCCTTCTGGTGATCTACATTTATTTTTCACAGTACCAAAATTGTTAAAATAACACTTTTATCCCTCTCAAGGTTGTCATATTTTCAGGTTGCTTTTCGATTAATAAAAAAAAAAAAAAAGTGTCTGGTATACTTTACCAAAGCAGGTCACATTACTCCACAGGTAAAACTTAAGCAATTCGTATACAGCCTAGAGTACAATGTATACTTTTGATTAATGCTGTTCGCAAGAGAGTAACTGCCCAGTTCTCGATCTTTTAAATATTCCAAATAAGGATCAGATGCAATGGATTTTGTTCCAGCAATTTTAATGAATGAAAGCCCACCCTTTCTTTTTTCACCATTAAGATGGACATCACTATAAATTTAAAACCTAACCAAAACTTAAGCATGCTATTTGCGCTACTTAAAATAGTAAATACCCCCAAACCGTTAAATGGAACCAAGAATGGGCCGCTTAAGCCATAGTAAAGATAAAAATCAGAACCTCGGTTAAATGTTCAAATGATACGTCACAGTATTTAGAAAATCGGGCTAGATTGGACGACCCATGGAGTTTTTACTTCAGGAGAAATCTGTGCTACACTCAGGTTTGCAAAGTCTAACTATTTTGTGTTAACATCTGAAAGTTGCCATTTCCAATTGCCAGGGGTAAAGCCTATACACATCCCCGGCCTTTGGGGGCTGCTTAAAATTTTCCTAAAAAAAGACCAAAAAATCCACACGTTTATTTTTAGAAGTGTGCTAGGGGAGCAGTCAAATCAATCACCAGTTATTGACAACTGCTGGCGGGTCCTCGTCGGACGGGGACGCCGGGCCCCGCGCCGGGAGCCGCTTCCTCCGAGCGCGGGCAGGACCGCAGCCCCGAGCCGGCGCGCGGGAGCCGCCCGGCGCCGCCGAGCCCGCCCGGGGGCGGGGGGCTCGCACGTGCGGCCGGGGGCGGGGCCGGCCGGGAAGGACCCCGCGCCGGGAGGCGGGCGCGGCCGGGCCGGCCTCCCCGCGGTCGCGGGCCCGGGCTTTCCATCCGGGCGCACGTCACGGGACGGATGGAGCCACACAGAGACGTCTAAGTCATGCAGGAGGCGCGCGGCCCCGGCCCGCTCCCGCCGCCCCAGACCCCTCCTCTCAGCCGACAGAAAGACAGACAAGAAGGGTTCCCGACCTGTCGTGCCCTGCATGTTCAGAGTCTGTCATGTTTGGTCAAGAACGGGGCGGGGCTGGAGGGCAGGTCTGCGAGGCCGGCGGCGGCGGGGCGCGGGGAGGATCCCTGCGCCGCCTGCGGGTACCTGCTCCCGGCCGCCGCCGGGAGGTGACGAAGTGGTAAAAACTCACGGTTACTAGTGAGCGACACAGACACAGACTTTCCAGTCTATTAACAACCACGCCAGAGAGGTGGGGCTCTAACTGCAAACACTGGGCCACGGCCCCGCACTGCCGGCGCTGCCGCTTTAGTCTCTATTCGCCGCCGGTGGCTGAGGCTTGGGAGCGGGCGGGCGGCGCGCAGCGACGCGGGGATTTGGACAGTGGCCGTAACGGTGATTTCTCCTCACCAACATGGCGGCACCCGAGACAGGCGGCTCGATAAAATGGCGCCTGCCGCAACACCTAGCCCGGGACTAAAGGGCAGGAGAGATTCCTCCGCGTGCCGCGGCCCTTGCCCAGCCCGCCGGGGCCGAGAGCGCCGCCCATTGGAGGAGACGCCCCGTCGATCACCTCCGGGGGCGGGCTCTCACGCTTCCCCTGCGAAGCGGCGGAGGAGGCAGTCTCTGATGGCGGGGCCGGGCGGCGCCTGGGGTAGTTCAGGGCGGGGGAGGCGTTCAGGGCGGGGGAGGCGTGCCGTGGGGCCCGTGGTCCTTCCGCGCCTCCGAGGCTGGTCCGCGCCGCTCCGCGGTTTTCCCTGAGAGACGCCGCCTCCCAGTGATAGGGAGTTTCGGACGTGGGCTAACAAACGGGCCCCTAAAGCCGTTAGCCGGCTCAGAGTGAGCCGGGGTGGGGTAGTAACACGCGGCTGCTCAGTCCTCATTAGAAACAAAAAACAAACAAAAAAACCCTTTGTTGCTTAAATAATGGGGAAATGTACTGTCTCCTTCAAAGTTGTAGCGAATATCTCTTTTTGTAATGTTTAATACCCAGAATCGCGTTTTGCGGAAAATAGTCTGATATTCAATACTAAATTTACCCACCCGGTTATTAGTTAATAATGACAGAAAAATCGTTAAAAGAATCATATAAGCTTTAAGTTAATTTCACAAAAATATCAATATTTTATACGCAAAGTACATACGAATATTTTATAAATAAAAACAACTAGCGATTACATTTCTTTACATTTATGAACGTGATCTTTAGAAAAAGAATTTTTAATGACAAGACAACATTTTGGCCTGTTCGTTTTGAAGGAACGTCCTTCTTTTTCATTAACGTGATGGATTGATTAATCCTCTCAGATATCTGATTTCCTTTGAGTAAATGTGTTTTGTTGATGCATAAATGCAGTGCATTTAGAAGCAATTGCAATTAGACTCAATTTTAAATTTAAAAAATGTGTATTGAAAAAGAAATCGCACTTTTTTTCTAAGTTGAATGCAGGCATTGACAGGAGCTGTACACTGATGGATAATTCTGCAGGCACTTGCCACATTTGGACTTAATACATTTCTAGGAAACTTTCAGAAGCAGATATATTTCGTGTAGAGTAACACTATCTCGCGTTTGGAGTTACATTAGAATCTCTACTTTGTCTCTATTGTAACTTTGTTACTTAGCTCTTACTGTAGCTAATTAGACTATGTCTTTGCAGTTTTCCGAGGGCGTTTGAAGTAAACAGTTGCTGTTTATTTTGCGCTTTGCTTGCACTTTGCACTTCAGTTTTTCCCGTCCCCCTATATCTGGAAACCTTCAGGATCTCTTTCGAATTTTCTTTAGGGTCTTTGGTTTGATGTGGTGTAGAACAATGAATACAGCTTTCCCTAGATGAAAAGCCTCCTTCCTAACCCTTGATACGCACCACTTACCGAGCTTGATAACTAAAGGAGGGCGTTAGGCCCTGGTCTTTTCCCTTGGGTAACTGAAAGGGAGTGACCATGTGGGTGGTATGCAGGGCAGGAGGCAGTGCTCCTTTGAAGCTATGTGTTTCCAATCTAGAAGTACTCAGAGACGTTAGATAAAATATTTAAATTGAAGGCTAAACCAAGCTCAGCATTCATAACCTTTTCTTTAACTGCCTCAGTTAAGAAGACACGCATTCAGCACAGAGGTTAAACGAGATCATTAGTTTTCAACCTCGTAGATTTTACTGAACAATGAAAGATGGACCATAAGAACTGCAGAACTCTCTTCAGGTAACAACTCCATGGAAACCTCTGCCCTAAGGGACGTCTATACTCTAGCATGATTTCTAGCAGCGTAAAACCACGACTTCAGGGTGACGCCCACCTCCCATTAAAACGCCTGTATGAGAAAGCTCAGTGCTGCCAGAGTCACTCTCTGTTCTAGCCAACACCTGACACAGGCCCCTGACCCCTGTTGCTTTGTTTCTCCTACAATTCAAGACTGTCTTTCTCAAGGACCCAAAAGCCATTCCTTTGAAATGTAATCATCAGGAAGACAAGCCTCTTGTCTCCGCGTCGAGGGGGTGTGGGCGGGCCCGCTGGATAGTCCTAACTTCCATCATTGCCAGCAGGCTGACACAGCCGACTTAATCTAATTGACGCTGCCCAACACTGTAATTTTGCACTTCTCTGCCCCTCCCTCTCCCTCATTCTCCCGTTATTTTTTTTTAACAGCTTCATTGATAAACTATATGCCATAAAATTCACCCATTTTTAAGTAGACAAATGAATTTTAGTGAGTTTACCAAGTTGCTCAGCCATCGCCAGCATTCAGTTTTAGAATCTTCCATTGGGGTGCCTATTTACAGTTAATCCTGTCTTACCACCCCTGCTCCAGGCAACCACTAATCTGCTTTCTGTCTCTATAGGTTTGTCTTTTCTGAACATTTCATCTAAATTGAATTATACAATATGTGGGTCTTCATTCTTCCTTTAAAGTGTCCGGTCACCTCTGCACAAGTTGAAGTGGAGCTCTGCTTTTTTCTCCCTGGTCAATAGTTACCAAATAAAATCCACTTTCACTGTTTTTTTTTAATTAATTAATTTATTTTATTGGCTGTGTTGGGTCTTCGTTGCGGTGAGTGGGGGCTTCTCTTCGTTGTGTTGCACAGGCTCCTCATTGCCATGGCTTCTCTTGTTGCGGAGCACGGGCTCTAGGCGCATGGGCTTAAGTAGTTGCAGCACATGGGCTCAATAGTTGTGGCTCACGAACTCTAAAGCGCAGGCTCAATAGTTGTGGTGCACAGGCTTAGTTGCTCCGCGGCATGTGGGATCTTCCTGGAGCAGGGATCGAACCCGTGTCCCCTGCATTAGCAGGCGGATTCTTAACCACTGCGCCACCTAGGAAGCCCCCATTTTCACTGTTTTAACTAATGTCTGGCTCTGTTTATCTTTGATAGTCATCCCCACCACCAATGCATACCAAAAAAAAAAAAAGGTAACCAATAAAAAGGGGCCATTTTATTTTGCCAAATAAGGCCTTTAAAAAATTTTATCATGGTTATTTCATAAAAGAAAGTGCATTTTAACACCAAGAATATGTTTTTCTTTAAGAAAAATTCATTTCATTGTCATTGTTCTGCCCCAGAGCATTAAGAATAAGCTCTGCAATCCAGGCTCCCAATTATGGCAAAAAATTTCAATGGCCTAAAGTGACCTAGGTGCAGCAGAATACTAGACATTTAAAGAGACTGATCAGGGGACTTCCCTGGTGGTGCAGTGGATAAGACTCTGTGCTCCCAATGTAGGGGCCCGAGGTCTGATCCCTGGTCAGGGAACTAGATCCCACATGCGTGCCACAACTAAGAAGCCTGCCTGCTGCAACTAAGACCCAGTGCAACCAATTAAATAAGAAAAATAAATAATTGTCAAAGTATTTTTAAAGAAATAAAGAGACTGGTCAGCCTTGTACAAAAACAATCTCCTGGGTGATTATCCTATATGGAGGATGGGGGGCGAGGTGGGAGAGAAGCCCATTCACAGCTGTGTTTTTTGCCTACCTAGCAGGATAGGGACTTCAAGTTGGATTTAATTTGGAGGGAAAAAATTCTCTGTACAGTACACTTTGAGGTTACAAATACCTGTTTTACTCACATTCTTTGGAAATTTTCTAAAGAGACAAGCACTTGGATATTAGCCCAGGCTTTGCAAAAGTGCTGTTGGAATGTTGGTTCCAAACAAGATTAAAATACTGACACAAATGGCAGGCTCCATCTTCAGGAAAGATGGGGGTGGTCCTTTCTCTAGTTCATGCTCTCTGATACCCTCAGATGGAAAAGGTCAGGATTGGTCCATAGTACACTTCAGGTGTCTGTCTCAAAGGTAGAATTCAGGGTCAATAAGGCATATCAGGGGAATTTCCTGGTGTTCCAGTGGTTAGGCCTCCGTGCTTTCACTGCCAAGAGTGAGGGTTCAATTCCTGGTTGGGGGACTAAGATCCCCAAGCCCCACAGTGCGGCCAGAAAAAAAAAAAAGTCTTCAGAACTTCCTTAAGCCTGTTTCTTAAATACCTTCCTCCAAATTCTTTATTATTCTTCCCCAAAGATAGTGAACCCAGAGGCAGCTCTCAGCAGTTGTGAAGCATTTTCTGCTTTAAAAAAAAATACAGTAGTCTTTATTTTAGGTCATCACTTATGTACATCTGCAGTAGAAATGTGGGTTTGGATTTTTTTCCAGTAGTAGGAATGATATGTGCTAAGCTTTATATATGCCCACCCCCCACCTTTTAATCTTAGGAGCATTGATTCACTCATTTGTTTATTTAGCAAAGATTTATTGATCATGTCACTATGCTTCAGATATTGAGCTATTTTCTGAGCACAGAGTTGTGGATAAAATACTTGGGATGTCTATTCTAATGGAGCTTGGAGTCTAATAATTTGTACTTGTGAAGCTTGCACTCATCAAAATACTAATTGCGGTCAAGGATGCTTACTCAGTTAAAATTGAACTTGACTCCATGTAATGAAAACTCAGCTCTATGGCTTAACTAAAAACAGGTTTTAAGTTTCTCTAATAAGAAGATATCTGGAGGTAGGAGTCCAAGACTGATGCAAGTGCTCATAGAAGTCAGGCTACTTTTAGCTTCTTGCTCTGCAATTGATAACCTGAAGCTTTCATCATTAACTTCTAGCTCAACTATGATGTGTTCTAGGCCATGGTCTATAGTATCTATTCTTTTTTTTTTATAAATTTATTTATTTATTTATTTATTTTATTGGCTGTGTTGGGTCTTTGTTGCTGTGCGCGGGCTTTCTTTAGTTGCGGTGAGTGGGGGCTGTTCTTCATTGTGGTGCACAGGCTCCTCATTGCCGTGGCTTCTCTTGTTGCAGAGCACAAGCTCTAGGCTCGTTGGCTTCAGTAGTTGCAGCACATGGGCTCAATAATTGTGGTGCACAGGCTTAGTTGCTTCACAGCATGTGGGATCTTCCTGGAGCAGGGATCGAACCTGTGTCCCCTGCATTGGCGGGCAGATTCCCAACCACTGCGCCACCTAGGAAGCCCAATAATATCTATTCTTTAAAATTTCTTCGTGCTTTATGTACATGATTAATTTTTTTTTAATATGCCAGCCTTCAGTAGCTGGTGAGTTTTTGTTTTTTTTTTTAACTTTTTATTTTTTTATTTTTTACAATAAACTGCATATATTTAGAGTGTACAGTTTGGTATTCCAGTCTCCCAATTCGTCCCCCCCCCAACCCTCCCCACTTTCCCCACTTGGTGTCCATATGTTTGTTCTCTACATTTGTGTCTCTATTTCTGCCTTGCAAACTGGTTGATTTGTGATTAATTTTTATAAATATTCCATGTGTGCTTAAGAAAATATAAATTCTCTCATTATTGGGTGCAGAACTTTAACACATGTCCATTAGGTCAAAACTATTAATTTCAAAAATTTTGTTATCTATCCTTACTGATTCTTTTCTGTCTGATTGATAAAACAATCAAGCAAAGGATATTAAAATCCCTCACTATCATACTGAGTTTATCAGTTCTTCTACAGTTGTATTACATTTTACTTCATACATTATAAGGATATCTTATTAGGTACATAGATGTTTAAAGTTGTTTTGTTTTCCTAGTGAATTATTTAGTAACTTTATTTCTAATAATGTTATTGGTCCTAAAGTATTTTTTATATTTATATAGCTACAATAGAGTTCCTTTAGTTTTTGCCCAACTAGCCTTTTTTTTTTTCCATTGTTTTCGCAGCATCTCACAAGCTCAAGGCAAGGTGCTACCCTGATTTTAGTCTGGAGGACACGTCTGTTAATTGTGGATGCAGTTACTGTTTGTCTAAGGCAATAAAGTGGGAAGCAAGGGCACAATTGAAACAGTTTATTTTATTTTATTTTTTATTGAAGTATAGTTGATTTACAATGTGTTAATTACTGCTGTACAGCAAAGTGTTTCCTTTTCTTAAATAGTCTTTTCCATTATGGTTCATCATAGGATATTGAATATAGTTCTCTGTGCTGTACAGTAGCACCTTGTTGTTTATCCATTCTCTATATAAAAGCTTACATCCGCTAATCCCAACCTCCCACTCCATCGCTCTCCCAACCTCCTACCCCTTGGCAACCACCAGTCTGTTCTCTATGTCTGGGATTCTGTTTCGAAAAAGTTTATTTTTTATTTTCTCCTCCCACAAACCTCCCAAGCTGCCCCTATCCCAAACCCAAGACCCCAGTCATGGACATCATTTCAAAACAGCACCTCCTCTCACAAACTCCACCATTACTGTTGGATCCTTGGTGGCTTCTTACAATTTTCTGTTCCTTGTTACTTTGTTAATATTTTACTCTATTTGCTTTAGTGTACTACTAGTTATCTATATTTCCTTCTATCCATCCATCAATCCATCTAATTTTTTGACACATTTACTTGTTTTCTCTGTGGCTGCTTTAAAATCTTTCTCTGCTTTTCTGCAGTTTCACTATGATGTGTCTAGGTGTGAATTTGATTTAATTATTTTACTTGGTATTTGTTGAGTGTCTTGATGTGTGGATTGGTATGTTTCATCAATTCTGGAAACCCTTAGCCTTTTCTCTTCAAACATTTCCTCCACCTTGTTCTCTTTCTCTTCTCTTCTTGTGATTAACGTTAATTATATTTAGACATTTTAATTTATTATTGCTACTTCTTTTTATAAGATTTTTTTATATGTGGACCATTTTTAAAGTCTTTATTGAATTTGTTACAATATTGCTTCTGTTTTACGTTTCTTGAGGCATATGGGATCTTAGCTCCCCAACCAGGGATTGAACCCACACTCCCTGCTTTGGACCACCTTAGCCACTGGACTACCAGGGAAGTCCCTATTATTGCTACTACTTTTTTTTAAAAATAAATTTATTGATTGATTGATTGGCTGCATTGGCTCTTCGTTGCTGCACATGGGCTTTCTCTAGTTGCGGAGAGTGAGGGGCTACTCCTCACTGTGGTGCTCGGGCTCCTTATTGCAGTGGTTTCTCTTGTTGTGGAGCATGGGCTCTAGGCACATGCGGGCTTCAGTAGTTGCAGCACATGGGCTCAATAGCTGTGGCACACAGGCTTAGTTGCTCCATGGCATGTGAGATCTTCCTGGAGCAGAGATCGAATCCATGTCCCCTGCATTGGCAGGTGGATTCTTAACCACTGTGCCACCTAGGAAGTCCCTATTGCTACTTCTAATAGTCTCTTTTGTAGATTCTCTTTTTAAAGGAGAGCTATCTCTGGATAAATTCTTCTGACTTGTCTTCCAGTTCACTAATTTCCTCTTCAGTCCTGTCTACTTTTCTATTAAAGCCCACCTTATTAATCAAGGTTCAATCAGTGAAGCAGAATCACTAAAAGATAGATAGATTTACAGGCAATTGGGCTTATGCAATTGTGGGAGCTGTTTAAAATAATCTCTGTAATGCTTTTGTTTGAGTCTAGAACTTAAGATCTTCAAGGCGAGGATTCAGGAAGGGAAGCTGGACATAAAGAAGGAGAGTAGAAATGAACTGGAATCCCTAAGGACAAACTAGAACTTGTATTAATCTCTCACCACATCCAACTCTTATGATGTGGATGCTTTGAAGGAGAATCTTGTGCCCTTAATCTTGGAGCTAAGCATACCTTGCCCAGAATTTGGGAAAGCTGAAGGAAGACCTGTGGGGAAGTGTGTCAGCTGAAGGTCTGGTTGTTGCCCCATATCAACAAGGTGAACTAGCAGATAAATGATAATGTGCATGTATTGCACCAGCATCTGTCACCCCTTCAGTAACTTCCTGAGTATAAAAACAATATGACTGCTGTTTCACTTCCACCTTCCAAATTTTGTGCAAAAATCTCTCTGATAGCCCACTCTAACTGGAAACATGAAAGGATAGGAATCCTGCAAAACATAGAGCAACCCAGCCAAGATGACACACTGCAAAACCACCAAGTACACACTTTTCAACTAGGCACCCATATGTACCTCTTTAACTCATATGTAACTTCCATCCAGAGTAAAGACAATAGCAAAGTCATGCCTTTGCCTATTATGATGCAACTACATAATGTTCAGCCAAAAACATGTTAACCCTTTCCCCTAAAAATGATAAAAAGTCTCTTTTCCACCTTGGGTGATGTTTATTCTTCTTTTAGTTTTTCCTTTAGCTCAGTCACACTCCTTTCATATCAAATAACTTGAGTAATGAGATATAATGTTAACTACTATTAATATATCATGTGTTAGATAGTAGGAGAATGGGAGAGGGGAAGATTTCATATATTATATATAACATACATATTTATATTTCACACACATGTATGTGTACACATACACATTTATATAAAATTGAGGATGAAATATTCATAACCATTACAATCATTTTTGCTAATGGCCATTGTGGGAATCAATCTACCACAAACATACATATAGCCTTTTATAGCCTTTATCTGAAAAGGTTAGTATTGGATGCCTTTGCAGGTCAGTTTTTCTTGCTTGCTGATTTTGCTGTTTGGTTTTTTTTTTAACCTATCATTTTAATTTCCTTTCGTGGCCTGGTTATCTTTTGCTGTATGCTGGACATTTTATGTGAAAAAGTATGTATGGTGATCTTTTTTTTTTTTTTTTTTTTTCACTTTTTGGCCATGCCACATGGCATGTGTGATGCAGGATCTTAGTTCCCCGACCAGGGATGGAACCCACACCCCCTGCAGTGGAAGTGTGGAGTCTCAACCGCTGGACCACCAGGGAAGTCCTTTAATTTGAGTTTTGTAATATAGCACTTTCCTCCAATGAAAGGATACTAAAGGTAGCTTAATTCAACTACCCTGTTAATTTTTAGTAATGATTCATGTACAAAAGAGGGTAACTGCCAATAATATAAACAACAGGAGAAAGTACAACTTCCCTGGGGAAGATGTCTGGCTTCAAAGAACTGCCCTTGGCTGAAGTAGACCCTCATTCATGCCAGGAGTCAAACAGTTCTTCAGTAAGAGAAGCAAGTCAGGCTCTCTATCATTGGCCCAACCTACCTTTTGAGGCTTCTTTTCCATGATTCCCTCATACTGGCATTATATTAAGCGAAACTAAACAATTCCCTGTTTTTCAAACGTGTACTTTATTTTCCTGCCTTGATACATCTCTCTCCACGTGTGATGCCCATTTACCCCTAACTTTATCTCTTCCAGTGGAAATTACCTAAAGACCAAGCTCAAATATATCCCTTTTAAGAAGCCTTCCCAACCAATGTGATTTTTTCTCTTCTGAATCCTCTTGGCACTTAGTGCCACCCTTTTTTCCCCCAGCTAACCCCAGGCATCTTCATTTCACAAAAGCCCCCATCAACTGTTTTTTAATAGACTTTGTTTTAGAGCAGTTTTAGGTTTACACAAAAATTGGGAAGTACAAAGTTCAGGTGCCCCTCCTCCCACGCATACACAGCTTCCTCTGTTATTTACATCCTACAGTTAGTTTGGTATATTTGTTACAATTAATGAACCAATATTGATACATTAACATAACAGTTTACATTGGATTCACTCTCCCTTGTACATTCTATGGGTTTTGACAAATATATAATAACACGTGTCCTTCATTACTGTATACAAAATAGTTTCACTGCCCTAAAAATCTGCTGTGCTCTACTTATTCATTCCTCCTTCCCTATCCTACCCCCAACCCCACCCTTGGCAACACTGATCCCAAATAATTGACCCAAAATCCTGGAACTAACAAGCAATTAAAGCAAGGTTGATACACCAAAGTCAACTGCTTTCCTACATACTAGCCATGAACAATTGAAATTTGAAATTAAAATCAGTTATATTAGCACCAAAAACAAACAAACCCCTCAACTGTAAATCTAACAAAATATGTACATAATCTATATGAGGAAAACCACAAACCTCTGATGAAAGAAATGAAAGAAAATCTAAATGAATGGATATTCCTTCACTGAATTTTACAAGCAAACTCTCTACATGGTGAGAGTCAGTGACCAGCAGAGCAGAGGGGCAACCACTCATTACAGCCCTTTATTGGCTTGGACTGGCTACACAGGACCCACCTCCTACATCAGAGATTTAGAAATGCCTTCCTTCACAGTGATGGTTAACAACAACAAAAAAATCCCCTAAAAAAAGGTAGTCCCACGGATGTGCAGCTTCAAATGAAAAGCTCAGGGCTCCTACCCCTACAGCTGCAGCTAAGAACGATGTGCCAAGATAAAACACAAATAAATGTTTAGTGTGCAAATGTCCTAAATATTGCCTGGAATGTACTTACACTAAAATGTGAAAAAGTTATTTGTAGCTTAGCCAAAAGTTAAAATTAACTGTGTCTCCTGAATTTTTATTTGTGATATGTGGCAACCCTACTTCAAGCCCTCATTGTGGCAGAGACTTAGAACAAGGAAAAGAAACAAACATCTTAGGTGTATTCTGTGCTTGACATTTTTCAAAGCCTTTTCAACTCTTTTCTGTCCAGATTTTACTACAAGTCTGAGAGGAAAGCAGAACAATATTTCCATTCTCATTAACCAGCTGGGAAAGATGAGATAAACAACTAAACAACCCCCCCCAAAACAAACAACAACAAAAGAAAACAAACAAAAAAACAAAACAAGCAACAAGAAATGGAGGGAAGCCTAACCAGGTCAGGAACACAGCTGCTGTAATCACTCTTAAGCCCACCTGTTCAACTAGCCCAGGTTCAATCTTGCAATCACCTAGGAAATTGCCCCAAACCCACTGATCCCCGGGTCCCTCTCCTAAAGCCAGGGCATCTTTTAAAAACATTTTACCTATCCATTTGTTTATTTATTTGAATTTGGGGGGTTTGTTTGTTTGTTTGTTTTTAAACCTTTGGATCCCCTTCACTCATTTCTCTTAGCAGCTGATACTTTCAGTGGACTTTTCAGCCTTAAAGTTATGTGTTTGTTTTAATATCATTAGATTGTAAAGAATCTAGAAGTCACAAAATCAGTCCACAGCTCTGTTTAGTCATGTGAAAATGTGGAAGGTAATAGCATATTCCTTAAAGGGCTGTGTTGAGGATTGGGTGGGGGAAAATGTGAAAAGATACCTGTGCAAAGTAAGCGCTCAAATAAACGTCAGCTACCTTAGATACATTGTGACTTCGATCGAACAGTTTTCACTAAAGTGAAATAAATGAGGACTAAGTTTTAAAATTCATCTAAATACTAAAGATTACGTATAAAAAAGTATACACCTAAAAGACACAGAATTAGGTCGGCGCCTGCGCAGAGCCCGGGGAACCGAGCGCGGATGGGCGTGCGCAGAGCGGGGGACGGAACGGCGCCTGCGCGGGGCGACCTGCGGGCGGTGCGAAGCGCAGGGTCCGTCCTCCGCACGCGGTGCGGGTTCCTCGGTAGCTGCCGGGCTCTGAAGTGGATGATGGATTTTGAGAATCTTTTCTCCAAACCCCCCAACCCGGCTCTCGGCAAGAAACCCGTCACGGACTGTGGCCAAAGGTGACCCCCGGTCTTCTCATGCTTTAAACGCAGGGGCTGCAGCCGGGTTCCTCCCCTTGGTTCCTTCGAGAGGCCGCGGGGGCCGGGCCGCTAGGTCTCGCGTGGGGCCGGCCGGGCGTCCGGAGGTCGTTACAGGGCAGGGGTTAGAAGCCGGGGGTGGGGCCCGGTTCGTAGGCCGCCGCGGCAAGAGGCGCCGGGAGCCTGGGCCGGGGGAGCGGCGGGGTCCAGGCGGCGGAGCGGGGTGGGGGCGAGGGAGGCCCGGGATGCTCCCCGGTCCCCGCGCCCCGACCCCTCGGGCCGGGTGGGAGCCCGCCTGCCGCCCCGTAGCGCCTGCACTTCCAGGCCGTCAACTCCTGGAGGACAGAGATCATTTGTCATTCTCACCGCACGTGCCGGGCACTTTTTGGTAGAAAAGACGAGCGGTGAGGGATAAAGAGTGAGTGGGCTGCCTTTGGTCTCCTGATTTACATCGAAAGAGCCTGAAGACCATAATAAAGCAGCGAACTCCATTGGGATATTAAATTGCCTTTAGAATGAAACAGGCACTGAGATTGCCATGGAGAAATGAAAGCTGGGAGGGAGGTGAGGGAGGATGGGATGGCAGGGAGGATGTAGAGCTTTTAAAGAAGGTAGTTAAGGAAAGTCTCACTAATAACATTGATAAGTAATATTTGAGCAGGGACCTGGAGGAGATGAGAGAGGTTGATTATTCCATATAAAGGTCCTGAGGTGGAGTGAGCTTGCTGTGATGGGGTGATGGAAGCGAAGTGGCCAGCATGACAACAGGCGTGGAGTAAGAATAGTGGGACTGGACGAGGAGAACCTGAGAGGTATTGGGATGGGGGCGGGGGGAGGCAGATTGTGCAGGGACTCGTAGGTGCCGTAGTAAGGACTTCGGCTCTTACCCTCAGTGAGGTGAGAGGTATTGGAGGGTTCTTAGCCAAGAGTGACACATTAGAGGCTTCCCTGGCGGTCCAGTGGTTAAGACTCCGCGTTTCCACTGCAGGGGGCCCAGGTTCGATCCCTGGTGGGGGAACTAAGACCCCGCATGCCGCCGGGCGTGGCCAAAAAAAAAAAAAAAGTGACATATTAGTAGGGTCATCTGGTTTTGTTGAGATTAAAATGTTGGTGAGGGGCAAGAGTAGCTTGGATCTTAGTATTAGTAGCAAGAAGTGGTCAGAAAAGGATATATTTTGAAGATAGACTATTTCCTCACAGATTGGATGGAAATATGAGAAAGGAGTTAAGGTCGACTTCAAGGTTTTTGGTCTGTATCATTAGAAGTTTAGTTGCTGTTTAAGATAGCAGGAGAGTTAGCTCAAGAGTTCAGTTTTGGATATATTAAGATTTTGTCTAGTGGATATTTTGTTTGTTTTAAAGCTCTTTATTGGAATATGATTGCTTCACACTGTTGTGCCAATTTTTGAGGTACACCAAAGTGAATCAGCTGTATTTCTGCATATATCCCCATATCCCCTCCCTCCCACCCTCCCTATCCCAGCCCTCTAAGTCATCACCCATCATCGAGTTTATCTCCCTATGTTATGCAGGAACTAGTGGATATTTTGAATAGGATATTTTGAATAGGAAGTTGGCTCTGCCTGCTTGGACTCAAATCTCAGCTCCATCATTTGCTAGATTTGTGACAAGTTACATAAGTGTTCTGTATTCAGTTTTCTCATCTGTAAAATGGGCTTTTAAACAACAGTAGGTATGTCACAGGGCTGTTGTGATGTGTGTAATGTGCATGGAACAGCACCTGGCACAGAGTAAGCGTAATGCAAGAGTCAGCTGCCGCTTTTATTGCTGCCGAGGTCATTATTGCTCTGCCTAAGGAGAGGTTGCTTCCTACTCCATAAGACGATTCATTACTGGAAACTAGAACAGTGAAAGTCCACAGTATTTGGTTTATTGGCTCTTGTAACAATGGCTTCTGTAGAAGGTGCACACGTTGGTCCCTCGTGATGGATGTAACAGAAGCTCTGACTAGGGACAGATCAGTGGTGGTAAACTGTTGGATTGGAGGAGGCTGTGAAGCCTGAGCTCCTCCTTTAACTTTGAAAGAAGCACAAAGCCACCATTCACATTCCTGTGCTAGCAGTGCTTTCCATTTGCAACATGTTCTTTTGAGAACATACACATTGCCTAGTCCTTGCCTTTTTCTGGTATGTAACTCAAATCTTAAGCTTTTATCTAGTAGTCACTCCTTGCTGAGACACAGTTGTCTTCAGCCTCCCATGTCTATAGCATCAACCGTTATATAGATTTACCTGTACATTTTATTGGCTTCAACTTTGTTTCTTACGTTTTCCATCTTCATCTTTCTTAGGTTCATTTTTAGTTTTGCTGGAGTAACCTCAAGTAGTCATCTCACACAGTATCTATGCATGTTCAGCTTCTCAGTCCTAATGACCTTGAAAACAACTTTTCTTTTTCATCTTCCCACTTGAATATGTTTGTTTCTCTCCTGACCTTGGAAGGCACCCTGCATTCTACCTGAAATACTCTTCACCCTGACATTCCTCTGTTTTTAATTCTTATATATCTTTTAGGTTCAGAAAACCTTTAGCCCCCAAATCTAGGTTGAGTGTTTCCAGCACTCAGTACTGAAGTTGCTTTCTTTTTTTTCTCCCAAGTAGGTACAGAGTTCTCACAAGGTGGAAACAAGGTCTTTTTCATTGTTGTATCCCAGGATTTCAGGCCCAGAGCCTGGTGTATGGTGGATACTCAGTATTTGTTGAATGAATGGATGATTTATATAGCTGCTAATTCTTGAACATTAAGGTTATATAATATAAAGTTTCAGCTTTGCAGTTTACTCATGAACATATGTTGACACTACTCATCATAATTTTGTACCTTATTCCTCTGGAATAGTTGGAGTAGAATTTGAATTTGGAATTTCTTTGAGGGCAAGTTGAGGGTAAACCAAACCAGTGGATTTTAATGCTGTGGTGTGAACCCTTTTCAGGTTGAAAAACCCTTTTGTGTTATTTGATATTTTTGCTGCAGAATCGATGGTGAAATAGATGATACAGAAGTTGAAGAAACACAAGAAGAGAAAATAAAATGGGAAGTAAAACTGGAGTGTGAGCAAATTCCCAAAAAAGTAAGATGAAGTTGGTGTATTGAAAAAAAAGCAGAGAGGAATGGGTGTGAGAAATTGATTAGGAATCCTATTTGTCTCCTTTTCGTCAACATTTGAGATCAGGTTATTTATATCAAAGGAAACCTTGTTACACTTTTGAAAAAATTTGTCATTTAAGAACTTTGTCATTTAACGTGAACTTTTTTTTAGTGCATTGCTTTTATTTTGGTTTCCCCATCTCTGAAATGGTTGTTAATGGTTTCAAAAACTTCTTTCTTTTCAAATTAGCTTAAAATTTTTGATTTGCTAACTCATACTGGGGGACTTAAACAGCAGAAATTTATTGTCTTGTGTTTCTTGAGGCTACAAGTCCAAGAGCAAGCCATTGAGGGGTTGGTTCCTTCTGAAGCCTGTGAGGAAGAATCTGTTCTATGCCTCTCCTCTAGCTTCCTGTTGGTTTGCTGGCCATCTTTGGTCTTCCTTAGCTTGGCTTCCAGAAGCATCATCTTGATCTTTACCTTCATGTTTGAAAGACATTCTCCCTGTGTGAATACATCTGGGTCTAAATATCCTACTTTTATAAGGACACTAGCCATATTGCATTAAAGCCCACCCTAATGACCTCATTTTAACTAATTATATATATAATAGCCCTATTTCCAAATAAGGTCACATTCTAAGGTACTAGGGGTTAGGATTTCAACCTAAGAATTTGGGGAGGACACAGTCAACCCACAACAAAGCCAGTATCTGCTCTCTCCTGGTTTTTCTCTTTTTGAACTTGTGTGTGTGTGTGTCTGTGCGCACATGCGCGTAGATGTGTGTAAATTTTAACACACTACAAAAGAATGGGTTCAAATTGGCAATGAGACTCACAAGACACACATGGGCTTTTATATGATACTCTTACACTCAGCTTTATAAAAGGATACAGGACAGAAAATATAACAGGTGCAGCATCTTCATCTCCTCAGGAAGCCTCTCAGCTACCTGAGTACATAACTTCATAACTTCTTTTGCCCTTTGGGGCTTATATGGCTGCTGTGGAGAGCTGTGGTGACACCGAGAAACTGCAGCTTGAATTTCCCACGTGTTTTTTATACTATTTTAGTCACCTAGACTCCAGTCCTTTGTGCCCACTTAAAGTTCCTCAATCCAGGAGAACAATACAGGAGTTCCCCATACAGGAGATAGGCACATACAACCTTATACGGTTATCTTAATGAGCTTCTCAGAAACAATGATGTGAGAAGATGGACACCTAGATTATTTCTAAGTAAGCTTACTTCAGGCCAGGCTCTTTACTTTCGAGTGTTTAAAACATAAATGTATAGTATCACATCTAATTAAAAATGGAACACCCAGGTAAACGCTACACAAGTCAAGCTTTACCCACAGTGCCTCTGATGCCTCCTTTCTCAGTCATATTCCCTTTTTCCCTCCTGCAAATGATTGCTATCTGAACTTGTGTCCTAATCACTTCCTTATTCTTTACCATTTTGCTACTGATGCTGTCATCATTAAGAATGCAGTTTTCTCTTGCCTGTTTTTGCACTTTATGGAAATAGAATCTGTGTTGTATGTGTTCTTTTCTGTTCTCTTTTTCTCAACGTTATATTAATGATTCATAGCATACACAATATATACATATAGTATACACATAGTATGCACAAGTGGTGTATCCTTACTTGTTCATTTTCTTAGCCACATAGCATTCCATTACTTGAATATACTAGATTCTGGTGTAGGTAGACATTTGGTCTGATGTCCAGTTTTGGGGGTTTGGGCAATGCTGCTGCATCTTTCACTTGTATCCTGCTGCACATCTGCTCTACGTTTACGTGGGAGTGGAACTGCTAGGGCTTAGAGTATAAGCATCTTTCCCTTTACCATGATGCCAAACTGTATTCCAACGTGGTTCTACTGATATTTATTCCCAAAGGCGTTGTATGAGAGGCTGTATTTCTACTCCTCCACACTTGATATGTGTTACCTTTCTTACTTTTTGCCATCTGGGAGATACCTTCATTGTCGTTTGTTTGCATTTTCTTGATTGCTGTTGAGATGGAGCATGCTTTCATGTTTGTTCAATTTGCATTTCCCTTTTTTGTGTGCCAGTTTGTCTTTTTTGCTTTCTTTCCTTCTTTTATTTTCTTTATTCTGGACATAGGGGATTTTTTTCCCCTTTCTTTGTTGATTATGTGTTGCAAATATCTGCTCATTTTGTGCTTTCTTTCCAGTCAGTGGCAATTTTTGATAAAAGGTGTATAATTTTAATGTATTCAGATTTATTAATCTGTTCCTTTAAGTTTATAATCACCCAGAATTGATTTTTGTGTATACTGTGAGGTAGAGGGGACAAATTTTGTTTTACTTCTTTTCGTCATCATACCCAGTTGTTACAGCACCATTAATTGGGATAAAGAACCGTCTTTTCCCCCATGAGTCTGCAGGGTCACTGTTGTCAAAAATCAAGTGTTTGTGTTCTGATGGGTCCTCTGTTCTCTTCTACTGCTTTGTCTCTCTCTCCCCCCCAAGACCTCACTGTGTTAATTATTACAGCTTTATTATAATGAGTTTGGATATCAGGTAGGCAAGTCCTCTCACATTTTTCTTCTTTAAGTGTCTAGGCTATTCTTAGCCCTTTACATTTCCATATAAATATTAGAAACAGTTTGTCAAGATCCACAGAAAATCCTGGTGGGATTTTCATTTGGGAATGCGTTGAACCTATAGATCATTTGGGCAAGAACTGACATCTTTAGGATATTGAATTTTCCAATCTTTAGGTTCTCTTTAATTTCAGCAGGTTTTTTTTTATGATTTTCTTTCAGAGTAAACTACAATTTTTAATTTTCTTTTTTATTTATTTATTTTATTTATTTATTTTATTGGCTATGTTGGGTCTTCGTTGCTGCACACAGGCTTTCTCTAGTTGCAGCGAGCGGGGGCTGCTCTTCGTTGTGGTGCGTGGGCTTCTCATTGCGGTGGCCTTTTTTGTTGCAGAGCACAGGGTCTAGGCGCGTGGGCTTCAGTAGTTGTGGCACATGGGCTCAGTAGTTGTGGCTCACGGGCTCTAGAGCACAGGCTCAATAGTTGTGGCGCACGGGCTTAGTTGCTCCGCGGCATGTGATATCTTCCTGGGGCAGGGCTCAAATCTGTGTCCCCTGCGTTGGCAGGTGGATTCTTACCCACTGCGCCACCTAGGAAGTCCTCAGCAGTGTTTTATAATTTTCTTTGTAGATGTCTTATATCTTACATACTTTTTGTTAGATTTATTGCTAGATGTCTGATGAGGCTATTGTGAGTTACATCTTTTTCCTTTTTTTTTTTTAAGTACCATTTCTAGCTGTTATTTTCTTATTCAGCTGGCATACACTGTTATATAGGAATGCATGGAATTAAACTTTTGAGTTCTTGTAAACGTTTCTGAAAATATCTTGACTTTATCCTCATAGCTGATAGGTAGTTTGGCTGAAATAGAATTAGGCTTAAGGTTATTGCCGCATTTTCTTCTGCTATCCAGTGTTGCTGGTGTGAAGTCTTGCCAATCTGGTTCTAGATATTAATACTTCATAAGTATCCTGTTCTCCCTGGAAGCTTTTAGATTCTTCTCTTTATTCTTGGTGTTGTTAGAGATCATGAATCTTTTTTTTTCATTCATTGTGCTTAAGTATTTGGTGAGACAATTTACTCACACCCTTCATGTACAAGGAATATCTTTTATTTTTATTCTCTGTCTTTTTTCTTTATGTTCTAAGAAATTTCCTCTTTCTATTTATCTTCATTTCATAAATCATAATTTAATTATTCAAGAGTTCTTTCTTGTTCTGTTTTTTAAATTAATTAATTAATTAATTGGCTGCACTGGATCTTCCTTGGTGCGCACAGGCTTTCTCTAGTTGCTATGAGCAGGGGCTACTCTTCGTTGCAGTGCACAGGCTTCTCATTGCAGTGGCTTCTCTTGTTGCAGAGCACAGGTTCTAGGTGAGCGAGCTTCAGTAGTTGCAGCACACAGGCTCAGTAGTTGTGGTTTGCAGGCTCAAGAGCGCAGGCTCAGTAGTTGTGGCACACAGGCTTAGTTGCTCCGAGGCATGTGGAATCTTCCTAGACCAGGGCTTGGACCGTGTCCCCTGCATTGGCAGGTGGATTCTTAACCACTGTGCCACCAGGGACGTCCCTCTTGTTATGTTTTTTATGGTTAGAACTTTCTAGCATTTAAAAAAATATAATACCATTTTGATGTCCTTGTGTATTTATTTTAAAATTTTTGTATTCTTTTCATTTCCTTCAATCGTATTTGCTTCTTCTGGATCAGGTTTTCTTTTTTTCCTGCTTTTTTGCTTTATTCTCTAGATCAGGAGTCAATAAATATTTTCTGTAAAGGATAGGCTTTGAAAGCCAAAAAACAAAATTGAGAGTAAAATGTAGCTACTGATATAACGAGAGAAAAAACAAATTTCCACAACCTTTTTATTGACAGAATTTAACATGATAATAATTGAGTTTTTGTTGTACAGCTTTACTAACAAGAAGAAGGGGATTCTTCTTTTGGGGATAATAATTTGTTTAACTGGAGTTCAAAGTTAGTGTTCCCTATGAAAATTGATTGCAGAGATTCATCTGTTAACGCTGATCTGTAATGAGATTCTATACATTTCATCTTTAAAGGTGTCTTTTTACTACAGATATATACTGCAAAAAACTCTTAGCAGTTCACCAGCATGTTTCTCATTGAGTATATTCATTTCTTGGAAGGCATTTGTAGAACTTTATTAGATTCTTCTCTTGAGATTTCTCTTTACCATGTCATTACATTGCAGATTAATTACTTCCAGTTGAAGGTTGGGTGATAACTCCTCGTTTGCACAGTTAAATGGGTTTTGAAATAGCAGTTGCCTTTGCATATACATTAAACTCTGAAAACTACTGCTGAAACTGTAGTTTGAGCCTGGAAGATAAATCTGCTGTAAATCTGCCTGAGAGTGGAGATCTTGCTTCTTGTGTTAACTTTTGACTGTGCAAGTGATACTGAAAAACATCAGTAACATCTGTCGACTCATGAAGAGCCAAGGAAAACCACTTGATATCATTTGGCTTATTTTTGTTGGAGTTTCTCCCAATTTCCTCATTTCTTTGAGAAACTGTTATTGCCAAAAGGCCAGTTGTCTTAAACAACTTTTTCTCTGGACATTTCTTCAAGCCATTGCATTCAGACATGATTTAATTAACTCATGATCAGCTTTCTTTGGCTAACAAATGAACCACTCAGAGATTTACTTTGATTGCAGCCTCACTTTCATTTTTTAGTTTTGTGAGGAAATAATTCTGTGATGAGATATTTTGTTTAACTTTTCTAATTTTTCTCACCATGGCTTTCCTGTGAGTTGAGGCTTATTGTGATGAATGCCTAATATTGTCAATAATGTCAGCATATATTATGTTCTTTCAGCACTACTGTAGTGTCATTTCATAATAACCATAATGCTTTGTCACCTAATTTGACAGTAAAATAGTCCACACTTGACTGTGCCTTAAATGCATGGCATTCAAAAATCTGCTTTTCATGTTTTGACATGGTAGGTGTGCACTGGTAATGAAACAAAAAAAGTGTCATGGCTTGGTAATATGTGATGTACTCAGAGTGCTGTCAAGTTATTGATACAACTGTCACTGAAATGTATGGTGCACTGAGCATGAGCGTAAAGTGATGAGAGAGCCGCAGCCACATACGGTCTCTTGCATCTGCTCAGCTCTGTGAATGCAGCCAGTGTAATGCAGGAATGAATGAGCATGGCTGTGTTCTGGTAAAACTTTACGGGATGCTGAAATTAGACTTTTATATAATTCTCATGTGTCATCAGATGTTATTTTATTTTTTTCCCCCAACCATTTAAAAACATGTAAAGACCATTCTTAGTTAGCTTCCCGACTATTACAAAAACAGGTGGCAGGATGGATTTGGCCCTTGGTCATGTTTTAGTGACCCTTGCCCTAGATTTTCAACACTTGCTTTTGTTTTTCTTCATGTTCCTTGATTTAAGAAAGGCCTGGAGAGTTGATGGATGTCCTTTGCTGGTCTTTTGGTAGGTCTATGTCTCCACAGGCCTTTCTTCTAAATGGGAAGCCTGACTGGGCATTGAGTATGTGCGTGGGCTGTGTGCGTCTGCAGGTTTCCAGCAGCACAGCAGTTCTTAACCTTCTTTGTGCCATGCACCCCCTTTGGCAGTCTGGTGAAGCCCATGGGCCCCTTCTCAGAAAAATGGTTTTAACTGTATAAAATAAAATAAATTGGATTGTAATAGAAATTGAGTTTGTTGAAACACAGTTATCAACATATTAAAGAACAAATGTGGTAAGAATAATATGTTTTGGGTACTTCCCTGGTGGCAGAGTAGTTAAGAATCCGCCTGCCAATTGCAGGGGACACGGGTTTGATCCCTGGTCTGGGAAGATCCCACATGCTGAGGAGCAACTAAGCCCGTGCGCCATAACTACTGAGCCTGCGCTCTAGAGCCCTCCAGCCACAACTGCTGAGCCCATGTGCCGCAACTACTGAAGCCCACTTGTCTAGAGCTTGTGTTCCGCAACAAGAGACGCCACTACAGTGAGAAGCCCGCGCATCACAGCAAAGAGTAGCCCTTGCTTGCCACAACTAGAGGAAACCCACGTGCAGCAATGAAGACCTAACACAGCCAGTAAATAAATAAATAAATAAAAAGTAATATGTTCTGTATAAATACACTAAATAGTAAGATCCAGCAGTACGTCGGATTATTGTAATTTTGACATAGTGATGAACATAGAAGATATTTTGAGATCTGCAATAACTATAATATATGAAAGTACCTGTAATCTCTAGTGGTGACAGTCGCAGCTGCTGCTGGTACTGCTGCGGTTTGTTGCTGGTGTTCAAGCGAAGAAAATTCTAAATGCCAGTTTAGAGGTTGATGAAAATAATGTGCAATTTTTATTCCTCTCCAAGTTCATTGAATTCTATCCATAGACCCTTAGCCAGGGGCAGGGCAGAGTGTGGGCATCTCTGGACAGCAGGTTAAGAACCCCTGATATAGGATGAGGGGATAGAGTGTTTTTCTGGTGGGAGTTGCTCCCAGATGTCAGAATGTGGAGGACTTCAGTCTGGGGTCTTAGTCCCCATACAAGAAGGCTGGGCTTTTATCAGACATTTTAATACATTTATTTGGAGAATATCCGTCTCTTTTTGCCCACGGTAAAATTTTGTTTGATTGTATTCTGGGTTGGGAGGGAGTGGGCTTAGATAATTCGTTAACCATCAAAGGTGAACCATTAAACTGGACCACCTAGTACATTTTGTGATTCACCTGTTTTGTTTTTTGTTTGTTTTGAGTTTGCTGCCTTTATCAGTTACGTGAGGGTAGATGAGACCAGGCCCCAAATCTCTGGAGCAGAATAGTTGGCAAATGTAATGATAGACGTGTTATCTTTTCCTGAGATCGGAGTAGGAGCCCTTTGACAGTTCGGCTTTTTAAAAATAAACTTTTTAATTGAAATGTATCATACATACTGGTTATAGTTATACAGCTTGATACTCCTGTGTCACCAAGTATAGACAGCTTTGTAACTGCTGCTGGGAAATTTTTATACACAGAGTGCTTTAAGTCATCTGCCGTGATCACCTCAGGCTGCTTCAGGGTCAGCTGCCATCTGTGGTTCCCTGTGTTTGTAGCTGTCACCTTGGGGCAATTCCAGCAACAGAGTTAGAAGACTACTTGTGAAAGTAAAACTAACTTGATTACAGAGAATGGGGCAGTCCTTTCTTACTTGTCATCATTGGCTGCCACATCCTCTGCCACCAATACTGTGAGTTATAGGGAGAAAAATAGGCTTTGGTAGAGTGGTTTATCTTAGTATAGCAGGTTTTCAGTTGGGCCATTACAGTTCACTTGCTCTTTTATGAAATGTTGAGCTATTGAATTAAACCATTTAAAAGTATAGTTGATGCAAAGGGAGAAATAAAATGTGAACTGTGTTTCTGTAGTTCCTTTATATCAAATAATTAAAATATGGGGCTTTAGTCTTTCAATTCAGTAAAGTACACACAGTGTTCAAATTCAGAATCTTCCCTTGAGCCATCTTTAAGGAGATATGTGTTTTTGTTTTATGTTTCTTTTTCAAATTCTGGAAAATGTCACGTACATAAGAGCGGAAAGAATAGCCTATGAAACCCCTGTGTACCCATTGCCAAACCTCAACAATGATCACTTCACGGCCAGTCTTCACTTCTTCTTTATAACCAGATTGTTTTGAATCATGCTAGGTTTTTAAAATTGCAAATTTAATTTTCACTTAGTTTAGGCACTTCAGAAACTCTACATCACCAAAGAATTTGCAACATAGAAAATCAAGAAGTAAGGACTATGATGCATATAGTGATAACGAAATCTGCAGTCAGGAATCAGAAGATAATTTTACTAAAGAGCTTCAACAGTATATACAAGCTAAAGAGATGGCAAATGTTACTCAACCCTTATCATTTCCTGAAGAATCTGTGAAGAAAGAGGGAGCAAAGGATACCCAGAAAGGCAAAGGTAAGAGGCAAACTACTTTATCAAAGTTATCCAGAGAAGCAGTCACAGTTGTGCATGTATAGATTGGGGGCGGGGAGGGGTTTCCTATATTTTATCTCATGATAAGATCAGATTTTCATGGATCTTTACGCCAAATGTCATTTGGTGTAAATGCTCAGTTTGCAGGAGGAGTGGACAGCGCAGGAAGGTTTTCAAAGGACATGACTGCTTTGAAAGGGAGTGCTAAATCCTCACCTCAGCATGTGTGAAGAACAGGAAATACCTGTTAGTGTGTTGCTGTCCTCTAAAAAAGAATGGGTTTGATTAATGTCTGGGCTGGTAGTATATCAGACTAAATTCAGAAATACTTTTAGGATACTAAGATGAAATTAGGCTATAGATGTGAGAATAAGTCATAATTGTAAATGAAATTCTTTTTTTTTTATGTACGTTGTAAATGAAATTCTTAATACTCTCATTTTATTGTTTTTTTCCCCTTTAAATGTTTTTCTATTTTAAATGGGTCTGTAGATAAACTTAAATCTATATAAAGTGTTTTCAGTGAATAATCTGACAGCCATATATATGAAGTCACTTAAAACATTTGAAGCTTTTACTATTACAGTGCTATTGCAATTCCTGCTTAGACCCATCATACTCTGAATGCTTTGAAAGGATCTGGCTGATGGCTAGCGAGATTGATTCAATTAATCATCTTGCTTTTTTTCCCTGACGATACCTTATATACGAGGGCGAGTCAAAACTTATCCGCACTCTGGCTGTAGAATTTACAGGTTTTAATATAACTGGAGTGTGGATAATTTTTGAGTCATCCTCATATTTTCACCAAGAATGAATTTGGGATCCAGAATATATTAATCCCAGAGCTTCTAGAAAGACAGGTCAGCATCATCCTAGTTATTACTGTTCGAGCAGCAGAGAACTTTTCCTGGATTATTAAAAAACATATTTCTTAAGAGTAAACTGCTGTTGTACTTTTATATCATCTTTAAATTTAACTTTCTTGTTTTTAGCTCTTAAACGAAAGAATAAAAATAAAAACCTTAAAGCTGTTCAGAAGAATGGTAAACAGAAGAAAATGAAGCGAAAATGGCCTGGCATGGGAGACAAAGGATCAAATGCTTCCCTGAGGAACAGTGGCTCACAGGAACAGGTATGAGGATATATGTGTTTTGGAGGGCACTGCCTGCCCTCGGATTTTTATCTTGCACCTCAGTGGGGATCTCCTTTTACCCCTAATTGGCTCCCAGGTTCTTCTCACTGTTGCACTGCCTTCCCTCGGACTCAAGTGATTCCTCAGCCATAGCTGGCAGCCCTTCTACATGAGGAACAAATTGTAAACATATGTTAGAATTTAACAATGTAATCAAATAAAATCCAGAGTTAAAACTGGCATATTTATTAGACACATAATTTTGATGGTGCTAAGTAGAAGTTTGACATTATTTCAAAGCAGGTCACGTAAATGTACAGCCAGCCTCCTTCTTTGTACTTACTGAATTCCTAAGACTGTGCACGGGTATATGGTACATAGAAGCTATAAGTTGTACCTCAGGTTAACATGCTAAAAGTGATTATGTTTCTAAAGACCTAAGGTGAGATAACCCCCCTTTTTTAATATGAAAGTTCCCTTTGTTTTCATACCTTTATTGTTATCTTTGAGGGTATATTTCTAATTATGTTAATTTAAGCTCATCAGTACACTCAGCTTACACCTAGTAAGCATCTCGTTGAAATGAAAGATCAGAGTACTTTTGGTTTACCCTATGATTTTGAGGTTTGTCCCCATTGTTCTAAAGAGCCTTGTTGTTACACTTCACTTTTTAATCACAAGTAGTGGTACTTTGCTTTTAAAAATTTTAAATTAATTTTTTTAAATGAGGGCAAGTTATGATAAAATATTCAGATCGCACAAACACTAATGTTCAGTGATAGAATGCTGTTGAAACAGACAAAACAGTCATTTTTTTCAACTCATGTACAGAAGTCCAAATCTTACCTGAAGGCCAATTCAGAAAAGTTACTTTTTAATGTTTTAAAGGTGGTTTAATTTTGTACAATGGAATAAAATACTTAATTTTTTATTTCTCACATTTATTTTTTTGTTTCGTTTTCAAAGGATGATAAGCCTAAAGAGAAGCAGCAGCCTGTGAGAATGAGTCAGGGATTCATCAACCAGCATACGGTGCAACGCCAGGGAAAACAGATTTGTAAATATTTTCTTGAAAGGAAATGTATTAAGGTATAAAAAATGTGTAAGCAAAAATATACTAAAATGTAAGATTTAGCAAAAATGTGCTAAAACCAACTCCTGTTTGCAGTAGACACTCCAGAAGCATACTTGTACAATTTTAGAACTGTTTCCTTCTGGAAAAGTTTCAATTAGAAAATTTATTGAAATATTCTTTTATGTTTAAGAAAGTAGATAATTTTTTAAAAACGCTTTGTGTTAAAATTTTTAAGGACTTGACAGATTTTAAGCAAATATATGTGATGTGGTTCTGATAGCTCATTAAGAATTAGACTATACTGCTTCTAGCTAAGACTTTGTTTTCTTCTGGAATCATTTGCTTATCCAAAGTTAAGTAGGAATTGTAATGACAACTTTGAGGAATAATGGCTTTTTCTTGTTTCTTCTTTTGGCCTAGGGAGACCAGTGTAAATTTGATCATGATGCAGAGATAGAGAAGAAAAAAGAAATGTGTAAGTTTTATGTACAAGGATATTGTACCAGAGGCGAAAACTGTCTGTATTTGCATAATATCCTTTATCACAAGATAGTAACTTTACTTTTCATAAATATTTACATGAATGTAAAATTTTGAATGAAAGCAGTGTTTTAGCCATGGGAAAATTATGTTATCCAAGCTCAACTCAGTATTGAAGTGATTAAATTGTACACAGATCCCCCGTGGGGGCCCCTCCCCCCCCCCCCCCCAAGAAAGAGTCTTTAGAAATTCTCTCAAATGCACATCCGCTCAAACTGGGAAGTGTAACAGGTTCATGAGACCTACTCAGGTCCCAGGAAAACTTCCTCAGAATTTCTGCTCTGCTGTCCACTAATTGAATCTATATTCATGTAATCTACATAGATTAGAGGTAGGAATTGCATAGTTTGGGAGTACTTGTTTTCCGCATAGTTTGTACTGTATAGAGGTTAATTGTCCCTTAATTTGAAGAATAACCCTAACTCTTCCATGTAAATGGTCCAGACATGTAAAAACATGGAACATAGACATTTTAGGGTAATTGCACCTTTGATCACCACAAAAGTTGTTCTCCTTCAGTCATTCAGTGCAAGGAATCTCAAGTTCTAACTTGAGAAATCTTTCCTAGAAAATAATATCGAAGTTGTATAAATTGATCCTATTTTAAACAAGCCTAATATGTGAAGGATCCCGATTTGTAAGACATGTCATTCTCGTTGACTTTAATCCTCCCACCCCAAAAGAATGCTTTAATAGTAATCACATTTCGCAAAGTATTTAAAATATACATTCCTTTCTTGTATCAGTGAAACATACTTGTAGTTTAAGAATAGATTTGAGGGGAAGAAGAGTCCTGTGACAGCCAATAAGCTTCATTTATATAATCATCCTAAGATTAGATTTTCTTGTAACCCGGTTAATAATTTGTTGTCTCATATAGAGAATTTAATGTTTCTGCTAGTAGAAAAGAACTTTATGTAGGAAAAATAGTTACTAAATGGATAACAAATTATTTTAGTTGGGTTACAATTATCCTCTTCCTTGACATTTGGGTTACATGAATATCCTTGCAAGTTCTACCATACAGGAGCAAAATGTTATCAGGGAGAATATTGCAAGTTTTCACATGCTCCGTTGACTACTGAAACACAAGAACTGTTGGCTAAAGTAAGTACAATTTTAATTTTTGTTTTTCTTTTTTGAAGAATACAAACTGAGGGTGGAAATTTGAAAAGACACTGTTCCTTAAGGAGGGTGCCTCATAGGTTAGCATGTGGGTTATATTAGGACTGATAATCTAAGGATTTATATCAGTTTAGAAAATTATTATTCATTTGTATATTTTTCCTTGTAGTTTAAAGGAAATTTTATACTTATTGCTGGTGTAAATGGAATGTTCTTAAAACCTTCAATGTAGTTAGCAACCTTAGTAGCTGAGTTAACCAAAGGAACACAAAGCAAATAGGAGAAGTAGTGTTCCACTCTTAGAAGGAAAGTTCAGGATCATTGGTTGATAAATATTTTAGAGTGACATCAAAGCATACTTAAGTGGTTATTTCATAGTTTTCTTCAAATATTCTTTCAGACTGTAAGAAAAGACAATTGAAAAATAAAAGTCGTTTATGTTCTTTCACTTCTCAGTGTGTTAGCTGGAGCTAGTCTCTTCAAAATTAAACTGAAATATAAGTGAAAATAAACCAAACCATTCCATCTTGTGGCAGAAGTTCCCTTGAGCATATGCAGATATTAGAAAGTCAAAGGTCCTTATTTCTGGAAATTTTTAGTTGTGAAATATGAAGGGTTACCCTGGAATTAGAAATTATAGCAAGTATTTGGTTGTTTATTAGCATGAATATATATGGAAAAAATGATATATGTAAAAGTCATTTTCCCATTCCCCTTATAGTAAATACTCTTAGATGATTACTGGGATGAATATTATTAGACTCTTTAGAAAATTACAAGAGTATGATAATATACATAAATTGACATTAATGCATAAAAATGATTGTGTTATGTTTTCTCCCCATGTTAGGTGTTGGATCCTGAAAGGAAGTCATCATGAAAATAAAATACATAAAAAAGGTAAAATTAACGATTTAACACTTTGTTTCCCCTCTGAAATGTCTCTAGAAGTTGGCATGGGAGCATAGGCCTTTCTACATTTTCTCAGGTAGAAGTCTTTTCCTCTCTCCTATCCCACTAAAAATCTTATAAAATATTTGATACATATAAATAGATATATATGTGGATCTCCATGGACCTGCTTCCCTCTCTGGATTTGTCACTTTTTTGTATTTTTATTCTCCTGTTTCATGTCTTTGTAAATTTACCAAATGTGTATGAGTCACTAAATATTATATTTAGTTTTGCTTGGGTTTGGATATTATTTAAGCAGTATCGTATTCTGTGTTTATTGGTGACTTGCTATTTTCACTCAGCATTGTGCTCCTAAGATTCACTCATGTATATGCATGCAGCTACCATTCATTTTTACTCTTGCATAGCATTTATTCTATGAATATGTTACAAATTATTTAGTCATTCTACGATTGATGGACATTGAGGTTATTTTCAATTTTTAAAATCTAAACTTATTATAAATAACTGTTTTACATGTCTTCTGGTGAAAATGTGTGTGAGTTGTCCTGAGTGTATACCAAGGAATAGAATTGTTGTATCTTCTTAAAACTTAAGATAATACCAGTCTTTTCTAAAGTATGTAGAACAGTTTTTACTCCCATCAACTGTGTAAATGAATTTCTGTTGCTCCATACTCACTAATGCTTTATATTGTCCACACTTTAAAGTTTTTGACCGATTTAATGGGTATAAAAATGGTGTCATAGAGCTTTATTTTCATCAAGTTTAGCATCTTTTCTTAAGCTTACTAGCTTTTGAGTTTCATCTCTGGTGAAATGCTGTTAATGTCTTTTGCCTGTGTTTATATTGGGCTGATTGTCCTTTATACATTTTTTATATATAAATCATTTGTGATGTATGTGTGACAGGTCTTCTCCCATTTTGTGGGCTGCCTTTTCACTTTTTTAATGGTGTTTCAGTTAGCAGAAGTACTTATATTGGCAATCTTTTTCTTTGTGCTAGTTTTTGTGTTTTGTGTCTTATTTAAGAAATCCTTCCCTATCATGAGGCTGTAAAGTACTTTAATTTTTTTTAGGTTTTGGAGTTTTGCTTTTTATGTTTATGTTTTAACTCTTTGGAAATTGTATCAGTTAACAGTTGCCACAACAATGGTGTCTGAAACCAAACACAAGACTCTCAGCATATAAAAATAAACACTTCTTTTTCCATGCATCTGCGGATTGGCTGGGAATAGGCTGATACAGGCTGGCTTTGGCTGGGTTGGCTCTGCTTCATAAAGCAGAACCACTGGGATGGTTCTGGGCCATACTTGTCTCATTCTCCTCCTGGGACCAGGGGGCTAGCTGGGGCATGTTCTTCTCATGGCATTGGCAGAAGGACAAGAGGGCAAGGCCCTGTTTGCATTATATCACGTTTACTTACAACCCATTGACCAAAATAAGTCACATAGCCAAGCCCAAAGTCAGGGAGTAGGGAAGTATACTTTTTGTACTTTCCATATGGGAGGAACTGCTAAGTTACATGACAATGTTTTTGAAGGGACCTTGAGGGAATTATGCTAAGCAAAATAAGTCAGAGAGAAAGACAAATACCATTCCGATTTCATTTATATCTAAAAAACGAAACAAATGGACAAACAAAACCAAACCAAAATCATAGATACGGAGAACAGAATGGTGGTTGCCAGAGGGGAGGGAGGTTGGGGGGTGGGCGAAACAGGTGAAGAAAGGGGTCAGGAGGTACAGACTTCCAGTAATAAAATAAATGAGTCATGGGGCTGTAATGTACAGTGTGGTGACTATAGTCAGTAATGTTGTAGCGCATACTTAAAAGTTGCTGAGGGAGTAAATTCTAAAAGTTAACTTTAGGATTTATGTATGGTGTTAGATGGCAACTAGGCTTCTTGTGGCAGTCATTTCTCAATATACACAAATACTGAATTATGTTGTACACCTAAAGCCAATTAATGTTATATGTCAATTATACCTCATTAAAAATTTTTTTTAATTACATGAAAAAAATAGGAAAAAGGGAAGAATTAAGACTTTTCTTTCTTCCTTCCTTCTTTCCTCCCTCCCTCGCTTCCTTTCTTCCTTTCCTAGAAGTTTGTTTCATTAAGTATTTTTTATCAGGGTAATGTGTTGGGTTGGCCAAAAAGTTCATTTGGGTTTTTCCATAACATCTTAGAGAAAAACCCAAATGAACTTTTTGGCCAACCCAATATTTACATAGTTTTAAAAGTCATGTGATTTTACCAGGATTATCATTGAAAAACAGCAAAATGGTAGTCCTTCATTTCATGATTATTTTTGTAGATGCTGAAAAGCCTTCCTCCAAAATTCAGCTCGTGTTCTTTCCTTATTTGAAAATAAACACTTGAGGAAATAGAAGTGGATGGACATTTTCTTTTAAAAATTGTGGTAAAAGACACATAACATAGTATTTACCATCGTAACCATTTTTAAGTGTACTTTTCACTAGTACTGAGTACAGGCATGTTGTTTTGCAACCACTGCCACCATCCATCTTGCAAAACTGAAACTCCATACCCATTAAACAAGAACTCCCCATTTCACCCTTCCCCAAGCCCTTGGCAATCACTATTCTACTTTCTGTCTTTATGATTTTCATTACTCGAGGTACCTCTTGTAAGTGGAATCATATAGTATGTGTCTTTTTGTGGCTGACTTATTTCACTTAACAAGTATCCTCAAGGTTTACCCATATTGTAGCATATTTCAGAATTGCCATCCTTTTTAAGGCTGAATAATATTCCATTGTCTTGGGACTTCCCTGGTCATCCAGTGGTTAAGACTCTGTGCTCCCAATTCAGGGGGCGCAGGTTTGATCCCTGGTCAGGAAACTAAAATCTCACATGCTGTATAGCACAGCCAAAAAGTTACAAAAAAAACAAAAATTCCATTGTATGTATCTACCACATTTTGCTTCTCCACTCATCTATCAATGGATACTCCATGTTTTAACTTTGTGAATAATGCTACTATGACCATGGATATACCAATATCTTTTTGAAACTTTGCTTTCAATTCTGGGTATATGCCGAGAAGTGGAATTGCTGGATTATGTGATAATTCTATTTTGAATTTTTTGAGGAACCACCATACTGTTTCCCAAGAGGCTGAACCATTTTTACATTTCCACCAGTAGTACACAGGGTTCCTAATTTCCCCACATTCTCACCAACAGTTGTTATTTTCAGTTGTTGTGATAGTAGCCAACCTAATGGGTATAAGGTGGTTATCTCATTGTAGTTTTTTTTTTTAATAAATTTATTTATTTTATTTATTTATTGGCTGTGCTGGGTCTTGGTTGCTGCACATGGGCTTTCTCTAGTTGCTGAGAGTGGGGGCTACTCTTCATTGTGGTGCACAGGTTCCTCATTGTAGTGGCTTCTCTTGTTGTGGAGCACAGGCCCTAGGTGCGTGGGCTTCAGGAGTTGTGGCACATGGGCTCAGTAGTTGTGGCTCACGGGCTCTAGAGCACAGGCTCAGTAGTTGTGGTGCACGGGCTTAGTTGCTCCGTGGCATGTGGAATCTTTCCAGGGCAGGGCTCGAACCCGTGTCCCCTGCATTGGCAGGCAGATTCTTTACCACTGCGCCACCTAGGAAGTCCAGGTTTGTTTCTTTAATAGAGCATATAGTTGGGTTTTGCTCTGTGTGCCAAACCAGAATTCCATTTTTCCTTTTGATAAGCAAATTAATCCATTAACGTTTATTGAAATGACTGAACATTTGATTTATAGTTACTGTGTATATTTATAGTTAACTGTGTATATTATACTGTATATAGTATACTGTGTATACTGTGTATATTATGTTATATCTGTTTTCCCTTATGATGGTTTTTCCCTTTTTGCTCTTTAATAGTTTTACTTTCTTCATCTCATTTTTATTCTTTTTCTTTTTCCACTTCTGTCCAATTACCCTTATTAAGTTTCCATTCAAATCTGATCTGTATTATAATACAGCCTTCATTTTTGATGTGATTTCTTTTTCTTCTGTCATTTCTGGGGTGAGTCCACTCTTATTTTCATTACTTCCATTTTTTTGTTCAGTTTTAGACTTAGTTTTTGAATTTCAATTCAAGTTTTTTTTTTTTTTTCCATATACCTAAACTGGCATATTTAATTATTCAGTTTGGATTTTTGTGTTAGTTTTCTTCTGTGCATGGTTCTTTGGGGGTTGGAGGTGGAGTCAGTGGCTAAGTTGGTAATTTTTACCAGCTGATGTGTTTTTGTTTTTTCTTCTGTAGCTTTGTATGGATGAAGAGTGCTTGTGTCTATGCTTGTTCAAGACTATTCAAGACTTGATTTGGAGTGGTTTACAAGATTCCTCATTTAAAGCACCTTCTTGTGTCATTACAATGATGTGCAACTCTTCAGTGTATGGCGCTGAGGGACAGAATATAGTGTCTAAGTGAACGGTTGGTTTTCACCAAGGTGGTTCCAGCCATTGAAACAGAGGAGGAGCATATGTGACAGAGATGCTGGCTGGTGGGTAAATGTTGTGGTAGTAGATTGCAGAAGTCTCTTCTGATTGATTGCGTTTTCTCAATAGAATAGGAAAAAGGTTAGACTGAGTGAGGATGGATGAAGAAGATTTGAAGAGAGAAAACTACTAGGTTTCTCTAGGAAGACATTGGGATAATAGACAGTGAATATACAGCTAGATCTTTTCATGTCATTAAATATGTTCACAACATATTTTTAATGTCTGTTCACAGTTCTGTTTTGTGGCTTAAATTATGCTTCTATTATTTTTTAAAACCGATTTCCTGTTGGATAAAAAAGTTGTTTCCAGTTTCTTACTATTATAAATAAAATGGAGCAGTGTCTCTTGCTATAACATTACTAAACCTGGAGTTGTTAAATTTTTTGTTGTTAAGATATAAGAATGGTTATCTTTTTGATTGGTTCATAAACTATAGTCAGATTACACAGAGTAGAACATAAATTTTAAGATTGTGATATCTTTAATATAATATTCCAATACAAAATTTTCCAAGCACAAATAATGAGTCTAAATATGTACTTTTATATAGTGGTATTGATTACTATTAGAAAAATACAGTGAAATTGAAACTATCATCATATTGTTTTATTGCTGGGAAAAATAATAGCATCACTAACTTGCTGTATACATTAGAGTCCACCAAAGTTAGTGACACTTCTTAGCAAAGTCCTGTTTGAAAATATGAGTCAGAATTATTTTGGTTGTAACCTGATTCCACAAAAACAAGAAAGGCAATTGCGTATATGCAAGCAAAGGCTTATCAGACAGGACCTGGGAAAGGAAGAAGCAAGGATGGATCGTGGGCCCTTGGCATCGGGAGTGTGTGAGCTGAGAGTGAGTCATCTCTCAGCGCCCATTGTCGTCTGCCAGGTTCACTCCATGGCTATGATGGGGGGAGGGAAAGATAATGCACTAGAATCGTCCAGAGGAAGTCACAGGGGAGAGGGGCTGAGTCTGCTTTAAGAGGGTTCATTTCAAGAATCTTCAATAATATAATGAAAGTGTGCAAGGGAGTGGTTATATTACCTGTAGAAGCGATACATTATATCTTCTTTAAAGGTCACATACAATTTAAAGGAATTCAAGATCTTGTCATAGGGCAGAATTGTAGAAGGTAAATTTTATGGGCAGCCTGTATGTAAGCTAACATTGGCTAATGTACAATAAGCTAACATTAGTGCATACTTAGCATGTGCAGGCACTATGCTATTTTATTTAATACTGTTTAACTTTTAAATTTAAACCTCCCAACTCTATGAGCTGAATAATGGGATCCATTGCACAGAAAAGGAATAAATAGGAACATTTACCTTATACTTTTTCTATTTTCATGAGCCTTGAAAATACTTGTATTTAATCTTCAATGACAGTTTTTAAAAATTTATTTCTTTATAATATTATGTAATAGTTTAACACTTATGACATATAAATACATATATAAAATTTATGCATAAGAAAAAAGTAATTCTTATATTCCAAGGGGCAGTACCCATCTCACCTGTAAATTTAAAAGACCAAGCAGAGATTTGAGGAACTGAGAAGTCAGAGAAGTTAAAATAGCTATACTGTATTGATACAACTATTATTTTTTATATATGTGTGTATATATATGTGTATATATATATATATATATATATATATATATATATATATATATATATTTGGCTGTACCCACACGGCTTGTGGGATCTTAGTTCCCCAACCAGGAATCGAACCTGGGCCCCTGGCAGTGGGCGTGCTGAGTCCTAACCACTGGACTACCAGGAGATTCCCTGTACAACTGTTATTTTGAAGAGGCAAACATCTCTGTCGGTGGAATCTCTTAACTTGCGGTGTTAAGCTGAGGGAGAGGTGCGTTCTCTCACATGTGGCCTGTGTGCCTGAAGCAGCCATTGGGCTCTGGGTCTCCTGTATGTACAGCCCCTCCTAACTGCTCTCCTGCCTCCACTTGCTCCTCTCTTTGCCACAGTTTACTCTCTCTTCCTCAATTAGAGCAGATTTCCCAGTGTACTGCTTTAGTCTTGCCTCCTCTGTGTCCTGCCCTGAATCAAGGTCCATTTGCTACCTGGTTGTAAGTGCTCTGAAGTCTGGCCATCTCAGCCATACCAGGCTTTAGTGCCCGCTGCCCTCTGCTCCTCTCTGCTCCCCTTGGTTTCTCCTGTGATGTAAATCTCACTGACCCTTGAAGCAGCTCCAAGCAAATATGTGTAATAATAAAACCATAGTCAGTTAAAAAAAATTTGGACCATATTGTATATTAACGCATATAAGTGGAATCTAGAAAAATGGTATAGATGATCTTATCCACAAAACAGAAATAGAGACACAGACGTAGAGAACAAATGTACAGATACCAAGGGGGGAAAAGGGGGGGTGGGTGGGATGAATTGGGAAGTTGGGATTGACATATATACACTATTGATACTATACATAAAATGGATAACTAATGAGAACCTGCTGTATAGCACAGGGAACTCTACTCAGTGCTTTGTGGTGACCTAAATGGGAAGGAAATCCAAAAAAAGGGGATATGTGTATATGTATAGCTGATTCACTTTGCTGTACAGTAGAAACTAACACAACATTGAAAAGCAACTATATTGCAATAAAAATTAATTTTAAAAAAATTTGGACCAGAGGAAATATAAGCAAGAAAGTTGTTATGGGAAAAGCTGTACACGGATTTATACGTCCTTTGGTCTGCACGCTTATCATGTCTGATCATTTTTGGAGCCAAAATAAAAAGAATGAAGTGGTTATCTCCTTGCCTCTCATTTTCAGAAAGGAGGGAGGATGCAACGCCTACCTCTTCTAATAATAGTTTCATAAAAACAGTTCTTACGTAGGTCTTTATTATAGAAATCACTGAGTAGAATGGAGAGAATTCTTATTTCTAAGATTCTTTGTGACAGGTTTCATATAACTTTTTTATGGTCAGTTACTGAAAGCCACATGGCCGTAAAACTCAATTTTTGTCAGTTGCTAAGAGAATACAAATCAAGTATGTAGTCTTCCTGTGTGTTAACTTATTCTGATTGTGGAACTTAAAGAATTCAGGCGCAGAGGTGTTGACTGACTTGTCCCCTGTCTGAATAGGATTCCTGACTTCCAGCATAGGTACCTCAGTTCACTGACTAGTTTTAATAAACGTAACCATTGAGGGATTAAAACATACTGATGCCTGGGGCCTGCTCCCAGAAATTGTTATTATGGGGGGTTTGAGGAGGAAGCCTTGGATGTGGACATTAGATTTTTCAGTAGCTCCCAGGTAATTCTACAGCACAACCAAGGTTGAAAACTGCTGATCTCAACAACTAATGGAAGTGCCGTTCTTTTTGCCAGTAGTTGGTTTAAGCTTGAAATACGACTTCATGTCCTCTGGTGCGCTTCTGGAAAAGCTAACATCTCTTGAGATACACGGGAAGAGGTTAGATGTTGCCATGTCTAAACAGACCCTCAGAACTGATGCAGCTGTCTTGTGACCTCAAGGGGAGCCAGCTAAGCAGCTGAAGATGACAGAGAAAAGAGATGGGAAGAAGCTGGGTCCTTGAGGACAACTGAGCCATGGAATTCACCACCCTTAGAGAGGAAATAGCCAGCCTTCACATTTGATGTCATGCCGCGTGAAATCATATATTCTCTTTACTGTTTAAGCCATTTTGGGCTTTATGTTACCTGCAGCCAAAGGCAAACTAATGCATGTGAGCCAAGAATACACTACATTGGTCCATCCAAAGGCCTTGGGTCCCCACCCACCACCCTCTTCACCAGAGACTGTGTTCACCATCTTGGCTTCTGCAGGCAGCACACAGTAAGAAACGAGTGTATTTATTTTCGTAGTCAACATCTCTGAAATTGGGATATACTTTATAGTTACTAGAATATCACATTTTTCATTGGCAGGCTATTTTTTTCTTACTGGTACATTAAAAATGGTGGCCTTTATTAAGTTACATTTAGACTTGGTTGAATGTAATTTTTAAATGAAATTATATATGTATATAGGCAAAAATTTACTGTGAAATAAAATTTGTTACGGGATTTATTTTGGATTAATAAATTATGAAAACATAAAAAGGTTTTTAATGAAAATGAGTGGTTCCCTGTATCCTCCCTTTCTCCCGTCCCGCCCCCTTTGTGGAAGGCAGAATTCTAAACTGGCTCCCAGGATTCCTTGTCCCTGGTGAACACAACCTGTGCAACCCCCTCCCCTTGAGTGTGAACATTACTGCAAGCAGGATGGATTTCACTCCCGTGGTTAACTTACGTTATATGTCAGAGATGAAGTGGTTTTTTACCTTTGGTGTAATTAAGATCTCAAATCAGTTGGTTCTGAGTTAATCAAAAGGGAGATTGATCCCAGGTGGGCCTTAACTAATCAGATGAATCCTTAAAAGAGACTGGGTCCTTCCTGAAGTCAAAGATTAGAGGCGTCAGATTCACCTACTAGCCTTGAAATAAGCTGTCATGATTCGAGAGGGCCATGTATCCAGAACTGAGAGCAACCCTCGAATGACAGGGCAGAAATGGGAGCTTTGGTCTTAAAACCACAGCTTGCTGAATCCTGCCGACAGCTTTAAGAACTTGGAAGAGGTGGTCCAGGCTTGTTTCGTATGTTCCCACCTCAGCCCTTGAACGGGCCATTTCTCTAAGGAGCCCAGGTTCCTTTTAATTGAGAAGATAGTCCCCAACTTGAAATGGTTCCACTTAGTGATTTTTGAAAACGATGGTGTGAAATTGATATGCATTCAGTAGAAACCACGCTTGGGACTTTTAGCTGTGATCTTTTCCCTGGGCTCGCGGTGTGTCGTAGGACATTCTCTCATGATGCTGGGCAGCCCTGCAATCATGAGAGTAAACAACCAATAACTTACGACCATTCTGTATCCGGACAACCTCCTGTTTTTCACTTTCAGTACAGTATTCAATACATGACATGAGATAGTCAACACTTCATTCTAAATTAGGCTTTGTGTTAGATGATTTTGCCCAACTATAGGCTAATGGAAATGTTCTGAGACAGTTCAGGTAAACTAGGCTAAGCTATGATGTTCAGTAGGTTAGGTGTATTATATGCATTTTCGACTTGATATTTTCCACTTTCAGTGGGTTTATTGAGATGGAACCCCATCGTACGTCGAGGAAAATCTGTAGTAGTTACAATCCAAGATCTGGGTGCTGGATGTGCTTAATGCTTTTGAGTCTGGTTAGCTGAAGACAGCCTTGGGACTGTAGCGTGAGCTGTCATGCACATCAAAAAGTGACAGTTTAGGGGGAATGGATTTGGCCTTTGAGGAGCTCTCCATCTCTTCTGCCTGGTCTGGGGACTACGGGTACTAGTTTTCAGTTGTCATTTCAGGGCTCTTGATCTTCAAAGCCGCTGTGGAGCTGGGGAGAGGAGGATGAGATTAGGGCAGGTCATCACCATGAGGCATTTTACCCAGATTCAGCTGTTTTTCTTGAGTAAATTCTCTTTGAATTGTAAGCCTTTAATTTCCAGAATTCTGAAAAAATTGAGTTCCACTGCTTTTGCCTGTGTCCTCTCATGCCTTTTATGGAGTACAGGTTTCAGAGATTCTCAGTCTGTCGTTCCAGAAGTGGTAACAGCAGTCCACTTTTAAGTATTGTTTGGCATCTTTTTTTTTTTCATGCCTGTACTTTAGAAATATTTATCTTTGAATGGTACGAAGACTGAATGTGTGCCATCTTCCTAGTCTTTTTATTTCAGAATCCCCCCTCCTGCCTGGCGGTCCAGGAACTCATCTTCCTGGCAGGATGTGCTCACTCCTGAGTATTTAGGGCCTTCGCTCCTGCTCCAAATGTTGAAACTGCCTTTTTCAGGGGTCTCACAGAAGTGGCCTTATTTACCGTTCACTTAAGTCTTAAATAAATACGTGTTTTGTATCCCAGCTGTATCCTGCACAAAAATATTTCCAGTTTATTTGCCTGGATGTGTTGCTTGGCAGGTAAGTTTGTTACATAATAATATAAACTGGACTTTAATCTTGGACTTCCTGAACAAATTTGTGATTCAGCCCATACCTGCTGACACACAAGCTCTTTCAGCCTTTTGTGCGCCCGAGGACTGCAAGCCAACTTCAACTTCCTCGCGTAGCTGAGCTCAGTTAGGTGAACCCGGAATCAACAGAAATGCTCCTTATTTCAGCCAGAGGCACATAAAACAGTTATTTCAGTCCCCGAAGAAGGAAAACCTGGTCCCAGTGAATTCCTGATTGTCTTGGGGGCTGAATGGCTGTCCTTGTGCAGCTGTGAAGGGTTCTATGTTCTCCCCGAGAAGGGGAGGTGATGCGAGCGGCCCGTCAGGAAACAGAAGCTGCCCAGCCTCCCACAGACCGCCAGCAGCTCTGCAAGGGCTGTGCTCTTGGGGATGCGCCCTCCAGCTAGATCTGCACCAGGAAAAAGAAGGGAAAATGACCTTGACTTTTGAATGGGATGTGCAGGCCCCTCCAGCTGGGAGTCCAGAAGGCAAGACAGGGAAGGGTGCACCCTGTAACAGACGGGGAGACATGCTGCTGCCCATGGCCTCTGTTCTGTCAAATCTCAGCAAGATACGTGGCTGTAATAAGACTGAGGTGCGGGAGCTGCATGAAGGACCGTGAAGCAGGCCTCCTGGGCCCACCCACAAATTAGCAACGGTCTGTGTTTCAGAACCATCCAGGTCAAATCACAGGATTGGGAAATGGGGGTGCAGGCCGGCAGTCGTGCCCACAGCCTCAGGCCCTCAGTGGCCTTCCCTCTTTCCTCTGAGGCCTCACCCACATTTCTTCTGTCGTCAGGGGCAGCCTAAGTGAACATCAGGCGAGGGCACCCCTCACCCTCTACCCTCTATTGGGCTCAGCAGCCCTCACACCCCTTGTCTTAAATTGCCCTCCTTGATATTCTGGAATTGGTACAGGGGTGTTTAGTGTCTGTCTTGTTTAAGGCTGTATTTCCTGCAAGGATCATGTGCATAAAAGGCCCTCACTAGTTATTAGATCATTAAAATATGAATTTCCCCAGCCATAGGAAGAAGAGTGGCCCTTTCGGTGAAAAGAATTAAGGTGATTTTTTGAAATGTTTAAGCCTTGAAGTGGTAGAGGCCAAACCATGAAACAACACAGATGCAGATGATGGGTCCTTCTGCTCAAGTGATTCCCCAGACAAAGACAGAAAGGAAGGAGGGCGGCCGACAGCGAGGTTTGCCTGTGAGTCAGCCCGGCGCACACACTCCTCGCTCTGTGTGACAGTCATATGTGCGTGTGCACGGGTGAGGGGCCCTCCAGGCTTGGCATGGTTCCTTCTCATTTCCACACTTGGGACTCTTAACTAGTACCAATCTCCAACTACCTAGCACACGTGTCCCAGTTGGTCACCACCTACCAGTGTGTGTGGATCCAGGAAGCAGGTGGACCCCTGGTTGCTCAAGTTGAAGGTTGATGCCCATCAGTCATAGACCACCCGGCACCCACTTAGGTTCAACAAAGCAGGTTTATTATTTGCCGCATCAAGACAGTGATTGGATTTCTGAGGACTGGGGCATAGCTCAACAGGAGGGAGTTAGGGAAAGATAATCACAGCGTTTTGAGTCAGCCCTGCGATGGCCTTGGTGGGGATGGGGCAGATTGTGTCAAGTACAAAGTTGCAGGAAGAGCTGGTGGCCTTGTCTCTGTGAGTGAGCAGGTATTAGGCGTTTACACTTAGACAGTTTGTGACTCTCACCTCCGACTGGGTGCAGTTTCTGGGCGGTGTGAGTCCCAGAGCAGCCCGTTTTAAAAAGCTGTGGCTTCTGTTTCAATTTGCAGTCTCCCCTCAAGGCTGGCTGGCAGCCGGGCAGTTTACTGCTCTTATCAAAATATGACAAGTAAGAGATGGAGGGAGGCTAGGAAATGACCTGCCTGCCTGTCCAGCAACGAGAGGGTACTGTGTGCAGTGATGCCTGAGGATATGGCAGGGTGGTTTCTCAGATTCGGGGAAGGCCCTGACCCTGCAGGAACTTCTGCAGAATTCCTGTCCATCTGTCTTTTGACTTTTTTTTCTTTTTTTGGCCACAGCCCATGTCATGGGGGATCTTAGTTCCCCAACCAGGGATCCAACCAGTGCCCCCTGCAGTGGAAGGGCAGCGTCCTAACCACTGGACCACCAGGGAAGTCCCTCGACTCATTTTTGATCTAGATTATAAATTGTATAGTCTGAAGTCAAGAAGCCTGATTCCTCCAGCTTTGTTTTTCTTTCTCAAGATTGCTTTGGCTATTCAGGGTCTTTTGTGTTTCCATGCAAATAGATTATAAATTGTGTTCCCCTTGTGTGTGTGTCAGAGGAAAAGGAAATGCAGGCCTTGCATTCTGGTTTTTAGGGCAGAACCTGACTTTATCTGGTCCTTCACTTGCTCCACAGTGTCCCGCTGTGAATGACAGCAGTTTCATTCACTGTAGACCATAGAGGAGGGGGCTTCTGAGGCTGTACTGAGGTGGGAGGGGAGGTGGAGGGGGGAAATTTCGAGCTGCATCTCCTTCTGCTGCAGGAATCTTGCTGGAGAGGTGGTGGGGGTGTGGAGGCCCAGGGTAGGGGCTGTGGGAGAGGGGAGGAGTGTTGGGAGAGGAAGTTTTTGATCCTGCAGACCCTGAGGGGAGAATGGTTTTGATTTCTTGTCCAGTCTTTTAGGCTAATAATCCAGGCTGGGATTAAGAGTCCAAATTCCTTCCTTATCCCTGGAGTCAATGAATCTCTTTATGAAATATGCTGATTGAGCCTCTTATTTCAGATCTTACTGCTGAAATAGGTAGAATTATGTCACTGCTAGTTATAAAATTAGCCAACTTCTCTTTCAAAAAAAAAGAAAACAAGGCCACAATGTTTGAAAATTAGCCTCCTGAATGTCTCCAAGGTGACTCTGCACTCATTGCGAAACGGTCTTCTTCTCTGACTCTCAATTTAGCAGGAATTACACAAATAAGGTGATCATTTTTATCACTTTTACGTGCTCCAAGATTATTGACAAAGAAAAGGATGACCGGGCTGGAATGTGGGCTTTTGAAGAGAAGAGTGTGCTTGGCAGTGGGTGGCTGTCCAAGTCCCCCAGGGTAGAGGTGCCCTCTCCCCCGGTGAGGTGGGACGATTGACCCTTAGCAGGTGCTCTGCAGAGAAGACTGGGATACAAGGCGTATTCGTTTGCTGTAACAAAGGACCACTGGGTGCCTAGAACAACAGAAATGTATTCTCACTCGGTTCTGGAGGCTAAAAGTCGGAAGTCAAGGGGTGGGCAGGCCCATGCTCCGAAGGCTCTAAGGGATGGTCCTTCCTCACCTCTTCCTAGTTTCTGGTGGTGACTAGTGATCCTTGGTGTTTCTTGGCTGTAACAGCATAACTCCAGTCTCTGCCTCTGTCTTCTCTCCCAGTGTGTGTGTGTCTGTGTCTCTGTTTTCTCTTCTTATAAGGATACAGGTCATTGCATTAAGACCCACTCCAATCCAGTAGGACCTCATTTTAACAAAATACATCTGCAAAAACATTATTTCCAAGCAAGGTCACATTCCAGGTACCAGGTGTTAGGACTTGAACATACGTTTTTGGAGGACACAGTCCAACCAAAGCACAAGGCCTATTCTGCTTCCGAGGCAAGAGGTTGCTGTAGAGTTGGGGCTGGGCCCTTAGGACCTCCTAAAGCTCCACCATGTTGCTGGAAAGCCTACCTCAACCTTTGGGACATACCATTGTAGCCCAGTTTTGCAATTTAAGATATCACTTGTGCGTGTGGTTTTTTGTTTGTTTGTTTGTTGTAGAGCAGGTATAAGGAGTTGAGTTCATCCCACCCCTCAGCACATAGCATGATCTCATTGTCAGTGATGGAGGGATTCTCCCTTATTTTATTTTTCCCCCTTTCTTCCCTGCATCAGCCAGGATAGTTATGCTGGGGTAACAAACAACTCTAAAATCTCTGTGGCTTGAAACAACAAAGGGTAATATTTTGCTCATGCTGTGCACATTGTGGGGCAGCAGCAGCCTCCACCTGAGTGGGCCCAGATGCCATCCTGGAGAGGAAAGAACTCTGCAATAGGGTGACCCAACCACAAGGGGGCAGAAACGCCCAGAGGTGGGAGAATAGGAGAGATTTTGCGGCTTGTCTGTCACCTTGTCCATGGGTTTCCATTAAGGATTTCCACCTTTAGGAGACTCTCACTACTGTTTCCTTCCTATCCATCTTTCTAATAGCCCCTTCCCCAATCCACTGTCTCAGGTCCCTGATCTTTACAAACTAAGTTAAAGCCAACTTGTTTGTGGGTGCAATGGGTGGCCCCTCTTAATGCATCACGTTGGTCCTCATGATTTAAGGCTCTCCAGTCATCAGTCTCTAGATGAGTGTTCAGCACCTGCCAGGGGCAGCAGGTGCTGGGGCTACATCAGCAGCTGTGTAGACAAGATGCCTGCTCTCTTGGGACTTCCCCGGTGGCCCCGTGGTTAAGAATCCACCTTCCGATGCAGGGGACGAGGGTTTGATCCCATGTCAAGGAACTAAGATCCCACATGCCCTGGGGCAACTAAGCCTGTGTGCTACAACTAGAGAAGCCGGCGCACCACAACAAAGAAGAACCCACATGCCACAATGAAGGCCCAGCACAGCAGATTAAAAAAAAAAAAAAAAAAAAAAGATGCCTGCTCTCATGGAGCAGGATTCCAGCCAGTTAGATTCAGGATGCTTTGGGCTACAAACAACAAGAATTCCATCGCAAACAACTTAAACCATAACCACATTATCTCATATAACAGGAAGTTCAGAGAAAGGAAAGTTTCCAGGGGTATTCGATTTGGACCCCAGGCCCATTTGGCTCCACCTTTCACCAGGAGGCTTTTTCTTTATACGAGCTTCTTTCATTGTTTAAAAATGCAGCTTTCAGCTGCAACCATGTAACATATTTAGTCTCATTCAATGGAAAAGATAGAGACCATTCCAACCATGTGATAAGAAAGCCCTTCCCTTCACTCTGCCTGGGACATTCCCTGTGGTTGCTTTGGAGCCTGTAAGGTGGGTGGTAGGTGATCAACTTTCTCTGAGTCACAGGCTGGAATGAGGAGTGTATTAATTTGCTAGGGCTGCTGTCACAAAGGACCCAAGACACAATTATAGAGGCTGGAAGTCTGAGATCATGATGTCAGCAAGGTTGGTTTCTTCTGAGGCCTCTCTCTGTGGCTTGTAGATGACTGTCTTCTCCTCTCTGTGTCTTCACACACAGGTCTTCCCTCTGTGTGTGTCTGTTTCTTAGTCCCTTTTTATAAAGATACTGGTCCTATTGGATTAGAGCCCTCATTTAAACTTAATTACCTCCTTAAAGACCCTATTTTCAAATACAGTCACCTTCTGAGATACTAGGGGTTAGGACTTCAACATCGGGATTGGGGTGTGGGTACACAGTTCAGTTCATAACGAGGAGGGAAGGGGCTCTGAGCAAAACAGGTTTCTTTTTGGAAGATGGAAAAGGGAAATAGATGTTGGATGTGCAACTAACGGGGTCTATGCTATGGGGAGAGACAAAACAGGTAAACAAATATCATTTCAGATAGTGAAAAGTACTTTTGAAGAAAATGAAACAGCAAAAGCTAATCAAGAGGGACAGCAGACGGGTGTCTGCTGCAGAGGGTGTCTGCTGCAGGCGGGTGTCTGCTGCAGGCGGGTGTCTGCTGCAGGCGGGTGTCTGCTGCTGAGGGTGTCTGCTGCAGAGGGTGTCTGCTGCAGGCGGGTGTCTGCTGCAGGCGGGTGTCTGCTGCAGGCGGGTGTCTGCTGCAGGCGGGTGTCTGCTGCAGAGGGTGTCTGCTGCAGGCGGGTGTCTGCTGCAGGCGGGTGCAGCATTGGCAAGGGTGGCTGGAATGGCCTCTCTGGGGAGGGGACTTTTGAGCCCACCCAAGTGCAGAGCAGAACGAGGAGCAGAGCAAGGAGGAAACAGCAGATCCAGAGACCCCAGGGTAGGAATGAGCCTGGCAGAGTCCAGGGGCAGAAAAGAGGCTGGTGCATTTGGAAGCAGTGGTCCAGGAGGTAAGCAGGACCCAGCCCACTTAGGGCTCTGGGATTTGGTGTTGTCCTCTAAGATGGGCTGCCTTCAGGGAAACACAGTGAGTATGATTGAACATTGAGTGTGTTGAATTTCCACGTGGCCAAGTAACTCAGCAGAGATATATCTGTCCCGTGGACAGACTCCAAACCACCGTAAAACCAGCATTGGAGTGAGGAATGGTGCCCTTAGAGGATGGTGTTCTTTCTCCATCTTCCAAGGCCCAGCCCCCAACCAAGTTAGGCACTGCTGCCAGCTGAAGGCAGGAATGGAGGAATGGGTACATAACTGAGCCCGCAGTACTAGGGCAAAGGGTGAGGAACAAACTCTTCCTATGATGGAAGTTGATGGCTTGGGTAGGGAGGACAGATGAGTCTAAGAAACAGAAATCTTTGTCTCCAGCACCATGTCTGACCACTCGGCCAACAATAAAAGGAAGGAAGGTGAGCCATTGTCCAAGTGCTACCACATGGCGGTCGTGAATCCTGACTCAAGTCAGCAAGGTACACATCCCATGGAGTCTGATTTTCCTGTGAAAAGTATATCTAAAGCGCTTCCTGGAGATAAAGAACTAGATGGAGAAAATCTAATATTTCACTTGAAGGTGGTCAGATTCAGAAAATTCTATCGGTCCAAACCCAATTTTTACCAAGTCATACTCTCTCGTGTGCGTGTCAGCTGACCTCATGGCTTTGCCAATACTGGATTTTGTTGGAAATGCTCCTTTTGGGAGAAAGTATACCAGGAGATGGCCTGCATGTCCCACTAGATTTCCTTTAGTAAGGACCATTTCAATGCCAACCTCTCCATGAACTGGTCCCAACCCTTCCCCCGACCTCTGACCTGGGTGAGCTTGCAGTGCCATGCACAGGGACTTTAACTCTGTTTCACCCATTGTCCAAGGAGCCCCTTGTGAGACATGTGAAGATCTTATCTCCCAACCTGAGTATAAATCCTGTCTTAGGCAGGGATCATCGGTTTGAAACGAACACCCGAGAGAGCTTGAAGGCACAGGGCTATCTGATGAAACCCAAAGGTCGGAAGCCAGATTTCAAGAGGCACTGGAGCCGTAAGCAGGAAAATCCTAAAATGTTTTGAAACCTCTCAATTAAACTCAGCTCAGTCGGGTCACTGGTCCACGCCCATTTCCCTTGACTCAGTGGCTGCTCGTGACCAGTTCAACCAACAGAGTATGGCAGAGGTGACCCTGTGTGACTTCCAAGGCTGGGTCATAAAGGCCATGCAGCTTCTACCTTGATCTCTGGGACTCTCACACTAGGAGCCCTGAGCCCCCATGTCAGAAGTCTGCCTACTCTGAGGCCACCATGCTCTGAGAAAGCTAAGCCACATGGAGAGTCCGAGGATAGCTTTCCTATTGTCAGTGCTAATCTCCAAGTCATCCCAGCCCAGGCCAGACACGTGAGTGAGTGAATGACCCTTCAGGTAAGCCCAGCCCCCAGCCAAGGAGTCTTCCCAGCTGAGGGAGGTGCAGACATTGTGGAGTAAATATAAACCACCCTCCTGTGCTCTATCTGAATTCCTGACCCGCAGAATTTATGAGCAAAATAAAGTAATTGCTTTCAGCTGCTGAGTGTGGGGACAATTTATACAGCAGCAGAAACTAGAACACAAAACTAGGCTCCCTCCCTGCAAGTCACCAGGGTGTCCTGTTTCCTTTCTTCCCACGTCAGCATCACCATTCTCTCTGTGCAGATGAGCCCAAGGTGGTCAGCCCAGGCCTTGCTTTACATCACGACTTCATTCAGACCCTCGGGATTCTGAGTCTTAATTCCAAACACCAGGAAATGAAATCCGATTGTCACCACACACAATCACAGTCTTTGCAACCCCTAGGCTACATGGATGATATATCTGCATATATTTACTATATACTGACCACCCTCTTTTGTTGCCTTTATTTTCATAACACTCATCCCTCTTTGAAATCACATACTTTTCTGGTGTATATATATTATCTTCTTGCTTACTATAATGTGAGCTCCCCGAGGTCAGGGTCTCTGTCCATCTTCTCATCCATTCTATCCTGAACAACTAAAACAGTGCCTGGAACACGGTAGATATCCAGGAATATTTATGAAGCTTATAAACATCTACAGATTTTCATTGTACAAGGTGAAGGTCATAAAAGTCCGCTTTTCCATCCCTTCAGTGTGAGTTTGGTGAAAGCTGAGGCAGTGGCTGGTAGAAAATGACCTATTCAAGGCTGACTTCATGTCTCTCCTTGGGGCACATGCTCAGATGCCCAATAAACCCATCAGGTTTACTGTGACCATGCAGTGATATTTTCCTTTTAGTTTGCTAGTGTTGGAGGTGTAACATTTTTAAAATAAGATGATTTTTAAAAAGGTATCCTAAAACCTAGCTAACTTTCCATTCCTCAGGAGCCAGTGATCCAGCTGGCTTATCCCTCATGTCTTCCTAGTGAATGTTGATCACTATTCAGAAATCCAGAACAGGTGGGTGGGTAGCTGTAAAATAGCCCTCCATTCAGGCCTCTCTGTCCTTCCAAAGGGGAGTCTGGTGGATGTGCAGATATGAGAACTGGGGACACCCCTGGGGCCTTCTTTGGTTTTAGGGATGTGAACTCTCACACATTGTTCGTGGGGATAGAAAGTAGTATAATTCTTTTTTTTAATTAATTATTTAATTATTATTTTATTAGCTGTGTTGGGTCTTTTTTTTGCTGTGCGCGGGCTTTCTTTTTAGTTGTGGTGAGTGGGGGCTACTCTTCGTTGCGGTGCGCAGGCTCCTCATTGCCGTGGCTTCTCTAGTTGCGGAGCACAGGCTCTAAGCGTGTGGGCTTCAGTAGTTGCAGCACGTGGGCTCAGTAGTTGTGGCTCACAGGCTCTAAAGCGCAGGCTCAACAGTTGTGGCGCACGGGCTTAGTTGCTCCGCGGCATGTGGGATCTTCCTGGAGCAGGGATTGAACCCGTGTCCCCTGCATTGGCAGGCGGATTCTCAACCACTGCACCACCTAGGAAGCCCCGAAAGTAGTATAACTCTTATGGAGGAAAAATTGTCCCCAGAAATACAAAGGAAACAATGTAAAAAACACGTGCATATTGCTGCAGTATTTTAATAGCAAAGAACTGGAAACAACCCAAATGTCAATCAAGGGCGACTGGTTGAATAAATAATTGTATGTCCTCATAATGGAGCATTCTATAGGAGAACATTCTACCTGGTTCTATGGAGTAACATTCAATATATTGTTAAGGGAAAAAAGAAGCAAGAGCAAGGGGAGCGTGAAATGAATTAGTATGCTGTCATTTATCATGTGTTTATGCACTTTTTAAAATGGAACGGTAAAATGGAAAAAACTTGATTATCTATGGTAGAAGGAGGAAATAGATTGGAGGGGATAGGGTTAGGATGTAGACTTCTCTAATTACAGCTTATTTTGTGGATTTGACTTTGGAACCATATAAATAGTATACACAATTATTTTTAAAAATGAAAAAAGCAATGTCTAAAAATTTAAGCAAAACAAAGCGAAAAACCATAACCCTGACTCAAGCTTGGGGCATAACCACAGAGAGGAGCTATTCCAAGTAATTTGCCTGTACATCCCTAATAGCGTAAACCCTAAGCACAAAAAGATCTGCAAAAGAAAATCTTAACTGTTTTCAGTAACTTTTTGGTAATAACTTTGGCATTGTTATTCTGAGGATTTAAAACAAGGTATAATTATTTTGGTGATTTTGAGAAGGGACATCTTCAGAATGAAAGAAAGAAGAGCAGATGTAAGATCAATGAGGTTGCATGAAAAACCCTGCAGTCCTGAGCTGAATTGGAAGTATCAATATAAACTCATGTAGTGTTTCTTCTTAAAACAAAACAAAGAAAATGAATAGTACCTATTTCCTACCTCTATTCACTAAAACCAAGAGACAATGACCAAACCACTATCAGTGAGCCCTCCTTACACTCAGATTTTGATCTCTATGACCATCCCCCACTGAAAGGAACCAGGGATCCCTGGGTGCGGATGACTTCAGGGCTGGAGCATAAAATACACAAGATGAGCTTCAAAAACTTGTCATACAAGATTAGTACAAAACTATTAGAGACCACTAGGGTTATGTCAAAAAGAATCAGCCAACTTGAAGCAGTTCCCAAGAGCCAAAGAGGACAATGTGAGTGACAGTTAAGATAATAACTGCAATGGATTGAAGCATACATATCAAATATGTTTAAACCATGAGTTCATAATGTATCCAGTAGGAACACAACTCTCACTGGACAGCTTGGAAAGATGCCAGGGAACCACCTTGGAAACTGACAAAGGGGAAAAGTCAAGAATTTACCCTGCCTTTCCTGTACAAACCAAACCTCAGGGTAACCAAATAACCAATGAAAGGAAGCTTCTTCTTATAAGTTATGCCAGCTAAAAAACAAAGAACCAACAGCACCAGAATATTGTTTGCTACCCCTAAAGAAGTAATGAATCTATGCAATAATTATCCATAGCTGCTGACATCAGAAAAGAGAGACAAGCTGAGGCAACATGGCCCCCACTGGAAGTACCTATCACCACCAATAAAGTCGTCTTGCAAAAATAAACCTAACTGGACTCTGACTGAATTTCTAGATAAAACTATTGATATATAACAAATAGAGAGGACACAGGACCATGTTAAAAGACACTACAGAGAGACTTCCCTGGTGGTCCAGTGGTAAAGAATTCATCCTGCAAAGCAGGGGTCGCGGGTTAGATCCCTGGTCAGGGAACTAAGATCCCACGTGCCACGGGGCAACGAAGCCCCTGCACCACAACTACTGAGCCTACGTGCCTCAACTAGAGAATAGAAAACCCACACGCCACAACTGGAGAGGAGAAGAAAACCAGCACACCACAGCTAGAGAGAAGCCCATGCGCCGCAGCTAAGAGCCTGCACTGCAATGAAGATCCTGTGTGCCACAACTAAGACCTGACACAGCCAAAAATAAAAAAATATAATAATAAATAAAAAATAAAAGGTTTAAAAGAAAAGACAGTACAGAGATACACTCAGGAAAGCCCAGATTGTGAGAAATTCTACAGGACAAATTCTGCAGAACGGTACTCTGTCTTTGAACAAATCTCCAGGTTATCCCAATACATGCTAAAGCATGAGAACCACTGAGACAGATTATAGAGATTTAAGAGATTTAGAATCAGCAAATTATAGAGCATGGGCCTATTTTTTTTTTTTCAAACAAAAAATCACGAGCCACTCACAAACTTGAACAATGACTAAATATTTGAAGGTATTAAGGAATTATTGCTGACTTTTTTAGGTATGATTGATATTGAGGTTATGCTTTTTTTCTTACAGTTTAGAAATACACGCTGAAATATTTACAGATGAAATGATACAAGGTCCAGGATCTACTTCAAGATCATCATGGGGCGGGATGAGAGCAGAGATGAAACAAGATTGGCTGTGAGTTGTTAAAGCTGGTGATTTGGACATGGGGTTCATTCTACTGTCTGTACCTTTATATATGTTTGCAGTGGTACCTTATAAAAAGTTTTAGAAGCCCCCCTGCCAAATAACATGAAACTGTGTTACCTGGAGAGGGCTGCAAATTAATACCTGTTGATTGCTAGCTCTTCTGACCTGGCACAGACTGAAGCGATGAAAGGACACAGGAGAAGCTGGTTTCCATAGCGGAAAGCTGAGAGAGGCTAGAGAACAAGCTATCCCCCAGGGAGGAGGGGCCAGGCATAATCCACGAGAGGGTGGATTCAGGCAGGCATTCATGGAGGGGGGTACATGGGGGCGGGGGCTCAGTGTGGCTTTTCACAAACGGGGAGCAGGTCTGATGACAGCACATCTCAGGGATGCAAATCATTGGTTTAACTGGGCCTGTGTGGCATCCAAGTCTTCATCTGACACAAGTTTGGAGGGGGCACCTGCTCTGTAGCCCCCCCAAATCACTCCTTACGGGCTGGGAGGTAAGAGCCTTGTCCCTCATCATTACCCACCCTCCCCCCAGCAAGAAGGAAGGTCACACGCCTGTGACATTGTACTTTCAGGAGCATGGCCACTCCTTGGGCCCTCCCACCTGGTGTTCTGCACAGGGGACGGGGTGGCATGCAGGCTTCTGACCCATCACCCTTTGGAAACACAAGGCCCTGGACGATAGTTTTAATAATGTCCTGTAACAACCCAGAGAAGCAGATTTGCAGACCCCTGTTCTGTTGTTGGAGAGATCACAGCTGAGCTCAGAGGAGGAGAAGAATGTCAGAAGCAACTCTTGACTGTGTCTCACTCTTTGTCTGACATAATATTACAAAGAGAGGCGTCCTAGGAACCACCTGGATGTAGGGCTTGGTCACTAAACTGGTGACACACTTCCTCTGGCTCCCCCTCACAGCAAGGCCAACACAAAGACCTCTTCAATAGGATGTCTGTGATGAAATCTCACCTGGATGAATGTGTATTTCCTGACGGCTCCGCTAGCTTCTCAGCTGTCACTGGAATGGTTTGCCCCCACTCCACTCCCAGCCCCAGTGAGCGTTTTCTATCCTCAGTCACCTGGCAGGTGTCACCCCGGGCTCCTCCATCAGACGTAGAAGGTCCTGGGATCAGTGACAATTCAAGCATTCTCTTAAACTCTCCACGGCCAGACGTTGCCTTACCAGCCTCCCATGTGGCCAAGCCACATTTCTATCGATGCTGCAATCCCAGCGTCTCCTCTGTGTTTTCTTTCTCATTCATTTTCCCCAGTGGGTCCAGCCCAGACAGGAAGAGGACCAGGTACCCCCTCCTAGAAGGAAATGGGCTCGCTCACGGTCGGGGACAGGCCAGGTGGGCAGGGAGGAGCAACAGACTTTATTTCTTCAGGTATAATACCAGGTTACGTTCTGAGATATGATTTCAGGCAGAATCTACACTTGAACATTGGTTCCTTGGTCTGGAAGAATCTGCATCGGGGTCCAGGCCCTGCCATGGTTCTCTGATGAGAAGGCTGGCAGGCGTGTCACAGACGGGAATGCAGACAAGAACATGCCAGGTTATGGCAGGAAGCCCCCCCCCACACACACACACACTCAGCACGTGCACAGGGGCGTGATTTGACCCTCAGCGTGACCAGAACTACTTCATAACAAGGCTCGACTGTAAAAATGGCAGGAGGCTGGACAGTCATCTCAGACACATGCTGTAAGTTCCTCCCCCCTCCAGCTCGTTCAAACTCACAATGCCACTCACACAGCATTTTGAAAAGCTGCCTATTCCCCTGTTTAAAAAAAAAAAAAAAGATTCGAGAAAGTGCCTAATCTAAGGGGAGGGACTTAAAGCGGAAAAACATGGCAGCAGTTTGAGTTTGGGGGGCTACGCTTCTGTGCCACTCCAGGCGACGGCATGCAGTGCTGCCCTAGGAACCTGGGGGACAAGCAGGTGGCCGGGTGGACAGGGGTGAGGCAGGGTGGGGAGAGAGGTCTGTCACAGTCAACACCCGCAGCTGAGTCTTGAGGAAGAGAAATGAGCCCAGATTTCTGCACCCCGTGACCCCGTGGCCCCTCAGAAGTCATAAGGGGACACAAAGATGGTGACCTTGGACACGTGGTTGGCCTGGAAGGAGCGGTCCAGGTATTCGGACATGTCAACGTCCACCTCCAGCGTCTGAGGCCCCTCCAGGGTCTGGATCAGGATCAGCTCCCCTGTCTGGCGGTCCGAGCGCTGCATCACAAAGTGGCCGCGGCTGTTCCCACCCACGATCCCAAACCGCAGGCTGTTGGGTCCAGGCCGGCCGGGGGCGGAGGCCGTGGCCATGCGGAAGAGCGTGATGGGCGTCTTCAGGTTGGAGGGCAGAGAGAGGTAATGGAAGGAGATGGTCTTGGGCATGTGGCGGCAGGGCCTGCTGTCCATGGGGCAGGGGTTCCGTTCACACTGGCTGGAGCAGAGAGGCAAAATGTAGGGAGCCGTCAGCCTTGGGGAAAGGCAGGAGGGCCTGCCCTGACTGGGCTCGGCTGCCCCACCCGCCCTCCTGCAGAGGCCACCGGAGTGATCCTTCCAGCCACGCGTCCCTCACCACGGGCACTGCAGAGCCACGGGCCAGTGAGTGTGGCTGGCGGCAGGCCTGGCCAGGAAGAGGTGCTCCCCTGACCCACCTGTATATGTATGTCTGGGTGTGCATGTATGTTTATATATGCTATTACTACCATTTTTACAGAAAAAGAAAGCCGGGGAAGATTAAATAATGATGGTGCTGGCATTCAAACCAGGTGCCCCTTCTACACGGGCTGAGACCCCAGCAGTTAGCTGGTGACATCCTGGAATGTGGTTCTCCACAAGTACTGGGCTTTCTAAACACCCAGCGTTCATTCTTTTTTTGGCTGTGCCCTGAGGCTTGCAGGATCTTAGTTCCCCAACCAGGGATCAAACCTGGGCCATGGCAGTGAGAGTCCTAACCACTGGACCACCAGGGAATTCCTCCAGTGTTCATTCTTAAGGCAGGATACCCTGTCTTCCTCAGGCATGTGGAGCCAGGATCCTGTGGAAGTGCTTTGCTAGTTTTCCACCTCGTCCAACACACGAGACAGATGCAATTTAGCGATTTTGGTGCCTCGGGCTGTCACCATTAAGGAGACGAACTTCCAGCTGTTAATCAGGGATGTCCCCAAAGGCTCTGACATACAGGTCCCTCTGTCCCTTCACTACCTAACACCAGAGGAAGATCCTGGTGTTCTCTCAGTGAATAATTGCCACTCTTCAGCGCCCCCAACTTTCTCGCTGCTTCTAATCTGCTGTAGCCCCCAAAGCAATTCAGGTAGCTAACACATGAGGTCAATGCATTCTAAAGACAAAGCTAAGGTTCCCGCAATCTCTTTCTCAAGAGAAAATATGTGTAGTTTGTGATAGCTGCAGTTATGCTCCTTAAAAGCCTGTCTCCCACCTTCTGAAGAAAATAAAAAATGTCTGTTAGGTGCTGAGGTTACTAGAAATCGAACCTCCTAGTAGCAGGGGGAAAGCAGAGTGATATAATGCGAAGTGTACAGTTACCATGTGAACACAGGAAATGATCCTCTCCTTAACCTGTGTGACATACGCCTGCCTCCTGGCCGCCTCACCATGGCCCTCTTCCCTCCAGTGGCCTCCCTGTCAGCAGGGGAGCACTGGGAACATCATCCTTAATGCCCAGGGCAGCAGTGCATTCAATGCAACCTCTAAAGGGAGATGGAAGCTCCGAGAAACCAGACTCCCAGCTCCGTGCCTTTCATCTGACATAATTGTACCTTCTCCCAAGAACATCTAGGAAGCATGCGGCCCAGCCCCCCGGGAGGCCTGGGTGAGGGATGTACCTGCTCAGCTGTGGGTGGCCCTGGCTATACTCACAACGGAGAGGTCTTCACGTAGCTCACGTTGCCGCTGCCCTCGGGGCACTCAGGGCTGACGCACTGGAAGCCTCCACCCGTGTTGATGCACACGGTCCCCCGGGGGCACACGTGCTGCGGGCTCACACACTCATCGACATCTGAAATACCAGACACCCAGTGAGGGTGAAGGTCCGCCGACACCCCCTCCATCACTGACGGGACCACAGAAACAGCGCCGACAGGCACTGGAATGAGGTGCTCCACACGTAGGGAACTTTCCAAATACCCGATGCTGATTCTTAAAACCGGAAGCCCTGTCGTCCTCAACCATTTGGATTCCAGGTTTGGTGGATGTGCTGATTCTCCTCTCTGGGATCCCATCCTCCTCCCCCAGATATGACAGGTTACGGAGGTGCTGGAGGGCACGGATGAGTGTTACCGGTCACAACGCTTCTCTCAGACCTGCCTCCTCCTCAGCCAGCGTGTCCTGGAGCCCGCTTTCCATGGCTAATACTACACCCTTTATATGTTCTCTGCTCCCTTCACGGGTGAGTTCCCGGGCTGGGGGCTGAGTTTCTTCCAACCCCTACACAATCCTACACGTGCCTTCATGAATACTTGTGGGATAGAAGGACAGACAGGTGGAAGGAAGGATGGATGGATGGAAGGATGGATGGATGCTTTCTCCTTCTAGTCGCGGGGACCCACTCCTCTGAGCCCCGCAGTGGAGCCCCACTTGGACGTCACTGGGGAGCTGCCTCTTCTCTCACATCCTACATCAGCCTGTGCAGGAGCCCTCTGCCCTCTCCTCCTCCCCCAGTAGTTCAGAGCCATGGTCTGGGACCACCTGCCTCTGCCACAGCCTCACTCACCCTCACAGCTCTTCCCATCAGCCAGGGTCCGGTATCCGCTGGGGCAGGCACAGCGGTAGGAGCCGGGGGTGTTCACACAGGCGTGCATGCAGAGCCGGGGGCGCCCCTCCTGTCCATAGAGCTCGCATTCATTTACATCTGTGAACAGAAGTGCCCGGTATGACTCCAGGAGCCACGTGGCGGGCGGCCACCAACCGTGACCCAGGACGGCTGCACCTCCGTTCCTGGAGGGGATGGCAGCTGTGTCACCACCTCCAGCAGCTGTGGCTAAGTGCCTGGGTCTGGTGCGGCCACCAAGCCCTATCCGCGGCAGGCGTTCCTCTTTCTCCCAAGCCAAGGACCCTGAGGGCTGAAGGGAGGAGTGAGGGAGCTGGTGTGCTCCACTACAGGCAGGCTCTTCTAACTAAGGCAGATGCCCACCTGGGGAGACGCTGCAGAGGCTGGCAAGTCAGCCTCTGCAGCCCAGCGAGCAAGGCGTGGGGCTGCAGACCGAGACTCCCACCCTGGCTCCCAGCCCCACCTTAACCTTCCTCATCTTTGGGAATGGTGTAAGAGGGTTTTTGCTGCTGTAAAATGAGGCAGTTAGCACCAACTGGAACACTCTTAGGTTTGAGTTGTTTTCAGAAGGAACTTTGATAATAGGGAGAGGTTTGCCAAAGTGGGCCAGTCAGTAAAGCTAAACTGAGAGGGGACCAGAGAATGAGCACAGGCCCCTGTACAGCTCTGGGGGAGGGGGAAGCCTGGCTACTGGCACTACCGCTCTAGCGCCTCCTCGCCACTGGCCCTGCTATTGATCGCAGCCAGGAGGGAGCGGGCAAGGGGCCTGAAGGCTCTTCTGGACGAGTGTGCATGACTCTGGGGAGACAGGGGACCCCTGGATGCTTTCTCCACAGTCTAGCTTTCTTAGGACCGCCCCTGTCGTCTCCGCACTAACTATGTCCTAGCAACCATTTGGTCCACACTGACCTAAGCCGCAAGGTGGGCGGGCCTTTCTGAAATCACGCCCAGGAAGCCACCCGCACCCTGCACCCTGCACCTGAGCGCCGACAGGGTGTGCCAGGGAGGGCGGCGGGTAGGAGCCCCTCTACCCCCCACCCCCTTCCCCACCCCCTCCCCCATCCCCGCTCCCCTCCCCCGGCCGAGCCCTCGCCTACCCTGGCAGACGCTGTCGCCGGCGGCGCCGCTCAGGTGGAATCCGGCCTCGCAGCTGCAGTGCTGCGTCCGCTCCACCTGCGCGCATCGCGGCGCGCGGCTGAAGGCGGGGTCCCCAGCCTCGCTGCTCTCGGGGGCGGCTGCGGGGAGAAGACACCCTCAGGGCTAGGCCGGCGCACCCGGGCCTGACCTTGGAGGAGCCCCGAGATCGGGGTGCGGCCCCTTCTCAGAGCTTACTCTGGAGTAGGGAAAGGAAAGACGGAATTAACCGAAACCCAGCTGACGGTCCAGGGCCCACCCGAAGGGGCGGAGGACGGGGTACGCGCCAGAATAGACCAATGCATGAAAAGCAGGCCACACAACTGCACCCAGAGGACCATGGTGACGTTGAATCCGCGTTTCACTTACAAAGGCTTGAAGCAACAAATTGCTAGCAGTGATCACTGCAGTTTAAAACTATGGAGCTTAAAACACTACCTCTTTTTCTTTTTCTTCTTTTTTGTATTTTTAAAATACTTTCCTAGGGACTTCCCTGGTGGCACAGTGTTTTAAAATCCTCCTGCTAATGCAGGGGACACGGATTCAATCCCTGTTCCGGGAAGATCTTACATGCGGCTGGGCAGCTAAGCCCCTGTGCCACGACTTACTGAAGCCCAGTGTGCCCTAGGGTCTGCGTGCCACAACTGCTGAGCCTGTGTGCTGCAACTACTGAAGCCCGCACCCCTAGAGCCTGTGCTTTGCCACAAGAGAAGCCACCGCACTGAGAAGCCCATGCACTGCAATGAAGAGAAAAATAAATAAATTAAATAAATAAATAAATAAATAGGATGAGAAGGAAGCTGTTAAAGGAGAAAGTTTAAAAATAAAATAAATAAAAAAAATAAAATAAAATAAAATAAAAATAAAATAAAATACTTTCCTAAAGTGTCTGAGCTTTTCGTTTGTCTGTTATAACTAAGAACATAAATCAATTTTCTAATCAGAAAGAATGTGTTAGTTTTTGAACGTTTTCAAAGGATTGAGAGCTCTCGTATTGTTAGAGGAGCCTGCAGAGGAATCGGTGGTAAATGTAATCGGTCTCACAAGAGGATGCTTGCTGTATGATTCCACTTATATGAGGTTCTTAGAGTCCTCAGATTCATCCAGACGAAAATAGAATGATTGTTGGGGTGGGGAGGGGAGGAGTTACTGTTTCATGGGCACTGAGTTTCAGTTTTGCAAGATGAAAAGAGTTCTGGAGGTGGATATTAGTGACAGTTGCACAACAGCGGGAATGTACTTAATGCCACTGAACCGTACACTTAAAATAGTTAAAATGGTAATTTTTATGTTATGTTATTTTACAACAGAAAAAAAAAGGTGAATGTATCTTTTTAAGAAAAGTAATGGGAGAGGCTACCTGCCCTGGGAGCTGGAAAGACACAGGAAGAGCTGACGGGAAGGAAGGCTGCGGGCTTTTGACCAGGTGAGCAAGAAGTCACACGTTTGCTGGGCTGTTGTTCACGGATCTTATGAGGACCTGAACTGACTTCAGATGCTGACTCCCTCCTTCCACTGCCTCACAGAGACTCCTGTCATGGGGATAACTGCTATAAAAACTGTCCCCTGGACCTGAGGATCAATTGCCTAAAGGTCCCGACAGCAGAAATCCTGACAGGTGGGGCTTAGAACACTCCGTGTCCAGGATCAGGCCAGCTGGGTTGAAAGGGAGCCATTAGTTCTAAGTAGGAGGAGAAGCAGTGGGGCTGCCCTCGAGGCCCTGTTTCCACAGAGGGCAGCCCCAGGGACAGGCACTGTCAGGGGGCCTCTGGGCTCTTTCTGAGAAAGCACCCAGCAGGGTGACTCAGCTGATCGGGATCAAGACACATTAAGCAGCACATCTCTGGGAACAACATGTAAACCTGACCTTGAGCCAGGTCCAGTGCAAAGATATCAAGTATTGACAAAGCTCGTACTCTCTGATAACCACCAATTCCTTTCCCCAACCAAGATTCCACATGGAAATCAAGACAGCCAGATAGGACACTACAGGTTTTTCCGGCAAAGGAATAGGACATTTTTAGGTTTTGACATTTTTTTTTCCCCTTTGGCTGTGCCCTGTGGCACATGGGATCTTAGTTTCCTGACAGGGAGACCAGGGATCGAACCTGTTGCTCCCTGCAGTGGAAGAGCAGAGTCTTAACCACTGGACCGCCAGAGAAGCTCCTGACTTTCTTATATAAGAAATGTTGGCTGCAGCATTGTGTGGAATCCGCACCCACCCCATAGATTCCTTATCGTTGGATTTTCTTGGCACCTGCAAAAACAGCCACAGTGTGACAGCTAGACCTTCTGGCTGGAGAAATGTTACGACTCAAGTGTGGATCACAACCTCATCACCAGTCGAACCTCTAGTTCATCCAGCTCTGAAAATACTTTGGCCTGTGTCAGTAACTATGAATTTTGCAGGATGTGATGGGAGCGTTTGCAGGAGAAGCTATTCTGCTGACGTGCAGAGGAAATGTCAACCACGTGAAGGCGGCAGCAAAGAGGCTTCTCAGGCCAAGTTCCCAATCTGGAGGGTTTTCAGGGTGGGAGTCAGTCCTTCCACTTGCATTTTCTTCCATAAGAAGGATCAAAGCTCTGGTTCCACAAAAGAACTCAACACCATCCCAGATAAACACCTCAGGGAACCAGAGGGACCCTTGGATGTAAAACAGACAGGACATCCCGTCTTGTCCGCCTTTGGTAACCCATGACCAGGGTCCTCCTGTCTCTGCAGCAGACTCTCCTCCCCCGGCCCCACAGCCGCTACGTACCAGTCTGGGCCTGATGCTGACAGCGGCTCCCAGTCCTTCCCGGAGGACAAATGCATTTGTACTGGTTGACGCCTTCCACACATGTGCCACCATTCTGACAAGGCTGGCTGGAGCATTCACTGATATCTAGGAAAATAAATAAGTTTCAAAGACAGGCATGAGTTGTAATTCTAAAACGAACGAAAAAAAAACCAAAGATGGGGTCACTTTCTTTACATGGCAGAATGACTCCACCTTGCCACGGCCTCTCCCAGCAAGACCAAGAGCTGGGAGGCAGCCAGGGGGGCTGAGATGTCGCCCACCCTCCATTCAGCAAGCCACGGACCCTGGCACACGCTGTGCCCACCTGAAGCTCTGCCTGCGGGTGCTGGCCCATCACCCAGCTGTGTTCCACCCAGAGGCACCATTTTCTAATTTGCAATGTAGACGGTGTAGCGAGTCAGAGGCAACCAGTTGGCCTGTGCCCACATTGCCTTTGAGTCAACCTTACTACCTGCCAACTCTGCCTCTATAAGCCAGCACCCAGGGAGAACACCTTTTCAACAAGAACTCAATTCAGGGGGGTTATAAGAGGGAGGGACGGCCCATCAGAATGTCCAGAGATGGGGGAAATTCACGCTTTCCAAATTTCCCAAGCAGACGCCCTCCTGTGCTCAGTATTTCCTGTGCGACCAGAGAAGACTTAATCTTGACCCTAGACATTTATTTCCTTAATGTCGGAAAAGGCAAACGTTCTTTGCTTATATACACAACAGTCCTGTGGAAAATATATATAGAGAGATATTAAATGTATTTAAAAATTTAATAGGTTTAAAAAAAAAATTAATAGCTTTAGGGAATTCCCTAGCAGTCCAGTGGTTAGGACTCGGTGCTTTCACTGCCGTGGGCCTGGGTTCAATCCCTGGTTGGGGAACTGAGATCCCACAAGCCGTGTGGCACTGCCAAGAAAAATAAATAAATAAAATAAAAATTAATAGGTTTAATAGGTTTTAATAGATTTTTCTCTGTGTGGTAGATTACAGGTAATTTTTTTTTTATTGACACTTTTTTTATACTCTTCCATTTTTCCACAATGAACCTTTATAAATTTTCTAATGAGAAAAAAATGATTTTTTAAAACCCTCAGCCCACATCCGCTTGTTATGAGTTCCTTAAGCCCAGTTTTAATGCACAGAGCACAGGCCGTTTCCACCAGAGAGGAAAGGTTTGTCAGTTCACAGACTGGACCACAGCACCTTGGGAAAGAAAATTGGAAGCACCTCCTCGTTGGCATAAAAGCATCCTTTCCTGCTGTGTCTATCAAGAGGGAGAAAAAGGCGCTTTGCTCCTGATGAGAACAACAGCCTTCCTGTGGGTGGGTTGGCATGGACTCCAGTGTCCCTTCAGCCTCCTTGTAATTGGGATGTTATGTAGACGATTACATGGCTTCCATTCATCATGAAAGGACCCAGACCATCCAAATACTGCTTATCCCTGGAGAAAGAGCCATTCCAATTTCTCAGGAACCTCAGCCTGGGGAGGGGAACCTCAGCGTCCCTCCCCCTCCCCCCCATATGTTCTGTTTTCAGGTGACCAGTTTCCAGGAATGTGTTTGGAATGACACAAACGCCCAGGAGCATGGACTTCCTGTTTCTGTGCAGTGTTCACCGCCATCATTGCTCCCAGTGACGTCTGAAAGGGGCCCAGTCACTGGGCCGGGAAGTTACGGGCAGAGAGCCAAAGTGCCTGAACCCGAAAATCTTTCAATCTGTCCCCTGCTGGGCCTCCAGGGGAAGGCACTGAGTCTGGCCGCACCTGGCTGTACCTGACTGGCGTGGGTGTGGGTAGGGTGGAATGGAATCGTTGGCTTCGTAGAGAAATGCAGAGGTGTCCCGCAACCCTGTGTGCGAGCACCCCTCTGGATCTTGTCATCCAGGATTTTCGTTTCTAGACAGGCCCCATTCAGGCTGTCTTTATTTCTTATCTTGATATGCTGTCAGGCATTCCATGGCCTGATGCCCAGCTCTGGTGCCCCATCTGTGACCTGACTGAAGTACAGTTGTCATCACATTCATAACCTTCCAGATGCCAAATCTTGTGCACCACCCCACTTTTCCGCAGTCTCCCTGTGGTTTGCCTCTGCAGCCTCTTCCTGTCTCCTTTGCCCTCCTTTGTCTGGGTCCTGAGCTACATTTTTGTCTTTCTCTACCCTCTCCTCTGGGTGCTTTTATCACTGTCCATGGATTTAAACACCATCATCATGCTAAAAACTCCCAACTGCGTCTCTCCAACCTTCTTTTTTCCCTTGACTCCAGACTTTACATCCAACTGTCCACCTAACTCTGTTGGGAAAGGAAGTCTTTGGACCCTCACTAGGCCTGGCACACTCCCTCAACCTGAGATAAAGCATCCCCACGGCCTGTGCTGGGTTTACCACCTCATGTGGCCATATCTTTTCCTGTTTCCTGCTCCACGAGTGCTCTTTTGTTCTGCTGAAGTTGTATGTCAGCGGCCCTCAGCTCCAGTATTTCAGATTCCTTGGAGAAGTGGGGCAGTAGGCTGGGGCAGGGGATGGGGGCCATCCTTCCACAGCATGCAGGCAAGCTGGCCTGTGCAGAGACCCGCCGGCCCTGGGGCACAGACGACTGTGGCTGGAGCTGATCTTGCTCTGTCTACTCCACGTGAGGACAGCGTTGGTCCAACCAGGGCCTGACTGCTTTGTGTTTTCCTTGGTGACTCCAGCACCAAGATGCCGTGGGCAGAAGTGCTTGGAGCCTCGCAGGGACTGGTAACCAGGGCGCGGTACTGTGCCGGATGGTCTCCGCGGGTTGGATGAATGGATCTCTACTGGGATGTCGCACAGACATGTGAACATGACCAAAGTGGAATTCTTATCAACAGCCCACACACAGGTTGTTTAAAACAAACCTACCAATTTACATTCCCACCAACAGAAAAAATAATGCAATAATGCCATTTGCAGCAACATGGATGGACCCAGAGATGATTGTACTAGGTGAAGTAGGTCAGAAAGAGAAAGACAAATACTACATGATATCACTTATCTGAAATAGAATACAAATCTGAAAAGTTAATGCAAATCAACTCACAGAACAGAAACAGACTCAGAGACATAGAAAACAAAATTATGGTCACCAAAGGGAAAATGGGAAGAAGAGGGATAAATTAGGAGTTTGGAATTAGCAGATACAAGCTACTATATACAAAATAGTTTTACAACAAGGATTTACAGTACAGCACAGGGAACTATACTCAGTATCTTGTAATAACCGATAATGGAAAAGAATCTGAAGCTGTACATCTGAAATTAACACAATATTATAAATCAACTATAGTGAAACAAAAACAACCACCACCACCAAAAACAAACCATCTGTCGCTGGGTCTTCACTGACTCTGTACATGTTACCACGCACCCTGTAACCCAAGCTGGAATCTAGGAGCCTTGCCTTCTCTTCCCGCTCACATCCCATGTACGATAAGTTCCAACAGTTCTGTCTCCAATTTTATTTTCAGTCTCCCCTGCCGTATCTCTCCCCTGGACCTGCTAACAGCCACCTAAGTGGTTTCCCAGCGTCCATCTGTTCTAGTTGCCTTCAATGCATCTCTACACAGCAGCAACTTGTCCATCCAATCAGCATACTCCTCTTCTTAGACCTGCTTATTGGGACTTCCCTGATGGTCCAGTGGCTAAGACTCCACTCTCTAAACGCAGGGGGTCCGGGTTCAATCCCTGGTCAGGGAACTAAGATCCCACATGCTGCAACAAAGACCTGGTGCAGCCAAACAGAAAACAAAAACTGCTTATTGTGCTCAGAACTAAAACCCCGCCAACCACACGGCCCCTACAGCTATAAGATGTGTCTCTCCACCTGGCCTGGCTCACTCTAGCTCACACATTGCTCCAGCAACAAGGTTCTGTAGTTTCTATTTTCGTTTTCTCGGACATTCCAAATTCTCCGCTTCCTTGGGGTCTTTGCACGTGTTACTCCCTCTTCCTGGAATGGCATCGTCCTCACACCACCCGCTCGTCACCATCATCACATGGCTGGATCCTGCTCATCCTTTCAGTCCCAGCATCATTGTCACCGCCTCGGAGAGGCCCTCAACTGCCCCTTGCCCCATGGGATTGATTCCTGGATCCCTTCAGAGCACCGACCACAAATGCCGACGTGTTGGCCTTTCTGTTTGGTGACCTGTGCTTCCTCTACCTTGGAGTGTGAGCCCCACGAGGTCGGGCAGTGTCTGTTCGATTCAGTGTTAAATCCCAAACATGATGCTTTGTGCATAGCTGGTACCCAGTGAAAACTGGTTGAACGAATGAAGGAAGGTTTTAAAAAAATAGAGGATGGGGATGACGGACAAAAACGATTCTTTTTTCCCAGCATGGCGTTAAGGGACGAGGGTATTCATTTCTCTCATGTTGTTTTCTAGTTACACATGTTGTTAAAGGGACACGGTCTGTGGCTATGACTTCCTCAATTCGGGAAGCTTCACATCTTAAAAACATGCTCTTCTGAGTAAGAAGGGAAAAAGGGAACTAATCCAGGAAGCTAAATGGCTGCTTTCCATCCTGGAGTTCCGGAGCCTACCTCTGCCCGCTGTGTTTTTTCATGGTGTAATTAAGTGTCATTTCCTTTCATGCCAAGTTGGGTTCATCACCTTCTTTCCAAGCAGTTGACTGGATATGGGGTGAGGGGCAGTTATTAAAGCACTGCCAGGGCTTCCCTGGTGGCGCAGTGGTTAAGAATCCGCCTGCCAATGCAGGAGACACGGGTTCGATCCCTGGTCCGGGAAGATCCCACATGCCTCGGAGCAACTAAGCCCATGTGCTGCAACTACTGAGCCTGTGCTCTATCTAGAACCCGAGAGCCACAACTATTGAGCCCACGTGCTACAACTACTGAAGCCCGCGCACCTAGAGCCTGCACTCTGCAACAAGAGAAGCCACTGCAATGAGAAGCCCGTGCACTAAAATGAAGAGGAGCCCCCACTCTCCGCAACTAGAGAAAGACTGTGGGCAGCAATGAAGACCCAACACAACCAACAAATAAATAAATATTTTTAAAAAAAAAAGCACTGCCAAATTTTTCAGTGACACTGACATTTTGGACCTTGAGATAAATTTCCTGTAAGTAAGAAGATGATTTCCCCGCTGTGGTCACATCCACAGTGACTACAAGACTCCTGCGAAGGCAAATGACGTGGATGAGCAGTAACTGCTGATAGGATTGTGGGGCCGCTCCAAGGTAAGGGGAGGGGAGCACCCGATTGTTGAACTATAGCCCGTGTCCTGCCCACACCGTCAATGCTGTCCCAACTGGTCACTAAACAGCAGGTAGAAGCACCACTTCTCCCTCTTGACAGGCTTCAGTGGACCCCTTTGGGGCTCTTGCTGGAGACAGCATCCATTAATCAAATAAATTCCTGCTGAGAATAGAAGTGTCAGCCAGGCACCGTCCACTCACTTGGAGAGGGGTCACATCCAACAGCTGGATGGGTATCTTGGTCACGACAGATGAGTGTTTTTGTTCCATCCCCACCCAAAGGTGAACTCCATGCCCAGTTTACACATAAACTGTAAGGTGAAAAATATTCCTCTAAGATCTCAGTTGGACAAGCTGCCACTTCGTTCCCTGAGCCAGAGCTTCTCAGGTTTTTATTTTTTTAATATTTTTTAAAATATTTATTTATTTATTTACTGGCTGCATCAGGTCTTAGTTGTAGCACTTGGGATCTTCTGTTGCAGCATGCACACTCTTTGTTGCGGCACATGGGCTTCTCTCTAGTTGTGGCGTGAGGGTTTTCTATTCTCTAGTTGTGGTATGCAGGCTCCAGGGCACATGGGCTCTGTAGTTTGCAGCATGCGGGTTCTTCTGTTGAGGCATGTGGGCTCAGTAGTTACGGGGTGCGGGCTTAGTTGCCCTGCGGCATGTGGGATCTTTGTTCCTTGACCAGGGATCAAACCCAAGTCCCCTGCATTGGAAGGAAGATTCTTTACCACTGGACCACCAGGGAAGTCCCTCAGGTTTTTAGAGAGTAACTGTGGCCCTCGTAAAAGTCCAGGTGAGTTGCAGCAAGCCGTCCTCGGGCACGGAGGTCAGGGAAGAAGGACCAATGGGCAGGGAGGAGGCTGGGGAAGAGGGGAGACCAAGACCACACATGGCGAATCTGGAATGAGCTGGGAAGTTTAAGGTGGAGAACGAGGAGCACCATGTTGGACAATGGGAAAGACCAGTAGACTTGGTGGCCATGCTTGGCCGTGGTCCTCCAGGGAAGGTGACCTCCACATCTCAGGAGAGGGGCTGCTCAGTGAGACTGGGTGCCTTGATCTTTGTCCGGGCTGGGATGGCCTTCCCAAAACGTCAGTGCAGGTGGAGGTGGGCATGCCCAGGGTGTCTCGCCCGGTCACACCCTGCTGTTGGCTTCCACCGGGCAGCCCTTCTGATTGGTTAGGGCCCAAAGGCATCAGTGCAACAAAATGTTCAGTATCCTTTCTGCTTCTGGCAGTGGGGAGAACCAGTAAAATGGTGTTTCTCAAAATTTAGTTAACGTCAGAATCACATGAAAAACGCAGCTTTCCCAAGTCTCATCCGTAAAGATCTCACCCAACTCGGTAGACCCGTGGCGACCTCAGAGCCTGCATTTTACAAGCTTTTTGGGTGACTCTGGAGCACCTGAAAGTTTGGGAATCACAGTACACAGGCCACAATGCAGTAGGACTCTGTTTTCCATGAAGGGGGCCCTGCTGTGGGGAGGGGAGGTGCTAAAACGTAATTAATGTGTGCAAGTTCAAGAGGGCAGCTGGCAGACGCCCAGGATTGTCTGGGAAGGCGTCCTAGTCAGGCCGTAAGATGATGCTGGGCTGCTTTGGGTCCCAGTTTTGTCAAGCAACAACGCATTCCTTTGTCCTGAGCCTCTGGTGTTTCCTACTTACCTGTCTAAACATGCATTTTTCAGCTGTCTTCTCTTAGGAACCCATGTTTTCATTTAAACCACATGATGCTTACTGTGAATGTGTATCAGCCCTGAGGGCCAAATATGGATAGTGCCTGAGCAAGAAAGAAAAACTTGCACTTTTGCCCACAGCACGGCCAGAGGGCATGGGCTGGTGCCGCCCTTGTGAAGAGCAGCATGGCAGTACTTGGTCCAAAGGAAGTGAGCACACAAATAACGGACCCCCACCGACTCCAGCCCCAGATACATGGCCCAGAGACAAAGAGGGGGGGTCAGAAGACCTTGTCAGCACTGTGTGAGGCGGTGGGGAGGAGACTGACATCTGGGTGTTCATAACAGGAACACCCACATGTGAGATGTGTGTGCACCTCACGGGAGATGGTGCGGCCATCAGAGGCACCCGGATGCTCAGAGAAAGAAACCAACTGGGGTCTGTAACTCAGTCTGTAAGTTAAAAACACAGACACCCAAAGCAGTGACAGTGAAATGCTGTTGTGGTCCCAGCTCTGCGGCCGTAGTTCAGCACACATAAGGTGCTTGTCCCGACGGAGATCTTTCAGGGTCAAGGGTAAATCTGGATACTGGCATTTCCACCAGTGTGTTTGCAGGTCGCGTGGCTTGATTTCCTGGCGGGTTCCCAGATAGGTCTGAGAGCCAGCACACGTCACCAACCTTTGAACCACGCTTCTTCCCAGGAGATGGGAAACGGAAGTCTGGTTCCATGAACGTGGGGCTGGTTGCCCTGTGCTTCTCATGTCAACCTACACTCGTCTTCAGAGATGGCCTGTTTTCTGATGTTCCTTTATGTTTTCCAGTTATTTATGCATTTGAAGTCCTCTCCAAGCTACTCCTCACAACGGGCTTGTTTATGTAATATTTGCATTTTCCCCTTCAATGCTTGGGCTAGAATCATGGACATTCCGACCCAGCAGACGTCCCACGAAAATGACTGGTATCCGTGATATTTTGACCATAGACTTTTGAAAAACCAACAAAGGACGCCTGCCAAGGATGATTTTCCTCTACATCAAGAAAGTACTGTTTTCAAGCTTAGCATCGGGAGAAACGAAGCCTTTTCATGCTCCCTCTTCTCCCAATGGTCTCTCCCGGAGCCGGTCTATACCAAGTCCCAAAGCAGTCACAAAAGAAACCTGAGAAATTGCCTCAACCCTACGGATCACCAAGAGCCTCGCCAACAAACCGCAACCCCGGAACAAAGCAGCCCAAACGGGGACTATTTCTCTGCGGTATCGCCTCTGGCCCCTCCCCCAACCCACAGAAGGCTTCTTGCCCCATCCCTGGGGTCAGAGTGAATCAGCTCAGCCTGTCCTCCAGCTGTGTGGCCTTGGGCAACTTTCTTCACCTCTCTGTGCCTCAGTTTCTCCATATGAAAAACAAGAAGACTAAATCGTAGGGAGGGTCTGGCGAGGGCTTATGTCGTTAGAGGCCTGCCCAGGCCAGGTGTGGAGCGGGTCGCCAGACAGGCTGGCCACTGTTCTGTGGGTGAGGGGTCAGGCAGAAAGTGTCCCACGGAATGACCCTTCCCATCCGGCAGGCCCCTGGGGAGGAGGGACTGTACCTCTACAGCGGGGCTGCTCCTCCGTCCAGGTGCCGTTGGGAAGACACAGCAGGCTGCTTGGCCCAACCAGCCGGAAGCCAGGGTTGCAGGTAAAATGGACTTCGTGATCCACTAAGTACTTGCTCCCAAACTTTCTGCCATCTGGAGGGGCGCTCAGAGCAGGGCAGGAAACTGTAAGGAAAAAAGGAAGGCCCACAGCCGTTTAGACATCACTCTTGATTACAAAGCTTCTCACCCTCAGTGTCCTGAGGTTGAGTGCCTGCTCCGGGCTGTGCACTGGGCTGCATGTTTTATTTTTATTTTTAATTTTTAAAAAAATGTTTGGCCGAGCCACACAGCTTGTGGGATCTTAGTTCCCCAACCAGGGACTGAACCCAGGCTCCCTGCCGTGGAAGCGCAGAGTCCTAACCGCTGGACCACCAGGAAAGTCCTTGGGCTGCACATTTTAAATACTACGTGTCATCGAATCCTCAAAGCACTCTTGGGCACGGGTAACGCATGCCCGTTTGGTGACAGATGAGTTGACTGAGGCTCAGAGACACCGAGTGTCATGTGCAAGGCCTGGCGGCCTGGGAGGGTGGGAGCTGGGACCCCCACAGGGCCCACCACTCACTCCGCTCTCTGAGAGCCCCAGCCGCCCCTGGGGTTTCCTTAGTTCTCCTGAACAGGCCAGGCTCAGCCCCACCTCCAGGTCTTGGCTTTTGCCCTTCTCTGCCTGGAATGTTCTTTCCCCAGAACTGCCCATTTCTGTCTGCTTCTCACTCTCCAGGTCTTGACCTGAACGCCCACTACCTCCCAGAGCATTCTCTAACCACCATGTTCTGCTAAAACCTCCCCTGTGAGGTCGCTTTGCTTTCTTCTAGCATTTGTAACTGTTGGCATTATCTTAGTGACATGTTTTCACATTTGTTGTCAGTTTCTCCCTCAGAATGCAGCTGCATAGGGCAGGGGCTTCGCCCGGCCTCCTGTCCCTGCTGTATCCCCGGCACCAGCCCAGTGCCCGGCACATAATGAGTGCCCAGTAGATAATTATTGACCCAATGAATGAATGAAAAATCGTTTATTGTGTTCTTACCATCTGCCAGGCACTATATTAGGATTTTGCGATATAGTGAACAAAGGAGACAAAACTCAGCTCTCAGAAAGCCCCCATCTAGCAGAGGAGACACTCTGTAAGCAAGGTCCACAAGCAAATGGCAGAGTGTGACAAGAGGGGACAAGCGTCATGTAGGAAATAAAGTAGGAAATAGTGCCGGGGAAGCCAGAAGAGGGGTGCAATTTGGGTATAGTGGTCAGGGAGGTCTCCTCGGGACAAAGAGTTGAAGAAGTCTGGGGAAGACAGAGGGGGTCAAATCGGTGCAAAGGCCCTGAGGTGGGTGGGTGCCTGGCAGATCTGAGGAATGTCCAGGAGACCACCACAGCTGCAGTGGAGTGGATGAGCTGGACAGTAGTTGGGGATGAAGCCAGGAAGGCAACGGGAGAGAAAGAGACAGAGAGAGAGAGAGGGAGCAAGAGAGCAGTGTCACACGACATTGAAAAGGAAAGAAAATGCCGTGTAACTTGCTCTCATGTGCAACAGGGCAGTTGGAGGGTTTGAAGCAAGGCAGGAAGTGACTGACCTACATGCAAACAGCATCACTCGGGCTGTGACTTGAGTGCAATGTCCAGCCTGAGAAAGGACCAAGAGGGAGGCAGAAACCAGGAGCAGAATGAAGGCGGCTCAGCCCAGGGTGGAAGCAGGGAGCCAGGAGAGATGGCTTGAATCCTGGCTGTGCGGTGAAGGCAGAAGCAACCAGGTTTCCTGAACGACCACCGTGGGCTGGAGAGAGAGGGGAGATGCTCCCTGTTTCTCCTCCACCTGTGGCCAAGGGTCACGCGTGGTCCAAGCTTGTCTAAAGGGAGAGTGCCCTGAGCTGGGACAGGTTGGGTTTGGATTTAGCTGAGGTGGTAATTCAGAGCCACTTCTAACATGGTTTAAAGTAGATTCCAAGTGTCATTTGTAAAAATACTTTCAGGGTTTCAGACAGGTGAAAACAAAGCTGTTGTTTCAGCTGTGTAGTTTGTAGTGCATCCCCTGCGACGGGAGCATTTGCCCACACTTCGCTCCAGGGGCAGCCGGCAGCCGCCACGGCTCTGCCTCAAATCCCAACAGTGTTCTGGGAGAAGAGCGGGAGCTGACCCACCCCCCGAGGCTATTCAGCGCCCTTTGGTTACTGGCGAACACTTGACCATGCTGCATCACCTTCCTTTAGTGAACCTCCAAGCGGGCACCCGTGGTAATGACCTTGTGAGCAGGAAGCCAAGGTGAACCCACATTCCAATGCTTGGGCATCCCCAGCTCGCTGCCTCACTCCCTGTAAACACACGACTTTATATTTCTCTCTGAAAAATCTACTACTGCATTATGCTGAAAAGGATTTTAAATGGTTTGGGGGAAACGAGTAGGGTCCCTTTGGGGAAGGGAAATCTTTAAAACCCTCCAAAAAGAAAACCTACTTGTTGGAGCAACTCATGGGTAAATGGTACAAGAATGGATGGAGTCATATCTCCACATGGCCCCCTAAACATCAGTAGATCTAATGAGTGGATACAGATTAATTAAAAATCAATTTGCAGGCTTTTCCCAAATGGGAGCTGAAGGTTTCTGTTGGGTGGAAAGTCGCGCCCCTTGGCTGCTTCATTTCACCAAGATCGCACCTTGGGAGTCTACAGGGCCACAGGGACACTGCCCTCACCTTCCCGAAGGAGGATAATGTATAAGAATGAGCTTAGCAAAAAAAAAAAAAAACGAATAAAGAATGAGCTCAGCAGTGAAGCAATCCTGGTGATTTGGGAACATGACTGGAATGAGGCTGCCGAGATAAGCCCTAACGGTCACAGATTGTGACGTTTCTAGGAAAGAAAGGCTGGGAAAACAAGAGGGAGATGCTTAGAACACAAACCAGAAAGAGGAAGGCCAAGAATACTCCAGGACTAGAAATTAGTCTTGCTGAATTCCAGAAATGCCCTTAAAAAAAAGAAAAGAAAAGAAAAGAAAAGAAAAAAAGATAATTTTTCTACTACCTGCAGTTTAATCTGGGGCAAGCTTCTGGCTCCCTGCTCCCCAACACCTGTGCAGTCCCCCTCCCCTGCAAGGTGGTCCTAACAGCTGCCCTGCCCCCATGTCCAACACCTGGGAGATACAGAACGCACGGCAGCAATTCTTTAAAAAGAGAATTGGCCACTTTAAAAAATCTTGCATGGTTCAGGGAAGAAAGACCTTGAACTTGGCGACAAGAGGATTAGTAATTTAACCATAGCTACCTTTCTGTATACACTTGCGGACAGGGACCTCTTACATGGGAAGGGCAGTTGTAGAAATTATCTCCTGCAGGTTCTTCTTGGAAACTCCCAGAAACCGCAGGAGCTCTGATCCCTTGAAAACAGAAAGGATCTGTGTGGTTGAACCTCTAGCAGAAAATAAAATCACCAGAGCTGGGACCCACTACCACTAACTCACTTCTCTTGGCCTCAGTTCCCCTACCTGCAGCAGCGAGGAAGTAACCTGCCTGCCTCTCGGAGCCTGGCTACAATGAGCCCCACTGAAGGCCGGGCCTCTGGGTGCCTTGGAAAGTGTGAGGAGTTTGGCGGGCAGGTCTAGTTCCGCACCCGGGGAGCCAAGGAAAACAGGAGTCGACTCAGGGCGGTGGAGACTCTGAATTTGCTACCACGGTCTCTGAAAAGGTAAGAAATCCAACCCAGGAAACTTCATCTCACACCACAGAGAAGGCCCTTGAGAAATGTGTCTTAAGTGAGTAAATGACATCAGATATTCCACAGGCTGACGACTCAGAACAAACAGGCAACTTCCCGCAACGCCCATCACCCTGAGAGAGACCAGAGGAAATCCAGCTGCTCATGCCCGGGTCTTGACAGTGTGGAAGCCATTACTGGGACAACCAGGAAAAGGCCCAGGGTCTGTCAGAGTCCTACCCCCGAGGGAAGGGGTCTGGGGGGCCCAGTGTAACCTCACCGGACAAAGGGGACTTGCCCTCCGCAGCCCCTCCATCCCACCCGCCTGGCACGAACGGGGGACTCGTGGAGGAGGACTAGTTTTCATGCCTGGAAGCCAATGCTGGTTAGTGGGCTGTACCCGGCGGGCCTGGACGCAGGATGTTGATGGTAGGGAGGCCGTGTGTGTACGGGAGGGTGTATGTGGGTCCTCTCTGTGCTTTCCATTCAGTTTTGCTGTGAACTTACAACTGCTCAAAAAAAATAGTCTATTAAATTAGAAAAATGGAACCAACTAGGGTCTGCCTGGGTGGGGGACAGGGACGGGAGAAAGCAGATCGTGCTCTAAAAGTGGTGCCTCTTGATCATTCTCTGGAGATACTATGCAGATGTGAGGGTTGCTGAGCCTGGAATGAAAAGGTCTAAGAGGAAACGGGTGACACTCAGATGATGGGGGGAGAGAGCTGGCAGATGCCTTCTTCACACACTCCTACCATCCAGCCCCAGACAGAAGGGGAGGCAGGGGAACGCCCGGGAATCAATCCACCGCGAGCCTCGGCCAGGCGTGGGAGATCGAGGCCCGGAGAGGACCCCGGGCCTTGGGGTGGTGACTTGGGGACCCACCTGGGGGCACGTCTGGGCCCGCTCTGCTCACAGAGCTCTGCAGCGCTGCCAGCCGGCTCTTCATGAGACGGACGCCCTCGGCAAAGCGTGTCTCCTGGCCCTTCAGCAGCTGCTGCAGCTGGCGGATGGCCGTGAGGAGCTGCTGTTTGTTGAGACAGTTCTGGGGAGAGAAAAAAATCACCACCACCACCACCACCAGTATGGGGGCTGGTTCAGTCCCACCCTCCCTCCCAGCTTCCAGAAGTCACCTGGACCCTGGGCCCAAATACCCTGGAGATTCACTGAGCACGATATAAAAGTGGCCCCACCAGGCATCCTGACATCTGTTGGGTTAGGTCACCAAAAGGCAGCCTCAAGTGCACATAATGGAGCCCCAGTTCACCCCTCAATGAAAACAAGACTCCCATTTTCAGAGTGCAGGGCAGAAGTGATGACTCTAAGGGATTGGGTGGTGGAACAGTTATCTGAATGCAGTGTGCCTCATATCAGCAGTCTTACCCCAAAGACCACCCCCACCCCGCCCAATTCTTCACTCTAAGTTAATGCTCTGAAATCTGGGCCTCAGGGCACCTTTTCTTTCTTTCTCCCTTGGGTTTGTTTTTTTCTCCCTCGGGTATTTTTAACAGCAGATGGGTGATAAAACAGGCAAACCAGGGATGCCCAATGGTTCCTATGCTTTCAAAAATGTAACAGGGACATGTAAGAAAAAACTCAATAGAGTTAAAGGAGCATTTGATAGAAGTCAAACACTGAGTTCTGACGATTCTGAAAAAGCTTGAAAAACAGAAAAAGGAGGTTTATTCTTATCATGGTAAAGACTAACTTAAAGCCACACCCAGCATCATGCTTTAGTGATACACATCTCAATCTGATCCTAATTGCCTTTAAGAGCCAGAATGTGAACAAGAGGAAAGGAGGGGTGAATGCAGCAGTGGGCAGCGAGAGGACTGTGGCCATGGCCCACGTGGGCGTTGTGTGTTACCTCAGCACAGCCTGGTCCAACCTGACTCATAAGACCTGCACGGAACAAAGGACAGTGGAATGATGGCTCTCTCTAGGGATAGGCTTATGGGTCACTTTATTTTATTTTTCATACTTCATTTTTTTCTACAATGATTATTAGCTTTATAACTAGAAAAAAATGTCTACAAGGTGGCAGGCGGCTGGCAGGCATGCGGCCTCTGCAGCCTGGGTGGCTTCCAGCTTCATCGCCAATGGAGCGCTGCCACCGCAGTGGAAACAGAACCACGGCCGCTCTCCCAGGGAGGCTGCCAGGGCCGCTTGCACCTTGGAGATTTCACCAAACAGATGACTCACTGGTCTGCTTCAATGGATGCTTTTGACACAGCTGAATCCCCAGTTGCCCCTGGAGCTCGTTAATCCATGGGGGCCCCTTGGCCTCCACCCTAACCAGGGCCTGACTGGGCCTAGCCCCAAACTCGATTGCGGGGAAGGGAAGTTTTGTTTGTTTTCCTTCTTCTTCCCCTGCTGTGGCCCTTCCCACACAGGTTCTGGGCACCCGGGCAGTGACCTCCTGCAGTCCCCTACCTGCCCAGCACGGCACAGCCATCTATCCAGACCTGGCTTCCCACACCCATCTCCCTTCCCTTTATTTATTTATTTATTTTTTAAAGATTTTTTTTTTTTTGATGTGGACCATTTTTAAAGTGTTTATGGAATTTGTTACAACATTGCTTCTGTTTTATGCTTTGGCTTTTTGGCCACGAGGAATGTGGGATCTTAGTTTCCCAACCAGGAATCGAACCCGCACCCCCTGCATTGGAAGGCGAAGTCTTCACCACTGGACTTCCAGGAAAGTCTCCTCCCTTCCCTTTAAAAAAAAAATAAAAGGGGTGACTTCCCTGGCAGTCCAGTGGTGAAGACTTCGCCTTCTAATGAAGCGGATGCGGTTCGATCTCTGGTTGGGGAGCTAGGATAAGTGCCCAAAAAACCAAAATATGAAACAGAAGCAATGTTGTAACAAATTCAATAAAGACTTAAAAAAAATGGCCCACATCAAAAAAAAATCTTAAAAAAAAAAATAAGGAGCTGCTTTCGGAGACAGCTTCATGGCTCATGTGTGATTCACATTAGTGAAGCTCCTCACAGTTTACAAAGCTGTTTGCTACTTTTTTGGGGGGCGGGAGGGCACGCGGCATGCAGGATCTTAGTTCCCTGACCAGGGATCCATCCAACCCGCACCCCCTGCAGTGGAAGCAAGGAGTCTAAACCACTGGACCACCAGGGGAGTCCCTGCAATGTGCTGCTTCTAAGAGGACAACTGGCTGGCAGCAGCCCTGTGAAGAAGACCTGGGATAGTCTCTATTTCACAGTCAAGATATAGAGGCTGAACGTCAAGTGACTTGTCCTGAACCATGTGGCTGATGAGCTGCAGAGCCAGGCTGGGGGCCCGCTGACTCCTGCCCCAGTGCCCCTGCCAAGTAGTCTGTGCCCCAGTGGCTGCCTTATGCCCGCAGGCATTTCACAAATGCCCCTGTGTGGTGAATGGTCTTATTGATTAAACTGCACTAGGGATTGATAACTCTGCGGCCTAAGCAAAATATCCCACAGGAGTGGGTTTCTAGCTCCGGTGCAGATTTCAGGCGGGGGAGCAGGGCAGTGGGGCCAGGACGTGGGGAGGGGGCGGGGGAGACAAGCTCACACACTGAGCCAGGCCAGCAGCTGCCGCCAGGGCATGACAGCTGGGGGAGGGCTGTCCCGGGGGCAGGGAAGGGCTACGTTTTGAAGTAGGGGACAGGAGATCAATGCCAAGGCCTTTGCTGGGAACCTGGCGCTGGGGATGAGAAGAAGGGCATCATGAGTGAATGGAAAGGGACCTCTGGGCAGTCAGGTGAGTCAAACTCAGTGCTACCAGGTCTGGGCACACTGCCCTCTGCTTGTGGTGTCATCGGCCCTGAGCCATCCTGCTCCTCCCCCACCCCCCCGCCATGGACGGCAGGCACCGGCGGCTTATCCTCAGGGTGCTCATTACAGATGAGGTGTGCCCATCTCTCCAGTTACAGCGGAAAAAGCTTCCAGATCAAGCACACTAAGGCCACATCCAGGCGGGGAGGGGCGGGGAGGGGTGGTGGGCAGACGCGCTGAGGAGAAGTCAGGAAACCCTCTCCATCCTTGCCTCTGACCTCACTGAGGTGATGCTAACAGAACAAAGGGTTAGAAGGTCCTTGTGAGCCCAGAAAGAAACCCACACATATATGGTCAATTAATTTATGACCAAGGAGCCAAGAATATACAATGGACAAAAGGACAGTCTCTTCAATAAGTGGTACAGGGGAAAACTGGACGGTAACATGTAAAAGAATGAAACTAGACCTCTCTCTTACATCCTACACAAAATCCACTCAAATTAGATGAAAGACTTGAACATAAGACCTGAAACCATAAAACTCTTAGAAGAAAACACAGGTGGTAAGCTCTTTGACTTGAGTCTTGGCAATGATTTTTTGGATTTGACACCAAAAGCAAGGTAACAAAAGCAAACATAAACAAGTGAAGCTAAATCAAACTGAAAAGCTTCTATACAGCAAAGGAAACCATCAGCAAAATGAGAAGGGAACCCACAGAATGGGAAAAAATATTTGCAAGTCATCTGCAAAATATCTGAAAAGGAGTTAATAACCAAAATATACAAAGAACTCATACAACTCAATGGCAAAAAATAAGAAACAAACAAACAAACAAAAACCTGATTTAAAAATGGCCAGAGAGGGGCTTCCCTGGTGGCACAGTGGTTAAGAATCCGCCTGCCAATGCAGGGGACACGGGTTCGATCCCTGGCCAGGAGGATCCCACATGCCGCAGAGCAACTAAGCCCATGTGCCACAACTACTGAGCCTGTGCTCTAGAGCCCAAGAGCTACAACTATTGAGGCTACATACCACAACTACTGAAGTCTGCCCACCTAGAGCCCCTGCTCTGCAACAGGAGAAGCCATCGCAATGAGAAGCCCACACACCGCAATGAAGAGTAGTCCCGGCTCTCCTCAACTAGAGAAAGCCCTCATGCAGCAATGAAGACCCAACGCAGCCAATTAATTAATTAATTAAGTAACTTAAAAAAATGTCCAGAGGATCTGAATAGACATTTTTCCAAAGAAAACATTCCAAAGACGGCCAGCAGGTACATACATGAAAAGATGCTCAGCATCACTAATCATCAGAGAAGTTCAAATCAAAACAACAATAGGTATCACGTCACACCTGTTAGAATGGCTATTATAGAAAAGACAAGAAATAACAAGTGTTGGTGAAGATGTAGAGAAAAGGGAACCCTCATGAACTGTTGGTGGGAATGGAAATTGGTGCAGATACTATGAATAACAGATTGGAGTTTACTCAAAAAATTAAAAATAGAACTACCATATGATCTAGCAATTCCAAAGGAAACAAAATCATACCTTGAAAAGATATATGGGACTTCTTGGGTGGCGCAGTGGGTAAGAATCCGCCTGCCAATGCAGGGGACATGCGTTCAAGCCCTGCCCCAGGAAGATACCACATGCCACGGAGCAACTAAGCCCGTGTGCCACAACTATTGAGCCTGTGCTCTAGAGCCCGTGAGTCACAGCTATTGAGCTCATGTGCCGCAACTACTGAAGCCCATGCGCCTAGAGCCCGTGCTCTGCAACAAGAAAGGCCACCTCAATGAGAAGTCCACGCACCACAACGAAGAGTAGCCCCCCCTCACCGCAACTAGAGAAAGCCCGTGCGCAGCAATGAAGACCCAACACAGCCAATAAATAAATAAATAAATAAATAAATAAATTTATTTTTTTAAAAAATGTACCCTCATGCCCATTGCAGCATTATTTTCAATAGCTAAGATATGGAAACCACCTAAATGTCCACTGATGGATGAATGGAAAAAGAAAATGTGGGAAAAGTGAGAAAAAAGAATTAAATCCTGCCATTTGTGACAACATGGATGGACCCTGAGGACAAGATGCTAGGTGAAATAAGTCAGGCAGAGAAAGATGAGTGCTGTATGATCTCACTTACATATGGAATCTAAAAAGTACTGAACTCATAAATACAGAGAACGGATTGGTGGTTGCCCGAGGCAGGTGGTGGCGGGTTAGGGAAGTCGGTGACGGGGGTCGAAAGGTCCAAACTTTCGGTTATAGGATAAAGTTCCGGGTATGTAACATACAGCATGGCGACTATAGTTAACGATAACGTATTGCATATGTAAAAGTTACTAAGGGAGTAGATTTTAAAAGTCCACATCACGAGAAAAAAATTGTGACTATGTGAGGTGATGGATGTTACCTAGACTTACTGTAGTGATCATTTCACAATATATACGTACATCAAACCACTACGTTGTATCCCTTGGACTAATACAATGCTATTACACATTTATATTGTATTATACAATCATATCTCAATAAAACTGGGGGGGAGGGAAATAAAGTTTGCCAGGGAAAAAAAAAGGAAAATCCTTGTCTTCTTGGCAAGACAGCATGGCAGGGGCAGAGCCAGGGTGCCAGGGCAGTGGAAAGAATTACTGCCTTTCCACATGTGGTTTGATGTGTCTGTGCAGCAGCTGCGACGAACAGGGCAGCCCCTTGATCCCAAAGTGCTAGAAATGGAGCCCACAGGAGCCACGCTCAGAATCCAGCACCTGCAGTGGAGCTCAGCACAAGCTCAACTGAGTTTATCTGCAGAGACGGGTGACAGGCTAGAAACCTTTGTACCAGGTCAACTGCTCAAGAGGTCTGTACCTTGGGGAGGTTAGGGGGCATTATGGGGACAAATCAGGTCATGGGAGGGGGACAGAGAACCTAAGTGTTTCCCCTTTTCAAACTGAGAAAGCATTATCATTTTACTTGATCATAAAAATAAAGCATACTTCCTGCAAAACCATTCAAAATGCAGAAAAACACATCAGAACAAAGGACAGGTCCCATGATCAAAGACAACCACTGTTAACTTTGCGTGTGGTTTTGATGTTTGGATTAGATACACATGCACACGTGCACAAGCATCACCTTGCAGGTGCTGGACAACAGGACACAGGTCCTGCATCAGCTCTTTACTCTCAACTCTGGGTTGTGGCATCATTTCCACATCAATGAGCAGATCAAAAGTTGGATCCTGAACCCTCCTGCACTGCTGGCGGGAATGTAAATTGATACAGCCCCTATGGAGTTCCTTAAAAAACTAAAAATAGAACTGCCATATGACCCAGGAATCCCACTACTGGGTATACACCCTGAGAAAACCATAATCCAAAAAGATACATGTACCACAATGTTCACTGCAGCACTATTCCCAATAGCCAGGACATGGAAGCAACCTAAATGCCCATCAACAGATGAATGGAGAAAGAAGATGTGGCATATATATACAATGAAATATTACTCAGCCATAAAAAAGGAATGAGATTGAGTTATTTGTAGTGAGGTGGATGGACCTAGAGTCTGTCATACAGAGCGAAGTAAGCCAGAAAGAGAAAAACAAATACCGTATGCTAACACATATATATGGAATCTAATAAAACGGGATTGATGAACCTAGTGGTAGGGCAAGAATAAGGATGTAGATGTAGAGAATGGACTTGAGGACATGGGGCGGGGGGTGGGGGCTGGGAGGGGGAAGCTGGGATGAAGTGAGAGAGTAGCATTAACATATATACACTACGAAATGTAAAATAGATAGCTAGTGGGAAGCTGCTGCGTAGCACGGAGAGGTCAGCTCGATGCTTTGTGACAACCTAGAGGGGTGGGATAAGGAGGGTGGGAGGGAGGCTCCAGAGGGAGGGGATATGGGGATATATGTATACATATAGCTGATTCCCTTTGTGGTACAGTGGAAACTGGCACAACATTGTAAAGCAATTATACTCCAATAAAGATCTGAAGAAAAAAAAAAAAAGAAAAGCCTGACCCTGAGCCTCAACTTCACTTCTGATCCTCTGTTCTTTTCAGTCCGAGGAGGGGGTCTCCTTGCCCTGCTCCGTTTGTCTGCCCACTTCCCCTCCCACACCCACCACCATCTGCTCTGGGCCAAGAGAAGCCACACACGGGAACGGATCATTTCCTTCTTTGCAAACGTAGTTTATTAACGAGGTCAGCCCCAGGGGGCTTTGAGGGGCTGTGAGGGCTCAGAGGCTGGGGGACAGGAAACAGGCTGGACCCTCAGGTGTCACCCACCTGCATTTCAACCTGGCCCTGCCACAGTGAAATCTTGCTTCCCATCTCAGGGTCCCAGCCTTCAACTGTAAAAAGCAACCTCCCACCTGGGCAGAAAGGCTCAGCAAGGCTGTGACTGGGCAAAGGTCAAATCCAGACGGGACTGGGGGTATGTGGGGGTGGGCGGGAGGAAGGCTTGGCCAGATGAGGGCTCCACACCAGGGAAGGAAGGCGTGTCTCAGAAGAGGCTGCTGTGTCAGGGCCCCCACTTGCCCAGGTCTCTTCCAGGATTCTCATTTTTAATATTTTTCTCAAAGAGAGCCCCTCAGATGTCTAAGTTTGCATCCTTTCAATACCTGGCTCCACACCGGACTTATGCCACTGACAATAAATAATGAAAATGAGTTTCCATATGTTTGAGTGAAAAAAGTATTTGAATGAAACCAAGAAAAGACATGCCATGAAACGCTTCCATCCTTGAGTAAGGAAACATCAAGATTTACCATTTCTGGGATCAAACTCTGCTTCAGAGGGCTGGGTGCTTCACTGCACTCAACATCAAGGGCATCGTTTGCAGAGAAGACCGGAAGCAGAGAGAGACGTAGCAACAGCAGTCACCCCAGCCAGCTCTTCCTGAGCGGGGGTGGAGGTGGAGAGATGGTTCTAGAACACACTGGCCAGTGCCAAGAGCCTGGGGCAGGGGCGGGGGGAGACTGGGTCTAAGGCTTCTGGAGCAAGGAGGCCACAGAACTATGCTCCATCTGCCCCACTCCACCTGCAGGGAGTCTTGCCCCTCTTCTCTCCAACCCATCCTCTCACAGTATTCACTCTGGCGGATCTGGTGGGGACTCTTCAGAGTTTACCACACCCCTCTTCCTCTGGGACTAACCAGCTCCCAAGACCCCACCTGCTGGCCCAGGGACGGACACAAAGATCATGTGTATTCCCCCAGTTCCCCCCATCCCCCTGTCCGAACGCGGTAGGTGGACCCTCCCACCCTGTCCAGGCCTCCTTGTGATCGCGGCTCAGCTTACAAACGAAGTTCTCAAGGCACCGAAAGGCCCAGGTGTGTGGGAGCCCATGGAGGGGGCGGTCCTCGAGGCTCCGTGCTCACGTGACCTGGCTCGATGGTCATCCTCACAGCAACGGTCTTGGCACAGTGACTATTGCTGAGAGCCACCTCAGTGACAGTTGAGACCCAGACCCCTCCAGGTGGCCACAGATGACCCCTTGGACCTTGGAGGGGCCATGTCATGCTGGTTGCTTCTAAGCCACAGCGATGCATCACGTCCGCATGTTGTTAATGGGAACACAGATGTTTTGATGCCTTTAGATCTATGAAAGGACGGAGCACACTTGCCAAGTGTGTGCCTGCTAGCCAAGGCTTGAGGCCCTCTGCATCTGAGTCATGGAGAACTCACACATGTTTTTTTCTCTAAAGGTTTTTGGTTTTTTGGTTTTCATTTTAGACCAAATCAGAAACGGGTTATAACTCCCTCAACTTCCCTCAACCCAGTGACCTGGACCCAGCAGCCACATGGAAGGGGAAAGAAAAGACACTTCTGGAGGAAGTGAGGGAATTTTGCTTGGGAAGTTGCCCAAGGCTCTGGTCTTAGGGTTCTCCAGAGAACCAGAACCAAGAAGAACCAATTGTATATGTACGCATCCTGGAGAGAGAGAGAGAGAGAAGGAGAGAGAATTATTTGAAGGAACTGGCTCATGCAACACGGGGGCTTGCAGGGAAAAGTTGGTGCTATAGCTCCAAAGGCCGTCTGACGGTGGAGCACCCTCCTTCTCCGGGGACCTATCTTTGGGATGAAGCCCACCCACATTATGGAAGGCAGCCTGCTTTACTCAAAGTCTACCATTTGATGCTAATCACGTCAAAAAATACCTTCACAGGGACTTCCCTGACAATCCAGGGGTTAAGACTCCGCGCTTCCACCGGGGGTGGGGGGGGGGGGCGCGGGTTCCTTCCCTGGTCAGGGGACTAAGATCCCGGCTGCCGCGCAGGGCGGCCAGAAAATACCCCCTAAACCAAAAACCAAAAAACCTTCACAGCAACATGGAGATTGGTGTTTCACCAAATAGCTAGCTGACAGGGTCTAGCCACGTGGACACATAAAATTAGCCATCACAGCCCACCAGCCAGAGCCTCCCTTTGGGTGCTCAGGGCATTTGGGGCTCTTACGAGGCTGGCTGTTCATAAGTCTATTATTTTCACCCCAACCCACTTGTCTATTTTTTGAAACAGCCACAGGAGCGATGACAACAGTGGGAGCCGAGAGCCAACACTGCCCCCACGCGTCACACAAGCTACCTCCCTTAGATGCTCCCGGCAGCTCCGGGACGTGGACACCATTATGACACCCACTTACTGGCGAGCAAGCCAAGCTGTCACATGGTCATGGTGACACACCCAGGACTGACACCCCAGCAGGCCTCCTCCGACCCTGATGTGACACTTCAGACAGGGGTCCACAAGGAACCCCCCGGAGCCCTCCTCTGCCCACCTCCCGACGCCTCTCCTTTTCTAGCACCCGTTTGATGGCCACCTCTCCCCTGGCCCCTTTACATGCCTCAGGGCAGAGAACAAGTTATAGACAACTTGGAATCCTCATCACTGAAGACGGGACTGGAGCGCACACGAGATGCTCATTTGAACGAACCAACAAACAGATGACTGAGGAGTGAAGGAAGATGCAAGTATGAGCCCATGGCAGTCTTCCTCATCTTACTCCCCAAACCCACTGTATTCTTTCATCTGCCCGCTGCCCAGCCAAGCTTCCAGTGGCCTCATTCACCTGCAGACTTGGTTGTGCCTTTAACTGCATTGCTTTACCTCCAGCAAATATCTCCCCTAAAGCCCAGTCCAGTGGGGAGCTCCGTACAGACACACAGACACACACACACACACACACACACACACAATACACATATATACACATACCACACACACACACAATACACATATATGCACACCACACACACACAGGATACACATATATACACACACCACACACATGATACACACCACACACACACACACACACACAAAACCAGTCACAATCCCCTTTGGAGCGCACCTGGTTCTAGGCCTTCCCCTCATCTCTCTCCACAACTCGAGGACCTCCTAGCTGCAGAAATGGGGCATGTTTCGTTTTGCTTAATTCCTTGTGGGATTTAACCCAACATGAGTAGAGGAGGAGAGAGCAAATTGAGAAAATAAAGAGGAAAAAAGGAGGAAAAAGAAACTTAATACACTGCATCTTCTCCTCACTCACTCATTTTCTGTTTTTGATTTTTCTTCTTTTTAATGTTATATTTGTTATTGCGGCATAATTGACATACAACATTCTGTTAGTTTCACATGTACAACAGAACGATCCCATAATTCATTCATTCGTTATTCCACAAACATTCACCAGGTGCCCTACTTCATGCCAGGCGCTGACACAGGAAACGGAGCCATCATCATCTCATTCAGTCCTTGCAGCCCCCCTACGCAGGCATGGTTATCCCCATTTCACAGCTAGAGAAACTGAGGCTCAGCGCATCCAGTTGGTCAGTGGTGGAGCTAACTTACTAGCCATGTTGTGTCCAGTCCACCCACTGGGAAAGTACATTTTGCCTCTATCTTCAGCCCGAGGGAACTGGGACGAGGGGCTCAGAGTAGTCCCCAGTTTGCCAGCGGACCCTCTCAATTCCTCCCCATGTCGCCGACAAAGTAGATTCCTTCCTTGTTGCTGCTCTAACAAAGCAACATAAACTTGGCAGCTTAAAACAATACACATTTATTATCTTACAATCCAGTAGGTCTTACTGGGCTAAAATAAGGGTAAGATTCTCAGGTTTCAGGGTTAAGAACATAGATATCTTTGGGGAAGGGGGCATTATTCTGCTTACAGAGCCAGATGTGATGAAGCCTGCCACCTCCAACTCTGCCCAGATTGGGCATCTTCTGTGTTCCAATATTTAGACCTCCTTTGTGTTTCTTCACACACCTCAGCAAGCTTACTTCTACCTCAGGGCCTTTGCACTGGCTGTTTCTGCTGCCCAGATTCTGCCCTTGGTCCTTGAAAGCCAGGCTCCTGTCTTTCCACTTTCACTTAGAAGCCCCCTTCTCAGGGAGCCCTTACCTGCCTACTGAGGGTAGAGCAGCCTCCTGGCCACCCTCCAGTGCAACACCCCATTTCCATTGTCTGCTTCCGGATACTTTCAGGTTTGCCTTGTTTTTCTCTGCCTGCTTGGTGAGCCACGTGACAACAGGGTCTGTGTCCACCTCGTTGTTCTCTCCCCTAACACGTACTGAGCTCTTAGCATGGACCTGTTGTTTGAATGTCACTCATTTTCTCCTCCCCACAACCCCATGAGACAGGCATCCCAGAAGAGAAGACTGACTCACAAGAGGCAGAAACTTGCCCCAGCTGGGAAGAGGGAGCCAGAACACAAACCAGGCGCTCTTGTGACACCGCCTCGGGCCCTGCTGTCTCCCCAGAACCACAACATTACCTGGCGGGATAGGCTCGCAGGACATAGTTGTTGAATGAGCACATCACCTTACTAGTTAGATTCCTTCCGGGAAGGTAAAATCTTTAATGACGCAAACAGAGAAGGAGCTCCAAGGTGATACCGACAAGTTTGTATGTTTTTCACACCACAGAGTAAATGACTGATGGTGTCTGATGCTTCTCTGGGATCAGCTTTTCTCTTTGTATTTTTTTGCCTACAGACTCCCATGCCTTAGAGCTCTGTGGCACTTTCTCTTTTTTCAAATCAGCCAACTGATTCGGCTCCCTGGGCCGTGCACCCAGTTACCGATCACACTCTGCCCCCAGCCACTCCTGCAGAGATGGGAAACCCAGCCCGGGTGAGCAGAGGGAAGAGCTTCTCCTGAGCTGGCAGTGGACCTCCCTCCCCGCCACTTCTGTTGAGGGTCTAGAGGCAGCCTAATCCACAGCATAAAGAGAAATGTCTGAGTCCGGGGCCAACCAGATGACAACAGCGAGGTCAGGGGGCAGCTTAGGGTCTTCTGAGTCCCTGGAGTGGCCGCCCACACCCCCAGCCCTCCAGTCTTTGAGGTGGATAATTGTCATGTCTCAGTCTTACTTGGAATCCCAGTCCTGGGATGAGTTCCTTGGGCCTTGCTTTCCATCTAAGCTGCTTCCCTCCAGAGAGTCTGGTACCCAGATTGCCAGAGGGACCCACACTTTCCTACCTACAGGGAAAATAAATTATTACTTCCCTACAACAGATGTAGGTTTACCTAATGAAATAGGTAGGTTTGGGTCCCATCAGATTATAGGTGCCTATTTTTTCTTAAATGAACATGTCTGTGATGTCCTTCTTTTAGGTTCCAAGCAGTTCCAGAGAACCAGGGAAGAGTCAGGTGGAGGGTTTGAAAGGACACAGAAAGTTCCACCCACCCAATGGGGAGTCTGCCCCCATTGTCCCTAGAGACCCAGGGCTGCACAATCCTTGGGAAAGTTGGTAGAAGCATGGCAGCCCCAACACTGTCCCTATTGATCAGGTGCACTGTCAGGCCTCTGGCAACCGTCAGGGGATGGACACTCCTCTTGGGGCAGCTGGCTGGGAGGCAGGTTGATGTGGGCATGTGGAGGGAGGGCCAGCGCCCAAACGGTGGGGTGAGCTGCTCCACAAGCATCTGGCTTGGTTTGCCTGGAATCAAGTGCGGTGTCAAACAGGGTCCTCCAAGGGGAGCAGGCCTGGGAGGGCATCGGTTCCTGCCTGAAACACTGCAGGCCAACCTGAGAACCCAGTGCGCTGCCTCCTTCCCCAGCTGGCCACATCTGGTCCACACCCTCTGCACTCACCGCACAATGCCCCCGGGGCCAGAAACTGCCCTAACAGAGCAAAGGGATCTCCATTCTTCTCTGTAATCAAGGCCATCCTTGACAAGACTTGGAGAGTCCCACTCCTGAAGGTGCCAGCAAAATGTGGAGGCTGCTGGAGAAAGCGGAAGATGCCAGGACAGCCTCCTGGTCACCCATCCTCACCCTGACCCCACTCATTCGTCTCAACACTGTGCCTGCGGGGAGTAAATCCCTGCATCACTACTGATGAAGGTTTGCAGAATGGCAATCTCTTCCTCCCCACACCCACACCATCTGCAAGGAGGCTTTGCTGGTCTTCTCATCCAAAGGGAGGTCTGTTCTCCCATCTCCGGATATGGGCTGGTCTTGTGACTTGCTTTGGCCAACAGAATGCACTGGAAGCGATATACCAGTTCCAAGCCTGGCTCTGGATTAACCACACTGTCTAGTTTCTGTATCTGATGTTTTGACATCTGGGGTCATGCTGACTTGGCACTGACTGCCCCTCTGGGGGGGGGGGGGCCAGCAAATTCCTAGAGGCAGCAGACAACACAACACCCTCCCTGCCCACGCCCAGCACACCTTTGGTAGCAAACCAACCAAACCAGGGCCCATCCCCCTGCTTATCTGGCTCTGACACTTGTGAGACACTAACATTCCCCCCGCAGCCCCCCACCCCCACCCCCCACCAATAGCCCTAGGTCCTGCATCAGACAACGAGGCTCTATACTGCCATCCTGCTAAAATTATTGCAACTAACCAGTCCTAACCCGGTTAGTCCCCTTACCCTGTCTCACCCATTTCTTCCCTCAAAACCACCAATAAAGGCTTTCCCGAAGTTTCCCTCCCTCTCTCTGCCTGCTGTTCTCTCTGTGGCCCAATTTGGCATGATCCCTCCCCACCCCCCCCAAAAAAAACCCTGTAAGTAACACACTGTCTTTTCCGGCAGTGTCTCCATATCTGTTGACCTCATTACACTTGGAGGAAACCAAAATTCCAGCTTTACTGCAGAACAGCATCTCAAGAAGTCTTGTGCATTCTGCTAGTCTTGGCCCTCAACCACTTTCTACCACGTGAAAAGCCCAGGCCAGCCGGCTGGAGGATGAGAGGCTGCATGGAGCAGAGCCACCCTGGACCAGCCAGCCCTAGCTAACCTGGCAGCTGCCCACAGACCAAGAGGAGCCCAGACCTGAAGAGCCGAGCCCAGAGCCAATGATCAGAACAGTCCAGCTGAGCCCGGCTCAATCTGCCATCCTGATCCGCCAACTCCAGATTCAGAGCAGCTCTTTCAAAACCAAATGCAGGGTCCTTGTCTGTTTTGTTCCCGGCCTGGGCCATGGCAGGCACCAAACATTTGTTTTATGAAATGCCCCATTTCCTGCACTTCCTTGGTAGTCCAGTGGGTAAGACTCCTTGTCCCCCATGGGGGGGCCCGGGCTTGATCCCTGGTCAGGGAACTAGATCCCACAAGCATGCTACAACTAAGAATTCACATGCCGCAGCTAAAAGTCTGCATGCTGCAACTAAAACCTGGAGCAGCCAAAATAAATAAATAAATATTAAAAAAAAAAAAAAGAAATGCCCCATTTTCAATATGGACGATTCACATGTCCTGGTAGCTTTCACTCACCCCCATGTATTCTTAAAATACAGGGGCTGGTGTATAAAACCCTGCTGCAGGGTAGCAAATACTCCTGGTGCTGCTAGCACGGCAGATAGCTCTAATCAAGTATGGTATCCTTTGGTGCTGAGTTCTGAAGTGAACAGCAATGCATCTCAACCAGGACTCCAGGCAGTCCCTGCCAATCTGTCTGAATCTGCAGCGGATTTGACATTGATAAGCTGACCATGATACAACAGGATGGAACATGCTTGGGTTTTCATATTTCCACTCTTCTTCATTTCATTTTTCTCAGACCAGGGAACAGGTCTCAAATCGTCCCCACTTCCTTCCCCTTCCAATTCAGTCAGTGGGGGACAGTGGCTTTCTTCCTCTGGCTTTGCTCCCGATACAAGGATTCAGCTGCCACTTCCTCGGGCACATCAGGCTCCCCATCTAAAGTGTGGGGAGAATGGTGCTATTGTTGCCTGCTTTAAAGTTTCAGGGTAGAAAAATGGTAACATCTACAGTAGGAAAGTGATTTGGGAAGGCCTAAGGATAGTGGATTAAAACATCATTTTCCTGAGAATGTGTTCAAAAAAACAAGGGAATAAGCCAAGAAAGAGGAAGACATATGATCTAGAAAACGTAAACTCCAGCTCAGGCCAAAGTCCCTGGGTAGCCGCAGGGCGAGGAGCCCAGAGAAGGTCGGCAGAACTGGGATCCAGGGGAAAGCAGCCCAACAGAATATGGACTAGGAAAGAGATTTTTGGAAACAACTGTGCTTATATAGAGGACGGATGGGACAAAAGAGAAAAATCTTGAGGAAAACCAAAAAGTTACACAAGAAAGGAAATTAATCATAGTAGACTATTTGGCTCTGCAGTGAACAATGGAACAAAGTACTCATCTGTCATTACAGGAGATCAATTGTTTAGAAATGTGGGGTGATTTCCAGGGCATTTAAAAACAGTTGCTGAGAGAGAGAACTACGGAACAATTTCTTGAAAGCCACAAACTACCAAAAATCACCCAAAGTAAAAAGGCTACCCTAAGTAGTTCTGTATCTGTCAAAGAAATTGAATTCATAGTTAAAAACCTTCCAGAGAAGAACTCTCCAAGCCCACATGGTTTCATTGGTCAATTCTACCAAACATTGCAAGAGAAGCTGACACCACCTCTACACAGTCTCTTCCAGAAAACAGAAGAGAAGGGGACAACTCACAAGTTTTAGGAAGCCAGCATTACCCTGGTAACAAAACCAGGCAGAGACAGTAGAAGAAATCCCTAGAGGAGGGATGACAAACTGTGTCTGTAGAAAGAGGGTCAGAGAGTCAAACTTTTTATCTTTGCAGCCCATAGGTCTCTGTTGCAACTACTCCCTCTGCAATTACAGTGCAAAAAGCAGCTATGGATGACATGTAAGTGAATCACTGTGGCCAGATTTGACCACCAGTGGCTGGATGTGGCTCACGGGCCACAGTTTGCTGACCCCTGCTATATACCAATATCCCTCATGAACAAGATACAAGAATTCTCACAAAATATTAGCAAGTAGAATCCAGAAATACAGGCAATGTATAGGATGCCACGATCAATTAGCGTTCACCTGGAAATGCAACACTGGTTTCAAAATTAGAAAATCAATCACACAACATTGTATATCAACTATACTTCAATTTTCAAAAAATGAAAAATAAAAATAAATTGAAAAAAATCAAAGTCATCCACTTTCATAACAGACTGAAGAAAAACCACAGGATCATATCAATGGAAGCAGAAAAAGCATGTGATAAAACTCAAATTCCATTCACAATGAATACTCTCTCAGATTATGGTTAGAAGAAAACCTTACCCTGACAGATGGCATATGCAAAACCCTACAGCCTAGCATCCTATTTAATATAAAAACACTGAATGCATTCTTCTCAAGTTCTAGAACAAGGCAAGGATGTCCACTCTCTTACTCAACACAGTATTGAAAGTTTTAATAAGTGGAATAAAGCTGAATAAATAAATAAATAAATGGCACATGGATTAGAAAGGAAGAAATAAAATTGCCCCTATTCACAGATAACATAATTGTTTATGTGAAAAATCTGAGAGAATCTACCAAAAAAAAAATTCCCTATAACTAAGTGAGTTCCACACAGTCATAGGATACCACGTCAACACAAAAAGCCCACTAATTTCCGTATACTAGGGATATAGCATTGGCAATGAAAAACTTTAATACCCAATACCACTTATAATAGCTCCAAAAATGAAACACTTAGGTATAAATCTAACAAAGCATGTTTACGTTGATAAGTAAAACATGCTGATGAGAGAAATCAAGGGAGATCTAAATAAATGGAAAGACATATTGTTTTCACAGATTGGAAGACTCAGTATAGTTAAGATGCCAATTCACTCCTAATTGATGAACAGGTTTAATGCAGTTCCAACCAAAATTCCAGTGGAATTTTGGGGATAGATTCTAAAGCTGATTCTAAAATTTTAATGGAAATACAAGCTAAAATAACCAAAACAATTTTGAAAAAGAATAATAAAGTCTTAAAATCTATCCAGTTTTGTCTTACTATAAAATTACAGTAATCAAGATAGTGTGTTACTGGCAGAAATAAACCCATATGACACACTGATTTTTGACAAAGTTGCTAAGACACTTCAACGGCAATTCAGCAGTCTTTTCAACAAATGATGTTGGAATAACTGGATATCTACACGCAAAAGTGTTTATCGCAACATAAACCTCACACTTTACACAAAAATTAACTCAAAATAAATTAAAGGTCGAAATGTTAAAAACGCAAAACTACAAGAATTTTAGAAGAAAACATACAAGAAAATTTTCATGGTCTGGGGTCAAAGAGTTCTTAAACGTGGCACCAAAACCACGATCTATAAAAATAAAGAAATGATCAATTGGACTTTATCAAAATTTAAAATCTTTGCTCTGTGAAAGACACTGTTAAGACAAGCTGCAGTGAATGAAATTTGCAGCAACATAGATGGACCTGGAGATTATCATACTGACTGAAGTAAGTCAGACAGAGAAAGACAAATATCATATGACATCACTTATGTGGAATCTTAAAAAAAAAAGATACAAATGAACTTATTCATAAAACAGAAACAGATTCACAGACTTAGAAAACAAACTTATGGTTACCAAAGGGGAAAGGTGGTGGGGAGGGGAGGGATAAATTTTAAGTTTGGGATTAACGTGTACACACTACTATATATAAAATAGATAACCAACGAGGACCTACTACAGGGAACTATACTCAGTACCCTATAATGACCTGTATGGTAAAAGAATCTGAAAAAGAATAGATAAATGATTATGTATAACTAAATCCCTTTGCTGTACACCTGAAACTAACACAAGATTGTAAATCAACTATACTCCAATATAAAATATTTTTTTAAATGTAAAAAAATACAAGCTGCAGATAGGGAGAAAATATTGGCAACTCACACATCTGAAAAAGGATTTCTATTTAGAACATACAAAAAACACTCAAAACTTCACAATAAGAAAACAAACCACCCATTTGGAAAATGGGCAGAGGGCCTGAACAGACACTTCACCCAGTGAACTATTGAAATGGAAAATAAGCACATGAAAAGATGCCAATATTATCAGTCATCAGAGAAATGGAAATTAAAACCACAATGAGATACCATTCCACGCCTATTAGAGTGACTTAGAAACAAACAAACAAACCCGATAATATTAAGTACTGGTGAGGATGCAGGGTAACTGGGTCTTTTATGCATTGCTGGTGGGAATGTAAAATGATACAACTGAATGGAATACAGTTTGGCTGCTTCTTACAAAGTTACAGATATACTTACCATATAACTTAGCAATCCCTCTCCTAGATATTTACCCGAGAGAAATGAGTGTTTACATTCACACAAAAAGAGCTGTATGGGAATGTTTACAGCAGCTCTAGTCATAATCACCAAAAACGGGAACTGATACCATGGGTGTTGTTCAGTTCAATGGTTGAACTGATAAACAAGCTGTGATATGTCACACACTGGAATACTACCCAGTAACAGGAAGGTACTGTGTATCCCCAGAACAACAGGGAAGAATCTTAAATGCATTATGCTAAGTTAGAGAAGCCAGAGTCAAAAGTCCACGTACTTATTGCTTCCATTTATGTGACATTGTGAAGGTGACAAAACTATAATGATGAAGAACAGATCCGTGTTGCCAGGGGCTGGGGTGGGCAGGGGGTGTGACCACATGGGGTGTGATGATGTCATTTTGGGGTGGTGGAACTGTTCTATCTCCTGACTGTGGTGGTGGTTACCACATATAGAACATAATGCTATGGTTAAAATCATGGAAATGTATGCCAAAAACATTTTTCCCCCATTAAACTGTAAAAAGCAATGTATCAAATGGGAGTAGATTACCAAAAGAATGAATCTCTAATGGTGGAATTTGGAACCCTGTGCCATCTGACCACAAGGAGAGGTCTTGGAGAGAGGGAAACATTCTGAAACACCATAGCACCCCCATGCCACAGGCAACAAGGAAGCTGAGAGCCATCTGGGGAGAAAGGGTGAGGCGTGGGGTTTTGATAAATGTTCTTCCTTTCTGGTCTCCCCAGCAAGGCTATTTCTCTTCCTGGGGGAAGACCACAGAGTGGGCAGTAGTGTTGAGAAAGGGCCCCCACTTACGGGATCCCCACACTGCTCAACCTCCCCTCCTTCCCCAGGACCACGGGCTCTCCAACAGCAGGTCACAGAAAACTTGCAAACTGACTCAGGACAGATGTGCTGAATGGCCAGACAAGGAGGAGGGGTGAGATTCCTGGGTGAAGGACAGTTTCACTAGAATTTTTAAACCAACGTCCATGGAGAATCGCTTCTGCTTTCTTTCCCTCTCACAAAGCCCAGTGAGGCAGGTGCTCTCACAGATAAAGAAACCAAGGTTTAGAGGATAAGGAATTTGAGAAACCTGGATGTGGCAGGGCAGGGATGGGGCCCAGGTTTCCCCAAGGAACAGAGCCTGAGAGAGCTTACTTCCCTGCTTGAACAGCAGCTGCAAACATCTGAGAACTGCCAAGGTCTCACCAGTTTTCCAGGTAACCTTGAGAGGTCAAATAATGGCAGGGCAGAGCCCCTGAGCTTCCTCACACATCCTGTCCACCCTGCCCCTTCTGCTGGCCCTGGGTAGGGAGCCGGCTTGGGGATGCACCTACCTGTGTTTCTGACTTTGAGCTCTGGGCCTGAGGTTCTGTTATGTAATCTGCAAGGTGGGTGGGAGACCCCACTGTTTGTTGGGTGGGTTCATTGTGCTCCTAGACCAGGCTTCTGCTGCCTGGTGGCTGAAAGACTTCCTTCGGTAGCAACTCACCGCCTTCTATACTAACATGGCCCACAGTCTGGTCTGCACTGAGTTCTCCCTGCCTGGATTCCCTTCCCGCACCCCAAGGGCTTCTAGGTGGCCCCGGATGTGCCTGTCAGATGTTCAGTCCACACATGAGAGTCTGTGGGGAAGGGAAAAGGCTTAGTGCCCAAGGAAGGAGATTAAACGTACTCTACTCCTTTCTGGCCGTGTGACCTTGAGTAAGTCACAACCTCCCTGGGCCTCAGCTCCCTCATCTGCAAAATGGGGATGACAACATTTCCCAACTCACAGAGCTGTTCTGAGAATAAAGAGCCTGGAAGATGCTTAGCAAAGAATCCAACATTCATCAGTCACTCAGTGAGCTTCCCATCCGCCTGCCGTTACTATTATTGCTGTGGACGGTATTGATGGGGTAGCTGCCCTACAGCCCACAGGACACTCTGTCACAGAGGGAGGGGTCTCTGGCTTCTAGAGCCAGTCTGGGGATAGCTGGTTCTGAATTGAGCAATTCCAGTCTCGCCTTTGGAAGATGCATTTTTATCTGCATTCTTCTCTTAATTTTAACCATGAGTTCTTACTGCTTAATGTAAAAATGAATCCGGTCAAGTACCTAAATCCAGTGGGACTCCAACAGCCACAAACGTCCAGGAGAGAAAAACTAAATGGCAAGTTGCCTGTAAGTATGGGAATGAAACTCAGTCCCAAATCTAAGGCCCCCTACGCTCAGGGTGAGGCTGCTTCAGAAACCTTCCAGCCCATCTCTGCCTGGGAAACGCTGCGAACAGCTAAGAAGGTTCCGCGCGCTTAAACATTGATGGTGGTAAGAATGATCTTTCAGTTAGAAATTTAAATGTTGGAAGTTGGAGGGAGGGGACATCCTCTACCCTTATTGGGTGAGCGGGGAGCTCTTCTGCAGACCCGAGGAAAACCAACGTCTCATAAATCCCAGGGCAATCTTTCTGCAACGCACGGTTCCCACGCGGAGCCCGCTCTCTCCCCCAGCGGACCTAGGCTTTAGCACACACTGCTTGGCTAGACCAGCCCGGGTCCTCCCAGACGCCCGGCCGGCGATGCATCCGATGACAGATGGAATCTCACGCTTCTCTCTGAAAACTGAACCCCAGCCCCAACCTCGCTCCAAGCCCCCAGCCCGAGCATTCCGGTGGAATGTGGCGAGCCCAGGTCCTCCGGCCTTGGCGTGGCCTCCCCTGTAAGCGGGACAGGGGGGAGGGACACTGACCTGGGAAGCCCGCGATTCGGGGCAGGCGAGGAAAAGCAGCAGAAGGAAGAGCGCGCGGGGACAGTTGGGCACCATCTTGCCAATCGGAACCCTTCTGCTTGGGAAGGGGAAATAACTTTGTCTGCCTTCCCTGCCGAGGCTGTCCCAGCCGATGCTGCAGCCGCCCCTGCGGGGAGCGGGGCTCCGTGCGGCCCCGAGTGGCTCGGGCAGGGAGGGAGGCGGGAGGCGGGGAGCGCAGCCCGGCCCGCCGCGCTCGCGAGGCGCAGTCCCGGGTCCAGGTGCGCCACGCGCCGACCTGGAGCCCCCGCGCCCACGAGCGTCCGCAGCCGCCGGCACGAGACAGTCCCGGCGAGGCGGGGAGGCGCCAGCCCCTTGGCCAAGGCCGAGGAGGAGGGGCTGCCCGGCCAGGAATGCGCCTGGGAGCGCGCCCAACCCGCGCGGCTCCCCGAGGAGGCCGGGCGCGACGCCGAGGACGAGCGCGGGCATCCTCAGCGCCCTCGCAAGGGAGGCGGCCGAGGCGGCGCACACGTGCTTGCGGGAGCCCGGGAGCCCACCCCGCGCCGGGCCGCTCCTGACCCGCCCCTTGCCCGGCTGGGGACACTGAGGCTGACATCACCCAGCAGCAAGTGGCAGATTCAAATCCAGGTTTGCCTAACTTCAGAGCTCACGCGCGGACATCTTCCTCCACGGCACTGGGAAGACAGGACCAGTGTGGCCAGGAGATGGGCTTCATGAACTTAGACCAAGTTCTCCACCCGAGTAGACTAGTGTCCTTTTAAACAATGCTATCAGGGTACAAGAATACACATGCACGGTGACTCAGAATCGTCAGCCCTCCTCATTTGCAGTCCTCCACTCCCCAAACGGAAGGAGAAACTCAGTTTGAACTGGAGGCCGGGTTATGGAACACTGGATGCTTTGCTGAGGTCGGGTGGGAGACGCCGCTGGGAAGGGCAGACATAGCAGTCCGAGTCCCCTGCATCCTGGGGCTGTGGGAGGAACCAGATGGCCTCAGCCCCAAGCTCCTGGAAAACATTATTTAAGTTCTTACTGGAAGAATGTTTTCAGAAGGCAACACTGCAGATGTCATGGTGCACACCAACTCTGGCCAAGCCTCAAATCTATTTTTCCTTTTCCGAATTTCACTTAGCAGAGCCCACTCAGAGCTCAAGGCACGGAGCTTAGAAGGCTGCAGCCTCAGAGCAGGAGCTGTTTTCCTTTGGAAGGCAGAAAGGAAAGTTGGAGTCCCCTGGAAAGCGCGGGGCCTGGTGCAGGCTGGCCACCTGGGCTGCCCCCTCCACCTTCCTCCCTGAGGAAGGAGAGCAGGCCTGTGTACTCTTATCTGCATTCCTGGTGAGGCGGCTTGAAGAGAAACCCGGACAGAACATTGCTTTTCCCTGTCCAGGTGGAGGGGGCCGGGCAGCAGTGGTCCAATCCCAGGCAGCCTATGGAAATTGTGGTTTTCTGCCTCCATCTCTCATATTTGCGGTCTGTGCCAAAGCCCAGTGTCCCCGCTCTGTCTGTACTCTCCCCACCCCTACCCCCAAGCAAGGATTCCTCTGCTCAATGAGGCTGTGTTTATTTTGTATTTTATCCCAGCTTGTGTTTACCTGGCGACCCCCACCCCCAAAGCCGAAGCTTCTCCGCCTTGTACCTGTTGTGCCCTGGAATCAGATTGTGCGCGAGACCTTTTCTCCTCTTGTGCCCTCTGAATGGCTTCGTAAAGCTGGGAGACACTCCTGATTTCATTGATGAAGAAACTGAGCCTGGGAATGGCTGAGTGACTTGCCCATGGTTTGCAAATTCAAAGGTCTCCAGAGCAGGGCTGTTTCCAGCACAAGCTACCTTCAGCCTTATTTCACATTTTACTTAAATGTGCAGTCATAGGATTTCAGGAATTTTATTTACAAGAACAGAGCTTTTCCTGTTTTTTGTTTTGTTTTGTTTTCTTCTTCCTCCCCTCTTCTTCTTCCTCCCCTTCTCCTCCTCCTCCTCTTTCTCCTCCTCTTCCTCCCTCTTCCCTCCCTCCTCCCCCTCCCCCTCTTCTTCTTCTTCTTTATTCTTCTTCTCCTCTCTTCTTCTTCTTCTCCTCCTCCTCCTCCCCCTCCTCCTCCTCCTCCTCCCCCTCCTCCTCCTCCTCCTCCTTCACTTTTCAAGCATTTCTAAGTTTCAACACAGATTTTTGTTTCCTAATTACCAATTTCTATTTGTTTCTCTTGTCCTGTGGCTGACTTCTGTCTAGTGCTCTGGTGTCTGCTCTGAATTAACCCTCTAAGGTCCCACTGCCCCAGCAGTACTGCCCCTTCTCTCTCTGTCCTCAACTGCCCTTGACCTGTGGTCATCGAGGCAGACCCTCCATAGCCCACACCTGCCAAGGCCGCTAAGAGCCAACAGACCATGAAAATAAACCATGTGCCCTCTATTTAGGACTCTGAACCCTAACCTTTGATTTAATAAGATGGGCATTCCTAAATATGTTTCTTTTTTTCCTCTATGTTTAGTTTTGAAGAGAATATTCTGGAATGTCAGGGGGTAGGGGTTGGTCTACATGCCTAAAGAAAATATTTTTAAAGCCTTTTGGCAGAATCAGTTGCCATCTCCTGGGGTCAGTGCCGTCTCTCTGATACATTCACGTTCTCTGTGTAATGTGGGAATATAGAACGGGGCAGGAAGTTATGCTGTAGATATCTGTTTAAGACCCAATCACAAGCAGCACCCAGTCGAAATCAGCCATTCCAAAGCTGTTTCCTGGGCCCCTCACAGTGACCGACATGTTGCTTTTTCCCCTTTTGGTTTCTCGGACTTCTCTGTGGCTGAATCTTGTGTTCTCTCATTCTCAGCTGCTTCTCCCTCTTTGCTTTCTTCACTCACCTCTACCTGTGATTCTAACTGTAACCAATCCCCTCTAAGCACCTACAAAGGGGTCCAGGAACAAAGCCCAGCATGTGAGCCTGAGCCAGGATAACAAGGTAGGAACAGGGGGAGGATGGTCTAGCAGGAGTGCAGGGACTTACTCCAATGTACTCTTTATACAAATATTTATCGGGTGCCAACTCCGAGCACAGCTCCCTTCCGAGGGGCTACACGATGCTTTCATGCTACATTGTGAACCCTAGCCAACAAAATCATGCAGTCCTGTGTTGAACTTTGAAGAGATTGTCTGCTTATGTATGATGTCATGACAATGAGAAGAGACTTGCCCCCTACAAAACCGTTACCAATTTTATAAAATGAAAATTTGTAGGAAAACAGATTCAGTTGTGTTGTGACTGAAGACCACACACTAGTTAACATCTGCCAAATGGAGGAAATGCTGAGATTCCATGCTGCGAATTGCTGTTCCACAGTGAAGTCCAAGTGCCTGTGGGAGGGGCAGAGTGTGGGTGCTGTCAAAGACACACAGCCCTTGAAATCAGACACACCTGGGTTGGATCTTGCCCCTACATGTTGCCAGTGTGACCTTGCAACTCTCCTAAGCTTTGCAGGTCTCAGTTCCCTCACCTGTGTATGGAAATAGTGTTTATCTGAAGAATTATTAGGAGTTCCAAAATGAATATAAAGTACCTAACACAGTGGCTAGCATAGAGCGGTGCTTAAAGAGTCATCGCCTAAATCGACTCTGATGGTCCTCCACACCAGGACAATGTAAGAAGGGAACCGACACTTCTTGAGCACCTGCTGTATGCCAGGCCCTCCGTTAAGCACTTCATGAGTGTTCTCATTTATTCCCTCACAACCCAGCAAAATAGGTCCTATTATTATTCCCATTTTGCAGATTGGGAAACTGAGGCTTAGAATACTTCAGCAAGTCACCCAAGATCAAACATCAGGTTAGTAATCGGGAGAAACAGAATTTACACTCGAGTGTGTCTGATCCCGAGGAGCATGCTTTCTGCTGCAGTGGAATCAGAACACAAGAATTGGCTCATGGGACTTCCTTGGTGGCTCAGTGGTTAAGAATCCGCCTGCCATTGCAGGGGACATGGGTTCGAGCCCTGGGCCGGGAAGATCCCACATGCCATGGATCAACTAAGCCCATGCACCACTACTACTGAACCTGTGCTCTAGAGCCCGTGAGCCACAACTACTGAGCGTGAGTGCCACAACTACTGAAGCCCACACACCTAGAGCCCGTGCTCCACATGAGAAGACACCGTAATGAGAAGCCAGAGCACCACAACTAAGAGTAGCCCCGGCGCGCCGCAACCACAGAAAGCCCATGTGCAGCAACAAAGACCCAACACAGCCAATAAATAAATAAATAAACAAATTAATTAATTAAATTTTTTAAAAAAGAATTGCTCATTATTCTCCTTTGCCAATGTTTGATATTTTATAAGGCAGATATATCAAAATTAGCTTTAGGAGTAATGTTTTAGGGAATTTTTACTGCAAACTGAGATTACATCTATACAGGTTAGGCCTGATTACAGTAACCTCCAAGGAATTGTTGAAATTAATTCTTGGGTTTAGAATTTCATAGCTAATATTGTTCAAAACAGGATGGCTTTGCCAGCTGACTCTATTTGCCCCTGTGGATGCACTCTGCACCTGTTTCCACCCTTCGCTCTGCTCCTATGCCAACGTAGGGATTGCATCCACACACCTGGGTGTTATCTGTCCTCTGGTTGGGTGTGGTGGGTGGGGATGCTCAGTGGGAGATCAGATGGGGAAGGGTGAGAACCTGAGCCTGACGCAAGCTGGCTCTGTCCCTTGATAAAGATCACTGCTCTTTTCAAAGTGATCTGTTCTCCATCCCTCTCTTTCCTTGGGATTCCAGCAACTCCTCTCCCTCTCATCCTCCTGGGCCCAGCAATAGGAACAGCGCCTGCATTAGAAACCCTGGGATAGGGCACTCCCCTGGTTGGCGTTTGTACATCCTCTTCATATCCTGTAAGTAAATCATCTGCAAATTATCCTAACTTGAGCAAGCCATCTCTTGGCTTTTGACTGATAGAGTGATCATTGGCAATAAGTTGAAAATATTTTTTTTTCTCCAGAATTGTGGCTCTAACAGGAAATGAGGTGAAATACACACACGATCAAGCTTGTGAACACACACTCTTGGGGTGAGACATTAACAGGATACTGACAATCTTTTCCCTAACTAATACAATCCTATTTTTGTCTGGGGCTGTAATACACCCATTTAAAAATACCCCCCACACCACCTCTGCAGACTCCCTGAATGCAGACTCCCTTGGCTGTATGACCCATTTCTGGCTGACAAGATAAAAGTGAAATCTAGTGGGTGGGGCTTCCAGGAAAGCCACTCTCTTGATAAATGGAAACAGACTCAATGGTGTGTGTCCTTCTTCCTCTTGCTTGGAGCATGGGCCCAATACCTGGAGGTGCAGAAGCCACCCCATGACCATGAGGACCAGATGGAGGTTTAGAAAGAGAGAAGGCATATGTTCATAGCAGCAGTACTCACAATAGCTGAGACATGGAAACAACCTAAATGTCCAACAACAGATGAATGGATAAAGGTGTGGTACATACATACAATGGAGTACTACTCAGCCATAGAAAAGAATGAAATAATGCTATTTGCAGCAACATGGATGGACCTAGAGATTATCATACTAAGTGAAAGAGAAAGACAAATGCCATACAATATCACTTATATGTGGAATCTAAAATATGACATAAATGAACTTATTTACAAAACAGAAACACATTCATAGACAGAGAAGCAGACTTGTGGTGGTCAAGGGGGGTCGGGGGGAGGGATGGGTTGGGAGTTTGGGATTAGCAGATGCAACTATTATATAGAGAATGGATAAACAACAGGTCCTACTGTAGAGCACAGGGAACTGTATTCAACATCCTGTGATAAGTCATCATGGAAAAGAATATGAAAAAGAATGTGTATAACTGACTCATTTGCTGTACAGCAGAAAGCACAACATTGTAAATCAACTATACTTCAATAAAATAACTTGAAAGAAAAAGAAAGAAAGAAAGAAAGAAAGAAAGAAAGAAAGAAAGAAAGAAAGAAAGAAAGAAAAAGAGAAAGAAAAAGAAAGAAAGAAAGAAAGAAAGAAAGAAAGAAAGAAGGAAAGAAAGAAAGAAAGAAAGAAAGAAAGAAAGAAAGAAAGAAAGAAAGAAAGAAAGAAAGAAAGAGAAAGAAAGAAAGAAAGAGAGACAGAAGGCAGAAGGAGCTCTCTTCTTTAATGATTTCTTTGAGACTTGCCAGTCCTGGGCCTCTTACTTCCAGCTGTCTTGTTTGCTAAGAAACATAAGTCCCTATTTTGTTAAGCCACTGGTAGCTGGATTTCTGTTTCATGTAGTACAACTCAAAGCTATGAGTCCACTGGGATATAAATAAATAAATGAATGAATAAATAAAAGGGGGGGCAACAAGTCTTCCTTACAGAAAAATTACAATCGCTAAATGCAGAAAAAAAGGTAAAAAACAGAAAAGTCACCATTAGAACACTACAGTAATAATTGCTGCAGTCAAGATCCACCAGTGAATGCTAAAATTAGTGGGTAAGGACTTCCTAGGTGGCGCAGTGGTTAAGAATCCGCCTGCCAATGCAGGGGCCATGGGCTCAATCCCTGGTCCAGGAAGATCCCAAATGCCTCGGAGCAACTAAGCCCGTGTGCCACAACTACCGAGCCTGTGCTGTAGAGCCTGCAAGCCACAACTATGGAGCCCAAGTGCCACAACTACTGAAGCCTGCGTGCCTAGAGCCTATGCTCTGCAACAAGAGAAGCCACCGCAATGATAAGCCCGTGCACGGCAACAAAGAGTAGCCCTCCTGCACCCGCCCCACCCACCCCCTCACCACAACTACAGAAAGCCTGTACGCAGCAAAGAAGACCCAACGCAGCCAATAAGTAAATAAGTAAATAAGCTTAAATAAATGCCAAGTATTATGTAAATAAATAAATTTCATCTTATATCAATTATGGTAAATTATAGTATTCAAGGACTTCCCATTTTATCTAATTTTTCAAGCTGATTAGCATAAATTATTGGTATTATCCCCTTGTTATCTTTTAAAAATCTGTTGGATATGCAGTGATAGCCCCTCTTTTATTCCTGATATTGGTAATTTGTGCTTGCTCTCTCTCTCTCTTTTTTTTAATAGTATAAGTAGACATTCATTGATTTTGCTTGTCTTTTCAAAGAACAAACTTTTAGCTTTGTTAACTTTATTGCTAGTTTAAAATTCATGGGTTTTGGCTTTTTTTAAAAATTGAAGTATAGCTGATTTACAATATATTAGTTTCAGGTGTACAACATAGTGATTCAATATTTTTACAGATTATACTCCATTTAAAGTTATTATAAAATAATGACTATGTTTCCCTGTGCTGTAGACTATATCCTCGTTGCTTATTTGTTTTATACATTGAGTTTGTATCTCTTAATCCCCTGCCTCAACCTCGCACTTGTCACCTTCCCCCTCCCCACGGAAAACCACTTGTTTGTTCCCTATATCTGTGAGCCCATTTCTGTTTTGTTATATTCATTCATTTGTTTTATTTTTTGGATTCCACCTGTGAGTAATAACAAAGTATTTGCCTTTCTCTGACTTAATATTACACTAAGCGTAATACCCGCTCTGGGTCCATCCATGTTGCTGCAAATGGCAGAATTTCATTTTTTTTTATGGCTGAGTAATATTCCATTGTATATATGTACCACATCCTCTCTTCTTTTTGGCTGTGTTGGGTCTTCTTTGCTGTGAGGGCTTTCTCTAGCTGCGGTAGGAAGGGGCTACTCTTCGTTGCGGTGAGAGGGCTTCTTATTTTGGTGACTTCTCTTGTTACGGAGCACAGGCTTTAGGTGCGCAGGCTCAGTAGTTGTGGTACACAGGCTTAGTTGCTCCGTGGCATGTGGGATCTTTCCAGACCAGGGATCGAACCCACCTGCATTGGCAGGTGGGTTCTTAACCACTGTGCCACCAGGAAAGTCCAGTACCACATCTTTATCCATTCATCTGTTGGTGAACACTTAGGTTGCTTCCATATCTTGGCTATTGTAAATAATGCTGCTAAGAACATTGGAATGCATGTATCTTTTTGAATTATTGTTTTCACTTTCTTCCTATATATAGCCAGGAATGGGATAGCTGGATCATATGGTAGTTCTATTTTTAGTTTTTTGAGGAGCCTCAATACTGTTTTCCATAGTGGTTGCACCAATTTACATTTCCAGCAACAGTGTGCTAGGGTTCCCTTTTCTCCACATCCTCACCAACATTTGTTATTTGTGGTATTTTTGATGATAGCCATTTTGACAGGTTATTATTCTGACAATGATATCTCATTGCGGTTTTGATTTGTATTTCTCTGATGATTAGCGATCTTGAGCATCTTTGCATATGCCTGTTGGCCATCTGCATGTCTTCCTTGGAAAAATGTCTCTTCGGGTCTTCTGCCTGTTTTTAACTCAGGTTTTTTTTTTTCTAATTTGTTTGTTTTTTGTTGTTGTTTGATATTGAGATGTATGAGCTGTTTATATATTTTGGATATGAACCCCTTATTGGTCATATCATTTGCCAATATTTTCTCCCATTCAGTATATTGTTTTTTCATTTTATTGATGGTTTCCTTTGCTGTGCAAAAGCTTTTTTTTTTTAATTTTATTTATTTATTTATTATTTTTTGGGGGGGTACACCAAGTTCAATCATCTGTTTTTATACACATATCCCCGTATGTGCAAAAGCTTTTAAGTTTAATTAGGCCTCATTTGTTTTATTTGCCTTTTTTTTCACTAATTATTAGAGAAATGCAAATCAAAACTACGATGAGGTATCACCTCACACCGGTTAGAATGGGCATCATCAGAAAATCTACAAACAGTAAATGCTGGAGAGGGTGTGGAGAAAAGGAAATGCTCTTGCAGTGTTGGTGGGAATGTAAATTGATACAGCCACGATGGAGAACAGTATGGAGGTTCCTTGCAAAACTAAAAATAGAACTACCATATGACCCAGCAATCCCACTGCTGGGCATATACCCAGAGAAAATCATAATTCAAAAAGACACATGCACTCCAATGTTCATTGCAGCACTATTTACAATAGCCAGGACATGGAAGCAACCTAAATGTCCATCAACAGATGACTGGATAAAAAAGATGTGGTACACATATACAGTGGAATATTAGTCAGCTGTAAAAAGGAATGAAACTGGGACTTTTGTAGAGACATGGATGGACCTCGAGACTGTCATACAGAGTGAAGTGAGTCAGAAAGAGAAAAACAAATATCGTACATTAACACATATATGTGGAATATAGAAAAACGGTACAAATCAATTGGTTTGCAAGGCAGAAATAGAGACACAGATGCAGAGAACAAACATATGGACACCAAGTGGGGAAAGCGGGGAGGGTTGGGGGGGAATGAATTGGGAGATTGGGATACCAAATAGTACACTCTAAATATATGCAGTTTATTGTATGCTAACTGTACCTCAATAAAAGTTCTTAAGAAAAAAGGGGGGATTATTTTAAATTTATTTATTTATTTATTTATTTATTTATTGGCTGTGTTGGGTCTTCTGTTGGTGTGCGCCAGCTTTCTCTAGTTGTGGTGCGTGTGGGCTACTCTTCATCGTGGTGCGTGGGCTCCTCATTGCAGTGGCTTCTCTTGTTGAGGAGCATGGGCTCAAGGCACACAGGCTTCAGTAGTTGCAGCACACTGGCTCAACAGTTGTGGCTTGCGGGCTCTAGAGCACAGGCTCAGTAGTTGTGGTGCATGGGCTTAGTTGCTCTGCAGCATGTGGGATCTTCCTGGAGCAGTGATCGAACCCATGTCCCCTGCATTGGCAGGCAGATTTACAACCTCTACACTACCTAGGAAGTTCCAGGCATTTTTCTTGAATAAAGGCTCCCTAGGTTGTTACAAGACTGGGCAATTTCCAGAGTGCTAAAAAGGTTAATTCTAAAAGTTTTCATGAGGATTTTCACTGTTTTTATGACAAACTTTCAGAGGTCCTTAGTCCCCATTTTCTCTGATGTCACCCCACATTACGGTTGAGTCCATGGTTGGACTCAAACCAAACTTTGTCTCTTCTGTTAGCAGAACCTTAGTTTCACTTTTTTAGCCTTAGATGGGCACATGGCATCTGCACCATACAGACATAGTTCAGGTCAAGCCAGTGCTTTAGGTTTATACACAGAATGTGGTGCTTAGTTTCTTTGGTTTTCTCTTTCAGTAATTCTTTCACTTTCCAGCTGTTGTGGTTTTTCTAATTTCTGTCTTCCAGCTCAAGGAAAATTCAGGTTTTGTATCTGGGTTTAATCTCCACTTGGCACAAAATGTGGCCTGCTCTGAGTATAAAAGCCATAAAAGTGGGAAATACACCCAGTGCAACTCCCTTCATCCAAGTGCTGAGTACCTTCCAGTGACTCCCCGTTTCTGTCTCTCTCCGATGTCTTCAGAGTAATTATTTAAATTTTATCTAGAGTTGTTGTCTGCATGTAAGTTTGGCCCAGTAGAAGGTACTTTTCCATTATCAGAACTTGAAATCTACAAATACATTTTATAATAATAAATTCATTATTTAGAAAGCAATTTCTTAGCGAAAAGACCAACTTGTTCATTCCCAACTAAATTTTCTTTTTTTGAAAAAGGAAGGGGTCTTCCCTGGCAGTCTAATGGTTAAGACTCGGTGCTTCCACTGCAAGGGGCACAGGTTTGAGCCCTAATCAGGAAACTAAGATCTTGCATGCTGCGCAGCACAGCCAGAAAAATAAAAATAAATTAATTTAAAAAATTTAAAAAGGAAGATAACATTTAGGAATAGAATATTTTATTATCAGTATGTTCAGTAGCGTTAAAAATAAAACAGACCCTGTCTTCAAATCTCTGGGCTCTACTATGCCTCAAGGAAATGTCCACTTACCAAATTAACAAAAATGAATAAGTGGGACCTAATGAAACTTAAAAGCTTCTGCACAGCAAACTATAAGCACGATGAAAAGACAACCCTCAGAATGGGAGAAAATATTTGCAAATGAATCAACAGACAAAGGATTGATCTCCAAAATATATAAACAGTTCATCCAGCTCAATATCAAAAAAATAAACAACTCCATCAAAAAATGGGCAGAAGACCTAAATAGACATTTCTCCAAATAAGACTTATGGATGGCCAAGAGACACATGGAAAGCTGCTCAACATCACTAATTATTAGAGAAATGCAAATCAAAACGACAATGAGGTATCACCTCACACCGGTTAGAATGGGCATCATCAGAAAATCTACAAACAGTAAGTGCTGGAGAGGGTGTGCAGAAAAAGGAACCCTCTTGCATTGTTGGTAGGAATGTAAATTGATATAGTCACTATGGAGAACAGTATGGAGGTTCCTTGCAAAACTAAAACTAGAATTACCAAATGACCCAGCAATCCCACTACTGGGCATATACCCAGAGAACACCATAATTCAAAAAGACACATGCACCCCAATGTTCACTGCAGCACTGTTTACAATAGCCAGGTCATGGAAGCAACCTAAATGTCCATCAACAGATGAATGGATAAAGAAGATGTGGTACATATATACAATGGAATATTTTTCAGCCATAAAAAGCAATGAAATTGGGACATTTGTAGAGACATGGATGGACCTCGAGACTGTCATACAGAGTGAAGTGAGTCAGAAAGAGAAAAACAAATATATATTAACACATATATGTGGAATATAGAAAAATGGTACAAATCAACTGAAATAGAGACACAGATATAGAGAACAAATATATAGACACCAAGTGTGGAAAGCGGCGGGGGTGGGGGGTGCTTGGGGTTGGATGAATTGGGAGATTGGGATTGCCATGTATACATTACTAAGAAGAAAAAAATATCAAATTGTACACTTTAAATATATGTAGTTTATTGTATGCCAATTGTATCTCAATAAAAGTTCTAAAAAAAAGAAAGAAAAAATATATCTATGGTGATGAATGTTAAATAAACATTGTGGTAATCATTTTGAAAATAAGTAAATAAAAAAGAAAACAGACACTGTCTTCAAATCTCTGGACTCTACTATGCCTCAAGGAAATGTCCACTTATCAAATTAAGAAGCAGAGAATTAGAATCATGACTATTTATGTAGAGACAAGAATTTGGTGGCTAGAGTGAAAGACAACACAGTAATACAAAATGAGGCAACTAGGGATAACCAAATCATAGAAAAGTATATTTTAAGTTTTGATGTGCAGTTCAACCTGCCTATGTCACCTCCCTTCCTCTGACCCTGAGGATCCAGAGTTGAGAAAAACAAACGAGGAGACAGGTTCCAACTCTGGCCTGAGGGACCTGAGGCTAATGAAGCTTTCCTGGTTCCTCATTTTCTCATCTGTAAAATGAGCTCAGAGGCCCCTTACACCTTTCAAGTTCTAATTCTTAGAGAGACTGGAAATATACCAAAATGAAAAGTTGCGATTTGTTTGTTTGTTGTTGTTGTTTTTGGGTTTTTTTTTTTTTTTTTTTGGACCAGGATGGTGGTACTCTTTGTGTACATTTTAAAATTTAAAAAAATTTCATCCCTAAATTGGCATCTGGTAAGTAAAAGTAAATGAATAAAATTTTTGAAGGCAAGAATTAGAGGCCAAAAATAGAGATTGGATCTCTTCAGAGACATTACTTTGGCACCATCTGCTGGACAGTGTTTAAAAGTATTCCTGTACACAAACTTGCATTGCAGCTTCTTATTACTTTCCCAAAATGATTTAAAGGATATGTTGTCAAAATTATTTACATCCAAATTCAGTACCATACCAGCTTATGTTAGTAGGAATTTAGCTGTGAATCCACTATCACTGAAGGGGCATAGGACATGCCTTGGGTAACTTCATTTTAATACACGTAAATAAACCTGAGAATGTTTGAATTTCCTATGGAGTTTGTTTCAACTGAGTCTCAGCAGCATCTACAACAATCACTGTTGCTTTTTTTTTTTTAATTGTTGCATTTTTTTATACTAACCTTAGCTGTCTTGGGAAGGCCTGTGCTCTAGACACTTTAGATAAATATCTTACTTAACCTTAACAGGCAATCATATGTTAGTTAAATGAAATTTCTCTTCTCCCAGGATTTTGAGGACAACCCTTCAAGGGAGCTTCTCACCCAAATCTGGTATATTTCTTTTTAAAGCTGATTTTTATTTATTAATTTATGTTTTTATTTTTGGCTGTGTTGGGTCTTCCGTTGCAGTGTGTGGGCTTTTCTCTGAGGCGTGCTGTCTCCTTGCTACGGCACATGGGCTTCTCTCTAGTTGTGGTGTGCAAGTTTTCTCTTTAGTTGTGGTGCGCCATTTCTAGGGTGTGTGGGCTCTGTAGTTTGCAGCACGCAGCCTCTCTAGTTGAGGCGTGCAGGCTCAGTAGTTGAGGCACACAAGCTTAGTTGCCCCTTGGCAGGTGGGATCTTAGTTCCTTGATCAGGGATCGAACCCACGTCCCCTGCATTGGAAGGCGGATTCTTTACCACTGGACCCCAGGGAAGTCCCCCAAAGCTGGTATTGTACCAGTTTTGTTACTTGTCAGGAGGGTGGGTGACCTTGGGTAAGTTATTTAACCATTCTATCTCAGCTTTTTATCTATAAACTGGCTATACCTCCCTCCTTGGCTACTGAGACAATGGTTAACTAAGCCTGGCACTCTCCAAGTACTTCCAACACTCCCTAAATTGTCCTCACAGTCATGACAACGGACCCTGCGTTTCCTCTGGGAATACTCATCCTGACCACCCCCAAGGCTGGGAGAATTCCTATGAGGAAAATCCTCCATGTCCCATCTACTTGGGGCAGGTTGGATTTTATTAAAAGACTCAACTGTGATCTGAGACCTCACTTGTTTCTAGAGTTTCTGATATCATACAGCCTAGTTATGGCACTGTTACTCTTTAATGTATTTATTTCTCAACATGCTGACCTTAGAAAATTGGGAAAACATAGAAAGTCTTGGAAGTCTCCCCTAGACCAGTGCCCCCAAATAACCTGCGGCGGAAGACGTCGCTGTCCACCCAAATCCAATCTCGCTTTGCACAAGTGTTAGAGGAACAGGCAGGCCTTCAGCTCGTGCCATTTCCCAGTCCAGCTGGCAGTTTGGTGTGGCACGTGACTGAGTTTTGCTAATGGAATAAGCTAAGAAGCGATGGGCACCACTTTCAGGTCTAGCCCCGCAAAATCCCCAGGTGGGAGCAACTCTCCGCTTCTGCTGGCTGGATGCAGATGACCTGCCCCAGGAGACAGGGAGCCCATAAGATGAAAATAAACCTTGGGCCCCTGAGGGACCGTGTGGAAGAGGATGGCCCTGCTCACCTCCACACCTATCCTAGAACAGTTACAAGATCAAGAAATAAACTTGTCTTAACCTCCTGAAATTATTGAATTATTTATTATTCATTACAGCCTAGCTGAACCTAAATACTCATCCTGAGTGCCACTGTGATGTGTTTCCACTGAGTCCTTTCTCTATTTTGTGTTTACATAGATGAGTTCACATATATGACTTTGTATCATATTTCTTACAAGTACATTTCTGTTATCATATATTCTTAATTTAATGGTTGCAGAGTATTCCATAAAGTAGCTGGTTAAACCATAACTCTGTTGATTATTTAGGTTTGCTTCTCATTTTTTCTCTACTTTAAATAATGCTGTAATAAGCATTTTTGTGCAGAAGCCTGATTCTATATTTTGAATCATTTTAAAAAATGTCACCAGAATTGGTATTATTCAAAGGTTATGAACACGTTGTTGAACTTCTTTTCACAAACACTGAATCAGTGACATCACCCATCACTAATGATGTGCTCACTTCATCAGACATTAAAAGCAAAGGATTTTTACAAATACCTAACAGCATAAACATATCAACTTGATTTTTTAAAATTTCCCCTTTTATTTTGCATTTCTTTGATCACTACTGAGGTTGAACATTTCTCCAACTTTGTTAATTAGTTGTATCTCCTCTTTTGAGAATTCTGTTTATGTCCTGCCATCTACTGGAGTCTACATTTCCTGTAGATTTAAATAATCTTGGGTCTTCCCTGGTGGTGTAGTGGTTAAGACTCTGTGCTCCCAGGTTCAATCCCTGGTCAGGGAACTAGATCCCATACGCATGCTGCAACTAAGAGTTTGCATGCCACCACTAAGGAGCCAGCTAGGCGCAACTAAGAAGCCCGCCTGCTGCAACTAAGATCTGGCGCAACCTACATAGATAGATAGATAGATAGATAGATAAATAAATAAATAAATAAATAAATAAATAAAGCTAGCACTCATAGATATTATCAAGAATCGATCATCCAAAATTTCAGAAAGCATTTTATTAAGTCAGAACAAATATTAAGGCACAAAAATACATCAGTTTTTTCAAACAAAAATCTTTGAAATAGTTTTGTCCTACATTCAAAGCAACTTCTTTCAAACTATACAATAATTTAACCTTTTAAATAAAAAAATATATAGCTTCTTAAGCCCCTTTCTTCCCAAATACATGTTTTCGTAGTAAAGTTTCTCACTGAGCTCCTGTGTTATAATGTAGATTTCCTTAAATCCAGTTTTGTCACATACATCTGCTATGTTTAGTACTTTAACCAATATGTCAAACTTCTTTCTTGTATGGCATGGTGTTTCGTATTGCTCATCACTTGCTGTGGATCATACAAAGACACAAGTACCCAAACTAGGGACTTATAAATCTAGCATAACATGTCTCATAAACCAGTCATATATGGCCTAGTGCAATAGACTTAAACCCCTTTTTAAAAAAGGATAGAAAAACCAACCTTACATATACATCTTTTATACTTTCAGTCTTCACATTATAGTGGTGCAAACGCAATATACTGTATTGGGGGGGAGTGAGTACTCTACAGGATATGTGAAAGATTTTAAATATTATTTTCTTTACAGGAAAAGTAAAAAGTATGGGAGCATCTAATCTCTTGGGCTGAAAAAAAATTCACATATTCATCTATTTTTCCTTATTTCTGAAATAAACTAACTTAAAGCTCCACTAAAGCAGATACTAATACTCACCTAACTCAAATCATGGAAATTCCCTTTTAAGCAAATTTCTTACATCACATAAACTTAACATGAATTGCATAATAAGAACACTTAAGCATTTTGCCTAGAAACACATAACACTGGACTCTTACCCTCAGATCCCTGCACTAATAGGGAAATCCATCTTGATGGCATCCTAAGAATAAAGTGATGTGATAGCCTCAGAGACCCTGACAACCAGTTTCTGGAAACTTCGTGCAGAAGCAGGGATGATGAGCTGTACGGTGGCTCTGAGTGTGACTTCTCCCTGGGGGCCTTTGTAAGAACTACGGCCACAGCCCCAGGGCGTCCCGTCCTGTGCACATGAGGGGGCCAACAAGGCCCTCTGCAGGAATACTCCATTCAGCTCATGAGTCGTCAACAGACAACACAGTTATCACTGAAGGTGACAGACACAGTATGCGCCCTTTGAAAAACATTTCTGACAAGGTTATCAGGAGAAAATACTGCTTTCTGTGATGATGGGAAAGTCTGCATTTCGGTGTGCACCTGAGCTATACCGGCAGCATCATTTATCTTGCCAGCTGCAGAAAGAAGTGTTTTTATAAACACTGTCAAGGTTATGTCAGAAGCATGTTCCCATCAACTCCCCGCTCACACTCCACTACATCTGCAGCTGGAAGCCTAGGGTTCTACATTTCAAAATTCAACTAGAGCCATATGAATTGGGGCTCAATCTGCTTCAAAATCTGGGGAGTGGTATTAGATACAAATGTTAGGAACAAGGAGGCAGTGGTCACCTCCAGCTCCGAAACAGCTGGGCTGAGGGTAAAATACACCACGACCAGAATGGACATACATGCTGGGAAAGACAGTAAGTGGGAGCCCATTATTGTGGCAGAAACAGAAATAAGGAAGGGAACCCACACTGTTAGACATTCTTTTCTTAGGAAGGATGTCCCAAAGCAACAGCATCGTGAAAACCATGCCTTTCTCAGTACAACGTGGTTCAACAGTCACTACTGGAAATAAATTTGAAAGTATCTTTCAAGAGATGTTATTCCTAGAAATCTTTTTTACTAACACCTATGAAATGAGTAAATGAGAAACCAATTCAAAAGGCAGGCTTTTGAAAGAAATCATTCTGTTTTGTGGCTTCATAATGAAAAAAAAAAAAACCATGAAAAGTTATGATTTAAGTGTTTGTACTGGTTAAGACTTTAATGTTTCTTAATCAAAAACTCTGAAGTCACCCTCAACTCACAAGGTTAGAACTCCTTCAAAGAAAGACATATAAGATTCTAACTTTAATTTCTATTCTAAATGTCCACTAGCCTGTATCTTTGGTCAGGAGAGCAGCAAAACATTCACCATTTCCATCACACTATAGTCAACTGCTTTTCAAGTTTAGAACATTCCCCTGAATTAAAAAATTTTTTTTTATATTTCAAATCACACATTACATATATAATGTAACAAAATAATGTATAAAACATGGTTTAAGGTTAAAAAATTAATTACAAGATTAATAGTGATGTACTATGTAGTGAAATATATGTTTTATTATGAAACCAAATATGCTAGAATCACATAGAAGGTTCTAGTTTCCTCAAGGTTTACTGGTAATGAGCCGCCCAGCTCTCCAGGGAGGAAGTGCTGTGGCAGGGCCACGTGGCCAGGTGATCCCACCTGCCCAGGCATTCGGCAGCAGCACACGGGTATCTGGCCTGAGGGAGGGGACAGTGGCAGAGTGTATCTTCAGAAATGACCTCTCTCCATGTACCGTGATCCCCCGAGCTCAGACAGAGGAGAACAATGCCATGATTTGATGTGCGTGGCGATAATTACACACAAGGGCTTTGTGCAGATGTGCCTACGTGCACACATGTGCGCACACACACACAGAGCAAAGCTAACCATATAAACATGCTTATGTTCCAGCGTTAACCAAATTTTACTTATTATCAAATCACTTCAGCCTGAAAGTCAAAGAGAATTATTACTGCGTCTAGTAACTATGAACCCAAGAGTTGGAGACACTGCTCTACCACACCTCAGAAGAATCACATCGTCTGAATCAAAGGTCAGTGGAAGAACAGAAGGAGTGCTGATGTAAAAAAGTTCTTTTAAATTGCCGTATTTTCCAGGAAAAAAAAGAACCCAAATCCACACGCCTGCCACCCATCAGCTAAGGGCATCGGGGCACCTATCTTTATTATAATACCTCTCTCAGATTATTACCATCTGGGCAATTTAATGGACATTAAACTGGCACTCAAGAGTCAGCCTAAAAAGGGTTGCAGAACACTCCCACCATCTGAATTCTTAATTTTAATACACAGATTCCCAAGATAATGCAATAAAAATTTGTACTATATCAAAACAAAGTTCTCTTTTAGTCTTGAGAAAGTCCTTCACCATTACGTAGGTTTCATTTACATGGGTCCCAATTACATTATTTTTTCTGAAGAGAACATTTTTTCTGCCATTTCAGATCTGGTCATAATTTCCTTTAAAAAAAAAAAAAAAGGGAAGATATTCATCAAAATGTTGATGCTCCTTCTAGGTCTATAGTCTCTATAAGGCAGTCACAATCATGTGGGGTACACACCACGATATACATGGAAGAATTAGATGCAGAAAATAAAAACTATACAATCCATTACTTCTAGTAATGGAGTATAATCAATTATCTGTTGTTAAGTTCAGAAAACTTTAACATTTCTAATTCAGAATCACCAGTGCAAGGCAGGGACAGAGCTAAAATGGATTTCTTAGGCACAGCTCATCTAGGGATTTGCCAGACTTTACCAGTTGATGTATTTTTGAAATTACACATCAATTATTTATCAAATGAATACTATAAATGCCCTTTTAAAAGTAATTCCATGGTATATCTTTCCGCAGAGTTATAAATCCTGGAGCTCAACGGTTTTGTAGCAAGGTGCGTGTATACGGCAGCCTTCTCAAAACTTCCCATCCCACTATGGTCAAATCCACACGCTGATACCAGTCTTCCCTGACTTCAATGAATAGAGCTGTAGCTCCTCTCAGCCACCACATAAATCACTCCTTAGCTACCACTCATTTCCCGCTACTCTTCCTCTGTATAAGCTGGTGGTCCCACATCCATCCTTTAATCCTTATGCTCCAGACCTCTTCCTGTTCTGGGCCACCCTGCAGTGTCCAGATGACCCATAACTAATTTTTTCCCCCCCAAAACCTTCCTAAATCCACGTCATCTATTCAGATTTCCTACTGAGTAAATGTAAATCAGTTAGAAACTCTGTTTAATACCCCAGGAAAATATCTACAAATATAAGAGATTAATTTAGACAAACTGCCATTTTAAAGTCTTCTAAGCTCTTACCTATATACAGAATGTTAGAAAATCATTGACTCAAAATCTCATAAAATAATTTTTCCCTCCTTTAACACCAGTGAGCATTTAAATGATGATCCCATTTTAAATGAGGATCCAGTTCCTTTAAACTTTACCCACAAATCAATGGGCATCTGGGCACCTATCTTTATTACAATACTTCTCTCAGATTATTGCCGTCTAGGCAATTTAATGGACATTAAACTGGCACTCAAGAGTCAGCTTAAAAAGGGTTGCAGAACACTCCCACCATCTGAATTCTTAATTTTAATACACAGATTTCAAGATAATGCAATAAAAGCTTGTTGTATTATATCAAAACAAAGTTCTCTTTTAGTCCTGAGAAAGACTAAAGGAGTTTTTCAATCTGCTCAATTTGCAATCATTTTAAAAGGTAACTTTCAGAATTTCTTTCTGAAATACATTTCTACTTTGTGAACATAATAGCTCCAAGGCACAAGCAAAAATATATTTTACCTCATCTGAATCCACTAACACTGGAAGAGCTCTGAAATAAAAGAAAAAAAAATTGACAATGTTATTAAAAGGCCAGTAGTATCTATAGAAGCGGAATACAAGCATATCCTATGATCCACCAATGCTCACTTTTGGAAAGACACAGCTGACAGAAATGAATACCTAGTATTGCCAACAGACACGGAGAAGAATAATCACAGCAGTCTTGTTCTTAACAGGCTCCAAATGGGTAACCTGGAATACTATACAGCCTAAAAAAAGAGAACTACTGAGGGATCAAATTTTAAAATCTGACACAAGTAATCTACAGTTACAGACATCAGTACAGCGGTAGCTTTGGGAGAGTGGGGTCATGACTTGGGAGGAAAACAAGATGGTTTTTAGGGTACTAGCAATGTTCCAGTTTTTGATCTGGGTGCTGGTTACAAGAGTGTGCTCATATTAAAAATTTATTGAGTTACATACTTATGTAGAACTTGTACACTTTCCAGAATGGGTGCTATACTTCAAAAATTTCAGTTCAAAAATTAACTGAGGACTTCCCTGGTGGTGCAGTGGTTAAGAATCTGCCTGTCAATGCAGGGGACACAGGTTCAAGCCCTGGTCCGGAAAGATCCCACATGCCGTGGAACAACTAATCCTGTGTACCACGACTACTGAAGCCTGTGTGCCTAGAGCCCGTGCTCCGCAACAAGAGAAGCCACAGCAGTGAGAAGCCCATGCACCAAAACGAAGAGTAGCCCCCGCTCACCACAATCAGAGAAAGCGTATGTGTAGCAACAAAGACCCAATGCAGTCATAAATAAATAAATAAATAAGAATTTAAAAAAATTAACTGAAATATGAAAATAATTATAATTTCAAAATGGAAACAACAAAAAAGATAAAGCAAGACTGCCAATTCTAGAGGCTAATACGTTGGAAGAATATCAAGCACTAAACCACTGTGAACGAATAATTCCAAACACAATGGGCATCCAGTTACATCTTTACTTTTCAAGCCCCTGCTATTGTGTATTGTGAACAGCTGGACAAATATCTTGACTAGTGATGTGCTAATTTGAAAACCCACGTGTCATGTGCTTGTGTGAGAACTTAAGAGGGATGAATAGGCTTGACTATAGTCATTATTTCACTATGTACATCAAATCATCATGTAGTACACCTTAAATAAACAAAATTTTAATTAAAATATATACCTATTTTTAAAAAGATGGATGAATGAACATATTATGAAAGGTGGTATCAAGCATTTGTTTAATCCTATGTCACTGTTACCACTGACTGGACATAAACCAGCGAAGGATACTGAAGACAGAAAAAGTTATACAACAGAACTTCTGTTCAGGAAAGATCATACGGATAAAAAGACAACTGCAGAGCCTCAATGTGTGATGAAGCACTGAGAGGGAGGGCCCAAAGGCAGGGTCTACGTGCCAAGGTCACAACGTGAAAGTCACATCAATGTACAATCCAGAGGATGCCACTAACAGTGCAGCCCACAGTAGAGACGGAAGAAAGAGAAGGGGGGGCCTCACTAGCTATGAGAAAGGAGCCAACTTAGATGGCTCAGAATAATACTATTAAGGGAAATCCAAAGGGAAAGATTGCTTTAGGGAAAGATGATCCAGAAACTTGGGGGCCCAGAAGACAGCTTAGCACCTTACTTAGAGATAAACACTAGCAATCTCCAAAACGGTTCTTTTTGTGAGGTAAATGACTATTTAAAACTTATTAAGATGGATTAAATGCACTGAAGACGAAGGTAACTATGCTAAGCTGAACTTTCTCGTTTATCAGGGATACGGAAAAGCCTTAACGAATACCATATGAATATCACATAACACACCAGATCACACCAGATCACATTCATGATCTCTTTAAATTGTCCTATGGCTTGCAAAATTCTTGTTCCATTTCTATAGATGTATAAAAAAGGGTTTACCTATATATGAAGTCCAGTTTCTAAACTTCCTACGTAAATTGCACATGAATTTTGGGTAGCACTGTGCTAAACTTCTTGTGTTAAAGTTTTCAGAGTAGACACACAGGTTCCTAAGAACCTAAAATGCTGGAAGCTATCTTGGATTATACACTTCATTTCACATAAATGGTTCATGAGAACATAAAATAAGACATTTTAGTCTTTTATATTCCAGAGGAATTTTTGTAACCAGGCAGACATTCTATTTACAAAAAGAAATTGTAGACAGTGATGACTCTCTAAGACAGAAAGAGAACTGCCCAGAAGCCTTATTGCTTTCCACCAAGAAGTGGGGGCACAGTATGGGGTTAGTCTACTCGGGTGATTTCCTTCTAAAGTACTTAGTAGTGAATTTCCAAATCTGGAAGATAATGGTTGCCACTAATCTGGATCTCTCCACACACCCTTGCTCAAAACACTGTGAAATCCCTAAGGATTGCAAACGAAACCACACACAACTCACAGTCTTCAGCATAACCAGGAGGACACCTGAAATTACATTTAAATAGAGAAATAAATGCCAACACCAACACATTCCCTGATGTCACTGCAAGCTCAAGAGTACTGAGAGTGGGGAAAGAGAGGTTTGAGAGATTGAAAGAGCAGAGGGGAAGGAGGATTCAGACAAAATAGAGACAAAATCAACTTCTTCAAGAAAAATCAATACTAAGTTCCTAAATACTAACTAAAGGCCAGTGACTTGGTAGTTCACAATATCTGCTACATGGAAGGGGCTTAAATTGAATGGAACCAAAAGTAGCAGCCTTGAAAAATCATGGTTTTCAGGGGAGAATCAGATATGTAGAGGAGTGGTACCCTCAGAGCTACAACAGTACCGTGAATGAAAAGAAAGAAGTACAAAGGGAAAAATTAAAGATCTTGCAGCAATAAAAGAAAAATAAGACACCACCAACCTCCCTCTCTCCATATCTCCATCCCATCAACATTATCCACAAATAAAACTATAATTTATGAAACTTATGGAAGAAAGCACTCAAACTAGGAACCCTCACTATCAAATGCCAAGGAATAGGAAAAACACACAGACCAATTCCATATGATGGTGCAGGAAGGAAAAAAGAAGGAGAGCGAAAATCAAAACGTTTTACGGTAAAGGAAAACTACAGCTATAACACAACACTTCAAATTAGATGAAATAAGTTAAAAAGAATATGTGGTGATATTAAAAACTACAATAAGAAATTTTAAAACCGACAGCAAAAATGGATAAAAACAAAAGAGAAAGAAATTCAAAGAGTCAAACTCTGGAAAATAAAGAAAAAGTCAAAATCATCCCAGTAATGAAGAAAAATATTACAAGGTACCCAAGGGAGAACAAATTTAAATAAAAATGTAATATGCGGCAAGAAAACTACTATGAGAATGAAAATGATATAAAGAGAGAAGTAAAAAGGATTACAGAAAAACTAGTAAAAAAATGGAAGATAGCAGGCAAAGGTGGAAAGAAGTCAGATGATTCCTCCCACGAAAACATCTACAAAACACGGAAAAAATATTAAAAACAAGTAAAGGCACTGGAAAATGACCAAAGGGAGTGTGGATATGAATACAAGTAGCTCAACAAATTCCAAGAATACTCAAAAAGAAAACCACACCTACGCACATCATACACACACCGTGGAAAGTCAAATGTAAAGAAGAAAATCTGAAAAGCAGCAAAAAATAAATGACACTTTATACTACAGCCTAAATTTTAGATTCAAACTTTAACAGAGGATATTTACACATCTGTGAATGAAGAGGGAATATTTTCCTCCACCCACTTCAAATCTTCATCCTGTAGAAATAAATATTTACATATTAGCATCTGCTTAATAATGCCTGAAAGCAGAATTTTTAAATATAACGTATATATAATTTAAGCATTTAAATTCAAATGCATGACATTCTTTTAATTTCTATATAGCCTAAGAAGTTGACACTTATGCTACACAGAAATTATGTCAGTATTTTCTTAAACAGTCAAACAAATAATTGGATTTTGGATTTTTGTACTTCTTTGGTTCTGGTTAGATGCACAAGTGTTATTTTTTGTCTTGAAGAACCACAGTAAAATACAAAGAGTTGATTTATAAGATAGAAAACAGCATGAATATTGATTTGTATTGATTTTTTGCTCCCAGCATTCATTATGCCTCCTAATTTGTTTATTTCATATCATGAGTTCATAATTTTTCAACAGAAAAAGATGATGGTACAGATATTCTAACTTTACAAAAGCCTATTTATTTCAATCACTTGTGTTAAACGCTCATCTTTCTGCAGGAGAAAAGAAAAGAAAAGCAGGTCTGCTGGGTATCTAAATTTTTTTTTCAACAGAAACTTGCTTATAGTTATCTCACTGGGAGTAAGAAAAATAAGAGGTATATTGAATATTTTGGTTTATAATGTAAAATAAATCAAAATGGCTACATGGTGTCCTCTCATTCTAGCATTAATTACATCTTGCTTACCTAGAAAGAGAAAGAATGCAACTGAGCCAGTACTAATAGGAACCCCAATTCTCTGAGTTAATCTCAGGTAGAAATCAGTCGAACAAGGACAGACAAGGTCCCCAACTTCCGATCAAGAGCTGACTACACAATTTAGAGAAATAAAAACATTTTCCCTTGTTATCTGTGCAAATACTGAGCTTTAAAATAAACTGAGACATAACCCTAAAATAAGAGGAAAATCTCTTAGCAAGCTGAAAGTTTAATAGTTTCTAACACCAGACAATTAAAACTGTTGTACTTTTTAAAGTTTAATTACCATAAAACTACTCAAGGAACACATTTTAAAGGATTATTAATTACCAAAAATAAAAATTAGAGAATTTACCAAATTCAACAAATGAAACTGTTTCATACACCATCTATCCTGTGAGAACTTAGGTGTGCACATAAATTTTTACACCTTATTAACCACAACATATGTAATTGTAAGAAAGCCAAATATAAAGCTCTATGATAGGCATTTCCATTTTGTTTAATTACTTTCATAATCACCACTTTCATGCATAAGTAATATGCATAAAATATTTAAAAACTCATCTCTAAAAAGAGTTAAAAGGTAAAAAAACAAAAAACAAAAAAACTCATCTCTACCCTATATTTTATCGTTTTATTCAAGCTTACATGGCTTAAAAGTCCTTTTCCAACAGATAACAAGTGTTATCTGAAACGGCTTCAAAAATCACTTAAAAATGCTGAAAAATTAAAACAAACTTTTACTATAACAAAGCTTCTCAGTCTTTTAACGTGCAAGTGAGTCATCTATGAAATTCTGTTAAAAAGCAGGTTCAGATTCAGAACATCTGGTGTTCACCTGAAATCTTGCGTTTCTAACAAGTTCCCGGGTGAGGTCCGTGCTGCTGGTGCAATGACAGCACACGAAAAGTGAGGGCTGACAGCAGCACAATTGTCAACTTAACCAGTATCACTACTTGGTAACATTTACGTTCATACAAAAAACCGAGTAAAAATGTTCTGCTGAAGGTCAGTGAATGTAACACTCATACAGATTTCTAAAGTATTAAAGACGGAGACTCTATTAAATATATACTATACTTACAAAATTATCAGAAGTGGCAGGTTTAGCTGTTCCATTGGAAACCGTTTTTGAGACTCTTAATTTTATTCCTTCAGCTGTAATGAAAAACATAGAAATACATAAATTATAAAATATTTTCCTTTGTAGTCTCACATTTAATAATCCTCTGTAAAGAGAATTAGGGACTTCCCTGGTGGTGCAGTGGTTAAGAATCCACCTGCCAATGCAGGGGACACGGGTTCAAGCTCTGCTCCAGGAAGATCCCACATGCCTCGGAGCAACTAAGCCTGTATGCCACAACTACTGAGCCTGTGCTCTAGAGCCCACATGCCACAACTACTGAAACCCGAGTGCCTAGAGCCCGTGCTCCACAACAAGAGAAGCCACCGCAATGAGAAGCCCGAACATCACAATGAAGAGTAGCCCCTGCTCTTCACAACTAGAGAAAGCCTGCATGCAGCAACGAAGACCCACCACAGCCAATAAATAATAAATAAATAATAAGTAAATAAATAAATTTATAAAATTAAAAAAAGAGAGAGAACTTAGTTGTTTAAAAAAAAAAAGAAAAGAATCTGCCTGTCAATGGAGGGGACACAGAGTTGATTCCTGGTCCAGGAAGGTCCCCCACATGCACCGCAAGTGGTCAACGAAGACCCAACGCAGCCAATAAATAAGGAAATAAATTTATTAAAAAAAAAAAAAAAAAGAGTTAATAGTGGAAGCTTTGGGCTGAGTGCTGGCTCTAACATACCATTTGGGAATGTAGGAGGGGCAGAAAAAGTCAAAAATGTCATCACTGTTTACAAAAACAACCAGGTTCTCAAGTTGCTAGTCTGAATTCCAGTTTTTGCGGAGGTTAAATAAACAAGCAAACATACATACATACATGCACACATTAGACAGTTTCAATACATTTTAAAGTTCATGGATCCAGGGACTTCACTAGTGGCACAGTGGTTAAGAATGAATCTGCCAATGCAGGGGACATGGGTTCGAGCCTTGGTCTGGGAAGATCCCACATGCCACGGTGCAACTAAGCCCATGAGCCACAACTACTGAGCCTGTGCTCCAGAGCCTGTAAGCCACAACTACTGAGCCCATGTGCTACAACTACTGAAGCCCACGCACCTAGAGACCATGCTCCACAACAAGAGAAGCCACCTCAATGAGAAGCCCATGCACCTCAATGAAGAGAAGCCCCCGCTCACCACAACTAGAGAAAGCCTGTGAGCAGCAACAAAGACCCAATGCAGCCAATAAATAAATTTATAAAAATAAATAAATAAAGTTCATGGATTTATGAATCTACAGGATTTAGGACATATTCAAGAATAGAACACATCTTTGGCTGTGCTTTCACTCCTCTGATGTATAAATTGTTAGAATGTGCTTACAGTATAAATAAAATAGGGAAGAAAAAGATTTCCTTTGTGTTTGACCAAGCCTCTTCTTTATGTCAGCAGGTTTAACAGAGGAGAGGTTAAGAGCATGAGACCTGAAACTAGACGGCCTCACTTGGAATTCTGGCTCTACCTATGTAACCTCGGGCAAAACAATCAACTTTCTGTGACTCAATGTCCCCGCCTATAAAATGGAATAATAATAATGTCTACCTCAGAGAATTCTGATGTGCATTAAACAAATCAGCATATATCAGGTACCTGAAATATAATGTCTATGTCCAATAAGTATTCACTTTTGTTACAACAATAATTTACAAAAAGTGCTTCCCCATAAACTAGGACAATTGGTACAGTATGATGAGATCAAGAGCATAAGAGGATATAATGAATGAAAATGAGAGTCCTCAACCTGAAAATGTTTTCATGGGGTATTTAAAATCTCAACATTTGAGATCCTTCCTTTAAAGGGGTAATATACTGATTTTTTTTGAGGTATAACATATAATAGAATACACAGATTTTAAGCGTACAGTCTGAAGAGATTTTTATCAACTCTTATGTAACTACCATCTCAATCAAGACATTTAACGTTTTTATCATCACAGAGGGCTCTTTAAATTCCTTTCTGGTCAATCCCAACCCGAGGAAGCAACCATTGCTTTGATTTACATAATCACCATAGTTTACTCCTGCCTGCTCTAGAACTTCATGTATAAAACCATAAGGACTCGATGTTCTTTTCCATTTGGCTACTTTCACTCAATATAAAGGTTTTGAGATTTATTCATGTTGCATACTGTTGGTTACTTTTGCTCACCATTGTATAAGTATACCACAATTACTTTATTCATTCACCTGTTGACAGACATTTAGGCCATTTCACAGTTTTGGGCTACTAAGAATCAAGCTGCTGTAAATGATAGTGTACCTAGTGTCTTTCTGGGGACATATGCTTTCATTTTCATTTTTGGGCAAATAGAGTGGAATGGCTGGGTTATATGGCAGGTATATGTTTAACTTTTTAAGAAACTGTCAAATTGCTTTCTTAAGACTTCTCTGGTAGTGTATGAGAGATTCAGCTGCTCTATATCCTCTTCAGCATTTCATGCTGTCACTTCTAAATTTTAACTATCCTAGGGGATGTGTGGTAGCATTTCACTCTGGTTTTAGTTTGGTTTCCCTGATGACCAATCTTATTGAGCACATTTTCATGTACTTAGTGGCCATTCTTTTGCCTTCTTTGGTGACGTGTCTATCCAAGTGTTCTATTTTTTTACAAATTGAGTCATTTTTTACTGATTTATAGGAATCCTTATATTTTGGATACAAGTCCTTTGTTAGATATATGTACTGAGAATGTTTTATCCCAGTCCAGAGCTGGCCTTTTCATTTTCTTGTTTCTCTTGATGAGCACAAGTTTTTAATTTTGGTGAAAGCTAATTTTCCAAACTTTTTATTTTATGGTAACTGTCTAACCCAAGGTCATGAAGATACCTTCCTGTTTACTTCTATAAGAGTTATAGTTTAGTCTTTTACATCTAGGTCTGTGATCTATCTTGAATTAATTATTGGTGATATACACGGCAGGAGTCTAAGTGATTTTTTCCATGTGTCTATCTAGCTGTTCTGCACTCTTTGTAGAAAATACTATCTTTTCCTTATATAAAGCCCTGCTGCCTCTGTCAAAAATCAATTGACAGGACTTCCTAGGTGGTGCAGTGGTTAAGAATCTGCCTGCCAATGCAGGGAACACTGGTTTGATCCCTGCTCCAGGAAGATCCTACATGCCACAGAGCAGCTAAGCCTGTGCGCCACAACTATTGAGACTGCGCTTTAGAGCCCGTGAGCCACAACTATTGAGCCCATGTGCTACAACTACTGAAGCCCATGCGCCTAGAGCCTGTGCTCTGCAACAAGGGAAGCCATGGCAATGAGGAGCCCACGCACCACAACGAAGAGTAGCCCCCACTCATCGCAACTAAAAGAAAGCCCGCGCACAGCAAAAAAGGACCCAACACAGCCAATAAAATAAATAAATTTATTAAAAAAAAAAATCAGTTGACAGATGAGGTTTCTAATCTGGAGCTAATTTAAATATTATATTTATTTTAAAAATGAAAGTTTTAGAAATCTCCTATTATATCAGAATCAATTTAGTGCTAGTAAAAGCCCATTCTTCAAAGTATTATTGCATTAATAAAATAATTTGAAGCAACAACAATAATAAAATCCACTGAACAATATGTGTGGATTTATTTCTGGCCTCTATTTTTTTTTTAAGTTGTCTGAAATTTTATTTTATTTACTTACTTTTTGGACTCTATTTTGATACATTGATGTATCCCTATCCTTATGCCAATACCACACTATCTTGATTAGTATAACTTGATATTTTCATCTTGAAATCAGTGTAAGTCCATTAATTTTATTTTATTTAGATATAATTCCCACAGCATAAAATGCATCATTTTGAAGTGTACAATTCAGCGGATTTTAGGACAGTCACAGAATTGTACAATCATCATCACTACTGATTTCAGAAGCTTTTCATCATCCCCTCGCCTCCAAAACTCCAAACCCATTAGCAGTCACTCCCAACTCACTCCTTCCAACCAGCCATTAATCTATTTTCTATCTCCATGGATTTACTTGTTCTGGACTTTTCATATAAATGGAATCATATAACATATGATCTTTTGTAATTGGCTTCTTTCACTTAGCATAACGTTTTCAAGATCTATGTTGTAACTACAAGAATGTTTAGGCTCTTTCAGATCTTTTGTATTTCCATATATATTTTAAAATCAACTTAACTGTTTTTTTAAAAATCCAGCCAGAATTACGATTGGGATTGTACTGGATCTACATATCAATTGGGGAAGTGATGGGTAATAATATTGAAAGTTACAATTCATAAACGTTAGAGCTCTGTATTTACTTATTCTATAATTTCTCGTTTTGTATTCTTCAGTGCAGTTTTGCACATTTTTTCCACTAAATTTGTTCCTAAATATTTTACTTTTTGAAGCTATTGTAAATAATATTTTAAATTTCATTTTTCAGTTATTTCCTGTTAGTATATAAAAAACAACTAATTTCTGTATTTGGCCATATATCCTATGACTGTTATATTATTCACTTATTAGTTCTACTATATTTTTTTCTTTTCTGTACACACTTTAGGATTTTCTACATGCTTAATCTTGCTGGGGAATTCCCTGGCAGTCCAGTGGTTAGGACTCCACACTTCCACTGCCGGGGCCCAGTTTCAATCCCTGGTCGGGGAACTAAGATCCCACAAGCCTCGCAGTGCAGCCAAAACCAAACCAAACCAAACCAAACACTGCTGTTTGCAAATAAAAACAGGTTTACTTCTTTCTTTCCATGCTTTTTGCCTTTTGTATTCTTTGGGTTGGTTTGTGTTTTGCCTTTCTGCACTGGCTAGGAACTTCTGCCTGATGTTGAGACAAAGTGGTGAGCAGACAACACTAATTATTAGAGAAATGCAAATCAAGACTACAATGGGGCATCACCTCACACCATTCAGAATAGGGCATCATCAGAATATCTACAAACAGTAAATGCTGGAGAGGGTGTGGAGGAAAGGAAACGCTCTTGCACTGTTGGTGGGAATGTAAATTGATACAGCCACTCTGGGGAACAGTATGGAGGTTCCTTCCAAAACTAAAAATAGAACTACCATATGACCCAGCAATCCCACTACTGAGCATATACCCAGAGAACACCATAATTCAAAAAGACACATGCACCCCAACATTCACTGCAGCACTATTTACAATAGCCAGGTCATGGAAGCAACCTAAATATCCATCAATAGATTAATGGATAAAGAAGATGTGTTACATATATACAATGGAATATTATTCAGCTGTAAAAAGGAACGAAATTCAGACATTTGTAGAAACATGGATGGACCTAGAGACTGTCATACAGAGTGAAGTGAGTCAGAAAGAGAAAAACAAATATCATATATTAACACATACATGAGGAATATAGAAAAATGGTACAAATCAACCAGTTTGCAAGGCAGAAATACAGACACAGATGCAGAGAGCAAACATATGGACACCAAGTGGGGAAAGCAGAGGGTGGGGGAGGGGGAGTGTTGAGGTGTGATGAATTGGGAGGTTGGGATTGCCATATATACATTACCAATAAGAAAAAAATAATCAAATTGTACACTTTATGCAGCTTATTGTATGTCAACTGTATCTCAATAACAGTTCTTAAAAATAAAAAAGTGGTTAGCAGATATTCTTGTACTTTGCTCCCAATCTTGGGAAGAAAGCATTCACTTTTTCACCATTAAGTATGATCTTAGCTGTAGAGTTTTTTCATACTATTCTGTAATTTGTTTGCTAAGTGGGTTTCTTTTTTAAAAAATCATGAATATGGTGCTGAATTCTGTGATATGTCTTTCTGCACCTACTGAAATAATTATGTCATTTTTCTTCCTTCCTCTTTAGATGAATTACACTGATTGATTTTCAAATGTTAAAACAGACTTGCAACCCTGGGATAAAGTCCACTTGACAATGATGGTCGTCCTTCATTATTCTTTCAGATTTTATTTACTAATATTTTAAAATATTTATTTATTTGGCTGCACCAGGTCTTAGTTGCAGCACGTGGGATCTTCATTGCAGTGAGTGGGATCTTTTTAGTTGCAGCACATGGGATGTTTAGTTGTGGCATGCAGGCTCTTAGCTGCCATATGCAGGATCTAGTTTCCTAACCAGGGATCAAACCTGGGCCACCTGCAATGGAAGCATGGATCTTAACCACTGGACCATCAGGGAGGTACCTACTAATATTTTTAAAGGAATTAAAAAAAATTTATTTCTTGGCCACACTGAGTGACATGTGGGATCTTACTTCCTGGCCAGGGATTGAACCTGTGCCCCTTGCAGTGAAAGCACGGAGTCTTAACCACTGGACCGCCAGGGAAGTCTGTTTAAAGCAATTTTAAGTCTTTATTCATGAGTGATATTGGTCTGTAACTTTTTCTTTTTTTGTCTTTGTTAGATTTTGCCATCGGAGTTGCGCTGGCCTTATAAAACAAGTTGGGAAGTATTCCTACCTCCACTATATTTTAAAGAGTTTGTGTAAGATTAGAATATTTCTTCCTTAAGTACTTGAAAGCATTCACTAGTGAAGCCAGCCATTTGGGTCTGGCACTTTATAGGAAGATTTTAAATTTCAAACCCAATTTCTTTAATAAATATAGGGCTATTCCAATTAGTAGCACAGGGTTAGAATTAAGATTAGGGTAGTTTCTTAAGTGCGTTTTTCAAGAAATTTGTTCATTTTACCCAAATGTCCCATTTGTCCATAATATACCCTTACTTATCCTTTCTTATGCTAGTAATGTCCTCCCTATCTTTCCAATGTTGGAAATTTGCCTTGATATATTTTACTTCTGGTTTAGATTATCTAGAGGTTAATCCATTTTTATTAATCTTTTCAAAGAAACTACTTTTGGCTTTGTTGATTTTCTCTATTTCCCCGTTTTCTATTTCATTGATGCAGACTAGACACTTAACTTTATTAAATCATTTCTTCTAATTACTCCAGGTTTAATTTGCCATTCTTTTTCTAGCTTCTCAAGATGGAAACATACTATAACTGACTTTATGTTTTTACATGCTTTCTTTTTTTTTTCTTGGTAATATAGGCATTTAAAGCTATTAGTTTTCCTCTAAGAATTGTTTAGCTGTATCCTATAAAATGTGACACGTTATGTCATTTAGTTTGAAATACTAATATTCTTTTAATCTATGAGTTACTTAAAAATGTATTGCTTCATTTCCAAACATTTGATTATTTTGTAGATATCTTATTGTTATGCACCTAATTTAACCATTGTGATCATAAACATACTCTATATAATTCAAATCCATTGAAATATATGCAGACTTTTTTTTTTTTAAGTTCTTTACTGGAATATAACTGCTTTACACTGTTGTGCCAGTTTTTATGCAGACATTTTTAAGGGCCACACATATGGTCTATCTTATCAATGTAGACTTGAACATTTATTCTTCAGTTGCTAAATGCAATGTTCTATAAATATCAATCAAATCAATTAGGTTGATGGTTTTATTCAACTCTAACTGTAACATCTGGGCCACCTCTAGATTGCTCTTACTGATCTTTCCCTCAACTATGAGTCACACTTTCCAGTTTCATCCCATGTCTAGTAATTTATCATTGTATTTTGGACTTTGAGAATGGTATCTTATAGACTGGATTCTCTTATCTTCCTCTGGGAATTACTGTGTTTTGTTCTAGCAGGCAATTCAAATTACTGCTAGATCACGCTGATCTTTTGGGGACATGCTTTTCGATTTTATTAGAGTTTATTTCTGTTTAGCTTTAGTCCTAGGGTAAATTTCAGTGGTCCTTGACTGTGGTCTTTACTTCTAAGGAGTGACCCTTCTGGGGTTTTCATGGAAAGCCCAAGGGGTTTACCCAAGTACTTTTAACTTGTTGAGACTTGAATTTCAAGCTCTGCAGTGGGAAGCTGCTGAAATTTCTGTTCCACGTCTTAGCCTAATAGCTATTGTTTCCCCTCTGGCCTCTTGGAGTCTCACTTTACACATGCCCAGTTCAGGCCTCAGATAAGACTAGAGAGACTTTATAGACTTTGGAATTTCCCCCTTTGTGGCTCTCTCTTTTCTGGATTTCCTCCTTCAATTTTCAGACATTCTTACAGCCCCAAATTTCACTCTCCAATTCCTTGCATCAGTAAGATAACACCTATCTACTTGAGCTCTAGACACTGTACTGTCTCATTGACTGGGCATGCACTCTAGACAAAAGCTCTATAAATGTGGAACTTATTAAGTGTGGCTCTCTTCTTTCATCAGTGAAATCTCCTCCAGTTACTGCCTGCTTTTCTTTGCTCTCCAGTGCCTTCAAAGAGTTAATTTTTAAAAATATTCTGTCCAGAACTTATTCTAGCTATCAGCAGGAAGATTAGTCCAAAACAATTCATTCCATCATTATCGGAGCCAGAACCAACACACTGAATTTTAATTTCTCTGCTGTGAATAAGTTTTTCAGGTTTCTTTTCTTAATAGAAAAGCCAGGGAAACGTGAAAGAATTAGTCGTAGGTGAGAATCTCATGAGAGGAGGTAAAAGGAAGTGTGGACACTGAAGACACACTGATTATGTTGCAAATTTTGCCGACTGGGTAGATTATAAAATTCTCACAGTAGAGAAACAAAAAAAATTGTGAAAAGGAATGTTACTAATAACACAAATCAAAATAAGAGGAAGTAAAAATGGAATAAAGATAAAATTACTCTTAACATGAGTTACATACTTACGTTGTCTTAACAAATGCTTTAATTACGGTGCTATGGTAAAATTAATAAAATGATAAGATGCTATGTGTAAATTAATAGAAAGACGAAAACAGCACTAAAACCATAATTAGAAATGCTTTGGGCATGATTAGGAAATTACAGATGGGCACAATTTTAAAGAGCAGGAAGAGGTGATACGAAGAAATTTAGCAATCGTCGTTAAGAACATGAATATTATTTAGGAGCTAAGCACAATATATACCAAATCATCCTTGTGGGAAAGTGTACCTACTTCAATACTTAGACATTAGGACTTCCCTGGGGGCTAGGTGGTTAAGAATCCGCCTTCCGGGAGACGAGACCAGAGGCCGAACTCGGGATCTGACAAGACGGCCAGGCTGCCCCGCAGGATTATCAAGGACACACAGCGTTTGCTGGCAGAAGCAGTTCCCGGCATTAAAGCAGAACCAGATGACAGCAATGCCCGTTATTTTCATGTGGTCATTGCCGGCCCTCAGGATTCCCCCTTTGAGGGAGGGACTTTTAAACTTGAACTATTCCTTCCAGAAGAATACCCAGTAGCAGCCCCTAAAGTACGTTTCATGACCAAAATTTATCATCCTAATGTAGATAAGTTGGGAAGAATATGTCTAGATATTCTGAAAGATGAGTGGTCCCCAGCACTGCAGATCCCCACAGTTCTGCTATCCATCCAGGCTTTGTTAAGTGCTCCCAATCCAGCTGATTCATAGCAAATGACGTAGCGGAGCAGTGGCAGACCAACGAAGCCCAAGCCATGGAAACAGCCAGAGTGGACTAGGCTATATGCCATGAATAATATTTAAATCGATCCGATCATCAAGTGTGCATCACTTCTCCTGTTCTGCCAAGACCTCTTCCTTTTTTGTTTGCGTTTAATGGACACAGTCTTAGAAACATTACAGAATAAAAGCCCAGACATCTTCAGTCCTTTGGTGATTAAACGCACATTAGCAAATCCATGTCTTGTCCTGATTCACTGCTGTAAAGCATGAGCAGAGGCTAGAAGTATCATCTGGATTGTTGCGAAACGTTTAAAAGCAGTGGCCCTTCTCTGCTTTTATTCATTTCCCCCATCATGGTTTAAGTATAAAGCACTGTGAATGAAGGCAGTTGGCAGGGTTAGCTGCAGGGGTGTAGGTGTTTTTCTTTATTTTATTTTATTTGTTTTTGGGTGGTGGGGGGAAGGTAGTTTCATTTTAATTTTATGGGCTCCTTTCCCCCTTTATATGGTGATCTAATTGCATTGGTTAAAAGCAGCTAAACAGTTCTTTAAAAAATATGCTCTCTAGCCAAGTCTAACTTTATTTAGATGCTGTATACGGACAAGTTTGATTGTTTGAACCAAAATGGGAACATTAAACAAACATCACGGAAGATGCCTTAGAGGACTGGGGCGGGGAGGGTGGGGGGGACTCGAGGTGGGGGGGAGTCAAGGAAGGGAGGGAATACGGGGATATGTGTATAAAAACAGATGATTGAACCTGGTGTACCCCCAAAAAAATAATTAAAAAAAATAAATAAATAAACAAACATCACAACCCTCATTAACAACATTGTGACTTTGCTGTCAAGTGTAGAATCCTCCCTTCAAGAAAAAGTTTGTGACCATTTTGTATGGACTGCCTGGGAACGTCTGTAAATCTTATGTTTTAGTAAAATAATTTTTGTTATTCTAAAAAGAAAAAAAAAATCCGCCTGCCAATGCAGGGGACACACATTCGAGCCCTGGTCCAGGAAGATCCCACATGCTGCACAGCAACTAAGCCCATGTGCCACAAATACTGAGCCTGTGCTCTACAGCCGTGAGCCACAACTACTGAGCCCACATGTCACAGCTACTGAAGCCCATGCATCTGCAGCCCAAGCTCCACAACAAAAGAAGCCACTGCAATGAGAAGCCCGCACACTGCAATGAAGAGTAGCCCCCACTTGCTGCAACTAGAGAAAGTCCGTGCGTAGCAACAAAGACCCAACACAGCCAATAAATAAATAAAAGTAAATAAAATAAAACAAAATAAAATAAAATACTTAGACATTAAGAGCAAAGATGTAACAAAAGCTCAAACTACATCAACAATCTTGAAAATTTCATTACGGACTTCTATGACTGTCTACCATAATAGAGGTTTCTGCAGATATAGTTTTAAAAATACTTTGCAGGAAAAGAAGTGTATCTGACCTTGCATCACAGGTAGAGGTACAATATTTCTTTGTTACAATATACACAATGGTCATTTAATAAGAAAATATATGACTCACTTATATTTTCAGATGTTACCATGAATTCTTCAATTTCATCATCAGAATCATCTATTAAGGGCATGAAGGCATATCTAAATCAAAAACAAGGAGTAGTTTTACTAGTGTGTTTAAACCCGTTCAATTTTCAGTTTACATCTAAAAGAGTCAGTGCATACTTTTTAAATATATATACATTTAAAAAGTTTCCCATAAACTGAAATGATAAAAATTTAATTATTTTACTCTCAAATCAGCAAAGGTTACTGTGAAGAAATTGTGGAACTGGGGTGCCCAAAACCGCTGGTAAAAACATAAATGGATCAAATCCCTCTAGAAGCAACTTTGCAATACAGGATGTTCAGGGAAGGGAATTTTCTGCTGTACTTTTTTCTCCATGTGAAGTTTACCTCCCTGACCACTATTTTTACTTATCCCCTAATGAAAAGAAATTGCTGACCTGATTGGTGAAAATAAAGCACACTGATTGAGACACATTTACTGGGTCCAAAAGCATTCAAAAAGCATTGCTGATTAAAAAAAAAAAAAAGCATTGTTGATAATAGCAAAAAATCTAGAAACAAAGTGTCTAATAATTAGGGACTGCTTATTATGCTACAATCACATCAGGGAATGCCAGACAGCCATTAAAAGTAACATGGCAGGTAACAGCAAGATCTTTGTTGATCCACCCCCTAGCATAATGGAAATAAAAACAAAAATAAATAAGTGGGACCTAATGAAACTTCAAAGCTTCTACACAGCAAAGGAAGCTATAAGCAAGACAAAAAGACAACCCTCAGAATGGGAGAAAATATTTGCAAACCAATCAAAAGACAAAGGTTTAATCTCCAAAATATATAAACAGTTTATCTAGCTCAGTATCAAAAAAACAAACAATCCAATTGAAAAGTGGGCAGAAGACCTAAATAGGCATTTCTCCAAAGAAGACATACGGTTGGCCAAGAAAGAGGCACATGAAAAGCTGCTCAACATCACTAATTATTATTAGAGAAACGCAAATCAAAATGACAATGAGGTATCACCTCCCACTGGTTAGAATGGACAGCATCAGAAAATCTACAAACAGTAAATGCTGGAGAGGGTGTGGAGAAAAGGGAACGCTCTTGCACTGTTGGTGGGAATGTAAATTGATACAGCCACGATGGAGAACAGTATGGAGGTTCCTTGCAAAACTAAAAACAGAACTACCATATGACCCAGCAATCCCACTGCTGGGCACATACCCAGAGAACACCATAATTCAAAAAGACACATGCACTCCAATGTTCATTGCAGCACTATTTACAATAGCCAGGACATGGAAGCAACCTAAATGTCCATCAACAGATGAATGGATAAAAAAGATGTGGTACACATATACAATGGAATATTACTCAGCTGTAAAAAGCAATGAAACTGGGACATTTGTAGAGACATGGATGGACCTAGAGACTGTCATACAGAGTGAAGTGAGTCAGAAAGAGAAAAACAAATATCATATATTAACACATATATGTGGACTACAGAAAAATAGTACAAATCAACCGGTTTCCAAGGCAGAAATGGAGACACAGATGTAGAGAACAAACATATGCACACCAAGTGGGGAAAGCAGCGAGGGTTCGGGGAGGAATGAATTGGGAGATTGGGATACCAAATTGTACACCCTAAAAATATGCAGTTTATTTTTAAAATAAATAAAAAATTAAAAAAAAATAAAAAAATTAAAGTAATATGGCAGGGCTTCCTAGGTGGCGGAGTGGTTAAGACTCTACCTGCTAATGCATGGGACACAGGTTCGATCCCTGCTCCAGGAAGATGCCACATGCTGCAGAGCAACTAAGCCCGTGCGCCACAACTATTGAGCCTGTGCTTTAGAGCCTGTGAGCCACAACTATTGAGCCCATGTGCTGCAACTACTGAAGTTCACGTGCCTAGAGCCTGTGCTCCGCAACAAGAGAAGCCATGGCAATGAGGAGCCTGCACACCACAACAAAGAGTAGCCCCCACTTACCACAACTAAAAGAAAGCCCGCACACAGCAAAAAAGACCCAACACAGCCAATAAAATAAATAAATAAATAAATTATTAAAAAAAGGTAATATGGCAGATCTATACCAGATGATAAGGAAAGCAACATTTTAAATAGGAAAGTGCAGAACAGTGTATATAGGTATGTATGTATTATCATTGTTGTATCATTTCTTAATCGTTTTTAATAAAAAAATTGTATTGATATCTACTTGATTTGCATGTTGTTATATAATTTTAAAGAGAGAGAGAGAGAGAAAAACACACACACGAGTATATACTTTTTCATTTTTTCCTAAGAGGAAGACACTTAGCACTTTCCATGGGGAAGAGAAATGAGGCAGGGGAAGGTGTGAGGCTCCCTGTCACATGTGGTCTAAAGTACAACTTTCCAAACTTCTCATTTAAGCCCTTCACACAATTTTGCTCCCACCTTTCCTTTCCCGTTTTATGTTCCTCCAATGTAAGAGTAGTAACCAAACTGCATGCCTCGCTAGCTTCCAATGTACGTCATGGCCGTTCTCGCTGCCCCTGGGAAACAGGCACTCTTTCCCAGGTCAGCCACTGTCCTAGTCCTTTCCTGAAAGCCTAACATAAACGCTGCCTTTCCACAGTCCCCTCTTCCACCTCCCTGCTGGGCTTAAACATCTCTTATTTCACTGTCTTGCTTTTGTTACCTTTGTCTCCCAACTTGACTGTATGCACACTCTTTAACAGCAAGGACTACCTCCCCAGTTTCTACAAAGGCTGTTTTAACAATGCAGCAGATGATGAACAAATCCTTGCAAACTTGAACTTTCCTGTGTTAGGTACCTCTGATTATTTGCTGATGGTCTCCACAAAAACATTATTACAATAAGGATAAGTGAAAAAAGGAAGCTCCAAAACGCATCATCAACCCAGCGTTCCATCCAATCCTATAATAATAATTCAAAGAGGAGAAGTTAATTTTCTGCGAAACATACAGATTTCCCTTTCAAATAGTATATAATGACAAGTACTAATGAAATCTTCCCAACCAGTAAGTCTTCCAAATAAATAAGCACACTTTTTTTAAGAAACGTAAAAAACTAAGCAACGCTACCTCTATAGAATCAACATTAATGCTGACTTCAGCATTATAACCAATCCGATGAATAAAATCCTAACAAATTCTGTAGTATCATAAAAAGAATTAGAGTTTAAAAGGGCTTCAGAGGTCAATTAATTTATTTTCTAGACAAGAACAGTTTCTTCTCTTACTAAGTAGAGAAGAAACGGCAGGAGAAGTCCAGGGTTTTCAGAGGGCTCTTTATAACTATTTACATGGAACTAAAGTCTATTTCCAAATCAAGAAACCCCCAAGAGGGCCTTTTATAGTTTAAATCTGAGAAATGTATCTTCTTCTAACTAGAGAATCCATGGAGAGCATCTCCTAAATGCTGATAACCAGTATGAACTATCCTAGAAACACATCAGGCTTAAGGTTTCCTGTCCCAGGTAGATACAAAACAACCCAATTACACCCTGTGCTGGAAGAAAAAGACTTCCTGTCACCTTCAATTATACAGAGAGAGGATTCCTTTTCAAAATATACAAAAAGAAGTTGCGAAAAGCGCATAATTGGAAAAGGAGATTTAGGAAGAACTTTTTCAGACTCATGTAAAGGAGGCAAATGTTTTCATAATTCTACACAAAATAATTCCAAGTAAACAGAAAATCTCCACTAAAAACGATCTCTGTCTACAAACACAAACTAAGTTCTTCCAACTTCCACAAAATAAAATCATATAATTAAAAATGAAAATTGTTTAAATAGGAAGATTATACTTACTGATTGACATTTTGCAATTCTAAATGTCTTAGTAGTCCACACCATAAATACTACAGATGCTGAAATACACCAAAAAAAGTCAACCTTTGAAGGAACATGCAATACTAAAATAACTTATTATAAAAGAAAAATTAGATAGCTTACCCAGTATGGCAAAGATCAGGGTATTTGTAAAGTGCCTGTATAAAGAAAATTTCACTATGTTCTTTCTTAGCCTTAGAGTCTTCATGGTTTGTGCCAAACTTATAAAAATGTGAAAAAAGTTAAGGAAAAACATTTTAAATACTAATACATAGTTAAGATAAAAAGCAAACTAAGAATTTTCTGCTCCATTTCCAAAATTAGTAATGCTACATATAGTTCCTATAATTTAAAACTAGTAAAAACACCGAAAATGTTATCTTATTCAATACTGTATAATCGTGATACTAATTTTATCACAGATTTTGCTTTACAATTTACCACTGTCTAAATTAAGTAAACAAACTTCAAGGGAAAAAAACATAAGCAAGAAGACCTATGCTGAACTCCTTCAATGCCAAGTTCTCGAAACACAGGACAGAACAGGACACACACTAAGTGCCAAGTGCCCCTTAGGCCAGACACTCTTTACAGATCCCATTATGACCTGCCATCTGGCTTGTGCTTTTCTGTCTACATTTCTTTGTCATTTCTAGTCTTTTCTCATTTTATCCTCCAATGACCATAATCGAGATGTTAAGTCATCTATCAATTTCATTTTATAAATTTAAAACACTGAAATATGTTACATACAACAAATCTGGACCTAGGTAAGGACAGACTTTATTCGAGATTATTGCAATAGGGAGAATGTTCCGACTATAAGGTCTGCGAGAGTCCCAAAGACCAAGCAGGGAAGGGCTTTGCCTTTATAGGGAGAAGTCAATAGGTCTTGAGAGCAGCAGGCGTGGGAAGTGGGTGGCCTGACAGACAGTTGCTCAGGAAATGACTTTCCTTGAGGTCTGCAGGTTCTCAGGAGGGGCCAGGAAGGAGGGCTGCGGGTGGATGAAAGCTCAGGGACCCAGGGAAGGAGAAAGCTTAATTTTGTCCAGTCTGGTAGTTTGTCCAGATTGGTCAGGGGGTACATGGGTCTCTGTCTGGCCTTGTCATAAGTAAACAAGGGGGCACCTGGGAGTCTCATCAAAGTCCTATGGGGAAAGGCAGCTGTTTGTGTTGATGGTGAGCCTTTTCCCGGAACATGAAAGGGTGGAGGCTGTCTTAACCACAGCTGTTTTCCCAGAGCACAGGGCTCAGGTCAAGTGCGACACTGTCAGGTACGAAGAGGCAGAAAGAGGCTTGTCCACTGGCCCCTCGGCAGTGAAGCTGCGCTCAAGCCAGAGCTCTGTAAACAGGAGCTGCTTCCCCTGCAGCCCCCACCAAGCCCTGGTCCAGAGGCGCCACACTCTGAACATACGTAACAGAGTTGAGCAAAGGAATGGAAGTGGCATATTTTGGATTTCGGCCTCCTCTTTGAATGCCAAATACTTCATTAATCAAAAACTTCACTCTAGTACTACAACTACTGAAGCTGCTTTTCAATCTTTCTAAATGACCAGTAAGCGGCAACAGAAGATCAATTCCTAAAATAACACAATTCAACCAATTAGGCCTACTGTCAGAACTTACAGAAATGCAACTACACTTTATCTGATAAACCTGATCAGGACCCAGTACTTTTAGAGCAGTCACGAAAGCACACAGGCCCCATCACCCTGACGTGAGAATCGCCTTGAGCCTGCTGCTGCGCTCGGAAAAGGATATCCACCAGCACAAGCCAGAGTCGAGAAGAGACAGAGGGAGGCTGGCCAGAAGCACAAGATCGGAATCATTTGCCTGCAGCAAAACAGCAAGAAAAGTAAAACAAGCAAGCAGGAAAAAAGAGGCGGGAGGCTATGGCTTTTGGTGTTTTCAGGCTATTTTTTCTATTACTGTAGAATTAGATGCTTAGAGGAGGAGCTAGATTAGCTTCATCAAAGGTGAAGAAAGCAGGGTCATTACCCTGCTTAGCAAGTATCAATTCTATAAGGATGTAGTCCTGCTTCTTTGCTTGTCATTGGTAATCATTTAGGAAATTCACTGCCTTTTTGTGCAGAGGAAGCAGACTTTTCATCTGAGGGATGAAAATTACCAAACAGCAACCTACAAGCAAAGGTCAGACATCCAGGTTGAAGCAGAAATGGATACTACTAAACTTCCTTTCTCTCACCACGAAATACTAACCAACTTTAATTTCTGGGTTTCTTTATGACTTTCATCTCAAACATGTTTAGTAAAAACATGAATAAGTAAGCAAGCTAAATCGTTCCCCTTATTTTCCTTATCTCCCTGTCCCAATCTAGCTCAGTATATGCTGGACCAAAGCCAATGCTGTCCATAAAGGCGGTAAATTACCCTCATTCAAATCCAGATGGAATTAGGGCCTTTACAGCCGCTTTTCTCTGGAATTTTCTGCCAAGTTGCATTGCTATGTATTTTTCCCAATGAACCACCTTGTAGATGATTAAGAACAAGAATTCTTTGAAATACACATCTGTAAGTTACCAGGAGAAAAGATAATACAGATTTTTAAAATATAAAGTCTACACACGCTCCCTAACCTGTTAAAGGCTCTAAGCATATACAAGTTTAGAAATAAGACGACTGCAAACTGAACAGATAGCATAAGCTCATTTTCTAAACCCACAAAATGACAGAAGAGAACACATGAAGATTAGAAACGGTAATGCTGAGCCCAGGAGCTAGTTTCCCTCCCCTGCAATTCTGCTGGTCCAGCTCCCAGGATGTTCACATCGCCTGCCCCTCCTCCTCACGTAGGTGAGAATCCCTAACAAGCGATGAGGCTGGCTGTGGCAGAGCGGGCCCCACGCGGGCAATGAGCACTCAGAGCTGGAACCCTGCTCACTTGCAAAACTGAGGAACGGACTTCACCTTTTTTAACAAATGAATGACTCCACATGGCTTTTTTTTTTAGTGTAGGAAATATGAAAAATTACACTAGAGTAAGATATTTATATGACTCAGAAAAGATCAGATTTATGTAACCATAATTTTATTCAATACACTTGGATTCTCAACTGGTAGCTCTCAACCAGTAGAATCCAGACTTTAAGCAAGTTTGGTCAGAAATAACTCTTTAAATCAGGTATTATCCCTGAATAGACACCCCTCAAACACTAGGGGCTACCTGGACCTAATTTAGGAGGTCTGTAAATGCTCCATTGTACGAAAAACTTCTCATGTGAAGTGTGTTTATATACAACCTGTCAAGAGGCTCCACAGCTTTCATTAGATTTGCAAAGACACCTCTGCTAGCAAAACCCAAACAAGGTTAAGAACCACTGCTTTCGAGAATAAAAATAAATTAAAAGATTCCTGTTTTGTTTTTAACTTGGAAGCATATCAAGAATTCACAAACAGGGCATTTAAAAAATAGATAGACCAGGTTTAGGAAAACAACCCACAGGTGACTCAGAAAATCCTACAAACAGTGTTACATCCATCAGTGCACCTGCAGAAAGGGACAGCTTCCTGTAGAGAAGGGACACAGGCCCTCCCTGTACGAGACAAAGATGAGAACATGGAAAGAAACACAAGGAAAACAAAAGCACATTTAATGTTAAAAACTGAAAGGCAATTATCAAAGATGACAGAAACAAAAAGAACTTTGTAAAAATAAAAGCTGTAAGAATTTCAAAGAGGACATAAATGTCGAAGAAACAGATAAAAATAATGTTCTGGACCTGCAGAACCCTGATTCTGCTCTGACCAGGTCATAGTTTCTCTAGAATCCCTCCCACGTCAGAGGGCCTGGCCCTGCCTTGGAGAGGAAAACGGTGGAAGTGCCCAGACTCCACCAGAGTCACTGAGTCCGTGGGGAGGAGCCTCGGGGATTGGTTAAACACTGTCTCTGAAACGTCTGCTGTGCTATGGCCTCTGGCCTGCCACCTCCACTGAACCCTCTCTCCTGCCGCTCCGCTGTGACCTCTTGAATGAACCAGGCGGGCAGGTGTGCCTCACAAACTTCTCTCTGCAGCACGAGCCACTGCTGAGCACCCCTCCTTAGCAAAGCTCTCCCAGCCTCCACCCCAGGACCATCTCCCCTGGTGTTCCTTCCATGCACGTTTCCACCCCACAAGGTACTATCCTGACTCCCATTCTCTTGCTGGTCTACCAGTACTTCTTGGGTTGCTTCTGTGGCTGCGACCTTCTCCCACCTTCATCACCAGCTCTGACTCCTCTCGCAAACCCAGGCTGGGATTTCCAACTCTCTTCTTCACACTAATGCCCTGGGCAGCTCAAGCCTCATCCACTGTGGTCTCTCAGCTGTGTTTACCGCCCTGAGAATGGCAACACTGGCCCAGCCACCCAAATGAGATGTGCACGCCTTTCTGGGAGCCCTCTGTCCCTTTCCCCACCCATTTCTAGTCAGTCTATATCACTGGGAGCTGTTATTCCATTTCCTCTGCCCTATTTCTAACCCTCACCATCCCTCTTTTGCACCACTGCAAATGACTCCTTAACTAGACTTCCCGGCTCTAGACTCTGCTTTCTAAGGCATTTTTTTAATGCCATCCTTGACTTCCTTCTTACAGATTTCATCACATCATTCACCTGTGCAGCTTCAACTTCTCTAAACTCCTGAGCATGTCATTCTATCTTTCCTTTCTGGGCCCACCTTCCAGGATTCTCCCACACATGTTACCTACAGACAAGCTACTCTGAGACATTCTGCCACTGTCCCTGTATTTTCATGCTTCCAACTATCTGGGCCCCTTAAATCTTCCCAGATTGCTTTCCCCTCCGTTCTTTTCCTAGTTAAACCCCCATCTGTCCACTCAGTCTCAATTTAACTGTCACCGTCTCCCTGAAGTCATCCCTGATTTCCGCCCTGGGATGAATTTCTCCTTCCTCTGTTGGCACAGGGCCCCTCTACACTGGCTTCTACTATCGCTGCGTTGCTCCCAGCTATGCACTTGTCTCCCTTGCCAGATCGCCCAATATGTGTGTTGAAGTTTGCTGAACTAATAGAAAAAAATAAGGAAATTTTTTGGTCGAGGAATCATTTACTTTTTCACCTTCAACTAAACTCCTATCTACGTAATAATACATATATATATATATTGAGGTAACTATACACAGAGAGGTAAAAATAATGCATAAATATATTTCTATTATTATTACAAATTAAAAATAACCTGATTTTAATGATACAACAAACTATTTTAGGACACAGTAAAGGATATGAACCATACAAAAATGGAGTCAATAACTGCTAAAATAATGTCACCAAAAACAACCGCTAAATGGTTAGAACCCTGAAAGACAAAAGTAGGGAAAAAATCTGAATGTAAAAGTTTCACTGTATTAGAATTATCATCTGGTGAAGAAAAAATTTATCTCAACTCATCGTTTTATAAAAGGCCACATAAAAAATTTTACTGCTTAACAGAATTGTGTTTGAGCACATGGCAGCTGTTTTGGCAGCAACAAATGTTAGTTTGTCATCAACTTGTCCCATGATGACGTAAGACTGTATTATAAAGTGGCAAATAAAACACAGCACGTCCCACCCCTCAGGTCAACGATTTCAATCTCTGCCCTCTCCACATCAAACCTGCAGCCACGGCTCCTAAAGAAACAGACTCCTCATCCTCCCCATGCTTGTGAAAGGACACGAGAAAAGTAAAATCAGGAAAAGGAACTGTGTGGAAGGTATAAACAAACCACAGGTTGGATGCACTCTGCATTCAGGAGCTGACAGAGAATCACACCCATCAGCTCTTGAGTAGAGCTGTGTCTGTTGCATCTAAGATGTGGACTAAACTAAAAATTTAAAGAAATGCAATGTAATCTATACATGGATGTTTATTCTATTTTCTTTCTAGCAAAGATGAGTTTTCTGTGAATTATATAAGTAAATGCAAAGTTCTTCATTATTATGTAAAGGCAAAATTAAATGCACCTTTCAAGGAGTCAAAGATGAAAAGAACAGGTGTATCTAACACAGAATACACGTGTGCCAAAGACACAGGAAGAAGAGTGAGGCTCTCAACATTACTGGACAAATGTACTGCCTTAAGGGTCAGATCAACCTATGTGGAGTAAACGTATGTGGCAACATACAGATTATTCACTCTGTGCCCAGGGATCTGAGTTACACATCTAAGCCAAAGGATGTTCTGAGTAAAAATTACAAGGTTCTCTGAATCAGGTAAAAATATAATAAGCTTCTTAATCACTCAGTCGTCAGCCATATTATTAAGGAAAGCTGAGAGCTAGAAAGCTAGGGGTCTTCACAGATACAAACATGCGCTCTCCTCCAGAGGAAAGCACTGCTGCCCACACTGCCAGAGCCGTTTCTCCCTAGAACACTACCTCCTCCTGGTTCCCCCAAGAGGGAAGTCTGCTGAATTCCCCACATACTGAGCCCACAAGAGTCAGGGAAAACTTACAATCACAGGAGACTTGAAAGAGTGATGACACATATTGTCTATGTGTGTAAAAGGTAAAATTAACTTTCTGACACTAACACAGGTTTAAACCAAGGGTTAGGGAAGGAATGAACGTGTTCAGGCTGCACAGATGACAAAGATGAATGTCTTCATAAAGAACAACCACGAACATTTTTGAGACGGAGCTAATTCTTAGGATGACGTCAGCTGGTGCCTTCATAATCTTAGCATTTTAAAAAGTGCTCTGTTTAGCCTTTTACTTTCAGGACGCATTAAAAAAGGGAAATAGTCCTCAGGGGGGAAAACCTCAAATTGGGCCTTTTTCACAAATTTCCTATCTTTAAAAACTCATCTCAGGAGATGCAAAGTAAAATCATATTTCACAGCAGTGACAAAAAAAATGCGAGTGGAATGATGTCGTTTTTTACCCCAATGACTCTCATCACGCCTTCAATGGCCGCAAAAATAAAGTAAAGAATCCCCAGTCCGACGACCCGGTGCATGACAGTTCCCAGACGAGGCCTGGAACAAGGAGGAGGAAACAGAAAAAAAGGAAAGAAAAAGCAAGGTAAGTAAAACGCATCTGACTTCGGTAACTGGCCCCATTTCCAACACCAGGGAAGTCACTATCTAATCACGTCAGTCTGCTCCTGTATCAGAGGTACTTTGTTTTAGGAAATAGCCTTATTTCCTGGGAGCAAGGCAGAAGCAGGCTCAGGGAAATCCGGCCTCCTTGTCTAGGACTTGAAGCTGTACTGATGCCTATGAAGCAACACTTTTGAGGCCAGAGGACTCTGCTGCTGAAATCCAAGCAATATAATTAACATAACCCAGGTCCTATGTCTATAGAATGGACAAGAAGATTGATGAAACCTAGGAAATAAGTGACAACTTCTAAGTGTCACCGGCAGAAATAATCATTTAATTCTTTCACTAACATAAATTGTAAACCATTCTGAGATGTGTTTTGTCAAAGATAAGCCACTGATTCTATGACTTGGGCAGAGAAAGAGTGGAATGTCAGGAGATGGAATCCCACCACCTTCCTCTCTCAATACCCCCAAATGAGAGTTTTCAGCTTTCATTCTTCGAATTGAAAAGAATTAAAATAACAGTTTTGATTCTTTAAAAGTATAAATGAATTAGGAACATGCAAAGATGATGATTTTTGTGATTAGTAATTTGAAAATAGAACTGAAATTAGTTCCCCGACTAGGGATCGAACCCCGGCCCTGGCACTGAAAGCACTGAGTCCTACGCACTGGACTGCCTTGGAATTCGCGAAATTTCAGTTCTGTCATTTTAATTCCTTTCAATTCGAAGAATGAAAACTGAAGTGAGAAAACAGCCAAGATCAGCTAAGATCGATGCAAGGAGGGAGGTATGAGGAGAGAGACGGGGTAAGTGGTCTTCCGCGGAGGGAAGACTCAGAACAGAAAGGACCAAGGGACAGAGAACTGCCAGCAGCACTAAATTCATGGGAACTTCAAGTTCAGGGTCATGAAGTGAAATGGCAGCGGGGCGGGGTGTTCTTTTCAGGTGGACTCTGCTGCCCCACATGAGCCTGTGTAGATAAAGAGCTGGACTTATCAAGGGAGGCAGACAAAGGAAAAGATGGAGGGCCTCGGGGGTGGCAGGGTGTTCAGTGCCCTGCCGGGTCGTGGAAGATGCTGGGATCAATAGGCCGGCGGCCACACCAGGGACCAAGAGTGAAAGAAACCACCTTCCAATGCAGGGGACGTGGGTTCAATCCCTGGTCGGGAAATTAAGATCCCACATGTAGCGGGGCAACTAAGCCTGTGCACTGCAAGTACTGAGCCTTCGCGCCTCAACTAGAGAGAGAAAACCCACATGCCACAACTAGAGAGAAGCCCGCGTGCTGCAACTAAGACCTGACACAGCCAAAAAATAAAGAAAATAAATTTAAAAAAATATATATATACACACACACATATATGTGTATATATAAAGACTGGGTTGCTTACATGTGCCACCATGAAGAAGGTGCAGTTACACACAATAATAAATAAATAATAATCAAGTCTAGGAAATGGCCGGGGACTCAGTAGTTGAGGGGAGGTGACAGGGAAGAGCAGCAGAGGTGAGGAGGTAAGGTCAGGTTTCCTAAAGGATCCTCACGCAGAGACTGAAGTCACAGGGAATCCTGACGACGAGGTGTTGAGGAGGAAGACGGGGAGGCAAAGGCTCAGAGAAGTGAGGCATGAGGGAGAACCTGGCAGCTCACAGGGGCCTGCAGTCAGAAGGGGGAGCTGTGGGCCAGTATGAGGACTCGAGCTTCTGGGAATCAGAGGGTCTCAGGGAACAGGCTCTTCTATGTTCACGCCCAGGGACTCAAAAGTAAGAGGGAGAGAAGGTCTCCTTGAGAGGGTCTTGAAAGCGGGTCCTCAGGTGACAGCCAGATTTCAGCCAGAAATTCCGCTGACTTGGCATTTCATCAGAGTGCTCTCTCCTACAATATCTCAAACACAGTCAGAACACCTAACTATGTTGTCTAGGAAACAGAAAATGGTCTGAACTTTAAGAATCATTTAAAATTTTCCATCATCCTTAAGGCTGATTATTCATCTAACTATAAAAAGTCACTGGAATTCAAATTCAGGATCTTTATTTGAGGAAAGTAGAAAACAACCAGTGCATGGAAATCCTTAAAAAACATGTCCTTGCATGTATTTCCCTCTGGGATCTGTGTTACGATACTAAGGGGTGTCTGGTTTCACAGAGATCACAGCAGAGATGGACGGGATCACAGGATGGAGACGCGGTGTCTTTTCCGCGCCCCGGTACTTACTTCACAATGCCGTATCCCAAGCTCACGATGATCACAAGGAGGCGAGCCAGTGTCCTCTTAATCGCAGATATCAACTCCGCAAAGATCAGCAAACCCTGGGCTGAGCGGGACGAAGGACAGTCATTCACTCTGGGTCCATCTGGATGCCTGCCGCCAAGAGTCTACACATGTACCGTGTACAGCTACGTCCTGACCTCAGACGAATTAGCCACAGTTAATTAAAGGTCATCTAATCCAAGTGATGTTTGAAACCTCAGTGCAAGGGATTCTGATCGGCTCAATGGGGCACGGGTTTCTCACGTCCACCGGAAATCTGTCTCCCTGAGCTCCCCTCTGTTCTTATTCTTGCCCTCAAGGCTACAAAAAGAATTATAGTCTTTTCCTGTCCTGTCAATATCTGAAAATCATAAAGTCCTCAAGAGCTCTCTTTTCTCCAGGTTGCCCTCGTCATTTACTCATTCATGCTCCTACCATGTGGCTATCACAGTAAAGATACATCATGGTCCCCGCCCTCGTGAAACCTGTACTCTGGTCGGGACGAGTAAATGGACAGAACTCAGCAAGTGCTGGAGGTAACACTGTACCTCCCAGGACTGTGATGAAAGTGACCCAATCCATGTGTGGCAGGAAAAGCTTCTCGGGGGAAGTGACAGCTACACCAGGGTTTGAAGGCTGAGTACGAGTTAACCGTTTGGGGAGGGAAAGGGGAAAGCAAAGGAAATGGCACACGCAGAGGCAAGGAGGAGAAAAGAGAAAGCAAAACATGCTGCAAGAAGTCAAAGTTCGGCATGTCTGCAGCGGAGCGTGCATCGAGGGCGGTCAAGAAAAGAGGCTGGGACAGAGGCAGGCCGCAATCACCTGGGGGGGGTAGGCCAGGCCACGAGTTGGGACTTGTTGCTAAGGGCAGCGGGAAGTCAGTGAAAGTAAACAAGGGAGTGAGAAAGGAACTAGTAAACTACAGCCCACAGGCTAAATCTGGCCCTACATCTATTCTGTAAGTAAAGTTTTATTGGGACACAACCATGTCCGTTTCTCTGTGGCAGTTTTCATGCTCCAATGGCAATAGTTGAGAAGTCGCAACAGAGACCACATGGCCGGCAAAGCCAAAACTACTGCGTGGACTTTGCAGGAAAAGCTTGCTGACCCTTGGAACAAAGTGGACAGCTTTATTTTATCAAGATTGCTCTACTTAATGGCTTGGAAAGGAATAGACTGTAGGCGAGGAGGCTATTCCGGAATCCAGCCAAGAGATGATGAGAGTGCTGGGGGGGAGGATGGGGAGGAGAAAGACATTCAGAAACCAGTGGTGAATCCACCTAATCATTATTCCCAGCTCACATTTCTCCATCTTCTTCACAAGAAACCACAAGAGACCTTGTCCATACCTTGAAGAAGTACAGATATACTAAGTTTATAACATTTGCCTAACTGCCAATCTAGAAGCACAAAACAAAGAAGTCAATTTATACGACCCATTCTTAGCGTACCTTGGTTGCGTCCTAACACTCACTGCTTCCCATTCCTGAAGTGATGTTTCTAAAGTCTATCCTCCCAGGACCAATGCTAAGCAAGACAGCCTGGGTTGCAGAATTCACACTTGGGAAAATCAGAAACAACATCAGCCCAGGCCCCGTCTGGTGCCTCTCCTTTCCACAGGACTCCTCAAAGACAAAGGCAGCAGTCTGGGGGTTCTCTTCCGAGCCCTTCTGGTGTCATCTCAGAGCGCCTGAAGGCCTTGAGGATGGCAGGTGGTGTCTCCTTCTCTTCACATATCTCAGGCTTTTGCTGCCCCTCATCCAAGTTCACGCCACACTTTCCTTTACCCTCTCTAGACAGAGACCCCCACCACTGGCACCAAAGGAGCTGACCCGCCTTCTCTGACCTGCAAGAACGCTAACCCCCAGTCATCAGCAGCAGCTCCATCCTTCCTTCCCTATCTGGTTTAGGGCGGGGACGCACACATACACACGCTCACACGTCACCAGAATTTCTCATAGAGTAATGATACCTCTAACGTGCCTCCCTGAATGTTTGCCTTTTCTTTACTGTTTCGTACATGCCTTTTTAAGCTTTTTATTTGGGGAGATTACAAACATTCTCCAACACAGAGAAAGCAATATAATGAATTTCCATGTACCCATCACTCAGCTTCCATAATTATCAACATTATGCTAAATTTGTCTCATCTGTATCCAAACTCACCCTCTTTGTTCCCAGAGCATTTTAAAATAAAGAACAGACACAACCACACCCTTTGAAAATCTGTACCACGATCACTTGTAACTGACCACTCAGATGCACATTCCTGAGGGCCTTCCTATCCCTCTGAGCTTATCTCCCTTTTGAAGGTTTGGTGATGGAATTACTTGTACATTTACTTCTCTGGCCCTTTTGAACTCTTATCTTCTAGATGTCTGGGGCACCCATCTGAGGATGCCCAACTATATGCCCTGCCTGCCTCTCACACTCCACTGTGTAAACTGGGACTGTGCTTCCCATGGTCACGCGAAGTTCTTTGCAAAAAGGCTGCGGGGGCCATCCATGCTGGCACTACTAATTCTACTCCCTGTGGCCAAATTTTCTTTTCTTTTTTGGAGGGGAAAGGAGAAGAAGGAGGGTGGGGGAGAAAACAGAAAAATGTTAAAAGGATTTGCAATACCTAACATCCTTGGTCCAGAACTTTGTGTTGTTTAGAGCCAGTCACTGGTAGCCGAACCTCAGCGAATGGGGATTTTTTTTTTTCCCCAGGAGGGAAGTAAGGAAAAGTCAGCAGGAAGAAAACAGAAAATGAAGACAACACACATGCTAGCCTGGATCAGAGTCCCACTCTGACATGCTCTTCTTGGCATCTATAACATGCCTTTACGAAGGGGTGGGGGTAGGGGGTGTCCCCACAGCCTTGCTCACAAATGCTAGGAGCCTCTCGGGTCATACCATATTCATGGACACAGTCACCACTTACTTGATAGCCCAGTGCTGTTGATGTTTTGGTATTCAGCATAAAAAACTGCTTTTTCAAGCATTCCCAGGAAAATAACAGCTGCAATCCAGAACTGGATTCTTAATATATCTTTCCAATAGCAGGCAGACCACATCAGCCAGAGTATACCATATAAGATATAAACGATACACATCACCATGTAGAACTGTGGGAAGAGAAGCAATTTTAGTCAGTTAAGCCTTTTGATCATTTGAAAATTGACATTTCTACATTCAAGTTTGCAATCCTTTATTTTCCAGTCACCGTGGCACCTGGTGCCACGACACAGAGGGTATGTCAAAGTGTTAGCTACTAAGGACTACCACCACTGACCTCTTAAAAATGATTATATGTTCCAATTAGAATGCAAAACTCATGTTTAAAAAAAAAGGAAAAGATGGGAGAAAAAAAAAAAGGAAAAAATGATGAGAGATACTCACAATCATCAGAGGCCAATCCGATGCAGAGATAAATCCATGAGGCCCCATCATAGAAAGGGAAACTGGTGAAGGCAGGGTGGGGATAAAGAAATTAAGGCATTAAAATTAACAATCAGTATTTCTTAAGTTTTTCAATGTAAGCTCATTTTAAGACTGCAAGAATACAAACAAGTTAACAAATGCTGAATTTTTACCTTTGATTATGTAACCGTATGAAGATACCTTCATGTACTTACACACATGCTGTTGTAACATACGCTGTTATAAAATGTGGGCCCCCTGGACTTCCTAGGTGGCGCAGTGAGTAAGAATCCGCCTGCCAATGCAGGGGACATGGGTTCAAGCCCTGCTCTGGGAAGATTCCACATGCCACGGAGCAACAAAGCCCGTGCGCCACAACTATTGAGCCTGTGCTCTAGAGCCCATGAGCCACAACTACTGAGCCCATGTGCTGCAACTATTGAAGCTCACGCGCCTAGGGCCTGTGCTCCACAACAAGAGAAGCCACTACAATGAGGAGCCTGCACACCACAATGAAGAGTAGCCCCCATTCGCAGCAACTAGAGAAAGCCCGTGTGCAGCAACAAAGACCCAACACAGCCAATAAATAAATAAAACAAATAAATAAATTTATTAAAAAAATAAAATAAAATAAAATGTGGGCCCAGTCAGATCATATGCAGACAGCAAAGTAGTCCTGGCCCAAGATTGGCCCTGGCTGAGTCCCTGACCTCGCTGAGGACTTTGTCTTCCTTAATGTAACTTGGATAAACTATTGAACCCGAGGGACCTCCTTGGTGCTCCAGTGGTTAAGACTCTTGTGTTCCCAATGCAGGGAGCCCGGGTTCCATCCCTGGTCAGGGAACCAGATTCCGCATGACACAAGTAAGATCCCACATGCCACAACAAAGATCCCACCTGTGGCAACTAAGACCCAGGGCAGCTAGCTAGCTAGCTAGTTAGCTAGATAACTGAACTCCAGAATTTAGTTTGGGTCATTGTCCAAGAGCAATAACAACCAGAGTGCCGAATACAGTGCAAGACTTGCAGGGCTCAGCAACGACGCCAGTTACTAACCAGCCAGAGCTTAAAACTGCCTGCCGGTGTCAGAGGAAAAGACGGCACACCTGGGAAGAAAGGGGGCACAAGGCTGGGGAGCAGGATGGCACCGAGGCACCTGCTGCCCGCGTGGCCGGGTCTGACCCATTACAGCACTTCCGGGAGGAAGCCCTGCTTCACACTCTCCAGAGCAGCCCCCCACCCCGTGGAAGACCAGCTCCGGGCCTCCTCTGCAGCCTTGCCTGTCTCCCCTCATCGCTTTCTCCCTCCTCTTGGGACTGGGTGCCCCTCAGAGACAGAGCCTGGCTTCACTTCTGTGTCCCAGTGGGTGAATCAGACCAGTCCTCAAGTCCCCAGGATCCTCACGTGCTGTTTGGCTACTGTCAGCCCAGCAGATGGCCAGTCTAGAAAACGACCACCAAAGCAATCTCAGGACCCGTGAACACATTCGCTCCTTTGAAAACCGCTTAGTGTGAGGCCGCTCTCTACTGGGCACCAGGAACTACAGCTTCACGAGGCAAAGAGCATCTACCTTACAGGCAGGCAGGGGAGCTCACGGACCACAGGAGCCATAGTTGCCAGACATGCTACTTCTACTCCTAGTTTACAAACAGATTTTTTTTTAACTTTTTAAAGAACATTTTAAACCCATGATGATGGTCATTTTCAAGGAACAGAATACAATCCACTTCAAGTACGATTAAGGTGTTTCCTACCCATTTCTGTGTGTTAAAAACTTTTTTTGTTTTAATCTGGAGGGATGGAGAATTTTGTATCCCTCTATGAAGTTTCAAACTTTTAAAATTTATCTGTTTTTTAAAATTTACCCTTTTATTTATTGTATTTTATTTATTTTTTTCTTGCCCACACTGTGCGGCTTGTGGGATCCTAGTTCCCCAACCACGGATCGAACCTGGGCCCTTGGCAGTGAAGGCAGAGTTCCAACCACTGGACTGCCAGGGACGTCCCAAAGTTAATCTTGAATTAATTTTAAATCACTATTCCATTAAAAAAGGAAACAGAGTTAAGATAAGCATAAAGTTTTAAGTCCTCCAAATAAACAGACTATTCATTTTTGTGACGAACAGAAATTCAAATTTTTGAATAATGTGTTTTAACAGAGAATATAGATTTGGTTTAATGATAAAAATACAGAATACAGTAAAAGCAGACAATAAAACATGCATACTGTTTAACTATACCATTCAAATTCCAGCTTGCATCTGTTTTTTCTGTTTTAACGGAAACAATAAAGATATGAAACCCATCTCTCTGTGTTTTGGCTACAACATCCTGAAACAGAAAAAAAAATCCTTTATGTTATTTTTGTAAATTGCTATATAAGATATAGATAAACAATTGTTCACTACATTTTAAAACAACTTTTAAGAATTGAATTGGGTTACTTTAAAAGAAAAACACACAGACAAAAGGAGTGGTGGGCTGTGGAAGGACGGCAGGTAGTGGAAGGATTTCCTCTGTTTGTTTGTTTTTTTTTTTTTTACTACCATCCTCCCAGACCCAAAGGGATGGAGGAGGAAAAAACTCTTTCCACTCACCAATGTTTTCTACTTTTTACATTTCTACAAGTTTCCCCCCAATGTTACCATTCTGTTTTATTTAATATTACCTTTCAAATAGTTTTTCTAATATCCTAGTATCATCAAGCATTCACTGTTTGTTTATTTTTTTGGCCACGCCCCACGGCACGTGGGATCTTAGTTTCCTGACCAGGGACATGCATCCCCTGCACTGGAAGCACAGAGTCTTAACCGCTGGACCACAAGGGAAGTCCCAAGTATTCAGTTTTTAAATGTGTGTTTTTTAAAATTGAACAGGGGTGGGGAAAGATGTCAGATAACATTGTTGGAAATGACTCGGATTCAGTACACAGGCTAAAGTACTTAAATTCCTTAAGGTGCTCTGTTGCTGACAGGCCCACTGAGGCCTGAAACTGCCCACTGGGACTGCCTGTGAACCCGCCAGTGCCCGCCCCCACGTAGCTGGACCAAATTTATCACACTTCTTCCTGAGTATTTCCTATCCTTCCCTCTCATTTCCTACTCCTCCACCTGTGAAGCAGTTTGCACAAAGCAAAGAGTTGGCCCAGCCACTGCAGAGTGAATGCCTTTCCACTATCAGACTACTCTGTAAGATGGCTGAAGAAAACCGTATAAAAGCGGAAAGGTCCCAGTCTAAAAGCAAACATCGAGCTCTCCTGAATCTGCTTGCGGTCCCTACATTCAACTGCTTGTAACCTTCTTAACCTCTCGGTCTCCTGACTTTGAGTAATTCCCTCCAGTTCCAAATGTCCCCTCCCCATCGTGCTACCTCATGGTTTCTATCTATTCCTTTACTTCCTTAATGACGATATAGACCAGCCCATTGCTGTGCTGTCTCAGGCTTCGACAGTGGAACTTTATTTTTTAAAATAAAGGAAGACTGGTCTTCTCACTGACATTCAGGCTGGGGTCAGGAGGCTGGGCGTGCCTCCAGAGCGCGTGGGGGGAGCCTGGGCGAGGGCTGTGGCCTCTGACAGTGGGGTGCCAGGGGTCCGCCCGCCTCGCAGGCGCGTTTCCAGGCCCAGGGAAGCACGTCTGCCGAGTAGGGGAAGCCAGACTCCGGGGCGAGTAACGGGAAACCAGGCTAAGAAATGGTATTTCAAAAGGCAGTGAAAGGGGCTATTCTTGTTGGAGGAGGTGCTCTTGCAACTGTTCTAGGCCTTTCTCAGTTTGCTCATTACAGAAGGAAGCAAGTGAACCTGGCCTTTGTTGAAGCAGCGGACTATGTTTCAGAACCTGTTAACAGGGAGCCTCCTTCCAGAGAAGCTCAGATACTGACTTTGAAAAACACATCTGAATTCGATGTACTTGTCATTGGAGGAGGAGCAACAGGAAGTGGCTGTGCCCTAGACGTGGTCACCAGAGGACTTCCTAGGTGGCGCAGTGGTAAAGAATCTGCCTGCCAATGCTGGGGACATGGGTTCGAGCCCTGCCCTGGGAAGATCCCGCATGCCACGGAGCAGCTAAGCCCGTGCGCCACAACTGTCTGTTGCGCCTGTGCTCTAGAGCCTGTGAGCCACAACCGTTGAGCCCATGTGCCGCAACTATTGAAGCCCATGCGCCTAGGGCCCGTGCTCCACAACAAGAGAAGCCCATGTGCAGCAACGAAGACCCAACGCAGCCAGAAATTAAATAAAATAAATAAATAAATAAATTTAAAAAATTTGATTTCATAAAAATTAAAATTTATCTATGTCAGAAATATAATAAACACCTGTTAAATTGGAAAAAAAAAATAAAGGAAGACTACAAAGCAGCTACCCTTAATTTACAACTTTAAAGAGATTTTTATTTATTTATTTTTTTTGTGGCACACGGGCTTAGTTGCTCCGCGGCATGTGGGATCTTCCTGGAGCTGGGATAGAACCCATGACCTCTGCATTGGCAGGCGGATTCTTAACCACTGCGCCACCTAGGAAGCCCCTAAAGAGATTTTTAAACAAAGACAGAACCAAGTATGTACAAAATTCACACAGACAGATGTAAGAAGATATACTGTTTTAAATAACGCTTCTTTTTTCTTTCCTAATTCTACTGACCCTACTTTAGATCACTCTCAGAGCATCTGAGTCCATCAGCAGATTCTGCTTAGTCTTACTCTAACTGGTACATATTTGATTTAAAGGCAAATGAAATGACTCACCGTTGACCCTTCCTGGTTTGAAACATTTCCAGTATTTGTTATCAGTTCTTTATTCTGGAAAAAAATAAAATAATGCCATTTTATATTGCTGCATTTCCATAAGGAAAAATAGTTTCCACAATTAAAAAAAAAAAATGTCCTATGAGAAAAGTAAAGATTAAAGCTGAATACCAGAGAACAAATCTCACTGTATCCCAACCATGGGTAACAAAATCCTACTTTTGGACAATTTCCCCCTTAAGCGGGGCAGTGGTTACCACTGGTGGGGAGGGTAGCAGGAACTCAAAGGGAGCGGAAGGTGCTCAAATGCCCTGTACTTGATCTGGGTCTGCACGCGTGGGTTCGGGCTGTGAACATTCATCAAGCCCTTCGTTTCTGATATGCGAGCTTTGCTGTATGTATACTTATTATAGCTCAACACAAATTTTTACAACAACCCTTTAAAATTCTTATTGAAGTCATTTTCCTTTCAGAACTTACAGCACAAAAAAATCAGTTAAAATGACCCACAGCATCACTACCCAGAGATGACTGCTATTAACATTTTAGAATCTAATCTTCTAGGGCAGGAGGAGGAAGTGCACAAAGGAGAGTGTTCAAGGGTGTTAAATACTGGTAAGTCAAGTACACCGACAGACTTTCAGGAGAAGTCACAGACCCAGGGATCTAACGACATGAGATCACTGGTGACCTTGACTAGAGCTGTTCTGATGGGATGGTGGGGGCAAAGGCCTGACTGGGGTGGGCAGAAGAGAGACACGAGGGATGGAATGACAGCAGGTCATGAAAGGATGATAAAAGGATCCTCTTTCAAGGATGCTGCTGGAACAGGTACAAAGAAATGGAACAATGGTGCCCACATCTCACTTATTAGGTTTTGCCACACACACACAAAAGAACTAAACCTAAAAACTGACAAATTAAGCACCTTTCTTTATCAAAATACTGATAAAACAGAAGTTAAGTGGATACTTACATTCACTGGGAGAAAAATCAATTCTATTTCAACATGGCAAGACAGATACTCACATTCAATGAGGGAAACACCTGTAAATCACTGTTGCAATCTAAGTTTTCATTTTTCGTTGTCCAACATTCGCTGTTCTTGAAATGATGACCACAGAAGTCTTCACTGACACTAAGTTCGTGTTTCTGTGACAGCTCCTATGCAAGGTAAGATTCTGTGTCATAATTTAGTTCCACTTAATACCTAAATAATAGTAACATAAAGCAAAGATGGCAAACCCAACTGAGTGCAGAGGAAACCCTCATTTAGACATCAACAAACAACGAGGTTCCAGGCTCCTGGATGGATGAATAAAACCCTGAGCCTGGTGGCAGCTCCCAGGCATCAAGAAAAGGTTAAGAGGCTTCTACTGGCCAAATATGGGACAATCTGAGCAAAATACATTAAAAAGCAATAGAGGGGCTTTCCTGGTGGCGCAGTGGTTCAGAGTCCGCCTGCCGATGCAGGGGACACAGGTTCGATCCCTGGACTGGGAAGATCCCACATGCCACGGAGCAACTAAGCCTGTGCGCCACAACTATTGAGCCCACGTGCCACAGCTACTGAAGTCTGAGTGCCTGGAGCCTGTGCTCCGAAATGGGAGAGGCCACCGCAGTGGGAGGCCCACGCACCGCAATGAGGAGTGGCCCCTGCTCTCCAGTTTGTAACCCACCCAAGAAAGTAAAAATCAATGAGTCCACATGGATAATTGACTGACTGACTGACTGACTGATAGATAAGGCAGAGGAAAAGAGAGAGTATATCCTCATAGTCGAATGCTAATAAACGTGGAAGAAAACATGGAATTAGAAAATCATTGTTTACCAATTATCACAGTAATAACTGTGCTTTGATTCAGGCAAGAATCAAAGAATGTTAAAACAAGGACTGACGAAAAAATAGAATATTTACACATAAATACAAAAGTATTTGTTACAAAGTATTGTTAACAACAAAGAGAAAAGTAGTAGATTTACAGTGGAGGACCTGGCAGAAACTTTCTTAACTGATGAAAGTTAACATCACCAAACATGAGACAAAAGAGTACATTTTCTGGTATGCCTGCCAAAAATATAACCTGAATTTAATCATGAGGAAATGTGAGAAATACTCAGATTGAGGGATGTTTTGTAAAAATAAATGGCTTGTATACCTCAAATATATCAATGTCACGTCATGAACCACCCTCAACACCACTATCCCCCTCCCCGCCTCCCAAAAACCTGCAGAAACACAATGTGACCCTGTACCAGAAAAAGAAAAAAAGAAAAAAAAAAAAAAGCTGCTAAAAAGGATGCTGTTGGGACACCGTCAAAATGTGAATACGGTTTATTAGCTACTATATCAATTAGTATTGTATCAATGTTAAATCTCCTAAATCTGATCACTGTATCTAAGTGAGTATGTTTGTTCTTAGGAAATACACACTGACCTAAACCGGTCTTTTTTTTTCCTCCTCTCGCTCTTCCCCTCCTTTTCCCTCCTCACCTCCTTCTGAAGTCTACTTATACTCACTAAATCCTCACTGAAGTTCTAGGTTCCCTATTACTAACTTTTTGAATGAAGTGAAACTTGCACATTTCTTTTTTAAATTAAGTTGGTTTTCATCTGTGTGTGACCTATGGTCCCTTTATCAATGGTTCCCATGACTCCGATTTAAAATATTTACTAACATGTTTCATAAGATACAAGGAAACTAAAAGATTTGTATTCTCAGAAAGCATATACTTTGATATAATTAAAGCATTTCTTACCTAAATCCCCAAATCTGTGGCACTTCTCTATTTCTGGCCTCCTCCCTTGACGAGCTAATAAATCTTTAAACTCCTAATTTTTCCTTCATAGCTTTAGACACATTTAAAATTTGTGTTTTACTTACTTCCAGCTCAGAATATTCATTGCTACAGGTATGATGTTCTAAAAGCCACACTATGGTAAACTTCACAGGCCCGGAACAACTGAATGACTTCACTGTTTAGAAAAATAAAGTCTCATTTTACAATCATAATATATATACTCCAATATAAACTTAAGGTTTCAAGAATGCAATTTAAAATAGACTGCTTTAAGGAAACAACGAATAAAATATTACCTAATTTCTCCAAAAAGTCACTGCAAAATGAGACAGATAAATTCATGAAATTAAATTATTACGGTTAACCAAGGCTGAGGCTGGTAGAGTTTCTGGGGCAGAGTACCCAAGAGGTGGGAGCTACACAGAGAAAGAGTCAATGAAATCTGCAGAGAGAGCCTTGGTCTTTGGCTGCATAACAGCCTGCGCATGCGTAGGAAGAAGCTGAACAATTTTCAGAGTTCGCGTGGGGCTGGGAACTGTTTGAGTTTGCACTAGCCAGAGCACAGACGCCTCATTAAACACACCCAGTGACGTAGTGAGAGCAGCACTGACATATATACACTACCAAATGTAAAACAGATAGCTAGTGGGAGGCTGCTGCATAACACAGGGAGATCAACTCCATGATCAGTGATTAGAGGGGTGAGACAGGGAGGGTGGGAAGGAGTCGTGGGAGGGAGGGGTTATGGGGATATATGCGGATTCACTTTGTTGTACAGCAAAAACTGGCAAAACAGTGTAAAGCAATTACACTCCAATAATGAGCTTTAAAACAAACAAACAAAAAAACACACCCAGCATTTGGGAGAGATGCAGAAGAGTTGCACCTTAGAAGTGGTGCTAAGTTAGTCCTAGAATAAAGGCTGCTCCTCATCCACCCTAAAAGAAATTAAAAACAAAAATGGAAAGGGATGAACAGACCCAAAAGAAACTTAACTGTCTGCCAGAACAAAGCTGTTAAAGGAATTCAGCATTCTAGTACTCAAGAATGTGAAATTCACAATATCCACTAGCCAAACAAAAACACTAGCTATACAGAGAGGGAAACGCTGACTCCTAATTATGATATGGATCAGTCCATTTGACAACAGTGATGGAAACGACAGAGATGACAGAATTAGCAGGCAAGAATGTGAAAACAGCTATTAAATATCCAAGTGAAGCAAAGAGAGAAAAGGACTGAAAAGAAATTATGGGGCCTCAGTGACCTGTGAGACAATTACCAAGCAGTCTAACATATGTGTAAGTGGAGCCTCAGCGGGGGAGGACAGGGAGGTGAGGAGAGTGTCTCAGTCCAGGATCCAAGCTAAGAATTGAGATATTTTCCAGTGTGGATACCTAGTTGTTCCAGCACCATTTGTTGAAAAGACTATCCTTTCTCTAATGAATAGTCTCAGCACCTTTGTTGCAAATCAACTGACCTTACATTTGTGGGTTTATTTCTGGGTCCTGTAGTCTGTTTCACTGTTCTATGTGTCTATCCTTAGGACAGTTCCCCAGTGCTAGGATTACCGTAGCTTCATGTTAAGTTCTGAAATCAGAGAGTAAAAACCCTCCAACTTTGTTCTTTTTTAAAATGGTTTTGGCTATTCTAGGCCCTCTGTGTTTGCATATAAGTTCCAGAAACAGCTAATCAGTTTCTATGTAAGTCTGCTTGGATTTTGATCAGCATTAATTATATTTATAGGTCAATCTGGGGAGAACTGCCAGTATAATGTTAACTTACAGATTTATCACAGAGGCCCTTTATCAGGTTGAGGACATTGCCTTCTATTTCTAGCTTTCTGAGTTTTCATCAGGAATGGTTGCTGATTTTTTTCAAATGCTTTTTTGTATATATTGAGATGATTATATGATGTATTTCTTTTATTCTGTGAATATGGTGAATTATATTGAGAGATTTTCAACAGCTCCACATGACCACTTCTCGAATGGGGTGGCTAAGAGGGGTCATCTAAGGGAAAGCCAGACATTTGATCCACCAAACAGCGTGGACACATACCCAAGGGACCAATGCTTAACTTTGTAGGCACTAAAATTTGGTTCTGTGAGAACTCAGAGAGTCAGTTTCATCTTTCACACCATGGATGTAGATGTATAAACCAGAATGCCCAATTACTCACTTAAAATAAGCAGTAACTATAAAGCAGATGTGTAATGATCAACTAAGTCTCTCTCTTCAGCACACCTTCCTGGACATCCACTGTGATAAGAAGGCTGCTTGGTGAATTTGGCAGCAGAACAAGGAGGCTCAGATGGGTGCCGCATCCACCCCCACCAGCCACAATGTTAGAGCGATGGTCATAGTTAAAGAATGACCTGTCTCCCATCAATGCTGGGACACTGCCAGCTTTTACCTGACTAAACCCTCATGTTTTTGATGCTTTTGTTCCTAACTCCCTTCTGCTGCCTCACTTTTCTTTCTTTAGATATGTTAATACTAAACTGTGATCTACTTTTAGGCTGATCTCAGACATTACGTACTGATTTTTAAAAAAATCAAATTCTGTGTTTCACTGGTCCATATAACTTTTTACTCCCCCACATAATTTTTTTCTCTGCACCAGTGTTTTAAATCTTGTCTAGACAGTGAGACATGAATTTATTAAAGCATTGAGATGCCAAAATTTTGTCCTCACCCACCTTGGGCTTCAATTTCCTCTTACCAAGCTCTTATCACCACTGATGATCTCTGATATCATGGAGCTGCTTTGAATCGCCTTTGCCTCCTAGCTGATGGCTGGCCTACTTCCATCAGCAAAGACCCACATGGCAGAATTCCCCAACAAATGACCAGAGGATGGTGTGAGAGAGAAAAAGGGTCATGGCTGTGGATTCCATGAAGCCTATTTGCTCCACCCAACAAAAAAACTACTCCTTACCCCAAACTTTAACTCTGGCAACCAAGTGACCTGGTCAAATTACTGCAAACACTAAGAGAGGTTAGAGCACAGTAAATATGGTCCAATGTAAGCCCATTAAAAATACTGCAAACCTCAAGCTCTATGACTTGGTAGTCACGGCACACCAGTATTTACATAGACAACACAGTCCTGAGCAAATATTTTCACTTTCATAAGCTCTAAAATCCTAATGAAAATGTTAGTGTCTAATAATTTTTATTTCATACTATGGTCATGTGTATACTTAGAAAATTTTCAGAAGCACAAAAGTTTCATCACAATCATGGCATTTCACATATCCATAAAAAGAATTTACTGAGTATTAAAAGGGATTCAGAGTCAAATTTTACAGAGGCCAAATACTTTTTTGCTGAAGACTACTTTATTAGGCTTTAACTAAAATTTTTAAAGAATGATTCATAGTACATTTTCTGAGACAGGACCAGAAAAACTCATTCTTGAAAATAACTATGACTTGACTGGAACAAAAGAAACCCTGACAATGTTAGAATCACTGAAAAACATTTGCCTAGTTTAAAATATATAATATTACAATGTGTTATGTTAGTTTATATTCAATTAATGTATTAGTTTATATTACATGTTGCTCATTTATAATTTATTGTTATTTTACTATTATAGTAGTTTATTATACTTACCGGAAAACTTGATCTCAGTAGAATTAAACATAGTTTTCCTAAATATCAAAGGTCCTGATTTCTATAATGAAAAACAAAGAAATACAGAAAGCTCTTGTTAAAAAAAATTTCTCTCTACTGTTTAAGAGTATGGTTTTATCCTGGAAAATATATAGTTCTAATCCTTTAACTCCTCCCTATGACTAGAGTGATTATTTATTAAAAACGTAAATCTGGGACTTTCCTGGCAGTCCTGCGGTTAAGACCTCGTGCGTCCACTGCAGGGGGCACAGGTTCAATCCCTGGTCTGGGAACTAAGATCCCACATGCCCCACAGCTCCACCGGGGCAGGAAGTCCTCATTAAACATGTAAATCTGATCCCATCACTCACCGGCTTAGAAACTTGCCCCATGTAATCTACTCCCTGCAGTGAATGTGAGTCTCCAGAAGGCTCCTGAGTCTAGCATCGCAGCCAGGGGCCAGCAACAAACAAGGGGTGAGGGCTGCTGCCACTGTACGATTACTGCTGCTTGGACAGAGACCCTGTCTGTGCATCTGCAGCTGCTCTCTTGGTAGCAACATAAGGGCACTTTTGATAAAACAACCAGCGCTCTCCCTAAGTTACGGTTCACCGCTGTCTCTTTACAAGAGACCAACTCTCACTGCCGCTCACAGGGCCCCGCATAACCAAGGGTTGCCCACCTCTCCTGTGCCTTTCTGTCAGGTCCTCAAAAACATGATACTCGTTCCTGCCCTCAGGACCTTAGTGGTCAACCTGAAAACTTACTTGAAATCCCCTCCTTGTCGCTCTCTTTATTTCCTTCTCACCCCTGAAAGCCCAGTTCAAAAATCCCCTCCTCAGGGTGTCTTCCACTGGGGCCCAAACCAGGCCAGGCCTCCCATGGTCTATAAGACCCATTCCTCACAACCCTTACTACAACCAAAATGAAATCTTATACTGGTTAGTTATTTAACGTCTGAGCTTACCAAGAATAAAAATCCTATGAGAAGGGATCACATTCACCAAACAAGTGGTAAGGAATTAAAAACACTGGTATGACAAGCAACTCTTTCTTGATAACCTCTTCTCCCTCTTCAACAGTTTCAGCATCAATGAAACCCCCAGCCCAGACCCCTCCTCTGAGCTGCGCATCCACATACCCAATCACATAAAGGTTACGTCCACTGGGATGTCCAACTGACAGTCCACACTCACCTGCCATAAACCAGACGCCTCCCCCTCTGCTCCTCACCAGCTCTCCCTGCGCTGCCCACCAAGGTTGTAGGCGATGCCATCCCCAGTCACTCAAGCCATGGCTCCTTCCGGTCCCTCACCTCCGTCACCCCATCTCCATGGAGTGCCTACTTTATCTTACAGGCGTTTCCCAGATTTAGCTCTTTGTCTCCATTCCTGCCGCCACTGCCCTAACTCCGGCCTACACTTCTGCAATAACTGGCACCTCTGCCTCCGGACAGGAGCCTGTAATTCATCCTTCAATAGCAGCCACAGTGATTAGCAAGTTTGTCTAAAACCCTTCAGTGGCTCTCCTTCATTCACACCCCAGAGCTGCTAGTGGTGGCCAGGCAGAGCTAACCCAACCTATAAACAGGGTGTGTTGGGCCCACAAGGGGCCTTTTAAATTTTTTTTTGAATTAGTTGACATAATAAAAATATGGATTCTGACTTCACTTTAAAAAAAAAAAGGAGACCTGGCAATTCGGTGCCTAGACGGCCCTGTAGCATCCACCAGCTGGAACAGAACGGCAGCTGCCCTCTACAGCAGGGGCACGACACCTGCAGTTCACCACATTCCCCACCAGCCCCTCCAGTCCCGAACCTAGTTCAGTGATAACGACTTGCCTCAGCTCCATGGGTCCTGGAGTTTGAGACCCCTCGTCTCAGGCTCAAGGCCAAGCTCAGGCATGGAAGGCTTATGGTGGCCCAAGTGCCAACTAAGACTCCTGCCTTCAATCAGCAGGAACACCAGAGTTATTTACCACACGGCTGCTGCTCTAATCCCCTCTGTCTTTACCAAGGTAACATCTACTCATCTTTTCAGACCCAGCCAGGCACCAACTCCAGAAAGTGGGATTAGGTGACTCTCTCAGTGCTCTAGTATATTACAACCACGTTAGCATATATGTAACTACTACCCATGAATCTGCTGTCCCTACCATTGTGTGAGCTTCTTGAGAGAGGGGGCTGTGTCTAAAATTCACCATTGCAACAGCAATGGCCAGTGTAGTATGTGACACATGGTAGGCACTCAAACTGCGGACCTTTACAATCAAAAGAATCATTTCTTGGGACTTCCCTAGTGGTCCCGTGGCTAAGGCTCCACGCTCCCAATGCAGGGGGCCCGGGTTTGATCCTTAGTCAGGGAACTAGATCCCACATGCATGCCACAACTAAGAGTTCTCATGCCTCAGCTAAAGCTCCTGCACGCCACAACTGAAGATCCCACATGCCGCAACAAAGATCCTGCATACCACAACTAAGACCTGACACAGCCAAATAAAATAAATGAATATATTTTTTTTAATTTTAAAAAAAGAACCATTTCTTGATAGATTTACAGGACAAATGAAAGAAAACTCCACTTTCCTTTCCTGTTCTGAAGAACAAGTTTTGACAACTTGAAATGGGGAAAAAAAAATCAGCCTACTCTCTGCAACAAGCTTTATTTTAGTCCTGAATCACACAGGACTAAAGATTACATGGGACCCAAAGAAAAACTTTTCTTCCTCACGCAGGAAACAAAGTCATTTTCTCCCCACAGCCTTTGGAATCTCCAAAGTGTACTTGGCAAAGATCTTTATAGATATGGTCAAGCAGTCTGTACACAGCCAATTCACTTCCAATTTATTCTGACTTAGTTTATGCTACTGCCCATTCACTACAGCAGCAGCATGAAACCATAAGTGTGTTCTCTGAGTTTTGCTTTCTACTGTTCAGGGAAATTCAATGATGAAGATACACAGGCTCTATCACTGGCACACAAAATAGGGCACCAACCCAGAAGAATCCTGGAAGAAATGGTTGCACTGGGTCTTAAAGATTTAGAAAGATACGTACTCTTGTTCCTCTATGCAGCTTTTGTGTCATGGGGAGAATTTGTAGCCTCTGTTACTTTCTTTTTCCCGTTGAGAAAATCAAAATATAAGTTTTGCCTTTAGATTTCGGACATCCTTTCCATACATGTGTAAAAGACTCATCTCAAACAGCTGGATGAATCATCTGACTCTAGAAAAGCAGGAGATAAGGCCTCTTCGATTTCCTGTCCCTCTTCAGCAAATCTTTCCAAAATTCTACCCCTGCATTCCCCCCCACATCATCTCATGTAACTACCGACGTCAAGTTCTCAAATGGCCTGACCTGGAAAGTAAGTTTCCACGCACTCATGCCTCCAGACTAGCCTTACACACATCCCTTAATTACACGTCCCGCTCCACGCCCCCCTCCCCCCCCCGCCCCCCAACACACTCCCGGAGCTGTGACAGGAGCCCAAGAGAAATTCAGGAACCCAAAAAGAGGGAAAGAGGGGTGGTGTGACTATTACACGTTCCCTTCTCATTTAAAGGGAAAAGGGGAGGGAAAAAAAAAGATACAAGCGCTTTCTAAATCTATGCGGAAACTGAAGCCCTGGAAAGCCCTCCCTGTGGCCACACGGGTGTGGCCCTGGGGCTGCACTGGGCACAAGGAGGAGTCAGATCCAAAGATGCCGCTAGGAGTGCCGAGGGGTCCCGGGCTGAGGTCTGAATAAACGAGGACCGGATCTAGCCAGAGCACGTCTGAGCAGAGCGAGGGGCCAGGACTTCGGGAATGCTGATCCTCACGAACAGGGTTCAAAAGGGAGAGAAGTCCCCCAGCGCACAAGCTGGACGGACCGTCCCCACAGGCCAGGTCGGGCCGGACGCTCCCCGCGCACAGCGGACAAAGGCCCCAAAGAAGGCGTCAGGGGGCCCGGAGCAGGCCCGGCCGGATGAACAAGCCCGAGACCGGCTCCTGGGGCCCAGCGAGCCCGGAGAGGACGCTGAGGGCCCGAGACGCGCCTCGCCTCCTCGGGGCCGACACTCCACTTACGTCACTGATCGTCGCTGACCAGAGCCCCGGCTCGGGGACGGCGCCCACAGCCGCCGGGCCGCAGCACAGGAGACAGAGGGCGACGCGCAGCAGCGGGCCCCCGGGGGGAAGGCGGCGGCGGGGCGGGGGCCAGACCCCGGCGCGGCTGGCGGGAGCCATCTTGACCAGGAAGCCGCACCTGGCTCTCCCGGCGCCCTCCACGCCTCGGGCCCGCACCTGGTGCAGCTCCGCCCCCGGGAGGTGGCTGCGGGTCCAGGAAGTGTGGCCGGGACATGGAGGCGGGGCTCAGGGTCGGCCGGGGCGTGGAGCTAGAGGTGGGGCCAGAGCTTCGAAAGGGAAGGGGGCGGGCGGGGGAAGGGTCGGACCACAAAGGCGGGGCCAGACATGGAGGCGGGACTGGAGAGGAGGCGGGGGGAGGGGCTCAGGGTTGGGCCAGAGTGTGGAGGCGGGCGGGAGGGGAGGCGGGCTCTGCGCAGGGCGGGCATGGAGGAGACGGGCGGGGCTTAGAGTCCGGCGGGCCCGGGCGGGGTGGGCGGGGGGCGTGGAGGCAGGGCGGGGCGGGGCCGGAGGGGAGGCGGGGCTCGGAATCAGGCCCCAGCTGCAGGCGGCTTCAGCACACCGCGGGAAGCTTAGGCCCCGGACTCCGTTTGGGTCTGGTCGGATGCTTAGTGTGAAATAGAGGATGGAGCTACTACCTAAGGTTCTGCTCTGTGTATTTCAGTTTCTTGAATCCTCTGCATTTGTCTGTACCCCAACCCCCTCAGCTCAGGGGAAGCAAATTATTCTCCAAATTCACGGTAAGTGCCTGGAAAGTGCTTTGAAGTAGGGTCAGTTGAATCCAAGGCATTATTTTCTTGTGAGTATAATGTCGGTAGAACGGTTAATAATTTTTAGAACAAAGAAAGTTGCCTGGTTACTTAAAGCTCAGAGGGGCAGAGCTTGGGTCTGTCTTAATTGTGTACTTCGCCAGGCATTTTTGACTGTGAAACCTGAATAAATGAGAACTGCAGTAGTTTATTTGTTATTAAATGGAAATAATGTCCATTTAATACAATGGACAGAATCCAATTCTAGTTTAACATTGTCATTAATGTAAAATAGGATCGATTTATAGTCAAGAGGATCAGGCCTTATTAGCCACCTTAGTCACTTATGTAGCCAGTAATTATTGAGAACCTAATGCGTAATAAAGATTGCGCGTGCATTCCATCCGTACCTTTCCCAGCAAGCAGTTTTGATCACTTCTATGTGGCTGGAAATAGCCTGTGCCAAGGCCTGGAGGAACAGAAAGACCTATCCGGTGACTAGTTATTGGTGTGAGGTGGACAGTGGCAAGACTGGGAATATTTAAACAGTAGCAGAACAGGTCTTCCTAAGCACTTTAGTCTAAGACATCGGAGAGGTGGTGAGATGGTTTTTAAGCAAGAAGGATGAGGTGACCAGATCATTTTGGTTGTTGTATGAAAACTGTGTTAAGGAGGGCAATGAGATAGATGATCAGTTAAGAATATTTCAATACTTTGTATGACCAGTTAAGAACAAATTACATTACTTCAGAGGTCATGGCCTCAACCAAAGAAGCTTCCATGACAATGGAGGTTTGGATGGATTCCAGAGATGTGGGAGACGGAGATTTTAAATAAAAAAGCTTTGGTGAGTAATTAAATACTGGAGCTTAGGAAGGAGAGGAACCTTCTAAGCTGGAACCAAGATTTCTGGCTGGAACATCTTGGGGAGGAGAAAAGTTAGGAGATTCAGGACCGGATGGCTTCACAAAGGGGTAGTTTATTTAGGTAACTGTACATTGGGGAAAGAGGGATACCCAAACAACTCAAGGAGTGTTGGACACAGAGTCTGGGTTGGTATTGGCTCCCTATTAGAATGAGAGGCATAAGGGACCAGGTAATGAATAGAGTTGGGCCCGTAATTGGATCTACTGGGTCCACAGACCCACATGGTGGTAATTATCTTGGTTATTATCCAGATTGTGTAATTGGAATATACATAATTAGTAGCTGAAATGACCTTATTACTGGGCCTCGGTGTCTAGAATAAGAGCTGTCATAACGGGGAAGGCCAAGTAGAAGCCTTGCTGACCAAACCATATTGTCTTCTGTGGGGAATGGCAGAAATGAGTGCTGCCTATAAAAGGTGCAATGGTGGTGATCACTGTCATATCTCCATGTAGTGCCTCTTCCATTGTAGGTGCTCCCGATAGTACAACATTATTTACGAAGGACACTTTGTGTCCTTTTCCATTGATCCACTCATATCCCCCCTATCCCAGATCTCCTTGTCTCAAATCTATTTCCTCCCAGATTCCTGACCAGCTGGTCAAGCCACTTAACCACTGCCCATAAATCCATGTATATTTCAGCTTCAGACAACTTCTCTTTCCACAAAAAGTGAATAACCAGATGCACTGCCTAAAGCTCTGTCCCTATGCTGCACCCTGGGGACACTGGAAGGATTTCTTCCTCACCTGTGTCTTTCAAGGTCACCCCTGAAAGACAGAGCTCAGCTGCTATCCTTTTTCAACTTGCCCCTGCATATGGAGCTCATTCATCCACGTACCAAGCTCAGGCTCTTAACCCCTCCATCAGCTGGTCGTAAATAGGATCTTCCATGCAGCTCTAGGTGTGAACTGAGGGAGAAGCACTTTTGCAACTTTGGTTGATGTCAGTGGGAGTAGATAAACAATTCTCTATTAACTACAAAGCCCTTGGTGACAGAGAAATGATTGAAAAAGATTTCTGGATTGGAAGAATTATTGTTAAAGTGTCCATTCCCCCAGAAGTGATCTAAGATTCAGTGCATTCCCTATCAAAATTCCGTTTTTTTCCACAGAAATAGAAAATCCTAAAATTTGTATGGAAACATAAGAGGCCCTCAAATAGACAATGCAATCTTGAGGAAGAAGAACAAAGCTGGAGACATCACACTTCCTAATTTTAAACTATATCACATACAAATGAACTTATTTACAAAACAGAAACAGACTTACAGATATCAAAAACAAACTTACGGTTACCAAAGGGGAAACGTGGGGGGTGGGATAAATCAGGACTTGGGATTAACATACACACACTACTATATACAAGATAGATAACCAACAAGGATCTACTGTATAGCACAGGAAACTCTACTCAATAGTGTGTGATAACCTATATGAGAAAGGAATCTGAAAAGGAATGAATATATGTATATGTATTACTGAATCACTTTGCTGTACACCTGAAACTAACACAACATTGTAACTCAACTATACTCCAATAAAAAATTTTAAAACTATATTACAAAGCTACAGTAGAAAAGAAAAAAACCAGTATGTTGTTGGCATAAAACAGACACATAGGTCAAGGGAACAGAATAGAGACCCTGGAAAGAAACGCTTGCATAATGGTCAATGAATTTTCTACAAAGTCTTCAGGAATACACAATGAGGACAGGGCAGTCTCTTCAATAAGTGGTACTGGGAAAACTGGATATCTATATGCAAAATAATGGATCCTATCTTACACCATACACAAAAATCAACCAGAAATGGTTTAAAGACTTGGTCATAAAGCTGAAACCATAAAACTCCTAGAAGAAAATGAAGGAGGTAAGTTCCTTTACATTCATCTTGGCAAAGAGTTTTTGGATCTGGGACCAAAAAGCAAAAATAAATAATGGGACCACATCACACTTATAAGCTTCTGCACCGCAAAGGAAACCATCAACGAGATGAAGAGCAACCTATAGAATGAAAGACACTATTTGCAAACCACACATCCAGTAAGAAGTTAATATCCAAAATATACAAGAACTCATACAACTCAATAGCAAAAAAACCAACAACAAATAACCCAATTTAAAAAATGGGAAAAACGCCTGAATAGACATTTCTCCAAAGAAGACACACAGACAGCCAACAAACACATGAAAAGATGTTGAACATAACTAATCATTGGGGAAATGAAAGTTAAAACCACAATGAGATATCACCTCACACCTACAGAGATGTCTATTATCAGTAATAAATAATAATAATAATGTGATTAAATAGAAAACCTCTTCCTTACAGTAGGACATCAACAAATAAATATAGAATGAATGATGGAGTTAGAAAATTGTCATTTGGTAACTGTCATACTGAATCTTGACTCAGAATCATCAATTGGATTCTAAAATTAGTAAAAGTTTGATGAGGAAGTATCTGCCACAAACTACTTATTAAATACAAGGGGAAAAATAGTAATTTTATAGTAGAGAAACCTGGCAGACACCACCTTAATGATCAAAGTTAGTATCACAAGGAGTGGGACAAATAGACGTGATGTGTCTCGTGCTTGATGCCCTGAAAAGAAACAGCATCACTGCTGTGGTATTCCTGTCAAAAATGCATCACCTAAATTGAAGTATGAGGAAACCTCGGATAAACTCAAATTGAGGAACATTCTACAAAGTAACTAGTTAGATTGAATTTCTAACAGTTCTTTTTCACAAGAAACTTGTATATCACATAAATATTTTTCTATTGTGTCAAAATTTTATTGTTACTGATGCTTCTTATGCAACCATCAAAGTTCAAGAGCACTAGGAAATAGAATTGTTTCTAGAACACTAGCCAGTCCTCACCAGTAGGTGACACTAGCAGATTGAAGATACTTCATATAAAATACTGTCTACTCTAAATGGCTTTTTAATCCAGAGTTTTCATCTTCCAACTTCAATTAATGATACTATATATACATCTAATTTAAACCATTAAAACCTTAATAGGTCAACAAACATCGTGTGCCTTACTCAGTGCTAGGTATCACATATTTGTACAGATTGCTGGTAATGGACTCAACAGGGATTTTACATTATTAAAGAACAAATGCTTTCATTTGTTATTTAGATTTTGTGGGGGTTTTTTGCTATCCTATCATAACCTAGTTTCCAAGGAAGATTAGAACTAACATCAGGAATTCCCTGGCAGTCCAGTGGTTAGAACTCTGCACTTTCACTTCCGAGGGCACAGATTCAGTCCCTGCTCAGGGAACCAAGATCCCACAAGCCGTGTGGCCTCCAAAAAACCAAAAAATAAACAAACAAAAAACCCCTAACATCACTGACTTAAGCAAATGAAGCAAAATTGGTACCTCCTACCTCCAAAGCACTGGCTGGATAAGGATACGAAGACCTATGAAGCGCAGTCCCTGCCATCACTGTGAGATGTACCTGTAAGGAGCCAATAATACAAAGTCAAACAAGGTAAAGCCCTGAAGTGTGGATATCAAGAGTGTATTGGGGGAATTTGGTTACTTTTTTTCAAGCACTTTTATCTTTTAGAGATTTCCTTCATTTGAGTTCCCCCAGAAGCACACCCTGAGATAAGGATTTGAGTGGAAGCAGTTCATTTGAAAGGTGCAGGAAACACCAGTAGGGGAGTGTTAGGGGCTGAATTATCTCCCCTTGCCCAAATTCCTATGTTAAAGTCTTAACCCCTAGTAGCTCAGAATGCCCCTCTACGTGGAGACAGGGCCTTTGAAGAGATAATTAAGATAAAAGTGAGGTCATATAGGTGAGCCCGACTCCGCTATGACGGGGTCTTTATAAGAAGAGGAGATTAGGACACAGACACACACAGAAAAAAGGACCATGTGAAGGCACAGGGAGGAGACGGCCATCTACAAGCCAAGGAGAGAGGCCTCCGAAGAAACCAACCCTGCCGGCACCTTGATCCTCTGACACCTTAATCTCAGACGTCTAGCCTCCAGGATGGTAAGAAAATAAACCTCTGTTGTTGAAGTCACACAACCTGTGGTGCTTTGTTCTGACAGTCCCAGCAAACTGATACAGGGAGTGAGCAAATGTGACAGGGAAGGAAAGCACGGGGGGGTTGTTCTCAAGTCAGCTGTCCTTGTGGGCAAGGGGAATGTTGCTCACAGAGAGACTTAGGGAAAAGATGCCAAGCACCTGCCTCAGGGGCAGCTCACGCAAGGGATGAGGGAGCTGGGATGTTTGTCTAGTCATGCCTGTTAGTCCTTGGTTGGGGGATGTCCCCGGGAGGGTACCGCTCACACTGCCAATTCCAGCCTGCTATGGCTGGGGCACAGTAGCTTTTCCTTCATGCGTTGAGGAAAGCGTTAAGCAAAGAGATGCAGAGCACGAGAGCTAGAAGTCAGGCACACTGAAGTGAAAAGACAGGAGGAATATGGGTGGGGCACTGAGATAGGGAATCACTGCAGAAGTTCACCCTGAAGCATTTACAGATGAGCTTACGTGATGTCTGGGATTTGCTTCAAAATAGTACAAGAGGGAAGGAAGTGAGTGGGGGCACAGAGAAAACAAGATTGACCACGAGTTGATCATTTTTTAAAGACTGGAGATGGATACAGGGGCATTTACGTGGCTATCCTGCCCATCTGTGTGTATTTGAAATTTTCCATAATAAAACATTTTTTAAAATTACATTAGAGGGACTTCCCTGGTGCTCCAGTGGCTAAGACTCTGAGCTCTCAAAGCACGGGGCCCGGGTTCGATCCCTGGTCAGGGAACCAGATCCCACACAGGTGCTGCAACTAAGAGTTTGCATGCCACAACTAAGGAGCCGGTGAGCTGCAACTAAGGAGGCTGCCTGCTGCAGCTAAGACCCAGCACAACCAAATAAATAAAATAAATACATAAATATTAGGGAAAAAAAGAGAGAGAGAGATGAGCCCTATCATTGGTCCAGTTTACTAGCTTGAGAAAGGTTTCAGGCCACAATTCAGGGAGGGAAAAACAGAGCAGGGCGTGGCAGATTCCCTGAGTTTAGAAGACCAAGCTGGGAGTCCAATGTAATTAAGGCAGCTAGTTTGCAGGACTGAACAGGGAAAGGAAAGAGCTGTAGAGAGAGGGAATCTGAGATCTATGGAAGGTCCTCCAAATCGTCAGCAGAGAACTGATCAGTCTCTGCATATTGAAGAAACTGCCTGAATCCAAGAAAAGAATCACCAAAAAGAATAAGAAGGAACAGTACCACAAAAAGCTGGGCAGATTCCTGTTCCTATTAACTAACCTGGAAAACTTCATAATTCACAGGGCATTGGGTGGAGTATGCAAAAGGTTCTTGCCTCAACAGTGGGGAATAATTAGCGCTAGATTGCCAACTAACAAATTTCAAAAGCAAGAATCAAATCGCTTCAAAGTAACTGTGTCCTAGAACAAAGCTCAGGATACTTATAGGAATATAAAAATCTCCAGCAGCCCAGAAGGTCAAATCACAATGCCTGTCATCCAACCAAAGGTTACCAGGTATGCAAAGAATCAGGAGAATATGAGACATAAAGGGAAGAAAAAAATCAATTGAAACTGACCTAGAACTGACACATATGTGAGAATGAGCTGAAAAGGATGTTAAAAGTTATTGTAACTTTATTCCATTTGTTCAAGAATTAAGTAGCGACATGGAAAATAGAAAAAAGACCAAATCAAACTTCTAGCAATGAAAAATACAGTGCCTGATATAAAAATATATATACTGGATGGGATTAATGGCAGAATGACTATTGCAGAAGTAAAGATTAATAAACTTGAAGACATAGGAATAAAAACTAACCAAAATCTCAGAGAATGAAAAAGAATAAAAGAGTTAACAGATAATCAATGAGTGTTTTAGTGGCTCGATATATGTGGAATTGGAATCCCCCAAAGAGGGGAGGGACAGAAAAAATATTTGAATAAATAATGGCTGAAATTTTCTCAAATTTCATGAAAATTATGAACCCACAGATCCAAGAAGTTCAATTCAAGTCAAACAAAAGAAATCCAAAGATGGTTATACCAAAGCATATCAACAGGAAACTGCATAAAATCAGTTATGAAGAAAAAAATCTTGAAAGCAGACAGAGGAAAAAAGGTATATATAGAAAGGACAAAAAGATAAGGATGGCATCAATTTCGTGTCAGAAATAATGCAAGAAAGAAGACAATGGGGAAACATGTTTAAAAGTGTTGAAAGAAAAAATTCTTCCCATACCCAGCAGAAATGTCTTTCAAAAACAAAGGAGAGGGACTTCCCTGGCGGTCCAGTGGTCAGGACTCCATACTTCCACTGCAGGGTGCACAGGTGGGGGCGGCCAAAACACACACACACACACACACACACACACACACACACACACACACACACCCAAACAAAGGAGAAATAAAGATATTTTCAGATCTATAAAAGCTAAAAGAATTTATCATGAGAAGATCAGCCTTAGAAGATGTTCAGAAGATCATTCCAGGCAGAAAACTGGATTTACACTAAAGAATAAAGAGCACTGGAAATAGTAACGAGGTGGAGATTAATATAATATAATATAATATAATATAATCTTTTCCTAGTATGAAAATATCTCTAAAAGATATTTTACTCTTTAAACCGACATAGTAATACTATTTCAGGGTTTATCACATGTGTAAAAGTGAAATCCATGCAGCAATAGTATAAGGCCCAGGAAAGGAGAAATGCAAATACATCATTGTGAGCTTATTTTTTAATTAATTTATTTGTTTATTGATTAATTAATTTATTGGCTGCATTGGGTCTTTGTTGCTGTGCGCAGGCTTTCTCTAGTTGTGGCGAGCAAGGGCTACTCTTCGTTGTGCTGCACAGGCTTCTCATTGTGGTGACTTCTTTTCCTGCAGAGCACAGGCTCTAGGTGTATGGGCGTCAGTAATTGTAGCATGTGGGCTCAATAGCTGTGGCTCACAGGCTCTAGAGCACAGGCTCAGTAGTTGTGGTGAACGGGCTTAGTTGCTCCTTGGCACATGAGATCTTCCCAGACCAGGGATCGAACCCATGTCCCCTGTATTGGCAGGCAGATTCTTAACCACTGCATCATCAGGGAAGCCCCACTGTAAGGTGTTTACACTATATTTTAAATGATATATAACTTGAACAGAGGCTGTTATAAGTTAAGCACATCTACTATAAATCTTAAAATAATTACTAGAACCAAAGTTAAATTGTAGCTAATAAACTATAGGAGATAAAATAAAATCATTAAAAAAATTGATTATTCCAAAAGAAGGCAGAAAAAGTAGGTAAAGGGAACAAAGAACAGATAGAACAAACAGAAAACAAATAGCAAGATGATTGACTGAAACCCAAGCACATCAACAATCATGTTTATCTAGCTTAATTAAAAGGCAGCAATGTCAGATGGTTAAACAAAACAAGATCCAAACTATGAGAAAGGCACTTTAAATATAAAGACATAAGTAGGTTAAAACTGAGAGAATGAAAAGTGATATGACCTGCTGACAAAACAAAGAGGAAAGCTGGAGTGACTATATTTACATCAGGCAAAGTAGATTTCACAGCAGAGACTATTATGAGGGATATAGCAAGGTCACTTCGTAATGATAAAGGGGTCGCTTCATTTGAAAAACATAACAATCCTATACACTTATCCACCTATTAACAGAGCTTAAGACAAATGAAAGAAAAAATAGTAGGAAATAGAGAAAGATCCACAATTGTAGTCAGAGATTTCAATAATCTTCCCTGCATAATTGACAGGAAAAATAAACAAACAAACAAAAATCTGTCAGGATATAATGCACTTGAACAATACCATCAACCAGCTTGACCTGATTAATCTTTTTTTTTTTTGGCCGCACCACACAGCTTTTGTGGGCTGTTAATTCCCTGACCAGGGATTGAACCCGCGCCCTTGGCAGTGAAACCGCAGAGCCCTAACCACTAGACCTCCGGGGAATTCCCTTGACCTGATTACTCTTAATAGAACATCTCACCCTGAAACAAGAGAATACACATTCTTTCCAAGTTCACACAGATCATTTACCAAGACAGACCATACTTTGGTGAAATGTTCATACTGGGTGAATTTAGAGCAGTGGGTACATGAGTTCTATTATTGGGGAGAAAAAAACCTTTTTTTCTCCATGGTCCTAGGTTCTCAGCTGAGCCCCTGCACATTAGACTGACAAAAGACAGATTAACAAGAGCAAAACCGTTTATTAACATATGTATCACACTTACCTGTAGGAAAACTCGGTGATGAGCCACTCAAAGGGATGGTTAGTACTCAGGGTTTACGTGGCATTTTAATAAAGAACAATACGCTGGTAGAGAAGTGACCAGGCAAAGGAAAGGGTTTTTAGGTTCCCAAGAGCAGCAGGCTGTGGGAAGGTAAATGTTTGGGGGAAGGTAACGTAGGAAGATTTGTTTACGGAGGTTCATCTCAGACCCGAATTTCCGTCTTCTTCATGGCCGTAAAACTTCCCCTGGAAAGGATATTTATGGTAATCCTCATTTTTCAGAGGTTTCTGCTTTTAGTCAGATAAGGGAAGCTTGGGGAAGGCTTCTCTCTGCATCTGGTGGTGCCTCCTGCTCAAAATCACCCTTATGCCAAAGCGGCATATTTCGAGGTGGCATATTCTAATTCCCTACATTATATTAATATGAATAATTTTCTATAATTTGCAACATGTCTTAATTTAAAACGTAAAAACTGCAAGTTTTGTCTAATTTTTTGAAAGGTTAAGCAAAAATGAAGAATCATCTGTTAATCATTTTGAGGAGTCCTTAAGAGCTTGCTTTTTATCAGTCCACAGTTCAGAAAGATAAAGGATTTGAAATATCTACAAGAATAAAGTTTTATTTATTTATTTATTCATTTATTTAATTATTTAGGCTAGGTAGGGTCTTAGTTGCAGCATGCGGGATCTTCATTGAGGCATTTGTTGCTGTGTGCAGGCTCTTCAATGCAGCACACGGGCTTCTCTCTAGTTGTGGCAGGTGGGTTTTCTCTCTCTAGTTGCAGCGCTCAGGCTCCAGGGCGCGTAGGCTCCGTAGCTGTGGGATCTTAGTTCCTCAACCAGGGATCAAACCCGCGTCCTCTGCATTGGGAGGCAGATTCTTTACCACTGGACCACCAGGGAAGTCCCAAGAATACAGTTAAAATTAAAAAACAAAACAAAACCAATTTTATTGAGATATAACTTACATACCATAAAATTTACCTATTTTAAGTTAAAATTCAATCATTTTTAGTAAATTTTACAGAGTTCTGCAAGTATCACTACAATGTAGTTTCAGAACTTTTCCGTTACCCCTTCTTTGGCCATTTCATATAAACGGAATCATGCACTATGCAATCTTTCTTTCCTTTAGCTTAATGTTTCTGAGAGTCGTGAATGTTGTAGTATGGATTAATAGTTCATCACTTTTGTTGCTAAATCTTGTTCCATTTTTTGGATATGCCACATTTTGTTTATGCCCTCACCAGTGGATGGGCGTTTGGATTGTTTCCATTTGTTTGTTTGTTTGCTTGTGGCCACACCGTGTGGCCCTGCGGGATCTTCTTTCCCCCACCAGGGATCGAACCCAGGCCCCCTGCACTGGGAGCACAGAGTCTTAACCACTGGAGCACCAGAGAAGTCCCTGTTTCGAGTTTCATGCTATTATAAATAATGCTGCTATGAGCATTCACAGGCACGTCTTTGTGTGGATATATGTTTTTATTTATCTGGCAGTTTCCAAGGAGTGGAAATCCTTGGGATTATGGTAAATTTATTTTTAACCATTAAAGAAACTACCAAACTGTTTTCCATAGTGGCTCTACCATTTTCTCCAATAGCAACACGTAAAGGGTTCCAGTTTCTGCATATCTTCAATACTTGGTATTTGTCTTTCCTATTATAACCGTTCTAGTGGGCATGTAGTGGTATCTCATCGTGGTTTAATTTGTATTTCTTTAATGGCTAACGATGTTGAGCCTTTTCATGTCTTTTCATTCTTTTAACAGTGTCTTTCACAGAACAAAATTTAAACATGTTGATGAAGTCCAGTTTATCAGTTTACCCTTCTATGGACTGTGCTTGAGTGTTGTATCTACAACCAATGCTTTGCCTAACCGAAGATCGCAAAGATTTTTGTTCCTAAGTCTTCTTCCAAAAGTTTCATAGTTTTAACCATTACGTTTATGTCTATAATCTATCGTGAGTTAATTTCTGTGGATGGATTTTTTTTTCAGTCTACGGATATCCGATTCTTGAAGAGTTCTGAAATCATATAGTTTGAGTCTTTCAATTTGGTTCTTTTTTTCCAAAGTGTTTTGCCTATTTTAGGTTCTTCGCATTTCTGTATACACTTTAGGATCAGCTTCTCAATTTTACACACAAAAAACTGAAGGACTCTTGATTGGGATTGCATTGAAATTATAGATCAGTTTGGGGAGAATTGTCATCTTGACAGTTTTGGGTGTTTCAATCCATGAATGTGAACTGTCTCTCCAGGTATTTAGACCTTTAATTTTTCTCAGCACTGTTTTGCAGTTTTCAGTCTACTTCAGATGTAGCATTTGTTTCTATTCTTTTTGGTGCTATCGTGACTAGAATTTTTTTCTTAACTTTTCGATTGTTCATTGACAGTATAAATGCAATACTTTTTGTATATTGGTCTTGGGTCCTGTGACATTGCTAAGCTCATTTAGTAGTTCTCGTGTGTGTGTGTGTGTGTGAGTGTGTGTGTGCGTGTGAGTGTGTGTGTGTGCGTGTGAATTCTTTGGGATTTTTCCACATACACAAACATGTCATCTGTGAATAAAGACAGTTTACTACTTCTTTTTCCAACCTGGGCATCTTTCCTTGGTGGGGTTTTGTTTGTTTGTTTGTTTTTTGCCTTTTGCCTTTTGCCTTATTGCACCAGCTAGACCCTCTTACAATGGTGAATAGAAGTGGCAAAGCAGACATTCTTGCCTTGTTCTCAATGTTAGGAGAAAGCATCAGTCTTTAACTACTAAGGATAATGTTAGCCATAGGTTTTTTTTGGTAGATGCCATTTATCAGGTTGAGAAATGTCCCTTAAGAACTAGTTTTGTGAGAGTTTTTTTTTTTTTTTTTAAGATTTTTTTTTTGATGTGGACCATTTTTTTAAAATAAATTTATTTATTTATTTATTGGCTACATTGTGTCTTCATTGCTGCACACAGGCTTTCTCTAGTTGCAGCAAGTGGAGGCTACTCTTCATTGTGATGCACGGGCTCCTTATTGTGGTAGCTTCTTTTGTTGTGGAGCACAGGCTCTAGGTGCGTGGGCTTCAGTAGTTGCGGCACATGGGCTCAATAGTTGTGGCTTACAGGCTCTAGAGCGCAGGCTCAATAGTTGTGGTGCATGGGCTTAGTTGCTCCACGGCATGTGGGATCTTCCTGGGACATGGATTGAGCCCACGTCCCCTGCATTGGCAGGCGGATTCTTACCCACTGTGCCACCTAGGAAGTCCCATAGTTTTGTGAGAGTGTTTATCATTAGTGAGTGTAGGTGTTTTCTGTCTACTGAGATGACCTTGTGGGTTTTTTTCCATATATGTTACTAGTATACTATATTACCTTTTTTTACAACATCTCTATTGAGATATAACTTACATACCATAAGATTCACCCACTTAAGTATACATTTCAGTGTTTTTTAGTATATTTACAAAGTTGTTTAAGCATCACCACTGGTTTTAGAACACTTCCATCAGGCCCCAAAGAAACCATGAACCCATTAGCAGTCACTTTTATTCCCTGCACCCTCAGTCCCTGGCAACCACTCGTCTACGGTCTCTGTGGATTTGCCTACTCTGGATATGTCACGTAAATGGAATCGTACAATATGTGGTCCTTTGTGATCAGCTCCTTTCACTTAGCATATTATTTTCAGAGTTAATCCTTGTTGCATCATGGGTCTACGTCACTCTTTTTATGGCTGAATAGTATTCCACCGCATAGATACCCTACACTTGGTTTATCCATTCATCCACTGATGGACATTCAGATTGTTTCCACCTTTTGGCTCTTGTGAATGTTGCTGCTATGGAACATTCACGTGTAAGGTTTTTGTTTGTTTCTTTGTTTGGCTGTGTTGGGTCTTTGTGGCTGTGTGTGGGCTTTCTCTAGTTGTGGTGAGCAGGGGCTCAGTGTGATGGCTTCTCTTGTTGCGGAGCATGGGCTCTAGGCATGCAGGCTTCAGTAGCTGCAGCATGCAGACTCAGTAGTTGTGGCATGCAGGCTCTAGGGTGCACAGGCTTCAGTAGTTGTGGTGCATGAGCTTAGTTGCTCTGAAGCATGTGGGATCTTCCTAGACCAGGGATTGAACCTGTGTCCTCTGCGTAGGCAGGTGGATTCTTAACCACTGTACCACCAGGGAAGTCCCTGGAACATTCATGTGTAAGTTTTTGTGTGAACATATGTTTTCAATTCTTTTGATCATATGACTAGGACTGGAATTGGTGGATAATGTGGTAATCCTATGTTTACTTAAGAAACTGCCAAACCATTTTCTAAAGCAGCTGCACCATTTTACAATCCCATCAGCAACGTATGACGGTTCCAATTTCTCCACTTGTTATTAGCAACACTTGTTATTCTTAGCAACACTTGTTATTATGTCTTTTAGGTTATAGCCATCCTAGTAGCTGTGAAGTGGTAGCTCATCCTGGTTTTGATTTGCATTTCCCTAATTACTAATGGTGTGAGGTATCTTTTCATGTGTTAATGGCCATTGTATATCTTTTTTTAGGAGAAGTATATTCAAATCTTTTGCCCTTTTTAACGTTGGGCAGTTTTTTTGTTTGTTTCAAAATTTAGCTTATTTGTATATTTTGGATATTAACCACTTATTGGATATATCATTTGCAAATATAGTCTCCCATTCAGTGGGCAGCTTTTTGTTTTGTTGAGAGTTTCCTTAGTTAGGCAAAAGCTTTTTAGTTTCATGTAGTCCCATTTGTTTGTATCTGCTTTTGTTTCCTTTGCCTGAGGAGACATACCCCCAAAATTTTTGCTAGGATGGATGTCAAAGAGCATACTGCCTATGTATTTTTCTAGAAGTTTTACTGTTTCAGGTCTTACACTTAAGTCTTCAATCCATTTTGAATTTATTTTTGTGTATGGTGTGAGAAAGCAGTCCAGTTTGATTCTTTTGCATGTAGTTGTTCAGTTTTCCCAATGCTATTTATTGAAGAGGTGGTCTTTACCCCTTTGTATACTCTTGCCTACTTTGTCCATGTAAGTGTGGGTTTATTTCTGAGTTCTCTATTCTGTTCCATTGATCTATATATCTGCTTTCATGCCAGTATACTGTTTTGATGACAGTAGCTTTGTATTATATTTTGAAATCAAGGAGTATGATACCTCCAGTTTTATTCTTTCTCAAGATTGCTTGGGTTATTTGGGGTCTTTTGTGTTTTCAAATGCCCATTAAGAGATGAACTGATAAAGAAGATGTGGTGTATATATACACCATGGAATATTAGCCATAAAAAAGAATGTAATCTTGCCATTTGCAGCAACATGGATGGAACTGGGGGGCATTATGCTAAGTGAAATAAGTTAGAGAAAGACAAATACTGTATGATTTCACTTATATGTGGAATCTAAAAAAGAAATAAACAAATATAATGAAACAGAAACAGAGTTGTAGATACAGGGAATAAACAGGTGGTTGACAGAAGGAAGAGAGGCAGGAGGAGGAGAGAAATAGGTGAGGGAGATTAAGAGGTACAAACTTTCATTTGCAAAATAAGTAAGTCACGGATATGAAATTTACAGTGTGGGGAATATAGTCAGTAACTATGTAATATCTTTGTATGGTGACAGATGGTAACTAGACTTATCCTGGTGATCATTTTGAAATGTATAGAAATATCAAATCACAATGTTGTGTAACAGAAACTAACATAGTGTTGTAGGTCAATTACAGTTTGAAAACAAATAAACCCATAGAAAAAGAGATCAAATTTGTGATTTCCAGAAGTGGAGGGTGGCAAGAGGGGAAATTGGATGAAGGTGGTCAGAAGGTACAAACTTTCAATTATAAGAGAAATAAGTACTAGGGATGTAATGTACAACCTGATAAATATGGTTGACACTGCTGAATGTGATACATGAAAGTTGTTAAGTGAGTAAATCCCAAGGGTTCTCATCTCAAGGGAAAAATTTTTTTTCTATTTCTTTAATTTTGTATGTATATGAGATGATGGAGGTTCACCAAACTTACTGTAGTATCATTTCATGACATATGTAAGTCAAATTGTGATGCCGTAGACCTTAAATTTATACAGTGCTGTATGTCAATTATATCTTTATAAAACTGGAAGAAAAAAATAAAAATTAAGTTGTCATTTTACTGTTGAGTTGTAAGAATTATTTACATATTCTGGATAAAAGTCCCTTTTTATCCAGACTGACGATCTCTGACTTTGGATTGGAATATTTCATCCATTCACATTTAGTGAACTACTAGTCACTGCCTATTCAAGAAACACTGTGAATGCCAGGCAGACTTGTAAACTTCCTGAACTTGGAACATATTATCCAAGCTATAGACAGATCCACAAACTAAAGGTGGAGACCTCATTGGCACAAGATGTTTAAGTACAATGTCTGATCAATGATTGGCTTACTTACTAAGCTATGCTGGTTCAGGGATGACCTCTTAAAAGCCAGACTTAAAAATAAAAATAGGAATAATTTTGGGACTTCCCTGGTGGTCCAGTGGGTACGACTCTATGCTCCCATTGCCGGGGTCCCAGGTTCTATCCTTGGTCAGGGAACTAGATCCCACATGCCACAATTAAGAGTCTGTATGCAGCAACTAGGAGTCTGCATGCTGCAACTAAAAGCCTGCATGCTGCAGCGAAGATCCTACATGTCACAACTAAGACCTGGAGCAGCCAAAATAAATAAATAAATAAATAAAAATTTAAAAAATTAAAAAAAAAAAGAATAATTTTACAAAAGCAACTGAGCAGAGGTACCAGTATTCAAACATTGCAAGGGAAACACAATCTATAGAAATAGCTCAGGCAAACCCCTAAAGAAACAGTGGTGATAACAGCTACCCTGGAAGGAGAGACAAATTAGAATCCGTAGTTGCTGCAATTTATGACCGGAAATATCCAGTTTCAACAGAAATACATTAATCGGGCAAATAAACAAGAATATGAACACATACACAGGACAAAAGTAGTCAATAGGAACTCTTCCTGAAGGGATCCAGATGTTGGACTTAAACACTTTATTATTTAAAAAAGCACCTGTTTATAAATAGGTTCAAACAATGAAAGAAAACCATGTTTTTTTAATCAATGGAGAATGTCAATAAAGAAAGAGAAGTTATGAAAATAACTGAATGGAACTTCTGGAGTTGCAAAAGCACAATTACTAAAATGAAAAACTCACCAGAAGGGCCCAACAGCAGATATGAGTCAGCAGAAGGAAGTAACAGCAACCCTGAAGGTAGATCATTACAGATAACCTCACCTGAAATACAGGAAGAAAAAGAGTGGGAGAGCTACACATTTTGAATGAGAGACTATCTTCGGTCTTTGGAGAAACTTTGTTAAAACAAGCCTCAGTACTCATGGAGTTAAAGAAGCAGCCTGCGTTCTCTTGAACTGTTCAGACTGCAGTATGATGGAACCTGGGTTTTCAAACTCCCACTGATGGCCCTTTTTTAAGTCATATGGGGCTGGGCCTTAGAGCCTGCTTCCAGGGAAAGCATTTGATCTCTAGTTCTGAGGTTTGTTATAGAGTCTAAACAGCATCTGCAGGCTTGGCTGGTCTGCTTTACTGTGGGATTAAAGGACTTCAACAAAATGGGCAAGTCAGAGCATTCTGAGGAATATTCTTTAAAAGAAAGTATTCATTTGAAGCTGCCTATTCCCTCTTCTGGACTGTTATCCAAGACAGCAAGACCTAGATTGCTGTGCTTTGTAAATCCCAATGTCCCAATTCTGTTCTAAACATAGTCATTAATATTCTCAGTGACTAGCAGTTGAACAAGTGAGTTAATTGTATGTATCCTTATATCGCTGATGTTTGGAAACACTTTCTTTAGAGTTTATAGTTGTGCAGTCTCAATAAATCCACTGGTTAATTAATTTATTTTTTAAAGAATTTTATGGAGATACAATTGACATACAATACACTGCATATATTTAATCCACTGGTTAATTTAAAATTATTGTGTCCTTAAGAGGTAGGAAGGGTTAATACAGATAATTCTCAAATGTCTCTTTCAAAAACCTATGCATGGAATCCTGTTTCAATAAAAAATAGTATACATGAAAATATTCTACAGGAGTGATCTTTGGGTTACAATGTCTAGAAATAATTATTACATTAAAATACAAAAAAATTAGGTAATTTAGACGTGCTTTTTCAAGTTAAATAGAATCGGCAGGTTTACTTCTATGCTTAGAGCTTTAAAAGGGAGAAAATAAAATCTACATATAGAAACATTGCGCGTTACTGAAATGTTCATTAAAGAAACCAAAACTTCCCGTTTTCCCATTTGTCACTCAAGGTACCTAAATGTCTTTAGAGAAGTGAAGTTGCTGTTATAACTGGTTTATTTTCGGGTGAGTTATTTTCCGACCGACTCAGCAGAAGTTCCAACTTGCTTTTGTCATTGACCAGGAGAAGTTACAAAGGTCTTTACTTTCATGAGTCAGGTCAAGTCTGGTCAGAATCGACCCGATTTGTAAGATAGCTGTGGTTTGGCCCGATTCCTGAGCGGGAATCTCTGCTTGGTCTGGGGGACAGGAAGGCAGAGGGAGGGTCTCCCCCTCCCTGGAGGGCACTCTGACACCTCAGGTCCCCAAATCCTGTTGATAAAGTCATCACTGCTTGCCATCACCCACATGTGGAAAGAGAAAGGTCACCAAGGGTCAAATAACTAAACTCCAGGATGAGACCAACAGGAGAGGTATCTGGGCATCACTGTAGGGAATTGCCTTCCTCTGGGGGATGAGGGCCAGTCTCCTACACTCTGCCAACCTCCCCCACTGCGTCCATCACTGGCAAAGATTAAGTCCTTTTGTTTTCTTTTTGAGTTAGTTTGCATTATTTTGGAGGCAGTTGATAACATAATCAGGGACAATATTTCTACTATGACAAATGGTGAGTTTGCACTGTATAAGCAATGGAATTGGGAGAAGCGTCTAATTGGGGAAAACCTCAATAACGTGCATAAGGTCCTTTCAAAGATCTTGCCACCTCCCCTTCCTACACAACCACCCAGGGGTTGCAGGAAAAGGCGTCGCTATCTTTACCGCACACTGATGGACACCTGGGCTCCGGGAGAGCAAAGTGACCTGCCCGAGATCACCCAAGGAATGCTCACAGGACTGGTTCCTGTCCAGCCCTTGCTGCAGGCTACCTGGCCTGACGCATGAGGCCCTGATTCTCACTTCTCCTTTCTACGCAGAAAGAAAGGCCAGAAAAAGGAATGGAAAGGGGGGCTGGGCGGGGGAGAGAAAAGAAAAGGAAAGGAAAGAAGAAAGAAAGGAGAGAAGTGGGGAGGGGAGGGGAAGGAGGGAGGGAGGGAAGGAAGGAAGAGAGGAAAAAATAAACCTCCCAAGGCAGAGCTACTCTCACCTGTAGGACATGAGTATTTCTGGTATTTGTTTATTTCTCTCGCTCTCCTCAGCCCTGTCCCAGCCTGGCTGAAAAGAATGACCTGACCTGTTTTTCCTTGTTTTCTTTCTCTTCCCCACTTTTTGCCCATAAGAACCACTTACAAAAGTAATTTGATTCCATATGTGCACATTAGCGTACGATATTTGTTTTTCTCTTTCTGACTTACTTCACTCTGTATGACAGACTCTAGGTCCATCCACCTCACTACAAATAACTCAATTTCATTCTTTTTTATGGCTGAGTAATTTCCATTGTATATATGTGCCACATCTTCTGTATCCATTCATCTGTCGATGGACATTTAGGTTGCATCCATGTCCTGGCTATTGTAAATAATGCTGCAATGAACATTATGGTACATGTACCTTTTCGACATAAATACACTACTAAATGTAAAATAGATAGCTAGTGGGAAGCTGCTGCAGAGCACAGGGAGATCAGCTCAATGCTTTGTGACAACCTAGAGGGGTGGGATAGGGAGAGTGGCAGGGAGGCTCAGTGAGGGTATATATGTACATATAGCTGATTCACTTTGTTGTACAGCAGAAACTAGCACAACATTGTAAAGCAATCATACTCCCATAAAGACTAAAAAAAGTAATTTGAATTTATACAAAAGAGTACTTGAAAGGCTATTTTCAGTTCACGCTCAGAAAGCTGTACACGATGTTGCCAGGGATCGGGTCCTCTGAAGGTTACTTCTTTCAAACACTCCACTGTGGTTGAGAGAAGAACACGGTGGTTGCAATGGTCTCATGAGGAGACTTTAAGCGTGTGAATAAGGGTGGTCCTGCTCCAGTCTCCTCTTGGGGAAAGAGGCTGGGATGGGAGCTCTGCTCATCCCACCCCATCTACCCTGGGCCCTGGCGCCTGGCTGTGGGGTTGACATGAATTTCTCTGCCGTGCTTGTTAATGGCTCAGGAAACGCTTTCTCTCTATGGCCGAAATGGCCCAGACGTCCCAGTCCTTCTCAGGCCACACGGCATATACTGAGCACACTGGACAGGATTTAGGGAGCTGTGGACATTCGATGACCTATTCATTATATATTTGTTTACATTATGTAATTAAAATTAGAAATGCAAAACACAAAGCATATTAATTTAGATATTTAATATTAAATGTGTATGAAACTCCCAAGTACGTTTTTCAATTTGCTTTCTTATCTTACAGATGCGTACTTTTTTGTTTTTTGTTTTTATGGCTGTGCAACATGTGAGACCTTAGTTCCCAGACCAGGGATTGAACCTGTGCCCCCTGCAGTGGAAGCTTGGGGTCCTAACGACTGGACTGCCGGGGAATTCCTTGAAAACATAGCTTTTTACCTTGGGTTTTTTTTGCTGAAACTAGCCAGTCAGTTCCTGATCAAGACATTCTCAACAGTCACCACCAATAGGAAACTTTATTTGCACAAGTAAATGATATAAAACTTTTTATTGATTTTCAAATAACCATTCAAAAATTTCCAACAGTAGAAATTATCTTTATAGGCTCTAGCAGCCTTTTATTTTTTCCTTTCACTGATAAAATATGGTGCTGGCATTTCTCCTAACAATACAGATTCTTTTCCAAGCCTCAGAACTTTCTTGTCTGGAGCATTTCACAGTAACAATAGAGCTGGCTGATCCTGGAGACTGGGGCATCTGGAATGGCAGCCGGGACCAGGACCCAGGCTGTGAGGGCCACACGCTGATCCTTGCAGGCTGTGGTGGGTTGAGTGAGGCTATTCACAGGTGCAACAGACCTAGGATGCCAGCGGCCCTGGGCCTGTGTGGCTGCCCTGGGGGCTGGAGGGATCAACACAGAAACTGATCACATCAGTCTCCTGCTTTACTAGTAGAGTAAGTGAGCCTCCTCTTGCCTCGGTCTGCCCATCTGTGAAATGGGGATAACAGTAGTATTGGGTTGGCCAAAAATTCGTTCGGGTTTTTCCCCAAGATGGTATGGAAAAACCTGAATGAACTTTTTGGCCAACCCAATACCTACCTGGTAGGGTTGTTATGAGGAATAAATGACTGCCGGGCCTGGCCACATAATAAGTGCTATCCATGTGTTTGTTAAATAAAGTTAAAAGGTCAAGAGGCTCTGGAACAGACCCCCAAATCACTTGCTTAGAGTCAGCCAGAATCAGATTCCTTGGTTCTGAATTCTGCCTCCTGCCCTCTCCAGACGTGGGCCATGGCAGGCCCTCAACCTTTCCAGCCTCGGTTTCCTGGCCCATGTGTGATGATGGCACTGGTACCCATGTTAGTGATGTACAGATTAATGCACAGTTCACATGACGTGCTGGAGACATAACAAGTGCTCAACCAGCAGCGGCTGTTACCACCCAGCCGAGCCGGGATGTGAACTCAGGGGTCCTAAGCTCTAAGCTTGTTCCCTGTCCACTGCCTGCATCTCCCTCCTACAAGTCAAGTCTTCCGACAGAAAAGTGCTTCACCTCTTGGACTCTCTTCTACAAATTTTTTTTCTTTTTCTTTTCTTTTCCTTTTTTCTGTTTTTTTTTGGTGGGGGACACACTGTACGGCATGTGGGATCTTAGTTCCCCGATCAGGGACTGAACCTGTGTCCCCTGCAGTGGAAGTGTGGAGTCCTAACCACTGGACCGCCAGGGAAGTCCTTCTACGATTTATTTTAAATCTTTCCACTCAGATTGTATCTAGTATTTTTTTTTTTTATATTCTTCATTTGGGCTCTCTGGAGTGGTTTTTCCGTATCTTTAAAAATACAACGTCAAGAGTGGTCAGAGCAATGGCATTGCGGGCCAGGAATCAAGGGAATTTCTTTGCAAAGGCATTGAGACAGCCAGTGACTGTGTCTTTCCAAGTCTCGAGTAAATACCACACATCTTTCCTCATTCATATTTTATTAGGAAGCCAGATCGGAGAATTCATCAGTTATAAAACTTTAACTATGAAATGAATCACTTATCAAACAGATGAGTCAGGTGCAAACACCAGATTTTCCTTAAGACCAGAAGCAAAGGCAAATATGGCATTTTATTTTACAAATATCTTACAGTCATGAAAAAGGAAGAGAATTTTAAAAAACAACATCGTGCCGACGTTAACATCCAGGAACTGCTGTGGAGATGAGGCTGTTAGAGCTTACCTGTTAAGATCTGCCAGAAAAGTGACACAAGATAAGTCATCTTTTATTAAAATAGAATATCTGTCTCTTTCCACCATATACATATAGATATTTTCTCTTTAAATAAATATATATTACGTATTTTAAAATGATGACTCACTTGACAACATTCATGTGGTGCTTTCGGGCCGGAGCATTTACTTGGTATGCAAGACAAATAATCCAAAACATCAAGTGTATGTGGGTTCTCATAAGGCGGGTTTGGGAATGTCTCTTAGGTCTCCTCACATGAGGACTTCTGAGTCTTCTGAGGAGTCGTCGGCAAATAAAATTTCACCTGGCACTGGGCTCCCCAAGGGCAGCGTGCTAGACTGGGACCAGGAGACCCCATTCCTTACCAGTCTGTCCTCCGGTAAAACACCGTTCTTTCCCACTGTTCCTGTCGCCAGCGCGGCAGAAGCCTGGTCTTCCCATGCCTCGCTGATCCCGTTCAGGATGTACCTTCCCTCGGGAGGTCTGTTGTCATGCACTTCTGCTGTGACCACGCTGATGGTGGGGCTGGGCGTGCAAGAAGCAATGATCGCATTGGGATCGATGCTCATGTCCATCTGAGCAAGTGCCGAGCCCTCAGCCTGGCCCTCGCTGCTTTCTGGAAACTGTGTGTTGACGTAAATGATGTTGGCTTTGTCCTGAATGTCAGGCAAACTTTCCAAGAGCTTTTCTAGTTGCAGCCTCAGCATTGCAAAGGTGGGGCGGTCCAAGGGCTCAGCTCTCCAGCAAGAGTGCATGATTTCATACCTAGAAGCAAAGAGGTGTGTGTTACCTCTCGGCACAGCACCTACAGCCTAAGTGCAATCCATCCTGGGTTTTCCCACTCGGGCAGGAGTGGAGGGACTCGGGGAAGAGGGGGTGAGTGGGGTCCTCAGAGCAGACAGGTGTCAGCACCGGCTCCACACTCACCACTGTTGCAGGTCCTGGAAGGCTGGAGGAATGAAATCGAGAGGTGGGTTGGGATGGGCAGGTGTGTGAAGAATGAGGGCATTGCCATGACATCGACAGCTGAGCCCTGGGCTGGGACAGTTCCTGATTCGGGGTGGCCGCAGCCTCTCAGCGTGTGGGGGGGCTACTAGCCTTGGCCACGTGATGCTGCTACATGAAGGAGAAACGCACAGCCACTCGCAGACACGGGGGCCCCTGCCCTCGTCCGTGACCTCTGCCTCCTCCAGTAACAATAACAGCCGCCGACCTGTCATCAGTATTTACTAGGTGACGGCCATCGTGTGAGGTACTTTCAGAGATACTAGCCGGCTCAGCAGCACAAGCTCACACACAGGCACCGTGATCCCCATCTTACAGATGAGGGTCCTTCCCCCCGGATGAGGGTGACGGCGTGACCCACATCGAGGAGTATCTGGCGCCAGAGCCCACGTCTTAACCACTGTGCAGCCCTGCCTGCCACAGGTCAGACCCTGATGGGTTTAGGTGCTACCCTGTGGGCCGTGAGGAACCACAGAAAGACGGTATTTTGGTGGTGCATTCCCATGACCAGAAGATAATTTTAGGAAAGTTGTTTTGGATGCCACCCAAAGGATGTATGAGGATCCTGGGGGTAAGGAGAACGAGACAGGAGGCAGAAGAGCCCACACTCTCCTGCAGGAAACAGGGACCCTGACCCACTTGTTCACTTACATGCACTGTGATGTCCCTGTGCCCAAATTCCCACAAGTGTGACCACCCCAGGCTCCGTCCAGCCCTGGGCTTCTATGATTTGACAATACAAGCAGACCCCCTTTCATTACACTTCGTTTTATCACACTTCAAAGATACCAGTTTTTTTTTTTTTACAAATTGAAGATCTGTGGCAACTCCGCATTGAGCAAGTCTCTTGGTGCCATTTTTCCAACAGCCAAATTAAATAAATAAATAAGTAAATAAATTAATTAATTAAAAAAGAACATTGGTAATTCACAGCAAGAGGTCCAAATATCAACATACACAGGAGTTTGAAAGAAGTTGATTCCATCCTTCATGGATGACCTCGAGGGGTTCAAGGCTTCATTAGAGGAAGCCACTGCACATGTGGTGGGAATAGCAAGGGAACTAGCATTAGAAGTGGAGCCTGAAGGTGTGACTGAACTGCTGCAATTTTAACCGGTTTTTGTTGTTGTTGTGTTTTTTTGTATGTGGTTTTTCTTGGCTGCACGGCTTGCAGCGTCTTAGCTGGCAACCAGGGATCACCCCGGGCCCTTGGCAGTGAAAGCGTGGAGTCCTAATTACTGGAGCGCCAGGGAATTCCCTCAACTGCTGCAATTTTATGATGAAATTTTAATGGATGGGGAGGTGCGTCTCATGGTTGAGCGAAGACAGTGGCTTCCTGAGCTGGAAACCACTCCTGGGCAGAGGCTGTGAGACTGCTGAAAGGACAACAGAGGATTTAGACTATGACATAAACGTAGTGGATAAAGCAGCGGCAGACTTTGCGAGGATTGACTGCAAGCCTGAACAAAGTTCTCCTGTGAGTAAAAGGCTATCAGACAGCACTGCATGCTACAGAGAAATCGTTCATGAAAGGAAGAGTTGATCGATGCAGCAGACTTCACTGTTGTCTTCTTTTAAGAAATGGCCACAGCCACCCTGACCTTCAGCAACCACCACCCTGATCAGTCAGCGGGTGGGGGAGGCAGGAGCTGGGATGAAGTGAGAGCGTGGCACTGACATATACACACTACCAAATGTAAAACAGCTAGCTAGCGGGAAGCTGCTGCATAACACAGGGAGATCAGCTCGATGACGGGTGATGACCTAGAGGGGTGGGATAGGGAGGAGGGGAGGGAGGCTCAAGAGGGAGGGGATATGGGGATATACGTATAAATACAGCTGATTCACTTTGTTGTACAGCGGAAACTGGCACAACAGTGTAAAGCAATTATACTCCAATAAAGATGTGAAAAATAAAATTTATTTATTTATTTGGCTGCACTGAGTCCTAGTTGCGGCACATGGGATCTTTAGTTGCGGCATGTGAACTCTTAGTTGAGGCATGTGGGATCTAGTTCCTGGTCCAGGGATCAAACCTGGGCCTCCTGCATTGGCAGCACAGAGCCTTAGCCACTGGACCACCAGGGAAGTCCCAATAAAGTGGTTTGTTTTAAATTAAGGTATGTACAGCATTTTTTAGACATAATGCTATTGCACCCTTAACAGACTACAGTACAGTGTGATCATAGCTTTCACATGCACTGTGAAACCAAAAGTTCCTGTGACTCACCCTACTGCAGTGCTCTGGAGCTGAAACCACAATATCTGGGAGGCATGCCTGTATCGGGGGAAGGAACAGAGCGGAGGGGGACTCTGAAGGACCTCTGCTGGCTGAGGGGACCCAGTGGGATAAGAAAGAACAAGGTGGCTTCTGCGTGTCACCCTGGAGACCAGGACACTGAGTACCGGTGCCACGAACTACAGTGGCTGCAGCTGGGAGGCCGCGAGCTTAGCTGAGGAAATGTCCCCTGGAGCTGATGGGGGCACCACGCAGCGTGGCCCCTTGGGTGATGGGGAGCAGGGCCTGCAGCCTGGTCATTCGGTGGGCAGGATGATGCCACGAGGAGGGGCGGCCCTCGGCGGGCAGGACCAGGGAGCACGGCTCCAAGCGCATTGTTATTTCCATCGCTGTATTTCTTAGTGGACTGTAAAATGGCCCAGGGTCAACCAAACACGCGAATCAACTTGTCTCCACTAAGGTGAGACAGCAAACAGAGAGGCTCAGACGTGTCTGCCTCACTGTTGAAAGAAAAGGCCCCAGATGTGGAAACACAGAGGCCTCTTCAGGGAATGCTGTGTTTCGCCATCACCCAGACACGAGAGGGGACCCAGGAAGCAGGCCTGGTTCGCCAGCGTCTCTGCAAACCTGCGGGGTGAGGAGCCAGCCTGCGTGTCAGCACCGCAGAGCCGCTGCTTCCTCCAGCTTCCCCAGGCCCCAGCATCGCTGACGCTGCAGCTCTTTCACCTACAAAGTCTCTCGGGAAACCGACTCAGCATCCCCTTGTCTTGGCTCTGCGTGAATCATCTAAAACCACAATGTGACACAGCTTAGACCTTGCTAAGACCCCACATAATCAACTTCTGGAGTAGTAAAGAAGCCAAGAAAGACACAGCCACAAAACTCCCCATTCAATATTGTTTGATGGAAATGTTTCCAGGAGTAAACATTTCATTCATGCGGACATTTCAAAAACAACCGTGAAACCCCAGATCTAATTGAATTAGGATTTCATGATGTTTCTTTTAAAGGGCTTACATTTTCTGTTTCTGTTCTAAATGTTATGGATTTACAACCATAATAACCACCACCACTATCAACACCCCCAAGCAGTATGAAGCTCTGATCAAAAAAGTTTCCTTGGGACTTGCTAGGTGGTGCAGTGGGTAAGAATCCACCTGCCAATGCAGGGGACACGGGTTCAATCCCTGCCCCAGGAAGATACCACACGCCACGGAGCAACTAAGCCCGTGTGCCACAACTGTTTAGCCTGGGCTCTAGAGCCCATGAGCCACAACTATTGAGCCCATGTGCCGCAACTACTGAAGCCCATGGGCCTAGAGCCCGTGCTCTGCAACAAGAGAGGCCACCACAATGAGAAGCCCGCGCACCATAATGAAGAGTAGCCCCTGCTCGCCACAACTAGAGAAAGCCCGTGTGCAGCAACGAAGACCAAACACAGCCAATAAAATAAATAAATTAAAAAAAAAAAGTTTCCTTTGTTTGGCTGGGGTGGATCTGGGAGGCCTATGTGCAAACTGACCGGGGCCTTCTCACTGGTACGATGAAGCAGGGCGAGAGTGTGAGTATGAGTGTGGGTGTGTGTGGGGTTCTGCCCAGGTACACCCGCCCCAGCGCCCCAGCATGGAGTTCCATGATGGAGCCCACGCAGGCCCATGCTCCTGAAGTGTTCTTGCTATATATGGTGAGAATGCCCCTCTCTGAGCCCATGACCCCTCTTATCCTGGGGAGAGACTCATCATTAGGAAGGTTCAGATCACCAAGCTAGAGGCAGCACCATAAGAAATTATTTTTAAAAAGTCAGGGACTTCCCTGGTAGCACAGTGGTTAAGAATCCACCTGCCAATACAGGGCACATGGGTTTGATCCCTAGTCCGGGAAGATACCCCATGCCTCAGAGCAACTAAGCCCGTGTGCCACAACTAGTGAGCCTTTGCTCTACAGCCTGAGAGCCACAACTACTGAGCCCATGTGCCACAACTACTGAGCCCACATGCCACAACTACTGAAGCCCGCACGCAGCAATGGAGACCCAATACAACCAAAAAAAAAAAAAAAGTCAAGTCAGCAAGGTGTTTGGGAGGGGGATCAATTTGTGAAGATGTTATTAATCACAGGCACCATTATGTGACATCGGTGTGCGTGCCTCCCACAGGCTGAGCACTCCACACCCTCTTTTGCTAACCCTTCCAATACCTCTGAAGGATACACGACTATACTTTTTTGGTGGCTCATCACGAGGCATGGAAGAGTCAGGTCGCTGCAGTGGCCATACACGCGGCTAGTTAGGAGGCAGAGCCTGGCCCTTCTGACTCCAAGTCCCAGGCCTCCCCCCATACTGCCCACTCCAAAGAGAGAGGGGCCTGTCGGGATGGGAACAGCACTGTGGTCCTGCACGCTGGGAGCTGGTGGAGCTCACGCTCGGCTGAGTGCACTGTCTTCCCAGGAGCATTTTTTAATTAATTTATTTATTGTTGTGTTGGGTTTCCGTTACTGTGAGTGGGCTTTCTTCAGTTGCAGAGAGCAGGGGCTACTCTTTGTTGTAGCGTGTGGGCTTCTCATTGCGGTGGCTTCTCTAGGTGTGGAGCATGGGATCTAGGCACACAGGCTTCAGTAATTGTGGCATCTGGGCTAAGTAGTTGTGGCTCACGGACTCTAGAGCAGAGGCTCCCTAGTTGTGGCACACAGGCTTAGTTGTTCCGAGGCATGGGGTATCTTCCCGGACCAGGGATTGAACCTGTGTCCGCTGCATTGACAGGCAGATTCTTACGCACTGCGCCACCAGGGAAGTCCCCCCAGGAGCATTTGAAAACGTGCATTTCTGGGCCTGCTCTGTACTAAGAGAATCACAGTCTCCAGGCACAGGGCTGAGGAATCGCATTCTTAGAATATCCCCCAAGCAATTCTGACGACCAGCCTGAATGCAAAGTCACTGGCTTAGATTTCTAAATTTCCTGATTCAAAATATTCCTGTGATTGGTTTGTTTAAGATGCTGAATAAAAAGAGAAGCATGACTGTAGCAAAAGAGGGTAGGGAATCACCCGAGTACCTCACGCATTGTAAAGTCACCCTATTTATCTGCAGGATATATAGTCATCCCTCGGTATCCATGGCAGTTTGGTGCAGAAGCCCAGGAAGATACCAAAATCTGCAGATGCTCAAGTCCCTCACAGTCAGCCCCCCGTATCCACAGGTTTCTATATCCACCCATACAGAGGGCGGACTGTATTTCCTAGAGGTGCTTATAGAACTTCAGAACACGAGCGGGCTCACTGGAGGTGTGCACACACCACCTCCCACACCAGGAGAGGCTTCTGGCCGGGGACGTCTGTGTGTACCACCTCTGCCCACACCCGCCTGGCCGAGCGTCCCCGCCCCCTGTGGCTGTGTGTCCCCAGGTCTTTGCAGGGCACCCCATGATGCAGAGCAGCTGACTCACAGTTCATCCAGGCAGTCCTCGGGCTGCTTCAGCCTGTGGCCGTGGAGAAGATAGTCATATATTTCGTGGTTCTGGACTCCGGGATAAGGGGTCATTCCTCGTGTGGCTATTTCCCACATGGTCACGCCAAATGCCCACTGAGGACAAAGCAACAATGTCAGGATGCAAGTCTTTCCAGAAAGGCTGAATGGACTTTTTCATTGGGAAAGGTCATTTCCTTAGAGCCCTGGCGATCGTGCACAAAGCTGACAATTATGTTTGAGACATGCTGCTCTCCCAACACGGCAACGACGTGGGGTCGGAACGTCACAGTTCCCCATTTTTACTAAAGCTGTTTGGGAAATGTGACAAAGGCAGATCTAGCCTTCTGTCTCATCAGTGCTCTGTTTAATGTTCTGTTCCTTCTGTCGCTGGCAAGTGGTTTTCTTTTCCTGATCTCTGGTTAAGGGTACCATTACACAGCACCTTTTAAACAGCATCTTGGTTCCAAACAGCCACTGGGTGAATTCATTTAATTTAATGTGAATATGAAATATCTGAGTTGTGGGCTATAAGTCACTATATTGTAGCAGAGGAAAGTGGGAATAAATTAAGGGCCTTTGTCATTCTCTGAATGTCAGGCTACTTCACCAGAATCCACTATTCTGCCTGAATTAAAGCATCTAGCGGTAAATAAAAGAGAGGTGTGAGCATGCCCCAGTCCACAGTTAACCAAAGAATAAGATGACTTGCAGCGCCAGCTTAAGTCATTTCTTTCAGCATGGCTTCATCTTTGCAATGCAGGGCCCCGAATCCAATCTCTGTACATACCACGTCACTTTTACTGGTGTAGACTCGGTCCGCGAGACTCTCTATGGCGATCCATTTCACAGGCATTTTAGCGATGCGGCCTTGGCGATAGTAATCACCGCTATAAATCTTCTTAGAGAGGCCAAAGTCTGCGACGCAGACGGTCATGTCATCTCGCAACCTACAGAGAGGGGGTTCATGTCCTCAGTGACCTCAGAGACAAAGCCTTATATCACAGCTCTGCACCTGATGCAGCTGAAAAAATTCTTGATAAGTAACCAAAAGATACAGACCCTATCAGCTTATGAGAGTCCTACTTTGGGACCAATGGCAGAGCAAGTGATGGGGAAGCAGACGGGTTATAATCCTGCACCCCTCTGGTCTGTGTGGGGGTCTGGACCAGCCAGGGTACCTGGGCACAGAGGATGGAGCCACCTGAAGGAGCACAGGTGCTGCACGGGAGTAGAAGGAGCAGCAGCTCCAAGCCAGGGCCCCCTGGTGGACTCATCTAAAGCCCCAGCAGCCTTCCTGCCTGATGTCTGGAGGTAGCACTGGCTCCATGGATTAAGAAAGCCTCCTGACAGTTTGGGGGAGGTGGGGAAGCACATGCTGTAAGCGGGGAACACTGGATTTCCTGCTAAGATGGTCAGGAGGTACTTGAGGAATCAACTGGAAAATTAAAGGAATCCAATCGCATTTACAGCCCAAGTAGTTAAAATGGATCTTAGACAAGAAGAGGAAGAGGAGGAATGAGTGATGTGGAGGTAGGGCGACTACCTTGTTCCTCTTTGCCTGACACTAACTTTTAAAACAAAAAGTCCCAGATCCTGGGAAACCCCTTAACTCTGGACAAACTGGACAGCTGGTTACCCTACCTGGTGGGAAAAACATGAAGGAAATGTTAAATAATTTGTCTACCCTCCGTGGTAGACAAATTATTTAAATAAAACACAAAACCAAGACCTTTCTGGGTTTTCAAAAATGAGGTGAAAGTGATGGAGGGCTGGGGGGGGGTGGGGTTGATCAGGAGGAGGGAGGCGACAGACTCCACTGACACATCTCCAACCAAGAAAAACACACAACAGGGATACATTTAAGGAACACTCCCTCTTTTTCACATCAAGAAATAGCTATTGTTTTTGAAGATTTACAGCAGATAATGGCTGTTGAAGCAGACTGAAGAGATGGGGAAGCTGAAGCTCGAAGTTCTTGTATAAGTCCTTGTCTCTCTGCTGGTATAGTCAGGACAAAACTGCTTCACAAGGCAGCATCGTGAAAACTCAGGGACAAAACCTTTATGATTTTCACTGCTGTCTTCATGATTAGCTGACAGATGTAACTCTGGATCCAGATAAGCTGATAGGGGAGGATCCCAAAGTTCACACCTAGCACTCCTAGCTGCATGAGAGTGTGAAAATAAAAAAGCAGTCTGTATATAAAATCTGTATATAAAATCGATAACTAATAAGGACCTACTGTATAGCATAGGGAACTCTACTCAATACTCTGTAATGGGCTATCTGGGAAAAGAATTTTAAAAAGAGTGGATATATGTATATGTATAACTGATCACTTTGCTGTACACTTGAAACTAACACAACATTGTAAATCAAATATATTCCAAAAAAAAAAGCAGTCACAGGGGAAAGTTTGGAGGCCAATCAGACTCCTGGAGGCAGAGGTAGTGAAAACCCTCAAGCAAAAACCCAGTCATAGGGCTTCCCTGGTGGCACAGTGGTGAAGAATTAGCCTGCCAATGCAGGGGACAGGGGTTTGAGCCCTGGTCTGGGAAGATCCCACATGCGAAGGAGCAAATGAGCCCGGGTGCCACAATTACTGAGCCTGTGTGCCACAACTACTGAGCCCACATGCCACAACTACTGAAGCCTGTGCGCCTAGAGCCCAGTGCTCTAGAAGACAAGCCATTGCAATGAGAAGCCTGTGTACTGCAACAAGAGTAGCCCCCGCTCACCACAATTAGAGAAAGCCTGTGCACAGCAACGAAGACCCAATGCAGCCAAAAAATTAAGAAAATAAATAAAATTAAACACACACACACACACACACAAACCTCAGTCAAATATCAGGGCAGTAAAAATCCCATCTCCAGAGCCAGCCACACTGTCCCCTCCCAAACCTAGCCCTCTTCCATATTTTAACATCAACAGGCCACCCCCAACCCCCACAAATATCTACCACCATGAGGTCCAATTCTCTCCAGGATGGGCCAGGACTCTTACATGCAGTTTCGAGCAGCTAAATCTCGATGAAGAAAGTTCCTGTTGCTCAGATACTCCATTCCCTGGGCAATGTCTACCATGAACTTCAATAATGTTTGCAGAGGAATATGCTAGGAGATGGAAGACACAAGGAGAGAGATTATTATTATTAGTGTTGTTTTTTGTTTTTTTTTACAGCTGCACTGTGGAGCTTGCAGGATCTTAGTTCCCTGACAAGGGACTGAACCTGGGCCCCAGCAATGAATGTGCCAAGTCTTAATCACTGGACCGCCAGGGAATTCCCAAGAGATTATTTTTTAAAAGGAAACCAAGTTATTTCCATTTGAGGGGTGGGAAATGATGGCTTTATTACTTAGAAGTGTGGCTGTAAAACAAGGAAATTTCCATATCACCAATGACACAAGTAAGGTTTTAAAAAGGAATGAAAAACAAAACCCAACAAACCCTAAAACTTCTTGGCAAGTATCACATTTTCTTCTGTCCATCTTTAAAGGTATTTTAAAAAACTAATCTATAAATTTAATGCAATTCCAGAGAAACTTCCAACAATTTTTTGTGTGTGTGTATGTATGTGGCCAGTGAGTAACATCCTTCTAACAAGTTATGAGGTTAAATGCGGTCCTTGTGTCCTTCTGAGTGGCAGTGGGACAAAGAGGGGAGGTCTGGCTTCAGTGGGGGAGGGTCTAATGTTTTGACAGCAAAAAGCCCAAGGAGAAGGAGCTGTTTCCAATTACGGACCCACATCTGCTATCATTTTACTTCCAAATGTTCTGAAAGAGACTTTTCCTTTTCTGGCCAGAAAGTAGGATCGTTTTTACCTCTTTTCGTGGGATCAAAGTACCACAAGTAAGTATTCGGGAATTTTCATTTTGGTTTCTCTAGGGCCTTCCTGTAAGTTTTAACAGCCTAGTGTTTTTTGTTTTGTTTTGTTTTGTTTTGTTTTCGATGCAGTAAAAATCAAACCAGACTGCGTGTTAGAAAACCTGCCGTGCTGGGACTGATTAGGAGCACGGTGACTACTGAAGACCTCTGTGTAGTAATTCAATGTTTTAATGTAGTCAGAGCCCTAAAGAAAAGGGTTCACGAGTTCCCAGAAATCATAAATGGGTCCATCATGATATATTCTTTCCCAAGGCATTGGGTTTTTTATGGTTTATTCTATGTGGGACATGAGTCTCCTAAAGTGGTACTCGTGAAGACACTGAATTTTTATTTATTTATTTATTTATTTATTTATTTATTTAGCTGTGCTGAGTCTTAGCTGCGGCATGCGGGATCTTTTACTTGCAGCATGCAGGATCTAGTTCCCTGATCAAGGATGGAACCTGGGCCCCCTGAATTGGAAGTGTGGAGTCTTAACCAACAGACTCCCAGGGAAGTCCCAACACTAAATTTTTAATGATTTCTATTTCTCAACTAACACACATGTCAGTCACAGACTGTATATATAACAAAAATGCTTTAATTATCCTTTACCCTTATATAATGGAGTTGTTAAAAAAAAAAACATAAGCAAATCAGGCATGAAAGCCTTCTGCCTCTGTTCTGTATATCTGGGGCATTTTGATTTTCTCGATGCTAATTTCCAGGAAAGGATCTGGGTGCTAAGAAATAACAAATCTGCTGACACTCATGAAAGTATAATGAATATCAGGTACTATTCATGTGCTATTTTCTTTCTAAGCATAACTACGTTATTCTTGCAGACTGTGACCAAAGCTCATTTAAAAGATAATTGTGTGGTAAAACTCATAAATGAGTTCAATAAGGTTGCAGGATACTAGATACAAAACTCAATTGCATTTCTACATACTAACAATGAATGTCTGAAAATGAAATGAAGAAAACGACATCTACAAAAGGATCACAACAAAATACTTAGGAATACATTTAACAAAAGAAGTGCAAAACTTATACTCTGACAACTACAAAACAAAAGAATTAACTTAGTTCTAAATCAATGGAAAGGTACCTAGTGTTCATGGATCGGAAGACCAGGGGTGCTGTGCTACTCACACGGAAGGCAGAATGGCACCCAGGCCCTGCTGAAGAAGCACATTTACATGACTGAGATCTAGTCTTGGGCCACTCTAGCAAGAACCCAAGGTATTTACTTCCAAGGAACTGACTGATAAGGCAGGAGAGAGCTGAATAAACGCTTGATTTTCTAGTTTGTCTATGACGGATTTTGTCACTTTCAGCTTTGCCTGTGGCTACAAAGTGTCAAAATATGAAAATACATTCCTTTAAAATTTTTACAAAACCTGGGAGTTTCCATCGTTAGAGATATACTTGTATTTTTGCAAACAGAAACTATTCATTAGTCAGTAAAATGCTGTGTACTTGTTTCCTTACTTGTTATTTTGTTCAAAAGAACATAATATGACAGCAGTACTCTTAGCAGACACAGACAAACTGATTCTAGAATTTATACAGAAGGGCAACAAAATTAGAGTAGCAAAAACAATTCTGAAAAAGTAGGATAAATCTGGAGGAACTGCATTGCCCCATTTTAAGACAATAAAGCTACAGTAATCTCAACAGTGTGGTAGGGGTGAAGGATGGCACACAGCTTAATGGAACAGAATAGAGAAGTTAGAAATAAACCCACACATGTACGGACAATTGATTTCTCACAAAGATGCAAAAGCAACTAATGCATTAAGCATAGCCTTTTCACAAATGATGCTGGTCATCTATATGCAAAAAAAAGCAACAAACTACATTTCACACCTCATACAAAAATTAATTCAAAATGGGTCACAGACTTAAACATAACGTAAACCCACAAATTTTTAGAAGAAAACATAGAAGAAAAGCTTTTTTATCTGGGGTCAGGCAAAGCGTTCTTAGAAATGACGGTGAAAGTATGATCCATGAAAAGAAAAAAACTGATGAACTGTACTTCACCAAAATTTAAACTGTTTTGCTTGTGTTAAGCAATACAAAGTCAAGCTATACACTGGGAGAAAAGTCTTTGCAAATTGCATATCCAACAAAGGAAGTGCATCTAGAGTAAAGAACGCTCAAAACTCAACAAGAAAACCAACAGCCCAATTAAAAAATAAACAAAGGACTTTAACAGACACTCAGCAAAGAGGATGTAAAGATGGTAAATAACACAACATGCTCAACATCATGAATCATTAGGGAAATGCAAATACATTTCATGGTAAGATATCACCACACAACTTTCAGGGCAGCTAAAAACAAAACAAAACAGCAACAACAACAAAGATAACTACAGATGATACCAAGTGCTATCAAGAATTCAGAGCCACTAAATTTCTCCACCATTCCTGGTGGAAATGTAAAAAGGATACTGTCATTCTAGAGAGTAGTTTAGCAGTTTCCTATAAAGTTCAACACACATTTTCCACATGACCTAGCACCCCGTTTGCGGGTATTTAGCCTAGAGAAATGAAAAGCTATGTTCACTCAGAAACCTGTACATGAATTTTTATAGCAACTTCATTCATAACTCTCAAAACCTGGAAACAACCCAGAGGTCCCTCAATAGATGAATGGAAAAAGCAAACTGTGATACGACCAGAGAACAGAGGACTACATAGCAATAGAAAAGGAATGAACTATTGATACACATAAGTTGGATGCATCCCAAAGGCATAGAGCTCAGTGAAGGAAGCAAGTCTCAAGAAGCTACAAGCTATATAATTCCATTTATATGGTATTCTCTAAAAGACAAAACTATAGGGATGGAGAACAGATGGGGGCTTACCATGGGATAGCCATGGGGGCAAGGTGTGACTACAAAGCGGGTAGCAGGGGGAGGTGTTTGTGGGTGATGGAACTGTTCTGCATCCTGATTGTGATGGTGGGACATGAATCTATACATGGGTTAGAATTCATATAACTGTAAACCAAAAAGGGAAAAAAGTCAATTTTTTCTTTATGGTAATTTTAAAATATTTTAATAAATAATATAAATGACCTCTCGGGGACTACCCTGGTGGCACAGTGGTTAAGAATTCGCCTGCTGGACTTCCCAGGTGGCGCAGTGGTAAAGAATCCGCCTGCCAATGCAGCGGACACAGGTTCGAGCTCTGCCCTGGGAAGATTCCACATGCCACGGAGCAACTAAGCCCGTGTGCCACAACTATTGAGCCTGTGCTCTAGAGCCTGTGAGCCACAGCTGCTGAGCCCATGTGCTGCAACTACTGAAGCCCACGTGCCTAGAGCCCGTGCTCCACAACAAGAGAAACCACTACAATGAGGAGCCTGTGCACCACAATGAAGAGTAGCCCCCACTCGCAGCAACTAGAGAAAGTCCGTGTGCAGCAACGAAGACCCAACGCAGCCAATAAATAAAATAAATAAATAAATAAATTAATTAAAAAAAAAAAAAAAGAATCCGCCTGCCAATGCAGGGGACATGGGTTCCAGCCCTGGGCCAGGAAGATCCCACACTCTGCAGAGCAACTAAGCCTGTGTGCCACAATTACTGAGCCCATGTGGCACAACTACTGAAGCCCATGCACCCTAGAGCCTGTGCTCTGCAACAGGAGAGGCCACCACAATGAGAAGGCTGCGCACTGCAAACGAAGAGTAGCCCCTGCTCGCCACAACTAGAGAAAGCCCATGTGCAGCAACGAAGACCCAACACAGCCAATAAATAAATAAATAAATAAATAAATAATAAATCTGGACTCCCTGGTGGCACAGTGGTTAAGACTCCACGCTCTCAATGCAGGGGGCCCAGGTGTGATTCCTGGTCAGGGAACCGGATCCCACATGCATGCCGCAACTAAGAGTTCACATGCAAAAACTAAGACCCAGTGCAACCAAATAAATAAGTTAATTAATTTTTAAAAAATCTTAATAAAAAAGAATATAAATGACCTCTCTGTTTCTCTTCTAACAAGATTCAAGAATGATATCTAATATGAGGCTCATTACACTTGCACAGGGGTCCAAAAGAGGGGGGAGAGTTAACCAAGACAGACAATTGTTGGTCATCAAACAAAACTTGTATATTTTTACTTTTTTTTTTACTACAGAAGTCACTTCTGTGAAATATGAAATCCAACTCCCCCACAATTATTAGAAAAATCATACAATATACCAGGAAATTAAATGTAGGTAAAATCACTCATCAACACAAAACAAAATCCGTGCAAGAGGATGCTATGCAGCCGTTCACAGCCATCTGTCTGGAGGCTGCCCTGTGGGGCAGGGGTACCCATGGGATGGGGCACAGAAGAGCTGAAGGCATGGGGTCGGCAGCCTGGGGACTGGTTCTGCCTCCACCACTGCTGATCTGTGCCTCAGTTTCCTCACTCGAGATTCTATTAGGTTGCTTCTTAGGGTTGTTGCGCCATTAATGCACTAATATATGACAAACACAGGCTGGCCTCTGCTAAGTGTGTGGGAACTCTAGACTCTTGTTATTGGCCTACAGGCAGGTGTGTACATAGTGAGCCCGAGCCTGTGAAACACATAGACGTAGAATAGATGGTTAGGATGTGAATGTCCAAGGATGCCAATGTTGGGAATTGTGGGTAATGTTTTCTTCTTTTCCAGGCTTCTTATACTGTTTCTCTCTGTCTCTTGGGGGCAGGAGGTGAAGAGAAGGAAACACTAGCTGTACCGAATCGCCTGCACTGGATTAGGCCCTTCACCTCTCTGGAGAGCCCCGGTGACTTTGTAACAGCTCTGTGATGTGGCTACAACTTCCTGTCTCTGGTTAGCATTTGCGCTGCTGAAACACTTAAAAGAAGCTGTGAACAAAACAGGTGTGAGCAAGGGACCATTGGGGGAGCCAGAAAAAGGAAGGGGCTCACTCTCCCGTTTAGGTCCCTTGCACCTTCCCTGGAAAGAAAAGAACAAGTAAAAGGAAAAGAAAGGCAAAAACCTCCCAGCAACAGGGGCAGCCAGACGCAGGGAAGACAGCTCCGGAAAACATTCCCCATAAATTGGTCTCGGGTTTTATGTTTTTCCCAACTGCCTTGCCAAACTTTAAATACATGGCTGTCCCTACAAGTTCACCTGTCTCTTGGGATGAGGACCTTCCCCGTGAACCCCGCACTCCCCATCACCACACCATCTCGATACTACTCTCTCATCAGGGCTCTTTCCACCAGCTGTGACCGGCAGGCCACGTGCTTCCGTCTAAGAGCCCATTTCCGTTTGGTTTCTCTGCGCTGTGGGGCTTCAGGGCAGCAGGCAGGCTGGCCCACCAATTCCCAGCACGCTTTCTGATTCTGAGGATGGAGGGGCTCAGGATAAAGAGAAAGATGGATGGAGCCAATTCCCCCTCAGCGGCTCTGAAAAGCAGCTCAATGCAACTTCCCCCGACTTCAGCACTCGGTAATTTCAGAGGGAATAATCTAAAAAAGAGGAGACTTTGAAGGAAAGAGGTCACTCTGACAGCAAGAGGGGCCCACTCGGCTCCACACCCAGCCAGCTTCTCGCCAACACAACCCCAGGGCACACAGTGAACACTCAACAAAGGCCAGCGTCCCCTCCTTCCCTCCTTCATTTTCTAGGTTAGACGCTGACGTTGCCCAGGCCCTGTCACGGGAGCCCCAAACACCGTTCGGAGGCCATGCAACTGAGTGATTAATTACCTTTGGCCCTGTCTCCAATCGGGAATAGAGTAAGTAGGTGTGCAGATCCCCGTATTTCATGAAGGGTAAAATCACCATGGGCCTGGGGATGCCTTGAGGGCTCATTTCTATACACACACCTGGAATTAAAAGCAGAGAGTAAGTTACAAAGAGCCCTTGTTATCGGTGACCAGAAAAAGCACTGCAGGAGCACTGGCCAAATTGAAACCATGTGCTCTCGAGTTAATGGTTAAAAAACAAAACAAAACACTCATAACTCACACACTGTATTCTAGAATATGGAACACACACTGGGTCCACTGCTTGGTATTTTATTTTTTCTTTCAGACTAGTGCCAATCTTTGCAGGAAAACTCTTAAAAATTAATCAGTATCAAGTATAGCCATCTAGAAACCCACGGCGTTTTTGTTATACGGAGTCTAAGTGAGGCGTAGTGACCGCAGTAGAATTCAAGGGCAAACTAGTTTTATGTGATGGTTACGTACTTCATCATCTAAAGAAGTCCCCTGCAACCAAATGCCTAAAACTATTGGAAGAATCCTAGGGGCCAAGAGGTGAAATTCACATCTCTAAATGTTAACAGTTATATACAGGGAAAGCGCAACATCATTTGTCATGGAGGCTAGAATCAGAACCCATCTGTCACCTGAGATCAGGCTTACAAAGCTCCAGCACATGGTGGTGCAATTACAAAGTGCCACTGTTCTCAGAGTCTGCTGAAGTCAATAGGTACAAATGAGCAACAGAAGTTTCTCTGACATCACACTGTCTCCAAACACTAGTTTTCCCATCTCTCTGCAGTGTCCATCATAATAAAACTTTGAAAGTTCCCAAAAGAATTTAGCATTTGTCAAGTTACCGGACAGCAAAGAAAGAAAAACAAAAAGTCGGCACAGTATTCGATTATTTGTAGTTCGCTCTTCCCTCTTGGAACAGTGGTACCCCACAGCAACCAGTCGATACCAGCTCTCCATCTTGTATTTATTCTTTAGCAAACGGGGCCACAAAACCAAGTTCTGACTATTAAACCACTGACTCAAATCAACTGAATCAAGTCCCATGAAGCTGTCAATGTAGATCTCAAGAAATCAGTACCTGAAAATATGCTAATAAATTGTTTCTCAAAGATGATTTATGGAATTTCTCTACTTTTGCATTTGACTCCCGGATAACCTTAAATCAATACAAATTAGAGCATAACCAGCTTTTGTGTCTTGTAACTGGGGTAACTGGGGGCTGGTTTAATCTGCAGTCACCTAGAACTCTGTGGACACTAAACATTCCTGAGTCCATGGGTGTCCAGGAAATGCAGGCCTATTTTTATGACCAGCCTCAGAAAATGTAACCATAAGAAGTCCTTTGCTGAAAAATTCCAATCTTTTTTTTTGCCACCCTGCACGGCTTGCAGGATCTTAGTTCTCCAACCAGGGAATGAACCCAATGCCCCCTGCGGGGTAAGCACGGAGTCCTAACCACTGGACTGCCAGGGAATTCCTGAAAAACCCAATGCTATAAATTACTTTGGGGTTACACAAAGTGTAAAATGTATCTGCCCCAGAGATTTTTCCTTTGGCCCAGAGTGGGTCAGCACTCAATCCCACGTTTCTCTGAATACCTAGGAGTCGGATGACGTTCGGGTGGTTGAAGTCCTTCATGCACGCGGCCTCACTAAGAAACTCCTCAATCTCTCGCTGGGAAAAGTTGTCCACTAAAAGAAAAGATGGAAAACGTGAGGCACGAATTATTTACTCAGTGAAGGGGCGGGGGGAATAGAAATTTTGGTCTCTAAAAGTAAAGTCAGGAAAAGGCAAAATGACAGGAACAGTAAACAGATGCGTGGTTGTCAGGGACTGGTGCGGGAGGGATGATCAGGCTGCATTTGAGGATTTCAGGGAGGTGAAACTTCCGTATGGCCCTGGAATTGTGGACACAGGGCACTGTGCATTTGTCAAAACCCACAGAACTTACAGCACAAGGTGAACCCTAACGTAACCTATGGATTCCAGTTAATAATGTATGGGTGTATCATGTAAGGATAATGGTGATGATGATACAGCAGTGTGAATATACGGAATGTCCCAGTATGTGTTTGTCAATTCTAATGTAAAAGATGTACCCCACTGAGGCAAGATGTCAATAACAGGGGAGACTATGTGAGGGGAAGGGGACATATGGGAACTCCCCACTTTCTGCCCAATTTTTCTGTACACCTAAAACTGCTCTAAAAATTAAAGTTCATTAGTTAAAAAAAAAAACTCTAAAATAAATGATCTGTTGCAATGATTTCTGCCTTAAAAAAAGAAAGAACACATGTTTCTCTCTCTCTCAGCACATTTCTTGCAAGTCTGGTTGCCCAATCACGCCTTGTGAACGAGATGCACTTTCATACCAAGTTTTTGGAATTAAGCCAACTTAAGAGAGACATTTAAAATTCTACATTATGCTGAGTGAAATGAACCAGTCACAACAAGACCAATACTGTATGATTCCACTTTTACGAGGCACTTAGAGTAGCCAAAGTCACAGAGATGGAAAGTAGCACGGTAGGGGTCGGGGCAGGAGGGGGCAGTGGGGGATGGAGGGTTGTTGTTTAATGGATACGGAGTGACAGTTTCGCAAGGCGAAAAAGTTCTGGCGGTGGATAATGGTGATGATGACACAACAGTGTGGATATACTGAATGTCCCTGAACTGTACACTTAAAAATGATTAGGATGGTATATTTTATGTTATGTGTATTTTACCACAATTAAAATCAAACACAAAGCCAGGCATGCCTTAGTGAATCTGCTTTAAGAGGGGGGAAGTGTTGATTGAAATGACATATAAGAGCATGTAGCACAGGATCTGTACCTCCCCTGGGCTTCATTTATATTAATCTTCCTATTAAAGCAAATTTAAGAAAAAAAATTCTATAGATCTACAAAATGGCTGCCAACTTTGCCGCAAACAACCAGGTGGGTGGGCAAACCCCTCCCCCAGGGTCTAACCCCTCCAGGCAAACATAGATGAGCCTGGGATTCAGAGGCCAGAGACAGGGCCTTTAATCTCTGATAATTAGCATGGATACAATTCATATACAAGTTATTCTAATTAAGTTAAAGAATAGCAGTGCCAAGGCCACAGAGGAAACAGGTTGCAGGCCCAGCTCCTTTTACTAAGACCCCTAAACTTTCTACCTGGTGAATTGGGATAACTGATGGAGCCTTCCCAGGGACACTGAGAGGTTAACAGAATAATGAGAGAGGCAGAAAGGATGCTGACTGTGGCCCAGACTTGGCTCCATACCAGGTTCAACTCCAGAGAGAACTCTGTTTCGGGTTTTCTCGGTCTTTGGGCGAGATTACTTGAACTACTTCCTAGTTGTACTGATTTCCTGCTCCTGCTGTACTGATGAAATGTGGGAATATCTGTAATGCCCTCTGGCACATAGTAAGAATTACACAAGTATTGGCCACTATTATATACATAAAAAGCTTGAAAAAGCAAAAAGCACCAGCCCAGGTGACTTACTGGTTATTATGGTTCCTTTTTATATTTAAATTAAAACTGCAGCGTCCAATTCTGGTTAAAAAGTCTCAATATATGCTCATGATCTAACTGATGCTTTAATGCCCAATAAACAGTGGATTAACATTTTAGGAAGAAGCCAATTTTACTTTACCCCTTGATCAAAAATAACATTGAATATACACAAGGGGTAAATGAGGACGCAATATTAAGAGCATTAACAAACACAGCACCAAATAATCTTCCTCTGTATGAATTGTGCAGACAACTGCAGGTGAATGAATGCCGTACGATCTGGTGAATTTCATGGGTGCCCAGCTGGACACGTGAAGAACCAAACTTAGACGATCGTGTGTCCCCAGGCCCTGGAGATGCTTCCTGGAGAAAGGCATGGGGGGGACACGTTATCATGTTCTGCCACTGCAGTCTGGCCAGTGAATGGTGAGGAAAAACTCCAGCCTGATCTTCCTCCTTTCTAGCTATTTGATTTGGACTGGAAAGTCACCACCTCTCTGAGCCTTAGTGTCCTTGCCTAGATGGACATCGGCACAGACTCTGAAGGCCTCTAACTGGCATCTGCCACTATTTTTGTCAACACTGTAATTTGTTCTCCTCCACGCCATAACCAGAGGAACTTTCTAGAATGTAATATGCTCTTGTCCTTATTTGCTTAAGACTCTTTTAACAGCTCTTTACTACTCGTGGGTTGAAAACAGATTCTGTGTGATGACTTATCAGGCCCTTCCTGCCCCAGATGCAAGCACTCCTTCTCAGCTCGCTTGGAGATTATGGTTTGTGATCACAGCTCTCGATATGCCTTTGACCAAAGAATATTTCTTCTCTTCCTGGGAATCCTACCTTCCAGGCAGCCCACAGCTTCCTGCAGCCCACACAACCACCCTCAAGTGAGGAAGTGAGCCCACCAAGCTAAGCCAGAACAACCCCTGGGGTCAGATGCTGTGACCAGCTCAGTCCTGCCTTGGAAATCCATGCCTTACTGTGGAATCGTTACCTCCACTAGATGGTAGAGAGGGGGAGGGAGGGAGTAAAAATAACCAATGTTATTGCCTTGAGTGCACTGGGGATCAGGATGGGCCGCCCCCAAATATGCCACAATGGCATATGAATTATTTTGAACTACAATTACTTAAGAAACGGCCAATGCAAGAGGGACACTCTGACCCTCCTTTCTGTCTTTCTGGAAGCAGGAAAAAAAAAATCTCTCAGGAGAAAGATGAAGGACACCCTTATCACCAGAGATAGGGAATTTGGGCTGAAGAAGCCTGTACGAACAAACCTTGTTTTCTTTAAATTTACTAACCCAAGCCCAAACTTTGCTTAGATTCATCACTAATTGAGCACACAAAACCCAAGTTTCTTTGTCCTGTCAATTCCTCACAAATTTACTGTTTCTTTGTCTAAAACGTATAAAAGCTGCCTCCTTTGGCCACGTCATAGATCCCATTTCTATGAGATCTCCATGTGCATGGATTAAAATTTACTTCTTTTTCTCCTGTTAATCTGTCTGGTGTCAATTTTATTATTAGGCCTGCCACAAGAACTTAAGAGAAGTGGAGGGGGAATTCCCATCTCCCAGACAAGGTTAAATAATATATATGATATATTTATATATATATATAAATTATATATATAACTGAATCATTTTGCTATACACCTGAAACACAACATTGTAAATCAACTACACTTCAATTTAAGAAAATAAATAAAACATTAAAAAAAAGGATTTAATGTAGGTATAAAGGGCTCATTACAGTAACTTTCCATCTGTGACCCTGACAGTGCTCTGGATGGCCTTCTGGCCTATTGGTGACCGAGACCAGGACATATGAACTCCATCATCCATCACTGGCCTGATGAAGCCTGGATACTGAAGCAGCTGCCCACCCCTAGATGAATGGGTTTCATCAGGGTTAACTCACACTTCATGGTTTTCACAGCCACCTTCTGAGAGACCCCATCTTGCTGATTAAGATTTCCTTCCATGACAGACCCAAACTCTCCTGTGAAGTAAAACAACATCTATATTGACCTTGTGCAAAATCTCTCTTGCCCATGGAAATATGATAGCGCCAGAGCTGGTGTTTTCATGTGGTCCCAGAGTGACCCCCACACAGCAGCTGGGCAGAGTCGGCCCAGGCCACCCACACTGGTAAACCTGGGGCACAGCTTGTGCACTAGTGTCCTGCTGGTCACAAGCTTGGTTGGCTCAGATTTAGCCCAGTGCATCACTTTATTAAACATCATAACTGATCCAAGAAACTTACAACTTGGAAACTGTAACCAACATGCATCAAGTGCAAACTCTTAATACCATCGTCATTTATCCTAAGACCATTTTGATAAATACATATCTTCACCTCTGTTCCTATTTAACTAGAAAGGTGCCAGGAATAGTAAACTTAAGACCTAGAGGAATAATTTGAAAGTATATAGGAAACCGACCAATGAATTGCATGCATTTTAATAAAGGAAGGGAAATTAATATTTTTCAAGAGCCTAGTGTGTTTGTTAGGCTCTGCAGAGGCCGTTTTCATAGGCCAAATCTGCGTTTCAAAAATCACTACTTACTTTCTCATTTTAAAAGTTCTAAAATGGAACTATGTGTAATATAATTTAAAGTCACAAAAATGGTATTTTAAAAATATATATTTTAAAAAATGGCTGTGAACTGCTTACCTTCTTACTCATATTTTAAAAGAATTAAACTGCTTACCTTCACCCAGAATTTTTCCAAGAATTAGAAGGTTCCTGTCAATCACGACATCCTCTAGTTTATTTTGTAGTTCCTCACTGACTCCCAAGCTATGTACTATAAAAGGAGTGACAGAACATATATGACCTGTCAGTGTGTTTCCTTTCATCTGAATATAATTATATATAAAGTCCTATTAAAAAGTTAAACATTTTTCTCATTTTATATCCATAGCTCTCCCCCCAAAATGCCAGTAATAAAATATCACATTTAATCCTACTATGATTAAAGTGAGTAAAATAAATCTTTCAGGGCAAAATTAATCCTGAAGGATTATAAAAATAAGAACCATATTTCTCTTCCCATTGGGCAACAGCAGCAGCTGGCAATCAGAGTCAAGCCAAGGAGCTTTGCCCTTGACCCAAAGGAGTGAGGAAGATAAGTCAATATTCTTCCTTTCTTTTTTTTTTTTAAATTTTAAAATATTTATTTATTTGGCTGTGCTGGGTCTTATTTGCAGAGTGTGGAATCTCTCTCTCTTTTTTTTTTAACGCGACCTTATTTTATTTTTTATTTTATTTTATTTTTTATGAACTTTTATTGAGATACAGTTAACAGACAATAAACAGCATATATTTAGAGTGTACAATTTGGTATCCCAATCTCCCGATTCATTCCCCCCAACCCTCCTCGCTTTCCCCACTTGGTGTCCATATGTTTGTTCTCTGCATCTGTGTCTCTATTTCTGCCTTGCATTTCCTCTTTCATAGTTGCTAGCATTTGCCTTATGTATTGAGGTGCTCCTATACTGGGTGCATATATATTTATAATTATTATCTCCTCTTCCTGGATGGATCCCTCGATCTTTATGTAGTGTCCTTTCTTGTCTCTTGTAACATTTTTTATTTTAAAGTCTATTTTATCTGATATGACTATTGCTACTCCAGCTTTCTTTTGATTTTCATTTCCATGGAATATCTTTTTCCATCCCCTCACTTTCAGTCTGTATGTGTCCCTAGGTCTGAAGTGAGTCTCTTGTAGACAGCATATATATGGGTCTTGTTTTTGCATCCATTCAACCAGTCTGTGTCTTTTGGTTGGTGCATTTAGTCCATTTACCTTCAAGGTAATTATTGATATGTATGTTCCTATTACCATTTTCTTAATTGTTTTGTGTTTGTTTTTGTAGGTCCTTTTCTTGTCTTATGTTTCCCGCTTAGAGAAGTTCCTTTAGCATTTGCTGTAGGGCTGGTTTGGTGGTGCTGAATTCTCTTAGCTATTGCTTGTCTGTAAAGCTTTTGATTTCTCTGTTGAATCTGAATGAGATCCTTGCTAGGTAGAGTATTCTTGGTTGTAGGTTCTTCCCTTTCATCATTTGAAATATATCATGCCACTCCCTTCTGGCTTGCAGAGTTTCTGCTCAGAAATCAGCTGTTAACCTTAAGGGAGTTCCTTTGTATGTTATTTGTCGTTTTTCCCTTATTGCTTTTAGTAACTTTTCTCTGTCTTTAATTTTTGTCAATTTGACTGCTACATGTCTTGGCATGTTTCTCCTTGGGTTTATCCTGCCTGGGACTCTCTGCGCTGCCTGGACTTGGGTAGCTATTTCCTTTCCCATGTTAGGGAAGTTTTCAACTATAATCTCTTCCAATATTTTCTCGGGTCCTTTCTCTCTCTCTTCTCCTGGGACCCCTATAATGCGAATGTTGGTGCATTTAACATTGTCCCAGAGGTCTCTTAGGCTGTCTTCAGTTCTTTTCATTCTTTTTTCTTTATTCTTTTCCACATCAGTGACTATCACCATTCTGTCTTCCAGGTCACTTATTCGCCCTTCTGCCTCAGTTAGTCTGCTGTTGGTTCCTTCTAGTGTATTTTTCCTTTCAGTTATTGTGTTGCATATCTCTGTTTGTTTGCTCTTTAATTCTTCTAGGTCTTTGGTAAACTTTTTGATCTCTGCATCCAGCCTTTTTTCAAAGTCCTGGATCATCTTCACCATCATTATTCTGAATTCTTTTTCTGGAAGGGGGCCTATCTCCTCTTCATTTAGTTGTTTTTCTGGGGCTTTGTCCTGTCCCTTCATCTGGTACAAAGTCCTCTGCTTTTTCATTTTCTCTGTCTTTCTGTGGCTGTTGTTTTCAGTTCCACAAGATGAAATACTGCTGATACTGCTTGATACTGCTGTCTGCCTTCTTGTAAAGGAAGCTATCTAGGAGGCTTGTGGGTGCTTCAAGTGTGGGATCCTTAGTTGCAGCATGTGGGATCTAATTCCCTGACCAGGGATCGAACCCAGGACCCCTGCATTGGGAGTGCAGAGTCTTAACCACTGCACCACCAGAGAAGTCCCAAGTCAACATTCTTTCTAGTAGAGTATTTACTATTATACCCCTAACTATGGGATACAAAAAAGTCACCAAGACACCTCCCCTGCCCTCCCATGCCACAGAAGGCAGCACAGAATCCACAGGAAACATGCAGAGAACAAGGTAGTTTGTTTTACATATGGTATATAGAACCTCATTGTAATGACATAGAAAGTGCTAAATTGAATACTTGGTGGGGGACTGAAGATTAAGATCTTCTACAAGGTGTAGATATGCAGCACAGACAATCAGTGTTATCAATAAGAGGTGTTAACAAGGAGAGGAAGACCAATTTGATAGGCATTTGGCAAACGATTCAGCTTCTGCCATAGTTAGGGAATAAGCAAGACTTTGAAAGAAATAAAATATGGATAAGTAGGAAGGATACATTAGCTCTTAGCAAAAAAATTTTACTCAAATGGTCCTCCAATCAAGGAAAGAAATTGGTCTAAATGACGGATTTTTTTTTTTTAATGCAAGAACAGACATCTAAAAGGCAAAACTTTAAGATTAGAGAAGTAATTAGTAACATTCTACATCAAATGAGTTCTTGTTTCATAGCAACCTGCATTCCATCATCCTTACATTTCTTTGTTGTTGTTGGTTTTGTTTTCTGGCAAACAACTGGAAGCTTGAATTTGATAATATTCACACTCTTTCTACACTGTTTCTGAAATCATTCAAGAAGACGGGTATCTGTTTATTCCCATTCTTTGAAAACTAAGAGAGTTCCCATTCTGATTGAGCAAAGCTCAAACCATAACTGTCACAAAGTATGCTAGCAAATTGTTCTCTGACTTGCCTGCCAGGAAAAAACAGGAAATGAGCTCTGAGATTATGACAGTTGCTCTGCTGTTTCCTTTAAATCCCTCTGCCCACATCTTCTCCTCTCACCCTTAGAGTTCCTTCTTGTCTCCATGTTTCATGGCATTAGGGGTCCTTAACCTCAGTCACTTCACCGCAGGTCCAGCTCCAGATTTCTAGGAAACTGGCCAGCAGGGAAGTCCAGGGCTGTGTCTGACTCTCTACTTGTTGGTTTCCAAAGACATTTTGCACATTAAAGATAGACATTCTTCAACTCCTTTGGCTTTTGTTAGAAATCCCTCAATTAATTTATGGTTCTTTCTTTGCTCATAACTATTCTAACTTTTGCCAAAAAAGAGAAATCAAAGTCAACTTACAGGTGAGTTCAATGGCTCGCCGACAGAAGGACTTCTTTGCTATGTAACTGACGATCAGTTCTGAATCCTCCTCTGTGAAGGCACTCCTGGGTGAATGAGAACAGACATCTCACACAAGAAGCAGAGCGCTACCCAGACTGGAGCTGGTCCCACAAGATGCTACTAAGCCGCTGCCTGTTAAAAGGGCTCTTCTACAACAAAAACATCTCTCACTGGGAGAAACAGGCTTCTTTCCTTAGATCCATTTTAGGCTTACCTGGCAATATCAAAACAGCTCTGTCTGGGAACCATCGAGAGCTGAAAACAATTACTAAGCTCCCAATGGCCAAAGCTGTAACAATTTGAGCAACACGAGTAAGTTGTATTGGATTATAACCCAAAGTATAAAATGAATATCTGTGAGTCCAGACTGACATATATACACACATGCATGTATGTGTGTGTGTGTATGTGTGTGTATAAATAAATAAATAAATGGGAGGAAAGAAAAAAGCCTCCTGTGCAGAATTCCAAATATTTTATACAGATGCTCTGTCTTTAAGAGATGGGGGGAGCGTTAACTCCTCACCCTGTAAGTGTGAGCTGCACATACTGACTTCCTTCCTAAGAGTCCGGTATGAAAAGGGAGAAAAAATAACTACGATAGAGAAACCAGGCAGACATCACCTCAGCTGGGCGATCAGGGTCAACACCCACAGTAATAAATCATGTTGACAGTGTGTATCCTCCATGTACTGGGATGAAGATGGTACTCTATCTCTGTGGTCTTCCTCTCAATAACCTGTAACCCCAGTCTAATCATGAGCAGAACATCACACAAATTCCAAGACAGGGCATCCTACAAAATACCTGACCAGTACTCCCCAAAACTATCAAGTTCATCAAAAACAAGGAAAGTCTGGGAAACTGCCATGGCCAAGAAGAGCCTAAGGAGACATGACAACAAAATGTAATGTGGTGTCCTGGATAGGACTCTGGAACAGAAAAGGGATATTAGGTAAAAACAAAGGAAATCTGAATAAAGTATGAACTTTAGTTAATGGTAATATACTGATATTGTTTGACTGATTGTGGCAAATACACCATACTGACATAAAATGTTAATAACAGGAGACCCTGGATATGACATATAGGAAAGACTCTGTACTACCTCCTTAATTTTTTCTATAAATTTAAAGCTTTTCTAAAAAATAAAACCTATTAAAAAAATCCATTTAGTCACTGTTTTAAACTAACTGACGGGAAAGTATTAATGAAGTCATGAGTCTAAATTATAAATGTAACCTCACTTTATCTTGCATATATAGATTATTTTAAAAGAGTGAACACATTTAAAAAATAATACATTTGTATGCAAAGTAAAGAATTTGGAAGAATTTATGCCAAAATAGCAACTAAGACCAGGTATAAACACTGGAGTTATAGATGTGTTTCACTTTCTACTTTCAACTATTCTATATAATTTGATTTTTTAAAAAAATTATAAGAATATTACTTTTATAAGTAGAAAATAAAGATTTTCATTAAGAAATGAACAAATGAAAGGTGCTTGTACAAAATGAACAAATGAATAGGGTTTTGTAGTAAAGACCTATGAAAACTGACTTCAGTATAAAATAATATATAAAATAACCTGTGATCAACTTTTCACTTGTTTTCAGCTTCTACTCAGCTTAACAGTTCCTGGATATCATTTTATTCCTAAATATTTGAAACAGTACTGTAATCTTATTAATATATTTGCTGTACTTTGCAGCCCCACTTTTTGGTAAGTTTTAAAATATTCAACCTCAAACTTTTCCAAACTATTACAGCTAGGGTTGAATCAGATAATACTTAAGATCTATTTTGGTGTCAAACTTTTAGGTTCTATGGAACCAAGAGTTAGTGGAGGCCTGGCTGATGGGAATGTTTTCACATGGAACATTTTCTTCTACATTTCTTAACTGCTAGACTGTAAGCTACATGTGGGCAGCCCCATGTCTGTCTTGTTCATCTCTCTCCATCCAATGCCAAAAACAAGATCTGTTTTTGAACATTCCTTCCTTTCTCCACAGATGTGAAATGCAATCTTCATCGTATATTCTATTCCCACACACATATGGGCACCTTGTGATGTGCACACACTGAATTCTCACCAATATCTCACTATTCTAATCATTTACCATGTTTTTATACCTAGTACAATTAGCCCTCTCCACCCAAACTTTTGTGTTTTTCAAAACTGTCTTGGCTGTCTCTGCTCATTTATTCTTCAAGGTAAATTTTCAAGTCAGCTTTTATCAACAAGGCTGCAGCAGTTCAGATGGTTATTTTATTGAGTTTATGGTTAACTTGGGGAAAAATGATCTCTTGACAAAACTGAGCCTTCCCATCCATGAACATGGTACACATCTTTCCATTTATTTGAGTTTTCTTCTGTAATGTCAGTAAAGTTTAATAATTTTTCCCACGAGGCTCTTGTACATATATTGGGCTTCTTCTTAGGAACATTATAGTTCTCATGCTATTGTGGACAGAATGTCATTCTAGCACTTTGACTTTAATGTATTTTAAAACTAGTATCAAAATATTTTCACAGCATTTAATGTCCTAAAAAATATTGTTTCCTTCTAAAGGAAAGCAAGAAAGGAGGGTACCAAGAAGAGACCTTGGAAGAAGTAGAACAGCTTTCACTATTGCCTGCCTTTGTGGCACTGGCCTAAGTAAGGAAGCTGCCTGCCCCCACAGTGTGCATAAGACAGGGACCCAGCTGGGTACAAGAGCAGGGCCAGCAGAAAAGGCATTATCACTTGGCATAGCAACTTCATCAGTACCACTGAGCAAAACATTTTAAAGTGAGAAACTTACCCAAACTTTGTCTCCAGAAATCTTTTCCTGATGGCCAGAGATATATATAAAATCAACCCAATTAAAACAAATCCACAAAAGCAGCCAAGGATGATAAGCACAGGATCTTTGTTGCCAGGTGCTGGGGTTGACGAGGGAGCAAAATCTATCGAACCTGGTAAAATACCAATAGAATCAATTCAAAACATCTCTTTGGGATTCCAGATAGTTGATTTACAATATTGGGGAGACTCTCTTCATGTCAGTTATAAATGTATAAGAATTAAGAAAACAGTAAAACTAATATTTAATTGGTATGCTCTAATTTAAAACACTAGAAATACTGGGAATCAAAATGCTTTGTTTCTTTGTTTAAAAAAAGAACCAAGAGTAGTTAGAACACTGCTTGCCAGCTTCTAGCCATATAGCTTAGGATATACAGAGAATGTATTTTCCATGCCCTGACAAATGTCACACTCCTTTCCAAGTTTGGATCAGCTTCCAATGTTTTATCCTTTGCACTTTCGATGTTGCAAAATACCTCTGTGAGTTCCTTTAATGTTGTGACGAGAAAACAGCTATTTTGAGTTGCTGCTGAGGCATTTTACAGTATGACAACCCCAGCTGTATCCAGAGCCTGGACATTTTGATAAGGATCTGAGCTTAGGTCCTGCTGCAAGTTTCTGCTTTGCTTTTCCCGGGGCACCTTTTAAAGTAACCACTAAGAATTGAGCCCTTGAAAAGTTAAGTATAGGCATCTGCTACCCCCTCTCTACTGCCTGCTCTGACCTGGCATGGAGGACTACCCTTGCCCTGGCTCTCCCACTGCCTCACCCCACACCCACATCTGGGATTTGTAATAGATCTTGTGACTCTACTTCCTTTGTGTGGGTGTATTGAAACTGCACAATCAAAATGACCCCAGGGTTTTCACTTCCCCAAAGTGGGAGCTTGGATGCTGAGGGAGTTACCTGCCCACCCCATGTGGGTGGTGTGGGCTCCTCATTCAGAGGGTCATAATCTGCATATTCTCAACTTAGTACATCAGCTATGGGGCCCCTGACACACATGTGAAGACTGTGGCCAGTGTAACTTCCTCTGGGACATCTTCCTCCTTTTCAGCACAACCAGTTCATTCATGTAGGTAAGTCCACCTTCACTGAGTTCCCTGGCTGCACATCTTGTGGCCCAAACAGCAGCAGCATTAACATGCCCCCAGTCAACTATTTCTTTCATAACTCCACGCACATTCAATTCAAATTCCACTTCCAACACTATCATTTTTCCTTCCTTTGCTGCACTTTCATCTTTGTTCACCAACTCCCTCTTTCGATCATCTACTTTTGTGAAATGTTATGTGAGTTCGCCCCTGGGAGACAAGGAAGTAACACAGCTCTGTGCCTGTTGGATGCGTGTGAACTGAATAAGGAAAGTGTGATCAACCTCAGATAGACTTAGAAAGAAGTGACGTGACTAGTCATGACCAAGATGCGCCTGTTATTTGTGGAGTAACTTGTGCACTGAAGAGCTGGTGGTGAAATTTATACAATTACTTATAGTTAACATACGCTGGCCACTTAAATTTGAACCATATTGTTGGAGAACAGGTGTGATTTAACTAAACTGTGGTAACTGAAATGTATGCAGATTGGAACTGTGCAAAGTCATGACAGCAAAGCTTTTTACAGTTCTGGACAGTTTATTACGAATGAAGAGGAAAGCTCTCTCATCTTAAACTCTGATTTTTTTAAAAAAAATTGAAGTATAGGACATCCCTGGAGGTCCAGTGGTTAAGACTCTGCGCTTCCACTGCAGAGGGCATGGGTTCGATCCCTGATAGGGGAACTAAGATCCTAGATCCCGCATGCCATGAAGTGCAGCAAAAAAAAAAGAAAAAGAAAAAAATGAAGTATAGTTGATTTACAAGGCTGTACAGTTTCTAGTGTACAGCAAAGTAATTCAGTTATATGTATGTGTGTGTGTGTGTATACATTATGTACATTCTTTTCCATATTCTTTTCCATTATGAATATAGTTCCCTGTGCTATACAGTAGGACCTAGTTGTTTATCTATTTTATATATACTAGTTTGTATGCTAATCCCAAACTCCTAATTTATCCCTCCCCCACCCCTTTCCCCCTTTGGTAACCATAAGGTTTTCTGTTTGTGTTAAACTCTGATTTTTAATCTGTGCCTCTAGAATCAGAATCTCATTGTCCCTGAATTTCTGCCAGGTAGACACGCCTTGGGTCCCCATTACCAGTTACTAATGTTCCCTTGGGACTGGGCTTCTGGGCTGTAGGAGCTGCAACATGGGTCCAATTTGGCACTAAAAGGGAGAACGTATTTGAGGGTCACTGGGACAGAGATACAGGAACTCAACGGTCTGCTCCCAAGTCCTGTCTGCTATGGGTACAAAGGCCATATTTGGCGAGAACTTGTAAATGCTCAAATCATATCCATACAGATGTCTGCAGGGAGTTGATACCAGTTCACTACCAAACAACCTAGGGCAGGACAGAGTGAGGACAAAGGCAGCTGCCCTGGTCTATGGAAGCAAACAGCATTTGGGCCACTTGGGGTACCACAGTGTCACCTTGCTTAAGGCCACTCCAACAACATGCAGAAGCCAGCATGCAGGGCTGGGCGTTTAAGTTGAGTGAGTCCAGCACCCTCTAAAGACGGCTTCTATAGGAAACACTTCATGTTCTGTACCAATCATTCATGAAGCACATTACCCAGGGTGTGAATGACTAATAACAGGGAAGCTGCACCGCTTAAAGCAAACACTAGCAAATAAACAAACAGTGCCAATTATAGAGAGCTGAGGATTAGCCATGCTGCCTATCTAAAATTCAGTCATGTATATATCATTTAAATTAAATTCAGTACTACATATAAAACAGATAACTGATAACGACCTACTGTATAGCACAGGGAAGTCTACTCAATCCTCTGTAATGACCTATATGGGAAAAGAATCTTAAAAAGAGTGGACATATGTGTATGTATAACTGATTCACCTTTCTGTACACCTGAAACTAATACAACATTGTAAATCAATTATACTTTAATAAAAATTAAAAACAGGGAGGGTGGGGGGGGACTCGAGGTGGGGGGAGTCAAGGAAGGGAGGGAATATGGGGATATGTGTATAAAAACAGATGACTGAACTTGGTGTACCCCCAGAAAAATAAAAAAATAAAAAAAAAATTAAAAACAAAAACAAAAGGCCTAACTTCGTTAAGTCCAGTCAAATTCTGGGTTCTGAAAGGACGGATCTTTCTAGGAAGTTATCACCCTGGATAGTAATAGAAGTGGAAGGACTCACGGGTGTCGGCAGCTCTGGGAAGCGTGTTATCCTATCAACTACACTCATCACCGCAAAATTTCCTTTTGGTCTTTATTTTTCATTCGTAAACAAGCTGTTCATCTCACAGGCTGCTCTCTGGCCACATGTGCATTGCCCAGACTGATGTCCCATCAGCCAATCGGATACCAGCTCTCACCATGTGCAGGGACGAACAGTTTCACTGGGTCACTGAAGGGCCCGACTCCGCCTCTGGTGATGGCTGCAATTCTCACGGTGCATGTGGCATTGTGGGCTTGAACAGAAAGCTGAGCAAGACTGCCGTGCTGGCCAACTTCTTCCGAGAGCTCTTTCTGGGGACAGAGAGGAAAGGAAATGAAATACTGAGGCACCATGGACCTTGTTGCCTGAGGGAGGTTCTTCCAAGTGAAGCCGCCCCACCCACATCCCAGGGGCAGCAGCTGTGTTTCCACAGTGTCCCTTCTTCACTAGGTCCCAGCTAAGGGAGCCAATAGGCGGGCAGGGATGCAGGACAGGCTGGCAGCCTCCTCAGGCTCTGAGGATCTGGGTCTACAGGGCTGTGCAGGCATGGCACTTGGGGTCAGTGAAGAAACCTCTGGAAGAAAGGGAGCATGTGGTAGATGTACCCGAAGGCAAGAGCAAGATTGTCTCCTCGAGATCCCCGCCCTGAGAACCCACACAGAACACTGCACAGCACACACTGAACCTTGACACTGATCACCTGTCAGCTTTCTTGAACCAGCATGAGTGGGCTCCTGTTCCTTGCAATTCTCAGAGTTGTGACTACAATTGACATTTAGGAGGGCACTGACACACTCTTCCAGGGACAAATGCACAATGTGCTCCATTTTCAAAACTCCGGTTTTACTTATTTATTTTGTTTTAAAGCCACTGCCATGGGACTTGCCTGGTGGTCCAGTGGGTAAGACTCTGCGTTCCCAATGTGGGGGGCTGGGGTTCGATTCCTGGTCAGGGAACTAGATCACACATGCTGTAACTAAGACCCAATGCAGCCAAAATGAATAAATAAAAATTAAAAAAAAAAGAATATGGCCCATTTTATTGCCTCAAAGAATAGTAACTTTCAATGAGGAAAGAACTATCAGATAAAAGTTTCTGTTGTGCTACAACAAAGTCGTTCAAGAAGGCTTCAGATTCACAGGCATTAATTCACCCTCACATCTTCAAACATGTCCTGTTTTCACTTCTTTCTGCTAAGAGGCCGTGCAGTGGAATTTGAATGAGAGACACTATATGATGGAGAAAGCCAAGCGCATTTGGGGAAGAGTAGTGGGACTCTGAAAAGCACTGGCTTTGGAGTCAGTCAGATCTGGGTTCTTATCTCAGTGCTGCAATCCCAAGCTGTGTGACTCTGCGTAAGTTACTCAATGTCTCTGAGTTTCAGTTTCCTCAAACGAAAATTAAGACAATCGTATCTTTATCACAGCGTTTTTGTAAAGGTTTAAATGAAGTCTTTTACGTAAAACACTTGGAACAGGGTCTGTGAGTAACCAATGTTATAAGTAATCAATGATGGTTATTATTATTTCTATATTCCTATAGCACCTATAAGGGGCTGTATTTTGATATTCTTTCCCTGTAACTGTAAGGCTCCAGTACAGAACTGACCCAGTAGTATCTCTCAAGTCTTGGTGCACTGGAGAAAATAATCAAGGCTGTCTAGTTCCCGACCAAGAATTTTATTGACCTGCTCATGGAGCTGCTCTCCATTGTAGGTTTCTTTTCCAGGCACAGGTAACATCCTTGATGCATCCCTGGGTTTCAGAAACGCTTCAGACCTGGGCTGGCCTGTCTCACAAGAACCTCATCTGTTCTTATCTTAAGATAACACTACTAGGACTTTCCTGGGGTCCAGTGGTTAAGAATCCACCTTCTAATGTGGGGAACTTGGGTTCAATCCCTGGTTGGGGAACTAATATCTCATATGCCCCGGGGCAACTAAGCTCACTGGCCACAACTACAGAGCCCGCGGCCACAACTAGAGAGCCTGTGCACTGCAACTACTGAGCCCACATGCCACAGTGGAGGATCCCGTGTGCCGAAACTAAGACCTGACACAGCCAAAAATAAAATAAATAAATAATAAATAAATCTTTAAAAAAATAAAATAAAATGACACTAGCTTGGGGACGTCCCTGGTAGTGCAATGGTTAAGAATCTGCCTGCCAATGCTGGGGACATGGGTTCAATCCCTGGTCTGGGAAGATCCTACATGCCACAGAGCAACTAAGCCCGTGTGCCGCAATTACTGAAGCCCACATGCCTACAGCCCATGCTCTGCAACAAGAGAAGCGACCGCAATGAGAAGCCTGTGCACCGCAACGAAGAGTAGACTCCACTCACTGCAACTACAGAAAGCCTGAGCAGCGATGAAGACCCGATGCAGCCAAAAATAAATTAATTAATTAATTTAAAAAAATGACACTAGCTCAAATGTTCTGCCTCCTGCGACAGTGAGTGAGAGGGAGAAACGAGGAATGGAAGAGGCAGTGGGCATATCCAACCTCGAGGCACGCAGCTTGCTAGGAGGCAGGGGTCTGGGCCCAAGCAAGCAAGCCTTGAGTGCACTGTGGCTTCCCTGGGTCATTAAAGAAGCTGGTTCTACGTCCTGTCTCTTGGCCCATCATACTCTGCTATGAAATGTCCTTCTGATCAAAGATCTCCACCCGTTTCAAACACAGTTCACCAGCATTAGAGCCCCAATCCCAAAACAATGAGCTCTGCAAGAATGACACATAGGAAAACAAGTCTCTCTGTCTAAGGTTTGGGCACTTCTGGGTCAAAGGCAAACAGATTTCTTTCCTGCAGAACACTGGAGAGCCTTGAACTTGCCAGTATACACTGTGGGTCTTGAAGAAGGGGGTATAATGTATTTTATAAACTTATCTGCTCAATGAATTCAAACAGGTCTACTAACACTTTATGGGGATGGGACAAGAAATACTAGTCCCATTCATCAAAACACTCATCAAAAGACTGTCCCCTTCATAGAGAGAAATTCTCCTGCTGGTTTAGATGTCAGCCAGGTCCACGCATCAAGTCCGTAGTACCATAAATGCCTATAAAAGCAAGTTCAAGGTCCTGTGTTCAGATAGTACAAAGATGAGCAGGGCACACAGCTCCAACTTCAAGGAGAACAGATTTTACTAGATGTTGACTTTTGTATTTTAAGCTTTGATTTGAAAGGCAAGGGATAGCAAGAAAAAGAGAACAAAAAATGTTGATAACTTCATCAAGATACATTATATGTCCGTACAATAAATATCAGGAGTTTCCTAGTCTGAAAGTGACACAACAGTTGTAGGATGATGAACGTGCAAACTTTGAAAACTAAGTTTCCAGCCAACTGTAATAACCCACCCAAAGACCACTTCAAGAAAGTTTTGAAATTCCATACAAAAATATCCAATTTTACCACCTTACATAAAAAAGATGCAGCTTTAGTAACAGTTTTCTTTCTTTTTTTAATATTTATTTTATTTTTATTTATTTGGCTGCACTGGGCCTTAGTTGTGGCATGCAGGATCTAGTTCCCTGACCAGGGATCAAACCCCAGCCCATTGGGAGGGCAGAGTCTTAACCACTAGACCACCAGGGAAGTCCCTAGCAACAGTTTCCTTAAAATGAAAATGAAAGGACGATTTTGAGAGGAAGTTGTGTCTCACGCTGGCTCTTCAGAAGAGAAAGGAGTTCAGGGAACCGAAGTGATGGGTACAGAGGTCGTTTCAAGCTTCACTTTGGACAGGGGTTTTAGGCTCCTCCCGGGGTGAGCCTCTCTTCAGTGTTCTTTGTCTCCAGTTGCGGCTGGTGAGCTGGGAGCTTAGCTGCTTCAGAGCATGTTACCCAAAGTAAAGTGAGCCACTAAGACTGTCACAAGACTGCTGTGATGCACAGAATAGAGCATGAGTACAAGGCAAATGACCTTCCCGCTGGGATGACCTAGCATCTCCAAGGAGGTAACAACTGGAAAGGTCACAGCCCTAACTGTGGCGGTATTGTTCTCACGGCAGAGGGGACCATTCTGAACAAAGGGCAGTGAGAATGCACAGCATGGCTGGGTGTTAATGGCACTTGTGCATTCGGCTCTCTGGCTGCGTCATTAGTAAGGCTTTCATCACTCCTGCCCTTCAGCACGCCTCAGCTTCAGGGGTCCCCTCTAAAGAAGTGAAGGAAAAAGGATGACCTGCAGCTCTTCAGAGAAACTGGTTTGTTTCTACAGTGCTCCAGTGTCTGCTGAGAATCACTATCTTCTGTCAACCAGAGAAGACTCCTACTGAATCAGAACGCAATCATTGGATCCTCATTTATCTCTACTAAGAATGTAGCATTGTAAGCAAGAGCCTTCCTCTAAGACAGGCGTGTGAGTCCCCTTATTCAGCTGGTGTGGAAATCTGATCAACAGCACCCTGCACAAATGCTTTGAGACAAAGGACCAGGAAATGAGATAATACTTTTCTCATAGCTGTAACTCTTAAGCAGGGTTTTGACTGGTACAAATAGCACCCCTTCATCATTTACTATGAGGGCAAACCAACCATGGATTCTAAGCTCTCTCCCTTTTCCACCACTATAGCTTCTGACAGCCTGCTTCCTGATAGGTAAACTGAGGCAGGAAAAGAAAAAGAATAAATTCCAATTGTTCTTCTGGAAGATGGTAGTTTTTGTAAAAGCTGGATGATTTGAGGTTGAAAACGACTGACAGCTTGGACATCATCAGTCAGTGCAGGTGTTCACCCGTCCCTCTCTCGTGCCAAGAAATTGTATTACTTTCACGTGATGCTCCATACAAATGCCATGAGGATGCTGAAGTCTGACCTATCGCCAGGGGTATTAGACCAATCAGGACGGTGACAACACAAAAGAAGCATGCTTTTCATGATGGCAGTAAAGAAGAGACAGTCCTGGGACTTTCCTGGTGGCGCAGTGGTTAAGAATCTGCCTGCCAATGCAATGGACACAAGTTTGAGCCCTGGTCTGGGAAGATCCCACATGCCTCGGAGCAACTAAGCCTGAGTGCCACAACTACTGAGCCCATGTGCTGCAACTACTGAAGCCCGAACACCTAGAGCCCATGCTCTGCAACAAGAGAAATCACCACAATGAGAAGCCAGCACACCTCAATGAAGAGTAGCCCCAGCTCGCCACAACTAGAGAAAGCCCGGGTGTAGCAATGAAGACCCAACGCAGCCAAAAAAAAAAAAAAAAGAGACAGTCCTGAGGATGAAGCCAATGCATCTGCTCTTCTACGGATACTCTGTGTCATGAGAACTCAGTGTCACCTCAACCCTCTTCCTTTCCCAAGTGAGAAGGGGGCCTGCCTGGGAAGTGCACACCCAACCACAGTCGGCTGTCCCCCTCACCACTTCTGTCTTGGGTCAGATGTTCCCATCATGGCTGTCCCCACCATCTTTAGCACTCACGGCCATCAAAATCAGATGGTCCTCGGGGCTTAACTGGAGTCACGTCCAACAAAGCTGTGCTCTACAGTACATCCTACAGGGCTGTGCCAAGCCACCTGCTAGTTTGCTTAACCCCCTCTTTGGAGTCTAGTTACTCTTGCCATCCGCTATAAGCCTGGGATTCTTTCCTGACAATCTTTTTCAGAAAAGCATCTTCTGGAATTTCCAAGAGGTTATGAATTGCAGGACTGCTAAGCCCAGAAACCCCTCCGAGTAGTTCATATTGTCTTCCTCAGAGTCTTAAGTTCCCTGAAGGCAAGAATCAGGCGATAACAGAGGATGAGTTCTATTCACGTAGACTGATGAAATAAATGAATGGATGAACAGTGAGTGAGGAAAGCCCCAAAGAGTTCCTGGCATTTTGTAACTTTTCACGCACTTCTAATTTTTACTATATTGTTTATCTCCCATTGAAAGATGCCTGGCCCAACCCAGTAATATCAGGCCTTTTCACGACGAAAGGAAAGCTCTTAAAGCAGTATCAAATCAGCAAAGCCAAGCAGACTGTTAAAGTTCAGACTTACAGACATCTCTGCATTCTGCCACATGTGAGAGATCCGGTAGCCCACCAGCTCCCCCTCTTGCTGCTTAATTGGAGGCTTGATCCATCTGACATTCACCTTGTTGCTAGACTCATTGAGAAACATGGTGACATTCAGAGGTGCTACTGACGGGGCTACAAAAGAAAAAGGGGAGAAGGATGAGGGACTACGAAGAAAGGCACATAGTCATATGCTTCTTGGTTTTTGTACATTTGGTTTTTGAATTTCATATGAAAAGCATTCAAATGAGACTGAGAGTAATAGCGGATTTTCACCTTCTTTTCAATTGAGGACCATTGAGATATCATACGAGTTTAAAAAAGTAAGCTCTATGGACCTAAAGATGTCCATATGAAGTGAAGCAAGTCAGACAGAGAAAGACAAATATAATATGACATCACTTATATGTGGAATCTTAAAAAATGGTACAAATGAACTTATTTATAAAACAGAAACAAACTCACAGACATAGAAAACAAACTTACGGTTACCAAAGGTGAAGGGAGGGGGGAGGATAAATAAGAAGTTGAGATTAACAGATATGCATTAATACATATAAAATAGGTAAACAACAAGGACCTACTGTATAGCACAGGGAACTATATTCAGTATCTTGAAATAAACTCTAATAGAAAAGAATGTGAACAAGGATATATCTATATCTATACCTATACCTATATCTATAGCTATATCTGAATCACGTTGCAGTACACCTGCAACTGACACAACATTGTAAATCAACTATATGTCAATAAAAAAAGAAAAAGTAAGCCCTTTCCAGACTAAAACAACAGAGAAGAGGAAGGCAGAGAAGGAGATGGGTAGAGCTCATGGATTTCTCCTGGGGAAGCAAAGCACACACAACTCCAAGAGGATTCTCCAGCAGACACCTGTGGGGCAGAAGGTCAAGAAGGCCGGCTGGGGATCAGTTCTGTCTCATTTGAGTTGTACCAGGCAGGGAACACTGCTGAGCTCAGAAGGAAGCCACATTTAAAACCCAGAGGCAGGTTATTAATGATCTGAACAGAGCTAATCAGTGAATAAATTTGTGTGTGTGTGTGTGTGCGCGCGTGTGTAAAACATATCATAAATGAAGATCAGAGGGTCAAATATTATTTAATGGGTTAGGTGTCAAAGTGCAGAACTTAGAATTTGGTTTTCACTTTCTGGCTTATAGTAAGTTCTACACAGGCCACATACCACTTTATATCTAAATGTCTGTTATGTCTCACAAGGATACAAGGATAAAAAAGTTAAAGCACTTAAAAATATGTATGTAGGTATAGTAATATGTACAAAATAATTTGGGAAACAAGTCAAGGTCACAACTACATTCTTTTTTGGGAGGGAGAAACTTGACTGTAGCTATTAAAACAAAAAAATATGCCTCTTGACCAAACATCTTATTTCCATGAATTTAATCTAGAAAAATTCTCCTGTAGGTAGTGTTATATTCATTGAAGCATAATAGTGACAGAAAGGAGTAAGTGTAATGTTCAGTCAATAATTATGATATAATAAATTCTGATAATTTTCCAATGGAATACTCACTACCTTACACTGAAAAGAATTTGCGAGACCATATAAATTGATATGAAAAAAACATCTAATGAGGGAGGGGGAAATAAAATTGCAAAAAAGTATGTATCAATGATCCATTTTAGAAATTAAAAAATAAGTATTTTACATATAGGGAGAGTAAAAACAGTTGCAAAAAAATACATCAAACTGCTGCTGTATTTGTATTTAGGGGAGATTAAACTGTGTATTTTTGATATATCTGAAAGGGAAACAAAAGGCACTATAACCTCTCTGTCTCTGCTAATTCCGGGAGCAGTAATAATGTAGCTAGAGCAAATTTCAGCTTAGGAAAGGTATAGCTAAAGCTATACCTATGAAACGAGTCACACACTGGAATTTATGTGGAAACAAAGATGACTTGACATGTCTTTATGTCTACGCCCTCCTAAAACCCCCTCTATGATGACAATAGGGAATGTAAAACAGTATAAACTCACAGGGTATAGAGGAGTCAACAGTGGAAGAGAAATGCCAACATATATATGAAAGCTGAAAAGGAGAGTGAGAAGGTATAATTAACTCAGAAAGCTGATTCTCCCCAAAGAACCACAGAGAGGCTCAGAAGTGGAGGGCCCAGCTACTAGAGTGGGGACTAAAACTGGAAGATTGAAAGTCTGATCAGCAAGTAGCCCTTGAGATCCTTCTAACTTATTCCCCCATATACCTGGCAGGTACCCCTCAAATTCCCACAGGAGATAGGATGCTTTATTCTCTGAATTGAGAAGCCGCTAGACTTGGGGCACCAGCAGAATGCAGGCATGGTGAGGGGCTGAAAACTGGGGAAATAAGTGGAAGTTTTTACACTGAATGAGGGGGACTCTACCTCCATCTTCCTCCCTCCCCATCTGCTCCTAGAACATCAGCAGCCATGTTCATATTTCTGAGGCAGAGGACAGGAGACTCAATTCTAGAGGAAATTAGTGGCTCCAGGGGAAAGAAAGCCAATATTGACACTTGAGGGTATCCAAACCAACACACTTAGGTCACTGCCCAATCACCTGACAGTGAAACCTACAAGCCCCACCCATGCTCACAGAGCTTTCCATCAATCACTGGTTCTTCACTCTTCAGTAGGAGAGACAGTGGAAGCTCAGCAGAGGCTGGGGAGGCCTCCTTCATGAATGTCAGGGACCAGAACAATACACAGGACAGAGCGCTCAGAGGAAGCAGAGCCAATATAGGGAACTAGAGAAAACTAAAACACAAACAAACGAAACCCATAATTAACATACCCAAAGATAAGAAAAGGTTCTTATAACTGCAAACTGGAGAAAACGGTCAATGAAAAATAAAATTCTTGAAATTGGCAATATATAAGAATAAAGTATTCAACAGAAGAATTAAAAGATAAATCAAGTAAATATCCAACAGAAAAACAGAATAAAAATTAAAGAAAAGAGGCCAATTTGAGGGAAAAAAATTGAGGAAGCAATTAAAGAGTTTCAACAAATGTCTAATACAGTTATCTGGAAAGAAAAATAGAACATTTTTAAAGGAAAAAATGTATACGAAAACGTCTCAAAACCAAACCATAGGTTGCATGCTTATGATGATGAGTGAACCAGATCCCACACTACAGCTCATTACAGCACCATGATTAAAGAGAAAAGATATTAAAAAAAAATTAAAACTAAAAAAGAGTTCACCTAGAAAGCTCAAGTATCAGAATTCTCTCAAATGACACATGAAGCTAAAAAACAGTGCAGAAATACTTTTAAAATTTTGAGGGAAAATCATTTCCAACCTGAAATTCTCTAATAGGAAAAATTACCAATCTAGTATGATAAACAGACATCCAAGTTCCCAAAGTTTTTATCTATCTATATACTCTCTCTAGAGCTAATTGAGAATGTGTTCCATGAAAATGAGAGAGAGTAAACCAAGAAAGACAAATGCACAGGATAAGGCAAAGGAATCACCCTGGAGGAAGACAGGAAAAGAAACACATGAAAAAATTAAAGATAACAGTGGCTGGGCCTCACTCAGGGCCAGGAATAGTGCCTGTTCCCATCAATCAACCTGGAAAATCTAATGATTCAAGGAGCACTGGGCAGAGTACACATAATGGTTTTGTCCCAATAGTGGGTAATTAGTGACCCTAAACCAAGCACTGCTCTGGTCCAGCCTAACAAATACTAAAAGCAATATCCAAAAGGATCAATCTTTTTGCATTAGCTTAACTGTGACCCCAAACAAAGCTCAATATTTACAGGAATGCAAAGATATCTTATCACTCAACAAGGTAAAATTCACAATGTCAGGAATCCAACCAAAGATTACCAGATATGCAGAAAAACTGGAAAGTACTATCCCCAATAGGAATATAAGTGAATCAATCAAAACCACTCCAGAATAAAGAAGATGTGGCATATATATACAATGGAATATTACTCAGCTATAAAAAGGGATGAGATGGAGCTATATGTCATGAGGTGGATAGACCTAGAGTCTGTCATACAGAGTGAAGTCAGAAAGAGAAAGACAAATATTGTATGCTAACTCACATATACGGAATCTAAAAATGGTACTGATGAACTCAGTGACAAGACAAGAACAAGGACACAGATGCAGAATGGACTGGAGAACTAGAGGTTTGGGGGGGTGGGGGGTGAAGAGGAAGCTGATACGAAGCAAGAGAGTAGCACAGACATATATATACTACCAACTGTAAAATAGATAGCCAGTGGGAAGTTGTTATATAACAAAGGGAGGAAAAAGGATGGCGGTGAAGTGGAGGGACATGGAGTGCATCCCTCTCCACAGATGCATTGGGAATGCACGGAAGGACGCAGTAATTCCCAAAGAGAGCCAGCTGAACACCAGCGGACGGCCTCGGACACCGGAGAGGACCGCGGGGAGCCCGACGTGGCCGGTGGGGAGGCATCTACAGCGGCTCAAAGAGGGTGAAGTGGCGGGGCTGTGGCAGACGGGAGGGAGTGGGAGGCATGCGGAGGGTCCGCAGCGCAGCTCAGCGTTCCGGACTGAGGCGTCGATCCGCGGCTGAACGGAGGGTCCGGGAGCGGGAGCGTGGGAACCGGGGAGCTGGTTCAGGGTGGGAAACATTGTTGCCGGTGGGGTGACGGACCGGGAGGACAGGAGGGAGGAGGTCCACAGAGAGGAGTGCCCGTCCCTGAGAGCTGCCCGGCCATGAAGGCGGGTGGAGGCTGCAGGCTCACAGGCGGCGGGGGGGGGAGGAGCCGCGCGCCGTAGCCTCTCTCTCTCTCTCTTTCGGCGCCTCTGCAACAGGCAGTGGAGAGACGCCCTGCGGGCCACCTAAGGCGCTCAGGGATAACAAGCACTCTCAGGCGCTCAGGCGGGGCTAGATTAAAACCCCTTGCAACGCCAGCAGCAGGGAGGCTGCCAAGAGAAGAAAAAAAAAAAACAGCAACAAAAAAAAACCCCCGAGAGAGGCCCAACTCTAAGACTTTCTGTTTACGCCTGAGCCACCAGCGTCCCTCTGCAACAGGCACCTCCAAGCCTGACTGAAACAACAGTGCGCCACTGCTCACTCACTCCCAGGAGAAGGAGCCACTATTGTACCCTCTCCCTCCCCACACACCGACGCTTACAGACGAACAATAAAGGAACCTCTGCTGGTCACAGAATAATGCAGAAAAACCCAAGGCAAGGAGAAGGACACTTACAGCTGGGACGCTAAGGAAACAGAAATAGTAGTATCAATACCTATTGAACTGGTCCATTCTGGGATCAGTTCTGCATTTTTTTAATTTTTTTTTTTCTTTTTCTCTCTCTTTTTTTTTTTCTTTATTAAATACGATCTTAGCCCTAAGGGATCTACAAGCTTTACAACATAATTTTTTAATGATATTTTTTATTCTTTTTTTTTTTTTTTTTGCCTTTTTATATACTTCTATATCTAGCTAAGTTTTTGGTAGTACAGACAATATATCTCTCATACTTTCCTTTCATCCCTATCTTTTATACATTTCTATTCCTTTCTTTTTATTTGCATATTTCCAACCACATTACGCTCTTCTGTTCCCCTTTCTTCCAGCCATTTTAAGTTTATTTTATCTTAATATACTTATAAGCAACACTATCGGTCTGCTCAGACTCCTTGCTCTATTCTCCAGTTGACGCACTGCCTTGGTATTTAATATTAGGCATTTGTCTTTATCTTAGTTCTTAGTACAGTGGTCTAATTACATTCTGAGAATCTCCATTCTCTCTGGTGGTACTCTGGCTCTTTTCTATATTTGATCCTAGTTTACAAAATCTCCCTGGATTAATGTTTGTATGTGTAAGATGTTATTTGTTTGTTTGTTTGCCTTTGCTTTTGTCTCTGATTTGTTCTGTTTCAGTTGTCAATTTCTGTCGGGTTTCTCTTTGAATATCTGATAGCACACTGGGGTTCTGTCAGGTCTTTCTAGAGCCTTATGTCCTAACGAATTCAGTATTGTGTGTCTTATACATGTATGTGTTTCCTAGACTTAATATTTCTTTAACCCAAGACTTGGACATTAGTCTGAGGCTTGGACAGTCTTCTATAAACACCTCTATCGCCAGGACAAGCAACCCCAAAAGTTTGGACAACCATGAGGAAACAAAGAAACACCATGCAGGCAAAGGAGCAGGAAAAAAACCCACAAGACCAAATAAAGGAGGAGGAAATAGGAAAAATGCCTGAAAAAGAATTTAGAGTAATGATAGTAAAAATGATACAAAATCTCAATAACAAAATAGAGAAAGTACAAGAAACAGTTCATAAGAACTCAGAAAAACAAACAGCAATGGATAACAAAATAACTGAAATTAAAAATACTCTAGATGCTCTAACCAGCAGAATGACTGAGGCAGAAGAACGAATAAGTGAGTTGGAAGATAGAATGGGGGAAATAAATGCCACAGAGCAGGAAAAAGAAAAAAGAATAAAAAGATTAGAAGACAGTCTCAGAGACCTCAGTGATAACATTAAGCGTACCAACATTCGAATTATAGGCATCCCAGAAGAAGAAGAAAACAAGAAAGGGTCTGAGAAAACATTTGAAGAGATTATAGTGGAAAACTTCCCCAACATGGGAAAGGAAATAATTAACCAAGTCCAAGAAGCAAAGAGAGTCCCATACAGAATAAACCCAAGGAGAAATACACCAAGACACATATTAATCAAACTAACAACAATTAAACACAAAGAAAAAATATTAAAAGCAGCAAGAGAAAAGCAACAAACAACATATAAGGGAAAACCCATAAGGACAACAGCTGACCTTTCTACAGAAACTCTGCAGGCCAGAAGGGAATGGCAGGATATACTGAAAGTCCTGAAAGAGAGAAACCTACAGCCAAGAATACTCTACCCAGCAAGAATCTCATTCAGATTTGAGGGAGAAATCAAAAGCTTTCCAGACAAGCAAAAGTTAAGAGAATTCAGCACCACCAAATCAGCCTTACAACAAGTGCTAAAGGAACTTCTCTAAGTAGGAAACACAAGAAAAGGAAAACACCTACAAATACAAACCCAAAACAATTAAGAAAATGGTAATTGGAACACACATGTCAATAATCACTTTAAATGTTAATGGATTAAATGCTCCAACCAAAAGACACAGACTGGCTGAATGGATACAAAAACAAGACCCTTCTATATGTTGCCTACAAGAAACCCACTTCAGACCAAGGGATACATATAGACTGAAAGTAAAGGGATGGCAAAAGATATTCCATGCAAATGGAAGTCAAAAGAAAGCTGGAGTAGCAATACTCATATCAGACAAATTAGACTTGAAAGTAAAGACTATTAAAAGAGACAAGGAAGGACACTACATAATGATCAAGGGATCCATTCAAGAAGAACATATCACAATGGTAAATATCTATGCCCCCAATATAGGAGCACCTCAATACATAAGGCAAATGCTAACAGCTATAAAAAGGGACATCGACAGGAACACAATAATAGTGGGAGACTTGAACACCCCACTTACATCAATGGACAGATCATCCAAACAGAAAATAAATAAAGACACACAAGCTTTAAATGACACATTAGACCATCTCGACTTAATTGATATTTATAGGACATTCCATCCAAAAACGACAGACTACACTTTCTTCTCAAGTGCACATGGAACATTTTCCAGGATAGATCACATCTTGGGTCACAAATCAAACCTCGGCAAATTCAAGAAAATTGAAATCATATCAAGCATCTTCTCAGACCACAACGCCATGAGAGTAGATATCAATTACAGGAAAAAAACTGCAAAAAATACAAACACATGGAGGCTAAACAATTCACTCCTAAACAACCAAGGAATCACTAAAGAAATCAAAGAGGAATTCAAAAAATATCTAGAAACAAATGACAATGAAAACACAACAACCCAAAACCTATGGGATGCAGCAAAAGCAGTTCTAAGAGGGATGTTTATAGCAATACAGTCCTACCTTAAGAAACAAGAAAATGATCGAATAAACAACCTAACCTTACACCTCAAACAACTAGAGAAAGAAGAACACAGAAACCCCAAAGTGAGCAGAAGGAAAGAAATCATAAAGATCGGAGCAGAAATAAATGAAAAAGAAAGGAAAGAAACCATAAGAAAAATAAATAAAGCTAAAAGCTGGTTCTTTGAGAAGATTAACAAAATTGATAAACCATTAGCCAGACTCATCAAGAAAAAAAGGGAGAAGATGCAAATCAACAGAATTAGAAATGAAAAAGGAGAAGTAACAACGGACACCTCAGAAATACAAAAGATCATGAGAAACTACTACAAGCAACTATATGCCAATCAATTGGATAACCTGGAAAAAATGGATACATTCTTAGAAAAATACAATCTTCCAAGACTGAACCAGGAAGAAATAGAAACCATGAACAGACCAATCACAAGTACGGAAATTGAGGCAGTGATTAAAAATCTCCCAACACACAAAAGCCCAGGACCAGATGGGTTCACGGGCGAATTCTATCAAGCATTTCAAGAAGAGTTAACACCTATCCTTCTCAAACTCTTCCAAAATATAGCAGAAGGCGGAACACTCCCAAACTCATTCTACGAGGCTACCATCACCCTGATACCAAAACCAGGCAAAGATGTCACAAAAAAAGAAAATTACAGACCAATATCACTGATGAATATAGATGCAAAAATCCTCAACAAAATACTAGCTAACAGACTGCAACAGCACATTAAAAAAATCATACACCATGATCAAGTGGGGTTTATCCCTGGGATGCAAGGATTCTTCAATATACGCAAATCAATCAATGTGATACATCATATCAACAACTTGAAGGATAAAAACCATATGATCATTTCAATAGATGCAGAAAAAGCTTTTGACAAAGTTCAACATCCATTTATGATAAAAGCTCTCCAGAAAATGGGCATAGAAGGAAATTACCTCAACATAATAAAAGCCATATATGAAAAACCAAAAGCCAACATCATTCTCAATGGGGAAAAACTGGAAGAATTCCCTCTAAGAACAGGAACAAGACAAGGGTGTCCACTCTCACCACTATTATTCAACATAGTTTTGGAAGTTTTAGCCACAGCAATCAGAGAAGAAAAAGAAATCAAAGGAATCCAAATTGGAAAAGAAGAAGTAAAATTGTCACTCTTTGCAGATGACATGATATTATATATAGAAAACCCTAAAGACTCTACCAGAAAACTGCTAGCACTAATTGATGAGTTTAGTAAAGTAGCAGGATACAAAATTAATGCACAGAAATCTCTTGCATTCCTATACACGAACAACGGAAGAGCAGAAAGAGAAATTAAGGAAACTCTCCCATTCACCATTGCAACCAAAAGAATAAAATACCTAGGAATAACCTGCCTAAGGAGGCAAAAGATCTGTATGCAGAAAACTTTAAGACATTGATGAAAGAAATCAAAGATGACACAAACAGATGGAGGGACATACCATGTTCCTGGATTGGAAGAATCAACATTGTGAAAATGTCTGTACTACCCAAAGCAATTTACAGATTCAATACAATCCCAATCAAATTACCAATGGCATTTTTCACAGAACTAGAGCAAGAAATCTTACGATTTGTATGGAAACGCAAAAGACCCCGAATAGCCAAAGCAATCTTGAGAAGGAAAAATGGAGTTGGTGGAATCAGGCTTCCTGACTTCAAACTATACTACAAGGCCATAGTGATCAAGACAGTATGGTACTGGCACAAAAATAGAAAGGAAGATCAATGGAATAGAATAGAGAACTCAGAAGTAAGCCCAAACACATATGGGCACCTTATCTTTGACAAAGGAGGCACGAGTATACAATGGAAAAAAGACAGCCTCTTCAATAAGTGGTGCTGGGAAAACTGGACAGCAACATGTAAAAGAATGAAATTAGAACACTTCCTAACACCATACACAAAAATAAACTCCAAATGGATTAAAGACCTACATGTAAGGCCAGACACTAGAAAACTCCTAGAGGAAAACATAGGCAGAACACTCTATGACATACATCAAAGCAAGATCCTTTTGGACCCACCTCCTAGAATCAGGGAAATAAAATCAAGAATAAACAAATGGGACCTCATGAAACTTAAAAGCTTTTGCACAGTGAAAGAAACCATAAACAAGACTAAAAGGCAGCCCTCAGAATGGGAAAAAATAATTGCCTATGAAACAACGGACAAAGGATTAACCTCCAAAATATACAAGCAGCTCATGCAGCTTAATACCAAAAAAAGCAAATAACCCAATCCACAAATGGGCAGAAGACCTAAATAGACATTTCTCCAAAGAAGACATACAGATGGCCAACAAACACATGGAAAGATGCTCAACATCACTCATCATCAGAGAAATGAAAATCAAAGCCACAATGAGGTATCACCTCACACCAGTCAGAATGGCCATCATCACAAAATCTGGAAACCACAAATGTTGGAGAGGGTGTGGAGAAAAGGGAACTCTCCTGCACTGTTGGTGGGAATGTAAGTTGGTACAGCCACTATGGAAAACAATTTGGAGGTTCCTTAAAAAACTACAAATAGAACTACCATATGATCCAGTCATCCCACTCCTGGGCATATACCCAAAGAAATCCATAATCCCCAAAGAAACTTGTACCATAATGTTTATTGCAGCACTATTTACAATAGCCAGGACATGGAAGCAACCTAAATGCCCATCAACAAATGAATGGATACAGAAGATGTGGCATATATATACAATGGAATATTACTCAGCTATAAAAAGGGATGAGATGGAGCTATATGTAATGAAGTGGATAGAACTACAATCTGTCATACATAGTGAAGTAAGTCAGAAAGAGAAGGACAAATATTGTATGCTAACTCACATATACGGAATCTAAAAATGGTACTGATGAACTCAGTGACAAGAACAAGGATGCAGATACAGAGAATGGACTGGAGACCTCGAGGTATGGGAGGGGACGGGGGGTGAAGGGGAAACTGAGACGAAGCGAGAGAGTAGCACAGACATATATATACTACCAACTGTAAAATAGTTAGTGGGAAGTTGACATATAACAAAGGGAGTCCAACTCGAGGATGGAAGATGCCTTAGAGTACTGGGGCAGGGAGGGTGGGGGGGACTCGAAGGGGGGGAGTCAAGGAAGGGAGGGAATACGGGGATATGTGTATAAAAACAGATGATTGAACCTGGTGTACCCCCCAAAAATAAAATAAAAAAATAAAAAATAAAAAAAATATAACAAAGGGAGTTCAACTCGAGGATGGAAGATGCCTTAGGGGATTGGGACGGGGAGGGTGGGGGGGGGCTTGAGGGAGGGTGGGGGGGAGTCGAAGGAGGGAGGGAATACGGGAATATGTGTATAAAAACAGATGATTGAACTTGGTGTATCCCCGAAAAAATAATAAATTAAAAAAAAAAAAACCACTCCAGAAATAAGACTGATATTAGACTTAGCAGACAAGGACATTAAAACAGTTATTACAACTGTATTACACATGGTCTAAAGGTCAAGTAGAGACAGGAAAGATACAAAAAAAGACAAAAATTACAACATGAGTTATGAAATACACACTAGATAGAATTAATAGCAGACTAGATACTACATAAGAAAAGACTAGTGAATTTGAAGACACAGGAATAGAAACTACCCAAAATAAAACACAGGGAGAAAAGCAAGGGAAAAAGTAATAGCATCAGTGAATTATGGATAGCTTCAAGAGGTATGATATACGTATAACTGCAGTCCTCAAAGGAGAGGAGACGTGAGAACAGAAAAAACATCTGAAGAAGCAATGGCCAACATTTTCCAAATTTGATGCAAAATATAGACACACAGACCTCAGAAGTTCAATCAACCCCAAGCCCAAGGGATATAGAGACAATTACACCAAGGCACATCATAATTAAATTGCTCAAAAATCACAGATAAAAGGAAAATCAGAGACATAAGACACATTACACAGAGGAATAAATTAAGAATTACCATAGATTCCTTATCAGAAACAATGCAAGCAAGAAGACAGTGGAGTAACCTACAATTCTATATCTAATAAAAATATCTTACAAAATGAAGGCCAAAGAAACCCCTCCGAAGTAAAATAAAGCTTTTTTTTTTTTTTAAACACACAGAAGCTGAATTTCTCACCAAGATCCATACTATAAGAACTAAAGAAGAATCCTTTAGGAAGAAGGAAAATAATACCACATGGAAATATGTATATATTTACACCAAAAACTGAATAACATTAGAAATAGTAACTACCATTTGGGTAAATACCAACTGGGTGAATATAGGTTTTTTATAATTATATAAATCACTCTAAAAGAGTATGACTATTTGAACAAAAATAATAACAATCTAGTGTGGGTTTATAACATATGTAAACGTAAAATGGATGACAACAGTAGCATAAATATCTGGAGGAGAAAAATGAAAGTATACTATTTTAAAGTTCCTATACTATACAGGAAGCGGTATAACATCACTTGAAGGTATATAGTAATAAGTTAAACCTGTATACTTTAAACCTGTATACTATAAACCGTAAAGCAACCATTGATAGGACAGAAAAAAAGAGTTATGGCTAATAAGTCAAAATGGAGATAAAATAGAATAAAAACATACAATTAATCCGAAAGAAGAAGAAAAAGAAAGGGAGCAAATTGCAGACAGAATAGAAAATAGATGTAAATCTATCCATATGAATGATATCATTACATTTTAATGGACTAAAAACCCCAATTTAAAGGCGAGGATTGTGAAGTAAAGTACTGCCTACATGAAATAACATTGAATATAAAGATATAAGTAAGTTAAAAATAAGAATGAATAAAAGATATGCCATGTAATTAAAAGACAGATTAAAATGGCCATATTAACATCAGATAAAATAGATTTCACAGAAAATAATATTACCAGAGATAAAGCAAAATTATTTCATAATGATAAAGTGGGCAATTTATTAGGAAAGCATAGTAATATTAAACATTTATGCACAAAATAACAGAACTTCAAAATGCCTGAACTGCTAGACCTGCAAATAGAAATAGATAAATTCACAGTTATAACTACAGATTTCAATGCACCTGTCTAAATAACTGATAGAAAAAAAGAGGCAGAAAATCAAGAACAATACAATTTGAAAAACACTATCAATGAACTTCACCAAGTTGACATTTGTAGAACACTCCATCTAATAAGAGCAGAATACACATTCTCAAGTGCACACGGAACATGTATCCAGACAGACCATGTTCTGAGCCCTAAAATGAGTCTCAATAAATTTCAAAGGAGTCAAGTGATGTGAATTATGTTCTTTGGCTCCAACAGAATGAAATTAGAAATCCCTAATACAAAGATCTCTGGAAAACCACCAAATATTTGGAAACTACATTAGACACTTAAATAACTAATGGGTTGAAGAAGAAATAAAAACAGAAACCAGAAAGTATTTTGAACTGAATGAAAATGAAATAGCATACAAAAATTGTTCTCAAAGGTTTTTCTTCCTCATTTAAGATACTTTACAATCTCGGCACGAGTTTCATTTGTGCAAGGATTCAGCCTTAACAATTTGTGATCCAGACCTGTCCCACAGTCTGTATTAAAATCAGCACTGATTATGTAAGGCTGGAGTTAAGGGCAAGAAAGGGGTTCGCAGTAATTCAGAGCTCTAAGTTGGGAAATAATAGAAACGGTACAATTCAAATCTAACATAATAACAATATTCATTCTAATATTCATAGGAAAAATACAAAATCTCAGAAATCAAAAGTAGCACACAGAAAAGAAAGTTTACAGATGTAAATAAGATTTGCTATAAGAAAATAATATAAAGACAGCAGTACCTACTTCATATGATTGCTATGAGGAGCTAATGAAATAATGCATGTAAAGTACCTAAGATGGTCCCTGGCACGTAGTAGGTGCTTACTGAACAGTAGCCACCTTCACACTTATTAGTCTTCTTAAGTTTGATGCTATGAGTAATAACTTTCATATAATTATTTTTAATTAAAATAATATATGCTATAGAGTGTGCTACTATTAATATCTTCCTATGTAAAAGAAAATATTACCTATACATAGTAAGTATAAGGTTTGTCACTAAACCCTTTTAAGTATAGAAGGAAACATCTTTCCCATTTTCATTGGTCACCTCTATAAAATTCTCCTCCAGAGACAAAGGCCACACAAAGAAAAAGGTAAACTGTGAATCAGGCCACTGAAAGGATTTGTTTCATCACATGCCATGAGGCACCATATTCATTCTGAACCCCAGGAATTACCTCCTTCGGTTGTGCTGGCCAGAATCCAAGGGCTCACTGCAGACCAGCCGACCTCATTCCTGCAGGACACACCGATGCTGTAATTCCACAGAGCCTGCAGCTGCTCGATTTGATACAGATGTGGTGAAGCAGAGGTGTTAAAAATCATGACTGAGCCATGACTCAGCAGCTCAGCTTCCTTGACCTAAATGAAGAGTAAAATTGTGGATCAGGCATTAGTAAGGTGGTGGGAATGTTAGACTTGGGGCGTTCGTGCATTCGGTGTGCTTGGCTCTTCCTCTCCACTGAGGGGAAGTACCTGCTTCCTTTCGGGCCGCACCCTAAATTTCCCACCAGTATCACTGTGTGTTACTCATGCTACTTACTTGAGCAACAATTGATGAAAAGACCTGATGAAAAATGCCTACAATAAGTGTTCTCACTGTGGCAGGTAACAGAGCAAGTCGTCATCATCATAACATTATAATTACTATCATTTATATTATAATGTAGAATAAAAGTAGCTCTTCCTCTCTCAGAATCACTTCAATTCTTGATCTTTTTTTTTTTTTCCAGTTGTTTCACAGAATATGCAATAAAGACAGGAAACATCGTATGTTGGAATAAAACCTGAAATGTTTACTATCTGGCCCTTTAAAGAAAATATTTCCCAAATCCTACTTTAGAAGATGAGATGCTTAATATTTTTAAAACATCTGTATTTCTTTTCATTATGTAACCTGAGGAATTCTGCTCTTGCCTTGAGGCTGATTTTAGCGTGTCCTTTATTCTTACCTTCCAATTCCCACCCCAATATAAATTCAACTTCAGGGACTGCCCTGGTGGCGCAGCGGTTAAGACTCCGCGTTCCCAATGTAGGGGGCCCAGGTTCGATCCCTGATCAGGGAACTGGATCCCACATGCATGCCACATCTAAGACCAGGTGCAACCAAACAAATAAATTAAATAAATTAAAAAATAAAAAAAATAAATTTAACCCCAAAAGCATACACAGATAATGTAGATTTTATGACATTTTTTGGTGGGGAGATATAGGAAAGGGTCATTTGCACTTCACCCAACAAGCTTTTCTCCAAATCTTTTTAAAACCTATCAGCTCTTTCCTCTGAGTCCTTGTAACTCATCTTTCCTTCCATAAACTCGACCAGTCTCTCCACATTCCTCTTCAGATGTCTTCTGTATGCACAGGCAAGAGAAGGATTGCCACCAAAAATCTAGTCTTATTCCAGCTTTTCCCTTAAGGAAACCTCTTATCTGGGAATGAGAATCTTGCAGAGTTTTCTTTCAGTGTATGTTTTTCACAATTTCTAAAATATGTCATAGAATCAGAAAAGAAAGACAAAATAGTATCAGAGGAAACAGAGGCCACCAAAAACAATTTGGGAAAAAAATCTTAAACCCACAAAATGTATTCCTGATGATAATGGGCTTGCAATTATGGGGTGTGGATACACAATGCTGTTATTTCAGGATATATATGTTTGAAATTTAGGTCAAGGGGCCACAAATTAACATCTTGGAATTCCAAATCCCCCAGTGGATACCATGAGGGTGGCATTGGGGCCGAGTCCCACCTCTGACTCAGACCCGCAGACTCCTCTGGGTGACAAGAGGGTACCAGTTGGCCTGAGGAGCCACCAGAGGAGAAACAAGGAGCTTTGAGCTTATCTCAGTGGTGGCTGTTGGCAGAAATTGCTTCTTGTTTCTTCACTTTAGAATCTGCACCTACTTCCTGGTGACCAAGCACTGGAACTAAGGTGGAGGAAACCTTGGCTGCCCAGCCCCACCCCATTTCCGGAACAACGTTTCCAGGCACAGGGACACTTTGAGGGCACGTTCCTAGAAGAAGATGGGGTTTCTATAACAGCACTCAGTGGGCCCTGGGGGAAGAGAGGGCATGAAATGGCAAGATGTACGTGGGAGAGTTAAAAATAGAAATGGAGTCCATAGCCCAAAAATGGGTGAAGAAAGGAACTAACGCCAGGACCAAAGGAAGTGAGAGGGTGTGTCCTGCTAGTGGGTGGACCTGAATCTCGTCCAAAACATTCATTTGTCACCAAGTCAGAGTTTAAAATTGTAACAAACTGGGAATATGCTACAAATATACTTGGTTCCTTCAGAAACAGAAATCCACTGTTAATAGAATATGAAAGTATATAACTTGTAGAGCCAGTTCTGACTGACTTCACTACGACTGACAGAGAAAATAAAGGACACCTGGTTATATTTAAAGTTCAGATAGACAACCAATAATTATGGGTATAGGTATGACACAAAATCAACAGTGTAATTAACTTGTAAAGTAACTGTATTCTTATTTGCTAAATCTAGTAACCCTAGGAGAGATGGAAAGGAGAATGGGTGAAGGGAGGCTGAGCTAGCTGGTGGGGGAAAGAAAGGATAACCATGTCTGTCCAGTACCATAGGAGCCAAGGTGGGCAAGAGGGGCTGCAGTTTGGCCGTCTCAAGATGATTTCTCACGTCATGGCCACCCAAAGCCAAGCTAAAGAGAGAGGGAGCAAGTGAAGCTTCTGGGATCATCTCCCACCTGCAGGGGTGACCCAGTGTTTCAAGCCACTCAACCACCCTACTCTGCTTCACCTCTACCTCACGTCTACCCTGAGACCCACTGTTCTCAAGGGGGGATTGTACTCTTCCTCAGTCTCTCTGAAGGTAACAACCTCCTATAGGAAGGAGTCTCATGTCCTCTGGGACTCTTCAAACAGCTTAGTCACTAGGAACAATTTTTGAAAAGACTGGTCCACACAGGGAATATAGCCAATGTTTTATATTATATAATAACTATAAATGGAGTATAATCTATAAAAATTTTGCATCACTACGTTGTACACCTGAAACTCTACCTCGATTTAAAAAAAGGGGGGTGGGGCTACTACACGTTTTGTGTCCATATATAGGCTCAGTTACATCCATATACAGGGAAACAGGCCCTGGTTGTTCCCAGAACAACAGAGTTCTGAAATACACAAATCAAAAACTGATAGACTGAAGGGAGAAATAAACAATTCAAAATCAATAGTTGAAACCTCAATTTCCTATTTTCAATAATTGATAAAACCAGAAGGCAGAAGTTTAACAAGGAAACAGAATAAGTGAACAAGACTATAAAGCATCTAGACCTAACAGGCATATAATCGCTCCACCCAAACACAACTGAATACACCTTCTCCTCAAGTGCACATGGAACATTCTCCAGGATAGATCATGTGCAAGGTCATACAACAAGCCTTAAGAAAATTAAAAGGATGGAAGTCATACTAAGTATATCCTCTAAACACAATGAACAAAGGAAGAAAGTTTAAGAAATTCACAACTAACTGAAAATTAAATGATACACTCCTATATAACCAATAAAACAAAGAAGAAATCACAAGGAAAGTGTTCAAAAACTTGATTATGAATGGAAAAAAACACAAAATACCAAAACTTATGGTATGCAGCTAATGTAGTGCTTATAGGAAAATGTATAGTATAATTGCCTATACTGAAAAAGAAGAAATTTCAAATCAAGTACCTAACATTTTACTTTAAGAAACAAAAGGGGGGGGGGAAGCAAATTAAGCCAAAGTAAACAGAATAAAGGAAATAAAGATTAGGGCAGAAATGAATGAAACAGAGAATTAAAAAACAATAGAAAAAAATTAATGAAACCAAAAGTTAGTTCTTCAAAAAAAAGAAATCAATAAAATTGACAAACCTTTAGTCAGACTGACTGAGCAAAATAAGAGAAAACAACTCAAATAATTAAAATCAGGCAAAAAGAGGGGACATTACTACTAATCTCAAAGGAAAAAAATGCTTCTAATGGAACATTATGAACAATTGTGTACCAACAAATTAGATAACCTAAAGGAAACAGAGAAATTCCCAGAAACGCACAAATTACCAAAACAGACTCACAAAGAAATAGAAAATCTGAGTAGATCTATAACAAGTAAAAAGACTGAGCTAGTATTGTTCAAAAAACTTTCCACAGAGAAAAGCTTAGGACCAGATGGCTTTGCTGGTGATTTCTACTAGATATTTGAAGAATTCACATCAACCTCTCACAAATTCTTCCAAGAAACAGAAGAGGAGGGAACACTTCCCAACTCTTTCTACAAGGCTAGTATCATCCTGATACCAAAACCAGAAAAAGCTAACACAAGAAAACTACAGGCCAATATCTCTTATGAATATAGACTCAATAAGATAATGGTGACGACTGCAGAACTCTGAATACACTAAAAACCAATGATTGTACACTTTAAATGCGTGGATACTGTAGTATGTATAATATATTTCCAAAAAACTGTTCAAAAACAGGGATGTCCCTGGTGAGACTTTGTAGACACAAGGAGAATTCCTAACACTTACTAGTACTTGGGAGGTTTACAAATAAAGTTGGACAAGATTAAGCAAGGCTGTGGGTAGCAGGGTGAGGGTGGAGGCTATCTTGGGGATATGCAAGGGTGGGAGGCAGTAAGAGCAGAGAAACGAGTTCCATTTGGTATTAAAAACATCTAGCTGTCAACATATAAAATTCTTTGAAAGTCACTTCTCTCAGCTGAGTTGACGTGACTGGCCTGTGTCAGGTTAATGTGTTTTTACCTAATAAGATCAGACGTTTATAAAACCAACAATAATCCCTGACCCTACTGTATGATCAAGTACAAGGCAGAATGCATTCATGTTTCCAGCAGATGATCCACACATGTTCACCTACCTGCTCCCACTTGCAATGTCTCTCCTAAGACACACAGGAGCAGATGGTCCTGAGCACTGCTTTGTGCATCAGAGGTTCCTGGGCTTGAATTCTGGTTCTGCCACTCAGAAGATCTGTGTGTACTCTGGCGCCGCAGTGCTGGTGTGGGTTCTAAGTAAGATAATGTCTGCAAAGTCCCTGGGCCATTGTGGGCACTCAGTAAAAGGTAATGTTACTGCTACTCTTCCCTCTTTTATGAAATGATCACTCAGAGCAGAGCCTACATCATGGCAACGCATCATGTCAGGATGGCTAACCTATATTTCTTACAGCTCTGTTTTATACCAATTTCAGGTAGTGGTTAAAAGTGGGTGATGACTCTACAAGGCTTGTGATCCCCAGGTTTCCCAGGCCGCCACAGGCTGAGATGCTACATTCAGTAGTGTGCTGCCCTTCTGTCCTTCGTGGCCACCAACCCAGGAGGAGCCAGGCTGGAGAGCACCTGGCTTCTTGAACTCCTGGTCACAAGCCAGGTGCGTTTTTGTATCTTAAAAATTAATTCTCCCTGGTGTCATGATGTTCTATCTTGGAAACATGTCTGTCTTCCGGCTGGTCCCTGGACCATGCACAGGAAAGAGGCAGCATCCCGCGGGGCAGAACATCATGAAATGGCGCATACCCAGTGGACACTGAGCAGGGGGGAGGTCAAGGGATTTTGAACAGGGGTGTTGAAATGATCTCAGCACCCATCCTCGGGAGGAAGAAATATCAGGCAGACCCATTGTGCACCAAACAGCTACTTCTCTTCATTATGGAAGTTTACCTGAATGCTGCACTCGCTGAATGGGGAGTATCCGTCAAAGCCGGGTACCCAGGAGATCAGGATGCTATGTGCGGTACTGTTGCGGACCCTGACTTCAGTTGGCGGGGAGGGAATTGCTACGTAAAAAACAAAGGCACACCACACACACAATTATAAACCGCATGAGGCCATAGCTACGAAACAAATGCATTAATACCAAGCCCATTTCCATTTCTAGAGATTGGGAAAATTAGACACAAGTTTTAAAGGGGAGCCACCCTACGCCTGAGGGTAATCATATTAACCTACAGAGAAGTCTTGCAGTGACAGGATGGCTCTGCCTGGCCCAGAGAAGTGGGATGTAGACCTGCTTTCCTGCCCCCGATGAACTGAGAACTTTCAGCTGGGCAAGGACGGGGAGACATCCATTTCCTCCTGCTGTGTGCAGGGGCGTTGCTAGGCGCTGGTGCTCTCAATGGGGGTGAAGAGCCATGACCCTTCCCTTGTGGAGCTAAACATGCATGTGTGTGCATGCATGCATGTGTGTGTGTGTGTGTGTGTGTGTGTATGTGTGATGGAGGAAGGAAGCTTTCCAGGAGGAGGAAACGGGTGAGAGTCAGCTCAAGCAAAAGAGCCAAGTGCATCTGCTTGCGAGGAGGGGAGGGCATACCGGAATGAATGTGTGATGACCTCAGCCACTGGTGGAACGTGGATAGATATTTAAATTAGAATCCAACAAGGATCTGAAGTTTGAGGCTCTTATTTTCTTGTGCTACATTTAACTTTTTTTTAAAGTATATTAAAATCTGTGAATCAATACTATTTTTATTTTATTTATTTATTTATTTATTTATTTTTGCCAGCGTTGCAAGGCTTGTGGGATCTTAGTTCCCTGACCAGGGATGGAACCTGTGCCCCCTGCAGTGGAAGCGCCAAGTCCTAACCACCCAACTGCCAGAAAAGTCCCATATATTTAAGTCTTAATTAATGGTAATAACCACACTTATACTCCAAAATGATGACTAATGTTTTTGAATGCTTACTATGCGCGAGGAACCTTATGGACTTCATTCAATCATGACTAATCTGATAGGAAGAACCCCATCAGAGAAGTAGTCTTACAATCCCCCATTGACAGATGAGGAAACTGAGGACCAGAGAAGTTAAAAACTTGCCAGACCTCACAGAGCTCGTAAGCAGCAGAATGGGAACTTGAACGTGGGTCTGCCTGACCCCAGCATTCGGGTTCCTCAACAGGACACTGGAGGCTGGTTGCAGGGGCAGCAAGCAGACCAGCATGAGTACCAACAGGAGCTGGGGAGTGCGGTCACCACTTAGCCAGCTGTCTGGCCCACGGCACAGTTCCATGCCCTCTCTAAACTCCGTTCCCGCTTCTATTAGGAGGTGGAGTGACCACACTACTCCATGGGGCTGGGGTGAGGATGAAATGAGGTAACACACGCACGAGGTCTGGGGGATGTGTGCTGGTGGTGAAGGTGAGGACAGGAGATGAGAGGAAGGAAGGCTGGGACCATATTAAGCGCTCACTGGGGACCACGTTCAGGGTACCACGTTCAGGAGTTTCAATTTTACCGGGAGACACACAGCTTGATGAATGGGAAAGAGTCAATGTTTTGTTTGACTCACTTCCCTAAAAAGATTATCTGCCTTTCCAGATCAAAGTCTGGCCACATACCCCTCAGTTCATAACAGACGAGCAGGGAGTTTTGGTGGCTGTGGCACACACATTCAAATTAATGAAAGCCCCAAACATGAGTTTTGGAAATAGGCTTTATCAAAATAAAGTCCTAGTGGAGATTCTGTCTGAAGCATAAAATTCAAGAAGGGCTTCTCATTTTATGGATTTTTAAACTTTAAGATGTTGATACTTTATGAAAATGTCTTTATAAATTTACGCCCACGTGTGAATTCCTGAAATTCTCAGCATTTCTTTTGAAAATTGTAATAATGGGATTTGTAACGAAGGAAGGAAGTTATACAGTTCCTCTCGTAGTAACTTTCAGTTTGTTCATTTTTTTTTCCAATGAACTTTTCGAAAATGCCCTCTCATAGCCTCTTCTAGTTGATTTGCTGAAACTAAACATCAGCACTTTTAAAAAGCACAATGTCTTTTGTAATTTTGAGTCTCCTGCTGTATATTACCCACTCTTTAATTCATTATTAAACACATTCTGCTTTTTCCCTCTATTATTTCCCCAAGGATAAGACCAAAAGGAATAGGAACTCAATATTTCTTTCTCAATATTTAAATCAAGAACAAATAACATACAGAACAGACTGGTGGTTACCAAGGGGGACAGATGGAGTGGGAGGTTGGGGTTAGCAGTTGTAAACTCATATATAGAATGGATAAACAACAAGGTCCTACTATGGAGCACAGAGAACTATATTTGATATCCTATGATAAAGCATAATGGAAAAGAATATAAAAAACAGAATATATATAACTGAATCACTTTGCTGTACAGTAGTAATTAACACTGTAAATCAACGATACTTCAATAAAAATAAATTTAAAAATAAATTAAGAACAAATACTAAAACATATCACTTGCTTGAATTTCTATGAGAAAGGTTAAAGGAGATGATTTGAAAAGGGATAAAAAGACAGTAGGTTTTCCTTTCCTTTCAAGTTTCAGGTTTAAATACCTTTGATCCCACAAAAGGAAGAGGAAGAGGCAGATGATTGGATTGGAATGTCTCCACCAGCCGAGGAGAGCTTTCAAACACTTTCATTCTGTTGTATCCCAGCTCAGAGGAAGCAAGGTGGGTGGGGGAGATTAGGAGAAAGAGGGACTGGAGCCCGGGGCCCCCAGAAGAAGAGCGACTCTGACCTTCTCCCTCCTCAGAGCAGCTGCTGGTGGAGACTTGCTCAGCCCCAGCTGCCCAAGGAAGGACAGAGCCCAGCCTTAGATCAGTGCCCCAAGCAGCCCCCACCCAGGGGACTCTTCAAGGGGTAATGGGGACAAAAGGAAAAAGTGAAAATGGGAGCTAAGATGATCCAGGGTCAGCATTTCAGACAATTTCCTTCTCCACCCGAGCAGAACTAAACTAGCTAATGTTGATCCAAGACAACTGTTAGGCCCTGTTGTGAGTACTTTTATTTGTATTATCTCATTGAACCCCCAGGAAGAGGTAGGTTCTGTAATTATTTCCATTTTACAGAGGGGAACACTGAAGGAAGAGAGGTTAAGTGACTTGTCTAAGGTCACAAAGGGAAGCCAGGGCTCAATCCCAGGCAGCTGGCTGCAGAGCTCACACGGCACCTCCCTCAACCCCCGGAACATGCAGGGACCCTCCCCCTCACCTTTGATGTTGATCTGCACGCCCTTGGACACGGTCAGCCCTTTGTCATTGTGGGCCTCACAACTGAAGATCGCAGTCTCGGTCAGACCTGGAGGGGAAGGAGATTCGTGAGACCAGCTGCAGAGAGACACGCTGCTGTGTATCAGAAGCCCACGGGGGTCTCAGCATCCTTTTCCTTTTTTACTTTTACATATGTTGGTGTTTGAAAAACAAATTTAGGATTAAACCCTAGGTACCAGGAGCAAGGCAACCAGGGGCATCTGTAATGAATATTTTTCCCCGATGGTGAGATGTTAGGTAACAAAGCAGTATCATTTAGTTTTAAAATTTCTGCAAGGAGGTATGGGAATCACTGGCCCCAATATCAAGAAAAGTGGTTTCCGAGGCTCACCCAGATCCCTGCTTAGCACTCCATATATCCTATGTCACGATGGACATGTCAGGGTACCAGAAACAGCAGGACAAAAGTCACAGTTTTTAAAATTTCAGATCATCTGTTGTAATGAATCCTTTTTTAGTAGTAAAAAACCGATGTATTCAGAAGGAATTATATAAACACAAGGCATCATTATTACTTGAAGACACTGGTGCTGAATGAAGAAAAATTCGATCATTTCAGAGGTCTGAAGACATCTTAAAAATGAAAAAAATTAGTTGACTCAGTAATTTTAAGGAGAAAGGAAGAGAGGTAATCTAGATCTTGGTTTCTTATAATACTTTTCTCCAGTGAAAGGAACCAGAGCTCCTCAGCTAAATGGCTGATGGTCAGGTTGGAGCAGAAAACACACAAGATGAGCCTGGAGCAAAATACAAAACAAGCAGCGCACACACACACACACACACACACACACACACACACACACACACACACACACTTAGAGTGATGGGGGGATGGCAAAGAGACTCAGGAGCCAGCTGAAAGAACTCCCAACGGCCAAAGCTGGGACAATTTGTCCTAATGGCAACAAAATAAAGTAACATTAAATGGTAACCCAAAGTATAAATGTCCATGAGTCTATAATGATATAAACAAATGTTTACATAAAACAGGGAGAAGAGACAAATCCTCCATGCAGAGGAATTCCAAATGATTTTTATATATGAAGGTGAGTCAAAAATTATACGCACTCCAGTTTTAAAAACTTCTATAAATTCTATAGCCAGAGTGCGGATAATTTTTGACTCACTCTTGTAGATGCTCTGCCCCCAAAGATAAGCATCACTCCTAACTCCTTAAGCGTGGGCTGCACATACTGACTTCCTTCCAAAGAGGACAGTATGGAAAGGGGTATCAAAGGAAAACTTTTGAGTGAGAAACCGACAAACACTAGCTCAGCCAGATGGTCAAGGTCAAGACCAACAGTGGTAAGTCATGTTGACAGAAAGTACCCCTGATGTGATGTGATGAGAATGGCATTTCTCCTCTGTGGCATTCCTCCCCCAAAACATATAACCCAAATCTAATCATGAGAAAAATGAAGAAAACATCAGACAGGCCCAAACTGTGCGACATTCTGCAAAAAACCTGACCAGTACTTCTCAAAACCATCCAGGTCATTAAAAACAAGGGAAGTTTGAGAGATTGTCACCACCAAAAGGAGGCTAAGGAGACATAACAACTAAATCCTAAAATAGTAAAAGGACATTAGGTAAAAACTAAGGAAATCTGAATAAACTATGGACTTTGGTTAATAATGATATATCAGGAATTTTCCAAGATAACAGAATAATTAGCTACGTGCTAGTTTCAGGCTTACATTTACTGAAGGGGCATTTCAATGAGACAAAGAGGTATGTTTTAGGACTTCCCTGGTGGTTCAGTGGTTAAGACTCCATGCTTCCAATGCAGAGAGGGTGGCTCTGATCCCTGGTTGGGGAACTAAGATCCTACACGCTGCATGGTGCGGCCAAAATTTTTTTTTTTATTTTTAAAAAGAGGCATGCTTGGAAGGGCTGCTCAAAAGGACATCAAGAAGCCCTAAGTTCCACTACCTCCCAAAGTCTCAAAAACGGCTGTGAAAATCTCTCTGGGCAAGCAGAATCTACAAACCTGTGAGGGAAACTTTCGTTCCTGATTCACTACGCTAAGTTCTAAAAATAATGCAATGGGCATAAGGAAGTGAAATCATTGTTTATGATACACAATATTGTGTCACATTAAATATAATTGTTCAAAAATGATATATCAGTATTGGTTTATGGATTGTAACAAAAGAACCACACTAATTAATGTAAGATGTTCATAAAGGGGAGCATGAGGGTGGGGTTTATGGGAATACTCTGTATGAGATGGCACAAAACTTTTCTATAAATCTAAAACTAATCTAGGGACTTCCCTGGTGGCACAGTGGTTAAGAATCCACCTGCCAACGCAGGGGACATGGGTTTGATCCCTGGGCCGGGAAGATCCCACATGCTGCGGAGCAACTGGGCCCGCAAGCCACAACTACTGAGCCCACGTGCCACAACGACTGAAGCCCGAGAACCCTAGAGCCCATGCTCTGCAACAAGAGAAGCCACCGCAATGAGAAGCCCATGCACAACAAAGAGTAGTCCCTGCTCTCCACAGCAAGAGAAAGCCCACATGCAGCAAGGAAGATCCGATGCGGCCAAAAAAAAAAAAAGAAAAAGAAAAAGAATAGTTATAAAACGATTCTAAAATTTATTTTTAAAAAGTACAGCCATATATACCATCTAGTTGAATCTGGAAACTTCTTCCCTGCCACACAAGGCATCTGGCACAGAGCTTATATCATAAATTGGAGAAAGATAAAATTCTTGAAAATATGCCACCATTCACTTCTTGCTTGAAAGGCTTATTTTGTTTTTGTTTCTATCTACTTGTGTAGGATATTTTCCATCTGATAATTTCAACATCCAAAGCTTGTCACTAATGAAGTCATTAAATATTTGAAACAAGCTGCCAAGGGAAGCCCAGCTGGTCGTCAGCCAGGAAGGACTGTCCACGTTGGATACCCTCATGGTGAATATAGCACCGAGGCTGGGCCGCGTGGCCTGGGAGAAGTTCTAGGAAGAAATGCAAATCTGACTGCTTTCAAGTCGGTGCCTCTCCTGAGGCATTAGCTGTGCACAAAAAAAATCAGTGCTGGTGGGTGTTTGTTCTTTTCCATCCAGATGGAAGTCTGTCCCAGTGTCTGAGTTCTGTTGACTAGACTCTCTGTCCTACAATTCTGTGATGACCTTTGACTTCTCCTAAATAATGTTGGATCAGAAAATGACAGCTACTTCAGGTATTTTAATTTTCCAAGATGAGTATCTCCCTCAGACTGAAGGAAAATCCCAAATCAGATTGCTTAATGAGATCCGCTAAATCCAAGTGCTAAAAAACTACAATTCCAGGTAAGAGCCAGCTCTTTTCACATTGGGTCACCTCCTCTCGAATGAGAGATGGAACTGCTAATAGTTTGTGTGTTGGTTTAGAAAATACATATTTCACTGAAGAGGAATATTTATTTCAAACCCATTAGCCACACCTATAAAAGGACATCTGTGGACACACTGCCTCATGGAGTCTATGTCTTCGGTTTGTATTCCTGCTAAAGAATTTTGAAAGATATATGTAGGCTCTTACACATTTTGAGGTTTGCATCTTAAACAGTTCATAATGTAAACAGCTGCAAAAAATGTAATTTCAGGTACCCTGAATATGCTGATATTTTAAAGTAAAACTCCTTTAGCGTCCCACGTAACATACTAGTTAGTTGGATGGGAGACCCGGCATCACCCACTGAAACAACTCTCCTCAGCGATCAGAAGTTTTCAATCATGACTTTTCTACTTCTCCTGCAGAATTTCATCCTAATGGCATGCATGTGTTTGAAAGTCTCTGATTAATCGCCCTATGATACTTCTTGGTAACAAAATTACACATATATATTGAATTTGGAAAACAAATTTTCTTCTAGGTTGATGATCCTTACACTTATTATTTAGGTCACAACTGATCAAAATTATATACGTATATATATAATTTTTAAATGTACAAAGCAAAATTTTACAGAAAGCACAACTCCTTTTCTGGAGAAAATTTGGAATTTTCTATGTGGTAGTCTGGAATTTTCTTAACCTTGTGCCAATGCACTATAGCAGCTGTTCTCAGAGTGTGGTCTAGAGGTTCCTGGGCATCCCAGAGACACTTTTTGGGGTCCTCAAATTGAAAACTATTTTGTAAGAATAACAATAATACGTTATTTGCCCTTTTCACTCTTATGCTTTCAGGGATATATGATGAAATTTTCCAAAAGGTGTATGATGAGTGATGATATCAAAGCTCTATGAGCTAGTGGAATATGTGCTTGTGCATTCTTGTGTTTTAATTTCTAATTCAGTAAATAGCAACAGATGTAACTCACATAAACAAAAACTTGTTGGTTCTCAATCACTTTTAAGACTGTAAAGAGGAGACCAAAGCATTGGAGAACTGATGCCCCGAAGTGATTCTGGGTAAGTCAGAGACGTCTTTTTCCTTTTGTGAAGTGAGGGAGACATGACAGGGAAGCAGAAGGTGAAAAAGAAGAACTGGCATAGCATCAGGACTTTGGGCATCTTGTCAGTCATTGATTTTGGGAAAGAAGATACTTACTGGATGAGGACCCACTGGTCCCTCTAAGCCACCACCTGGGGTCCCTGCTGCGGGTCACTATTTCCCAGGCAGGCCTGTGACACTTGGCTTTTCATCCTGAAGTATCACCTTTAACCTTCCAGGTCATAGCTCCTAAATGAGATGCCTGTTTCACCAGCCTACATGAACTCGCAAAACTCAGCTTATATTTAAAAAAAACAGCTTTAGCTCAATCTGAAGACACAGAGAGTTGCTATGCAACTTATGTTTTGTATATATCTGAGCAGACACCTGCAGGCTAAAACCAGTCATTTGACTTCAATCACTCTTGTCAAAACTCTTGGGAAACACTTGAGTATCAACTACAAATCACATTCCCAACTGGGTGTGAGGGGAAGAGCGGCCCTGCTTGAAAACCAGAGGATGGATTAATTTCCTTGAGATCCATTATCTAGTTACAGATCCCAAAGTAAGATGAGTTAGGCCCACTGTTGTTCGGTCCTGCAAGGCTGATTGATGTTGAGAGCGAAACCGGTCCTCGGGAAACATGATTTTAGGTTAAGAGGGAAGTCATTTTTCCTCTTCGTGTTTCTCTTCAGAGGACACACAAAGTCAGGAAAATGATCTGCACCTAATTCCCTGGCACCACACACCCACTCCGATTCAGAACTGCCTGCAAGTAGCCAAACCATCTAGGAGAGCAGTTTTGCCCGGGGGCTGAGGTGGTGAATGCCCACAGGCCCAACAGATGCCAGCAGAGAGAAATGGAAACTGCTTCCAACCCAGGTTAACTTTCTCCAGATTGGATGGGCCAAAATTTAAGGCCAAATATAGGCTTCTTGGCTTGATGTAGTCGGTGACACGTTTTTTTGCTTAATGGCACTAGCTTCCCAACTGGAGGCTCTTTTATAAGCCTGGGTTGAGGACAGCATCAAGGTGTACTGAGAAAGACAGCTTACCCCTCACTTTTCTGTTTTCCCTCTGGATGAAAAATAAGCACCAGACTGGAACAGACCTTGACGTTTTACAGCCCACACCTTTGTGGCTTTAGGGAGAAAATCATCCACCCCCAAGTCTCCACCCTATGTCCACTCTCCCGAGTGCCCCCAGCACCAGCGCCTCCACATTTCCTGTTGCCGTGTCCTCTTCTCGTGGGCATCCCTCTTACGCCATGACATCCCACCTAAGTCTCTTATGATGGTTCATGCCCCTCTTGCTTGGTCCTCTGCTGGTTTAAAAAAAGATAACCCCTGACACAAGGTCTGAAAGATATTTTAGGGAACATTCAGCCACAGGAGGTTCCCTTCAGGGAAGGACAGTCAGAATCGCTGAGAAAGCAGCTACTAAGAACACAGTTAAGGCAGTTGTTTGAGTTCTGGGTTAAGCAATCCTGTTCCTTTAATTTTTTCCCTAGTATTCATCTTTCTACCCAAAGAGGCAAGAAATAGAAGAATATGCTGCATAAATGAAGGACTTACACTTAGTAACTTGGAACTTACTGTCTCCCCTCAATTCACTCACTCAACATTTACTTAGTATGTGCCAGAAGTTTCCCCAGGCACCTGGGATCTATCCATGAATAAAACAAAGATCCTTGCCCTTACAGAGCTCATATTCTTAAGGAGAAAAATGGGTGAGAAATAACAGCCTTAAAAATAAGTAAGCTGCATGTTCTATTAGAATGTGATTAGTACTATGGAAAAATAGAAGAGGATCAGGGGGTCAGGGTGGGTAGGGAAGTGGTTGTGATTTTAAATATGCAGGTCAGAGGTGGCTCCTTGAGAAATGTCCTCTGAGGAAAGACTCAGGGTGAAGGAATGGGCCAAGTTTATTCTGGGCGGCGGGGCGGGGGGTGGTGGTGAGGGGAGGTTTGAAGGAACATGTGGGTCAGGCCTTTGTCCTCCAAGTGAGGTGGGAAACCTGGGGCTTTGTGCAGAAGACTGATATGATCTAGTCTGTGTTTTAGGAGGATTGTTCCAGCTGCCACACAAAGGCTAAACATTAGGCAAGCAAGTCCCTTAACTGCTCCAAATTTTTTCCTGATGTGCAAAATGGGAATTAAAACATGCCTAACTATATCACAGGTTGCTATGAAGTTCAAAGTAAATCTTTACTGAAAGTGCTGTGAGAATTATGGACTGATTTATATAAATTCTAGTTATTATTGGCACTGTTATTACAATGAATATTAAGAACTATAGCAATTAACTATAACCAAAAGTAGTAGCTTAGCTGTTTTCTAAGTGTGGATTTAAATATAAAATGAGTATTTTTTTTTAAAGTAAAAACCAGAAAGATCTGTCTAAGTCCCCCAGTCTTAGTAGAAAGGTAGCTCAAAATTGACAGTGAGTTAGTAACTGTTGCAAATAAAAATTTGTTAAAGGTAACATTTCAGTCATTCCTGTAGGTTGCTTCTATAGCAAGACCTTTACATCCATTATTTCACTGAATCCTCATAAACGTTCTATGAAGTAGGCACTGCTATTACCTCTATTTAATAAAAAGAAGGTGAGTACCTTGCCTAGGGACACATAGTGGTGAACTGGCATTGTCTGTATCAAAGCTCAGGATCTTAACCACTAACCTATAACACATTCCGCCACTAAACACCATGCAGCAAAAGCTTTCTGCAGTCCTGCTCTTTATTTTGGGACTTGATTTTGCTGATAACAAAGTACTTCCTTGGGGAAAAAAAACCCAACTTTGTTTTGAAATATTTTTCAATTCACAAGAGATTGCAGAAATAGTACAGAATTCCTAGAACCTTTCACCCAGCTTCCCCTAAGGGTCAGATCTTACGTAATCATAATACAACCATCAAAACCAGGAAAGTGACTTTGGTACAATACAATACTTTTTTTTTTTTTTTTTGGCCACACCTCAGGGCACGCAGAATCTTAGTTCCCCGACCAGGAATCGAACCTGAGCGCCCTGCAGTGGAAACTCGGAGTCTTAACCACTAGACTGCCAGGGAAGTCCTCGGCACAAACTATTAACTAAAATACAGACCTTATTCAGATTTCATCAGGTTTTGGTTTTGTTTTATTGTGTGTATGTGGGGGGGGGGGGTGAATTTTTTTTCTATGAAATTTTATTACAGGTACATATTTGTGTACAGTTGGAGAACTGTTCCATCACCAAGAAGAAGCTCCCCCATGCCACCCCTTTTACGAACATCCTTCCCCCAGCCTAACCCCTGGTAGGAGCTGATGTGTACACCATCACTAAAAGCCCATCATTTTGAGAATGTTATCTAAATGGAATCACATAGCATGTAACCTTTGAGATTGGCTTTGTTGACTCAGAATAATGCCCTTTAGACAAAATACTTCTTTGCTCATGTTTCTTAAAGACAGCACTTATACCACAGAGGGGAAGAAAAACTGGTATCAAGAGGGAAAAGTGCATGATCTTCCTGTTCATAAATGTGCCTGCTCCAACAATCAGGGCTCTTTACACCACTCCCTTACTCAGCATCCTCTCAATGGAAGGGATGCAAAAGTTTACTTCAGGGTTAATTTCAAGATAGCATGGTGCCTCCCTGCAAATGTTCAGACTTTATTTACACCACCATAGGAGGCGCTGTATGGGCACAAAGGCCCCCAGAGGCATCTAGGGTCAGAATAGCCTCAGCATCTAGTTCCCTAAACACAACCTACTTACTGGGAGAGGCTCAGGTACCACACTAAAGCGTCCTCAAAATTAAAAACTGATGCAGGGACTTCCCTGGTGGTCCAGTGGCTAAGACTCCGTGCTCCCACTGCAGGGGGCTCAGATTCGATCCCTGGTCAGGGAACTAGATCCCTCATTCTGTGCATAAAAGTTCGCATGCAACTAAAGATCCCGCATGCCGCAACGAAGATCCCGCACGCAGCAATGAAGACCCCATGTGCCGCAACTAAGATCCGGTGCAGCCAAATGAATAAATATTTTTAAAAAATGGAGCAAATAAGAATAAGTATGTATGAACTTCCAGTTAAAAAATAAATGAGTCACGGGGATGAATGTCCAGCATGGGGATACAGTCAATAATACTGTAATGTTTTTGTATGGTGACAGAAGGAAACTAGACATATCATGGTGATCATTTTGTAATGTACATAAAAATCAAATTCCTATGTTTTGCACCAGGAACTAACATAATGTACTTCAAAACAAACATATTCATAGAAAAAAAGATCAGAGGAGGAGAAAGGGAGATTTCGATGAAGGTGATCAAAAGGTATAAACTTCCAGTTATAAGATAAATAAATATTAGGTATGCAAGGTACAACATGATTAACACTGCTGTATGTTATACATGAAAGTTGTTAAGAGAATAAATCCTGAGTTCTCATTACAAGGAAATATTTTATATCTATACAAAATGATGGATGTTCACTAAACACTGTAGTAACCACATCATGATGTATGTAAGTCAAATCAATACGCTGCACACCTTAAACTTATATAATATAATATATTATAATGTTATAATGTAACATTATAAACTCATTACATTATAAAATGTACTGTTAATTATAAAACATTATAAAATGTTAATTATACCTCAATAAAACAGGAAGAAAAAGTTTGAAACAAAAAGAATAAGTTTGTATGTAGTTCTTTCACAGTGCTACAAAGTTCCGACGCTTGGGGACAGTCTGCAGTAGCTGACTTGGTGCCTTGATGTGCCCTGAGCAAGGTCTGCATAGGAAGCCAGTGCCCTAGGCCCTCTCTCCCTGGACTTCTTTAAGCCCTTTGGGGCTGCAAAATGGATGTAAAAAAAGTCCTGTTCTCCCCATTTCACAGAACTCCTTAGAGGTATAAATGAGAAAAGAGATGAGAGAGTTTAAAATGCAAAACTAGTGACACAAATACAAGTTACTTCACCATCACTACGTCTCTGTCACAGTGAAGGGATGTAAGGCTTGGAGACTGTTTGAAATTCACTCATTTGTTCGTTAGTTCATTCAGTCACTCACACAGTTCTGGTGTGCCTGGCCAGGTGCTGGGTGATGGGGCTAAACTAATGAATGATGAATATGTAATAATCACACCGATTAATAGCACGGTAGAGGCAGACAAGCAGATGGCTGTGCTTCCATGTGGTGGGGAGGGATGACAGTTATGGAGGAGAGATACATACGGGTACGAAGATGTCTGCATCAGTGACCACAAAAAATTAAAACCACCTCTCCGGGCGGTGGAGACGGGGGTGGCCGCGGCGCGTCCGCGGGGCCTCGGGGCCGGAGCCCGGGTGCCCGGGTGCCCGCCCGCCCGCCTGCCCGCCGCCGGCCGAGCCCCGCGCCGCGTGCCTCCGTCCTGGGCGGTGCGGGTGCGGGCGGTGTCTGCCGGGCCGGGCCGCCTGCCGTGCTCTCCGCGCTTTCCTGGCTCTGAAGCCCCGAGGACGAGGCGCGGCGGCAGTAGTTTAAAGGCTCCTGGCTGGCCCTGGAACACGAGGCGGCCGTCGTGTGATGGAGGCAGGGAGGAGTGGGCCGCAGGCGCAGCGGGGAGCGGGAAAGGAGGGCCAGTGGCTGTCAGCCTGTGAACACAGGCGAGAACGACCAGCCCACATAGTCCTGGCCCAGGTCCCTGGGCCCAGCTCGGTCCTGTGCGGCTGGTCAGTGGAACAGACCTGCAGGTGTGGCTCTTGTCCCTCCAGGACAGACCCTGATGATGAACCTGGATGCCCTAACCATCCTCAGTTCTCCAGGAGAGCGCACGGGGGGTGGACCCAGGGGGCCGGGCCGGACGCCCAGCACAGCGGCTGTGTGAGTCCAGCCTGCTTGCAAGGGCAGCAGGGAGCCAGGGAGAGTCACGGCCTTGGGAATGTCCTCCGATGAGAAAGCATCCGCAGGCTTATAAAACGACTTTGTGTGAACGTTGGTGGGTTTTGAAAAGCAGCTGTGTGCTTTTCCCGCTCAGTGTGTGAGCAGAGACCGCTGGGAATCCCAAACTCCAGGGAAACTAAAGGTGACAAAGTGCAGTGAGGAGGACAGGGGTGGGGGTGGGGGGGCAGTGATGGTGGCAGGAAGGCGTCCCGAAGGCAGCGGTTTCCCATCGGCAGTGGCGACAGCCCAGCAGGCACCCTTCACGTTGACTCTGGCCTGGGGGTTGGGGGTGGGGGCTGAGCTGTATTTGGATAATCCCCCCTCACCCACCCATGGGGAGACTCTGGATGGGGTGCTGAGAACGGGGGTCTCAGTGGAAACCTTGGAACACGTGTCTTCAGCACAACGCGTTAAAGTGAATGGAAGGATTTAACGCCTTTTTCAAGGAGGGCGTCTCCACGTTGGCGAAACGAGAATAAATGCGTCTTGAATAAACAACAACAAAAAAACCACCCCAATGTTCATCAGCAAGGGAGTGGTTAAATTACGGTCCGTCCACGGACTGCGGCTGTTGTCGCAAACAGTGAGACAGGCCCATGAAAACCTATGTGGAAGGATCTATGTGTCTTGGGGAATCTATGCACATGTGCACATATATGAGCATATCGGAAGGACTAGGAAGGGTCTGGAAGGAAGGGAACCAATGGTTGACAGTGATTTCCTCTGTATGAGGGAATGAGTACGGGCAGATTAAAGGGAGATTTTCACATTTCGCTTTGGCATGTCACAATGGTCTAAATGTTTTACAATGAATATGTGCTCACATATCGTCTGTGTAATAAAAAGGCTGAAATTAATCTGTGCCCGTATTATCATTCTAACATGAAGGAAAATCACGTATATATGCATATGTATGTGTATATATATGTACACACACAAACATATATATACATATAGAAAAAGTTTGGAGAGAATATTAGCGTTTTCATTGTAATTATAAATGTGTAATAAGATGCAAAAATACTGAATTTTCTACATTTTTAACATAAAAGCACTTAATGATGTAAAAGTTTTCAAAACCTTTTTATTCTGAAATAATTATATATTTACAGAAAGATATAAAGAAACAGACAGAGAGTTCCATGTATCCCTCCTCACCCCACCTCCCCAATGTGAACGTCTCAAATAACTGCAATGTCAAAACCGGAAAACTGACCTTGGTACCATCCACAGAGCTTATTCAGATTTTGCCAATTATACATGGATTCATTTGTGTGTGTGTGTTGCTCTGTGTAGGTTTATCACATGTGTAGCTTCATGCAACCATATTCCATTAAGTTTATTTTTAAAAAGCATAGTATTAAGCTAGAAACTGCTCAATTTCTGTTTCACTTCTATCTTTTCTACCAAAGGGAAAAAAATCTTCAGATTAAAGAAGGTAAAATGAAGATTGTAAAGAACCTAAAACCCCACACAGGTGGCAGTTGTAAAGGTACATCTGACCACTTAGAAATAAATCAGATCACCAAGCTGAGACAAATTATATATATAGCCTTGGGTATTAAAACTTGCGGGTCCTTCTACGTTGTAAGAAAAGAGACAGAAGAGGAAAAGTTCTAGATAATCAGAGATGGATAGATTTTATCCCTGTTTTTCATAAAGAAAATGATACCAATTTTGCCAAGTACAGAATCAGTGAGAGCCAGAAATCCACAGCAGAACTTAAGAGGAGTTTATCAGATTGGTGCCTAGGACACGGGGTTCAGCTCACCAACAAGAAGTCAGGTCTGACTTCAAAATGAATTTCAAACTGATTTCCAGTCTTTCCAGGATAGTTACTAGTCCAGTGTATCAAGGAATGTCTCAGAAGAGAATATGGAGAAATAAGTGGTGGAAAAAGTAAAATTAGGCAGATTTACTACTGGTTATTAAACAGTAGCCAAGAGAGCTGATTTCACGAAGTAACGTCAGCTCAGAGGTTGCCTTAATTAGCAGGGCACAGGGCTCTGCCCTTGGTTAAATTAAAATCCAGATTTCCATCAATGACTTGGAAGAGACAAAAGGCAGGGCCAGGAAGCAGGGAGAGAATTTGCTAATCCAATGAGAGAATCAAGGTTCAAAATGGTCTCCAATAGGCTGCGACGATGAGTTAAGTTTTTATAAGGATTAATGTCACACAGTAGGCTGAAATTCCAAAATAATTAAGTATACAAGAAGCAGAAGAGCTTTGATTTTGCAGCAATTCATGAGAAAAAGACCTGGGGATTTCAGTTAGCCTCAGACTCAACATTAACCAATACATTAATCTTCACAAGAAAGGTAATGGAAACTGCATTACCAGAAATACAGCATCCAAAACACAAGCAGTTACAGTCTCCACTGAACTTCACACATGTCCTTCCAAAATAACAACAATGCTATGAAGCTCTTTCAGGAAAGAGAGGAGGTGGGAACACTTTCCAACTAGCTTTATGAGCTCAACAATACTCAGATACCAAAACTGACATGACAAAAACAAAAACAAAAAACCAAAATTATAAACCAATTTCCTTCATGAACATTGTTGTATGATAAAGACTTTGACTAGCTTTCATCCCTTGCAAGTTCCTGAGTAAGAGGAGTGGCTTTGTTATACTAATAAGGTGACTCAGGATGGGCCCCTAGATAACCTCAGGGTGGGGACTGGTCACCAAAACAAACAACCATGTGGTGGGAAGATCAGGGCTTTGATCCATATCATATTAGCCCAACCTCCTGACCTCTAGGGACGAGAGGGAGGTCTGAAGATCGTGTCCCATCCCATGGCTGATACTCTAATCAGTTATGCCCACGTAACGAAACCCCAATAAAAATTCTGGACCCCAAACCTCAGTAGAGTTTTTTGTTCCATGAACACATTGATGTATCAGGAGGTGACACACCTTAATTCCACCAAGGAAGGGCATGAAAGCTCTGCATTTGGGACCCTCCCAGACTTCATCCTACGTGTATCCCTTGTAAAAAAAAAAAAAAACCCCCCAAAAAACAAACAAACTATAATCATAAGTACAGAACTTTCCTGTGTTCTGTGAGTTGTTCTAGAAAATTATCGAACCCAGGGGGGTCATGGAAATCTCTAAATTTACAGCCAGTCAGCAAGAAGTGCAGGTGGCTTAAGGACCTCCTCGAGACTTGTGGCCAGCAGCTGAGGTGAGGGCAGACTTGTGGCAGACGTTGTCCTTAACCTATGGGGTCTGTACTAACTCCTAGTAATTAGGATCAGAACTGACTTGCAGTACACACAGTCAGTATTACCCCAGAATAAGCATAAATGCAAAAATCTTTAATTAAATATTAGCGAATGGAATTTACCACAATACATCATAACCAAGTAGAGTTTAGCCCAGGAACACAACATTGGTTTAACATTTGAAAATCAAATCAATGTAGTTTGCCATATAAAGAGAATAAAGCAGAAAAACCATGTGATTATCTCAATAGATGCGGAGGCGCAATGCAAAAGAATAGACACCTTACGATTGCATTTATTTAAATTTCAAGAACAGGCAAAATTAATCTATGATAATAGACATCAGAACAAGGTTACCTATGGCAGGGATCCCCAACCCCCAGTCCACGGACCTGTGCTGCTCTGTGGCCGGTTAGGAATGGGCCACACAGCAGGAGGTGAGTAGTAGGTGAGCGAGTGAAGCTCCATCTGTATTTACAGCCACTCCCCATCACTCCCATCACCACCTGAGCTCTGCCTCCTGTCAGATCAGCGGTGACATCAGACTCTCAGAGGAGCGTGACCCCTACTGTGACCTGCGCATGCCAGGGATCTAGGTTGCACGCTCCTGATGAGCATCTGATGCCTGCTGATCTGAGGTGCAGCTGAGGTGGTGATGCTGGCGTTGGGGAACAGCGGCAAATACCGATTATCATCAGAGAGACTTGACTGCACAGAGACCGTAACACATCAACTGCTTGCAGACGCATATCTAAACCCGATCAGAGAGTGGCAAGTGAAAACAAGCTCGGGCTCCCGCTGATTCTGCGTTATGGTGAATTGTATAATTATTTCATTATATATTACAATGTAATAATAATAGAAATAAAGTGCATAATAAATATCATGTGTTTTAATCATCCAGAAACCACCCCCCTCCCCCAGTCCGTGGAAAAATTGTCTTCCACGAAACCGGTCCCTGGTGCCAAAAAGGTTGGGGACCGCTGACCTATGGGAAGTGGGGGCTGACTGGAATGGAGTAAGAGGGAACTTCCTGGGATGATTGATAGCAACGTTCTATATCTTGATCAAAGTGGTGGTTACATGAGCGTCTACATTTATCATGACTCACTGAGTTGTGCACTTAAGTTCTACAGATTTACCTGTAGGTCAACTTAACCTACATATTTCATTGTATGCCCCATAAATCTTCCTTTATGGGACTTCAAAACAATCATCCCAGAGAGGGAGGAATGTATTTTTTTAAATTAATTTCGAACAAAGTTATTTGATGATCAATTCCTTGGAAAAACTCAAAGAAAACTCAGATGAAAGTGGAGAGAATCATAACACTCCTTGCGGAGTCAGGAGTAAGAAAAGTGACTCAGAGATAATAGCTCAGGCTGGCATTCACTCGCTGGTCCACTCACCACAAATATTCAGTGAGTATTACCGTGAGTCAGGCACTGAATTGGAGAGAGACAAGGTGCTTGTCCCTACTGAGCATACAGTCCCTGAGAAGACAGACAGGGAGACTAAACAAACAAACAGGGTAATTACAGACTGTGACCAGTGCCATGAAGGAAGTCCATGAGAATACGTGCCTAAGAGTCAATAAAGGAGTGGCGAGGACCTAAAGGAATGAGCAGGAAAGCCTTCTGTGAAGCAGAAGTGATATCTGAGATGTGTCACGGGGCAAAAGGCAGATAGAAAGAAAGTGCAAAAGTCCTGAGGCAGGGAGGAGGGCGATGTTTCTGAGAAAATGAAAGTCAATCAGTGTGACTGGTGCTTAATAAGCAGGGAAAGAGTGGGATGCGTGTGGGCTGGAAAGTTGAGCGGGGACCAGAGCACTCAGGTCCTACAAGCAGGGGCAGGAAGGACTCTGAGTGACACGCGAAGATAACAGGAAGCCAGTGAAGGGTTCCAGCAGGCAGGGGACATGATCTGCCACTGAGGATAAGAGTGGGGACAAGGCTGGGGGCAAGGAGACCAGTTAGGAAGCTACTGCAGTGTTGCTGGCAAGAGCTGGCGATGACATGGACCAGGGCACTGCAGCAGAGATGGAGAAAAGATAGATTTGAGATGTCCTGTAGGAGCAGAACTGACGATCTGCTGATGCATTCAATGTGGAAGAGGAGAAGAAGGAAGGATGGGCAAATGGTGGTATCATTTACTAAGATGGGGAATTCTGGGGCAGAACAAGTCTGGGAGGGAAATCAAGAGTTTCATTTTAAGACGCTTCCATATCCAGTAAGTGGAAATGCCAAGAAAGGAACTTGAAGCTCAGGAGGGAGGTCTGAACTGGAGATACAAAGTTCAAGGTCATCATCACACAGATGGTTGTGAATCCAGGGGCCCAGAAGAACTCTCCCAGGCGGGAGTGTCTCAGAGGGAACAGAGGTGGGTCCAGGATTGAGCCCTACGGCACCTCCCAGGTTCAGAACTCCTGTCAAGGGCAGAAGAGGAGCCATGAGACAGGAAGGAAGACAGTGCTTCCTTAAGGTCACCTTGGGCCCTTGCACAACACTTGCTGAGTGCGTGAAGAAAGGAAGGATTAGTGGGTGGTAACCTTGCCAGATGTTGCTGGAAGATACCATGAGAGGAGCCAAAGAGAGCCCTTTGGATTCTGCTGCACAGAAACATCAATGGCACTGACCCTAAGGGCACTGTTGGAGGAGGATGCAAAGGAAGCCAGGGCCACGCCCATTCAGATGGAAATCAGACGGCCGCTGACCATCAGGGCAGCCACAGCCCCACAGTGACTCAATCCTCCCGCAACCATCCCTGTGACCAATGCATTTTCCTCGCTGCCAAACCTCATTGAGGTCTTCACAGCAATGGCTACTAAAATGCAAGACCTGCCAGCCAGCAGGGCCACAGCTGCCACAGGAGACACAAGCAGGGCTTCCGCTGCCCGGGCTCAAGAATTCTGGCCACTTCACCAACTTAACCACAGACGCCCATGGTGGGCACATCCGCAACGCCCCAGCCCTGCCCTGTGACCTCTGACCCCCGAGATTCCCACCTGCCTCCCCATCCACCTGGCCCCTACCCTCGGCTGCCTCACCTGTGTTTTTATCCTCCTGCACTGCCTGCTGCTGTGCGCAGCAGTGCTCATCAAACTTCTGCTCCCTTCCACTCTTAGAGAGCAAACAAGAAATCAATCCCACAGCTCAGACTCACCAGGAACAGTCAGAACGGAGGGGGATCTTTCTGGAAGTTCATTAACGCGGCTGCTGTTTTGAACCCAGAAAATGCTGACGGGCTCAGGTGGGCCCACGGCCTGACAGGTGAGGTTGAAGGCTGTGTTTCTGGTGACATTCATGCTCTCGGGCTGCCTCGTAAAGTGAGGAAGTCCTGCAGAGGTAAGTGAAAGAAGGTTTTAGATCCACAGGCCAAGGCCCAGCCCCTGGGGGGAATGGAAACCACACAAGAGCTTGGCAGAACTTTCTCTGTCTACCACCCAGGTCTGAAGTGGCCAGTTTTCACCTCCCTGAAGTTGGGTAAGAAAGAACACAGAGGCTATCTCCTACCAGTCTAGCTCTAGCCGGCTTTCTAGGATACTTTCCCAAAGGAGTAGTGGTGACTCAGAACTGGTTTTTCCAGAAGGGAGGCCTGGCAGGTCTGAAATTAGGTGTTGCTCAAACTCCTGGGACAGGGTGGTAGGTTTTCAGGATTCCTTGCCAATAAACACAGAGTAAAAACAAAGCCACGTAACAGGTCCTCCCTTTTTTTTTTTCTTTTTTAAATTTAAGTGTACTTGATTTACAACATTGTATTAGTTTCAGGTGTATGGCAAAGTGACTCAGTTATACATACAGAAACATATATTCTTTTTCAGATTCTTTTCCATTGTAGGTTATTACAAGATATTGAATATAGTTGCCCGTCCTATACAGTAAATCCTTACTGTGTATTTTATATATAGTGGTGTATACCTATTAATCCCAAACTCCTAATTTATCCTTTCCCCTCTTTCCTCTTTGGTAACCACAAGTTTGCTTTCTATGTCTGTGAGTCTGATTCTGTTTTGTGAATAAGTTCCTTTGCATCATTTTTTTTAGATTCCACTTATAAGTGATATCATATGATATTTGTCTTTGCCTGACTTTAATTAGTACGATAATCTGTAGGGCCATCCAAGTTGCTGCAAGTGGCAATATTTCATTCTTGTTATGGCTGAGTAATATTCCACTGTATATATACACCATATCTTCTTTACCCATTCACTGTTGATGGACACCTAGGTTCCTTCAATGTCTTGGCAATCGTAAATAGCACTGCTGTGAACACTGGGGTGCATATATCTTTTCAAATTAAAGTTTTTGTCTTTTCCGGATATATGCCCAGGAGTGAGCTTGCTGGATCATATGGTAACTCTGTTCTTAGTTTTTTAAGGAACCTCCATACTGGCTGCACCAATTTACATTCCACCAATAGTACAGAGGGTTCCCTTTTCTCCACACCCTCTCCAGCATTTGTTATTTGTAGACTTTTGGATGACGGCCATTCTGACCAGTGTGGTCTGCCTGTTTTTGAGGACAACCTATTTTGTGTGAGACTTTCAGATGAGAGATAATAAATTTTAAAATCTGTACACTTGTACAGGGCTGAGCACTTTTGCAAGCACATTCTCACGGAAACAGTGTAGACAGAGTTACACAGTTACAACCCTAAGATCTCCCACTTTGATTTCAGAACCGGGGTCACAGGGAAGGGACATTAAGAATAGCTCAGAGAAAGTCACTTGGTACTTATCTGCGGCATGTGCCAAAAATTTAACAGATCAAGCTAACTGACTTCAGGCCTTTAAACTGTGTTCTTTTCGGACTGGGAACTCACAGATCTGATCTCAGCAGGAATGATGTGGGAGTGGTAAAATGGGATTCTTTTTTCATGTTTCAAAGTTTTGCAAAACTCCATTTGGACCTAACTCATTCCTGCCCTGGGCATTTTTTTTCTGGGATTTTACAAGTAAAACGTCCTCTGAATAGTTTTCCCAGATTAGCAGCAAATGTAGGAACCCTCCCCTCTGGCTGAAGCGGATAGAACTCTGCAGCACTGGCTGTCCAGCCTGGAACGGGCTCAGAGCAAAGCTCCAAAAGAGACTCCTCTGAGGGACCCCTCCCTCAGGCGTCCTGCAGCATTAGAGGGTCTCGAGCTCAGGTTTGCAAAAGAATGGGAAGCACAGCAGCCTTTCTGTGGGGGATGCTTCTCGTTGAACTTCCCCTGAAAAGCTAATCACCTGCTCTAAAGCCCGTGATGAGGAGGGTCAGGAGAAAGCAGAAAAGTCGTCATTCTGATGGCTCTGCTGATGGGGCACCTGGCGAGCAGGGATGCAGAGACCCTGAGGGGCAGCCCCTGGGACAGTGGGGAGTGGCCACTTGGGGCGATAATGAAGATGTTTCCTCCTCAAAGCCCTGCCACTGCCAAACCAGACGTGTAAACCCCAAAATGCAGGACCTGGGCTCACCTGGCCTGGCTCGCCAGTGCATCAGCTCGTGTTCCCCACCAGAGTTCATGTTCCTCAAGGGCAGAGACTGCCTTCTCCTCACCCAATGCCCTAGCTCTCCCCCACCAAGCCCATTTCATGTCATGGCGTGGAAATGCACTGATCACGTGCCTGACAAATCCCAGGGCCTAAAAAGGAATTCCAGGCCAAGCTGCTGGTCCAGTCAAGAAAACAGCTCACTCTCCCTGATTTCACCATCCACATAAGCAAGACAGGAAAAGATGCTGAATAATGAACAAACTGGCACTTGACCAGGTGAGTGGCATCTGGTGCCGACACTGAGAACTGGATAGATAGATTGCATTTTGCTTCTAAAATAAAGAGGCTTCAGTATTGTTAATTGTAAATGACCTTAAGACAAAGAGGTCCACAATCTCTTCTTATCTGAGCTCTAGTGCCTAGGAGAGAGCTAAATCTTTAAGAATTAAGTTAATTTCATAACTACCTAAAATCTAAAAAGAAGATGGCCTTGTAAAATTTCAGTGCTTATGGATTTGCAAGGTTTGCATACAGAGTTACACATGGGATAAGTTAGGAATTTGAAAGTAACAGATATATACTACAATATATAAAATAGATAAACAACAAGGATCTACTGTATAGCACAGGGAACTATACTCAATATTTTGTATTAACCTATATGGGAAAAGAAGCTGAAAAAGAATGTGTGTGTGTGTGTGTATCTGAATCACTTTGCTGTACACCTGAAACTAACACGCTGTAAATCAACTATACTTCAATTAAAAAAAATTAAAACAAACAAATGGGCATGCCAAACTCTGGAGTATTATACACAAAGCAATTAATGCAGGCTCTAAAACAAACCGCCCTGCGGCAACCGAACACCCTGTGGCCTCTGGACTCACCTTGCACCTCGACGTAGATGGGGTCAGACACGATCTCTTCATTGTTTATTTTCATCTTACAGATATACGAGCCATTGTCTGAACGCTGCACACTGGTTATGCTTCAGAGAGAAACACAAAGATATTTACAGTGACGAACTTTCGAGTACCCACTATAGGAATGAAACATTCTTCAACTTCTTTGTCCTTTGCTGTGATGATTAACCGTGTGTGTCAACATGGCTAGGTCATTGTACCCAGATATTTGGTCAAACGTTACTCTAGATGTAAAGATATTTTTCTGTGAAGGTATTTTTCAGATGTGATGAACATTTAAGTCAGTAGACTCAGAGTAAAGCAAATTACCCTCCATCGCATGGGCGGGCCTCTTTTGGTCAGTTAAATGCCTTATGAGCATAGACTGAGGTCCTCGGAGGAACAGGCAATTCTGCCTCCAAACTGCCTTTGGGACTCAAGGTTGCAACATCAACTCTCCCCTGGGTCTCCAGCTGACACCCCACAGATTTCGGATTTGGTAGCAGCTGCAATCAGATTAGCCAATCCTCAAAATAAATTTCTCTTGCCCTGCGTGTGTGTGTGTGTGTGTGTGTGTGTGTGTGTGTGTGTGTGTCCTACTGGTTCTGTTTCTCTGAAGAACCCTGCCTAACTCATGTGTTGTCACTTGTCTGAATTTCCACGGTAGGCTCTGCACCAGGTTTCCCTATATCAGAGTACAGCCCCTCAAGGCATTTTGCAAATGTGTGGGGCTGTTTTGGATGGTCACAATAACTAGGGGGCAACATGGCTGTTAGGGATCGGGGTGACTTTTCCACATCCCAAATGACCTTCTGAGACTAGAACGTAATCCCACTGTACACACACACTGTTTTGCCTGGCGTTAATATCCACTTCATTTCCCAGGACCATGAAAATGGAGGCCCAGTATCCCTTGGTCCTGTTTGGAACTTGGCCGTGACTCGATCATCGTCTGGAAAAATGGATCACTGATAGCACTGCTCTGTCTGCAGCTGCTGTGTGCATGGAGGCAAGTCTCTGTGGACTTTATTATCTCTCCTGGTGTGCTCACACCCAGCATTTACATGTTCACATTCATATTACTTAATTATAAATCACTCTCCTGGGACTTCCCTGGTGGCACCGTGGTTAAGAATCCGCCTACCAATGCTGAGGACACGGGTTCGATCCCTGGTTCGGGAAGATCCCACATGCCTTGGAGCAGCTAAGCCCGTGCGCCACAACTACTGAGCCTGTGCTCTAGAGCCTGAGAGCCACAACTACTGAAGCCCGTGTGCCTAGACCCTCTTGTTGCTCTGCAACAAGAGAAGCCACCACAGTGAGAAGCTGGCACACCGCAATGAAGAGTAGCCCCCACTCACCACAACTAGAGAAAGCCTGCACACAGCAACGAAGACCCAACACAGCCAAAATAAATAAATAAATAAAATTTTAAAAAAAGAAAATAGATATTTAAAAATATATATAAATTGCTTTCCTTTTGTTTTCCTCATATTACAGTGTAATATAAATATATCTTATATTAATAGGCAGCCTTGGCTCTAAGAGGTTCAGAGTCCTGCTTGCCAATTTCCCAACGAGTTTACAAACAGGGAGTTACACCACAGAACCACGAAACCTGCTCTTAGCTGGGGTGGGAAGGGGTGAGAGAATGCAGAACACTTTGAAAGGCTCTCAGATGCTCTCCTAGAGAGGATGCCTTTATTAGCCCCAAAGCACTGATTTCTTCTCTGCCCATCAGACACAACCAAGAAGACTGTGAGTAAGAGAAAAAGAGGAAAGAAGGAAAACGTGGAGGCGTCCACCTGCCTTCCTAGCAGCTTACTCCCCGATACAACTAATTTAACCCAAAGCAAAATAAAACCTGTCCTCAATCTGTCAAGGGCTGAGGCTCAAGACTTAAAAGAGACCAGGAAGCTGGCAAGGTCAGAAGGGTCCCCATCCTGGTCCAGGGGCAGCTGCCAGGGTTATTAACATGACGCAGTCAGCATCGGGCGCTGACATGCGGCAGTGAGGGCCCCTGGCCTCCAGGAGCCCCAGTGTTCAGAACAAACACTGGACATTGTAAATACCGTTTCTCCCAGCAATACCATTCTGCAAACCCCTATTAGCCTATGATAAACAGAGTAATTAAAATACACATCAAGAAGGGCATCAGTCAGAACTAGGGGGACCAGAGCTGCTTGGGTTAACATCACCTCCTTAATGGTCTCAGGACCCAGCAGTGTGACTATCCCCTGTCCCCCACATTTCCCAACATGTCAACCTAAGTGATGCCTCACTGACTGGAAATACTCAGTTTTCCCCTCTCCCCTCATTCCTGTGTAAGAGGGATATCATTCCGGAATGCACCTGATGAATGACTGTTGGACTTGGGGAGGATGCAGGGGTCAAGGAAAGGCCGGGTCTCTCCATGCTTTAGGGCAGAAACTGAAAGTCGCAATGCCTAGAAGTCACTGAGAGAAGATGGAAACAGACCTCACAGGACATATATATCCAGGTAAGGGGCTAGCTGACCCTCCCTTGAGAATCTGCCAGGACGTCAAGGTGACAGGAAGGGGCTGAAGAAAGAGAGAGAGGAGCAGGTGTCTAGGATGGTGGGCTGCCCACCGTGGGTAACACCTAGTGGCTGGATGGGGCACCCAGCTTTTAGCAGCTCCTGCCCACTCTGCACCGCTGACCAGTCTAGTCTTCTTTCAGTTCCAAGGGAAACCAAGGTCATGGCTACTAAAAAGAGGGTCCTTTCCACTCATTTCACAAATTCACTTTACAAGAGGCATCATTTTCTTGAGGCAAGACTCAGGGAGGGGGACTTCCTGGTGGCGCAGTGGTTAAGAATCTGCCTGCCAATGCAGGCAACACGGGTTCGAGCCCAGGTCCAGGAAGATCCCACATGCTGCAGAGCAACTAAGCCTGTGCGCCACAACTACTGAGCCGGCGTGCTGCAACTACTGAAGCCGGCATGCCTAGAGCCTGTGCTCCGCAACAAGAGAAGCCACCGCGACGAGAAGCCCGAGCACCGCAACGAAGAGAACCCCCCGCCCCACTCGCCGCAACTAGAGAAAGCCTTCATGCAGCAACGAAGACCCAACACAGCCAAAAGATTAAAAAAATCATAATAATAAATTTTTAAAAAATGCCCAGAACTGGAGATATGGGTCTCTTCTATTCTGACCCCTAGGTGGGCAGCACAGCAAGAGAGAAAAGACTCACCAAAGGGCTTCACCAGGCAATGTCGCACCTCTAAGATAAAGTGGAGACCCCAAAAGTCTCCAGAGAAAGGAAAAAGCAGATAATTTACGAGTGAATCAGAACAGCATCACGTTCCTCAAGAATGACTCTGGGAGTGACAAGGAAACAGATCAATGATTTCAAGATGACAGCAGGAAGTTATTTTCCTTTTGAATTCTGTATCCAGCCAAACTACCTCAAGGTGGGGGTAGGAAAACATGGCATATTCAGACAGGCGAGGGCCCAGAAAGCGAGTGGAGGTGGGCTCCACGCCAAGGTGAGGGGGAGCTGGAAGTCAGGAGGAACAAGGCTTCCAAAAATGAGAGCAAAGATGACTCAGCTGGATCCCAGACCTGGAGGGCGGCGTGTCTGGGCTGGAGCAAAAGGGACAGCTCCAGGACTGGCCCCTCCAAGGAAAAAAACACCCAGTCCTGAGAATTTTGTCACTTTGAGAGGAGATGCATGTTTTCCTTTAAAACGTGGGGGAGAACAAGTGATTGAAACTTAGACAATTAAGCGAACTAACAGGCAAGGAAACTATTCAAGTCAAGAAAATCAAAAAGCTCTATGAAAAGTACAATGTAATTACAGTCAACGACATGATTTGGCTGAAAATAGCATTTCCATAGCCACAAAAATTGTGAACGCTGGGTTCTGATTTAACCACAGCTGTGAGTCATACTCTATTAGATTAACATACCCTGCCAGGGCCTGACACAGGCATGCACGGACACCACATAGGCTCGCGCGCGCGCGCAGACACACACACACACACCCACACACCCCCCCTCCTCATGGATTGAATATCCAATTAACAGGTCACCTCCGCTGCCCACTGGGAAAGAGCTGGGGGCTGGAATGCGATGGATAATTTTTAGACAGACTACTTCACCACGTGTAGGCACTTTAAAAAAAAAGGTATAAGAATTCCATCAGAGTTTGGTCAAACATCTGAACAGGGGAAGACCAAAGAACCCATACACTCACCCATGGCGTCTAGACAGGAACCACCTGGAGAGAGCCGCAGGGGCGGGAGGGGGCAGCAGCTGCAAGAGCCCATCCCGCCAGGGTCCCCTCAGCGGGCGCAGCCCCAGGACATCCTACGAGGACACACCGGTCTCTGACCTATTACAGCTAGGCTGGCCTGCTCAGACATGGCTCTTAAGGAGTAGCTAAGCTCTCACGTCTTCTTAAGAGAAATACAAGAAAGGACCAATATTGGATGATTCCACTTGAATACCCAGAGTGGTCAAATTCATAGAGAAAGAATGTGGAACAGAGGTTACCGAGGGCTGGAGGGGAAGGGGAGCAGGGAGTTCGTGTTTCATGGGTATGGAGTTTGTTTGAGATGATGGAGAGTTCTAGAGATGGATGGTGGTGGAAACTGCATTACAATGTGAATGTACTCAAAGCCACTGACTTGGATATTCAACAAGGGTTAAAATGGTATGGGTTTTATGTTCTGTGTGTGTTACCACAATAAAAAAAAAAAACACACTAAAAATGGGAAGAAAAAAAAAACTTTTAAAAGAAATGCAAAGACCCACGGATACGCACCCTGTTTTAACCTGCCATCATTCAAATGGTGCTGACAGGATTCCATGGATAACCAGAGTTCAGGGATCTTAGACAAAGTCTGAGTTGAAAGGCAGTCCAAATATTAAGCAAGTCCAAAAGGCTCAGGAATCTACGGCTAAAAATAATTTTTCCAGCTGATGGTTTGGTTAAACACATGATGTTCTTACTTTCTAGATGTCTGGCTGATCTGTCATGTACTATTCCATTTTGGGGCCACCAAAAGCAGCAGGATAAAGGACCGCCAGCAATGGCATCAGACAGACCCGCCACCCCAGGCAGCCTGCGGCAAGGGTCTCCGCACACAGCGCCTGCAGGGGCCCCGCCAACACAAGCGTCCCCAGCACCAAGAGCCCGCAGGGACCCAAACTACCCACTTAACATGTTTACCAAGAAAATGTCCTAAGAAAGTAAAATCCTTCTAGCTTTAGCTACTGGGAAGGATGCCAGAATTAAAGAGCATTGGGAATCCCTAGACTACAAAGAAAACAAACATCAGATATTTTCTCATGGCCATAAATCACCCAATAACTAAAGCTGCAGGGCCTGTCAGTTTATAGGAGCATCAGCTTTTGTTTTTGCTTGAGGGTGGGTCTCCTCAAGCCTTCTGATCTGAAGGCTGGTGCCCTCGTGGAAAATTTTACCTGATGAGAGTGTTTCCACCTAAGCCAGAAAGCTTTTTACACCCCATACCAGACTTTACAGCTAACTATGTCCCACAGATTACACCCACCTTTAGAGACTTGGGGGTAAGGTCTTGGCTAAGCAGGGTCCCAAAGCCGGATGAATGGATGCTCTATGGTTTGAACTGATATCAGGTATAGGTGGGGCGGGATACTGGTTAGAGTGTCAAGGGGGATGCTCAGCCTGGTGTTTTAAGTCGCACAAAGGAGGTCTAGCAACTGCTTTCAAGTGATGTACCATCCAGGACTAGGCAAGGGGTGGGGAGTGTGGGGCAAAGGTTAAGTAGAGATGGTGATATGGATTCTCAGTGCTCATCATCAGTTAAGAATACTCCAACCTACTAACAGACCCCGAATATTTCCTACACCCATTAATAAAAGATGGCACTTGACTCTCTCAGTCATAACAGACATCTAAGCGAAACAGGAAAGAAAAGTGAACTATTAGCATAGAACAGACCCAGCTCAAGAGGGCATCTGGACTTGAAGTCCCACATCAGTTACTTCTTCCTTTGTATATGCCACCAACCTTGGCATTTTGAAAATAATTTTTTTAAAGATTTATTTATTTATTTTTGGCTGTGTAGGTCTTCGTTGCTGCACACAGGCTTTCTCTAGTTGTGGCGAGCGGGGGCTACTCTTTGCTGTGCTGTGTGGTCTTCTCATTGCGGTGGCTTCTCTTGTTGCAGAGCACGGGCTCTAGGCACTCGAGCTTCAGTAGTTGTGGCTCGCAGGCTCTAGAGCACAGGCTCAATAGTTGCGGTGCACAGGCTTAGTTGCTCCGCAGCATGTAGGATCTTCCTGGACCAGAGATCGAACCCATGTCCCCTGCATTGGCAGGCGGATTCTTAATCACTGCGCCACCAGGGAAGTCCTTGAAAATAACTTTTAACGTTTTCTCTTTATAATGCCATTTACACTCTTCTATAATTGAATCCGTCTGACAATAGCAAGTTACAGCTATTACAATATTTTGAAGACTTTTAGTAGTATAGGGAGATGTTCACCATACAATGATAAGTGCATGAAAAAGAGATACAATCATCTATTTAATAAAACACTAATTCAACTTCAAGAATCTTAGATTTCTATATGTACGGAAAAATTTTCTCAGGATTGTGGGCCATAGTTTCCTTCTCTGTACTTATTTGGTATTTTCCGAGTATTTAACAAAGTACATATATTACTATTAAAATAACTTAAAAATGCACACAAACAGGAGCTAAGACCAAATAGTTTCAAAAACCTTTCAGGGATGTGTTGAGGCACGACACCAAAACAAATCTCCTGAACCTTTCCAGGGTACATGGGACTCGTACTTCAATGCCTGTGAGCTCCTCCCATCATTCCCACCCTCCCACACCCAGTGTCGACACACTGAGTCTCGACTGTAAGATGTGGTTGCCCCTGAGCAGCAGGGGTGTCCTTCCCTTTGTCCTGACGTAGGGTCTTCCTCCCCTAAAGGCCGAATCTAAAACCTGGCAACACTACATCCACATCACCTTAGCACTTCTGCACTTGACATTGGAGTCTCCCTTCCCCTCTATTCTGTTCACAAGCACAAGCAGGACAGGGACCAGGTCTGTCCTTCACGTCTCAATGTCCAGACGTTCGTGCAGTTAGTTCTTCTTCCAGCAGATCACAGATTGCCTCCAAACACCTTTAACGAGCAAGGCTGGTTGTTTCTGTAACTAGTGGGCAGTTGCCTGTGTTGTGATTCGAAAAAAAATCTCTATTCCTTGTGTCTGAAATGATGTCACCAGTGAATCGTAAAGCTTTCCTCAGTGTAAATTACTTCTTCCACTCCTTTCTTCCTTTGGAAAGGAGAGAGCCCTATGATGGCCACTGTGGAAAGAGTGGAGTGAAGGTTCCAGTGCATTAAATCTGACCACCTCTTAAACTACACCTTCAACCAGGGCAGGTCTTGTTTTAAGATCAAAGACAAGAAGCTCGACTAGCCCTAAGTTTTAGAATGAGGAATTTGGGAGTTTAAGGGTGGGGAGAGCGGGAGCCAAGGTTCTGCATGACAGGAAAGAGAAAACATGAACCAACATCAGGCTAAGAGAGTGAAACACGGCATCCATAATCCTGCCAGTCTCCAACAACGCAGAGCTGCTTCATATTTAAAGCATGAAGACAGGAGCAAACTGTGGGCTCCCCTGTCTGGAGACCGCCCCATTTCAAAATTCATGTCCATTCTGTCCTTTCTTAATATAATAACACCTTATAGAAAAATGGTTCCATGATCTAATTTAAAATACTCTGTTTCTCATTACAGTTCCTCTAACCCCTGCCTATATACAGACATCTATCTTTTGCACATTCCCTTAAATAAACGTGGTCCATGCCGGTACTGTTAGCGGCAACTCCAATAAAATTGCAGGCTAATGAATTCCTGATAAAACAGCATCCATTGTAAGCCTAGAACTAGTTTTTAACCCCTCACTGTTTCTGGGGACTGGAGTGGACTTCGCTAGAGCCCATGAGCTCTGAGAAGAGATGATGAGAAATCCTCCTTAAACTGACAGCTCCTGTAAATTGACAGGCCCTGCAGGTGTGCAAATCAGGCTCCCTGGTTAAGGATGATCAGCTTACTACCTAGTGATCCTGGGCAAGACACCCTATTCTTAAGGACCTCAGGGTCCTCACGTAAAAGACATCAAGTCAGTGCCTCCAACATCCTTCTCTCTTGTGAAGCAATTACACAAATATCTTGACTTGATAATCTTGATCAAGTCACTATAATTTACTTCACTGAATCACCCACAGCTACAGTGCTGCCTGAACATTTCTTTAATAAAGTTGAAGAATATTTCAACACTGGACTTGGTGCTGTTTCAGATATTACTCAGTTCAGCCGTGTCCATCCTTTGCAAGAATTCTGATCACGAAATTTGCTTAGTTGGGAGGTCACAGAAGATGTGTTTCCCTTCCAAATGAGTTCATGAGAGTCCAGCTGAATACATGCAAAAGTATACATTTTTCTCGGAAGTTCTAAAAAAGTCACCCAGTCACCTTCTGCACTCTAAAGACATCAGTTCAAAATAAGACACTGCCTACTCTAAGTTTAAAAACGCCCCAAGGCTTCTGAACATCTCATGGTCCTTTAGAGCACATCTGGAGCTGCAGATCAGGTGGTCCAAACCCATCTCCTTGGCAAGAAGATCAGGGAAGATGCAGCAGCTCACCCATGGTCTCATGGGGGCCCGTGGCAGGACCCCCACTTGGGACTCCCAGCCCAGAGAGCTGGGTTGTGCTTTCCTCCCCAACGACACTGGGTGAGACCAATGTGCCAGCTTTTTGTCTTTATAAGCCTTTAAACCTTATTCCTTATGAAATGGTGATTTTAGTTCACCCATCAGAAGCTGTGTCTATATAATGGAAAAAAAAAAAACTGCGTTTTGTAGTTGATGGAGAAAAAAATACAGTCAAGTCTCCCGAGTGGTCTTAACCACTGGCTGAGAATGGCAGTCTGAAAGACCCAGCCAGAGTTTAAACTGACCAATGGAAAATGCGGAAGTTGTTTTCTTTGTCTTAATGATGACCAAAATGATAACTTGGAAAATGCAAAAAAAAAAAAAAAAGGTGGGAGTGCACCTCATGGACATGTTGACAAACTAAACTCTAGCTGGAGTCATCAGGTCTGTGGTAACTCCGAGGTGGTTTTCTGAAAAGGAAACACACAATGATTCACCGAAAGACATGACACAGTCTGGAAGTGGTCCAAGCACCAGGTTGGAGAAAGTGAAAACATAAAAGATCAAAGAGGGTTCCACTTGGAGTGGAGGAATCTCAGAGAAAAGCCTCTCGGTCAACGGTGCCTGGCTCTAACCTCATTTTGAGCTTTTAATGACCACAGTCCACCTAATTCTAAAGCTGTACATGCCAGGAGGCCCTGATGTAAACACAAACAAACAAAGCCCCTCCTGGCTAAGAAGAAAGAGTAGAAAATGGAAAGGGATGTGATGAGAAGAGAAGCAGCTGTCTCACTGTCTCCAGTATCTGCGGTACTAGGACTCAATCCTTGGGATGATGGATTATTCCAGATTTATGACCTGGCCTGGCTTATCCTTGTCACTCTCCCAACTCACTGGGCCTGCCCCTGCCAATAAAAAGTGGAATGCTGAGATGGTGAGCCATGTGGCTGAAAATCTGTCTCAATTCCCCAGACTTGCCGCCTTCTTCCTACCCCACACGAGGGCAACATCAGCACCAGGATCTGCAGCCGCAGGGGGTGCTGGGAGAGGGGCAGATGAAAGGGATGGAGGGCTGCCTTGTTTCACAAGCCCCACACCCATCCAGGGATTTCAATGTCACCTTATGCCAGGTAAGAACACTGTTCTCACTCACTGGGAGAGCTCTTGAGTTAAGCAGGACTTGACAGGACTTGCAGGCCAGCTGGGAAGAGCATCTGATCACCAGGAGTTACAGTGGGGCCAAAAGCCATTGAAAAGAAATCAACAATACAGTCAGCTATTGGGCTTCCCTGGTGGCGCAGTGGTTAAGAATCCGCCTGCCAACGCAGGGCACACGGGTTCGAGCCCTGGGCCAGGAAGATCCCACATGCCGTGGAGCAACTAAGCCTGTGTGCCACAACTACTGAGCCTGCGTGCTGCAACTACTGAAGCCCATGTGCCTAGAGCCCGTGCTCCACAACTAGAGAAGCCACTGCAATAAGAAGCCTGCGCACCGCAACAAAGAGTAGCCCCTGCTCTCTGCAACTACAGAAAGCCCATGCGCAGCAACGAAGACCCAACGCAGCCAATAAATAAAGAAATAAACAAATAATAAAATTAAATAAGTGGACCAGTGGGGTTGTTAATACAGAAAATAGAAGGCTGTTTTTTTTATTTATAAGGCTTTTGCTTTCAAATCAGCAAAAGCATAACAACATTTTAAAAGAAAGGAAGAAAGAACACTTACCTGAAGGAAGCAATGACTGCTGTAACTTCATCATCTGGATAAAACTGAGTAATTGCACGATGGGCCCCCAGCAATTCCTTCCCATCTTTCCACCAAGAAATAGCTGCGCTGTCCTGGTATACATTAGGTATGTTGATCGAGCAATTAAACTTGACATCTTTGTGTTCAGAAAGTATTATGTGGCCAACCGTGTGATTAAATGCAAGAGGCGGTAGGAACGTGGACCTGGAGGAGGTCACCCCGGGAAGGGCTGAATTTCCAGCACGCGGTCTCCCAGGCTGGATGGGTGGAATCACAGAGCGGGGCTGGTACCCACTGGTGTGAGGAAAGGGAAATGGTGTGTGGTCCTCCCGCAGGCTTCCCGCGAAAGACCCGGGGAACGGCAGGGTGGGCTTGGTTTCTTCTCTCACCTCGGCGATAGCTGCAAAACAGGACATGGGATTTTTAGTCTTTTAAATAGAATTTTCCAAGTAGGTTCCCAACGCATTAGGCCATGATGAGAGAGTCATGGGCATCTTCAAGGTCCTCGGGAAACATGGGTGGAATTTAACACACACGAACAGTGTGAACACGGTCTTTCACAAGTCCATTCATTTGCTCATTTACTTCTTTGTAAAGAATACTTATGACATATAATTCCCCCCATCAAAAATTTTTCTTTTCAAATTGAGATATAATTGATATACATATTAGTTTCAGGTGTACAACGCAATGATCCCATATTTATATATTTTGCCAAATGGCTGCCACAATAAGTCTAGTTAATATCCATCACCACACATGGTTAGATACTTTTTTCTTGTGATGAGAACTTTTAAGATCTGCCCTCTAGCAACTTTCAAATATATGATACAGTATTATTAACTACAGTCAGCATTAACTCCATTTCATCCCCAGGACTTGTTTGATAACTGGAAGTTTGTATCTTTTGACCACTTCATTTTTTTTTTTTAATTTTCTTGGCCACCTCGCAGCCTGGCAGTGGGATCTTAGCTCCCCGACCAGGGATGGAACTCATGTCCCTTGCACTGGAAGCGCGAAACAACCGGACCACTGGGGAAGTCCCTCACCCATTTTCTGAAATTCGCAACCCATTCCAAATCCCTCATACCTAACTCAACAGCACAGCAGGCACATGACGGCACCTGAGAGCACCTTCCTACTGTCTGCTCAGTCAAAAGGCTATGCTGCAAACTTGGCCAAGTCTTGCAAAGGCTGCTACTGGTCACGAAGGGGCAAGTTTACATTTCTTGTGCCTCAGCATGACCCATCCCTAGGGATGGGGAAAAAAAAGTCAACGTTCGAGTATGTCACCAGCTATAGAATGACTTGGAGCTTCCAGCAAAATGCCTGCCTGCTGGAACAGACCTGGAAATATTTTGATTTCATCTAACCCACAAGAATTTCTAACATTATAGGCTCATCACTGTTGTACTTTTAGTGTGTTTTTTTTGGGTGGGGGGGTGTATAGTTGCTTTACTACGTTGTACTTTTTCTTTTAATGGCATTTTTGGAACATACATTCTATACTAGTTGTTATTTACTCAAACATGTTGACTACGGGGTGGTGAGACAGGCAGGGAGGAGAGACAGGCTGGCATGTGGGTGAGTGACTGGGGGTACCTGGAGGCGCCCCATTCCTGCTCCAGGGCGTGCCTCCTGCCACGCTCAGGACGTCACATCCTCCTGGGCTCCCGAGTGTGCGTGTGCAGAGAGGGCAGGTTTAGCCAATAAGAACACAGGACACCTAGTTGAACTTGAATTTCAGATAAATAACAAGTAATTTTTAGTATAAGTATTCAGTTAAGTACTTATTGGGTGAATGGAGGTACAAGTAGATTTGGGGGCAAAAGCAGGGATCTGAGAATTTACACCTCTGGCTTCCTCCCTGCAGGTCCCTCCGGACCATGTATCCCTCAACGGAGGGCCGGGGCTCCTGACAGGGACGCCTCTCCGTCCAGCTCTCTCCCCACCAGGTTAACTCGCACGGTTGCTGCATTTGGGAACTGCCTCCGGGATGCAAGGGAACTTCTGAGGACAGTTTGGGGAATAAGCTTCAGTTTTCTATGGGCTGAGCTGCTCATTGAACGAACGAAGGCAAAGCCACCAGGCAGATGATGTCACTGAAACTGGGGAGCAGCCAAACCCTGTAATCACTGTGGGTGGTTTCAAAGATAACTGTGATCTCCGCAGTTTGGTTTGCCAGAAGCTGATAGTGTGATTTAATTGCCAGCAGATATTTATACAGTACCTCCTGGTCTAAGATTTGCTGTGACTGTCTAATGAGATACAGAAAAGCACTTGCCCCAGGCGAGGGGCAGCAGAGGGTCCCAGGAGTTAAAGGGGGGATGGGATGTGTGTATGGGGGGAGGACTTCCCTGGTCCCCCCACCCCCACTCTGTCTAGTTAAACCTCCCAGGTCAGGGGCTGGTACCCTCCCCTTTTGTAACATTTTCTGTAATTACTCATTCAATTCTTTCTCCCCTGCTGGCCTGACTGAAAGCGCCCTACACTGTAGCCAGTTCCTAGGAGGTGCTCAAAATAGGTTTGTTGAATGAATAAGTAAAGGCATGAATTAAAGGGGAGGATGATCAGGGTTTCAAGGGGCAGAGGTGGTGGAAAACTAAAGTGAAAAGTAGAGGCCCTAATATTGATAGTTTGGGAACACCAATTTAGCTGCAGGGTGGTGCTAGGACAAAAATGAGAGATAAAGTGGAATTAGGCTGAACGTGGAAAGCCCTGAATCCTGGCTGAGGGAGTAGGATTCCTGGAATTTTTCTGAGCAGGGGAGGGAGAAGATCAGAGCCATGCTTGACCAGGGCACAAACATCTGCCTGAGTGGGAGGAAGAGGAGGAAGGAGGAGGCCAGGAAGTGGGAAACCCGGCAGGAAGGTATCAGAGCCCCAACTATGGGAGGGGCCAGGAAGTCACAGGAAGGACGCAAGAAACAGAAGAGGGGCTGATGCCAACAGCATTCTCAGTGTCACCATCATTCCAAAAAGAAAGGTCAGTTTCAAAAGTAAACTACTATATATGGAATGGATAACCAACAAAGTCCTACTGTACAGTGCAGGCAACTATGTTAAATATCCTATGATAAACCATGATGGAAAAGAATATGAAAAAGTAGATATGTATAACTGAATCACTTTGCTGTACAGTAGAAATTAACACAATATTGTGAATCAGCTATACTTCCATAAAATAAATTTTCAAAAAATACATTGAGAAAAAGATAGCTCAGTTTGACACCAAATGTTTAGGAAGGACATAATCTCAGGACACAGGGCAGTTCTCAGAAGTGGCCATGCCATCTGGCAGCTTTATCCTGGCTGTTGCTTGGAGAATGCAGCCCCCACAGGGAAAAGACAATGGTAATAATGGTGCCCTATAGGGTTGCTGTTGGGAATAAAGGAGTCATCACTATGTCTGGCTCATAGTAAGCGCTCAATAAACATTAGCTATTATTATTTCTATTATTTTCTCTTTGTACTGTGAGTCAGTAAAACCTGCTACGGCCCAATACTTGAAAGCTGCTTATCTACAGGGGTTGACCCTGAGGGCTGAATAATCACGCATGCTTGGTGACCTGCACAGCTTTGGCAAGGGGTAGGGGTGGGGGTGGGGCTGGGGTGGGCTGTTGCCATTCACATAGTCTTCAGTGGAAACAGTGCTTTACAGTATATGCTGAGCAGGGCACAACCTCACCAGCCGTATGTGGGGGCCTTGACTGAATATGGATAATGTGGAAAAAGGCAAAATGAAAACCATTCCGAGGTTTTGGACCCCAAGGTCAGGGCAATGCTCAATTAGAAATTACAGTTTAAGCTGTAATTTTTCAGTGTTCTGACTACTTCAATTGTATAATGTCCCTCCCCCTGTTTTTCCTCACAGAAGTGGAATACTTTAAAATTATTTGGGGGGGTAGGTAGTGAAGGTAGGAGGATGAGATCAGACCAAAAAATTTTAACCTTTTACTTTTTATTAACAAGTTCTTGTTAATTCACCTTCAGGATGACAAAAGTGAACGCGGTGGATCTGTCTGGTGATTTCTATTGTGGAGACAGTGTTTTTAGCCAGTGTATTGAAAGCCCATAGCCAGAGACAACGAGAATTTGGTCCTTTCTCCGTGGCGCATGTGCAAAAGCAGGCTGCCTCTGGAATTCACACGAAATCCCTCCCCTTCCCCCCTCCCATCTTCTTTCAAGGTTATTTCCTCCTGTGGACAGGACAGCAGCTAACATGGGAAGTTTAGCCTCACAAGCAAATGCAGCTGAGCACCTTGTTTAAACGGCCTCCCGCTCAGGTCCAAGAGTGGCTATCCCCGTGTTCCAGCAGCTGCATTTGCCAACCCCAAGGGTCACATCCATCCGTCCTGGAGTGGTCATGCAGCGCCCCTGCCGTGTGCCCCTGTGTTTCCAATCATCACCCAGCCCTCAACCAGGTTCCAAGGTCAGCTTCATAAAGACATGGATTGTGCCACCATCCTCCTCCTCCAGTGCTCAGCAGGGGGAGAGCCCACGGGACATGATTAGCAAATGTTTCTTCAGCCAACGAATAACGTGATTAGATCTACTGTCTATTGTTTGGGGTTTGCTTCGTTTTTCTGAACAAGTTTGCCTGCAGCTTCCTTGAGGGCTGGAGGTGGTATCCTCTGAACCCAGCCTGATGTCTGGCATGGAGCTGATATGCAGTGAACATCTATGGAATAAATGGGTGTGATGTGGGCAGGGGGGATTCTGAAGGGTGAGTGGGGAAGGGAGGTGGTCCAGGCAGGGACACTGCTGTGGCTGGGAGTGGGACTGTGGTGGGACCGTAACCAGGCTTCCGTAGCAGCCACTCCTCCCAACCACATGCAGCTGCGGTGGGGCAGATACTGAGGACCACAGTCTCTCAGACTCAAAACTGGTCGATGAGGACATACTAGGGAAGGACCTATTTTCTGAACTGAAAATTGAGTTGCCATATGATCCAGCAATCCCAGTCCTAGGCACATATCCAGACAAAACTATAATTCAAGGAGATACATGCACCCCTATGTTCATAGCAGCACTATTTACAATAGCCAAGACATGGAAACAACCAAAATGTCCATTGACAGATGAATGGATAAAGAAGATGTGGTACATATATACAATGGACTACTACTCAGCCATAAAAAATAATTGAAATAATGCCATTTGCAGCAACATGGATGGAACTAGAGATTATCATACTAAGTGAAGTAAATCAGAAAGACAAATACCACATGATATCACTCATATGTGAAATCTAAAATATGACACAGATGAACATATCTATGAAACAGAAACAGACCCACAGACATAGAGAACAGACTTGTGGTTGCCACAGGGGAGGGGAGATGGGGGGGAGATGGGGGAGAGATGGATTGGGAGTTTGGGATTAGCAGATGCAAACTATTATATACAGAATGGATAAACAAGGTCCTGCCACATAGCACAGGGAACTATATTCAATATCCTGGGATAAACCATAATGGAAAAGAACATGAAAATAAATATATCTATCTATATCTCTATCTATATACAAAACTGAATCGCTTTGCTGTATACCTGCAACTAACATAACATCGCAAATCAACTATATTTCAATCAAATAAATTTTTAAAAAATAAATTTTTAAAAAATAAATTACTGGGACTTGCTAGGTGGTGCAGTGGTTAAGAATCTGCCTGCCAACGCTGGGGACACGGTTCGATCCCTACTCCAGGAAGATCCCACATGCTGCGGAGCAACTAAGCCCGTGAGCCACAACTGTTGAGCCCATGTACTACAACTACTGAAGCCCACGTGCCTAGAGCCTGTGCTCTGCAACAAGAGACGCCACAGCAGTGAGGAGCCCATGCACCACAACGAAGAGTAGCCCCTGCTCACTGCAACCAAAGAAACCCCGTGCACAGCAACAGACCCAACACAGCCAACACATAAATAAATAAATAAATTTATAAAAAAAAAAATTACTTTCTGTATGGTCAAGTAGCACATCCCACTCTTACTTAAGTACACGAATATTTTCTGAGTGCTGGCTGAGCGTGCATGGCAGATGGGTTGGTGGGCAGTGATTCTCAGGGTTGGCCAGCAGCTCTCTGGTTAGAGAGCCGGGCCCACTCAATCCCTGGATTCCTGACACGTGACCTCAGGAAAGCTCCGTCACTCTCTGACCCCCTGCAAGGATAGGAGTACCTGGGGGTGAGGTGGGGGAGAGATGATCCCTGCGCTCCACAGATACCAGCTGCTGCTGTGATTGGCCTGCATCTGAACCCAGCCTACTGACCACCCAAAGGAGGAATTTCTGGGCCTTGTGGGAATGAGTGCTGGGAATAACAGATGAGGTCTGTCCTAGACGGTGCGTAGAGAATGGCAACCCTGCAGCAACATAACTGCCACCCATGAATGAGAGGGAAAACCATACTTCAGGTCTGTGATGGCCAAAGGGCTCTAAGGAATCTCTCCAGGGGTGGTCTCTGCCACGCTTTCCCAGCATAAGCACCTTTAGATTCTTTTGAAGCCTCGGGTTCACAGCCCAGGGTGGATAAAGGAAGCAGCAGCTGCAGAAATTGCAGGTCCCAGGGTAATGGGTGGAGCGGCAGGCTTAAGCCACCTCCCTGACCCTGGAGCCCCTCCAAGCTGCAAGAGGAGGGCTGGGCAGGGTGGCAGCCCTGCGGGAGGGAGAGTGTGGGCTTGTGTCATGGGCCATCAGCCTGCTTTACTACCCCGGGGACCTGGGGAGGGACCGGAAGCACCTAGGCTGGATGGGTCAAATAAGGGCAGGTATGAAGTGCCAGCCAGTGGGACCCACTCCCTGGCTCTTTCTACTCCTTCTCAGACAGAACAGGCTGAGACATGAGCCGAGCTCTCTGAAGTTCAGCCTCAAAATCTGGAGGCCCAGAGGAGGCTGCAAGAGAGAGGACTTATCCCTGAACTCCTAGGGGTTCTTTGCTCCCCACCACGGAGCAGAAGTGGGCCAGGAGGATGTGCTTTGCCCAGGCACTAAGGGCTCCTCAGCCTTGCTGTCCACGGAGGGATCAAGCAGACCCCCATGGTTGGGAGGAGAAAGGCCCCCTTCTGGGGTGGATCTGCACTTTAAAGAAAAGGCTTTGGGCATCCAGAATCTTGTTTGTGCTCAGTCCCCTGTCCGCCTCCCTTGTCACACCCTGTGTCCCCCCACCCCCCAGGAGAAAGGGCTGTATGTGGACCAGACCCGCCCCCATTCCACGTGTGCCCCCCAGGCCAATATCTGAATCGCATCCCTGGGCGCTTCTCTGTCACGTGGTTAAAAACTCCTCTTCTCACCAGGGAAGATGGCTGAGGCCAAACCCAGAACAAGCAGAAGCCATCTACTTAGTATCATTTCACTTTATGCAAACACAAAAGATTCTCGGTTGACAAAGAGTAGCAACACTGAATGACAGGACATTTTAAAAAACCCTTCAACCTGAAATCACTTGACCTGATTGTCCCCAAAGTGCAAATGGTAAACATTAACATGAGCGCACAGCACTCCGCCACTTGGAGAAAATTAAATAGAAGAAAGGCCATTCATGCGATGAATGCACCCAGTGCAGCAAAAGTGCAGGCGGGAAGCCAAGAGCTGACCTGAGGGAAGGGGCCCCCCGCAGGGGCTTTGCCCGAAAGAAAGGGGAGTAATTGCTGGGTTCTATGTGCCTGGAGGGGTCGCGGCCTCAGCAGAAAAAAAGCCCAGGTGACAGTGAACCGTTGAAAGGCCCTGCACAAAGTAAAGAATGTGGGGTTGGTATAAAACATGGTGTTGGTGAATCAGATTACCTACACAGGCTCCAGGGAGGAGCAGACGGTTGCCAGATAAGAAACAGGATGCCCAGTCACACTTGGATTTCAGATAAACAACGCCCATGCGCCCATGTATATACTTAATTAAGTAAATACAACTTAGTATCCTTTAGCACAAGCTGGCTGGAGCCACAGCGGAGGGAGTTCATTGCCACCAGCCACCCCACCCCTCCCAGCCCCCGGCCATAGGCTGGCCTCCTGGGGCGTAGAGCAGAGTGAGGAGGGGGTGTAGAGGGGCAAACTGGGACACCCAACACACCAAGCAAGCTACCCAAACCTCCCTGAGCCCTCACCTGGAGGATGTGCAGGGGCTTGGGCCTCTGAGCCAAATCCATGATTATCAGGGTGACTCCTCACTTCTCCTGGTCCCCTAATACATTGGTTCAGATTAAAAAAAAAAAAAGAGTGGAGCCCCACATGTGCTTTTTCCCTTTGCTTGCCCTTGTGCACACACTGGCAGTGGAAACTTCAAGGGCCTCGAAGAGCTTTAAGCAGCCCTCTGTGACCCCCTTCAGCCTGCACCCACTTTTCCATTCTTTTTTATTTTCTTTTTGGCCACTCTGCGTGGCATGCAGAACTTCCCTGACCAGGGATGGAACCTGTGCCTCCTGCAATGGAAGGGTGTAGTCTTAACCACTGGACCACCAAAGACGTCCCTGCACCCACTTTTTTGACTTGAGCATCTGACTTGGTAGAAGTGCTTTGTGAATGAAGCTTCCCCAGCAGACTGCGACCCCCTAGTCCTTTCTGTTAGGTGGGCACTAATGCAACCAGAAGAAAGAGCTCCAGAATCTGACTATGACTCTTCATCATCATCTTCTAACTCTCCACGAAGCTCTCAAAACCAGCAGAACGTCAGGATCCCCAGGGATGCTTTTAAAGCTCTGATGCCTGGGTTTCACCCAGAGCTTGAATTTCCTGGTCAGGAGGGCAGTTTGGGCATCGGGATTTTTAAAAATCTCTTCTAGTGACTCTAAAGGAATTAGGGTCAGACCTGCTTCCTAGGGAATTAGGGAATGGATCCATCTGGTGGCCCAAATCATCTTGGGGGTGGGGGCCTCCTGAGGGTTTAGCCTGAGAACCTTGATGCTTTGAATGCATGTGACTTGGGAACATGGGAAGAGCAAGAACGCTGGTGCCTGAGGGCAAAGTTCAGTCCCAGCTCAGCCACTCAGAGGCCAGATGACCCTGTGCCAGTCACTCGCCCTTCTGAGGCTCAGTCTCCTCGTCTGCGAAGGAGGACGGGTAACACCTACTTCTCTCAGAGATCAGAGCAGAACGCTGCATGTGGAACACCGCTCAGGCACACAGTCCATGCCAGTTATGGTTTTCATAACATGAAACGTCTCATCTGCCTTGTTTCAAAGGTGCGACTAGTCATGCCTGGACTATCAAAGGCCAACACATGGAACTGATTATGCTGACTTAGATCATTCAGCCTCTTGCAGAGAAACAGGAATATATGTTTACCCAACCAAGGGTGGTTTTCCTTCTCTTCCCCCTTTGGCAGCACGCCAAGTGTCACAGAAAGGCTGAGGGGACACTTTCTGGCCAGGGTTGTGAAGCAGCCACCCCCCTGGCCCCTGTGTCTGGGGCTGGCTGTCTGCAAGGACCAGCTGTGGCCTTCACAAGACCCAGGCGAGACACTCTGTCCCCAAGTTTAACTCCTCTGTCCTGCTACCCGAAACAAATATCCTCCAGCCCAGCAACACCTGAAGTCCTATTAATTTTAGCCATTCTTTTCAGGAAAAAAAAATTCCTTTTAAAATGTGACCATCGCTAAAGACCAAACACCTTAGCAAGTCTTTCCTAAGTGACAGAGGGCACACAGTAGATGGACTTCCCCCTATTTCTTCCACTAAGTGCACCTAAAAACACTGGGCATTATATTGATACATCAAACGAACATTTTTTAAAACCCCGAAGACTGGAGGGATCTCAAGACCCAAGAACAACATGGTGATGAATTCCCTGGGTCTCCTCTCCTGTGTGCCCCAGATTTGGAAATGCTAACAGGCGAAGCCAAAAAACAACAACAAAAGCCTGCTACCTCTAGTCAAAGGACTAGAGAAGGGCAGCTCAGCAAGACAGAAGGCTTTTAAACAGCAAACTGCTCTCCTCTAGGCAGAATAACCCAGAAAAAACCATGGCCCCATCCCCACCCATGCCAGCAAAGGTCAAGTGTGGAGCCTAGACTTGGATCCTTACCAGGCTGTAAAGAGGTGCCACAAACGTTCCACTGGGTGGCATCAGAGAGGGCCAAGGAGGGAGCCTGCACTTTCATCCCCACTGGCTGGTGTTAATAAAGCCCATATGGGGAGACGCGACTTTTATCTCCACGTGGCATTAACGAGGCATCCCTCCTCATCCCCAGCAGGGTGCTATCAGAGGAGGCCTAGTAGACATTCAGGGCTTTCACTACTCCCCTAGCATCAGTGGAGGTCAGGTGGGGAACAGTCGGAAAGTAATCAGGCACTCCTAGCTCTCCCCTAGCCAGAACTCCCACCCTACCCCAACCAGCAGTAACCCAGGACGAGGACCATCCCACACTTAAATGTCAACGGAGGCTCAGTGGGGAACCTAGAATTCTACCCCCACCAGGCAGTGAGGCTCCTACCAGAGCAGTTCAGAGGAAACCAAGTAAAACAAAAGACAAATAAGAGTCAGTCTCATAATACCCCAAACGTCTAGGTTTCAATTTAAAAATTCTATCTGAAACCGAGCGAAATACAAACACCAACATGACAGAGAATGATCTGAAAAAGCTTTTAAAGAAGGAATCATAAAAATACTTCAATGAGCAATTATGAACATGAAACACATGAATAAAACAGGAAGCCTTAGCAAATAAATACAAAGTCTCAATAAAGAAATAGAAGATTGAGAAGAGAAATAAATGGGAATTTTTGAACTAAAAAATACAATAACCAAAATAAAAAAACTCAGTGGATGGGCTCAACAGTAGGATGAAGGGGCAAGGAAAGAATCAGTGAACCAGAAGATAGAGCAACAGAAAATTATCCAATCTGAACAACAGAAAAAAATGCACAGTCTCTGCAACCTGTAGGACTATTGCTAAAGATCTAATATTTGTATCATCAGAGTCCTGGAAGGAGAAGACAAAGATGGCAAGGCTGAAAAAGCACTTGAAGAAATAATGGCTGAAAACTCCCCAAATATGACAAAAGACATAAACTTCCAAAATGAAACATCTGAATGAACCCAAAATAAGATAAACCCAAAAAATATCCACACCAAGATACATTATAATGAAACTTCTGAATACTAAACACAAAGAAAACATTTTGAAAGCCCTAGAGAGAGAGAGATGACACCTTACCTGTAGGGGAAAACCAATTCAAATGACAGTGAATTTCTCATTAAAAACCATGGAGGATAGAAGAAGTGGCACATTTTCCTAAGTGATGAGAGAAAAGGAATGTCAACTCAGTTCTTCTGGAATGAAAGGGAAATCAATATATTCTCATGTTAAGGGAAACAAAGAGAATTTGTCATCAGCAGATCTACTCTAAAAGAATAGCTAAAGGAAATTCTCTAAACAGAGGAAACAATAAAAAAAGAAAATCTGAATCATCAGGAGGGAGGAAAAAACACAGAAAGCAAAAATACTGGTCAGTACAGTAGAATTTCTTCCTCCTCTTGATTTTTCTAAACTGTGTCTGATGTTGTTTTATATGAAGAGGAAATATTTAAGATAATTATACTTTAAATGGGGGAGGTAAAGGGACTTCAAAAAAGGAGGTATGGATTCTATATTTCACTTGAACTGGTAAAACATCAACACCTAATAGGCCACGAATTACATTAAATGTAAATGAACTACATATTTCTATTGAAAGGCAGATAATGGCAGAGTAGATTAAAAAAACATGACCCAACTATCTGCCATTTATAAAAAATTCACTCTAAATATAATGATATAGGCAAGTTGAATACAAAATGTAGAAAAAGATGTATCATGCAACCATTAATCAAAGAAAAGCAGGATGCCTACATTAACATCAGAAAAAGTAGATTTCAAAACAAAGAAATTACCAGAGACAGTAAGACACGGTATCTAACGATAAGAGCCAATCTACCAAGAAAACATAGCAGTCTTCAAGGAGTATATATCAAAGCAAAGAACTGCAAGATATGTGAAGCAAAAACAGACAGAACTGAAAGGAGACATAAACAAATCAATTATAGCTGGAGACTTCAACATCTCTCTTTCAACAACTGATCAAAGGACTAGGCACAAAATAAGCAAGGATAAAGAACTTGATGAGACTGCCAATGAAAAGAATCTAGACTACATTTATAGAAAATTCCACTCAACAACAGCAGAATTCCTTCTAAATGATGATGGGATATAAACCAAGATAAACCACATCTTGAGCCATAAAGCAAATCTCAACAAATTTAAAAGAACTAAAATTGTACAATTTGTATTCTCTGATTACAATGGAAATAATTATAAAGTAATAACAGAAGGTAACGAAATTTTCCAAATACTTGCAAATTAAATGTCTAAATAATCTAAGGATCAAAGGGGAAGTCTCAAGGAAAATTTTTTAAAAATACATTGAACTGAGTGAAAATGAAGTTACAATGTATCAAAATATGCAGGACTCAGTTGACACAGTTCTCAGGGGAAATTTTATTTAGTAGTCTAATCTCACAACATAGAAAAAGAAGAGCAAAGCAAAGCAAAATCAAAATAAGCAGAAGGAAGAAAATAAATACAGGAAATGAATTGAAAAAAGAAAATGCAGTAGAGAAAATTCAATGAAAGAAAGAGCTAGTTGTTTGAAAAGATCAATGAAATTGATAAATCTCTAGCAAGACTGACAAAGGAAAAAAGAAGACACAAATTACGAATATCGGGAATGAACAGGGAATATCACCACAGACTCTGAAGACATCAAAAATATAATTAAATACTATGTTTGCAGCCAACTAAGCCCACTGTGCTCTTTTCCCCATGGGAGCACAGTGTGCAAATGGCTGCAAACAGCAGCGTTCTCAGTAGTGCATGCAGCCAGTTGCCTGTACAGGTTGCTCTAAGGGATCTTGGAGACAGCCCTTTCCAGTGGACATTCATGTCTGGCATGCTGTCCCCAGTCTAGGCTCCAGACAGTTATGCACAGTGCCTTTGGAAAGCCCCAGGGCACAGTGGCCAGGGTCCACATTGGCTAAGTCATAATGTCCATCCACATCAAGTTGCAGAACAAGGAGCATGTGATTGAGGCCCTGTCCAGGGCCAAGTTCAAGTTCCCTGGCCACCAGAAAATCCACATCTCCAAGTAGTGGGGATTTACTAAGTTTAATTAGGATAAATTTCAAAATATGGTGACAGAAAAGCAGCTCATCTCAGATGACTGTGGGGTCAAACACATCCCTAATCGTGGCCCCTGGACAAGAGGCAGGACCTCCACTCATGACAGCCTTGGCGCTGTTCCCACCTTACTCATGCCCACCAATAAATCCTACTTTCCTGTCCAAAAACAATAATAATAACTAAATACTATGAACAACTCTACACACAAATTTGACAACGTAGAGAAAATGGACTAATTTCTCAAAAAAACACAAACTATCACAACTCACTCAATATGAAATAGACAATTTGAATAACCCCAATTAAGGAAATTGCATTCATAATTTAAAGAACTCCCACAGAGCTTCCCTGGTGGTGCAGTGGTTAAGAATCTGCCTGCCAATGCACGGAACACAGGTCCGGGAATATCCCACATGCCACGGAGCAACTAAGCCCATGCACTACAACTACTGAGCCTGCACTCTAGAGCCCTCGCGCTACAACAACTGAGCCCATGTGCCACAACTACTGAAGCCTAGGGCCTGTGCTCCACAACAAGAGAAGCCACCACAATAAGAAGCCTATGCACTGCAACGAAGAGCTGCCCCTGCTCTCCAAAACTGGAGAAAGCCCGCACACAGCAATGATGACCCAACGCAGCCAATAAATTAAAAAATAATAAATAAATAAATTAATTAATTAATTAAAATAAAAATAAAATAAAGAACTCCCACAAAACAAATTTCCAGGGCCAAATGATTTCAATGCAGAATTACACCAAATGCTTAAAGAAGAATTAACATGAGTTCCACATGACCTTCTCCATTAACTAGAAGAAAAGAAGTCATGTCCCAATATATTTTATGAAATTGGTATTGCCCTAGTACCAAAACTGAACAAAACAGTACAGAAAAAGAAAACTAGAGATCAACATCCTTCATGAATTTAGACACAAAAAATCCTTAGCAAAATATCAGCAAACAGAATTCAGCAATATATAAAAAGAATTATATACCAAGATCAAGTGGAATTTATTCCATGGACCGAAAGTTGGCTCAATATATGAAAATCAAGGTCAACCACCATATTAATAGGCTAAAGAATCATATCAATCATTAAAAACCATTCAACACCCATTCATGATTTTTTTAAAACGCCAAGACAAATAGGAAGAAGAGGGAACTTCCTTCCCTTGATAGAGAGCATCTACAAAAAACCAACAGCTATCTTTATACTTTATGGAGAAAAACTAAATTCTTTCCCCCTTAGACTGGGAACAAGGCAAGATGTCTGCGTATCCCATTTTTAGTCAACACAGTGCTGAAAGTTCTAGCCAACGCAACACAGTAAGAAAAAAGATAAAAAGTATCAGAAAGGGAAGCTCGGAAAGGAACAAATAAAACAGTCATTATCTGCAGATATAATCGTCTACACAGAAAATCCCACAAACCCTATTTTAAAACCCCTCGGAACTAATAAGTGATTTCATCACGGTCACACGGTACAAGATAAACATAAAAAAAATTATTGATGTCTGTGAAGGCATCAAAATTAAATAGACATCAAAATTAAAAATACAATACCATTTACAATCACTCACAAATAATGAAATACTTAGGTCTAAATCAAACAAGCACATACAGAACTCATATCCTAAAAACTACAAGGCACTGATAGGAGAAATGAAAGAAGATCTAAATAAATGTAGAGACATATTGTGTTCATGGATTGGAAAACTCAACACAGTAAAGGTATCAATTCTCCTCAAAGCAATACACAGATTGTGTATAATAAAAATACACATATTTGGTCTTTGTCCCCAGATTGTGACACAGAGCTCCTAAAACCTTGGAATTTCCTGATAGGAAAGTCTTGTTATTCATAATGAGCGCCTTTGAAATATATCTGAGTCTATGCTAAGGAGGTGACTTAGGGTGGGGCCCTTAGATTGTTTCAGGCTGAGGGCTGGTTGTCAGAAGAACCAATCAAGAGATTAGAGGGTTAGAACATTCAGTCCCATCCCCCAACCTCAGGGGAGGAGAGAGGGATGGAAATTGAGTTTAATCACCAAAGGCCAGGGACTTCCCTGGTGGTCCAGTGGTTAAGGCTCCCCCTTCCAATACAGGGGGTGTGGGTTCAATACCTGGTCTGAGAGCTAAGATCCCACATACCTCATCGCCAAAAAACCAAAACATAAAACAGAAACAATATTGTAACAAATTCAATAAAGACTTTAAAAATGGTCCGCATCTAAAAAATCCTAAATCACCAATGGTCAATGATTTAAACAATCATGCCTGTGTGTATTAAAATCCCATATAACAGTCTTAAAGAACAAGGTTTGAGGAGCTTCTGAGTTGGTGATGAGCTGGGAGGGTGGTACACCAGAAAAGGCAGGGAAGCCCCTTCCCACATACCTTGCCCTATGTATCTCTTCCCCTTGGCTGTTCCTGAGTGGTATCACTTATAATGCAACTGTAATTGTAAGCATAGCTTTCCTGAGTGCTGTGAATCATTCTAACAAAGTATCAAACCTGAGGGGAAGAGGAGGCCATGGGGACTCTGAATGTGTGATCAGCTGGGCAGAAGTGTGGGTGGCCCGGACACTCCATTTGAGCTGGAATCTGAAGTTGGGAGGGGCGGCAGTCCTATGGGATTTAGCCCTTAACCTGTAGGGTCTGTGCTCACTCCAGGTAGTGTCAGTTGATGTCCCCTTCAGTAGAACCACTGAAGTGAGGTTTTTCTGTAACATGCAAGCAAATGTAACACAACCCCAAATGACGTGGTAACACTACAGTGTTACCAATATAATTACGTGTGATCAAAGTATAGAGAAACCTGAGGGAATTCTAATGGTGGGGGGGGAGGGCAGTGGTTTTCTCCAGGGGGAGGGAGCAAGGGGATGAGACTAGAGAGGGGGGCAGCGGGGGGTTTCGACAGTGGGGGGTTACTACTGATGTCTGATCTTTTATGCTGAGTGGTGAGTCCAGAGGTGAGTTTTATTCCTGTAGTTCTTTTGTGTATCCTAAGTATTTTATCACAAGATTTGCGTATATAAATAAAAGAGTAGCTAAGAAAAAAAAAAAAAAACATAATCATAAAAAGAGAAAGACAGGCCTTTCTATTTACTAGTTGGCCCACCTGAAAAGAATGACAGGATCACTCCCTGAACTTTCCTTCCACTTGTAGGTCCCAAAATCATAATGTTGTAGGAAAAGGAGTGGGGTGCACGAGGATGGTCATGTCCCAGGTCTTAGGCCAGTTTCTGGGACAGCAACCAAGTGTGGGTTCTTGGCTTTGCACAGGAAAGAATTCAAGAGTGAGCCGTAGAACAGTGCAGGTTTATTCAGGGAGATACACACTCCACAGACAGACTGCAGGCCATCTCAGAAGGCAAAGATGCCAGAGTACAGGGCTGTCCGTTTTTATAGGGCTGGGTAATTTCACAGGCTAATGAGTGGGAGGATTATTCCAATTATTTTGGGGAAGGGGTGGGATTTCCAGGAATGGGGCCACTGCCCACTTTTAGGCCTTTTACGGTCTGTCTCAGAATGTCGTGGCACCTGTGGGTGTGTCGCTTAGCAGATGTGTTACAATGAGCCCATAACGAGGCTCAAGGTCTAGTGGAAGTCGACTCATCCGCCATCTTGGACCTGTCTGGTTCTAAACAGTTTATGTCATGTCCTCAAGGGCTACGTCATTCTTTCAAAGGTTGTGCCCTGCCCCCTTCCTGTCTCCATAAGAGCACTTGGCTTGAGGAATTATCCAGCCCTGCAGTTCTCACCCTAGTCCAAGACTTCCTGTCTTCCCTGGATAAACATAGCTATCTCATTCCTACCCTCAGTGGCCAGGTTCTGACACAAGCTCTCCACCCCTCCTCAAGAATCAGACACACTGGATCCGTGGAGTGCGACAAGAGATGTGGCACAGAATGGCATGGGCCCACACGGGACAGGTTGCACCCCAAAAACTGAGTCCATAGGTCCCGGGTGGGGCCTGGGCTTCTGTATTTTGAAAATGCTTCCCAGCTGACTTTCTCCTTGTCCTCACAGCCAAAATGCTTTGGAGCTTTACATTCTACAATTTATATTATAAAATAGTTTTAAATTTCTAAATATAATATTATATCATAATATCCAATCAGACTTTTGAAAATGACATCATTCCCACTGGACCTTAGGGATTCTGCTGTGCACCTGGGGAGACATGCCCCTGGCCACCCAGCCCGGAAAGACTGATTGAATCATCTTCCTGCCTCCAGAATCCTGGAGTCCACGCTCCCTGCAGATTCAAGAGTAACAGGCCATAATTTGTTTGGGCAGGTCCAGTATCCTCAGAAATATACCTCTGTATTTCCAGACTAGTCTACTGACCCAGATAGAGCTGGAGGGGCTACTTCACTGGGACCCAGCCCAGGCAGCAGGGCATGGCAGCTTCGCACAGTAAGGAAGCCACTGGCATGACTCACTTTTAAGAGCTACCCCACGCTGCCTCGGGCCCCATTTCTAGGCTGATGCCTGAGGACACACAGCTAGAGTCAGGTGCAGGGCTGGGGGGCGGGTCACACGCATGCAAGGCATGGTGTCTGAACCTCACAGTGAGAACACATCCCAGCCCACATCTCTCCTTCAGTTGCAACCTGTTTTCTGCCCAGAAGGGGCCCCAGAATCACCTATCTGCCCCCGCATTTGATCAGTGGAGATGTGCAGTGTTAGAATGGTGAAGCATCACAACCCAGCTGTCCCTGCATGTTGAAACTGGGATGAGGACTTGCTCTTCAGACTCTCAAAGTGGTTATTTTTTTTAACCTAATACTTTACATTTCATGCTAAATCTAAGAGCTTCCTTCTTCCTTTGTCCCCCAACTTTCAAAGAACATTGTTTCTATCCCCAAATCTTCGAATCATGTGCCAGAATTGTAAAAAGGCTTACAGGCTGCTTTCACTTCCTGTGTGGAGGCAGCGTGCCTGAACTGCGGAGAGTGGAAAACGGGCCTCCAAAGACAGGCCACCATTGGGAATCCATGAATATTCATCACCTCGCTGTGCATTCACTAAGAAGTGCCGGGACAGAAAAGTGCTCTGAGCAAGTTTGAGTCTATGTTCTTATATTCTCCACGAAGACAGTGTGTTCTTACTTTAAAAAGATCATTTTCGAAAACCATAATGAGGTCGGTCTTCTATCAGTAGCTTTGAAAGCCCCACGGCTTACAATAGCAAAACAATCCCTTCTCCAAAATAAACAAGGCTTTCCTTTGTACGTCCAAGGAGAGGCAGGACCAGAGCTAAGGCACATTCTAAGACGTCCACTGGCCCTGAATGCTGTGGTAACTGGAGCACCCACCCCCAACCCCTGCCCCAAAAAAGCAGATTACAAAGAAAAGGGATCTGTCAGACAGTGTTTGCCTGATGGTTGAGTGCCAGCCTGAGACCCAAATCCTGAGTATGGGCCTCCTCCCCCCAGGGAGCTGGGGCCGAGCTGTAACCTCATGATGATCAGATCCTGCTGGGGCCTTGGCTGGCTCCCCAGAAGTGAGACAACACCTTTGAAATGATCGACTCGGAAAAATCCAGAAGACAACGACTCAATGACTGAGGACAAGGAGAAACATACAAGCATAAAATTCGCTGCCACAAACATCTATGCATTGCGATCATGAAATGCAGTGGTTTTTCTCCAAGCCTAAGTCTCTCAGACATGCTTAGCTTTTGGTGTAGAACTTCGTGTATATATGGGCTTCCCTGGTGGCAGAGTGGTTAAGAATCCGCCTGCCAATACAGAGAACACGGGTTTGAACCCTGGTCCAGGAAGATCTCACATGCTGCAGAGCAACTAAGCCCATGCGCCACAACTACTGAGCCTACATGCCACATCTACTGAAGCCCATGTGCCTAGAGCCTGTGCTCTGCAGCAAGAGAAGCCTGCAATAAGAAGCCCACGTGCCACAATGAAGAGGAGGCCCCGCTCTCTGCAACTAGAGAAAGCCTGTGCTCAGCAACAAAGACCCAACACAGCCAATAAATGAATAAATAATTTTTTTTAATGTGAAAAAAAAAACCTTCGTGTATATATGATCTCAGTCCAGACATAAAGTCAACATGTCTCCTGTCTCTCTTCTTCTCCCTCTCCCCTCTGCCCTGCTCCTTACCCCACCGCTACCACCCCCCAAGACTTACAGAAAATCCATTTTATCATTAAGTGAAAGAAGCACTAACAGTGGATGAAATGGACAAAAGGATGAGACGGAATGTTTCAGGATGGAGTGCAAGTTTCTCAACGAACTCTTTAAGACATAACTAACCTTTCTTCACTTTCAAACTGGGACCTCAGGCGGTGACCTGGCTGTGGCAACCAGGCCAGGCCTACTGGATCCTGCTGGCTGACAGGGGCCCAGACAGAGTGGCAGTGGCACAGCGACCACGAAGGGAGAGCGGCCCAGTTGCTCTAGGTGCTGGAGGGGCCAAGCTTCCAGGCCTCACAAAACTGGGAAAGACCTGGGCCCTCGCTCTGGTTAAGAATCTTTCACACAGTGCAACAGCCGCACTTCAGGTGAAGAAAATTAAGGCCCAGGAAGGAGAAAGCGCGGGGCTGGTAGGTACTCTCGGTATTCTTGCTCTCCAAAGACGGGCTACAGGATCCTCCTGCCAGGCTGCATTTTCAGCATTTTAGCTGGAGGCAGCAGGGCTGGAACAGGAACAAGACAGGGAACAAGTTACCTCTGGGTCAGGGGTTAGCAAATGCCCAGAGTGTGGGAGCTAGAGGAGTCTGGGCCTTTCCCAGGGTACCCGGGGGCTCCCTCACACCTGCCATCAAGCAGGAAGCATCTGGAAGCCAGGGTCCATCTGCTACAAGACCACCTGCACACACCCACTCAGATGCGGGCACAGAATGTCGTCTAAGAAACAAAGCCTCATTCTCTAGCCGTTGCAGCCAGGAGACTGCATTTGGCAAACCTAGGTTTAGCTGGAAAAAAGGAAAGGAATTATCTGGATGTTTACACTCAAGCAACCAAAAAAAAAAAAATTACGAAACCAAAACAAAACCACACCCACTTTAGTGTAGAGTGATGTGGGAAAAGCTGTGCAGGAACTGGACTTCATTTGTATACCTTCCTGAGAGGCACATGACAGGAAGCTATTCCTGGACTAAGTTGAGTCTGAATTCAACAAGTGAGGGTAAGGGGGTGTGGGGCGCGGGGAGGGGAGTGCTCAGGACAGGCCCTGCCTCATCGGAGGCGACAAGCGCGGGTTTTGCAAGCAGAACTACTAGGAAACGGCCCCTCAGAGCAAGGACGTCCGCGCTCGGGGATGGACACCCCCATCCCCTCCACCAAAGCACTATGAATAGTGGGGGGCGACCCACAGGCCTGCCCTCATATTTCAAGTTGCCATTTAGGACACATTTCAGTGAGAAAAGAAGAAACTCTTCCCCCAACACCTTTTGTTTAAGAAAAACAATGACCGCAAAATTTGAGTTTGGAAGAGAGAGGAAGCATGGGTCATAATGGCTGACAGTTTGGGAACATTTACCACATGACCCTGGCTCATTCATCCTTCCATGAATAACGAAGAGTCCCACTGGACCAGGGAGGAAACTGAGGTCCTGAGAGTTAGCCACCGCCCCCAGGGCTCCCCAGAGGCCAGCCAGGCAGGACAGGAAGCCCAGCCCGCTGGCCACTCAGCCCCTGAGCAGCAGCCCCTGTTAACATTTTCATTCCAATCCCTAGAAGCACACGGAGTGAACCAGCTTCTTCCAGGGTTTATAATAATTAACTTCCTGCTGAGATGCATCCCAACTCAGAGCCAAGTGCTTTGGGTTAAGATGAAACTGGTAACAACAGGCCAAAGTCAAGGCTCTTGGGGCCCCGATGACCTGGGAATCGGGTTAGTTTGCCCTGGGCAAGGAGCTGTTAAAACTGTGTCTTCAACGTGAAAAATCGGCTTTTGACTTTTTTTTTTTTTAAGTTGGGATCGTTATGAGACTATAAAATATGTTAATCTTGCTCTATTGGGCCTTAACATAGTCCAAAAACCCATCCTAACCTTTCTAGTAATGAAACCACTTTGGCATCACAGTGAAGTGAAAGATTGTTTTCTAGCAACCAAGCCCCAAGCACAAGGGCATGGGAGCTGCACCACTTGTTTCTGGAAAAGCCAGGAGGAAGAGAGAAGTGGGGGGAACACAGAGTGAAACCCGCGAGGCCTGGGTCTTTGATACCATCCGCAGATACTGAGCACCTGAAATAAGCATGGTGGTGGCAAAGTCGACAGCAAAGTGTCAGGTGGCAATAGTGTTACTTCACTATTACAAAGTGTGTAACTTTGGCAGTGGTGGGGGTCAGGGAAGCCCTCTCCAGGAGAACATCTGAGCTGAAAGCCAAACCACTAGAAAGAGCCAGTGTGCAGAGATCTTGGGGAAAAGATTCCAGCCAGAGGGAACACCCACAGCAAAAGCACTGTAAAGAAGATCTTGTGGCTGGAGTGGCAAGATCCGGGGGGGGAGTAACTGGAAAGGAGTCAAAGAGGCAGAGGGAGGCCCTTGGGTCCTTGCCAACCCTGATAAGGAAGGGAGGCCCCTAGAGGATGTCAGACAAGGGGACATCCCAGCCCGATTCATCGTCAAAGTCTCATTCTGGCCACTATGTGGGAAGCGGAGCGTCCGCGTGTATTCATTTCCAGGTGGAAGAACCCATTTAAACCAAGGTCCGGCCTCAGTCCTTCTACCTGGTGGAGTGCTCCCAGTTCACAGGCACCTAAAGATGCAACCTGTACATAACCAACTCTGACTGGCAACCCACTGGTCCTGCTCCTAGAATAACCTGGAAATTATTTCTAAAAATAAGATTGAAAAAATAATTATTTTTGAGAAATAACAGTGTTCTATTCATCACTTTAAAGAAGTAGATCAGAATAACTTTTGAAAAATTACTTATTGTTGAAATGGGCCCCACTTACTTCCAAAAAGCATTTGAGTCCATTGATACAAAGCCCGTATGCAACTAGACATCTTAAAGTTCGTTCTGGGAAAATGTTTACAATATGTTGTAATGTGGTGACAGCTTTCGTTTGGGAGAGAAACACCCAATTAGTTCTGAGGGTTGAGTCTAGGGGCAAGCACAGCCTTATCACCAGCTAGGTCCTTGCAGTGCCTTCGCTTTTATCTACTTCTGTATTTCTCATCCTCTAGCTTCTCCTGGGCCCTCTAGAGCTACCCTTTGCCTTATTCGTTGCTCACTGGCACCCCCATCAGAGACGGAACAGAAAGGATTGGTGAGCCCAGAAATGCCCCTGGTTCAGCAGTTTCAGTTCTGTGTGTGTTTGTCTTTGTGGGAGGGTGTTTGTGTGTATGGGGTGGGGGTGTGGGGTAGGGAGGATTCCAAGGTTAAAGTGATGTGTAAATTGTAATTATCCATTCCTCTACAGGGTAGAGTCTAGGCACACATTCACACCCTGTCTCTCTCTCCCCTCTGCTGTCTGGTGAGCAAACCACTTGAAACCACAACATATGAAAATCTTAAAACTAGACAAGGGGTCCAGTTTCCATTTTTAATCTCTTCCTTAACAGCACTCTTACTTCTGCTCGAATTCGGCTAGTGAGAATCCCATTCTTCACGCTTTTCACAAAGTAAAATGTAACACTGTCAGGCATCTCACAGGTAAATTCAAGACTTAAAAAAAAAAAAGTAGGAGAAGAAACACTGGAGAAACTTTGCGTTCTTCAGGTTGAGTAGATTTGAACAGACTTTTTTATGATTATCTGCCTAAACTGATTATCAGCTACAAAAGGTTTTTTTTTATTACAGCTTTTTTTTAAAAGTGGAAAAAGAAAAACACTCCATTTAAAAAATATCTTCTACCAAAAGTTGTTTCTATTACTTTTCCCATAATTTTCACCACATGCACTACGTGCAAGACTATTTATGGCCAGCCTTCCCAAGTAGCAAAATGTAACAGAGTTGCAGCAGATGATGAAAAATGGGGATCTGGCAAAAACGCTGAGGAATTTTTGAGGCTTTGGTGGGAGATTGGGGGTAAAGAACAGAATTGTTTCGATTCTTTGCTTGGTTTAGGTTTCCGATGTTTGCTTCAAATTGCTACCTTGCCCCAAATTATAAACTGCGTGTGTAATTTAATGTGTAACAAGAGGCTGCACTGCTTAACAATTTCTTACTTGAGCAACTGAACTTTCCAGTGAAACCTCACAGGAAAAAAATCTGAAGTACATTGCTTAACTATAAACTGAACTTTCCAGGTACTCTTAGAAAACATCTTTGACTATAATAGGTGAAAGCAAACCCTTTCGGCTAAGGAAAAATGCCTGAGATGTGTTTATTCAGTATAAAGCCTGGTTACGTTTCTTCCAGCTTCCTTCGGCAATGCATCAGCGATTAAACTTCTAACCCGTTAATCACTTACCCTCCAAACGAGCAGCTGATGCAGAATGTGACCTGCCTTCCCTTGCCTCCACTTCCCATCCAGTATTTTCTACTGGAATGTCTGGCAGAGTTGAGTTAAACTTAGACGCTGACCAAGCACGTTAGCTTCTGTTCAGCGGTAAACAGGGGTGCAAAGGATGCTTCCCCTTTTTCCGGGGCCCCCACGCTCACAGGGTGTCCCTGCTAATGTTGCCCACGAGGACCCGGGGCGAGCAGCCGGACGACAGTCCCCGCCGGTCGCACTCCGGCCTTGGTGGATCGCAGCACCGGGACTGCGACCCCAACTCCCGGTCCCCCGGGGGGCGATGGAGTCTGCGGCTCCCAGAACTCCCGCCAGAGCCAGGGTCCAACCACGCAGCCATGACCGGGGGAAAGTTTTCGGCGCATTCCCCTCCGCCGAAAACTTCAGGACTTGCAGCGCGCCCGGCCGAGCTCGGTTTCTCTCTTGGAGGTTACGGGGAGCCCTCGGTGCCCGCTCCTACCCGGCTGCACCGGGACGCGCGCCCACGACCCAGCCTGGGTGCCGCGACGGTGGCTGGGTGGGAGCCCCCGCGCCTCAGCACCCGGCACCGCTGGGGCGCCGGGAGGTGTCTGCAAACTTGCCCGCAGCTGGGTGCGCCCGGGTCGGCGCGCTCCCTCCCCGGAGCTCCCGGAGGCGAGCCCCCGGCCCCTCGCACTCACCTCCCCTCCACAGCGCGGGGAGGAAGAGCCACGGCAGGAGCGGCAGCGCGGCCCCCCCCATCCCAGGGCCGCGGATCTGGAAATTCACTCCGGACCGACGGACAGATGGACGTCCCGAACCTGCCGCGTCGCCCGCTAAGCGCGCCCGCGAAGCAGCCCAGTGCCGGCCTTCCCGGGAGCCAGCGCCGAAGTGGCGGAGCCCAGGCGCGGCGGGAGGCGCCGGGACCTGGAGGGGGCGGGCCGGGGGCCGAGTGCGCGCGGGCTGAGCCAGTCGGCGAGGGGAGGGGGCGGGAAGGCGACAGGGAGGCGAGGGCCGCGAAGGGGGAGGCAGGGGACAGGGCTGGACCGGAGGGGTGGAGCGGCGGGCCGCGGGTCGAGGCTGGGCTGACCGCCATGGGGGGCGGAGGCTAAAAGAGTGGGGAGGGAGGTGGGGACCATAAAGGGGAGGGGCGGCCGGAGGTGGGGAGGAGAAAGAGGCCGTGGCTTCTGGGCTGTCCCGACGTCCCACACGTGCAGGTGGGAGGGACAGAGGGAGGAGATTGGGCTGGGGAGGAGCAGACGGCGCCCCAGGCGGCCGCCAGACCTAAGGCGAGGCGCCTGCGGCTTGGGGGCTGCGGTGGTCCCGCAATCTCGGGGCCCAAGCAGCAGTTGGTCCCAGGGGCCCAGGCCACTGTGGCGGCGCTCCGTGCCGAGCGCCACATCCATCCACTCCCGGCCGAGCGTCCCCTGGGTACCGGGCCGAAGGTGTGAGACCAGCTTTGGCGTCGAGGAGCCCATCGCCTTCTGGGGAAGATCTCTTCGCTGTGTCCTCGTGTCGAGGCCAAGAGAGGTGATGCTCACGGAGGGAGATGAACGTCAAGGAAAAAGTGCAGAGCGTGAGTGGAAAGAGGCAGCCCGCAGCGATAAAGGGAGGAGGGGCCAAGAGGTCAGCTGCAGAGAAAGTTAACCGTGAAAGAAATGTCAGCCACTTTTAATAACAATCTCAACAATAACATTTACACACACACACACTTTCTTTAAGGAAACATTTTTAGAATTTATGTATTTTAATGTGATCCTTTGACAACATGAGCCATTCCTCTGGTCAAAACTGGACAGTGGTTCCCGCTTTCTTTCTGCATAAGAGCCAGAGTCCTGCCTTGTGGCCTGCATGGTCCTACACGACCTGGTCCCTTTTCTTCTCTGACCTCATCTCCTCATCCCACTTCCATTTATGCTGCTTTGTGGTCCAGCAGTCCCTGACCCATAGGCTGGTCACTTGGGCTAGATTTGGCTGCAAGGAGGCAACCAGCCCAAATGGATTTAAATTGGTTATCACACTGACAGCAAAAGCAAAATCAGCACGATGTCATCTCCTGGCGTCCCTAGTCCCATAGGATGACACCAAGCCCAAGGGGCCAGATGAACAGACATGAGCGATGGGTGGCTTTGGCAGCGGCTGCTGTGTCTTGGGGACAGGGGGAGGCATGGAGGGAAGGGGTGGAAACTCCTGTGCTCAACTGAAAGTCTGGAGAAGGAAGACAAACAGGCCTTGAGAGAGGGATATGAAACTGCCTCCAACAGCTGCTCACCAGGCTCACCTCCCCTTGCCGCAGGAGGAATCACAGGACATTCCCCCAAGACCTGGGTAGGACTGCAGTCAAACCTCACCTGCACGCCTGTGTGGAGATGTGCCAGGTCACCAGGGCATCTCAGCAGAGACCTTGTTCTCCTCCGGCAGTGTCCTTGCTGCTGCTCACATTACACCAGGCTCTCTTCCACCATGGGATTTCGCATTGACTGTTCCCTCTGCCTGGAATGCTTTTCCCCCAGACTCACCCTCCGTTAGTTAACTCTCCTCCTTCAAGTCTTTGGCAAGTCTCACGTTCTTGATGAGGCCCACCTACTATAAAACTGTCTAGTTATTTATTCCTGTATGATATACAATCCCAAATGCAGTGGGGGTAACAACAGCCACTGTATTAGATTCACAGATTCTGTGGGGCAGAGATTTAGGTGGGGCACAAGGAAGGTGGTTTGTCTTTCCTCTTTCATCTCTGCTGGGATGTTAGGCTTAACGCTAGAATCATCTGAAACAGGTCAGCAAACTACAGCCTGTGGGCCTATTGCCTGTGTTTGCAAATAAGCATTATTGGAACACAGCCACTCACTGCGTGTTGTCTATGGCTGCTTTTGTGCTGTAATAGCAGAGTTGAGTAATGTGACAGAGATCAGATGGCCCACAAAGCCACGCGATCTGGACTTTACAGAAGTTGGCCAACCCCTGATCTAAAGCCTCATTTCGGGCTTCCCTGATGACACAGTGGTAGAGAATCCACTTGCCAATGCAGGGGACCTGGGTTCGATCTGTGCTCTGGGAAGATCCCACACATGCTGTGGAGCAAGTAAGCCTGTGAGCCACAACTACTGAGGCTGCACTCTGGAGCCTATGAGCCACAACTACTAAGCCCTCGCACCACAAATACTGAAGCCCTTATGCCTAGAGCCTGTGCTCCGCAGCAAGAGAAGCCACTGCAATGAGAAGCCCAGGCACCACAGCAAAGAGTAGCTCTCTCTCGCTACAACTAGAGAAAGCCCGCTCACAGCAACGAGGACCCAACGCAGCCAAAAAAAAAAAAAAATTAAAAAAATAAATGAATAAAAGCCCGTTTCCTCACATAGCTGACACTTACACTGGGATGACTCAAAGACCAGAGCACCTAAACAAGGCTCCTCCATGGTGGTCTTGGTGTACCTGGAAATCTTACATGGAGGCCCAGGGCGCCAAGAGTGAACGTTCGTTCCTGTGAACAAGGTAGAAGCTGCATGGCCTTTCATGACCTAGCCCAGAGGTCTCCCCAGTCCACTACGCCGGACTCTCCTGGTGGGCACAGTCACAACCCACACTCATGGGGAAGAACCACAGCCCCCACCTCTTGGTGATGCAAGTGTCTAAGGATTTGCAGCGTTGTTTTAAAACTTTCACAAATACCAGAACTTAGCTAAGATGTGAGACATCAGCTCTACTGTATTAATTTCATACTTGCCATATATCTAAATGTTATTGCAGGTTAATGTCCTAATTATTCAAGTCATCAAAATATATGACAGGAAATGTGAGTTTAAAAACAAAAATCAGACCCCTTATTACATCCTTACAGGATGTCTGCCCCAAAAGGCTACATTTGTGCAACTTTAGCAGGGCAATACCAACCCAGAACCCAGACTTCAGTGCCCACACTGTCTCCTAAATCTGCTAAGACTCCTCATGTTAGGAGGAGGAGCCCCTACTTTTATTACGTAAGAAAAAGAGGGAAGGTCAAGGGCCTGTAACAGTGTTCATCCAGGGTCTGGGGAAGACGACCCCCACAGGTTCAAGTGTAGAAGGACTGTGTCCCAAATCAAGTGGCATTGGGATCACAGTCCATGCATCAAGCATGCTCAGCATATCAGTGATGGGATTTAGGACTAACAACTGAAGTCCCCAGGGAAACATGCCAGACTACACGTGAAAGATGTAAAGAGTTAGTTCTCAATGGTCCTATTCTATTTTTTTAATTTTATTAAAATACAGTTGATTTACAATGTTGTGGGTTTTGTGTATTTTGTTTGTTTGCTTGTTTTATATCTTTATTGGATTATAATTGCTTTACAATGTTGTGTTAGTTTCTGCTCTACAGCAAAGTGAGTCAGCTATACAAATATATATTCTTTAACATTATGGTTTATACAGGATACTGAGTCTAGTTCTCTGTGCTCTACAGCAGGACCTTGTTGTTTACCATCCTATACATAATACTTTGCATCTGTTAATCCCAGACTCCCAATCCATCCCTCCCCCACCTCCATTCCCTCTTGGCAACCACAAGTCTGTTCTCTATATCTGCGAGTCTGTTTCTGTTTCATAGATATGTTCATTTATGTCACATTTGAGATTCCACATATAAGCAATATCATATGGTATTTGTCTTTCTCTTTCTGACTTACTTCGGTTAGTATGATCATCTCTAGGTCCATCCATGTTGCTGCAAATGGCATTATTTCATTCTTCTAAATGGCTGAGTAATATTCCATTGTATATATACCACATCTTCTTTATCCATTCATCTGTCAGTGGACATTTATATTGCTTCCATGTCTTGGCTATTGTAACTAGTGCTACTGTGAGCATAGGGGTGTGTATATCCTTTTGAATTGTAGTTTTGTCCGGGTATATGCCCAGAAGTGGGATTGCTGGGTCGATGACTCTATTCTAAACCAACATCCTCTCTCCCTTTGTCATCCTACCCACCCACATACACATTCCCCTAACCCCTTTCAGCTTTGTCCCCAGCTGGGGCCTGTAATTGACTTCCCGCTCCTGCCTCCAGTCTACCACGTGGACCCCCCCAATTCAGAGCTGGCCTCCTCCCATCCACTTTAACACAGTGCAGACTGCCCAATATTTAGGGTTCTGGCTTGACTGCACGATACTCTGTGAGTGACAGTTTACAGAGAAACAGTCTGATCCTGGTTTCAGTGCCAGAGAGCCATTCATTCATTTATGATTCCACAGAAACTTCCTGAGCATGTGCTCAGTTCCAGGTATAAAACCAACATGTGGAATGTGTCACTGAGCCAACGCACCGGACCTCCACCAGGGAACCGCGATTCGTGGACCGAATGCCAGTCAAGGACCACTTTTGTTCTCGCCTGCCCAGCAGCCATTCCATGGTCTTCACACCACAGCACCCAGGTTTCCCTTTGCTGAACCATGCCTCCTGCACTCACATTCCCTCCTGCCCCTAAGCCCACAGGTGTCTCCTTGGTGCCTGAAGACTGTTCTCTGTCCCTTTCTCCAAAGTCTCCAACTTTGAATCTCATATCATCAAACCTGCTTGCTGTGGTTACTACAGACCCCTGGGTCTCTCCCTCTTGTTCCTTGAAGATTTCAGTACTTGTGTCATTGTCACTCCTTTCACACAATCCCTGTCATAATTCTTGGTGGTTTCATTCCTTTATAAATGACATGCCAACACCACAGAGTCTAAGTCCCTTAACCTCTTGTTCCCCATGTTGTGTACTGAGTAACGTGTTGGAAATCCATTTAAGTGCCAGCTTCTTTTTTTTTTAAGTTCATGTTTTATTTATTTATTTGTTTATTTATGGCTGCATTGGGTCCTTGTTGCTGCACACGGGCTTTCTCTAGTTGCAGCAAGTGGTGGCTACTCTTTCACTGTGGTGTATGGGCTTCTCACTGTGGTGGCTTCTCTTGTTGTGGAGCACGAGCTCTAGGCATGTGGGCTTCAGTAGTTGCAGCACTCAGGCTCAGTAGTTGAGACATGTGGGCTTGGTAGTTGCAGCCAGCGGGCTCTAGGGCATGCAGGCCTTTAGTAGCTGTGGCGTGCGGGGCTTTGCTGCTCCATAGCCCGTGGGATCTTACCCGACTAGAGATCAAACCTGTGTCCCCTGCATTGCCAGGTGGATTCTCAACCACTGCGCCACCAGCGAAGTCCAAAGTGCCAAGTTCTTAAAGTTTGCTGTGGAACTGGTGCCTGTCAGCGCAGAACACCCCATATCTTAAGGGAAGCACAAGCCTCTCATAGTTTCTCATAGACGGTGCACAGGGAAGACTCTCCATCCAGTGTGCTGAACAACATGCTGGGAGACAGGTGTATAGCTCTTGGGAGACCATGCTGCAGGTGAGGTAATCCATTTGGAATACTGAATTGAACACAAGCGAACAGGTGCACTGGTATAACTCAGAGGCAGTTAAACAAGAATCCAGTTGCTAAAGAAGACTCACCAGAGCCAAATCCTACAGTTTGTTACAGGAAGAGGATACAGTATAGCAACAGCAGTGAAGTTAATACCCATCAAGTTAATGGTTGTTTCATTGTAAGGGATGCGGAGAGGCCAGGTACAGGATCCTTTGTCCACCCTTCTGTAAGATGTGTGGCCAGATGCACTTCCTCTCTTGGATCAGGAACTACCTGGAATACCTCATAACTGGGGAGCCCAAAATAGAGGCTTAGCTGGGGATTTTTATATTTCATAGATCACCTAGGCGTATTCCCGAGGCATAGGCAGCTTCAACAGCAGAGCCCTCCAGGGGTCTCACTGAGACCATGTGCAAATCCTCTATCTCACTGGGTTTTTTTTCTTTTTTTTTAATTTATTTTTTAATGAAGTATAATTTACAATGTTGTGTTAGTTTCAAGTATACAGCAAAGTGATTCAGTTATACTATATATATATATATTCTTATATTCTTTTTCAGATTCTTTTCCATTATAGGTTATCACAAGATATTGAGTATAGTTCCTTGTGCTATACAGTAGCTCCTTGTATCTCACTGTTTTCAATAAACAATGCTGATGAGCTGGTACAAATCTCCCTGAACCTCCTCAAACCCACAAAGCAACATTACTAATCAGTATGCTCCATGCCCTGACCAGGAGCCAGGGCCGTGCACAAACTTTAGCAGAAGAGCTCAGGCTAATTCCAAGCCCTCTCAGCACCAATGGCTTCCATGGTCATCACAAAATGGTACAAGTAAAAGTTTCCATTCAGCACAGTGAACATGATGGTGGAATAAAAGTGTTTCCTTTTATAGTTTTGGGAAGTGTTTGGCATGAAAATCCATTACATAGGCAAAAAATAAAAAAAATAAAAATAAAAGACCCTCCCCCCCCAACCCCGGCAAAACAAAACAAAACAAAACAAAGAACAACTTGCTGGAAGTAAAATTGTCAGGCTCAGATAAAGGATGATGCTGATTAAAGATACCCCTCCATGGATACAAGGACAATTGTTGGGCCTTTGTAGTTTGTTGGGGAAGTGACATTGTCCATGTAAAGGAAGCCATTTGGTGACCTGGAAAAAGTAAGAGAAGCTCAAATATCTAAGTGTTATAATATGAGAAGAGTTTATAATAATGAAATGGTATACATTTCATCGTGCTAAAAAACACACCGGAAGTTCCATTGTCTGGCACTTGTAATTTGTGATGGGGCTGAGAGAGCTCTGGTGGGCACTTCATTCAGCTAGCACACTGAACTGCATACTAGAGGCCGGGTGCCCAGTTCTTAGATTTGTTGGCGGATGATTACAGAACATGTAAGACACCTCAATCCATGTGCTGAACAATAGATTGAAAATTATCCAGCTCATGTATTTGCAATGGGTGTGTGTGTGCAGGGGGATTCAGATTGTATGTTTAAAAGGCTCAAATCACTATGGTCAGCAACATATGGGAAGTATAAGTGACCCTTGAAAAACACAAGAGTTAAGGACACTGACCACCCCTCTCAAATCCCCATATGGCTTTTGACTTCCCCCCAAACTTAACTACTAATAGCCTGCTGTTGATCAGAAGCCTTACCAATAACATAAACAGTCAATTACCACATCATTTTGATGCTATATGTATTATATACTGTATTCTTACAATAAAATGAGCTAGAGAAAAGAACATGCTATTAAGAAACCTTTAGGGGGACTTCCTAGGTGGTGCAGTGGTTAAGAATCTGCCTGCCAATCCAGGGGGGACAGGTTCGAACCCTGGTCTGGGAAAATCCCACATGCCACGGGGAAACTAAGGCTGTGTGCCACAACTATTGAGCCTGTGTGATGCAAGTACTGAAGCCCACGTGCCTAGAGCCCATGCTCTGCAAACAAGAGAAGCCACCGCAATGAGAAGCCCATGCACCACAATGAAGAGTAGCCCCCACTCACCACAACTAGAGAAAGCCCATGTGCGACATTGAAGACACAACACAGCCAATAAATAAATAAATAAATAAAATTTTATTTAAAGAAAAAGAAAGCTTTAGGGAAGAGAAAATACATTTCCAGTACTGTACTGTATTTACCGATACTGTAAGTTTACATCATATGTTTACAAGATGCATGTCTGTCAATATCCACATCAATATTAAATAGTCATATGATACAAAACACTGTAGATGCTGTACATACGACTAACATTAGACATCACACATGAATAGATAATGCAAAAAATAAATACATACTTGTATAAAGTTACCATATTTATTGAGAAAAATCTGAGTATAAGTGGACCCTTGAAGTTCACACCTGTGTTGTTCAAGGGTCAACTGTACCAGTAATGGAGTGTGTAAGAGACTGTTTTGGAGAGATGAATGACAAACCGGAAGGACCAGTGTTTAGACCTTGCAGCTTTTGGATACCCTTCTCTATACGAACATCTGGAATGTGCAAATATCCAGACCTTAGAGTTCACCAAGGCACTGAGATGGTGCTTAGCAGAGTCTCAGATCAGTATAACACTGTCCCGGAAATACAAGTGTCCAATACCGGAAGACTGGGGGAGATTGAGATGGTGGGTGTAGGCGTCTCTACTCACCTGCTAAAGAACATACCAGAAGTACAGAGACCTAGATTTTTGTAACGTGATGGAAAACTGAACTAATGCTTGCAAGCAACTCCATTTAGCTTCTGAAACAAAAATACTAATAGTCTAAATGTTTTGCCTTTGTAGTTCTAGGAGAATTGAGATGGTACACGTAAAGAACTCCATTTTTCTTCCCCAAATCACTTGGAAATAAGATGTTTCTAGTTCTTACAGTCTGTTGGGGGAATGGAGATGGTAAATAGGAGATTCTATTTGCTGAATAACTTACTGAAATTACAGAGGTCTGGTTCTAGTAGTTTCTTGGTAGTGGCTGACTATCTGGTGATCTGCCTGGTGATAGATAATGGAAAATTTGATAGATAATAATTTTTAATTGTTTCTTTGTCTTGGGTCCTCTGTTAGCTCCTGGCATTCTCTGTGCTGTTTGACTTGTTTGGTTGCCTCTAGAATTGCAATTACGTGAAAAACATTGTGGGGTGTGTGTGTGTGTGTGTGTGTGTGTGTGTTTGCCAGAGCTGCTGGGCTAGTGTGTTTTTGAGTCCCATTTTTCCTTTGGACCAATAGCTGTATTTGTAAAACCTAAGCTTGTAGTTCTTTTTTTTTTTTTTTTAATTTTATTTATTTATTTTTTTGGGGGGGTACTGCAAGTTCAATCATCTGTTTTTATACACATATCCCCGTATTCCCTCCCTCCCTTGACTCCCCCCCCCACCCTCCCTTGACTCCCCCCCCACCCTCCCCGTCCCAGTCCTCTAAGGCATCTTCCATGCTCAAGTTGAACTCCCTTTGTTATACAACAACTTCCCACTGGCTATCTATTTTACAGTTGGTAGTATATATATGTCTGTGCTACTCTCTCACTTTGTCTCAGCTTCCCCTTCACCCCCCGCCCCCCCCAAACCTCGAGTTCTCCAGTCCATTCTCTGCACCTGCGTCCTTGTTCTTGTCACTGAGTTCATCAGTACCATTTTTAGATTCCGTATATGTGAGTTAGCATACAATATTTGTCTTTCTCTTTCTGACTTACTTCACTCTGTATGACAGACTGTAGGTCTATCCACCTCATTACGTATAGCTCCATCTCATCCCTTTTTATAGCTGAGTAATATTCCATTGTATATATATGCCACATCTTCTGTATCCATTCATTTGTTGATGGGCATTTAGGTTGCTTCCATGTCCTGGCTATTGTAAATAGTGCTGCAATAAACATTATGGTACATGTTTCTTTTGGGATTATGCTTTTCTTTGGGTATATGCCCAGGAGTGGGATTACTGGATCATATGGTAGTTCTATTTGTAGTTTTTTAAGGAACCTCCAAATTGTTTTCCATAGTGGCTGTACCAACTTACAGTCCCACCAACAGCGCAGGAGAGTTCCCTTTTCTCCACACCCTCTCCAACATTTGTGGTTTCCAGACTTTGTGATGATGGCCATTCTGATTGGTGTGAGGTGATACCTCATTGTGGCTTTGACTTGCATTTCTCTGATGATGAGTGATGTTGAGCATCTTTTCATGTGTTTGTTGGCCATCTGTATGTCTTCTTTGGAGAAATGTCTATTTAGGTCTTCTGCCCATTTGTGGATTGGGTTATTTGCTTTTTTGGTATTAAGCTTCATGAGCTGCTTGTATATTTTGGAGGTTAATCCTTTGTCCGTTGTTTCATAGGCAACTATTTGTAGTTCTTTTTGTACATGTGAAAATTTAGAGAGGGAAGAGAGCCTTCTCTCTTCCTCACAAAAAGGTAAAATAACATCTTTTACAATCTTGTATTTGTCTATAACTTTTTCTGTATTCTTCTGTCTCTCACTTTGGGGAGCACACATAGATTATAAAAGCTTGTTATGGTATGTTTCATCTAGCAAAATCTAGTGCAGGTACACAGATCTTTCTGATTCCTTTGGTAAGGGGAGAAAATGTATACAAAGATTGTTGGAAACATTGTGAACTGGTTTTACATATTGAGGAGAACAAATGGGTTAACACTTTTTAAGACAGTTTTTTTTTTTGGTTTGGATAACAACTGAATGAAAGAGCCAGAATGTGTAAGGATCAAGGAATGGCTGTTTCTGGACTTTTTTGAGTTTCTGATCCTTCTGAGAAATCTAGAGTTTTGAGACCATGGCTTTCTCTCTCTCTTCTCTCCCACAAAATTAGGAGGCCCCTCAGATATTCACATAAATCAGTTCAAGATGTGAGGGAGAACCCCATGCGCAACAACAAAGTATGATTAAATCTGAAAAGCTGTGTCTCTACCTGCAGAGGCCTGAACAAGTACTACATACAACAAAAAGGCACGTAACAAAATAGCTGGAGTTAATCCAGCTATTACTTCCTCTTGAGGGTCCCAGCTTGCCCGAGAGTAATCGGTCTTCCGGAAGAAACATCAGACAAGCCACAGTTGAAGACTGTATCATAGATCAACTGCTGTCAACTGTACTTAAGGACTGAGGTAGGATTGCAGACGTTAGTCCAGAAGTAGACAAATACATGAAAGTACCCTGCTTAATTCAGGAGCCATAAAAACTGACTTTGATTTACTTATGGATAATATTCTATTTCTAATTAGCATATCAAAAAGGTTTTTTTTTTTTAAATCTCTAGCCATCAATTTTACCGCTATGCTTGTTCAAACTGTAATGAGATGTTTAAAAAATGGTAATCTTGTACCAGCTGACCCCTCAGAATTCAGAAAAACAATCCCATTAAAGGCTGTACTATAGATTATAAACTAATAAGTAAAGGAAAACATAATAATGATTTGTTAGGATTAATGATATACGAGCATGCGTCAAAAATTATCCGCACTCCAGTTATATTAAACCTACTGTAAATTCTACAGCCAGAGTGCAGTTAATTTTTGACTCATCCTCGTATATGGATTACTCTTATTTACAAAACCACTCAGAACAATGGTAACATTGGTTAAATATTATACAAAGCGTCTTACCCCGTTCTTTTTTTTCATAACTATAAATTTTTTTTTGCAAAGTTTCAATTAGAATCTGTTCTTTTTACTGAGTAATAATTGGATAAATCAATTTATAACCATGATCATGACGAAGGTCTCATAAAAGTAGGACAAGAGCTTTATTAAGGAACAAGGTTATTTGTTTTCTTTATCTGGGTTTGGAGAATTCTTTATGTATTCTGGATAGAACCCATTTGTAAGTAATGTGATTTGTAATATTTTCTCCCAGACTGTGGCTTGTCTTTTCTTTTTCTTAACAGTGTTTTTAGCAGAACAAAAAATGTTAATTTTAATAAAGTCCAATGAACTACTTTCTTCCTTTTTTGTAATGTACTTTTGGTGTCATATAATAACTTAAAAAAAATAGCTTTATTCAGATCTATTTCACATAGCATAAAATTCTGTTTTTAAGTTTACAATTCAGCGATTTTTACTATATCACAGACTTGTGCAGCCAACACCACTATCTAATTTTAAAGCATTTTCATCACCCCAAAAAGAAACCCCATACCTATTAGCAGTCACTTGCTGTTACCCCACCCCCACCTTTATCCCAGCCTCTAGCCCTGGTAACCACTAATCTACTTTCTGTCTCTATGGATTTGCCCATTCCACACATTTCATACAAATGCCTAATCCAAAGTAACAAAAATTTACATCTTTTTTTCTTCTAAATGTTTTATAGCTTTAGTCTTACATTTAGATCTTTGATCCATTTTAAGTTAATAGTGTGAGATATGGATCAAGATTCTTATCCTTTTTTTGCATATCAATATTCAATTCTTCCAGCACTAAGTGTCTAGAGACTATCTTTCCTCCCCTGAATTGCTTTTGCAACTTTGTAGAAAAAAATCAATTGGCCCCATTCCTTAAATGAGGGCTGCACATATTGTCTTCCTTCCAAAGAGCACAGTATGGAAATGGGGAAAAAAATAACTTTAGAGAAACCTTACAAACATTCCCTTAGCTACATGTCTAAACTAACACCAACACTGCTAAGTCGTGTGATTGATATGTACCCTTAATATGAGGTTATGAAAATGGCACTCTATCACTAGTTTTCCTCCTCAAATCCACATCCCCCATCTAATCATGATGAAAACATCAGACATATCTCATCTGAGCAATTTTCTACAAAATACCTGGCCACTATTCCTCAAAACTGTCAAGGTTATCAAAAATAACAAGAGTACTAGAGATGTAATGTATAACCTAATACATATAATTAACACTGCTGTTATCTAGGAAAATTGTTGAGAGTAAATCCTGAGTTCTCATCACAAGGAAAAATTTTTACAATTGATAAATACAATTAACGCTGCTGAATGTTGTCCAGGAACGTTCTTAACAGAGTAAATCCTGACAGTTCTCATCGTGGAAATTTTTTCCTGTTTCTTTAATTTTGTGTCTATATGAGATGATGGTTGTTCACTAGAATTACGGTGATCATCATTTCGTGATGTGTGTAAATCAAATTACGCTGTATATCTTAAATTTACAGGGCTGGTTGTCAATTACATCTCAATTAAACTGGAAGAAAATTATGATAAATAATTCACCAGTTCTGCCACCAAAAAAAAAAACTTGTTAAATTGGTTTCACTAAATATTTTGTTGTTTGCCAACCCAATGTAAATGAGGATGGCAAGACTTAAAAGTTACAATCAATTACCTGACTTTATATTAGGAGTTAAGAGATGCAAGAGCTTCTGGGACAGTGCTGGTTCTTAAAGTGAATTTGCTATCTGGCTGGAGCGGTAAGATATATGCTTGAAACAATTCGAGGACAACAGAATATTAAGCCAACTGTCATTGTATTCTGATAAAACAAAATGCCAACTATTGCACTATTTGAGATCAGGATAGTATAGTGTAGTGAGTAACAGTAAGTAACAGTGTGGCATAAACAGTAAGTGCAAAATGAGTTAAAGATAGGAATTAATGTGAGTTAGCCATCATCAAAAAGTTTAAAAATAATAAATGCTGAAGAGGGTGTAAAGAAAAAGGAACCCTCCTTCACTGTTGGTGGGAATGTAAATTAGTGCAGCCACTATGGAGAACAGTATGGAGGTTTCTTAAAAAACTAAAACTAGAGTTACCATATGATCCTGCAGTCCCATTCCTGGGCATGTATCTGGAAAAGACAAAAACACTAATTTGAAAAAAATACATGCACCCCAATGTTCACTGCAGCACTATTTATAATAGCCAAGACAAGGAAGCAACCTAAATGTCCATCAACAGATGAATGGATAAAGAAGATGTGGGATATACATATTTATATATATATAAGATGTGGTATATATATATATTCCATCATATATATATGATGGAATACTACTCAGCCATAAAAAAGAATGAAATAATGCCATTTGCAGCAACATGGATGGCTTAGAGATGATCATACTAAGTGAAGAAAGTCAGACGAAGACAAATACCATATGATATCACATATGTGGAATACAAAAAAATGATACAAATGATCTTATTTACAAAACAGAAACAGACTCACAGACATATAAAACAAACTTATGGTTACTAAAGAGGGAAGGGGGGAGGGATGAATGAGGAGTTGGGATCAACAGACACAAACTCCTATAAATAAAATAGATAACCAACAAGGACCTACTGTATAGCACAGGGAACTGTACTCAATATTTTGTAATAACCTATAAGGGAAACGAATCTGAAAAAAAAAGTATATGTATAAGTGAATCACTTTGCTATACACCTGAAACTAACACAACATTGTAAATCAACTATACTCCAATTTAAGAAAATACAAAAGGAAAAAAAAAAGAAATTAACGTGAGTTGCAGGAAAGTTATTGCAGTGAGAAAGCAGAACTGAAAAGCAGGGAAGTCATTTCTAAGTGTGAGCGGAAGGGAACACAATGTGTTAGAGGACTAAAGAGAGGCTGTCCCACTGGGGGCAGAGAGGAGAAATGTGGTAGAAAAGAACATTAACAGAAATATGTATCCATACATAGAATTTGATGTTCAAAGAAAGTGGCATAGGAAAGTGAGAGAAGAAAGAAGAATAAAACTGTTCACTCTTTGCGGGACATAAAGGAAGAGGGAAAGATTGGGTAGGAAGATCTTTTAGGAAGGCGGAAAATATGAAATACGACGGCCCGTGGAGGCACCCTGAAAAATTGCCAACCTTCTGTAAAAGGAAGGGTCCCTGGCTTCTTCCTAATCTTCAGCAGGTCTGAACCCAGAGGCCAATAAGGAAACGAATCAGTAGGACAAAGTGAGTGGGTAGTACTTAAGGTGGTAATATAAATATTTTATTTTATTTTTACCTTTTTTATTTTTTGGCCACACCATGTGGCTTGTAGGATCCTAGTTCCCTGACCAGAGATTGAACCTGGGCCCCCTTCAGTGGAAGCATGGAGTCGTAACCACTGGACTGCCAGGGAAGTCCCTAATATAAATATTTTAAAACGCAAGGGTGATAGCAACAGGAATGATGTATAAGGGAGAAATCCAAAAGAAATTTCAATAAGAGGGTTACATTAAAGAGAAGGATAAGAGTTTGATAGGCTCCAAAACAAAGAAGCAAAAAACAAATAAACTCCCCACCCTGCCCCTCCACCCAGTAAAAAAACAAGAAGAGCTTAAGGAACCAGGGTGACTTAAAGTCATGTTGTATTCTGAATGGGATCCTGGAACAGAAAAAGGACGTTTGGTTAAAACTAATGAAATCTAAATAAAGTATGGATTTCAATTACTATTAAGGTATTAATATTGGTTGATTAATTTTAACAAATGTACCATATTAACTATTATAAATTATTAATAATAGAGGAAATTGGGTGTGGGGTATATAGAAATTCTATACTATGTTTGCAGTTTTTTTGTTAAACTGTTTCAAAAAACAAGGTTTATTTCAAAATATCGATTGGCTCTATTTGTGTGCAACTGTTCCACAAATCTGTGTGTTTATCCTTTCTCCCTGAGCCTACTCTTTTTCAGCTTTATTGACGTATAATTGACAAATACAATTGTAATGTACTTAAAGTGTACAATGATGATTTGATATATGTATACATTGTGAAAGGATCCTCTCTATTAAGCTAATAAACACATCCATCACCTCACAGATTTTCCTTTTGTGTGTGTGTGTGGTGAGAACACTAAAGTTCTACTTGACAAGTTTTAATTATTCAATAAAGTATCATCAGCTATAGTCCCCAAGTTATACATTAGATCCTCAGATCTTATTCATATTATAACTGAAAGTTTGTACCCTTTTGCCAAACTCTTTATTTTCCCCACCTTCCAGCCCCTGGAAACTACTATTCTAATTTCTGTTTCTATGAGTTCAACTTTTGTTTTTAAGAGTCCATGTATAAGTGATGCTGTGCAGCATGGCGGTCTGAGTTTTCAGACTCTTACGTGACGGCTTATGAGGGCACATGAAGTGGGAGCTGCGTAGCCTCCTTTGATCTAGCCTCAGAAATCAGACAGGATTACTTCCAGTGCATTCTTGGTTAAAGGCAAGATACCAAAGGCAGCTCCGATTGAAGAGGATATGAATTAGACCTACATTTCAATAATAGTACCATCATTTTTTAAATTTATTTTTAAAAATTTTAAATTTTTGGCTGCACTGTGCAGCATATGGGATCTTAGTTCCCTGACCAGGGATGGAACCCATGCCCTCTGCAGTGGAAGCTGGAAGTATTAACCACTGGACTGCCAGGGAAGTCCCAGTGCAGTCATTTTAAAAGCCACCACACTATAATTAAGAGTAAAGGATTAAAAGGCTGATTGGAAATTCTGCGTGGATAGACTTGTTGACACTGTGAGTTTCTGGTTTGGGAATTCCTGACAGCAATGCCGTTAGATTTTTCCCCTTGGCATAGTCAGATTCTGCAGTGAAGACCTCCACTCTCCTGACCGAAGGGTAGAGACTAGCTTCTGGATTCTGGGTGAGTATGGGGTGGGACTGGAGTGGAGGTCAGTATGGATGTGTGCCTGTCAACACCCAATATGCCATATGCCCCTATTTTCACCATAATGTCACCACCTTTCCCTGTGATTAGTGTTCCCCAACCAGAGACTTTCTGCGCATCCTCCAGGCTTTTTCCTTGGGGGAGGGGCAGTTATTTAACTGTGCTGGGTACCAGTGGGGAATATCGAACTCGTTTTATTTTGTTTTGTTCTTAATTTTTTTTTGACATGGACCATTTTTAAAGTCTTTATTGAATTTGTTACACTATGCTTCTGTTTTATGTTTTTGGTTTTTGGGCTGCAAGGCATGTGGGATCTTAGCTCCCCAGGTTCAGGGGTCGAACCAGAACCCCTGCATTGTAAGGCGAAGTCTTAACCACTGGACCACCAGGGAAGTCCCCAGACTCATTTTTATAGGGACTCTCCATCCAACCTCCTCACCTCAGCACTCTGCCGTCTCTATATTCACACCCACGTCCAGAGGTACCTGATGCCACCAAGTCCTAAGACTTTCGTGGTTTTATGGTATAACCTGACAGTTCTTATCTTTCCCCTATTGTTGCTTGCTATTAAGTTTTCTTGCATAATGTAATTTATCACTGTGCTGCTTTACAGCTTCCAAAATATTGAAGCTATTGTTTCCTTTCTCATGCACCCCATCCTCCTGAGTTTATAACTTAAAAAATCCTTAATTAATGTTTAAGTAACATTTCGGGAAGGAACATTCTATTTATTTATTTATTTTTAATAAATTTTATTTATTTATTTATTTACTTATTTATTTATTTATCGGTTTGGGTCTTCGTCACTGCACATGGGCTTTCTCCAGTTGTGGCGAGTAGGGGCTACTCTTCATTCCAGTGCATGGGTTCTTCATTGCAGTGGCTTCTCTTGTTTCAGAGCATGGGCTCTAGGTGCGTGGGCTTCAGTAGTTGCAGCACATGGGCTCAGTAGTTGTGGCTCATGGGCTCTAGAGCACAGGCTCAATAGTTGTGGCGCACGGGCTTAGTTGCTCCACAGCATGTGGGCTCTTTCTGGAGCAGGGATCAAACCTGTGACCCCTGCATTGGCAGTTGGATTCTCAACCACTGTGCCACCTAGGAAGTCCCAGAAACATTCTATTTGATCGGTCACTTTTACCTAGAAGTCCCCTATTGTTGAGTATGTAGGTTGCTTCCATTTTCTCTCCTACGATAAAAGCAGCCTAGCCTATGCATCTTTACTCTCCTTTATGTCTCCCAGAGAAGTTACCCATTTACAAGCTCGGTGACAGTGTCTGAGAGTGCTCTTTACTCCCAGCTTCACCAATATCTGGCTTCGTTATTCATTCATTCGTTCATTTAAGATTTGTATATTATTGGTCTGCCTGGAACAGCACAAGCTCCAGGCCACTGCTCATCCCCCTGGGAAAGCTCTTCCTGTCCCTCTGGAGCTGCTCTGTGTGACACACTGTCCACCGCCATGTGTGGCCAGTGAGCACTTGCAATGTGCTGGTCTAAATTAACACATGCTGTAGGTATAAAATACACACTGGATTTCAAAGACTTCGCATGAAAAAATATATAAAATATCTCATAATTGTACACATTGATTACATGCTGAAGTGATGTTTTAGAGACATTGAGTTAAATGAAGCATAGTAGTAAAAGAATTTCAACATTCTCTTTACTTTCTTTTTAGCATTAAAAAAAATATATTTATTTATTTATTTGGCTGTGCCAGGTCTTTGTTGCAGCATGCAGGATCTAATTCCCTGACCAGGGATTGAACTTGGGCCCCCTGCATTGGGAGCATAGAGTCTTAACCACTGCACCACCAATGATGTCCCTCTCTTTACTTTTTCTAATGTGGCTACAAAGAAATTTGAAGTTACATACATGGCTCACATTATATTTGTATTGGACAGTGCCGCCCAGATGGAGCTGAGCTGCCCCTTTCTTTGTGCCCTCACTGTGCACCCTGACATATTTCTACCGTAGCACTCACACATGCTTCTTCACCTGGCTGCTGTCTCCAGCTGGACTGCAAGCCCCATAAATCTTGGTGCCCTTTTATCCTCGGTTTCTAGCATCATGCGTGGCACACCTAACAAAGAGTGTTGTGGAGTTAATTACTAATGTTCATTTTTTTTTGTAATCAGGGTGAAATTCACATAACACAACATGAACCATTTTAAAGTGAACAATTCAGTGGTATCTGGTACGTTCACAATGTTGTGCAACCACCACCTCTATTTTGTTCCCAAGCTTTTCCACCACGCCCAAATAAAACACATATATAAGCAGTTACTCCCCATTCTCACCTCCCTGTAGCCCCTGACAATCACCAGTCTGTTTTCTTTCTTTGGATTTGCCTGTTCTGGATATTTCATATAATAGAATCATACAATATGTGACCTTTTTTGTCTGGTTTCTTTCACTTAACATAATGTTTTCCGGGTTCATTCACATTGTAGCACGCATCTGTACTTCATTCCTTTGTTTTAAATGTTCCTTCTTCCATTCACATTATTCCCTCCCACCGGCGTGCATTCTCCCTGTGCCTCCTCTGTGCTTATGCAATTTAACTCATCCCCCAAGAACTAAGTCAAGTCATACTTTCTCCATGAAGATTTCTCTACATCCTCCCTCTTCTCTGAACTCCTTCAGCTCTGTCTACATTACCTGATTTAAATGCCACATACCAGTGATGTGTAGGATTGGTTTTTAAATAACCCAGCCGATAACGGTGTGGGGAGGGGGATAAATGAGACAAGGTTGGCCATATATTGATGACCATTGGAGCAAGGGATGGGTACACAGAGGTTGATTGTGTCATTCTGTCCATGTTGTGTATGTTTGAAAGTTTCCAGAATAAAAATTTCAAAAGGTAAAAATAAAATAAAAAATATATATTACTCATCCTGTGTGCACGTGGCTGAGTGGTAGGTGTTTGCTACCGTCACGAATAAGGTGGAGCTTGTATTCTAGAGAGAAAGTTAAGTAATATGTACTTTTTAGAAAGAAGCATTACAGTTTGTGGAAAGTTTTATAAAGGGAGTAAACTGGATCACAAAAGGGGACTTGGGGTACCCAGTTTAGAGAGGGTGGTCAGAAGTCCTCTCCGAAAAGGTAGCGTTCATTTATTATTTTCTTTTTAAATAATAAATACAAAGATTTTAAACAAAGGCAAAAGTGATTCCACTTCTAGTAATGAACTCTTGCACCTATCACAAAGAATCAACAATTATTAGCGTTTTGACAATCTAGTTTCGTCTATTCCCCACCCCCCCCCCCCGCATCTTTTTTTTTTTTTTTGGTTCAGTTCTTTGAAACAAATCCCAGACACATTATTTTACCCTTAAATTAATCTGCATCTCAAACTGATATGGATTTTTTTAACTTAACCACCATTATCACATTTAACAAAGTTAATAATTCTTTCACATCATCTAATACTCAGTACATATTCAAATTTCCATAGTTGAGCCTAAGATGTCACTTAATAGTTGGCTTGTTCAGGTCAAGAGATCCAAAAAAAAAAAAGCCTCATGTTGCATTTTGGTATGTCTCTTAAGTCTTTTATCTGACAACAGTGAATTTCTAATACTTTCAACAATTCTCTTCATTACCTAAGATTCTTCCATAAAAAGAATGTTCTCTAACAGCTCACTGCTTATTCTTTTTAAAAAAATTTTTATTGGAGTGTAACTGATTTACAATGTTGTGTTAGTTTCTGCTGTACAGCAAAGTGTATCAATTATACATATACATATATCCACTGTTTTTAGATTCTTTTCCCATACAGGTCATTACCGAGTATTGAGTAGTTTCCTGTGCTATACAGTGGGTCCTTAGTAAGTACCTATTTTATTTCATGGGTTGCGGAATCTTACTTCCCCGATACCAGGGATGGAACCTGGGCCCTCAGCAGTGAAAGCACCAAGTCCTAACCACTGGAGCGCCAGGGAATTCCCAGTTATCTATTTTACATATAGTAGTGTGCATATGTCAATCGCAATACCCCAATTTATCCCCCCCCCTTCACTGATTATTCTTGAAATGCAGAGATCATAGAGGAAGGACTGAATAAATGCTGGATGCTTTCTCTTTAATTATCAAATGTCAGAGAAGCAAGTTGGCATTGGCAGCCTCCAGTGTTAACAAACAAGGTTTTGTTTAGCACCATCATGAATGCACACATTTTAACATATCTAATGTGTTTTAATCCATTAAGATCACTATTCTTTGTAATACTCAAACTGTTCCATTAGGCTAGTGGCACCCCTTAGAGTTGACTTCTTTGTCCTTTTGATGTGGTCCATAGGTAATTCTTGAATAAGCATCCTGGCATGCGATTCTTTCTGCACATACTCCTGGTTTTATTTTCTCTACTCCTGAACTTCTTGGCATATCTGCAAACCAGCCATAAACTTTGTGATCCCCAAGCCTCTTCTGGGGCTGATTCCTTTGCCTAAAATACCTTTTCCTATTTATACCTCCCAACTAATTTAGGTATCCTTCAAGACTCAGTGCTAACTTTGCCACCTTTATGTAATTTCCTGAAATCCCTCAAATACAGTGAGACTTCATTCTTTCTTCCAATGCTGTGGTAGCACCAATAGCATTGATCTCCTTGTGTTAGTAATTATCTGCAACTCTGCTCCCCATAACTGTGAGTTCCTTGAGGGCAAAGCTTTCACATGGTCATTTGGTATTTCTGAAGTACATGAAAGCTTAATAAAATGATTCCTAAATGAATAAACCCGTACACTTATGAAACAAATTTACTGCCTGCTATACAACAGATGTTGAAGATTCTGAGATAATTTGTACAGTTCACCAGAAGATGGAGAAAACAGACACAAATGAATAAAATACAGTGTTATCATGGATGATAGTGTTTTTCTGTCTGTGGGCAGAGCTACATTTCCTACTTTCTATTCCTTCTTCCCGGAATGTTCCTTACCTCTGCCCCGCATCTTCCTACTGTGACTCCTCACCACTTGAGGTCTCAGCTGAAATGTCCCCTCCTCAGACAGGTAAATTACCTGAAGTAGCCAACAGCCAGCCCCCTCTGCAAACACGTCTGAAGACACTAACCAGCTGAATATGTAAATATGATGGGGTGTATACACGACTGAGTGATTCCCTCACATAGACTGTAGAACCCATTTTGCTGAAGTTGCTTGCTCTCTCCCTTGCTTGCTTTGAGGAAGCAAGTGGTCATGGCGAGGAATTCCATTTCACAAAGAACTACGGGTGGCTCCTTGAAGCTGAGGACAGCCTCTGGCCCACAGCAACCAAGACACCAAATTCCTTAGTCCTTCAACTGCAAGAAACTGAATTCCACCAACAACCTGAGTGAGATTGGAAGCATGTCCTTCCCCAGCAGAACCTCAGATGAGACCACAATCTTGGCCAAATGTTGGCTGAAGTCTTGTGAGACCCTAATGAGAGGAGCCACTTAAGCCATGCCTGATTCTTGACTATAAGAGTTGGGAGATAAATGTGCACTGCCACGAGCTTTGTGGTAATATCGTTACACAGCAAGAGATGACTAATACACAACCTTTATGAAATTAGGTCCTGTGTCTTTTTTTGTTTTTAATAGTTATCTATTTATCTATCTAGACTGTGCCAGGTCTTCGTTGCAACACGTGGGATTGTCGTTGCAGCATGTGGACTTCTTAGTTGTGGCATGTGAACTCTTTTTTTTTTTTTTTTAAGATTTAAGATTTTAGATTTAAAAAAAAAATTCTTATTTATTTTGGCTGCGCCAGGCTTAGTTGTGGCATGCGGGATCGTATTATTATTATTTTTTATTTGTGGCATGCATGCTGGATCTAGTTCCCTGACCAGGGATCGAGTCTGGGACCCCTGCATTGGGAGCGTGGACTCTTACCCGTTGGCCCATCAGGGAAGTCCCAGGTCCTGTGTCTTTTAGCTTGCTTGTATAGAAGAAACTTTGATATTGGATAGGGGTGCCAGTTAATAATAAAGTTTCATTAAAATGAAAGTTATACTTTGCCGTGTTGGGAGACAGTTCTCCATGGGTCTTTCACATTTCCGCTTGTTGCTAGGGGGGCACTGTCTGCCCTCATTCCTCTGTGTAGGAAATAACCTTGGAAGATAGAGATAGTAACTACTTCTGGAGCAAAGGGCAGTTTTGCTCACAGCCTTAGAAGGTAGAGATCACGTCTCCCTTATTGCCAAGGGCAGATTTTCTTACTACCCATTACTAAAGATCTGGGTTTCCTAAGCTCACTGTTCTTTCCTGTGATGCAACCCAGGTGCATGCAGATGTCATCTGGCCTTCTTCACATCACCCTGAGGGAATTGGGACCCAGGGAACTGGCACAAAAATGCTGATACTCTGCTATTGGTAATAACCTTTTCATCATCTCTGACCCAGCATTTTGCTGACTTCTACCAGCATTTATGGAACTGTGGCAGGCAGAGAGGGTAAAATCTCAGACCCCTCAGAGTTCTTAAAAAGCTATAGAAATGATGTACAGCACATATTCACTTCTGGAAATTGGAAAGTCTTCTTTTTTCTTTTTCCTTGTTCTTTTTCTTCTTTTTTTCTTTTTTTTTGCAGAGGTGGAAGTGTAAATACTATACAAAGTTACCTCTGAACCTATTAACTAGGCAAGTGAGAATTCAAGCCTTGTAATTCTTCTCTCTCAGCATATGGTGTCCCTATTTCTCTGCCAACTTCAACTACGCACCCTTACCTGGTAAAGTCTCACACCTGGGATGAAATAGGCATGAACAAAGGCGAAGAATACCTTTACCATGGAGGGAGTTTTAGAAACTATTTCCTTAGCTGTTGCTTGTTTTTATTTTTTTTCCTAATTCTTTTTACTTATTCATGATTTATTTATTTTTGGCTGTGTCGGGTCTTTGTTCCTGTGCACGGGTTTTCTCTAGTTGCGGTGAGTGGGGGCTACTCTTCATTGCAGTGCACAGGCTTCTCATTTTGGTGGCTTCTCTAGTTGCAGAGCATGGGCTCTAGGGGTGCAGGCTTCAGAAGTTGCAGCACGTGGGCTCAGCAGTTGTGGCTCGTGGACTCTAGAGCTCAGGCTCAGTAGTAGTGGTGCATGAGTTTGGTTGCTCCATGGCATGTGGGATCTTCCCAGACCAGGGATCGAACCCGTGTCCCCAACATTGGCAGATGGATTCTTAACCACTGTGCCACCAGGGAAGTCCCTGTTGCTTGTTACATTACCACCCACGGGATGACTGCTTTGTGCCATTTGTAGCTAATGCCCCCATTCAGTACCATACAATAACATATTCACTGTGCTATGAAAAAGTCCACTATAGTCGCTGTTTCAAGTCTTGCTGCCTACTAATTTAGCATTTATAGCCAAGAGACCCAGAGGCTTAAAATAGTAAACCATTGCTCGTTAAAATCAGAATTGGGAAGCAAGAACTTAATACAAAATGTACTAAGCAAATTAACCTCAGAGTTGCCTCTGTAAAACATAGTTGAATCCAACTGAGCTTCCACATGGCACCTACTCTCAATTTAATCTCTAATTACACCTCTCTAAAATTGTTGTGTTTTTCTAAGGGAAAGTAGGTTATTGAGATTTGAAAAGGCAGCGTTTACACTGTGGACTCAAAATGTGGTAAACCCTCTCTTTGAGAAGGGAAAATTTAAAACTGGAAATGTAAATTCTCCTTTAAGATGGGACAAGCTTTGATTAAACGAATAACACCTCTCATTTCCTAGATTTATTCTTCTGTTTGTTTAGTGCAGTGCTGTAAACTGTCCCAATCTTGAAACAGTTTTTTATAAATACCTGTGAGACGTATATTTGGGCCAGTAAGGCTAGCCAGAAGTTTGAAATAGAGAAGACATCGTGTTTTATAAGCTGTGGGGTTCATTACCCAAGGTCCCAGAAGGTGAGGTTTTGCTTAGATGCATTTAAAACTTGCCTCATCACTGTAAATTAGGGTGACCAGTTGTCCCAGTTTGCCTGGAATGTCTGGTTTTAAAATGGAAAGTCCTATGTTTTAGGAGGCTCCAGTCCTGAGAAAACATCATAGGCTGAGGCCATGGAGAGGCATGTTGAGAGAATTTATGGGCAGACAAGGGAACACCCAGGAGGAAGAGCTGGGTGGACCCTTTCAGTGACTCTATTCACAGACTGGACAATAAGCAGCATAGGTCACTCTTTGTGGACTGTGTTCTCTAAAAAACAGAGCTGGAGGCGAATTTGATGAGTGCTGATGCTTTCGCCCAAGATAGAGAGAATGAAGGCAAGGGAAGGATAAGAAGCACTGCAGTGGCCACTGCTAAAAACTCAGCTGACTGCTTGGAAGGTGTGCCCACTGCCACACAGGATGTCTCCTGGCAGGCTGTGCAGAGAAACCAGGGTGTTTCCCCCAGAGGGAAAAGAAAAGGGAATTTATTTCTCTGGCTCCTTCCTGCCTTGCTCCTATTGATTAAAATTTAACTTGATCTAAATTTGTTCCCTACACTTGGATTTATATCAGTTCGCACACTCCATGGGGAGGCATTTCCTCCAAGTTTGGCAGCAGCAGGAGAAGCCAGTGCCCCAGGGAGTGGGACATTGGCCTGATGGCACAGTGAAGCCAGGGGAGAGGGCCTCGTCCTCTGTGGTGAGTGACTGGTAGTGGGGCTGACAAGGCTAGTGGAACCATAGGGCTCACATATGGTCAGGCCACGGTAGTGGCTGAGGTGGGGTGAGAGGGAGATGGTGGCACTCAGAGAGTCTGAGAGGCAACTGGGATACATCCTGATGTAGTTTTAAAAGACCAGGTTGTGGAGGAAGGGGACTTAGAGGGGGAGTGGCTGAGGGGGGACTCTGCAGAAGGAAACAGGTAAAAGGTAAAGGCAGAGCATGAGGGATGTGATTGCTAACTTCACCTCATGTGTACCCTCAGGGCAGGGATATCTGGGGATATTTTGGTCTCAAAGTCTAAGACAGACTAAATTCTATCTTAGTCTCTTTGGGCGGCTATACCATAAACTTGTGAACAACAAACATTTATTTGTTACAGTTCTGGAGGCTGGAAAGTCCAAGACCACGGAGCTAGCAGATTCACTATTTTGGTGAGGTTTTGCTTCCTGGTTCATTGAAAGCCAGCTTTTTGCTGGCTTTTTGGTGGAAGGGGCCAGGGAGCTCTATGGGGGGGGTCTCTTTCATAAGGGCACTAATCCCTTTCACGAGGGCTCCACCCTCATGACCTAAGCATCTCCTAAAAGTCCCACCTCCTAATATCATCACATAGGGCATTAGGTTTCAACATAGGAATGGGGGGTGGGAGGGGACACAAACTTTCAGTCCTCAGCAGGCTCCTTCCTGTTGGAGTAAAGCCTTCTGAAAAGAGACATTTGAGCTAAACCCTGAAGATTGACACTTCAAATAAAGAGATGAGAATAAAACAAGATACTAAGGCCACTAAGTGGAAGGTGTGTTTGGAGACTTTACACAATTTTAGTGAACACAAATTTTCAAGCAACTTTGTATTTATGATAAAGAATTTGAACTTTATTTCTCAGGCATTAGGAGGCCTATCAATCCTTTTAACGTAGTGACACCACACAAAGGGAGGTTAGAGCTCAAGAAAGTTGTCCAGTTTCCACAAGTGTATTGTACAGTTGAATCCACAGACAGGGAGGGAGGAGTAGAGCTGGGGTTCTTAACCTGGGTCTATGAATCGCTTGGGGAAGTCTCTGTAAAGCTCAGCTATTACACACAACGTTTTTATGAGGACCTCCATACCTTTCAGCAACTTTTCAAAGGGTCTGGACCCCCAAAGGGTTAAGATGTACTGGTAAAGAGAGAAAATCGGTAGACTCACCACCCTCCCCCAAGTCTGGAGGCATATACCTCCCATTTGGTGGTCAGGAGGTGAGAGCGAAATTGGCCAGAAAATCTTCTAATTCATAGGAGGCAGTTCAGGCTCATACTGACGTGACCTGCAGAACTGGATTCCAGGAAGGTCCTATCTCAGTACAGACTCTAGCAGATGCAGCCCTGCTTCCGGCCTCTGCGGTGCGCTAAAGAAGGTGCAACTACCCAGCAAATACTACCCCCTCACATCCTTCTCGCAACTGCGCAGGCGCTAGGACCGCGGGAACGCCGCGCGCTCCCGGCGAAGCCCCGCCCCGGCGCGAAGCAGGACGGGAAACTCAAGATGGACGCGTCCATTTGAACACCTCTCCTGAGTGGTTGTGCTGCACGCCTGCCTGTCGTTAGCAGTCCTGTCTGCAGCCGCTGCTCAGTCTTCCTCCGGAATAGGGGAGGGAGAGGGAATGAGAAGCTGCAGCGGCCGAGGAGTCACCGTGACCGTCCCTGCCGCCACCCTCGGGCCCCCTCGGCCCCAGCGCCTCCGGGGAGCAGCCGGGGCTCGCCGCGCCTGACGCGTCCCGAGTCACACAGGTGCGGGTCCGGGCCCGCGGCGTCTGGTGGCTTATCGCGTGCCCCGTAGCCCTCTCACGCGCCCCGAGGCCTACCCGCGCGGTGACCCGAAGGGCTGGGAACCTGCCGCGGGCCCTGAGCGCGCGCCGGAGCCAAGGGGGCCCCCGCTTGCGGGCTGGGCTTTCCGGGGTGCACCTCCCTGCTCCACTCCGCGCCGGCTTCCTTCCTGAGCCAAACGCGGTGTCCCATGTGGGCCTCAGCTTCTAGATCGGTCCCTTACCCCTCGGACACGATGTTCTGAGGCCCAGGCTCTGTTGGTTTCACCTAACCCTAAAGAGGCCGGAGAAACTGCCTTTTTGTGGAGTCTCAACTCAGGGTGTCTTCTGTGTGCATTTGGATTTACTCTTGAAGCAGCTGTGTGGTTGCCTCTGGCGGGGTAGTTTTTGTTCCTAGTAAGCAGTGCTGATATCTTGATTTATAGCATATCAGTTTAATATACTACTTTCATCTGTAGCTCTTTATGTTGCCCCCAACAAGTAAAAATACAGAAGAATTTGGAGTATTGCAAAAGTATTAAATGTGTTGCCTCAATTAGCACAGAAAGATATTGTACTGTGGAAGTAACTATAATTAATACTATTGTAATTTTCTCTCAAAGTTTTAATAGAATAACATTTCAAAATTGCACAACTGAAGTCGGATGAACTCGCGAGTTCTTTAATGTTGGTTATCCTGTTGACTAGGATATAGGAAGACCAGCTGAATTTTATTGTTTTCTTGTAAGTTTTATAAGGTACTGTTTTAGTTATATCCCAAGTTCAAGTCTTCTTAATTCTGAATTTAGCAGGAGGAAAATTAAAGTGTTTTGATTGTGACATACACTTATGTCAGGAATAGCATTTAATTCATAGCAAAATAACTTAGAGCGTGGAGGAGTTGCATAGGAACTATGGGGGCTTTGAGATAGTGCAGGAAAAAAACCTATTGATGCCAAAAAGACCTCAGATGAGAAATATAAGTCAAATTTAAACTTTTAATTGTGAGTGCTGTTTGAAACACTAAATGTTGTCTATGGTGCTGTGGTCAAATGTTGGTTTTGATATCTGTGTTTGTGGATTGCAGCTTAAATGTGATGCCACAAAATCTACTTGTAATGTAGGTGTTGTCTTGGAGAGAGAACTGGTATCCACCTTATATACCACATTATACAGTGAATTTTACCAGCTGTCAATTACTGTTATGTAGAAATGTTTTGGAAGTAAAGGGGCATGTTTCCACCCACAGCTCAGCCACATCTTTATAGAGGTAAACTGTACTGGAATAGTTCCTGTTAATTAAGTGCCAGGACTCATATATTTGCTACTAGTGTGGCTGTCCCATGGCCAGAGTTTTTCATGCCTTGGTTTCCTGTGTTTGGACCCCAAACTGGAATTGATTGTAGTTATATGTTTAGGTCGGTTGGGGTGACGTTTGACAGTTTATTAGGTCTTTTGTGGATTGGTCAGCTGAAAGGATGAATTAGAAGTAATATGTGTTTTTTTGTTTGTTTCATTCCAATATGCCAGTGGTCATTGAGGTATGCTTTTCAAATGAGGTTCCAGCAGCTGAACAGAAATGACCTTAAATGTTGAGAAGCTGGGCAGTCATGGACTATAAAGTACAACTTATCTAAATACTTCATATGTGAACTGTGGAAAAACTAGTGTACAGTAGTAGGAAACATAGGATAGGTGTTGTGGGACATACGTGCTTGTCTCAACCCAGTGGTTCCCTTCAGTGGTAACTGTCTGTTGATCTCCAGCTAAAATGTGGCAATAACTGTAATCACCGGAGAGATCTAGATAGATTTTTGAGATTATAATTACTTGTATACCTACAGTATAATAGGATTATTTGACACTTATCTAAGGATTAATGACCCTTCTGTAAACTTTTATGGTATTTGGTTTATGGTTTTGACTCTGGAAACTGACCAGAATGTGTTTGAATTTGTACAGAAATAATGTTGATATTTGGAACCCATGTCGAACTTCTATGAAGAAAGGGCAACAATGATTGCAGCCGGGGATTTGCAGGAATTTGTTCCTTTTGGTCGAGACCACTGCAAGCACCACCCTAATGCTTTGAACCTTCAGCTTCGCCAGCTGCAGCCAGCCTCCGAGTTATGGTCTTCTGATGGTGCTGCTGGCTTGGTGGGATCCCTTCAGGAGGTTACGATCCACGAGAAACAGAAGGTTCCACTAAGTTTCCCATTATATTTTTGAAACATAGAACATTGTGATCTACTGGGAATTTAAGGCTGCCTGCAACTGAGAAATGAGTATAAGGCTGCTTCTAGGGTAGTGGCTAAGATTTGGTAATCTCAGTCAGGACTAAAATAATGACTTCATTGTATTATGGTGTCATAACCATTTATTTAGACATATAAGTCATGGTTTTATAATAAGTACTATGATTATGGTCCATTTTAAACCTCTTTCTCTTCCTTTAGTATGTGGGGACCAGATTTCATGTTGTTTGATGATTAGATGGTAGAGTTAGAAATGCTCCCTGCTGCAAAAAAAACCTTACATGTTTCTAGAGGACAAAAAAAAATCCATATAAGCAGATGGAGTAGTAGTTCTTAAATGGGAAAGTGAGATGTTAGTGTCAGAAAATCGGTCTTTCCCACCTCATTCCACTTTCATTCCATTTGGGATACCAAAATCTCAGGGAGAGGAAGTCTGTGTAGTTGGAAACCGGAACCTTTCTCCCTCCCATTTATTTTGATGAGCTGGACAAGGGAAGGAAGGTGAATGTATATGTAGTTGTAAAGCAGGGAAATCTGCCCTGTGAATAAACTCCCCCCCGTAGTTCACCCGTGCACCTCACTACCTCCTCTGCATCACTTCTCTGTGCACTTAATATACCTTTTTAGTTTTCCTAGCATGTTGTTTTATTTTTGGATCTATAGATACGGTGTAATTTTTGTTCGCTTATATTTTGGGCAAATAATATAGTAGTATAATATAAAACCTCCCGTAAGGTATATAATACACATATGCACACACTCCACTTTGTTCATCAGTGGCACTAAACTTCTAAGAGTTGGGCTTGGGTTGAGTCTTACTTCCAAGGCAAAGAGAGAGTAGGAGACTTGTATCTGGATGATTATTTGATTTAATTAATAAATCCTGCTCCATACTTTGGAAGAAAGTGCTTGAACATGTCTTCTATGTGTTAATTTTTAAGGAGAGCTGGCAGTTAAGGAAAGGCGTAAGTGAAATTGGAGAAGAGGTGGATTACGATGAGGAACTCTATGTGGCTGGGAACATGGTTATCTGGAGCAAAGGAAGTAAAAGCCAGGCATTGGCTGTTTATAAAGCGTTTACAGTTGACAGTCCTGTTCAACAGGTGAGTTGATTTGAATTTTAGCATTTGATTGACTATTTAACACTTAAAGTTTTTGTCCTAAAATTTAACAGAAATAATAAAAGTAGCATAATGATCCCAGCAGCTGGGTGTACATTTTAAAGATTTCATTTGTTTTCTGTCATCACTTTTTTTACACTATCCTTTGTCAATTTAATGATAGTCTTTAAATACTGTTCTTAATTCGATTTGTTATTATCAGTAAAAGTTTCTGAGATATTGAGGGTACAAAGAATACTCTAACACGTGATGATAATTGATTGCAGAGTATTCAGTAAGTAAAAATCTCGTTCCTAGTGATAATCAGAAAGAAAGAAAAAAACTAACTGGCTGTCATTGCAGTTGACTATTACACCTAACTCTATTCTGAAAATTGATTTTAGTTTAAGGGAAGGAAGTAAGCATTTGCCCTGCCTTTTTAGGAAGAGATGCAGTTCATCTCCAGTTAATGAAGTTCATCTCCTTATTTATAGAAGAATGCCAGCTAATAAATACAGAAAGAAGGGTAGAGTTAAAAAATCACCATTTTGTAACCTCCAGTGTAATAATTGATTCAGAAAAGGATTGTTAATGGATATTAACACTCTCGGGCAAAAGGATATCACCCTGTGGATTACTTGCTAGATGGACTAGATATTAGGTGCTAGAAGAAAATTACATTTCTTTTCCTCAGGTGGGATGACGGTTTTGTGGTTATATAGGAGTACATCTTTAGTTTTAGGGTATGCATGATGAAGTGTTCAGGGGTAAGTGCCACGATGTGTGCAAATTTCAAATAGTCAGCCCCCCTCCCCCTGCCCAATTCCATATGTGCTAAAATGCACTCAAGCAGGTACGGCAGAAGGTTAATAACTGACTGCCAGATTTAGGTGAGACAGATGTTCACTGTACTATTTCATCTTTTTTTACTGAAAGTTTTTAGAATTATCAAGTTGTGGGAGAAATGAAAACATTTATGTTGATTGCATTAATTGTTAGGCTATCGACAGGAGGTTTTAGAGGCTTTTTACTCATGTGAAGTTCCTCATTTGTAAACACGAAAATCATACCTTGACACACTGCTTTGTTTTTCCATTAACTATTTCCTGATGAGTGTTGTACTCTTCTAACAATTTCCTAGGAGGGGTAAACTGAATTATTCCCAAACTTGAGAGTCTGTGCGTAAGCATTTCCATCCAGGAGTGTTGAAGCTATTGATCTTTTTGATGATAATTCCCTGCCGGGGCCCCCCCCCCCCGCCATGTAACATTATGAATGTATTTAATGCTACTGAAAAATGGTTAAAATGGTAAATTTTATGTTATGTATATTTTAACACAATTAAAAAAGACATAAAAATGCCATTAAATAATTTCAATAAGTGATTGTCAAGCATGCCAGTTAAAGTTTAATGGCTTTTCCTAGTTTGTGTATATATTTTTAAGATGGGCCCTTAAGAAAAGGAAGTGTTTTTCTAAATATTTTTTCTAGGCGAGTGAGAGTCAATGATAAGATTAGGTAAGTCTGGAGATTATAAAATAGCTTGGCAATTTTCAGCTCTTCTGATAATCTTCAGCTTTGTATAGAATATAGGGTTTACTACAGGTTGAACCACTATTTGAATTCACTTTAGCTGCAAAGCTTCTGTCTTGTAGTTTTCTTGATTTTTGTCTTCTCCTTTCTTTTCATAAAACTTATTTGCAAACATAGTCTATCTTTCCTTAAAACAGTTATCATTAATTAGTCTAATTTGATTCTTCTTTGTTTGTATGGTATATGTGTTGAGCTGATGAGGAGGGATAGTTATGTAGATGACACTGTCATTTAGATACCATTAGTTAATAGGTTATTATTTAGATATAATTTTCTTAGGTAAGCATTTTCTTTTGATTTTTAGGCATTGTGGTGTGACTTCATTATATCACAGGATAAGTCTGAAAGGGATTACAGTAAGTTTCTTTTTGAAATTTTATTGATCTTGTGATGATTCCAAATGTTTATCTCATTTTTTTTTCATTCAAAATGAGTAAGCCACTAATAATAGTGGTTTAGCTTAAGCATTTTTATATTGTGCATTAAAGAATTTGTGTTGTTGGGAATTGCAATTTATGATTATTGGAATTTTTTTTTGAAAAAAATGCATATATCTTGTACTCTCTCTTTGCAGGTAGTGATGAAGTAGAAAAATGCATATGCATATTGCAAAGCTCATGTATTAACATGCATAGCATAGAAGGAAAGGATTACATAGCTTCTTTACCTTTTCAGGTAAACTTGAGTGCTTCAGTGTTTTTGTATTCTATTGGAGAATATTTTTGAATTAATTGGTTTCAGAAGTATTGATACTCTCATGTCTTGTAATCAAAAATGTTATTTTTACTGAAATAAGATAAGTAAATTTTAGCAGCTGTAGTGGCCTACCATTTCTATCCTTTGTCTTAAAAATAAATTATGCAGTGAAGTGAATTATGTAGTCTTTTCTGAGAGGTATTTTTTGGTTTGTGACATATAAGAAATCATTTTGGTTATATTCAAACACTTGAACAATATTAGTCTTTTTCCTGTCTCTCATCATCTTTTTCATGCCCTAATGCTGTTGTTACACTTTAATCACATTGTCATTTTGGTACTGATATTAGCTACTGGTAGGAATTTCAGATGGAACGTCTCTTCTTTAGATTTGATTTTGTCTTAGATTTGCTTATTAGAATTACTTAAAAAAATTAGTTATTGATTGTTACTTTGCAAAACTCGTATTAAATTGGAGGAAAATCTGATGTTCTATAATGTTTCCTAAAAACATGCTATAAAGAATAGTTTCTTTTACTTCTGTTTTTTCTCACCCTCTTACCCAATAGGTTACCAGTGTTTGGCCCACCAAGTATGGCTTGTTGTTCGAACGAAGCAGCTCTTCACATGAGGTTCCTCCAGGCCCACCCAGGTATGCAGGTCAGAATATGATTCCTTGGGCTTTTTTTGGTTGGTTCTAAGGTAAAATTGTTTACCCAACAGTTTGGGATGATGATAATTTCCGTGCTGTCAGCACAGATAGATAGATGCCTTTTTCTTTCATCTCAGCATTGTACACTTACAAGTTCCACTTCTCACTTGACACTTAATTATCTACGGCTTTTTTCCCCAAGTAGTAAAGTTGAGCAAACACCTGGCTTAAAGATAACAAAGCTCAGTTCTTAGCTGTGTCATTTTTTCCATCCTGTTACTTTGGGCAGATCATTGGCTTTGGTTTTAGTTTCCTTATCTGTTACAGGAAGGATACTATCATTTATTTCTTAGGATTTATGCAATGATTTAACCAGCTAATGTATATAATCTTTGACATATGGCTTTATACATCTTAGGCCTGTAGTAAATGGTAGTGTGTTTACCTTGTCTCCCCAATCAGCTGTGAGCCTTTTGAAGGGCAGGAACATACAGTACCTGTCATAGTGTGGTGCAGGTAGTAGACATTGAGTTTTAAGAAAATTGCTTATAGACTTTAATCTCTTTCTGTGTTTAGATAGAAGGTCTCTTTTTCCTCTTTTTTCAAACACTCCTTTAAAAAAATGCAGCCATTTTATTTATTTGAAGTGTTTCTTCTTCTTTTTGTTTTTAAAATACACTCCCTTGTAAATAGGTCTGGAGACTAAATTTCCTTCTTAGCTGTCGGAGACACGCTGCCACTAAGAGAGCTTTTTTTAAAAAAAATGACTGCCTTATGCCCATCACTCTGTTGTTCTGTAAGGTGTTGACTGCTGTCCATAGATACTCCCTGGGCTACACTGAGTTCCCTCTGTATGTGTGTGCAGACTTGCCCTGCATAAGAGGAGAGATTTCTAGGAATAAACTAGAAGATACTGTGAAAAACAGTATGTCAAAAGTTTTTAGGCTTTTTAAAATGGTAGGTTTCTAGTTGCTAGTGTAATCTGCAGAAGACATTTCTTTGCAAGAAAAGTACAAAATTTGTGTACAAATGGAGTCATCTTGTGTTGGAGATTGATTGTTTATTTGTTCTTTACTAGAGAACCTTTACCCACTATGTTCAGCATGCTGCATCCACTAGATGAAATTACACCACTTGTTTGTAAATCTGGAAGTAAGTGTATTTTTATAAGTTCTTTTACTTAGGTTTCTTTTTGAGTTTGGGGGTGGGGAGGAAATAAAGGAGCTTATGAAAATTAGATTTGTTGTATAAAAATATAATTTAAGCATTTAAAAATAACTTTTATTATGAAAATAATTCATATTAATTAATTCATTGAATACCCTGGTATTCACTATTTTATAGCTATTCTTTTAGTAAAAATAGAGCCTATACAGCAACCAGGAATACTGATGTATTTTCTAACTTACCTGTAGGTGACTCTGGACTCTGTTTCTCAGTAATTAATAAGTAAAATCTTTTTTTTTTTTTTTGGAAAAAAAGAAATGTAGGACCTTAGACCTTTATTGTGTAAATTTTAATATTTCATTTTCCCTGCTCATAATAACATAATTTGCTAGAACTTGGGCTTTTAATAGTTCCCAGAGGTATTTCTAGATGCTTGTTTTAAAATTTTAAATGTGACCAAACATAGGTTATTATGAATAATGAGGACTTGAAGGCTAAAAAAAAATATTTATATTTTTTGACCAATTTTACTTTAAGGACTTTATCCCAAGTATATATTCTAAAAATACCACTAAGGTTTTTATCTTCTGTATCAGGGCTTGGCTAAATCCAGCTTGTTTTTGTAAGACTTATGAGCTAAGAATGTTTTTTACCTTTTTAAAAGGTTGTAGAAAAGAACAAAAAAAATTATGCAGCAGAGCCAGTAAGTGGTCTGCAAAGCTTAAGTTATTTATTCTTTGGCCTTTAAAAAAAAAAGTTTATTGATAATTCTATATTATGCTGCTAACAACTACAAACAACCTAAATAAACGTGTCAGAGCCTGTGATTGAATGGTATGCAACCATTACTGTTTTTCAATAATATTTAATGACCTTAGGAATTGCTTACTCATAATATTAATAAGTAAGGTGCAAAACTAAATGCAGCATCATTCTGATTTTATGAAAACATAAAAATGTATATTTGTATAGGAAAAAAACTGGGAGGAATGCTCCCAAATACATTAGTAGTAGTTATTTTGAGTGGAATTATGAGTGACTTTTATCTCTTTTTTCATAAAGTATTTCTTACTTTTATAAAATAATTTGCTTTTTAAAATTTTCTCATATTTTAACTGAGAGGGAAGCATGTAGGAAACAAATAAGGGTATAGAAACCAATTTATGGCACTATGGATGTAAAAGTTGAACTCACTAGGAAAAAACTTATTTTGCATGTCTACCGAGTAAAGCAGAAACAGTAGTGTACTGTTTGGCACTGTTTGAATAGTTACCATGGAGGACAGATTTCATACAGAAGAAAAGAACCAGTAAGGAAGTCAAACTTGGCAGAATAGTTGATTGCAGATTATGAATAAGTCAGTTATTAAAGGAGCTGTGGTCACCAGCAGCTCACTCACAGCACACCTCAGATGCCTCTCATGGACCTTCCACCTGTGGCTGATGAATTTAATGGTTTAGTCAGCATAAATCTTCAACATTTAATTGCATGTGTGTGAAATCAAAACTCATAACACTGGGACTTCCCTGGTGGCGCAGTGGCTAAGAACCTGCCTGCCAATGCAGGGGACACAGGTTTGAGCCCTGGTCCATGAAGATACCACATGTCGCAAAGCAACTAAGCGCATGTGCCACAACTACTGAGCCTGTGTGCTGCCGCTGTTGAAGCCTGCTAGCCTAGAGCCCGGGGTCCGCAACAAGAGAAGCCACTGCAGTGAGAAGCCTGTGCACCGCAACGGAGAGTAGCCCCCGCTTGCCACAACTAGAGAAAGCCCACATGCGGCAATGAAGACCTAACGCAACCAAATAAATAAATAAATAAATAAATAAATAAATAAAATATCAGAATGTAAAAGGAAAACTCATAATACTCTCATCTTTAAAATACTTTAAAAAATTGATGCCCAAAGTAAATTTATTAAAAATTGAGGGTTAATTATGTAATATATTAATAGATTTTTGTGCCTTCATTGCCTTAATTTCTCTTTATCTTTAGGAATTGCAAGAAGTCACTTCATAAACAACAGTCTTGTAAACTCCATTGTTTTATACCTGATGATTTCTGTTTTATCTTTAAGGTCTTTTTGGTTCATCACGGGTACAATATGTTGTAGATCATACAATGAAAATTGTTTTTCTCGACACTGATCCCTCCATTGTAATGACCTATGACAGTGTTCAAGGCTTGCATTCTGTGTGGGCTCTCCGGAGAGTCAAAACAGAGGTAAGGGTAAAGACAAGTTACTTCTTAATAGAAAAGGATAGTTAATACTAAAAACTTTGCATGTTTTTAGAAGATTCACTTGTGAAATAGGTTGAGTGTCTTAGGGAAAAAGAAGTATGTCTTTAACTACCCTGCATTCTCGCAAGGAAATTGCCCTTTTAATCTAATTATTGTCTCCCTCCCTACCTCCCCCCTCTTCATTTTGACCTAAGGAAGAGAATGTTGTTTTAAAGTTCTCTGAACAGGGGGGCACCCCACAGAATGTGGCCACGAGCAGCTCACTCACAGCACACCTCAGAAGCCTCTCCAAGGGAGACTCCCCCGTGGCTTCCCCCTTCCAGAACTACTCCTCCATCCACAGCCAGAGTCGCTCAACCTCCTCGCCCAGCCTACACTCCCGCTCACCTTCCATTTCCAACATGGCAGCTCTCAGGTGGGAACTAAGTGTGAAAGTGTTTCCTTGTTTTACACAAGACATCCCAAGAGAAAGATACTTTCTTTTTAAACTTTCTTTGTGATTTGAAGGATGTAAAATTTCTGTTGACAGCTCCTGAGTATCTTTTAGAGAAAACAGCATTATTCCAGTTGTGCTGTTTTTACTAGGACTTCCAGGCATACTGTGTTACTTTTCCACTGAGTCATATTTAGAAGCTGCCAGTGCTTGTTGTAAAAGTGCCTCATTTTTATGACTAAGTGGCAGCAGTTTGATAAATATTAATTGCAGAAATATTTTGGTACAATTTTCTTTTGCCTTAATTTGCATTAACTTTTGTTTTTGTTAATATCTATCTGGTGCTATAGGAATATAGTTTTGTTGCTGTGTGTATGTCTGAATGTACAGGAACATAGTTTAGACTTTTTTGAATAATATAAACAATTCATTTTCTGAGGCAGAAAATGAACTGATTTTCAGTTTAAAAAAAAAGGAATTCTAACAGGAATTCTAAATCTTTAGAATATGATAAAGCATGTTGACAAACCATTTAAGTAGCTACTCCTTTTTTAAAAAATTGTATTTCTGACTGGGTTTATGCCATGAATACTCTCTGTAGATAAAATTTGGAAAGCAACATTGGAAAGTGTGTTATATCAGCCTGCATTATTAATCGTGGTGCACTCTTTTCTGTTTATTTTGCAGTCGTGCTCATTCTCCTGCCTTAGGAGTGCACTCTTTTTCAGGAGTGCAGAGGTTCAACCTTTCAAGCCATAATCAATCTCCAAAGAGACACAGTATTTCTCATTCTCCAAATAGTAATTCTAATGGCTCCTTTCTTGCACCAGAAACAGAGCCAATTGTTCCTGAACTTTGTATTGACCATTTATGGACAGAAACGATCACTAATATAAGGTTTGGAGTATATATTTTTATATTCAAAGAAAAATGATGCTAAAAGTGTTAGAAAATACTTGGTATTTTGTGTAAAGCTTCCTTTGAGTATAAGCAGTTGTTAATACCTATAAAATACAGAGGTATGTATTAAAGCCTACCTCAGTTTCAGTAGAGGATATTAGTGATATTAAGATGATCATATAAATATTCTTTTGTCATTTGCTATTTCTTCCTTAACTTAGTAGTAGTAATCTCTCAGATTTGAGGTGTTTAATGTTTTAGGGAAAGACAGCTAATTTCTGTAGGTTAGGAAACTTGGGATTTTATAGCATTTTTCTTAGATTTTGTTTTTATGTTAGTTGAGTGTTGGCTGTTCTTCTGGGAAACACAACTCAGACCTTCCTCCTTTTATGTTTTCTTTAATCATTCATTCAGTCAATGCTGTGTGTGTGTGCTAGTGGCTGTGGTTTATTAGCAAATAAGTTGCTGTGCCTTTTCTCAAAAAGAGACAGCTGAAGGATGGTGGCACTGCTGATTACTGGTAGGGCTTTGGAAAGATGACTGGGTATTTGCTGGCTGGGTAAGTGGGGCAATACACAGTGGTTAGAGGGGATCACAAGACAAGTTCAGAAGTGTGAATGTGCGCTGTGTTCAGGGAATTGAAAATACTCTCAATTTGTTTGTGCAGGAGAAAGGGAAAGGGCTGAGAAAGAGGAGGTGGAGCGAGATGGCCCTTCAGGCTGTTCTATTTGATGAGAGCTGTAAGAAGGTGCTTTACATGGGGGTCAGAAACTCAGGGGAAAGAGCAGTCACTTATCAGTGGTGACTGAGTCAAGACAGGTGGATTGGAATTTATGGAGTGTGTAGAGGTCAGGTTCCCGGAGGGCCTGTGGATGAGCCTGCGGTTGTAGGGGTTCTGGTAACCCTCTGGAATCAAAGATAGTAATCATGGGTATGTGTGGTGTAGAGGCCTTTTCTTTGGGAGAGGGTTTAACATTCGTTATATTCTCAGAGTCTGTGACTTCCAAATAGTTAAAAACAGGCTGTGTAGAATTATAAGAGAGCTAGGGACTAAAATCTTGGAAGCTTAAGACTTAGGGGGTGAAAAGAGGTAGAGCTGCTGCAGAGAGACAGAGCAAGAGAGGTCAGGTGGGGGAAGCAGTAGGACATTTCATGGAAAACAAGAAAAGTGACATTCAAGAAGGTGCCAGTGTTGCCAGGTGCTGGTGAAGTGTGGCACTAAGAGGTGAGCTCAGAGAGGCGGTACCTGATGGCAGTGAGTTCACTGGTGACCTTGGCCAGAGCACCTGGGGGTAGGGGGGTAGAGTGGAGTGGAATGAGGTGGAAAAAGTAAGTGAGGACCGAGGAGGTGAACATAGGTATGCAGACTGTCCAAGGAGTTTGCCTTTGAATGGGAGTGTGCATACAAAACTAGCTAGAGGGAATCTCAGGGTCAAGGGAGCGTTTTGTTTTTCCTGAAGTATGTTAGAGAAAATTAGTCTTCATTTTTGCCCCTAAATACCTCACTGTGTTTCTCTAAAAAGTAAGGACGTTTTCTTACCTAACAATGCTACCATTTTTACACCCAGCCAAATTAACAGTAAGTCTTTTATATAATCTAATATTTAGTCCATCTTTGTATTTAAAGATTAATTTTACTATGAGGGAGTAGGCTACAAAGACCATATACCCAGAGCAGGGAAAGCATTGAAAATACGAGGGAGAGGAAATGATTGATGGAACAAGGAACCAGAAAAGAGCACAAGAGGAGAGATTAGCCTTGAGGAGAAAGAAGCTGATGATTATCAGATAGGGCAGTGGTGGGGCTTCAGGAAATAGAGGGCGAATGCATGTTCTTAGGCTAGCAGGTCAGGGATAGGTAGGTAGTTGGAGGAGCATAAAGATGTGAGTACAGTGTTGAAGTAGGTTCTATTTTTGTTCCTTACATATAAAATAAAAATTTCCTGTATTTAAAAATCATTAAATACCTTCTTGCTAAGTTGGATTTATTATAGATCCTTATTTTGTGGAGTTATAGTCCTCTGCAGCAGTCTGCAAAGGAATTTTTGAGAATAGAGAATTTTTGAGTATGGTTTATAAAAGGAGGGATGAAGTGGAGCCAAATCTGAGAGAGAGTGAGGATAGATTAGAGAGGTCATGTTATGAAAAGTCTGACTCCTTAAGTCCTGTAAGAGGTAGGAATTCAGGTTTGCATTATTTTAGCAGTAGGCAGCTTGTATAATGTGGAATTAAAAAGTCTGTTGGTGATGATTACATTTATTGTAATTCCCCCCCCCCAAAAGCTGTGTAGTAGACTAACAATCAAAGAGCTGAAAGGAATCTTAGAGATCATGAAGTTCAATTCTTAGAAGTGCTTTTGTGTCTTCAAGGTTATTGGTTGGCCCAAGTAGTATTTCTTGCAGAATATTTTCAAAGACTTTTAATAATTACTGTGGTAGATTTTTAAGCGAGTGCCAACAATTTCTTTATTAATATATCTATTATAGGGAGAAAAATTCACAGGCCTCAAAAGTCTTTATTACATCTGACCTATGTGGGCAGAAGTTCTTGTGCTTTTTAGTAGAGTCCCAGCTCCAGTTACGGTAAGTGTGTTTATGTGTCTCATTGATTCGATATAAACAAACTTAGGGCTATTTTTTCTTTTCCTTTTTCTTAAGTATCCTTATTGAAATAATTTACATACCATACAATTAACATGTTTTAAGTGTATAATTAAATGATTTTTAGTAAATTTACAGTTATACATCACCACAAGCCAGTTTTAGAACATTTCTATCACTTTAAAAAGCTCTCTTTTGCTTGACTTGCAGTCATTCTCTGTTCCCATTCCCAGCCTCAGGCAGTCAGTATATAGGCTTTCGGCCCCTGCAGATTTGACTTCTCTGGATATTTTATATAAACAGAATCATATAATACATAGTTTTTTGTGTCTGCCTTCTTTCACTTAGCATGTTTTTTAGGACCTACCGTGTTGTAACATATATAAATATTTTATTTCTCTTGCTGTGTAGTATTTTTTTTTTATTAATTTTTTTGTTGGCTGCGTTGGGTTTTCATTGCTGCACGCAGACTTTCTCTAGTTTTGGTGATTGGGGGCTACTCTTTGTTGTGGTGCGTGGACTTCTTAGTGCAGTGTCTTCTCTTGTTGTGGAGCACCGCCTCAGTAGTTGTGGCGCATGGGCTTAGTTGCTCCATGGGATGTGGGATCTTCCTGGATCAGGAATTGAACCTGTATCTCCAGCATTGGTAGGCGGATTCTTAACCACTGTGCCACAAGGGAAATCCCTTGCTGTGTAGTATTATATAAATATAATAGTATTATCTAAATAATAGTATTATATAAATATACCACATTTTGTTTATCTCTTCATTAGTTGACAGACATTCGGTTTGTATCCACTTTTTTGACCATTGTGAATTATGGCACTATGAACACTGGAACCAAGTCTTTATGTGGACATACGTGATTTCATGTAGATAGATAGGTAGTTCTAGAAGTGGATCAAATGATAAATTGTCAACTTTTAAAGAAATTGCTAAATTTGTTTTCCAAATAAACTGCACTATTTTACATTCTCACCAGTAATATTTGAATTTTGCAATTTCTTCATGCTTGACATTTGATATTGTCGTTTTCTTTGATTATAGCCATCCTGGTGGGTGTGCAGTGGTTTTAATTTGCATTTCTCCAGTGACTTATGATGTTGAGCATCTTCTCATGTGCTTATTAGCCATACATTTATCTTTTTAGGCAAAATGTGTATTTATATATTTGCCATTTTATTGACCTTTTAATTTTGAAGTTATTATAGATCACAGGAAGTTGTAAAGTAGTAGAGGTCCTGTGTAGCCTGCACTTTTCCCTCAGAGGTAACATAGCTATAGTGCATTGTCAAAACAAGGAAATTGACATTAGTACAATCCACAGGCCTTATTCAGACTTCATCAGTTTTACACATACTCATTTATGTGTATATGATGCCATGAAATTTTCTCATGTGTAGATTTGTGCAAACACCACAATCAAGATTCAGAACTTCTACCCCTGATCTCACAGATCTCTCTCATGCTACCCCCTTTAGAGTCACATATACCACACCCACCTATCACCGACCCTAACCCTGGCAACCACTAATCTGTTCTTTGTCTCTATAATTTTGTCATTTGAAAATGTTTTATAAATGGAATCATATGGTAAGTAACCTTTCGAAATTGGCTTTTTACAGTCAGCATAATACCTTTGAGATCAGAACAGGTTGTTGCATGTATTGAGATCAGAATAGGTTGTTTCATGTATCAATACTGTTTTTCTTTTTTTTTAATTTGAATATTTAGATGTGTAAAGTTTCAAGAGAGTAATGATAAAACCCAGCTCATCTTTGGCTCCGTCACCAACATACAGGCAAAGGATGCAGCCCCAGTGGAGGTAAATGCAGGCACATTTCTTGAGAAGTTGAAAATCATCGTGCTTTGTAATTGTACAGATTGCAAAAAAAAATTTTTGCCCCCCCCCCCCCCTTTTTTTTTTAGAAGATAGACACTATGCTGGTCCTGGAGGGCAGTGGAAACCTGGTGCTGTACACAGGAGTGGTTCGTGTAAGTAATAAATAGCATTTCATGCTTTTAGTAGGACTACTTCCTTAATTATTATTTTTTAATGTTACTTTAGTTTGATATTTAAAGTTTGTTACCTCCTGTCTGTAGAATTTGGCAGAAGATTCTTACAAGAGTTGATAGTGAAGTCTTCAATTTAGGTTGGGCCTTACTGGGAGGTCTAGGACTCACTATCATTAGATGGATTGGCACTGCGAAAACAGGGCAGTTGGGGAACCTTTAAAGATTATAGATAATTTTTTAAAAAAAGAAAAAAAAGTTAATTGAAGTGTTATAAAGAATGTAGCTTTGAAATTGATGTATGGGTAGCTTTTTTAAGTCTCAAAGTGTTAGTAAAATTTCATTGTGCTAAATGTATAATACGTGTGTTGTCTGTATCTTTTTAAACAGTTGTGAACTTTACATATGGAATAATGTAAATTTTGCAAATTTAAATTATCAAATTTAAATACACACAGTTTGAGGAATGATGAAGCGAACATTCATGTAACCACTGCCCAGGTGAAGAAATAGGTTGTTGCCGTATCTTTATAGTCTCCTGGGTGTTCTTTCCTCATTGTGTCCTCATCCCCCAGAGGTAGACAGTATCCTTACTTGGAATAAATCAGTCTTTTGTTTTTATTACTAGTTTTTGCAATTATGTATATGTCACTGATGCGCAAATTGTTTAGTTTTCCTTATTTTTGAATTTTCACATAAAGGAAACGTACTGTATATTCTTCTCTGACTTCATTATTTTGTTCAATATTATATTATTTTTAGATTTGTGTTGATGTGTAGCTGTTGCTGACTTACTCACTGTTATCTGGTTTTCCATTGTGTGATCATACCAGGACTCTACCAGCCACTAGGGTTGTTTTGCTCTTTCCTCTAATGAACGATGCTTAAAAAGTTTTTAAAGAATATGTTATCTCCTAGCCTTTAGAATATGGTGCCACATTGTTTTCCAACGTGTAGGTTGTATCAGGATTGCAAGGTTGTACTCCTTGCTTCCAACCGTGTATGAGAGCTCTTAAAGCTTCTTGACATTCTTGCTAATCCAAAGTACTGTTTGTTTTTTGTTTTTGTTTTTTCCCCAAATTGGTGCCTCACTACAGCCAGGTGAGAATGGAAGTCCAGGTTCCTGGCCTTTGCTGATGTGGCTGAGGTTGGGGTGCAGTATTTTCTCATGGTGTTTGTCTGGAATAGGGTGGTTATTTTCTAAAAGTTTTAAGGCTTGTTAAGCTATTCTTTTCTTGATTGGGTCTTTTTTTCCTCTCTGCTCCCAAAATGAGATTGTGGTCTCTCTTCCACAATCTTCCACGCTACCTAGAGGCCAGTTTGAGAACTGAATGGTATTGTAGACCAGTGTTTAGTTCTCAGATCTTTTACTATGTCATTGTTGGTCAGTGTCACACATGGGTCACTCAGAGGCTTACCCAGGATTTCATATACATATTTAGAAAGTTCTTTTCTCTATTTCCTTTCTCTCTGTTCCTCCCCTCACTCCCTGTTGGGACAGAGAGGGCTTACTGCCTTGTTATTGCAGGATGGGGATGGAATAGAGTGCTTCACCCACAGTCTCTGGAAGAGGGGAAGGGAGAGGGAGGCTGCCTTATTATTATAGAGTCAAGATGAAAGCCAGGCTTCTCCCCCTTGACAGTTGCTGCACACCATGGGAATGTGGAGAGGGGCTTCCTTGTGGCCATGGAAGTAGGGCTTTGTCCACAGCCTTTGCAGCTGCAGTGCCTGATGAGGGGAGGCGATGCCGCCTGGTTACAGCAGAGCTGGGATGTAGGATATGCCTGGGCTCCAGTCTCTGTGCCGGGGCAGGGTGCCACCTAGTCCTCGTAGGTGGGATGACAAGTCCCTGCCCTTAGTCTCCATCCACAGCTCCTGATGAGGCAGGCATTGAGGGCTGTGGCCTTTTCTATGTGTTTGCCTGAAGTTAGGCAGGTGTGGTGAAAATGTTCTGCCCTGTTTGGTCACTCTTCCTGACCAAATTTTGGCAAAAAGAGCAAGGTTTTTGTGGCCTTTCTTTTGGTACGTGCCTCTGGGCACAGGCCCCTTAAGAGCCCAAGGCTTGGTTATATAGAAGGTTAGAGAAACAAAAAAGCTAGGGAATTCATTCCTGGTTCTCAGGCCCCTAGCCAGTCAGTCTTTAGAGTCTTCTGCTAGTTGCATCATAAATTTCATGCAGATTTTGTTGCATTGGTAGTTAGTAGGAGGAATAGCATGGAATGTGCTCATTCCATATTTTTTATGACCTGGGAGGTGGGTTCTTTGATGGCTTTTTAAAAACTTTGTATATACTAGTTCTCACTGTCATTTTTGTTTTTTAATCTTAAGGATTTTTTTTGGGCAACTTTTCTAATTTTATTAGCTTTTGGGTAGTATATTGACATAGATATGTATATTGTTAAAAGTCCACTTTAGTTCTGAGTATCTCCTTTTAGTCTTATCAAGAGTTTTCAGCCTGTGTGGATGTGAATTTCTGTTGTGTTTTTCCTGAGAACCTTATGGATAGCTAAAAGAAGGGGTGGTTAGCATACATTATTGACTAATTCTTTTAAGGTCTGTGAAGAGTTTATGTAAATTTTTTTTGATGAAGAAGTATTTGAAAGTTTATGATGGAAGACGGATTATGAGCTAGAGAGCATGGTTTGAATTAGGTTGGATTTAATTTCTTGAGTATCACTTCATCCTAATTTTTTTGGCCCCCAAGAAGTCATTGGGGTTCTTTCTGCCAGGAGACAAGTTAACAAGATTGATGCTTATAGTCTCTGAAGGCTCAGTGTCCCTTTTGCCTTTACTACCAGTGAGGTAGAAAAATGCATAGTATACTTGAATTTTATATAGTGTCCTGACTATATTAACATTCCCCCTGTTACCTGCTACAAAAAAAAAAATCCTTAGCAATGAAAAGAAGGAATCAGACTAAGAGAATTTATGCCAAGATATTTGTGGTCGGTTGGTGGAATTTGATACTTTATTAAATTTTAATTCTCTTTATTATCTGTGTTTGGTGAGCATTAACTTTGAAATATCAAAAGAAATGTATGCTTGCATGCCTTAACATTTCGTTTAGGAACACGATATATTAGGGCATTCCCTGGCGGTCCAGTGGTTAGGACTCCACGCTTCCACTTCAGGGGACCCAGGTTTGATCCCCGCTCAGAGAAGTAAGATCCTACAAGCTGCATGGTGTGGCCAAAAAAAAAAAAGGAACATGATATATTAAAGCTAATATTTTTTTCCACATTTTTTTTATTGCTTAAAGGTGGGAAAGGTTTTTATTCCTGGGCTGCCAGCTCCCTCCCTGACAATGTCCAACACGATGCCTCGGCCCAGCACCCCGCTTGACAGCGTTAGTACTCCTAACCCTCTGAGTAAGCTGCTTGGGTCCCTGGATGAGGTAAGAAAGGGAGTAGGTGTTGTCAAAACTTAATAATGTTTTAAAGAAGTTTGGTCAAATGTTAGTTCTTTCCATGGTTAACTTTTTTCTGTTTTAACAGTGACAGATTGGAAGTTTAGCTAATGCTTGTAGAGTATGAATATTTTCAAACACAGATGATTCAGTAAACATACGTTGACTTCCCTTGTGATGTGTAAGGTACTTTTTGAAGGTGCTAAGTGAAGAAAGTAATCATTCTTTTTCATCTAGGCATCTCACAGTTCAACTGGGTGGAACAGATGTGCTGTTTTAGGAGATTATAATTTAAGATAGACCAGTAAGACTTATGAATGAGGAATAGAAAGTACCATAGGAGATTCATTGGTAGAAGATACATTCTGATGGGATGATGTGGAGGAACCAAAGGCTCCTCTCGGAGAGGCATGTCTAACTTGGTTTGGACCTGGAGGATAAGTAGGATGCCTGTAGATGAAAGGGGGCATTGGGTAAAGAGGAATTGCATGGGCGTGGGTGTAGAGGAAGGACAGTGCAGAATATTTAAACACATAATTGTTTCTCCATCTCCTAGCATACAGGTTGACTCAGCAAGTCTGTGGAATGAATGAATGCTTATAAAATACACGTAGTCTGTTGGGTGAGGCAGGGCAGGGGATGGGATGATGATAACCTGTTTTCTAGTGTTATCTATGTACTAGGTACTGTTCTGAGTGTTTTATATGTAGTAACTTATTTAATCCCTTAAAACAGCTTTATTAGGAAAATATTAATCTTTGTTTTAGAAATGGGCACATAGAGGTACAAGCACGTTACTTGTCTAAAAACATACAGCTTGCAAGTGATAGAGCTAGGATTTACACTGTCTTCCTAACATGCTCTTAAAGAAGAAAGGATGAAAAGGTTTTTATTCTGAATGCAGTCACCATTATAGGTCTTTGAGGATGGAGTTAAGAATATTAGAATTTGTGTTTAAGGTCGGTTTATCTTGGGATTGCAGATAGACCAATTAGATCCCAAGTGGTGTAAGACTCTGGGGCCACCTCCTTCCGATTCCCTTCTTTCTCTCATGGTCTTGGTCCCTCAAGTTCAGGTTGTCTCCACAGCGCTCCAGTGCCATCCATCAGATGTGTTATTTTTATTGACTTTTTCTAGTTGCTTTGGTGAGGACCTTGTCTGCTACAAGGTACTTAGTCATACTTAGAGCAGAATGGTTTTAAATCATTAGGTACAATTGTTATTTAGACCATGTGCAAAAAAGACGTATAGTTTCTTCATCCTTAATTTCTCAAAACATGCTTCACGTGTGTTGTATTTATGACTTTTTACAGGCTGTTCTGTTGTCCCCAGTTCCAGAACTAAGGGATTCTTCAAAGCTTCATGATTCTCTCTATAATGAGGATTGTACTTTCCAACAGCTTGGAACTTACATTCATTCTATAAGAGACCCTGTCTGTAACAGGGTAACACTAGTAAGTGAGCTTATTTATTTTTAAAAGGTTAGGTAACTTTCCGAGAATTACAGTTGTCATTTAAAGTTAGTCAAAATGCAGAATTTTGTCTGAAAAATGGAAACAACTGTTTCTTGTGATTTTTAAAATCTCTTGTAATGTCATTTTTTTGCACTATGTTACTTTAAAGTAGTTCTTCCCAGCTTTTCTAAAGTTCATGTATTATTAAAAAATTTGTTGAAAACAAAGTGTGTTCAATCAGTTGAATTTTGTATGGACAGGATTTTTGTCCTTGTATTAAAAGTGAGCCTCTTTTTTTTTGGTGATGGTGACTCTTAGTGTGTATATGAAAATTAGACACTTCGTTAAAGACAAGAATTTTTGTAAATATTTTACAAATAAGCACATTATTTCTGAAACTTCAAAGTATTCAGTTCTGTTTGAAAAAATACTACTTGTTTTTCATTTATTTTATTGCATTTTTCCTTGATAGGCAAACAGTCTTGTAAAGCATCAGCCGTTTTTAAGACACTCAGTGACTTAGAATGCACAGATTCTATTTACTTGCTCTTATTTGTTTCCGTTCTTTTCCCTAGGAACTGAGTAATGGCTCCATGGTTAGGATCACTATTCCTGAAATTGCCACCTCTGAATTAGGTACGCTTGAGGATCAAACCTCACTTTCCTGTGTTCTTAGTTTGATTTAAAAAATTTGGGGTCATTGCTGATTTACATTAATGATTGGGGCTTTAAAAATTTTGCTATTTTGAAGCTGTGGGATGAAGTTTAAAAAACTGTGCTGAGAGGCTGTGAAAAAGAGCTTGGGAGCACTTTGCTCCGCCTACTCCACGTGTGCTCTAAGGCTGGGGGAACCCGTGAAGTGTGTGCTAGTTCTGCTTCTGTGAGATTTCTTGTAAAAAAGAAGCCATGCAGTGAGATTACAGTAAATGGACACTCCTCTTGCAAGAAAATCTGAGAAACAAGGAAGCCCAAGCAACTAAAATAGTTTCTGGCAGATTTGATGGTTTTTAATCCAAAAATAAATCTCCCAATTGTTGAATAAATTGAGAAATTAACATAATTGCCTTTAACTGAATAAAACTTAACATTGTAGTAAAAATATACTCAGAAGTATTTTAATAAAATTGGAGTCTGCTTGAATTATTATTGAAATGCAATTTAGAAAGTACTAGGTGGAGCATATTTCTGAGCATAGAATAGTAAAGAAAACCGTGGAATTGAAAAGATTTGTCAACAAATGTAAGTTAAGAAAAGAATGCTTGTGTGATATAAGAAAATTCAGGATATCTGGTAGTATCAAAGTCTAACCTGCCAAAGCAGATCATTGACAGATTGTGTGAATTCTGGAATTTGCTAAGTGGGCTAGGATGACTTTTTTGTTTTAGGAGATATCTTTCATTGGTGTGGTAAATGATATTCTGAGTTGGTATGGAGATGCCTTACTTTTCTAAAAGGTATTTAGCCAGTAACCTCAAGAAGTATAAGCCTAATCAAAATATATAAAAACAAATAACAGATTAATTAAAATAAATAAATAAAGTCTTACTCTCATGAGCAAATAGAAGTCACATAGTTCATGCATGAAAGTTTTTGTACTTATAAAGGCTTCCTTGGCCCCTCAGGCAGTCTCTGGTTTATACTTAGTTTGGATTCAACCATGACGAACTTGGTTATTTGGTTTCCTAACATTGGTTTCATTTGATTCCAACCTTTGCTGTCTGTGCATATACATAGGAAATTGATGAGAAAAAGCATATGCTGCCGAGGTTGGGCCCTGGTGACAGTGACAGTGGGAAGGGAAGAAAAGAATCCTCTAAAGAGATTATGTGAGGATAGAAAACATTGCAGTTTGGGGCCACTTCCTACTTAAAGCAGACCCAAACCTCTTTATAGCAGTAGCCCTTGCCACCCTGAGGAGGGGTCACTGTATGACAGTGTAGCACTGTAACTGATAGTCACACTAATAATACTGAGTCATTAAGCAATGTATAGATTACAGGGTATTGATTGATCTGTTCAAGACAGAGAGCAGGTGAAACATCATAGAAACAATGGTGTCAGAAATAATGAAAACTTATAAAGCTTTGGTTAACCAGAATGTTCAATCATTTAGAATGTATTTTAATGCTAGTTAAGCATTGTTATTTGAGGAGGTATATGTTGATTATTACATATTTACTGAAGTATTGAAGCAATATTTTATGTGAATTTATTAATGTAAAAATTGTGGTTTTTTTGTTAGAATTATCTTTAATTTATTGTCCAAACTAGGACATTTTTGAGAATGAAATGGGGAGCTATTAATAATTGTTGGGGCCATGGATGTCAGTCAGTTCTGTCTTAGGTATTCTCAGCTCTTTGGTTACTCTAATACTCCCCCCCCCCCAGTTTTATTTATTTATTTATTTTTTTAATTTTATTTATTTATTTTTTTTGGGGGGGTACACCAAGTTCAATCATCTATTTTTATTTAATTTTTTATTTATTTTTATTTATTTTTATTTATTATTTTTGGGGGGGTACACCAAGTTCATTCATCTGTTTTTATACACATATCCCCGTATTCCCTCCCTCCCTTGACTCCCCCCCACCCTCCCTCGAGTCCCCCCCACCCTCCCCGTCCCAGTCCTCTAAGGCATCTTCCATCCTCGAGTTGAACTCCCTTTGTTATACAACAACTTCCCATTGACTTTCTATTTTACAGTTGGTAGTATATATATGTGTCTATTTCTGATCCAAAATTAGTGATCAAAAGCTGCGCTGAGACCTCTCACAAGCCTGTTAAATTCAGTATCATGATTGGCTAGGTCAGATTTGCATCCTATTAGCTCTTTAATGGCAGTTCTTTTTTCATAGTACTTGGCCTTTATATAGTAGTAATCTAAAAATATTCTTAATAAAAGGGGAAAAGAAATGCATGCATAGGAAGCATACTAAAATTAATCTTTGCTTTTAATAGTACAAACTTGTTTGCAAGCAATTAAATTTATCCTGCCAAAAGAAATAGCTGTTCAGATGCTTGTCAAGTGGTACAGTGTCCACAGTGCTCCAGGAGGACCCAGTTATCACTCAGAGTGGAATTTATTTGTGACTTGTCTCATGAACATGATGGGTTATAACACAGATCGCTTAGCATGGACGAGGAATGTAAGTACATACAATTGTTTTTCCTCCTGAGTTATTCTGTTATCAATGTAATGTTTGCATGATTGGTAATACAACATTCAGAGAATATAACCTATCAATTTATTAATGGGCAGACCTTATTCAACAAAATGGAATAATGCTAAGGCTTATTGTATCTATACATTTTAAGTCAAATGTCATTACTATTTAATAAAAACATTTTACCAGTAATCAGAATTTTTGCGTGTTCGTAACATGGTAAAGCACTTTGGCTATTACTTCTCATTTCATCCTTGTAAAATGGCTGTAAGTTATGCTTGGATTAGTAGGTAGTAGTCTTGACTTTATTGATAAAGAAACTGAATCGAAGAGATCAGAAATTAGAGATTTCCTCAAAACTGGGCCTTCATTGTATTTTCTGACTCCTGGCTTAATGTTCTTTTCTGAAGCCCAGACTGTCTTTTCACACATAATTGCTTGGTCTGTGAGGAGGAAGGTTTGATTTGAAGGGATTTAAAATGATTTAGCCTAAATATCTTGTCTGCTAATGACACAAAGCTGCATTCCTCATATCCCTTCCTAGAAACTTTCTTCCAGGCCCTTAATAGGTTATTTACAGAATCAGCAGGGTAGTGTCTTCAGTATTAGTGATTCCCTTTTGCCTCTGTATATGACTCCCAGGACAGCCTTGCCTGGGTCACTCTGAAGAAATCCTGTAGAAACACTTACCTTTCTCCAGATAACTCAGCTGTATCTTTCTATACACTTTAGTTTCGTACTAGCAAGTCCATTTAAAAAAATCATTTGTTTTTCTTTATTATGAAAGTATACATGCTTACTGAGGAGAATTAGGCAGATGGAGGAATTAAGAGGAAAATAATACTAAGAGATAACCACTCTAAACATTCCTGCTGTTGCCTTATAGGTAAACACAACATCAGTGAAAATTTCTCACGTCATTAAAAATTCTTCGAAAAACCCCCCTCATTTTATCATCCTTGTAATAGGCTACCATGTGGTTTAGTAACTGAACATTGTTGAACCACTTTTTTTCTTACGAGTAATTTGCAAACATTCTTTTATATATAAATCTGTACATCTCTAGTCATTTCCCAAGAAATGAACCTTAAAAGAGGGATTACTAGGTCAAGTAATGTTCAAAAAGGGTTGTGCAATCAACATTCTTGCCAGCATCATTGAAAAGTGCCTGCTTCACCACACCTAACTGTGAGGCGGCAGGGATATGTAGCCTGGCTGTGGGTCCAGAAGAAAGAGGAGAGCACAGATTTTGGAGAGTAGCTACCCATCTCTGCCATAGAATTAGTTAGACTGTCACTGTAGGCAGACTCTATATAAATGTCTGCTGAGTTCTGACATTTGGCTAACGTTGGGTTGATTCTTTGAGACTCGGTGTATTTTGGGTATAGCTAATGGTCCTTGTTCTACTAGTGCAGTGAAGATCTGTGTCATCAGAGGAGGGGAGGAAAGGAAGCTACCATTGCTGTACCTGTGAGCCCAGGCACTGGACTAGGTGCTTTACATAGATGATTTCATTTAATCTTCACAATGAATGACCCTAGAAGAAGGGTTTTCGTACCATGTTTTTCCAGATGAGAAAATGAGTTTTGATGACATTCCTCAGTTTCCATAATTGGTAGAACTGATTTCTGAATCCTTTAAGTTGATCAGTTATCAGTGATAAATTTACATGATTTTGTCTTCTCTTTTGGGGTTATCTTCCAGTTTGACTTTGAAGGATCACTTTCCCCAGTCATTGCACCCAAAAAAGCAAGGCCTTCTGAGACGGGATCTGATGACGTAAGCATTGTTTTGTCTTGCTGATATAAATTAATCTGGGAGTATTGTACTAGTCCCCCACACTATGGTGTTCCTGTTGATTTGTGTATATTTCTAACACCTTTTGCTTATACTGAATGGCAGTAATTTTGAAGGATAGGACCTGTTATATTTTCTGTGGTTATCTATTCACTTTCATCTTCAGTGATTATCTAAAAATTACTAAACATACATAATGCTGTGTGATGTAAATTTGGGTTTATAGATGTTTTATTGCCAATTGATTGCCTAAAGTGACAGCATTTACCTTTTTAGGCATTATTTCTCTAATTTAGCTTTACAGATGTATCATATCCATGGGTGTATTCTTGTGTTTCAAAACATTCTTTTAAAATTGAGGTTTAATTTACATAAATGAAATGCTCAGATCTTAAATATACAGATTGATCAATTTTGACAAACGCATGCTTGTGTAATTCACACCCCTCTCAAGAATAAAACATTTCCATCATTCCATAAAGTTCCCTTATGCCATTTTTAGTCATTTTTTTTCCTTCTAGGAGCGTCCACTGATTTGAATTCTGTCATGTGTTAGTTTTGTCAGCTCTAGAACTTGTTATAAATGAAGGAATATAGTATGTAATCTTTGGCATAAGCTTTCTTTCATTTAGCATAATGCTTTTGAGATTCCGTCCATGTTGTTGCAGATATCAGTAGTTTGTGCCTTTCTGTTGGTGAGTAGTATGAATGTACCATAGTTTATTCATTCTTCCACCAATGGATATCTAGCTTATTTCCATTATTTGACTATTATGAGTAAAGTTGCTGCCAACATTTGGTAACAAGTCTTTTTGGGCATGTATTTTCATTTCTCTTGGCTAAATACCTAGCACTGAACTTGTTGGGTCATTGCTGGTTCTCAGACTGGTTATATACCATGTTACGCTCTGACCAGTAATATATGAGTTGGCCAACATTTGCTGTCAGTCTTTTTCATTTTCACTATTTGGATATGTGTAAAGTAGTTTCTCTAAGTGGTTTTGTTTGTTTGTTTGTTTTGGTTTTTTTTGGCACACGGGCTTAGTTGCTCCGTGGCATGTGGGATCTTCCTGGAGCAGGGATCAAACCTGTGTCCCCTGCATTGGCAGGCGGATTCTTAACCACTGCGCCACCTAGGAAGCCCTCTAAGTGGTTTTAATTTGCCTTTCCCTAATGACTAATGATGTTAGGTACTGTTTCATATGCTTATTAGCTACTTACGTATCTTTTTGTGAAGTTTCTTTTCAGTGTTTACCTATTTTTAAATTGGATTTAAAAAGTATTTATTGAGCTGTAGAAGTTGTTTTAGATATGAGTTCTTGGTCATATGTGTATTTTGGGAATGTTTTCTCTTAAAATGTGGCTTAACAGTATCTTTTGGTGAGCAGAATTTTTTATTTTGGTTAACTTAGAAATTTTTTACTTTTATGGTTGGTTCTATATCTGTTTGAAGAGTTTTTAAGTTATAGTAACACACTGCATTAAGCCTGACAAAAACGCCAGTAAATTCCAAGTTCTGAAGAAACCATTGACCACATTCTCTCAACACAATACAATAAATCACAAGTAGAAACTAAAACAGACTCAGTACTTGTAAACTGTAGCACAGTTTGAACATAAAATTCAGTTGACTGTTAGGCACATTACTAGTCTCATCATCTTATAAACGTGGAAAGATACGTATACCAGCTGGACACAAGTAGACCTCTCCTCTTACCAAAACCCAAATCAGTGTAGTGGTCCCTTACACCTGCCTGTCTACACTTCCCGCTTACCCTTCTTTACTTTTGGCTCTTAAGACATTGCCTAAAATAATCTTAAATTTTTCTCTCTCAATCTCTACCGAAGTAGTAGGATTCTTCTTCCAAAGTCTCTTCCCTAAAAGGGCATGACTACATTTTTTCAAGTGGTTTTTGAAGGTGGCTTGGCTTAATATTTTTTGCTGGCACCTGGAAACTGCTAGCTATTTAGGTGTTGGTTCTAATTTTTCAGCATTGTGATTTATTTCATATTCTTAACAACTTAATGTGAAAATGGAACTTGCATGGTTTAGGTGAATTTGATTTTCTTTTTTAATAACATTACAAGGAGGGATTATTTAAAAAGTTAATATCCTTTTTATTCTTCTCAGGACTGGGAATATTTACTAAATTCAGACTACCACCAGAATGTTGAGTCTCATCTTTTGAATAGATCTTTATGTTTAAGTCCTTTGGAAGTTTCACAGGTGAAGGATGAGGATTTTTCACGGAATCTCAGTTTGGACTCTTCTACACTTCTCTTCACTCACATACCTGCAGTTTTTTTTGTTCTTCACCTGGTCTATGAGGAGCTTAAGTTGAACACTCTAATGGGAGAAGGAATTCGTTCACTTGTTGAACTTCTCGTTCAGTTGGCAAGGTAAATATTGTTTGTAGATTAGAAACTTCCAAGAGGTTGTTAGCTGACTTGATCTTAGCCATGAATGTCATATAGTAAGCTTGTAAATAAATTTCTGAAATCTACTGGGGTGAGTCAAAAATTATCCTCACTCTGGCTGTAGAATTTATTTTAATTAACTTTTAGAAAAGACAGTTACATCATTTTTCGACATAATCTCCTTGCTTTTCAATACACTTGTCCATCTGTCAACAAGCTTTTGTATTCCCTCATTAAAAAATGTTTTAGGCTGAGCTGCGAGCCACGAATGCACTGCTGTCTTCACTTTTTCATCAGAAGTGAATGCAGCCCCTTCTTGATGGCTAACACTTGTGCAACCTTCCTTGAACTTCTCTATCCATTCACACATACGTCTTCGCGACAAAACACTTTCTCCATACTGCGTACAAAGTCTTCGATAAATAATGGCACCAGGTATACCGTCAGACCACAAAAAGCGAATCACTGCATGCTGCTCTTCTTTCATGCAAATCACAAGTGGGGCATCCATTTTCGCTCACACCGCAGTTACAAATGAACTGATGTAACATGTTCACAGTTGCATAGCAGTGACTGGGGAGACAGTAGCTGTGAATGGAAAGCTCTGATAAGACAGTTCAGCCAACAGAAGTTTTAATATAACTGGAGTGCGGATAATTTTTGACTCACCCTCCTACCTTCTCAACAAACTGGGGCGTTTTCTATAAACCACAGACTTGTTTGAAAGTATCTGCTATGTAAGGGCCTGTGGGTCATGCTGGCATTGCTGGTCTTTGTCCTAAGATGAGTGGGAGGGCACGAGTGTGTGTTACATGGTGAGGATGACCTGCTCGGCTTTCATTTTGACACAGTGACTGTGGTGAAAGGTCTGTAATGACACTGGCTGTTTTTGTAAAAATGCCTACCTTCAAATAGTGTTTACAACTAACAAAATCGTAGTTTACATGCAGAAATTATCGAAGTAGGTATTACAATTCCTGTTTTAGTGATGAGGAAGCTTGCTCAAGTTTGTTTCTAAGAACAGGTGTTGTTTGCTAGTTGTGGGCTTTCTTTGCTGTTCCTTTGTTGTCTCAGTCTGCGGTCTTCCTCATCTTTCTGGCTCTAGTAGTAGGTCCATAATAAGTTTGTTCTGATAATATCTTTAACAACCTTTCTAGCACCTTGTGTTTGGCACTGAAGTGGAAAGGTCATACTTAAGGTGTTCTTTGAGCCTTTGTGACCCTTGGTGATAAAGAAAGTTAAATTTGAATCAGAATGCCAACCTCTGCTTTAAGGTTGTAGTATGTCTTCTGATTTCTGTTATTTCTCTTGAGATACTGAAATTCTTTTCTGAGACATAGCAGTTTTAATTGATGGTCAGTTTCTGTTAATGACAAATCATTACTGTGATGAAAATACTTTTGTAATGAAATGACTTTCAAAGCCTAATCATGGCTCTCCAAAACAGGTAACATTTGTGTAATGTTTTACATTTTGTAAGGTATTTCTCACACATATGATCTTATTTAAACTTAAAAACTTGAGAGTGAGTTAACTGGTTTTTCCCCATTTTCTAGAAGAAAAAATACTGAGATTTCATAGAGATGACTTGCTGAAGGTCACACAGCTAATAAATTAAAAGAGGAGAAACTAGACCATAGTGTTTTCACAGTAGTTTTATCCACAAAATTTATCTAGCAAAAGGAGTTTTGGTTGCCTTTGTCATACTGGGCATTTTACAGTCCAGAAATAAAATACAGATACTCTAGATTTGGTTGTCTTTTTCTCATAAATAAACTTTTTTAATTGAAAAGTTCTACTGATGAGTCCTTCTAACTTTTGGGGAGGAAAATGCTGTAATACCTTCCTTGTTATTTCTTTTTTACACGTTCTTATTGTTTTAGGGACTTAAAATTGGAGGCTTATGTAGATCATTACTATAGAGATTACCCAGCACTCGTCAGAACTACTGGACAAGTGTGTACAGTTGATCACGGTAAGTGTTCGTGTTAAAGATTTTTCTGAACAGTGTAGTGACATTTGCTTATATTTTTCTTGGTAAATAGCAGAGGATATATTTCTTACCATTAGCCTTTAAATCAGGGGCAGTGTCTTCTTGTCAGGCAGATTTTAGTTTGTAGTGTTTGATCTCTGATGTGTAGGAAGCCATAACTTCTTCAGTGGGGGCAGATTTTATTCATCCCTAAGGGTCTGCCGTGCAAAAGCTTAGAGCTTCCAGTGCCAAGGTTGCTTTGCTGTCATGTGCTGTCCCATTAATAGCCACCAGCCATGTGCTATTTAAATTAATCATATTAAAAATTCAGTTCCTCAGTTGCACTGGCCATGTTTCAAGTGCTCAGTAGCCATATGGGGCTAGTGGTTGCCATATTTGACAGTACAGATACAGAATATTTCCATAACCAGTGTACCGTCTTAGACCCTGAATTAAAGGGACTCAGGATTGGGGCCCAGTTGTTAAAACAGAGCACAATGCTGGGTGTCTTGCCTGTTTTCTCATCTTTAGGGTTAGGGCAGAAATTTTTGGTTAGATTCTTTATATGCCTTGCACACAAGAATTTTCTAAGTTTCCTTCCAGGATTGGATAAAATATTAGTCAATTAAATTCCACATATTATAATATGGTCAGTTATTTACTGTGGCAGAAAACATGAAGCATTTTGGAGAATATGGAAAAATGTTATTCTGATTGTTTTCAAATGATAGGTATTGTTGATTATTTTTCCTTCAGAATAAAACATTATTGTCTTAATGTATTCTTGTATCTCTGTAAACATTTATCTAATTCTAAAGGACAAACAGGATTTATGCACCACCCATCATTTTTTACTTCGGAGCCACCAAGTATTTACCAGTGGGTGAGTTCTTGTCTGAAGGGTGAAGGAGTGCCACCCTATCCTTACCTCCCTGGAATCTGTGAAAGAAGCAGACTTGTAGTCTTGGTATGTATTTAGAGTGTTGTCAAACTTGTTTTTCTCTTTTTCTCTTTCAGTATGATTTTTAAAATTATCATACAGTAAAATTAACTCTTTTTTTCATTTCCTGTATAGCTCTGAGGCTTTCAACAACTGTAGACTTCATGTAATCACAGCCATAATTAGGGTTCAGGGTGGTTCCATCATCCTCCTTAGAAAATTCCCTCATGCTTTTGAGATTCATCCACGTGTTGCTGTATCAGCAGTTCGCTGCACTTAATTGCTGAGTGCCTGCTATACATTGTGTGGATATGTCACTTTGGTTTATCCATTCCTCCATTGAAGATATTTGGGTTGACTCCAGCTTTTAGCAATTATGAATACAGCTGCTGTAAACGTTCGTGTCCAGGTTTTTGTATGAGCAAAAGTTTTCATTTCTCTAGGGTAGATACCCAGAGGTGGGATTGATGGCCATAGAGTAAGTATATATTTAAGATTAATATATTTATATTTAAGAATCTAAACTGTTTTTCAGAGTATCTGTACCGTTTTACATTTCCACCATCAATGTGTGAGTTCCAATTTCCCTGCATCCTGGTCAGTGTTTGGTATTGCCATGATTTGTATTTTTTGTCATTCTGATAGATGTGTAGTGATATCTCATTGTGGTTTTAATTTCCATTTTCTTAATGGCTAGTGATGTTTTGTGTGTTCCTAGATAAGAGGTTTTGTCAGATATATGGGTTTCAAGTATTTTCTCCTGTAGTTTGTCATGTCCCATTGTTCTCGTAATGTTTACTTTGTGGAGCAAAAATGTTTAATTTTGATGACACCAGTTTATCCAGTTTTTTCTTTTATGGGTAGTGCTTTTGGTGTCATGTCTATGAATTCATTGTTTGACTGTAGGTCACAAAGATTTTCTCCAGTTTTCTTCTAGAAGTTTTACAGTTTTATGTTTTATATTTAGATCTATAATCCATTTTGTTAATTTTTTATAAGATGTGAGGCTTATGTTGAGATTTTTATTCCATTTGGATGGCCAGTTCTTTTAACATCATTTGTTGAAAACATTATTCTTTCTCTTTTGCGCTTTTGTCAAAAGCAGTTGACCACATTCTTGTGGGTCTGTCTCTAGATTTTTTATTCTGGTCCACTGATCTGTGTTGTGGTCCGTACTCTTGATTACTGTGGCTTTATAGTAAGTCTTAAAATTGGTTAGTATGACTTCTTTCCATTAATTTTCTTTTTCACAATTGTTTTAGCTATTTTAATTCCTTTGCCTTTTCATTTAAATTTTATAATCAGCTCATCTGTAGCTACAAATAATCCTACTTGAATTTTTAAAAATAAAATAATTAAAAAAATGAATTCATTTTGTTAATATATAGTTAATCTAAGAACAGACCTTCAAATAGAACCAAAGGATGTCACCAAAGGCTAGTTCCCTCACACTCTTGTCTCTTGGTCCCCCCATAGTGGAGCAGCCTGCCTACAGATCTTTTGTGGACCTTTCTGGAGATGGGGCCTTCCCAGACTTACAGGAGAACCAGATCTTCTGTCTCCTCTCCCAAATGTCACTGGAGTATATGAACGTTCTTGCTCCCCACCCGTCTTTTCCTTTACTCTGCATTCTGCTTTGCTTCATGTTGAGAAAGGCTTCAGAACCCCCTGTGGCTCTGAAATTGACATGCAGAATGGTGATTCTGCTTTTTAAAAAAAATACTGATAAAATATACATAATATTTGTGATTTTAAGTATTTTTAAGGGTACAATTCAGTGGCGTTAAATACATTCCCAGAACTTTTTCATTCCTTGCTGCTTGTATGGAAACATTGAGGTGGAATCACCAAATATATTGATCCTGTTCAACTGTTCTGTAATGGGATAGACTCAGTGTTATATCTTCCCAAAAGAGGGCCAGAGAAATATAAATAAGCCAAAGTTGTTTAGCCTCCAACTTAAATTGTATTAGTCACATTATAGATATTCATATTATATCATATCTTTGCTAGGTATCATGTCAGCTAGCTTCAGGAATATAGCATTTGCAGTGCTTGTATTGGTTTAGAATGTAGGACTTGAAGATCCTCCAGCTTTGTGCTGAAATCTTAATAGGATCGTACTGCTACTTCCAAAAAAAAAAAAAAAAAAAAAGCTGCAGGCTAGATCCTAGTGGTAGTAGCACATATTCAAATGAGAACTTTGAAAGCTAAAGTGGAGAAGGGTTAGGCCTAGAAGGGTAGAGAGAATGTATCTTACCAAAAATGACCCAGAAGTCTATCAGTTTATAAACAGATAAACAAAGATTGGTACATCTTTATAACAGAAAACCCCTCAGCAGTAAAAAGAAACAAACTACTGATACATGCAGTAACGTGGATGACTCTCAAGGGAGTGCTGAGGTAAAGAAGTAGGACACAGAAGGCTGCGTGTTCTATGACTCGTTCTATGTCATGTTCTATGTTACATGACATTGTAGGCAAAATATATACAGAGAAAAAAGATGCGTTGTTTCCAGTGCTGGGTGTAGAGGAGGGAGTGGATTGACTCCAAGGGGCATGAGGGAACTTTTTGGTGTGATGCAAGCTCTCTGTATCATGACTGTGGTGGTGGTTATATGATTGTATAATGTTTGTCAAAACACAGAACTGTGCATCTAAAGTGGGTGAATATTCCTATATGTAGTTATGCCTCAGTAGTTTAAAAAATAATGTTAACTTTCTCCTTATGCAGAGTATTGCACTCTACATACTTGGTGATGAAAGCTCTGTTTCTGATGAACCCTCACAGTATTTATCCAGAATAAGTATAGGTAAGTCAGTCTAATGTTAGGCTTCTGCAAACAGACTTTTATAGATGTCGATATCAGAGTCGAAATTAAAAAAATTAAAAATTTTCTAAGCTTGCGTTAGAGGCCATGTCTTGCTTCATTTTAGAGGTGACATAACTGCACTGCTTAGTCTGGAGTCCACAACTGACTTTTAGAGACCAAGATTGCTTAAAATCTAACAAACTTTGCATATTCAGTGTGCCTAAAAAGGACTGTTTTAGCCCCAGGGAAATGGTTATACTTTCCAACCTGCCAGAGTACTGCTTATTTTATTATTTTTTTAGGAGTTGCTTTTTAATGAATTTTTATTTCCAAATGTTTTCTAGATGTTATGTGTTTTCTTTACTAGGATAACTATCAAAATAAAATTTCGTTTTGTTTTAGCCCCCCAGAAGTCACAAGCAGAACAAGAGGAGAACAGGTGACTTTTATTCAGATTGTGCTTTTACAGAATCTGTTTAATAGCTTCATGTTTAATAACTTCATGTTTATTCTCTTACAGGTTTAGTTTTAGGCATTCTACATCAGTTTCTAGTCTAGCTGAGAGATTAGTTGTCTGGATGACTAATGTAGGTAAGATGGTATTTGATACTTTTCACCTGTCTTTGAAATCCATTCCCTGGACTCCTCCTTCCTAACTAGGCCCTGTGTCCTCAGAGCTTGCTAGAGCTGGGAGGTGTGAGAAGGGAGGGCCTCTCGCTCTACAGAAGGATCCCACAGGATCGAGATGATGGCCCATTGAGCCACCTTTCCTTTCCCTGACAGTCTCACAGCTTCTCTATAGTAATATCTGGGATATCAGAAATGAGTATTTCTAGCAAAATCTAAAAGTAATGTGTAAATATTGCAGGGTATGCTTTTGAATGACATAGGCCAGGGATTTTATGCACCAAGAAGCAGATTCACCTGAGACAAGGGAAAGGAAGGAAAAGAGTTTATTCTCTCTTCCTGTAGCCTGTGTCTTGAGGTTTTAAGCTGAGTAAAATACTAAAATTTTCTATAAAAATGAACTAAAAATTTTAAAGAATATTACTGACATGAAAATATACAAAGTGGGGGTGTTATAGAAATAGTATGTTAGAAAGTAATGCTTTAATGAATATTACAGGATGTTCCTGAATTCTTATTTAAAGAATATTCTAAATGACTTAGTTTTTCACTGTTCTTTTTTGTATATTTCCTTGACAGTTCCAATAAATGTCATGTAGTATTACAGATAAGATACTTATGCTGGAAAATATGAGTTCTGTGCATTTGTATAGTATTTAATAAAAGTGTTATTCTCAAATAAGGTAACATTTTTACCTCAGTAGTCAACTTTCTATTTTAATAAATAATGTATAGTATTATGAAATTTAGAAGATCATTACAGGAAAAAGTAATTAACCTGAGGATTTGAAAAATTTTTTTAAATGAAATATGGTATACATGTAAGAGAGTGTATAAAATGTATTTAGAGAATAATAATAAAATGAACATTGATGTCCTGGTGACCCACCATTGGAAATAAAACATTGCCAGTGTAGTAGAAGGCCCTGTGGATCTATTCCTGTACAGCATCCTTTTCTCATACACCCCATCACTACAGGTAACCACCTGTACAGTACCCTACATAATTTTGTATTATTACCTTCCGTCATTTTTTTTGTTTTGTTTTATCATCTTCATATATTGCTTAGTGTTGTATGGTTTTTAACTTTATATAAGCAGATATAAATATAAACATGTTCTTTACTATTTTATTTTCTTCACTCAGTATTATTATTTAAAGAGTCGTCCATGTTGACTCATGTAGCAGAAGGTCATTCATCTTCACTGCTGTATAATCCCCTGCTTGAATATACACCACAGCTTATTTATCCATTCTGTTGATGATAGCAATTGGGCTCTTTCCTCCCTTCACTTTTTTTGCCATAATGAACCAGCAATAATGAATATTTTAATGCTTATGTCCCTGTGGTATGTGCACAAGTTTCTTTATGGCTACTGATGGACCGTAGGGATGGACCTAACTATACATGCAGTGTCTTCCAAAGCGGTTGGACCCGTATACACCACCACCAGCTGTGGAAGAGAATCACTATTGCTCTACATAGTTACCAACATTTGGTATCGATTGACTTTAGTATGTGTCTGTCAAATGAGTGTGAAATTTTATTTCCTAGTGGTTTTAATTTGCATTTCCCTGATCACTCATTGGATAGAGCATCTTTTCATACTTTTATTGACCATTTGTGTTTCCTCTTAGGGAAATGTCTTTTTATCCTTTGTGGTTTTCCTGTTGGATCATTTGTCTTTTTCTTAGTTTTTAGGAATTTTTTTTTTTTTTTTAAGAAAACTTTTATACTAATCCCCGATGTCAAGACACTGTTCTGGTAGTAAGATGAATAAAATCAGTTTCTTGCTTATTTGTTAGGATAGAGTTTACTGACTTCACTCAGAGAATGATTGGGACAATGGTAAGTCTAAGGGAAAAATTTTCTCCCTTCCTTTCTCCACAAGGTTTCACCTTAAGAGACTTGGAAACTCTTCCCTTTGGAATTGCTCTTCCCATCAGAGATGCGATTTATCACTGTCGGGAGCAGCCTGCTTCGGACTGGCCTGAAGCTGTCTGCCTCTTGATTGGACGTCAAGATCTTTCCAAGCAGGCCTGCGAAGGAAACTTGCCCAAAGGGACGTCTGTGAGTATCAACACGGAAAGTCCACGTTCAGTTTTAGCCTCAATAAAATCAGAGTAGAAATGTTCTCCATTTTCCTTTAAGTCTTTTTGCAAGTGTATATAGCAGATTATCTTTTATATTATATGCTAGATATGGTTTAAAATTGGACAAATCTTATTGTAAATTGAATATGGGGACAGATTTTGTGAATGCTCTGTCTTGCCTGGACCGTTCTTTGCCTTGAGTCAGGACAAGTGCTGAGTCAGTAGAGGAGCTACCATGATTGATTTCCTACTTGTACCATATTAGTAATTAACTACTTTGTAATTATTATCTGGAAATAGGGAGAGCACATCATGTCCTGAATTTGAGTAGTTAATATATAACTATTTTCTCCTTCATACTTTTTTGATCTGCTACATTTCTTAAATTTAACCTTTTACATAGGTGTAAATATATCTTTAATCACATAAAACTGAAACCCCAGGAAGGTTTTTTTTTTTTTTTTTTTGGTGGGGGGAGCACTAAAGTTGTTGAGAAGCTGCCTTAATGTTATCCCTCCTCAGATACTGCCCTTAATCTATCTTCAAATCTGTGTTTTTAAGAATGGGTTCTAAGACACTACAAATATAATAGAAAGTGAAGTATATCATAACCCTCCTCTCTTTTTACAATCAGCTTCTTAAAAATGGAACTTTTAAAACTTCTTCTAGAACTATAGTTAACTTAAAAAAAAAAACAAAAAAACGGTAGCACTACCTTTACCCTAAGGATCAAGGAGCATTCAGGGATGGTTATTCCAGCCCTGGTGACTTTGGTACTTTATGTCTGAGAAAACAGTGCCAATTTGCCTCATCTCTTATTAGCCTTTGAACCAACACATAATAATCAATACATTGTAACTGTTCATAATCCACATTAGATCTTAGGTTATTAATGCTTCTTCAGAGACTGTTATCAAAATTTATTCCCAGCATCAAGAGTTGTATAATGGATCCGTGACAGAAGCAGTTTCCATGGAGGATCCCATCTCCACTAGGGTCATACCAGCATGTCTGTCTTTTAATCTGCTCTTAAATAACAACACTTAGTTGAATTAGCGTTTGTCTTGTTTTAAACAGAAAACCAAAAATTTTTTCCTAATATATGATTATCTTTCCCTTGACCAAGATAAGTCTTTAGTGTTTAGACCTCTTTTGTTACTATGAATGAGAACATCATTGGCACTAAAGCCAAATGGTATTGATAATCATTCATCTGTATTTATAAGTTCATTTTAAGTAATTCTGGCTAAATTCGGTTTGTTCAGTTATTTGAGTTTACATTTTATAAGTTATTTCAAATTTATCAGCTATTTGGGTCTATATTTTATTGCTAACTCACCTGTTAGAATATAGTTTATTTTAAAGTTAGATATTCCATAGGAATTATAATAAATTTTATCAATTAAAGTCAGACTGCTTATCTAGTCATATCTACCATTATTCTTTTTTCAGGCTAATGTTGCTTCCTCATTAAATGTTGCAAAATTTTAGCATTTCACCTAGGAGTTAATCTTTTGTGAAAGGAGTTAAAACTCTGAGAGAAAATGAGTTTTGTGCTATTCACATTTGTCTTAAAGTCTGATGGAATTACTTGGTCTGGGAAGGCTCATAGTAAAGCACATGCTGAGCTTATGAGGACAGAATGATAAGCAAGGAATGAACTCTCCTCACCTGTTTTACTGCATTTAATCCCTTTCTTTTTAAGAAACATACTTGGAACATATCTAGGAAAAAAAAGTGAAAACCAATCACGATCCCTTCTATTTAAAGTACAAAAGTGAGAAAGTATTGTCTGACTACCCCCAGCCCTTGGTTTACATCCTTCTAGGTTGTTTTCTTCTGCTTCTATTAATTAAAGACAATATTTAAATTGGTGTTGGATCTTTAGTAACAGTGAGTAGGGTTAATAGTCTGTTTGTAGTAATTTGTTTCCTTTTTGGAATATATAGGATATAGTTAGATTTTTACAGTTTATTTAGAATATTTCTTTCAGTGGAATCATCCTGCTGACTATTGTCCTAAGTCAAAGGCTTTCCCTTTGGCTCAGTAAAGAATGTTTCCAAGTGGGCAGTATATTGGAGTTATACTTTTAAAAAAAAAAAAAAAGGTTTCTAGGTTAGAGTCCCAGTATGCATTGGGAACCCAAGCCAGCCCTGCTTTGGAATATATTTTTTTCTCTGCGCTGATGTAGACTTGGTACCTCATCCTGTGTATCCCCGTGTTTGATAAGTGCGTATTGGCTGGTTTTTAAGTTAGTATTACAACCAAGTCTGTTACTCAGGTGCTCTCATCAGATGTTCCTTCAGGAACAGAAACTGAGGAGGAGGATGATGGCATGAATGACATGAATCAAGAGGTGATGTCACTAATATGGAGTGAAGACTTAAGGGTGCAGGACGTGCGAAGGCTTCTTCAGAGTGCACATCCTGTCCGTGTCAATGTGGTGCAGTACCCAGAACTCAGTGACCACGAGTTTATTGAGGAAAAAGAGAACAGGTAAAGGAAAGCATAAACTGCTATAATTTAAGTAAAAAATTACTTAAGTGCTGCCTCACTTTGTTCGACTGTAAGAATAGGCATGACTGTAGCATTCACACTTCACAGGGTTGCTCTGGGAGTCAAGTGGGTCATTTCTGCATGGTGCTTAGAACACTGTCCAGTACAAAGTAAAGCTCAATGTAGTCAGCAGTTATTATCAGAGTTCACTGATTCTGTGATGATGATTTTTTTTTTTTTTTTTACTTTTTAATATTTCTGAAATCAGATCATGTCTTTCAATCTGTAGGTGTTTGTAGGTGTTATGTTTTAATTGGCAGTGTTTTTTCTTTCTTAGTACTTCATGAAATAGTGATGTGTCTTCAAATCAATCTTAAATGGAAGGGATATGCTATTTTTGTTTTCATTATTATAATTTTGTGGATTATGTATTGATATAATGTTTCTGCTAAAAAATGTTATGAGATGTAGCCTCCTGGCCTGATTCTAAATTTCTCTTAATGTGGGGCAGTGTTCACAAAGAATCTTAGCAAAATTTTCTTCACTGCTGAACTAGAAAAGCAGCTGTATGTATGTACAGTTAGGAAGAGACAGTGCTTGTGAATAGCTTTGTCTGCAGAGAGAATTTTAGCCTCTTGTTAGCCTCAGAAGGGATATTTCTGTGTCTTCAGGTATAACTTGTATTGTGTTTCCTGGTTATAAATGCCCCTACTTCCACAATTTTTGTTTGCTGCCATTTATTTTAACATAGAAACAAGTTAAAAAGTAGTGTATTAGTTTCAGAGTATAGCCTATAGAGGCCATTTTAACCTTGAACATAGTTGACTTAGTGCTATTAGTCCTGTAAATCCTCGCCATCAAGTAGATGAAACTACTTCTGTGTTTCCTGGAGACACCATGAAATCCACTGACCTCCAAATTGGGGACTTCCTTTTTATCCTTGTGTGCAGGCCATGGAGATGGCACTTGGGCTATATTCACAAAAAGGATGAGAGGAGGATCCCAGCTAAACTGATAATAGCACAATAAGGAAACCCAACAAATATGTTTTCCTCCAAGAGGGCTGGCATCACTTAGAGAAGAATGTTAGGTTTTTCTTTTTGAATACTTAGTGAGAGTTGGCTTGGTTTATAGAACAGCTGGTTTTAATTCACAGTGAATATGAAATAGTAGAAGGTAATGTGTCTCTCCATTAGTTTTTAATGGGAGTAAGAATATTAAAATGAGAATAACTGTGTTTACATGACTCACCCACATCTTTGTATGGATTTACTTTGATGTGGCTTCATCTTACACAGCAGTGCTGCTTTTGAAATACTTGCCTACAGATTACATTCCAGTTCTTTTTTTGTTTAAATTTTTTTCACATGTTGGTTTTAATTTTAATTATAGATTGCTCCAGTTGTGTCAGCGAACTATGGCTCTTCCAGTAGGACGGGGAATGTTTACCTTGTTTTCATACCATCCTGTTCCAACGGAACCATTGCCTATTCCTAAGTTGAATTTGACTGGTATGTTAAATTCTGGGCTCAATGAGAAAGGAAAATGATTAAGTATATGTTCAGTGGAGTTCTTTTGAATTATTTTAGTTGAAACCAAAGAAATGCTGTCTCTATCCCCCATGATTTTAAATATTGTTGATAGCTACTGTAGTGGTATCAAAGCTCAAACAGCAAATTAAATTAAACATTGTGGGAAGTAGATTATAGCCCACTACTAAATTTTGCTTTTAATGAGACCATTTCAAGATATAAAAAGGCACTTGGGAAAGTTTCATAAGATATTATTGAATGGTGAGAGTATTGAACTTTAAATAATCTTAAAATCTAATACCTAAAAATATTTAGTCTTAAAATGTCTTGTTGTATCTTAGTATGAATAGATGATCCTTGTACAGAAATAAGAAAATATACCAAGCAAAAAGAAGAAATGGTTACTCATAGTATTCCCAACTTGCTAGAGTTCACGAGTGTTAAATAATACTTTGGTTTATTTGTTTCCCAATTTTATTTCTCCATTTTATAATTTTATATTTGTTTAATTATCAGAAAATTTAAACCTGATGATTGTTTTAAAAATTTACTGTGTAGTGAATGAGCATCCTTTCATATCTAGCATGTGTATGTGTACAACTATGCATATGTGTTGTATACACATTTTTAATCAACAACTTTATTTTTATTTGCTCCAGAGTATTTCATTTAATGGAATATAGTTTATATAAGTAACCTGGTATTATTGGAAATTATTGTTTTTTGCCATTACAAATGTATTGTTGGGTTATATTTATCTTATTTACTTAGGATAATTGCTTATATGGAACTCCCAGGACAGCAAGATTTTAAGCCTTTGATATAGCATATTGTCAAATTTCCTTTCTGGTTAATTGCTTGAGTTTTTACTTCTGCCAGATATAAGTATACTTATTTCCCAATGTTACTGATTATAATGTGTTTTATAGCTCATGTCCACCTGATCTGGTTTGACTGTGTACTAAAGATGACAGTTGTATGCAGTTGAAATTGTTATTGACTATCCCTTAAAGTATTCAATATATAGTACATACGGTTTTGTGAGACCTGTACAAAACATATAGTACATACAGTAGTGGATAGGACATAGAATATGCAAATATTATTCTATCATATTTTAAGTTACATAATTAAAAAACCCAGGGTCCCACTGAGATTTGTAAAGAGCTTGTGTTTTTAGCAACATGCAGAAATTGAGATCGGCTAGTGACGAACACGTTCCCGTATCCCATATCACACCTTTTCTGGAGCCATAACCTCTCTGAGAGGCACAGCAAGCAGAGCTGCCTTCAGTATTTGAACTGTTCTCTTTCAGAGATAAAACAACCATGGCAGAGTCTGAACAGTTAGCGAGGCTTGATGGAAGAGGGTACTGGGTATAGGTGTTCATTTTATTAGTCTTAGAACTGTTTGAATGTTTTCATATAAAAAGTTTGGGTTAAAAAGAAAATCGCATGCATAATTGGCAAATGTTAAACTATATTAAACATTTGCCAATGTTTTTGAAGTTCTTCAACTTCTTCAAATTGAAGAAACTTTGCTTTACTCTGTGCCTTTCTCTTGTGTATAAATATTATATCCTATGCAGATGATGAATTGTCGTTTTAGAAATTTTACTTGCTTTTTCATTATTAATCTCATTGCCCTTTTTGAGAAAGTAAAAGTACAGCTTATGAACTTGTCATCAGTATGGCGCTATCACAGACCAGCATTTGAGTTAGCTCTTAGGTACAAAAAGCAAATGGTAAATACAAATATGTTTTATTTTATGCTTGTGTCTGTATATGTGTGTATATGTGTGTGTGTATATGGATTACAATTAAGACACTGCATCTAATTAAAATTTACATAACTTTCAGAACTCTTTAAAACCGTATTTCCAAACCTCTAGTGAACCGTATAACTTTATGTAATATTTAGAATATTTATTTTAAATATTCATCCATGACTTGAGCTAACACAGAATATTAGAAATGCAAAGAGAATTCAGTATTTGCGAGTACACAGTGTAGTCAAAACACTCAGGAAAAGGAATTCAAAGAGAACGTAGTATCATGAACATTTAATTTACAGTGCTCTTAAATGAGTTGACCATAAAAGTTAAATTTAGTGAGTACTCTTTTATGGTTTACCGGGTAACTCAAGTGTATAAAATGATGTTTTTTGTGTAAGTATCTTTGAATGTAATTTGGCATTTTTACCAGTAGTGTGTAATTTGTTTTCTATATATATGGAGACGTACATAGATAAGAGATAAAGATAGAGCAGATTTATAAAGCTCCTTGTCTTTTTTAAACTATCATTTTTCCTTAACGTCCAGAGAAAAAAATGGGATGGCACATATGAAATTAACATCATTATCCATCACATGTTGGGATTTGTTATTCATGTAGTTTGCGATGTTAATTTTCAGTTTATTTTTCAGTAAGCGTCCTGCTGTTTGAAAGAAAGATTTCAAAGCAGTGGGTATCCTAATCAGATCTGCATAAAGCAAAACTGGTATCAGTTATCTTGTTATAGACCCATGTATTTTAGCAAAAAGGACAGTGAATTATTTTACACAGTTACGGTTTTACACCTTGCCTCAATTGACTCACATGTATAAAAGCTTAAGTACGCAGAGTAACCTAATATCATTACAGGTATTATGGAGTTAAGGTTTCTGAATGTAGCAAAGTGATCTCTGTTCTTAAAAATCTAAATTGAACAGTTTCGGCTTTGTGAAGTTTTGTTCTCTCAGTTTTACATTTTGTTTGCCTGCGTAGGGCGGGCGCCTCCTCGGAACACCACAGTAGACCTGAACAGCGGGAACATCGACGTGCCTCCCAACATGACCAGCTGGGCCAGCTTCCACAATGGCGTGGCTGCCGGCCTGAAGATAGCCCCTGCCTCCCAAATCGACTCAGCCTGGATTGTCTACAACAAGCCCAAGCACGCTGAGTTAGCCAATGAGTATGCTGGCTTTCTCATGGCCCTGGGTCTGAACGGACACCTTACCAAGCTGGCTACTCTCAATATCCATGACTACCTGACCAAGGTGAGAATGCGTGCTGCTGGTTCCTGGCTTATCACAGTAGCTCCTAGTTGTTCTTTTTGCTCTCCTTCAATCTTATACCTCTGAGTGCATTCTTCTCATAGCAGGCAGAGTAATCTTTCTAAAATGTAAATTGGCATATATCACTTCCCTGGTCAAACTGTTTAATGATCTTTCATTGCTTTTTTTTTCCCATTGCTTTTTTTTTTTAACTTAATTTAATTTATTTATTTATTATTTTTTGAGGGGTACACCAAATTCAATCATCTGTTTTTATACACATATCCCCGTATTCCCTCCCTCCCTCGACGCCCCCCCCACCCTCCCCGTCCCAGTCCTCTAAGGCATCATCCATCCTCGAGTTGAACTCCCTTTGTTATGCAGCAGCTTCCCACTGGCTATCTATTTTACAGTTGGTAGTATATATGTCTATGCTACTCTCTCACTTCGTCTCAGCTTCCCTTTCACCCCCCACACCCCCAGACCTCGAGTTCTCCAGTCCATTCTCTGCATCTGCGTTTTTGTTCTTGTCTTGTCACTGAGTACATCAGTACCATTTTTAGATTCCGTATATGTGAATTAGCATACAATATTTGTCTTTTTCTTTCTGACTTACTTCACTCTGTATGACAGACTCTGGTTCTATCCACCTCATTACATATAGCTCCATCTCATCCCTTTTTGTAGCTGAGTAATATTCCATTGTATATATATGCCACATCTTCTGTATCCATTCATTTGTTGATGGGCATTTAGGTTGCTTCCATGTCCTGGCTATTGTAAATAGTGCTGCAATAAACATTATGGTACATGTTTCTTTTCGGATTATGGTTTTCTTTGGGTATGTGCCCAGTAGTGGGATTACTGGATCATATGTTTCCCATTGCTTTTAATGTACATTCTGGGAGCCTGTGTGGGCCTACTCACTTCTGCAGCCTTACTTTGTGCCTCTCTTTCCCTTGCTCCCCATGCTCCAACCATAGAGACTGTTTTAGCTCCTTGGCAGACCAAACTATTTCTCTTGGCATAAACTCTTCCACTTTTATGCCATAAAAGTTTACCCATATAAAGTATGCAATTCAGTGGTTTTATTACATACACAGAATTGTGCACCCATTACCACTGTTAATTTTATTTTTTATTTTTTATTACTTTTTAATTTTTGGCCACACTGCATGACATGTGGGATCTTAGTTCCCCAACTAGGGACTGAACCCACACCTCCTGCATTGGAAGGCAGTCTTAACTACTGGACGGCAGGGGAAGTCCCCACGGTTAATTTTAGAATATCTTCAACATCTCATGAAGGAACCCCCTACGCAGTAGTAGTCACTTTCTATTCCACTGTCCCTTCAGCCCCTGGCAAACTGCTAATCTACTTTCTGTCTCTAGAGATTTGCCTACTGTGGACATTTTATATAAATGGAAGCAAACAATATGTGATCTTTGATGACTGGCTTCTTTTGCTTACTGTAATGTTTTCAGGGTTTGTCCACGTTGTACCATGTATTAGTACTTCATTGCTTTTTATTCCTGAATAGATAGTCATTGCATAGATAGACATATTTTTTCATTCATCAGTTGATGGGTACTTGAGTTATTACTACTTTTTTGACTATTATGAATAATGCTACTATGAACATTTATGTACACGTTTTGCTGTGGATGAATGTTTTCATTTCTCTTGGGTATATTCCTAGGAGTGGAATTGCTGGGTCACATGGTAACTCTTTGTTTAAATTTTTGAAGAACTACCAAACTGTTTTCCAGAGGGGCTGCATGCATCATTTTATAATCCCAGCAGCAGTACATTTGGGTTCCCGTTTCTCTGCACTCTTGCTAACACTTGTTATTATCTGTCTTTTTAATTAGAGTCATCTTAGTAGGTGTGAAGTAGTATCTCAGTGTGGTTTTGATTTGCATTTATTTCCTAGATGGCTAATGATATCGAACTTCTTCACACATGACCATTGGTCATTTATATATCATCTTTGGAGAAATATCTATTCCAATCCTTTGCTTATTTTTTACTTGGTTGTCTTTATTGTTGAGTTGTAAGAGTTCTTTAGGCATTCTGGATACCAGTCCATTAACAGATACATGATTTGCAAGAGTTTTCTGCCATTGTGTTGTCTTTTGGGTTGTCTTATTACTTTCTGATGGTGTCTTTGAAGCACAAAAGTTTTGAATTTTGATGAAGTCCAATTCATCTGGTTTTTTTTTTTTTTTTTTTTTGGTTGCTGTGCATTTGGTGTCATATCTAAGAAGTTACTGCCTACTCCAAGATCCCTTGGGTTTACACCTATTACATAGATTTACACCTATGTTTTCTTCCAAGAGTTTTTTACTTTTAGTCACATCTTACTTGAAGTTAATTTTATATATGATGTAAGGAAGGGGACCAATTTCATTCTTTTACAAGCTCTACAGTTATCACAGCATCATTTTTTGAAAAAGCTCTTTTTTTCCCATTGAATCGTCTTGACACCCTTGTAGTCAGTTGAACGTCAGTGTGAGGATTTATTTTTGAATCATCTCAGAGTCATTTACATGTCATTCCCTCACCTGACATCATTCTCTCTCACTTTCTAACTTGAGTGCCCTCCCTTTTTGCTACTTTGCCTGGCTGATTTGTACTCATTCTGTATTGTAAACTTTACTTTTTAGAGGTTCCTAATAATTCTCCAGTCCCTCCTAATCTAAATTAGGCTCTGTTAAAATACTCTTTCATAATCTTTATACTTTTTCATTTTATGAGTTTTTAATAATATTTATTTTTTAGTTTAACACCCCCCCCCCCCAAGGGCACTAACTTCATCAGAGCAAGGACCATGTCGTTTAGTTTGCTTGTGTGTTCTTGGAGCCTTTCACTGTGCCTGTCACAGAAAAGTACTTATTAAAAGTACTGGCAGGCAGTATTTTATTTAAAACTATATATTTGTTTTGGCAGTGCCTTAAGTCTCATTCTATTTTCTGTCTTAGGGTCATGAGATGACAAGCATTGGACTGCTCCTTGGTGTTTCTGCTGCTAAACTAGGCACCATGGATATGTCGATTACACGGCTTCTTAGCATCCACATTCCTGCTCTCTTACCCCCAACGTCCACGGAGCTTGATGTTCCTCACAATGTCCAAGTGGCTGCGGTGGTTGGCATTGGCCTCATTTATCAGGGGACAGCTCACAGGCATACTGCAGAAGTCCTGTTGGCTGAAATAGGTATGGCACTAATAGTGCTGTGGTTTCATAAGCATGTATTTCCCATTCCACGGGAACCAAAGTAAAAATGATAGTAATAGTAAGATTAAAAAAATTAAGGAAATAATAGTAGCTTTGGTGAGCATAGAATGAGCTATACTAATAAAGAAAAAAACTGTGAGTAATGTTTTGCAAGGCTGGTGTTACTATGCAGGTTATTAGTCTGCATACTTACTCGACCGGCCCACTGCTGAGCTCCAGTGGTCCAATTTAAGGAGGTAGCTTGTTGTCATAAGCATGCTGTTTATCCTGCTCTGTGTTTGGCAGGCAATGTCTAGCAATGGTCTACACTTAAAATTCAAAGTTGTTTTGATCCCTAAAAGCACAGTGTTTATTCTGTTGGACAGTAGCACTCTGACAGAATGGAAGTGATTGACTCCTGCTTTCCTCGTTTACATGCTGGTGGGTATGTTTGTGATGAAATGCATTTTTTTATGTTTTCACCTCAGTTACATTTTTTGAAAATATGTCTTACATGTTGTCATCTTTTTCTGACAAATGGAAATGCTGTTAGCATTATTAATATGATCAGTAATTTAGATACATACTTATATGTCTTGTTCAGTCCTATTCAGGGTCTCTCTACGTGTATTCCAGGATAGCCACAAAATTGGCCTGGGCATCTGTGCTTCAGGCTGTAGATCTGTGGGTCTGCTGCTCAGACTCTGCTCCAAATGCCTTATTCTGGGACCCAGTCTTCTTTTATGGTGATGACAGAAGGGCAAGAGGGAGAACCAAATAATAGAAGCACATTTCAGGCCTTTGCTTACATTATGCCAGCCAGGATCCTAGTTCAAAGCCAGACACATATTCAGGTACTCTAGGAGACTCTGTCAGGAGTGTGGATATATATATATGTATACTGGCATTGTAGGGCAGTGAAGAATTGGAATCAACAATGTAGTCTACTACAGTGATGACATAAATTATTCACAAAACTGAAATTTCCCTGTTAGCAAAATATGTAATAGCATAATTGATTTGAGAAATGCGTATTCAGAAGATACTCAGGATTGGCTTTTAAAGCTTGTTCATCTATAAGGTAATGTAACATTCTTTGTATCATAATGATATCTAATGGTGCCAGTACTACACATATCTCACGGCCATAGCACAGCTGTTTCATATTGTATGCAGAAGATTTCTTCTTTATTCATATGCATATGCTCTTTTGTATAATTACATACTGTACATACTGTTTTTGTATTGCCCTTTTTATATGTCATTGTCATAAATGGCTTTTAAAATTAATTTTATATTGTGTAATAGCTCATTGAGTTGGTTTTCTATAAATTGCCTGATCATTTTCTTATTTTTAGGACTTTTAGGTAGCTTTTAATTCTTTGCTATTAAGCAGTAAACATTGCACTGATTACATGTGGATAAGTTTTTCTTTCTTTTTAAAAAAATTTTTTTCCTGGGGATGAAATTCCAGGAATGTGAACTTTTTTTTTGGAGGAAGGGATCTTTATATGTAATACATTTTGCTGCCCAAAAGAGGGTGGAGTTAGAATTAGGGGGTACTTTTTAAAGTATGAATTTTGCATCCAGTCAAACTTTTAGCATCAATACAGATAAATTCTATCATAGTAGGACTCAGTATTACATAGACTCAAAATAAGTGTCCTAATGTATAATATTTAACATTCTTAAAAACTTAAAGGAAGTGTTTTTCCTATTCCTTATCAGTATTTGAACATGTTTTTACTACATTTAATGAACAGGTTTGAAGATAACAGAACAAGAATAAAAGGAAAGAAATTACAAATTGAAGCTTTTTTGAACATCCCTCCCCTTTAAAAGTTTTTTCCTACTTTTTGGTATTTTTTTTTATATGTATTATATATATATATGTGTTTATATATGTTTTTATAAAACTCAAGGTTTGACAATATTTTGAAGTCATTGCTTTCAAATTGGCAAATTAGAAGAACCACGTTTGGGCTTTATTTTGTAGTAAACTGATAGTTGTGGACACCATTTGTGAAAACGTCAGATCTTTCCGAGTGGGATTATATTGAATCCATAGTTCTTATGCGACCTACTAGAAAGTAACTCTAAAACTTTTATGAGTTAAGATTTTAAGAGGTCAGTTTGAACCGTGTTACTTTCTGTTTTATAGGACGGCCCCCTGGTCCTGAAATGGAATACTGCACGGACAGAGAGTCTTACTCTTTGGCTGCTGGCTTGGCTTTGGGCATGGTGTGCTTGGGGGTAAGCAGAGTCTGTGTCTTCAGGTGCTTGTTATGAATTCTTCTTGTTGAGACAAATAGCCTTGACACTTTACTCTGAATACCACTCTGCCTTACTGTGACTTAACTTACCCTGATTCTCAGCTCTTTCTTCTTTCTGGATATTTTTTAAGTTTCTAGATTTGGGAATGGAGAGAAATTGTAGTGAAGAGTGATGCTTTAAGGTTTCTTTCTCCTGGCATAGATGTAAGTGTTCATGAATGAACTAAGGGAATGGAATTTCTTGAAAAGAGTTGAAGACATAAGGTGAAGAAATGACAGTCCACTCAGTCAGAAAACAGAAAAAAATGAAAATGTGTTTGTGATGGAGAGCCTTAAGAGTCTGTCGTAGTTACTTAGAGATAAACCAGAACTCTCTTTTGGTGCCCTGATGTTCGCTAGGTATCCCAGAACGTTGCCACAATGGCAGCTGCTTTGTGACAGAATGCAGTATCACTCTGACCCATCTTTAACCCCATCCAGTAGATGTAGTGTAGGATTACCAGAAACTTTAAATGACTATGTCAGCTGGAATGTGGGTCCTTTGAAGTACCACCAATACAGTGTGGTACTGAAACTGAATCATAAAAAGAAAGTTGACTGTCGGTTAGGCTTTTGACTCCTGACATTTGGTACATGAACTAAAGAGGCAGATGAAACAATGGTAAAGCATCATACTGGGAACTGGGACCTGAATGCTGGTCCTGACCCGTGAGTCACATCATTTAACTACAGTATTGTCTAGTAGTTAAGCAGCTCTATAGAGTGTGGAACCAAACTGCCTTGTTTTACATCCACTGCTGCCTCTTACTAGCTATATAACCTTGGGCATAATCTCTTTGTGCCTCCCTTTCCTCACCTGTAAAATACTAGCTATTTGATTGAATTGTCATATTAAGTAAGTTAATGCATGTTAAACACACAGAATCGTGCCTCGAAGAGAGTTAAGTGTTCACTAAGTTATTTTTATTATTATAGTTATTATTGCTGCAGTAATCCACAGGCACAATAATGAAAGGTTCAGATGTTCATAGTTCAGGTTTCATTTATCTACCTAATATTTTCTTTAACCGTTAGTGCAATTAACTGTATTTTGAAGCCTTTATGTATTTTATGAAATGAAAGTATTAACTTGCCTGTGTTTGTATTATAATTTTTAATGTGAATTATTAATAGACTGAATATTAACTCATGAGGAATATTTATTTTAATTGATAAAAAACCAGAAGGCTGGCTTTGAAGTTAGTTTATTCTCTTCTTTGTTATGGGTATATGGTATGGATCTTATTCTGTAAAATTTCCTTTCACATGTCTGTTACTTTGTTTTCCAGCACGGCAGTAATTTGATAGGTATGTCGGATCTCAATGTGCCTGAGCAGCTTTATCAGTACATGGTTGGAGGCCATAGGCGCTTTCAAGCAGGGATGCACAGGGAGAAACATAAATCTCCAAGTTATCAAATCAAAGTAAGTCCAAATCACACAATAGATCAAACTTCTGGAAGCTATGAAGTTAATTTGAAAATAGTAGTTTTCACACTAAGATTTGTAAATATGTTAATTTCAAGCATAGGCTAGTATTCAGAAGAATTTTATAATAATTCAAAGCTCTTTTACACAAACTTTTCTTTCGATAGGAAGGAGATACCATAAATGTGGATGTAACTTGTCCAGGTGCCACTCTTGCTTTGGCCATGATCTACTTAAAAACCAATAACAGGTACCACATCTCCCCACTCCATCTCTTGACATGACCGTGTGACTTCCTTTCTGACCTCATTAATAAAGCTAAATTATCTTACTGTGTTTACCTCTCCTGTAGTAGATCAGCCTGATTTTAGTGCTCTCAGATACTACAAGTTATATAGATTTTTATCTAGAAATAACACATTTGGTTATTTTAATGCTATTTGAGAATATGGTTGCCAGTTTCTATTCATTTTTATTTTATAGTTGATATCACTGACAAACGATGTCTAAATTCCTTCTCATTAGTTTTGCTCATTGTGATGAGGACTGGATAAATCAGAAATACTTAGCATTATTGTCTTCCTGGTTCTGTTCATAAAAATGGTTTCTGCTTAGTTCAAGAGCTTTCCTAATGACCATACCTTCTGCCTCCCCAACCCCCGTAATTAGTGCTGACACTTGAAAGTAGATGTTTGGCATTTATTCTTTTACATTTTGCATAGAAGAATAAGTTGGGTTTTAAGTGTTTTAATTTAAAAAACATTCTAAGATTCAAGAAATTTTTCAGTGTTGTAAATTCCCTTTTTAGGCAAAGTGAATGTTTGCACAATTAACAAAGTGGTTTAAAACAGATTTATTCATCTGCTCTTTGGATGAAAGTATATGACGTTGCTTTCTTGGCCCTGGAGATGTTTCAGTGAATAAAAGAAAACTAAGAATATCTGCCCTTAGGGAGCTTATAGTAAGACATACATACGTACTAAATATTATGTTGGGAGGACGTGAAGTACTATGGGAAAAAAATAGGACAGTGGTTGGAATGGAAAGAAAATTCTTGAAATCTGTCTTGCAATTCTTGATTATCTTATTCTCTTTTTGAGCAATAACACTTGCTGGTATCCACCACCACAGATCCATTGCAGATTGGCTCCGAGCTCCCGACACCATGTATTTGCTGGACTTTGTGAAGCCAGAATTTCTCTTACTTAGGGTATGGTACTTTGCAGTTTTTCATTTCTCTTCACATGAGGAGTCTATAAAATGTCTCCACAAGGAAGCTTTACTGTTAATCCATCGTGTATATATGTAATTGGTAGTATTCTTTTGAAATTTCCCAACTGTAACTGTAGGAATTGCTAAGATAACCAACCACACTGATATATAATACTTGGAGTGACATTTTAACTTTTTATATTGTTATTCAAAACTTCCTAATAAACAAGTCGCTGGGGCTTTATTTTACATTCTTTCATTATTACTAAGAACTCAATAATACTGTTAAAGGTATGATTAGTGACAGTAATTGACATAATTACCTCAGATTTTACCTCTATCATGTTTAAATGTATGTTTTTAGCATATGAAAGGCTTTTAAATTATGTAGACAGATCTATTTATGGTTCTTCATGATTTTTCTTTTATGGAGCAAGTTTTAAAAACTTCTCTCCAACTCCTCCAGACTTTGATGACGGTCAAATCAATTTTAGGTTTTTTGTGTTAAATCTAAATCTTCAGCTTATTTTAATGAGTGGCTTAGGTTGATACTACATACTTACTTTATTTTTCAGAATATCCAACAGTTGGGACTAATTCTTAAATTAGTTATAAAAATCATTGTTACAAAATCTATGAATTTTGCCTGCTGTAATTAATTTTTCTGTATTGCATTTTTAAGACACTTGCTCGGTGCCTGATTTTGTGGGATGATATTTTACCAAATTCCAAGTGGGTTGATAGCAACGTTCCTCAAGTACGTACGTATAATAAATATTATATCTTTAATCACATAAAATTATGATTTCTTGTGGGATTTTTCTAAAACCCCACAAAATACTTTTTCTTTTGAAGGCGATAGTGATGGTTATGATTACTATATTTCTTGAAAACGTAGGAACTTTCATTTTGAGATTGTGTGCTGAGCACAGACCACAGCCTTCCTTTTTCAGTTACAGAGCCCTAGAAATTGTGATTTTTAAAAGCTAAATGTATCAAAGAACCCTAAAAAAGTATTTTTGACATTTTTATCCTAAATAAGCTCACATTGATCTAAAATACTGTTATACTTTTTGACAATTTTTATCTTATATATAAGAAGTTGTTTTAATTACTTTATGGTATATTTACCCAATAAGCCAAATAGTTAAAAATAAGCAGACTTTTTTGTAAAAACTCCAAATCAAATATTATAAGTATTGTAATTAAATTTGCCCTTTAATTAGCTGTCCACATCCTTAGTACCCTTGTATTTAGAAAATAATCTATTTATCCTTCAGAATGCTAGGGTGCTTCCTCCAATGTTTTAATAAGAAAATTTCAAAATGAAAGGTTGAAAGAATTTTATACAAATGCCCATATAACCGATTAGATTCTACAATTAATATTTTACTGTATAAACTTCTTTAGTCAGACATCTATCCACTTATCTCTTCCTCTATCCAAACCATCATTTTTTGATGAAGTTCACAGTTAAATTACAGATAGTCGTACACTTTTCTCTTAAGTATTTCAGCATGTGTATTATTAACTAGCATTCAGTATTTACCTTTTCTCTCTTCCTTTTAAGATAAAATTTGTATATAATGAACTGCACAGATTTTAATTATACTATTTGATAAAATTTGACTAATGTATAAGTTTATGGAAACAAACGTTTATAAAAATGGCCAGAATTTCCCTTCCTACTCAGTCTGTGCACTCACTCCTCACCCCCAAGGCAACCAATTTTCTGATTTTTTTCTCCAAAATAGATTAGTTTGCCTGATACAGAACTTTATATTGATGGAATCACAGATATATCCTTTTATGTAAGACTTTTCGTTCAGCATGATTTTGAGATACTATTGAGTATATCGGTAGTTCAGCCTGTTTATTGTTAAGTAGTATCCTATTGTATGACTGCACCACAGTTTCTTTTTCCAGTTCCTCTTTGTTCATCGCCTTGGCTGGTTCCAGGTTTTGGTTAATACCAGGCAAGCTGCCATAAATATTCTTATGCAAATATATATGTTTCCGTTTCTCTTGAGTAAATACTTAGGATTGGAATTACTGAGGCACAGAGTAGATGGTGTGTTTAGTAGATGGTGTGTTTGTAAGGACTGGTAAACCTTTTTCAAAAGATGTTGCACCATTTTACACTTGGACCCGCAGTGTATGAGAATGCTGGCTGCTGCGTGTCTTGTAGCTGCTGCACAGCTCGCCAGTATTGGTGGTGTTAGTCTTTTAATTTTAGCTCTGCTGGTACACAGGTAATGATATCTTATTGTAGTTGCAGTTTGCATGTTGAGAACGTTTTCATTTGCTTATTGCTTCTTCATATATCTTTTTTTTAATGAAATGTCTGTATCTTTTGCCCATTAAAAAAGTTTTTGTATTTATCTTTTTATTACTCAGGTGCTAGAATTTTTTATATATTCTGGAAGCCTATCCTTTGTCAGATAAATGTTTTACATAATCTCTGGCTTGTCTCTGCATTTTCTTAGTAATACTTTTTGATGAGTAGAAAATTTTTTAAATGTGATAATATCTAATTTATCAATTTTTAATTTTATGGTTTTTTATGTCCCCTGGAAAAAATATTTGCCTAGCCTGAAGGTCTTTTTCTTCCTAAAAGCCCTGATGTTTAGCTTTTATGTATAATTATGTAATTTCATCTCAAAGTAATTTTGTTTTTGGTATGAGGATAAGGGTTAAGGTTTTCATTTAAAAAATATATATTTAGTTGTGCCAACACTGTTGAAAACACCTTCTCCTTATTGTATTCCCGTGCCTCCTTTGTCAAAAATTAGATGACTGGTCTTTTATTCTTTTTCTGTCTTTTCTACAGGTTGCATGGTTTCTATTGATTTATCTTACTGCAGGCATTTTGTTTTCGTACATGAAGTGAATTTTAAATTTTCATTTATTGTACTTTTTAGTTGTTTTTTCCTTTTTTTATCATTTATTCTTTTTCTGATGAGATTTTCTGTTTTCACTCATTATGGGTATATTGTCCTTCTAGTTAGAACTGCTGCTTTAAAATCCTTCTCTTCTAATGCCAATAGTATGACCATTTCAGGGTTGTTTTCCATGGTCTTTTCTCCTGAGAATATGTTGCATTTTTTGTTCTTATGTTAAGTAATCTTGATTTGTATCTGGGACATTGTACATGTTGTCTTTTGACGACTCTAGTTTCTGTTGTATTCCTCTAAAGAGTATTGATACATACATACTTACATCTCTCTGTGTATGTATTTGTGTACACACACACACACCCACACATACCCACACACACAAATACATTTTGTTTTAAAGCAGTTAATTTACGTGTAATCAAATGTCAAACCCTATCTCTTGTTTGCCAGTTCTAGTCTTAGTTTAGTTCTCTTATCCTCTGGAGGCTGAGTCTGCCTTGCTCACACATGGATCATGGGTCAGGAAGATATTTAACTCCTAGCACATTTAGCTGTCAGAGGTATCAGTTCCTTTTGGAAAGTACCCTTTAAAATGTACATCGTGGGATGAAAGTATACTTTTTCTTCCATTGCTTCACTCAGCATATGTTTGTTGATCCTTTGCATGCAAGACACCATACTAAATTCTGTGCTACATTTAAGACATGTAGACTGACTACGAGAAAACTTTAATTTACTAAATTTGCTAAGTTTAGTTTGCAAAGTCAGGTTAAACATGTGTACAAGTAACCATTCTCAAATGGAAGGTGAAAATTAATGTCAGTTCTTTATTTAAACTTTTGTGGAAATGTAGTCCTTGGACTTTTATTTTTTTTAAATTGAGTAATCAATTAATTTATTTATCTAGCTATGCCGGGTTGTGGTATGTGGGATCTTTGTTGCGGCTCCGGCATGCAGGCTCTTAGTTGCAGCATGTGGGATCTAGTTCCCTGTCCAGGGATCGAACCTGGGCCCCCTGCATTGGGAGCGCAGAGTCTTAACCACTGGACCACCAGGGAAGTCCCTTGGGCTTTCAATATAAAGTTCTCTCTTTGACATTTCTTTTACTTCAGACTTAATAATTTTAAATTTGGTCTCTATTACATCAGGGATACCCGGTAGAGCACGTAACAAGTTCACAGTTCTGTTGGTTGGTATTGCCTATTACTCTCTACTTTCTCCTAGTCCTCGCTCACTCATTTTGTAGCAGTTGTAGGGAGCAACTTAGCATCAAAAGTGGGATTAAAAAGGTCACTTTGTAAACTGCTTTGTTTGAATTTAAGGCATGTGTCACATACAATGACTAGCATCTTCACAGCACTTTTTCCTTCATAAAAAGCTTTACTCTACAGCCTAATATTTTTCTTTTTTTGCAGTGTTGCGCTGTAAATTATTCAAGTATTGCCCCCATTGTATGGGTGGGAATGATGTACTGCTTTTGATTGTCTGTGTATCTATTAGATCATGAACTCTTCAAGGCCAGCTACCGTGTCTTTTCTATCTTTCATTCCTAGCAACTCACACACGGTAGCTAGAGCTGTTATGTTGAAAGAGGACAGACTGGTCCAGAATCACCCAGCTAGTAAGAGGTGGGGTAAAACTGAAACTAGCTGTTAGGACTTCAGAGCTTGAGATTTTTGTGTTAGACTCTGTACAACACAGAGCAGTTTGGTGCTCTTTTCTTGTTCATTTCCTGTGTGCCTCAACCTGCCTTTAAGTGATTATACATTTCCCTTTGATTACTCCTTATGTTTCTTACTATTTTTTTTTAAACTTTAGGAGACCATAGAGAAGATAACAAGGACTAGGTTGAAGAGTGTCCCCCCCACCACACACACAGTTATTTATAACCCAAGTTTTTAGTGATGCTTTTAAGTGGTTTATGATCAAGTGGGGTCTTGTGATAGGAATGGTACGGATCTATAATAATGATAATGATGGCAGCTAACACAAAGAATATGCACCAAGCATTAATTTTAAGAGTTTTGAGTAGGTTAAGTCCTCTAATTCTCACAGAAACCTAGAAGGTAGGAATTTTATTTTTGCTCATTTTATAGATGTCCCCTGGCAAGTGTGTGGCCCTGCTGGGATGAGAACGTAGGCTGTCAAGCTCCAGGCTCCGTGCTCTTTTGAAGACAAAAAGGAGCTGATAAATGTCTGCTGTCAAAATAGAAATATTCCATTCCTGTATGATATTGCTAATTTATATGAATGTTCTAATTAGGTTATCCATGAATATATTCATTACTCACTTTGGAGTTATATCAGTTTTTCAGAATGTCGTTCAATTTCTGAGTAAATACATCCAAAATTAAAAATAAAGACAAGAGGAAGGAAGAAAGCTGGAAGTAGTTATCAGCCTATATTACACAGCCAACATAATTGCTTACCTCATTGAGATTGTCAAAGAGAAAAGGTATTTCAAGTTTTTTGATTTGGTGATATTCAGTACATAAGAAGATTGTGTCATAAGCGACTTTCAAATACTTATTGGTTTGTTGTAGAAAGCATCATGAAATATTACTCCCCTGAACAGTCTTCTAAAAATAATTATAGGAATACATCTTCAGAGTTTTACATCTGTGTACTTGCATTCATAAGTTTAGAAAATATATAGCTTTATCTTTTTTTATTTGTACTTAAGTGAAAAGAGTTAAATCAGTTCTTGGTTGTTAAAATTAGATATTCTCTGTATTTTTTAAAAAAATAAATTCTTGTTCACTACTTATACTAAAAGGAAAGGGATGTGTTTCTAAACAGTAGTTACAGACTAACATATTGACAGATTAGTTTAGCTTGGGTAATTAATCTGGTAACTAATCTCACCTTTGGTAGGCAGGTAGGTTTAACACTAGAAACATTCATGAGTAAGAAGTATATGTCTCTGGTTAGAGTTCTCTCCGACTGCTTTCTTCCACTTTCCCCACTGCTTTCCCTCACCACTGCCCTAGCTCTGCTCTGTGGCCATCATCTTTGCATTTCAGTTTGGTGGCATGAAATATTACTTTGTTATTGATTCAGAATATACCTAAGTCCTTCAGTTTATATTCGTTCAGCCCTATTCAGTTATTTGGCCCATTTTAGATTTGAAATTGGATTGCATTCAATGTGATTAAAATAAAGGCCTTTGAATGAGATGGTTTGGTAAAGCTTATATGTGTATGGCCATAAGCAGTATGTTATTCTTCAAATTATTAAATACTTGTAACTTGAATGGTAATGTCCGAGTATTCTTGCTTTCTGTCTTGACAGATTATTAGAGAAAATAGTATCTCTCTCAGTGAAATTGAATTGCCGTGCTCAGAGGATTTGAATTTGGAAACCTTGTCGTAAGTCCTGAAACATGTAATACAAATTAGCTACTCTAGCATCTGTCAGATAAAGGAATTGAAATATACTGTGTAGGAGTAATACTGTCCTTGATTTTGAGTAATTATTCTGAATCCCCCATGTTTCTAAGCATTATTTATCGCATGTTCACAAGTTTGTTTTTTTGTTTAGCTCTCTATAGAGTTCTTACCCTTAAAAAACGGTATCTGAGATTTAACTATTCATCTTTTATCCTATCCATTAAAAAAAATTGGCAGTGATTATTGAAAATTATCATCTTTTGCTGCATTTGAAACAGTGCAGGCAAGAGGCAGACTTCATCAGCAAGAGCCACATGGTGCTTCCGCTGAGGAAAACAGGATGGAAATCTGTCCAGTTGATTGAGTAGAGGCACAGTTGAGCATTCCCAGAAGAGTATAAAGTATTGATAATTTAGAGAATAGGAATATTTATTATTTGTATCCCCACGTAATAGTAACAATGAATTTTAAAGCAAAACTAGGGCAGTATTTAAATTTCTTTTGATCTGTTTTCAGGCAAGCACATGTCTACATAATTGCAGGAGCTTGTCTATCCCTGGGTTTTCGATTTGCTGGCTCAGAAAACTTATCAGCATTTAACTGTTTGGTAAGAAATATCTTCGTTTACTCTGTTTTCTTTTTTTACAGAGCCTTAGTATGCTTCTTTTAACCATAAATTTTTTCTTTTGTTTTTCCAGCATAAATTTGCAAAAGATTTTATGACTTATTTGTCTGCACCCAATGCTTCTGTAGTAAGTCTTTTTTTATGATGATTCTTCTTGGGAATAAAATTAAACTTGAAGAAAACTTGGATGGGACACAGAGGGTGGGAGGGAAGCTCCAGAGGGAGGGAATATGGGGATATATGCGTAAAGATAGCTGATTCATTTTGTTGTACAGCAGAAACTAGCACAACAGTGTGAAGCAATTATACTCCAATAAAGTTCTGGGAAAAAAAAAAGAAAATTCACTGATAATCCAATTACTTATGTGTTGTCAAATATCTGTACAGTGTTTGAATTTAGAATGGGAGATTTGAAGCTTTGGCTCATCTTTGTATTTTAGTTCTGGGATATTAATTAGGTGAGGGTGTGACTGCCCTTGAAGGTACCTAATTCTTGTGACAAGAGAATGAGTAAGGAAAGCCATAACCTTCATGGCTTGTTATACTTTATGCAGCTCTCAGTACTGAATGTTGGTAACTGCTTTTTGAAAAAATTAGTACTTAGTAAAAATGCAATTGCTTTTGAAGATTGCTGCTCTGATGATAGTAAGACTGCAAGATTTTATTTCCTAGTTAAAAGAAACCCCACAGATTTAATCAACATTATTTATATTAGAAAATTGGAAGCATCAAAAAATCTAAAAGTAGTCAAAAAGTGGACTATGGTGTATCTACATTGTTATATATAGAGGAACTATCAAAATCATGTTTTGTAAGAATTTTTTATGAGTGAAGATTGCTTATAATAAAATAAAATAAAATAAAATAGATTAAAAAGCTTAAAAATACTATGTTATAGTAATATCTCTATTTCATTAAAAAGAAAATAGATACAGGGACAGATATGAAGAAAAAGAAAGCCAGAATGTTTATAGCTGTTAGTGTTCCAAGTGATTGTTTTTTCCCTTTGATACTTTATTTTCTGAATTTTCGACCTGGAGCTTAAATTTCATAATCAGGGAAAATATTTGTTTTTTCAGATTTTTTAAAGTCGTCAACATCTGTAGTCTAATGCTGGCAGCTTTAGTTTTGATAGTAAAGAAAGCGTAGCACAGCAGGGGTAGTGTGTCATCTTCTGCGTCTCCAGACAGGTCCTTACAACCTGGAGACTTGCCTGAGTGTGGTGCTGCTGTCTCTCGCCATGGTGATGGCTGGCTCGGGGAACCTGAAGGTTTTGCAGCTTTGTCGCTTCTTGCACATGAAAACAGGTGGTGAAATGAACTATGGTTTCCACTTAGCCCATCACATGGCCCTTGGACTTCTGTTTTTGGGAGGAGGAAGGTAAATGAATATGTATTTTTTTCCTCAATGAAAAGATCTCATGAGCAGGATCTTTTAAGAGTGACTTATTTTGATTTTGAAGATGCCTGAAAATTTTCGATTCTGACTAGTGGTTAGCTTATCTTTTGGCATTATTACATTTAAAAAAGGCTTCTTTATAGTTTAACCATCAGTTTGTGCCCCCCTTTGTAGAGTTACCATCCTCCCTCTAACACCCTTGGCATCACTGCATTTCTCAGAAGAGTCCGTACTCAGTGCTTCATTGCATCACCTCTCGTTCCCCACTCTTTAATGATTTTACTCTTCTACTAAATTGCCTTCTCATAATGGTCATGAACACTGTCAGTCACCAGATCCTATGACATTTCCTTAGTTTTCAACTTTTTTGCTCTCTTTCCAGCATCTGTCATTCCTGACCACCTTATCCCTTTATAAGACTTCCTTGGCTTTCAGTGATCTGTTTTGAATAAAAATACATTTACAGAAAAGTGTGCAAATCATAGGAGCATGACTCAGTGAACTACTTACAGTATGAAAATCTCTTTTGATATTACATAGATCAAGATGTAACTCAGAACATCCATCTCCAGCCCTGCTATGTTCCTCCCAGTTCACTACTACCTTACTTCTACCCAAAGATAACTGCAGTGTAGCCTTCTAATAACAGCTTTGACTGGTTTTGCCTGTTTTTGAAATTCAGATGGAATCATATGCTATGTATCCTTTTGTACTTTATTTCTTTTGCTTAACATTACTTTTGAGATTCATCCTAGTTGTGTGTAGCATTGGTTTATTCATGTTTCAGTGCTATTGAATTCCACTGTGTGGTTATACCACCGTTATTAATCTGCTCTGTTAGTGATGGATATGTTTGTTTTCTAGTTTGGGACTGTTGTGAATAACACTGTTATGAATATTCTTGTGTATATTTTTGATTCTGTTGTGTGTAGATCTATGAGTAAAACTGGGTCATAGGATTGTGTATGTATGTTCTGTTTCAGTAAATAATGCCATCAGTACCCCTAAGTGGCTTTACTATCTTACATACCTGTCAGTATCATATGAAATTCCAAGTGCTCCCTGTCCTGTCAACACCTGTTATTATTAGCCTTCTTAATTTTAGCTATCAGGTAGTAGCATCTCATTATGGTTTTAGTTTCTATTTTCCTGAATAATGGTATTTGACACCTTTTTATATCTTTAATGGCCAACTGAAAAATCTTTTGTGATGTCCAAATCTCTTGCTACCCATTTTCATGTTGGTTTATTAATTTTTAAATTTTTATTTGTGGTGTAATATGCATAACATAAAGTCTCCCATCTTAACCATTTTTAAATGTACAGTTCAGTAGTATTAGATATATTCACATTGCTGTGCAACCAATCTCCAAAATTTTTTCATTTTGCGAAACTGAATCTATACTATACCCTTTAAAAAGCTACACTTCATTTCCCCCTGCCCCCACCCCCTGGCAACCACTGTTCTACTTTCTGCTGCTGTTAATTTGACTGTTCCATATTAGTTTATCATTATGGTCCTAAGACCTTTGTCAGTTTTGTATGTTATAGTTATCTTCTCCTACTCTGTGGCTTGCCTTTTAACTCTCTTAATGTTGTCTTTTGATGAACAGAATTATTAATATTTTTCTTTCATGGTTTGTACTTTTTTGTCCTTCTGATGAAATATTTCCTTAGCCACCAGAAAGGAACATATTCTCTTATTTATCTCCTAGAAGTTTTTAGGCTTTTCCATTCACATTTGGATTTAAAATCTACCTGGAACTGATATTTCTGTGTTTTTTTCCCCCAGTTGACACCCTACTGGTATCAACAAGTTTAGCCTTTCTCTAATATTCTGTTGCACCACTTTTGTTATGAATTAAGGGTCCATATACATGTGTTTATTTCTGGGCTGTTATGTTCAATTGTCTATTTTTCTCTACTTGCACAGTACCACACTTGTCTTAATTATTGTAGTTTTATAATAAGTTTTGATATCCAGTTAGAGTAAGTCCTCCAAACTGAGATTTCTTCTTCAAAAATGTGTTTTTCTGTTCTTGGCTCTTTGCATTTTATATAAATAGTGAAATTTGTTTTTAATTTTTCCACACTAAATAATATGATAAAATATTGATTGGAATTGCATTGAGTCTATCCTTCAGTTTGGAGAAATTGAAACTGTTATAACATTGAGTCTCTCAATCTGTGAGGAATTGAAACTGTTATAACATTGAGTCTCTCAATCTGTGAGTATGGTGTATCCTTTCATTTATTTAGGTCTAGTGTATGTGACCTTGGACAACTGACATACTTTCTATAAGTCAGTAGGTTTATTTTACACTCTTAAGGCTGAATTAAACATTGGGACTCACCCTTTCAGATGTAAAAAGGTAAAGATTATTAGAAGGGTGTGCATTCATTCCCTTTGGACAGGTTTTATAGAAGTTTCTTCTAATTGTTTAAAATTAAGAATGGTTAAGAAAATATTATGAAAATTCTCATTTTATGATTTTTGCTAATTTATCTCCTTTCAAAATAAGCCCCTGCATTTATTTTATTCTCTTATTTAATCTCATCTTTTGTCATCACACACTGCATGACCCTACTTGTTCTTCTTTCATATTGAGCAGATTTTCTCCCATTCTGCTGCTGCTTTTCTAGTGATTTTTTTTAAAAATCTTTGAATGATTATGTGTGCTCTGTGACAACATTTACATTTCTCATAGCATAGTTACACCCTTTGTTCTTAATCTCAAAGTTTCTAACATTAATATCTAATGTTTATCTTTGGATTTTGGTTTTATCAAAGTGGTAGACAGAAAATGGCCTAGTCTGTGCACATATCAACATAGATTTATTTCCATATTTAAATTTTGAAATCTCTTCTTAATTAAATATATGTGTGCATGATAAATGCTAAGTTCTCACTTGATACCCTAATTATTAAAAAAAAATAAGGAAAGAGATTTGGGGATGTGTATATGTGTATCTGAATAATAAAAGGTGTATGTATATTGAATAGTGACAACAGTGGTTTTATGTGATGTTCTGAATCATTGTTATTTCAAAATATTTTTAAAAAACTAATACTTCAGACTAATCTGCCTATTTGCCATGCTGAATTTGAGCAACAGTAAAATAATTGAAGGAAAATTTCAAAAGATTTTACTAGGAGTATGTGGCCTTTGTAAATTATTGTATTGATAAGAAAAAAGAAACTATGTTTTTCAAGGAAGAATTGTTTATCCATTCATTGTAACTTTTTAATGATAGCTTTTGACTTTTATTTAGTCCAGCATTCTAAGGAAATGCTTATGCTTTACAGAAATGAAAAAGAAATGTTTGAGATATCCAATAAAAAAAAACCCTGTATGTTTAGAAGTAAGGTTTATATTTCTATAAATAGGTATATATAAAACTGGAGAAGGTAGCATACTTTACACATGAGTTTTTCAAAAATCTGTAACCTAGAATTGTACTCACGGTCTCAACTACCTTTTAGGTTAAAACTTTGCTTACTAATTCAAGTTTTAAAATTTAACATTTGTGAAAAGTCACTTCTGCTTTAAATAGTAGGTAATGTTGAAATGGCTTAAGGACTAACCATAATGTAAAATGTTCACAGTATTGACATACTTGTATTGACCAAGGTGTTATTAGTTTCATCAGTGTACCTTGCCACAATACCTCAGTCTCCTGATTCTCGAGAATGCTGTGAAAGTTTGCACAGCATGATTAATAACGTCTTTGCCTCCCGAACGTGTTTTGCAGGTACTCTTTAAGCACATCAAACTCTTCCATTGCCGCTCTCCTCTGTGCCCTCTACCCGCACTTCCCTGCTCACAGCACTGACAACCGGTGAGTCCAGTGATTTTCCTCATGTGATCTTTAAGTTCTCTAAAGGGGCAATTTGATTGCATTTTGGTCCCATGGACTCGTTTGCAATTTAGCTTTATTTTGTTCTTGAACTTAGTTATCTTCCTGGGTGAATCTTTTAAAAAGTTTCTCTTGTGAAATATGAAGCTGGAAGAGAACTTTGGGCATCTGATGACTAATCCGTCTTCGCCATTCACCAGACAGTAGAACTGCTCTAAACCCAGAAGTAGGCTGGACAAGGTTATCTTTAGGGAAAAACTCATCATACAAAAGACAGTAACTAAGAGAAGATGAATATGTTTTGGCAAAATTTTGTAATTCCAAGAGAGAAATTTGTCTGATTTAGTGGCACTGTCTGTATGAATTCTGTTTTTTCCCCTCTTTTACATGAATGCTGAGAAGTTTTGTATAATTGACAAGAGACAAGAAAAGCAAAATGCAGCAAAGAATCAGACAATCTAGAAGTGGCAGTGAGCAGTAGAACCTCAAACGTGGAGAAGCAGTCTGATAACACAAAAGCTCTGCATTTTAGAGCACAGAGAACCACCAACACTTCAATTTCCCTACAACTTTCAGGCCTTGCCAACCTCTACTGTTTGTGGAGGAAAGGAAATAAACAGCTTCTTATGTCCCAGTGACATCTAAGATGCTCCATGAGCTAAACTGAAGGCACCCCCAGCAATCTGCTCAGAGAAGGATCAAGAGAGGGAGCACTCACTGCAGTAACTAAGCCATCATTTAAAACTACAGCATAGATGTATACCCAGTAATGACAGAAAGATTGCTGTTTGACAAAAGTAGCCTGATCTGAAGTCCATACTTTAATAATAGGTGGTGCATAAGAACATTATTAAATTATGAATATTATTAAATTACTATAACCCCGACAAGTGTATTTCATTTGTCAAGTTTATGGAAGGTTTTTTTTGAGTTGTTAAAGTCAGCTATTGGTTAGGGTACAGGGAGGGCCACCCTCACATGTTGCTTGTCAGAGTGTCAGCTGTTTTAAGCAAAGCAATTTGGTGATACGTACCAGGAAGCTTTATGTAACTGACATGTATCAGTTTTTTCTGGCCTTGATTTAATTTCTAACCAGCTTTATGTAACTGACATGTATCAGTTTTTTTCTGGCCTTGATTTAATTTCTAACCAGTTTTTTTTGGGGGGGGGTAGATTTGGGTGGAAAGAAAAATAAATTTGAAGTCTCGTTTTATCCTTTTTTATGGAATCTTAAAATGTGAAAACTTTTTGCGTGTTTCAATTCTAAAATATAAATTTTAAAGTTTTAAAAAAGTTTTTGAAAACTCAGAAAAGCACACTTGCAGAAAGAAAGATATTGTCATATCTCACCCATTAATTTTTGGTGTATTATGTTCCGGGTGTGTGTGTTTATATTTGTGTACTGGGATGTACATGTAGAGGAGCTTTTCTGTCCGAGGAAAACTGTCACTCTTTCTTTCCCTCTCTCCCCTCAACCCTTAAGAAAAAAGAAAAAGAAAAAGAAAGAATTAGAAGTAAATCCCTTAGAAGGTGAAAAGAGATGCCTGTGTTGAACAGAAAAGGATATTTGAAAACTGACTTTATAAGTGATCAATTTATTACTAAATATTTTCATGTTTAGATAAGTTTTACTTCCCTATAAAACTTCTTAACTGGGAAAACTCAAGTAAAGAAGTATTGGGTCAAGGATCACGTCTATAATTTTTAAAGAGAATTTCTTCATTACTTTTTAACTGCATCTCATCCTCTCCCTTTAGGATTGCTGTCCTGGGACAGTATCACTCGGCTCTGACTTGGCTCAGCTCGTAGGCCACAGCAGATTGTAGAGCTCATGCTACCATCATCTTTTTTCTTCTTTTAAACCACCTTTCTGTGTTTTCTGTGAGCAGGTATCACCTCCAGGCTCTTCGGCACCTGTATGTGCTGGCTGCAGAACCGAGACTTCTCGTGCCCGTGGATGTGGACACAAACACACCCTGCTACGCCCTCTTAGAAGTGACCTATAAGGTAACTCTCTCCCCCTATTGTTTATTTGTAATTTTATTGCCACTCATCCATCTTTGCACCTGAAAATATTTCAAAAGTGTTGTCCTTTAGAAGATGACAATAGTGAGTTGAACTCTCATAAAAATTGAAGCTTCCAAAGTTCTTGTACACCCTGCCAGGCCATTCAGGCTCATTTGGGTGTAATATTTTAGAGACCATCAGCTGCTCTTTTATCTTTAGAGCTTGTAGTTTGAAAATGTCCCTATTAACCTTCCACAGCTGATAGTGGTGTTCTAAAAAATGAATTGTGTAAGAATGAGTCTTAGATTTGTTAGCAGAGTGCTTTAAAGCCCAAGGTTGTGTATGTGATGAGAGATCTTTGCACAGATAGATAACAAGTCATGTATCCTTCAGAAATTGTTAGGTACCTTCCATGTATCAAAACTGTGCTAGGCTCTGGGTACAAAGTTGAGATGACATTGTCATTTTCCTTAAGGAACTTTGGTCACTGGGGGAGTCAGGTGTGGATGCAGCAAGAATAGCATGTGATGATTGGAGGTTTGTGTGGGATGCAGGGGAGCAGACATGTGCTCCCGTCCAGCACTGCTGGGGGTTGGGAGGGCGTCATAGTAGAGATGCTGTCTGGGCTGAGATTTGCCAGCTGAGCCAGACACGTTGCCAGCAGAGAAGACAACGTGCAGAAATCCAGAGGCCTCACAAGGGCAGAGCTGCAGTACTGCTGGCAGGTAAAGTGCAGGGCTCAGAGTGCTGGAAGGTGGAGCTGGCTCTGCAAGGGATTGTAAACAGTAACCCTGTCAGATCTGAGTATCAGAGAGGATTTTGTGCTATTTGACAATCTGTCTGCAAACTGCAGGGAAGGGGAAGTGTAGAGTGATGTCTCTTTTTTGTACTTTTCCCTGACTATGTAGTGAATTGTGACTCTCCTTTTACATTTGTAAAGGGCACTCAGTGGTATGAACAAACCAAAGAAGAATTGATGGCTCCTACCCTTCTTCCAGAACTCCACCTGTTAAAGCAGGTGAGTAGGATGTGAGCAGGGAGATTTACCCAAGGGGTAAAGTCAACCAGAACAGCATAGCATTAAAGATAGCTAAATAAAAATCCTGTGCTTTCTCGCTATTTTATAAGAAATAGGAAAGCAGAGGAATAGAGAAGGTCTTTACTGGGGGCTCTTTACTGATGGCTGAGATGGCGTGAGAACATGATTCACTTACGTTTGTCTGGAAATGGGGCTTGTTAGCCTCTCAATGTCTCTTTCTAGTCCAGTTTATTTTTATTTTTCTAAAGATTTTATTATTTTATTTTTAACTGTTGTGGGTCTTCGTTGCTACTCGTGGGCTTTCTCTAGTTGTGGCAACTGGGGGCTACTCTTCGTTGCGGTGCTCGGGTTTCTCATCGCAGTGGCTTCTCTTGTTGCAGCGCACGGGCTTTAGGCGTGTGGGCTTTCAGTAGTTGTGGCACACAGGCTCAGTAGTTGTAGTTCCTGGGCTCTAGAGTGTAGGCTCAGTAGCTGTGGCGCACGGGCTTAGTTGCTCCACAGCCTGTGGGATCTTCCCGGCCCAGGGATCGGACCCATGTCCCCTGCATTGGCAGGTGGATTCCCAAACACTGCGCCACCAGGGAAGTCCCTAGTGCAGTTTATTTTTATTTCCACTGAGAAGCATGGGTTTCATCTTATCAAACTACACTTTCCCAACATTGGATTAACTGTTTACATTTATCTTGGCAGATTAAAGTTAAAGGCCCACGATACTGGGAACTGCTCATAGATTTAAGCAAGGGAACACAGCATTTGAAGTAAGTATATCAGATTTCTCAGATGTGTCCGTGAAGAGAATAGAAATATATGGGAAGGTATTAATTATAGATTATTATGTAGAATGTTCCTTGTCACCCTTTAATCTCACCTGGGACAATATGTAGAGTATTGAATAAAGTGGTCTATATCTTTGAGGCAGTTTGTATTAGAAAATAAGATTTTAAATTTAGAAATCCAACCCTAAATATTTATATTAATTCATTGAGAAACTTGAAGTGACTTAAATCGGGACAGTAGTGGAATTGTCTTTCGGAGCAATAAGGAAAGATTTAGTTTAAGAAAATAAGGCTGATTTTTATGTCTACAAAGGGAACTTTGTAACAGTTGGTGTTTGTCAGACCACGTCATCTGTTGCATCTCTTTACCATTCTCTTGTTAGATTGCTGTCATAAAATTGAGGTTATGGTTGATTGCTTTTGGGTGGAAGTAGTCATATGCAAGTAATTACTTTGAAGAACAGAGAGTGTTAATAATTTTACACCTCAGTTAGTGTGTAAATTAAGTCTTTAAATTCCCAGGAAGTTTAACAAGCTCATAACAGTTTTTTAGTATAGTCCTCATTTCTGTTTCTCCCAAATTATCTGTATAATAGCTGTTTTCTGTATTCTTCTGTCTTTAAATTTGCAGCATCCTTTTCTTTTTGCTGTAAACCAATCAATAGATATTTAAGGGAATATGAAGACATGTTAGATAAAATACCTCCTTTGAAGGCCACACTTGAGCAGATAGTCAGTATGCCTTCTTGTAGGGTTTTTTTTTTTTTTTGGCACACGGGCTTAGTTGCTCCGCGGCATGTGGGATCTTCCTGGAGCTGGGATCGAACCCGTGACCTCTGCATTGGCAGGCGGATTCTTAACCACTGCGCCACCTAGGAAGCCCCTCAGTATGCCTTCTTATTTAACAGGTTCCATGAATCTAGATGGCAGAGAAAAGCAGAACTTGATTGTGGCTTTTTTTATAGGGACTGATTTAGTTTAGACACAGTAAATAATTATATACCTTAGTGGAAAGTGTGAAGACTTCATCTCATGTGAACATAGTATTAGGAAACACTACATTTCCAGCCAACAGCTGCCAGTAATATCTCATATTAAATTCATTCTTGTTTTCTTTCAGGTCAATTCTTTCCAAGGATGGGGTTTTATATGTTAAGCTTAGAGCGGGTCAGCTCTCGTACAAGGAAGATCCAATGGGGTGGCAAAGTTTGTTGGCCCAGACTGTTGCTAACAGGAACTCCGAAGCTCGGGCTTTCAAGGTAAAAACTGAAGGATATTCTTGTCATGAGAAAAAAAGCTGTGTGTGATGATGGATGTTAACTAGACTTATTGTGGTGATCATTTCTCAATATATATATATATCGAATCATTATGTTGTACCACTGAAACTAATAAACTGTTATATGTCCATTATATCTCAATTTAAACCCCATCCCAAAATTGAACAATGAGAGGGAATAGGTTCAGATCCCACTAGTCTACCCAAAGCATGTACTTCTGTGATAACATTTATGGTACCATTTAGGTAGATCTGCTGTCTGCAATCACTGCAGTTTATAAAGGTAGAATGACCTTGGGCCTGTTGGCTGTTTTATGTGACAACTATTATAAAATATGGGCCGTCTTCCAGGACTCTAAGGATGATTTACACTTAGTGGCAGGGACAGTCAGAATATATCTTAACACTAAAAAAAGTTTAGCTTAATAATTAATCCTGAAATCCATTAAGATTTACTTAATACATGGCCAAAGTAAAAGGTTTTTGCAAGGTAGCATTTATTAGTTCTTATGACTGAGCCTTTATAATAGTTTCCAGGGAGTAAAGTGATGTAGCTGACATCAGTGAATTTTGTCAGTATTCAATAGGTTCTCTATGAAATACTTTCTTTTTTGCGATTTTTTTTGATGTGGAACATTCTTTTTAAAGTCTTTATTGAACTTATTACAATATTGCTTCTGCTTTATGTTTTGTTTTTTTTGGCCATGAGGCATGTGGGTCTTAGCTCCCCAACCAGGGATCAAACCCACACCCCCTTCATTGGAAGGCGAAGTCTTAACCACTGGACCACCAGGAAAGTCCCTGTGAAATACTTTTGAAGGACTTTTGGACAACATTTAACTTGAATTAGCACTATCGCTTTGATATAAACTAGGGCCCATCTCAAAGACCCTAATCCAATTTGTAAAGAAAATAGATAAGTTTAGAGTTGAGTTTGAATTGGGCAAGTATATAGAAAGTAAAAAGACATCTCCATTTCCCGCCTGCTGGGAGTTCGGAAGTAAATATAGATCTCAGTGGAAAATGGTAATACCTTCATATTCCATTTTCAGTCTTGAAACTCAAGTGATACTCCTCCTCACCCTTTCTTCCAGTTTTTTTATTGTGGTAAAATACACATAACATAAAACATACTGGCTTAACCCTTTTAAGCGTATAGTTCACTGGTACTAAGTACATTCATATTGTTGTGCTACCATCACCACCATCCATCTCCATAACTCTTTTCATCTTGCAGAACTGCAGCTCTGTGCCCGTTAACACTAACTCCCCGTTCCCCCTCTCCCCAGCCCTTGGCAACCGCCATTCTGCTCTCTCTCTCTGACTTTGCTGACTCTAATGACAGCATTTGTCTTTTTGCGAGTGGCTTATTAGAGTGATAATCTTTTTCCTTACCATTTCAGTAACAATTCTAATTTCCAGTTTGCCTCTCAGTTTGTTAAGGAAGGAGGGGGAAAGCCTGTTTTGGGTGAGTTGTGTAAGAGACACCTGTTTTGATCAGTCAATAGCTCGCGGTAGGTTGTGCAAAAAGTTTCTGAAAACTTCTCAGCAGAACAGGTTGATGAAGCTCTAGCAAGTTTTACAACCTTGGGTTTTGTGGGAACATTGTGTAAGAAAAATGAGGTAGGTCACAGGTGCACGCGTTACCATTCGAGGAGTGATGAAAACTCTTCCTTATCTCACTTACACTGGTTATTTGTTTACTTTTTAGCCTGAAACGATTTCAGCATTCACTTCTGATCCAGCACTTCTGTCATTTGCTGAATATTTCTGCAAACCAACTGTGAACATGGGTCAGGTATATATTATGTTATTTCTATCTGTGGACCACCAAAAAAATCTAAAATATCCATATCTAGCTTTGATATTGATAACATGCCTCAGGCACATTGGATGATTTTTGTTTGGCAAGTATAGATTTTTCATAGTCTAAAACTATTAAATTCAGTAACTTCCTACCTTGATAGAAGAAAACAAAATTTCTAAGACATTAGTTTTGATAGGTGATACTTTCTTATGTCCATTCTGTACTGATTCGTGTTTTCAATGTTTACGACCCTTCTCTGTTTTTACATTATTTTATTAGTTTTGTTTTCTCTTTATTTTATAATCCTTCTTTTTGTTCGTCATAAAACTGTTCTCTTCAGGATTCAGAGGGTACTTGCTGGTAGATCTTTGATTTAATCCATCATTTCAGATGGCATGGACTGGATGTAACAATTAGATGATCTGGGATTGATGGCCTGTTGCCTGCAAGTGTGTGTGGCTTTGGGAGAATTTTTCAACCTCTTTGGCATTTTCCTTATTTCTAAAAATGGGATTATAATAGAACCTACCTTACATTGTTGCTTTGAAAGTTAAGTGATATAACCTTCCTAACTCTTACTTATTGAATCTTCACTGTGTATTGGGCATTCTGCTCAGTACTCTTTATTTTTTTTTAATTTAATTCTGACCCTGAGGGTATTACAGATTATTGTTGCGGGTTTATAGATGGGGATGCTGCCGCTTAAAGCCGTCACATGCCCAAGATCACACAGCCAGTGAGGGCTGGGGCCTGCGCTTGAGACCCCAGGTCTCTGGTGAAAGCCTGTGCCTGCCCTTCACCCCAGCTGGGCTTGCTGTGCTGCTTCCCCCAAACCTATTCTGAATAGTGTTTCTCCTGCGTCTTGGTGGATGCTGGGTGCCCTTTCTGGATCCTGTTCTTGCCAGCCCAACCCAAGACATAGCTCTGTGACGTCCTATCTGCTCATTTGATCCAGCTCGCTTCATTCCTCTCCTCCACAGCACTTGTAGCTTTAACTGTCCCATGGGACTTAATTTTGGGTATATTTTATTGGTGTTTGACATTGCATGCACTTTGATTTTTTAAAGACGTAGCCATTTTATCCTTTTCTATCATTCACTGCAGAACTTAAGAATGGACCATAGTAGTTGCTATACAGTTGTTTTTTGAGTTGATTTTGGAATATACATTGATGTGCTACAGAAAGATTCTGACTTTCCACAGAAACAGGAAATTCTGGATCTCTTTTCTTCAGTACTCTATGAATGTGTGACTCAGGAGACCCCAGAGATGTTACCTGCATACATAGCAATGGATCAGGTATGGTTCAAAAAACCTATTCCAATTCTGATGAGATTTATCCTGTATTTCAGATAACATACAAACAATAAGGTGAGGGTCCCTCATGTCCATCTTTTTAGTTTCTCATTTGCTTTTAGAATTTCAAAAAGGGAATCCCTGTCGAAGTTGAAAGCTCTGTATATACCAAAAGCTTAGAGTTTATGATGAGAAATGGGCTTACTCCAAGGGTTCCCACTCTCCTCTGGCCTCTTCCTCTGACAAGAAGAGGAAGAGCACATTCCCTCCCTTTCTCCCCTAGCATCCTCCTGTGGTCTCTTCCTCCTGACAAAGCCTCTTCATGGAAGAGGTGATGCAAGTGAGCAGTAAGTGAACAAACAGTGCTCTGGTGATGGCAATAGTGTGCAGTTACACCTGCGTGATTCAGCTCACAGAGGTTACAGCATCAGCATGTGGGGATTTAGGGAGCTGGAGTTCATTTTTAAATTTCTTTCGTGTTATTGCTGTTTTAAAAGAACCTAAAGGATCGGACTGATTTATTAACTTTAGGTTATTAGTAATATATACGGCTTTTTTAATAGTGTCATATCTTTCGGACTCAAATTTGCAGTTAAACTAAGCCAGTAGCTTTCTAACTTGGCTAAAATTTATCTGGGAAATCTTAACAATTCAGATCCTCAAGTCCCATTCTATAGCTACTGAGTTAGCATTTCTGAGGTGAAGTCCAGGATCTGTAGTTTTAAACAGCTCTTTGAGTGGCTATGATAGTGAGTTCACAGATAAGAATTTGGAACTCAATGTCTAAAGTCAAAGGAAGTGGGACTTCCCTGGTGACGCAGTGCTTAAGAATCCGCCTGCCAATACAGGGGACGTGGGTTTGATCCCTGGTCTGGGAGGATCCCACATGCCACGGAGCAACTAAGCCTGCCTGCCACAACTACTGAGCCTGCGTGCTGCAATTATTGAAGCCCATGTGCCTGGAGCCTGTGCTTCGCAACAAGAGAAGCCACCGCAACGAGAAGCCCTCCACTGCAACGAAGAGTAGCCCCCACTCACCACAACTAGAGAAAGCCTGCGTGCAGCAATGAAGACCCAATGCAGCCAAAAATAAATAAATAAATAAATAAATAAATAAATAAATTAAAAGAAATTAAAAAAAAGTCAAAGGAAGTAATCACTAATGGGAAAATAATCTCCACTGAAAAACTGAGTGGGAAAATGCAGGAGATAATTCCCAAAAACCCATGTTAAGCAACATTCTTAATTAAAAGGCCAGTGTAACCACGTAGGCCTAGAATGCCATTATTATGGCATTACCTATGTATTACCTATCCACTTTTTTTGGTTGGTAAATATATGATGTCTATACTGGTACTGCTTCTCACAATGTGTTTCTATACAGCAGCCAAGTAATGAGTTGTATTTTTCAGTTGCTGGTTAAGAGTGAGTTCTCTTTTTACACTCTTCATCCCTTCGCAGTCATGGGCAGGTATCTATAGAACATCCCTTCTGGTTGCAGCTGTGGTGACTTTACAGATGGGTCCCAGGAACAACATTATCAATAATATTGCTTTTGCCTTCTGACCTCTGGGATCCCTGGCCTGATCCCGGCCATGTCATTGTACCCAGCCTGGATTTCCCACAGGTGACTAGCTATAGACTTATTGGGTCTTCGTTTTTCAGAGCCATTGAGCGAAGAACGAGCTCATTTGCCTTTGCTGTTTTTTACCTGAAAGCTGTTTGTGTTCATCTTGAACAGAGTGGGCTGTGTATCCAAACCCAGTAAAGGGCTCCTCTGTGGGGTAGACCGTATCAAAACACAGAATGGGTTCCCCTCTGCCCTTTACTGATCGTGTGGGCCATATTGAAAAAATACCTTAGTATACAGCTTTGAGGAAGTGACAGAGCATCTTCATTCTTTCAAGTGGATTGCTGTTCCTCTTTTCTCTGTAAGGCTGTAAGAAGACTGGGAAGAAGCGAAATGTCCGAGACATCTGAACTTTGGCAGATAAAGTTGGTGTTAGAGTTTTTCAGCTCCAGAAGCCATCAGGAGCGGCTGCAGAACCACCCTAAGCGAGGACTCTTTATGAACTCGGAATTCCTCCCTGTTGTCAAATGCACCATTGATAATACTCTGGACCAGTGGCTACAAGGTAATAACAGCATTGCATCCCTTGTGCTTTTAAGCTACACTGGGGCTCAGGTGTTTCTGTTTTACCCTTTTTTTTCATTGGAAAGCAAGATAAGTCTGAGTATAATCTTGAATGGCTGTAGATGTAATGTTTCCAGGTAGGTGAATTACACTCTGATTATCTACTTTAACTTCTTTAACAAATATATTTAACTCTTCTTTATAAGCCATGGAAAGAATATATGTGTAGCATTTTAAATACCACTTGACACTTAGGAACTTGTTTTATTTTTTTCTATCATCAGATCATGTTTCTTTCCAGTGCCTTTCTCTTCTGTTCCTTAGGGGTGTGGCCTGTCACCTACCTGAGGCCCTTTTTTTTTTGCCTCCACCCTGTATACACTGAAAACTTGATGTGGACTTAGAGTGAATGCTTGTTTTACCAGTTCTGTGAGTCAGTCAATGAGGACCTGGGACATATGTAACTGGCTTTCTGTCAGTGGCAGCATTGCCTTGTGATTGCGGGGAGATTGTGAAGTTACTCCTGGCAGTGTAAAAGTAATCATGGGGGCCAAGTGATGGGGCCTTTTGGTATTTGGAAAGCGGTCTGATGTGTGATACATGCCTGAAAGTGATTTTTAGTAGCTAACCCCTTGATCTTTTCATTCTTTTCAGTTCTAATGCTTCTAGTATGTATCTGACAGCAACTTGCTTTGAGTAAATAGTAACTCTAGTAACTAATCAGTAGTAACGGTTCCTAATTCTGTAAATTTGTTAGTAACCGGTAGAACCTAGGAATTTGAATACAATTATGTTTAAAGCTATCTGCTTGTACCACTACAACTGGCTGAGGCGCCTCTGCCTGCCCCGCCCCCAGCCCCGGGGTGACTCAGTTCTCCCAGGTCCCAGCTACTCTTGCTTTTTCTGTATTTTATTTAGACAAGAGATGGGAATGAGGGGGCGGTGGAAGAAGGGTTGAGAATGTTAGTTTGAGCCTGTCTTCACTCAGCTTTGGAGCCGTGGTGGGCTCTGCCCAGTCGCTGGAGGTTGAGGTCAAACAGGTGCAAGGGAGGAGGATGAGGGATGCCCACTAGAAAGAGGGGAGAGCCTGCTGGAGCCCCTCCCCAGAGGAGGGAGGTGAGAGGGTGTGTGGGGGTGGGGCAGGGGTTTCTGGCAAACATGAGGGAGCCCCTTGCCTCCCTATTTCTCATCTGCACCCTTCTGTCCTCCCAAATTAATATGCTATTTGTTTCTTTAAAAAAAAATTCTGAAAAAATTTAGTTGTAAACCAGATTGTGAGTGATATATATGGAAAACAGCAATGTCAGACTTCCAGTGTTTAACACCTGCATGTGTGCTACTGTTTCCTCTTGGGATTTGAAAGGTCATGCAGTTTCACAGTTTCTAAAAATACGATAATCATTTTGTTCTCATGTTTGGGAAAAAATACATGTTATTTTATAGATGTTGATGTTCTTTTTTTCAGTCAATTTAGCATTTGATCACCCATAGCAGACCCTTGCTGTTGATAAGAAATAAGTCCTTAAACCTTTGCAGATTCTCTGATTTGCATGTTTTGTATAATGTCATGAAGCTTTGGCAGTGACTAGGGCTTTCTCTAAAACAGTGCCCTGAATTGTTTTCTCCTCACCGCTCTTTAGGGCATTTGGTGGCTTACAGCATTATCCTGAGCCTTCACCAGGCTTGACTTGCCGCTCTGATTGCCAAAAACGTGTATTTATTTTTTTATTTACAAAGAACTATCACTTTGAAGAAAACTTAAGTATATGGCCTCCTCTCACAGATGCTGTTAGTGTTGGGGCAGAGAACAGTAAATTAAATGACAGTGCAGAGGCTGTGCGGCAGCACTGGAAAATGTCATTCGTATTTGTGTCTCAGTAAAGTCACAGAGGCATCTGTGGACTTTTTAAGGTCTCTCACTGGTAACCCAACTACAGCCATGAAGTCTGAAAATGCAGCACATTGATCATATTGTGTACACGTTTCGTGATTTATCTCCTCAATTAGATTTTAATCTTGAGCAAAGAAAATGGGTTTAAAGTTTAAGAACTTAAAAAGTTTTCTTTTACATTGTATTATGGAAAATTTATAGCATAATGCAAAATAAACAGAATAGTGTAATAAACCCCATCATTCAGCTTCAGCAGTATCAACATTCTGCCATTCTTTGCTATCATCTGTACCTTCACCCATTACCATGCTCAGTTATTTTCCAAATTATGCCATTTTACATTCCTGCCAGTAGTGGGATGCAGTGCAAATTTTGGCATTGTCAGTCTGTAGTTTTAGACAGTCTACTAAATATGTAGTGGTGTCCCATTGTAGTTTTAATTTGCATTTCCCTGGTAACTCAGCATGTTAATTATTTTTGCATTTGTTTATTTGTTATTCATATACCCTTTGCAGAGTGTCTTTTCAAGCAAGCCTTTACCCATTTTTTAAATTGGCTGTCTTTTGATTATTGGGTTGTAGGAGTTTTTACATTCTGGCTGCAAGTTCTTTGTCAGGTATGTTTTGCAGATATGTTCTCCTACTTTATGCCTGGCCTATTTTCTTCAGAGTGTTTTTGATAAACGGAAAGTTTTAAATTTTGATGAAGTCAAATTTATCAGTTTGTTTTAGCGTTATTGCTTTCTGAGTGCTAAAAAATCTTTCCTACTCCAGGTCGTGAAGAATTTCTTTTAAAAGTTTTCTGTTAAAAGCTTTACAGTTGTATTTTTTATATTTAGATCTATGATTCATCTCAAACTAATTTTTTATGCGGTGTGAGGTAGGAGTTGTCCTTTTTCTTTTTTTTAACTTTAAATATGCATATCTAGCTGTTCCAGGACCATTTGTGCAAAAGACTTTTCTTGTTGAATAGCTTTGGGGCCTTGGTTGAAAATCAGTGGACTCTGTAAGTGTGAGTCTGTTTCTGGATTCAGTTCTCTACCATTGATCTGTTTGTCTGTCTTTATGCCAGTACTACATTTTCCTAACTACTGTACGTTTAGAGTAAATTTTGAAATTTTGTAGTGTAAGTCTTCCTGCTAAAGCAGTGTTGAGGGAAATTTATAGTGCTAAATGTTCACAGTAAGGAAAGCCTCAAATCACTAATCTAAGTTCTTACTTCAAGAAATTAGAGGGGGGCGGGGGGTGAAGGGGAAGCTGAGATGAAGTGAGAGAGTAGCATAGACATATACATACTACCAACTGTAAAATAGATAGCCAGTGGGAAGTTGCTGTATAACAAAGGGAGTTCAGCTCCATGATGGATGCCTTGGAGGATTGGGACGGGGAGGGTGGGGGGGAGTCAAGGGAGGGAGGGGAGGGAGGGTGGGGGGGAGTCAAGGGAGGGAGGGGAGGGAGGGTGGGGGGGAGTCGAGGGAGGGAGGGGAGGGAGGGTGGGGGGGAGTCGAGGGAGGGAGGGGATACGGGGATGTGTGTATAAATACAGATGATTGACCTTGGTGTACCTCAAAAACTGGTACAAGAGTGTAAAGCAATTATATTCCAAAAAAAAAAAAAAAGAAATTAGAAAAAGAAAAGCAAAATAAATCCAAAGCAAGCATAGAAGAGCAGAAAGCAATGAAATTGAAAACAGAAAAACAATAGAGAAAATCAGTGAAACAAAAAGGAGTGAGAAAGTCATTGAGGAGGAACTTTCTCTCCTCCCTCTCAAGATAAGCTGTCAGATGCCAGTCAAGAATCAGATGTATCCCTGAGACCAAGACATGACTGAAGTCCCCTAGAGCTTAGCTGCAACCCTGGGTGGAAGAGAAGATGTTGTATTAACTTAAGATATGATGTCTGTATACCTGGAAAATGACTAAAGTTAAGGATTTGGGGTGTGTGAGTGTGTGTTTGCCACTAGGCAGAAGGACAGCTTAAAAAAATAGCCGGGTTTCTTCTTGTCTTCATCACCCCTGCCACCAGACTAACATCCTCATGTCAGGTTCAGTGGACTCCTGGTAGTGTTCCTGTCGCCCAGTGCCAGCTTGTTCTTATGGAAACAGACCTCCCTTGACTTTTGTGACAGCACACTTTCACACTTTTCCAATTCTTTTTCTTTTTTTTTAAAAACCTCTGACCATTCTTTCTCAGTTTCATCACTATTTCACTGTCATTCCTTCGTTGCCTTTCTGGAAGTCATCCTTGCCCCTTCCTCTCCCTCCCTCTCCTCTCTACTGTGGTAGCGAACCCATTACCATATCCTTTCAATCCTAACTCTTAAATCTCTTTTAAATCTGTCTACATTTTGCCACTTCTGTCGTAGAACAAACCCTGATTATTTCTCACCTGGAGGACTGTTGAGGCCTCCTGCAGTCTTTCTGCGTTTTATTCTCATCACTCTCTCACCATCTCTAGTCAACTGACAGTTGTCTTTCAAAGAGTAAACAGGTCCAATACTCCTGCTTAAAACCTTGCAAAGGCTGCCACTCAGTGGTGAAAAAAATCTTTATTGTGTGGCCACCAGGCCCTGCATGACCAGCAGGGCCTCTGTCTCCCTCTATAGCCTCTTTTTGCACCACTTGCTCCTCACTAACTGCACTCAGGCACCCTGGTCCCTTCTACTTCCCTGAAAGCTCAGAGCTCCTTCTCACCATGGGACTGTTGAATGTGCTGCTTCCGCTCCCTTTCCTCTCTTTCTTTGCCTGCCCAACTCATACACATTTTTGCAGCCTGTATTTAAATGCCCTTTCCTCGCAGGCCTTCTAAGACCACCCTGCCTCAGGCAGCTTTCCTGCCGTCTTTATTTCTCTCTCTCTCTCTCAACCTTTTTCTCTGCATCAAAATGCCTTTCTTACTTTCTGCAAGTAAGAGAAGACCTGACTCAAACAATAGGACACATATAAACTTATGTGATTGGAAGTCCACAGTTAGGGCAGGCTGAAGGGACATCTTAGTCCAGTGGGGCTGGCTCCATTTCTCTGAGTTTCCATCAGTGACACTCTGTGCCATGGCTTTATCCTCAGCTTACTTTTTCTGATGGCAATAAACTGCTGTAACAGTTCCTTACCTCAGGCTCAGCTGAAGAATAGAGTTGCTTCTAGGAGCTTTGCCTTAAGGCATGAGGAAATTTGTTTCCGGGAAGCGTCTAACAACGATGTTGTCAAGCATCTCCTCGTGTCTCTGGCTTGAAGTGGAGCTCATGCGCGTTCCTTGATCAGTCCCTGGGGCGCAGTGTCTCTATATGAATGGCTTGGGTCTGCCTGTCCCTGAACCAGTCACGGTGTCAGGGGAATGAGATTGCCTTGATCGGCCCAGATGAGTGCTTCTCATGGTGTGGTCTCTGGAGCAGCAGCAGCGGGATCACTTGGGAGCTTGTTAGAAATGCAGTTTTTCTGGCCCCATCCAAGAAATTGTGGGGGTGGGGCCTACCCATCTGTGTTTTAATCAGTCCTCCAGGTGATTTTTGGTGCCTGTTGAAGTTTAAGAACCTCTGGCCAAGACTAATCAGGATCCAGTCCTGGAGCTGCAGTCAGTCCCCTGAAATGTGACAGTGGAGGGGAGGGTGGTAGAATGGGTGTTTGGGGAGGCGACTGTGGCGGCCACTGCACCTCCATGGCACTCATCATAATTTGTGATTAGCGTTTGTTTGCATCATGAGGTATGTACTATCCCTATCCCCCACAACATTCTAAACTCTGTAGTGACGGGCATTCTGGTTTACCACGGTAGCCTTAATGCCCAGCATAGGAACTGTCTGATATATGGTAAGTGCTCAGTGAGTTCTTCATGAGAAAATAATAAAAAGAAGGCGTTCCTTGTGCCTCTCAGTTATGTAATCAGTTGGTTCTGTTCCACGTGTGCTTCTCTCACAGCTGGAGGTGACGGGTGTGTGCACTCCTACCTCAACGGGCAGCCCTGTGAGGGATCCCAGCTGAGCATGCTGGCCTGTTTCCTCGTCTATCACTCAGTGCCAGCCCTGCGGCACCTGCCATCTATAGGACTAGAAGGTAATTGCACATCTCCGTCCTCTTTTCAGTACCTGTATTGCCCACTGATGGGTTTAGTTTCTTGTTAGGAGGCATTTCTACTGAGTTATTTTCTCTAGTTAGGTTTTTGGCTTCATTCATGTTTGGGTGTTATTGTTGAGAATTTTTCCTGGGGAAAAAAAACCCAAAAAACCCCAGACTCTCTGAATTTTACACATGCATAAACATGTATTTACATTCAGAAGAGGATGGATTCTTCACAGGGCCCCAAATACCAGTATATACTAATAAACTAAATGTTCATATTCTTTTTCTTTGTTATTTTTCTTTATTTCCTGGGTTTTCAGTTTGGATTTTTTAAAAGCACATAATATTAATTTCTAATATTATAAAGCTTTGAAGTGAGTAGGTGCTTAATTTTGTATGTATTGATATTTGAATATTTTCATAAAGAGAGTTTGAAATTTTAGCAGCTGACTGTATTTTTCAGAATATGGAATCAGATACAGAATTTGTCTGTTTAATTAATTAATTATTTATTTATTTTTATTTATTGGCTGCCTTGGGTCTTCGTTGCTGCACACGGGCTCTCTCTAGTTGCTGTGAGGGGGGGCTACTCTTCATTGTGGTGCGCAGGCTCCTCATTGTAGTGGCTTCTCTTGTTGTGGAGCCCGGGCCCTAGGCACATGGGCTTCAATAGTTGTGGTACATGGGCTCAGTAGTTGTGGCTTACGGGCTCTAGAGCACAGGCTCAATAGTTGTGGCGCACGGGCTTAGTTGCTCTGTGGCATGTGGAATCTTCCCAGGGCAGGGCTCGAATCCGTGTCCCCTGCATTGGCAGGCGGATTCTTTACCACTGCGCCACCTAGGAAGTCCTGTCTGTTTAATCCTTTAAATGTAAAATTTAGTATTACTAATTTATAGCTGTTTTGAAAACCTCAGATAAAAATGCACTAGAGACTTCTATTGTAGTCATGGCCACGATGGAATTGCTTAAATTAGACTTACTCTCCCACAAAAGCAAATAGAAAGGTGGACAAACTACATAAAGTTTCAAGGAATTGGTGGCAACCATGCTGGTTGGACTTGATTGAGGGACACGAATTCCTAAGAGAAGGAGAGCATTTGAGGAGCTCCATATTTACTCTGGCTTTCTCCCAAAGGCATTTATCAATTCATTGCAAGAAGTAGAGTCCTAGCAAAAAACAGCAGTGCTACTGGGCAGAGGAGCCAGAGGTTGGATTAATGATTGCCCAGGCCTAGAACTTGAGGCGCAAAATCCCAGATAGGAGAGAACAATGGGGATAATAAATCTAAAACTTGGATGCACTCTTCCCTTGAGGCAGCTACCAAATCTTAACCTACACATACACAGGATAAAACTTGAAGAAATCTAGCAGAAACCAGGAGGCTGAAAATGTGAGCAACAATTGCAGCAGCAGCATAGTGCCAAGGAGACAAGGGGTGGTGCCTAAGGCCTGCCAAGGTGGAGTGGCTCTAGTCAGCATCCCAGCCATTCAGATGAAGCAGTAGCAGGGCCATGCCCTAGGAGTAAAGGTAAAATTGAAACAAACCAGACCTAAAATTAGCCCAGGGCAGAATTGAGGAGGTTTGCTTGCATGCTGTCTCCCTGATAGAAGAAAAATTAACCTTGATAAGAGGAAGAAAATATGTCAAACTTCTACAACTTTTAATTCATAGTATCATTGTTGAATAATTAAAAAAAAAGACATAATGGGAAAAAAACATAATAAAAATAGACTTTATGTGATCCAGATATTGGAGTTATCAGACTTAGATAACTCCAGTATTTGGAGTTACTGTGGCTAGTAACTATGACTAATATTTCCAAGAAAATGGAGGAAAAGATAAAGAATTTCACTAGAAATCTGGAATCAGTGAGTTTAATGGAAATTCTAAAACTGAAAAATATAACTAAAATTAAGAATTCAGTATGTAGGGAATTCCCTCACAGTCCAATGGTTAGGACTCCATGCCTCCATTGCCTGGGGCCTGGGTTTGATCCCTGGTTGGGAAACTAAGAACCTGCAAGCTGTGTGGGCATGGAAAAAAGAAAATTGATATGTATATTAATTAGCATATTAGATACAGCAGGTAAATGAACTGGAAGACAGGTGTGTAGAAAATAAACAGCTTGAAGCACACAGAGAAAAATGAGTGGAAAATTCAGGAAAGACAGTTGAAACATGTGGAACACAGTGAAGAAGTCAAACATGCATGTAGTTGAGATCCCAGACTATGAGGAGAGAGAAAATGAGATAGAAGCAATATTTAAAGAGTCTGAGGCTAAGAATTTTGAAAAATGGATGATGGACATCAACCTACAGTGACCCCTAAGCAAGGTAAATACAAAGAAAACCACACCTAGTTGCATAATAGTCAAACTGCTAAAAATAAAAGATGAAAAAATTTTAAAGCATAGACTTCCTTTTTCATCCAGGATGGAGTAACAGAGATCTAATTTACTATCCTGCCTGAAATAAAATGAAACAAAACAAAACAGAAAAACAACAAACAAAACTGGACACTGTGTATGAAACAATAGCTTTTGAGGCGTATATCAGGCAGTGAAGAAGAGTGATCCCTGAGAGATGAGAAACGAATGAGATAAGCCCTGTAATTGCCCCAGCTAACAGCCTTGAGAGTTTCCAGACTGTGGGGGAGGGAGAGGGAACCCGGGAAGAGCTTGAAAGACTCCTTCAGTTGAGGTGATGGAGCTGAGAATATAGGGAGCCAAAGGAGCTAGATTTTATATGATGGAGTGCCAGAAAGGGGAGAGCTACTCACAGAGAATTCCAGACATCTGCAGAGGGTCCCCCTCAAATATCAGAAGAGTCCTTACTAATCAGCACATGCATGTGAAGAAATTTCCTAAGGCTGAGGGAAGAACTGTCCAACTGAATTAGAGGGCATAGTACCAGTTTGCACAGGTTTAGGAACAGTATCTGTTTCCACAGCTTCATAATTCAGAGGGCTGTACTCAGGATGGTCTTGCCTCAATAATGGGAAATATTTAGCCCTAGGCTAAACAGAGTTCTGGTCCCACCTAAAACATCTTAAAAGCATGGCACAAAAAGATCAAACTGCTTTTTCAAGTATTATAACTATGTTCTGGAGCAAAGCTCAAGAATACAGAAATACAAAAATATCTGGCACCCAGCAAGGTAAAATTTATGATGTCTGGCATACAAAGAAACAAGAAAATACAGCCTATAACGAAGGAGGTGAGAAATCACTTACAACTGACCTGGAATGGACATGGATTTTAGTTAGCAGAGAAGGACATTAAAACAATTTTTATAACTCTATTCCATATAACCCTATTCCATAGCTCAAAACATTAAGAAATATAGAAATATAAAAAGAATCTAATTGAGCTTTTAGAGATGAAGACTATAATTATGAGGAGAAAAATACACTGGGATTAATAGCAAATTAGACATTGCAGAATAAAAAAAAATTAGGGAGTTTGAAGACAGCATTAGAAACTATCCAAAATGAAATGCAAAAAGAAAAAAGTATTAAAAAAAAGAAAGGAACAGAGCATTAAAAATGGAGTAAGCTCTGGGACTTAAAGGACCCAATTTACATGAGATTGGAGTCCCTGAAGAAGAGAAAAATGGGGGAAAGGGACAGAAAAAAATACTTGAAGAAATAATGGCTAGAAAATTTCCAAGTCTGATGAAAACTGTAAGTCCACAGATTCAAGAAGTTCAATGACTCCCAAGCCTGAGAAACGTGAAGAAAGTTACACCAAGGCACATAACCAAATTGCCCAAAGCTAATGATAAAAAGTCTTAAAAGCAGCCAGAGAAAAAAGATATGTTACAGAGAAACAAAAATAAGGGTGATAGCATATTTCTCACACGAAACAATGCAAGTGATAAATTAGTGGAGTAACATCTGTAAACAACTCAAAGGAAAAACCCCATCTAGTTAGAATTTTATACCCGGCAAAAATATCTTTCAAAAAAAAAAAAAAAAAAGAAAAAGAAAAGACTGTGAAATAAAGCCTTTTTCAGAGACACAAAAACAGCAGCAGACCCACACTACTGGAAATGTTATAGTAAGTCCTTTAGGCAGAAAGAAAATAATATCAGATGGAAATATGGATCTACACAAAGGAATGAAGAGCATTGGAAATGGTAATTACGGGATATATACATAAGGTTCGTTTCTTTTAAAAATAATTTTTAAAGAGAATTGACATAAAAATAATAACAGTGTACTATGGGGTTTATAAACTCTGAAAAGTAAAATGTATGACAATAATAGCTCAAAGACAAGGCGGGGAGAAATGGAAGTACCGCCGTAAGGCTCTTATGCTATCTGTGAAGAGGTGTAATCTCTCTGGAAGGTAATCTGTGATAAAGATGATACTATAAATCATAAAGCCATCACTAAAATAAGAAAACAGAGTTAAAGCTATTAAGCAGCAAAGGAGCTATAGTGGAATCATAAAGAGTACTCAGTCCAAGAGAGAGGAAAAGGGAAAACAGAGAACAGACAGAGGAAATAGAAAACAAATAGCAAGATGATACATTTAAACCTAACCATAGTGATAGCCACATTAAGTCTAAATGGTCTGGGGACTTCCCTGGTGGTCCCGTGGTTAGGACTCCATACTTCCGCTGTGGGGGGTGCAGATTCGATCCCTGGTCAGGAAACTAAGATCCCGCATGCTGTGCGGTGCAGCCGGGAAAAAAAAAAGTCTGAATGGTCTGTTAGATTCTATAGTGTATCAGAACATTGGAGATGTTTTCATAGCTTGTATGTATTTTGTTCTCTGTCCTTGAGTTTTGCAAGGTCTTGGGAACACCATGGAGTAACAATTAAATAGGAAATTTGTCTTAATTCCTGTTGAGGTTTATTAAACACATTTAATTCACAGATTACTGGCAGAGCCAATAAAAGGAAATACTTAGGAGAAATAGTTGCTTTCTTCATATTCTGTGCAGTGTTACAACTCCTCCTTGTGTTATGCCTTTATCAGAAAGCCACTTCATTCATATCAGGAGACTCTTCTCTGCCTATCTTCAGGGGATTGTATGACCCACCTGTATGCTCTGCTGTTGGCATGTATACTAGGATGCTTATTGTGGATTAGAGACTCATGGGGATCACGCATGTGTATATGTTGGGGCTGAGGAGAGGGAACTGTGGACAGTGGCATGTGGTGGGGATGACAGCAAAGAGGAAGATGATGCTTAATAGAATTTGCAGGTAATACACTTCCTTCGTCCCTTTAGAGCAGTGGTTCTTGACCTTGGCTGCACATCAGAATCACCTGGGCAGCTTTCAAAGCTCCAGATGCCCAGGCTATACTCCATGTAAATTACATCAGAATTTCTGTTGGACCAAGGTTGAGAACCATTGCTTTTTAGAGGACGAGGCATTAGATTAAGTTCTCTGTTACTCATTTTGAACCTATGTCTATTTTTTAGGTAAAGTGTTAAGTGCGTGGATTATGGTAATTGAAGATAGATGGGCACATTTATTAATTATATTTAAATAATATATGTATTTAAACAGTATTAATAGTTTCACATACAGTTACAGGTCAGTTTCTGAAGTACAGAATGGATAAATTAAAATTTTATATCAAATCATATCTTAGAGTACATTAGGGAAATTCATAATTTAAGCATTGTCTTTCGGTAGTTGTTTTCAAAGGGAAGAATGCCAGCTTTAAATGTGATTATGTGTCTAAAGCTTCCTTGAAAGAGGATGTATGGCTGAATTTATTTAGAGATGTGACCCTTTCCTTTCAATTCCATTTCTTTAGGGAGCACAAGCTTTGCAGAACTCCTCTTCAAGTTTAAACAGCTGAAGATGCCAGTGAGAGCTTTGCTGAGATTGGCTCCTTTGCTTCTTGGAAATCCACAGCCAATGGTTATGTGATCATGTCTGGTGGTAAGCCTGCCCTGAAACGTGACTTCTGCACAAAAATGTGACAAAACAACAAAGCTAAAGAAACCTTTATAAGTTTTATAATATAACTGGGGGGAAATGAGCTGCACAAACCTCAATGTATTTTAAAATTGAAGTGTTTTAAATATCCCAGAGTCTCTGTTGCTGTTGGCATTAACATTATAAGACATATAAAAATGAGTTAAAATTTACTTTTGTAAATAAAATTTTTTGGTTTGTTTTCAAAACTCTTGATGACTACTTTAGTTTGGAGTTTCAGAGAGTAGATCAGTGGGGCTGGGATGAGTATTAGTATTTGAAATCTTTCAGCTATGGTGATTCAGGTGAAGTGACTGCTCAAAAATGCAGTTTTTAAAGAAGCTCTGTCATATAGTTTTACTTTCTGCAGCAACAAAGGGCTTTTAGCATTTCCTAAGGTGTCACCATTGTCTTGTCTAAAGTCAGTTTGTACATCCTGTGACAGTGCCAGGCATCCTCATAGTATGGTCAAGCATCTTAAACTGGAGGAGATTTATACCCTGATGAAGAATTGCCCAGCACAAAGCCTGCTCTAAATAGAGAAAATACGAAATTCCCACTACAGCAAGGTCTTCAGAAATTGTATTTTAAAATAAAAGATGGTTCATTTCCACCCAGGATTTAGAGAACGTACGGCTGTGTCGAGTTTCTGGACTAGATGATGAGAAAAGGTATTCAGGTAAAGATGTCTCCAGCTTCAGGTTTTCAGTCCAAGAAAAAGAAGGCTCCCTGCTGTCTACATTCTCACATGCCCCCTGCCTCCTAAATGGCCAGTGGGACCATAAACTGGTCGAAGCTGCAAGGTTCATCCAGTGATTTCACTTTTCCACATCCTGAATTGTGGGGTTTAGCTTTAAAAGTAAAAATTAAAGCAAATAGAAATGTTTCCATTGAGATTTTGACAAAAACCCATGTGGCGTTTGCTCCTCCGGAGAGGGCTTGCATCTAGCAGGCATGCATCTGTGGTTCTCTTCAGACATTCACTGTTCCACCTGTGCGCCCGCCGCAGGACTTGCCCCTGTGTGTGAAGCATAGGCAAGGTGACTCATTGGGAGGGCGAAATGTTGTGCTTCTAATGAAAACAACTTAATAGTTGTTCTTCTAATTAAAAATAAAGGAGAAGACTAAAATGGTAGACTATGGAGATTCCATTTGAATCAGGGTATAAAGAACTCAGTATTGGGCAGCTGTCACTCTCTTCACTCTCAGTTGTTTATAACTTGTAAGCTTTTTTCTGATTGAAGAATGACAAGTTATTTGCACACATATGAACTCTCATGTATGAAGGAGAACAGTCATTGGAATATTGTCAACAGAAGCAAAAATCAGGCTTTATTAGGGAGAGAGCAGAATGGAAGATTGCAGATGGTCTGAAAACAGCATTGTCTTTATGTCTCGGGCCTCCTGAGGAGCATAGAGGATGTTCTGGACGGTCTGCTCCTGAGCAAACATGCTAGGATCACCGGAGAAGTCAGTGCCAGCTGTTTATGGGCTCTCACAGCCCATAACACAGCCTCCTCACAGTCATGGCAGGGAAGAGCTGGACAGACACATCTGGCTCTAAGTGTTTTGGCCCGGAAGTGGCCCATGTCACGTCTAGCTACAGCCTGTTGGCACAAAGTAAATCACTCCACCTCGTAAGTGCTCTTTCACAAAGGCAAGAACCAGACATTGGTGAGTACTGGTAATGTCTGTCACAGTGTGATTCCTCAGTTGCTAATAATTCCTTCCATCCATCCTCTGTGCTTATCCAGATGGAAATGCATGTCATTGCCTGCATAGATGGACATGATTAAGGGAACAGGGCAGTCACACGCATGCTCAGATTATTATTGTTTCCCTGATGGATGCTGACATCTGTGATCCTCACTCGAGTGTCTTACAGAGGAGTGAAGGCGTGAACTTGTGGGCAGCTCTGAGGCATCGATGCCAGCCTTTAGCAGGGCGACACGGTTGGTGGAAGCGTCACAGAACTTCTCCTTGGTGCTGCCTAATCGTACTTGAATAAGGCCGCTTTCTCACCCTTTGTCTGGAAACCAGCCGACTTTACAACTTACGGAGAGAGGCGTGTCCCAGCTTAGGGGATCTCCTGACATCCTAGAGGAGGCAAGAATGAGGGGGGCTCGCATCTCTCAGCCTGGTGGTCAGTGTGCAAACCAGCTTGGTGGGAGGCCAGCGAGCCTGCTGGGCAGAAAGGCCTGAGTATGGGAGCCAGGATTGAACTGGAAGCCAGAGCCTGTGGGAGCTGAGGCAGATGAATTGTAAGAGGATTGGACTTGTGACAATTCCAAGGGAAGCACATGCCAAAGCCCAGCCTGAGGGACAGCGATAGGCCAGGCCGGGAGAGGATGTTGGGAGCTGGGTGAAACTGAAGGCCGTGGACCAATCCGAGACTAAACCAGGAAGACTTTATTGCCTCCTTCATACAGGGTTGGGGGCTTCTCTTCTGGTTTCCCCATCTTCATACCAAATTTTGTGGGAAATGCCTTACTGTATGAAGCTCTCTCCATTTAAGCAATGGAGGAGAGGACAGGATTTGGTCACCTCTGTACTGCCAGTATCTGCAGTTTTCAACCAGCATTGGAAGGAAGCAGAGGGAAGGTCAGAGAAGCAGCTCCTCCAGATGGAGGCCCCTGTGAGCACTTACTGCACCGGGCAGACACCCATGCTGGTTTCCAAAGCTTTCCAGGTGACTGTCTCTTCCTGCTTCCAATGCCAGGTCCCCGTGCCTCGGAAATACATTGGTTACTTCTCATTAGAGTCACAAGCTTCAGAAAAGTCTCTTTTGATAGAAGAAAAGCCCCTAAAACCACATCCTTGATTTTCACCTGTGGATAAGGAAGACTTGCCTGTATGCCATCCTCTTGCTTTGCTCCATCTTATGTTCTTGAGTGAAAGTGAGACTGGGATCGAAAGTGGTGGTTGCTCAGAGGGCATAACTTTCAGGCTCCAGACGAGGAGAGCCCATCAATCAGGCAGCTGCACCAGAAGCTCCCTCAGATGGCATCTGGTCCTGCCCCTCATTCTACAGCTGAGACTCGGAGGCTTAGGAAGAGGGTATCTGGCCCAAGGCGATACTGCTCCCCATCACAGGCCGGACAAGCCTGGGTGCCCAGACCACTTTGTTTCTACCCGAGAACCTGGTCCATTACTGCCTTCCTTCCTGGTCCGGTAGGCCCTCAGGAAGAGGCCGATCAAATGTGAGTTACAAGGACGTTGCACCAGGCAGAGTTTATGAACACCTTTAAAAAGCAGACAAATTGACTCTTCCTTTCTCTGTGCATCTTTGGGAAAACAAAGGTCTTTGTGTAATTTCTTGGAATTAGATTAATTGAATTAGTCTGTGTGTTGTTTTCTTGGTTATACATAAACCATCTTAATTAAAAATTTTCTCTTTTAGCTAAACATATTTCTTCCATGGTATATTATAACATGAAATAGGAAATTTAGGAAGAGAATTAATTTTATACTAAATTCAATAAAAACTGAAAATCTAAGTAAGCACATGTTCTTAGTTTCCACTGCTTTTGCTCCAGTACTCGATGTGAAGTCTGTTGCCTCGTCTCTGTGGTCAGTGGCGCCATCTTGAGTCTTAAGTGCAGGTGCAGAGCCTTGTGACACTGGACCGTGTGCTTTCAGACATGCCACGTCCTGATCTGTGGGGTCACGTTGCTGAGGGACAGTGGTTAGAAGCCAGTTAGTGCCACTTGTTTTCCTTTCATTTGTGTTTATCTGTGTGCCTATCTTTCACTTATCAAGAATATTTTAATTCTGTTTTTGTACCATTTTAATCTGATTAAGAAGACGTTTGGGGTAAATGTGTATAACTCTGGAGTTGAAGAATCCTTAGCAAAATCACTATAATTAGCATCCCTGGCTGCAGTGTCCTGTCCCGTAAGGTCTGGATGAGAGGAGCTCCAGCCCTCAGGCAGTGAAATCTCTGAGGGCTGGAGACGGATCCCCAGAGGAGGGCGCAGGTGCTATCTGTGTCACCTCCCTCCAGACTGCCTCTGTCACACCGCTTCACCTGAGGGTCATGCCCTGTGCCCTGTGTGGGGTGTGGATGTCAGCTTGGCATCTTCACGTCCTCCTCTCTCCTCAGCCTCTACCTGTTTCCCGTGTGGGGCCAGGTAAGAGTGTGCTGTTGGGAGGTGCCAGCAAGAGATGCTCTAGCGAGGCCTGGAGGTGGGAGAGGAGACAAGCTGTTACAGATGGGCACGAGGGCAGATGGTGCCTACCTGGCTATAGGGTGTTAATACCAGCCCTGCCCGGTGCCCCCACCCTGGAGTTTCTGGAGGTTTGTTGGGGCTTCTTCATCCTCTGCTCCAAAAACCCCTCCATCTGCTTTCCTTTATCAGCACCCGTTCTGCTTGGGTTCCTGAGCAGACTCTGTGATGCTGTGTGGGATGCAGTGACCCAGATGTGAACACAGCCCGTTCCGAGTTCCCACTGCTCGGCCTCCCTTGGCTTTTTGCTTATGGAGTTTCTAGCCCCTAGTTATCTCCCCTGAGCTCCCAGTGCTGTTCACTTGCCTTTTCCATTATCAGACGTTCAGTTCTCTGCAAACCCCAGATTGCTCTGCAGTCCCTGCACCAGCTCCCCCAAATGGCACCGACCTCAGCTCTGCAGCAACAGTGACCGCCCGAGTGGCCTTGGGTTTCCCCTAACAGGCCGTGGGGACTCTGACCGCAGGGAGAATGGGCGAGCTTTTAGCTGAGTAACTGGAACACTTTGGGCTTGGCCCTGTTTGTGTCAGGCTTCCTGGGACTGAATCATAGGTGCGTGGATGGAGACACGGTGCGGCCCATCGCCCAGTCCTGTCAGTCCTGGGTTTGCCCCTCAGCGGCCGCCCTAGGAGAGAAGCAGCCCTTAGCCCAGCTCCTTCCGCCTCGGCCTTCTGGGGCAGCACAGACTGGGTGTCACAGACTGAGAGTACTGTGGTAGTTTGCTCCTGAAAAGTTCAAGAACTCAAAGAAAATGCTAAACCTTCACGGGATAGAGAGCGCTGAACAACTGTATTGCTTCCCGAAAGGAGTCAGCGTTTTACACGACCGGCTGTTCTAACACTTGACTGTGAGGTTCCTAGGAACCTTACCAGAGATTTCTTGGCAAAATTAGTCATTTCCGTAAGGAAAAAAAAAAAAAAAGAGATGAAGAGCTAGATATCTGTCTTGCAATTGCGTGATTACCCAGTAACACTGTATAGCAGCTCCCCAGTAATAAAAGGGCTATACACACAGAGAGCTGTAAACCTGGACATCACTGAGCAAATGAACCTGCAGTGGACCAGCCCTGGCCCTGGGATGGCCTTTAATGCTGGACACATGCCCCCAGAGCCCCCCATCACTACCCCTACCCCGAGTGACTTTCCTGGTCTCTCTGAAGGATTTTGAGCCTTAATTTTCCTTCCCTTGATGTAAAAATCACAATTCCTACTCTCAATTGAGCATGTCTGCTGGTGTATGTACCCCTTGCACCTCTGATGATTTAAGGATAATCTCTTCTAAAGCACACTGCTGGGTTTTGCTTTGTGATTCAGTCTGAAGGTCTTTTTCTTTTAGTAGTGAGTTCAGATTTATCAATACAAATAATATGATCTAAGGTGTGTCTAATTTTTATATTCTATATACTGTATTTCTTATATTTACTGTGTATCTTTATTTGCTCTCAAAATCTGTTGTATTCATGACTCTTGGCGTTTAGGACGTGTTTTTGTGACTGCATTTAACACTAATATCTTCTTAGGACTCCTTGAGGCCCTCTTTTCCTTACCCCGGCTTCCAGTGTCTCGTTTCCGGCTTGTTGGCCCCCTGGTACCTCCTCACGTTTCCCCCAGGCAGCGTTCACGTGTCCCTCTCCCGCTGTCTCCCTTCTCTGAGCTCGAAAGTTGGGTTATTTCTGTAATGTCGGAGTGAACGATGGCATACGATTCCCCCCTGCTATTCCCACTCTGTCAGCCTGAGATGGGCCCACCGATGTGCTCCACGCCTTCCCTCAGTCCTTCAACTGAAATTTCCCGTCTCTCTGCTGGGTACGCTGCTCTCCAGCAGGTTGTCAGGAGGGGCTCTGAGCACAGCTGTCTCTGAGATGCTAGTTGTCCTCCTCTCTCCTCACGTGCTTCTCTCCTTCCCGTCTCTGCCTGTTCTCACCACCTTCTGGTCACGTCTTTGGGCTCTTCTCAGGTTCCTCCTCCTTGGTGGTCCAGGCCTCTTCCTGTGCTTTCCGTCCCTTCTGTCTCTGCCTGTCCTCAGTCTCTGTGGAGGCTCCTGCTCTGGTCTCTTGGCTCCCTTAGGTACCCCTCCCTGTTACTGCTAGACCCTTCCAGGGTACTCGGGGGTCAGGACCTTTGTCAGCTGACACCCACTGAAAGACTGGGGGGCCATCGTGCCACTGGCTGGTTTTGCACCCCAGGTTCAGGCTGCTGTGGTCCGTGGACCTGAGGAGAGCTGGAGGCCCGGTGCTGTCTGTCTGCGACTGCCTGGAGCCTGGGAAGGAGGCCCCGAGATGGGGGAGGGGGGCGAGAGCTACAAGAAAAGAGAGAGAGTGAGATCAAAGTGGAAGGCAGACACCCCCTCAAGTGAGGAAGCTCTCAGCACCACAGCACAAGGTGCACGTGGGGCAGGGGCTCTGGGAATGTCAGCTGTCACCCTCATCGCTCTTCCAAGTGACCAGACCCAAGAGGGGCCCCAGTAACTGATACTTTTTCTTTTTTACTGTGGTAAAAATGTTATTTTCTCTGAAATTTTGAGACTCGTGATGTATATAGTAGGAATAGGTAGTCCTGACATATTCCGGTCCTCAAATAAGACACTGTGGATGAATTAAACTTTCAGCCAAACTTGGTTTATCTCAGAACACACTTGACCTGCTTTCCTCTCTCCTTTTCTTCCCCTTAGGGTCAGAATGGGCCCCGTCACAGCCTGCAGTGAGGCAAGGGGTGGGGGCTCAGCTCACAGTATGGTTCTCGTACAGCTGTCTAGCCAAGCAAAGCGTTCTTTATGCGTTTCACAGAAGGTCTCCCTCCACTTCAGGTAAATACACACATACAAATGAAATTAAAGCCAAAGAAAACAAATGCTAAAGCGTGTGATGCTGGTCAGGTGGTTGGTTTCTGTGAACATGTCGTGTATCACGGGCTTCCTCATAGTTCCATGTGTGTACTTGTTTCCTGTATTTTCCAGCAAGCTTATCTGTTCAGAGACCAGAGAGCCCTAGGAGCTCCTGTCCATGTGAGGCTAGACCCTGACACATCCTTCAGGGACCCAGCTCAGGGTAGCTTACGTCACGTGGGAGCAAAGCACACAAAACTTTTGATGATTTGTTGGAATTAATCTTTCTCTTTTTTTCCCCAAGAGTCACCATGGTAAGAACTCCTTTTCCAGAAAGGACAACCTCAGTTTTTTTCATGTATTTATATTTGAAAATTTCAACTCAGATCAAAACCCTGCAGAGGTTTTCATTATTTAGATCAGCATTTCCAAGAGTTTTCCTAAAAAAAAAAAGAAAAGAAAAGCTATTGATATGCATATTGGGACCTTGTATAGCATAGTACATGATTCTATAATTGACTCCAATTGGAGAATTTTGATATACACACAGTAATTACCTTCTGTACCATGGGAGTTCTCAGAACCCTTACTAGGCTAACGGTGCACTAAGGGATGCAGTGGTGCTCTCTTGCACCCTCCAGCCCTGGAGGTGACTGCAAGGGCACAGGGGATGGTGTTGTCCCCACCAGGAGGCCCCATACTCACTTGGACCACCTACAGCCATTGCTCCATACCTTTGGAACCTAGGGGGCGCACTGGCGTGCCCGACTCCAGACCCAGTGATGTGGGTTCTGGCCCTGGATCTGAAAGCGAAGCATAGCAGGGTGAGCGCCTGGAGGAAGGGCCCAGGCCCACTACCTCTGTGGTGCGCTTCCTGGCCCTCATGCCCGACAGACCTCCTCACACAGCTCTGGGGTGACCCAGGCTCGGTGCCCCATCGCATGGAAGAATTCCACCTTCAACTTGAGGAACTCCTTGTAGAGGTCTGGCCAGTGCTCCCTGCCCAGCAGAAACTGGAAGATGCTCCGCTTGGACGTTGGGTTGTCCTCCTCCATGTCGGAGGCGATGTAGCTGCCACCAGGAAAGAGGGCAAAGCTGGTCCTGGCCCCTGCGAGGACTCCTAGCCTCAGCCAGGACAGTAGGGAGAGGCTGCCAAGGGCACCCTGAAGGAGCCAGTGCCCAGGGCAATGTACCCAGGACAGAGGTCCGGGGAAGCCCCATCTGCTGGGGCACCCAGGTCCAGAGAGGGCAGGACCGTCATCCCCAGTGCCAAGCCTGCTGGGCCGATGCTGGGCCCGGCCCAGGTCAAGGTTCTGGCCGTCGCCATTTCCCTGGGGCTTTCTACCTCGGGTCACTCAGTCTCTGGGCAGCGAGTGGTGTTTCCTGGCTGTGTGCATTAGCACAGGATCTTAGTCATTGCCTTCTACTCCCCTGGCCATGTGACCCCTTGAAGGCCTTGAACCACCGCTGGGGGCCCTCAGGCTGTGCTCACAGGGCCAGGAAGAAGTGGATCCTGTTGTAGAGGTGACCAGGCAGCCCGACACGGCCAAAGTACTCCACCACCATGGAGAGCAGGTACTGCACGGAGACAGAGAGCGGGGGAGAGGCGGCCAGGGGTCGACGGCTGGGCAAGTGTTCTCAGTGGGCCATCCAAAGGCCAGGTGGGAAAACCTCCCAGGGTGGGCCTTGCTGAGGCCCCTTGACGTGTGGAGATGAGCTGATGGGAGGCCAGAGAGGTGCCCGGGGCCTGGGCGGGGCACCGGCAGTGAGTCCTTTCTTCCTTTTTGGCACCAAGGGCAGGTCTCTCCAGGGCTTCTGCCCAGGCAGACACCTTGTCCCCGTCCCCGCCCCCATGGGGTGGTGACACTGCAGACCCCTTGGTCCCTTATCATTTTAGTGGTGTGAGTACCTTGTCAGACACTTTCAGGAAAATGTCAGCTTCCAAGAAGCTCTGGATAACAGGATCTTCTGCAAAGGAAGGGAGATGTGATGAGGGCTTTGGAGCAGCCCTTCTGGGAGCAGCGAGCCTGGGCTGTGGGAGGAGGAGAGGAGGCAGCTCTGTTACCCCCAGGAGGGTTCAGGGCCTTAACAACAGTGACAAAGGTGTTCCTTCTATTGACACGGGGGAGTGAGTGTCAGCTGTTTGGGATTTTGCTGTTGTTATTTAATCTTCACCACATGGGCAGTGATCACAAGTGTGTTTCATAAAGAGATGTCACCTGGTTCTCAAAGTTTGACATGAATTTACTCAAGCCAAAGCTTGGATGTGGCCTTGGGCCTCTGGGCACCACATCCATGTCACTTCATACTGTGACTGACTGTGCAAAGCTTTCTTGCCCCATCTGATAACTGAGCACCATACGTGGGTGGTGAAGAGTTCATACCCCCTGAGTTGGGGGGGGGTGGTACTGGGCATTCTATCCTTTTCCTGGATTCCTTCCTTCCTACAGATAATGACCTGGCCTCCCCTGCCACCAGCAGGCTCGTCTGGGATTAGAGTTGTCCCCTGGAGGTGCCATTTTCCTGAGAAGGCCGTGTCCTCCTTGTCCTTTACTTCTTGCCCTGGACAATGATGTTTGCCCAGATGGGAGGATGGATGGCTCATGGATCATTTCACTCTCCCTGACCCTTCTCCAGGCAGCCTGGCTCCCAGAAAAGCACTCTTTCTGTGATGATGAAAATGTTTTATATCTTGCTGTCCAATATGGTAGCCGTTAGCTGTGTGTGGCTACTGGGGGTATGCAACGTGGCTGGTTAGAACCAGGAACTGAATTTCAGGAGTTTATTTAACTCACTTAAAATTATGTTTGAGTAACTGCATGTGGCTTGTGGGTGCTGCGTTGGAGAGTATCAGCTCCGTGTCATCCCTCAACCTGCCACCCTCCGTCCTCCCTCTGGTTCTGACATCGCCTTCTCTGCAGCCCTTCCCTGAGTATCCGTGTCACAAAGCTCTCCTTCTCTTGCTCACAGCCCATCTCTAGGTGCCATTGCCTTTTCAGAAATTTCTTTCTCTGCCTTTGTCACTGGCTGAGAGCAACTTATTTCAGTAATTTTTTTTACTCTCCTCCCACTTTGAGCATAAAGACAGCAAGATCTAGTTTATCCTTTCACCATTGATCTCTAAAATCTTAACTGGAGGGAATAAATGTGGGCAGGGGACTCCCCTCTTGATTTGTCCTAAAGTGTCTTGATAATTGAACACTCAACCGTGAGTCTCTTTCTCCCTCCAAGAACTTGTCTCAGAGGAAAACCCATCAGCACCACAGTAGAACTAGAACGTGGAAGCAGAGTAATCTGCTTCTGTGCCACCTGGGTACCTCACAGCCCCGAGCCCCAGGGGAGGTTTGGCCATGATCCTGGAGCCACTGACATCCTCGGTTTAGAAAGGTCCTGACACTCCACCAGCTCAGAGCACACACCCAGAAGCCGGTAGAATGCCTCTTGGTCTTCTGGACGATAACTAGATCTTCCCCTCTTGTTCATCCTGAGTTTTGTTCCCTCAACATGGTTGACAGTCCATATGTTCCTCCTCTGCTCCCTCCTCTTCCAGGACTTCAGCTCAGAGAGAGCTTCCGAAGAGGTGGGATTGGAGGCCAGGGGGCTGCTCTCCTGGGTGGCTGCAGGAACAAGACTCCGTATGAGCACGGACCTGACCCATGTGGGAGGTCCTGAGCTTTCCCCTTGCAGCTCACCCTGGAGACTGGATCCTGCCTTGTGAGGATGAGACGACAAGTGGTTACTCAGCAGTAACTCATGCTTCGTGCAGGGCCAAGGAAGCTGAGGACACATACCAGCCTTGACTTCCATCAGTCTCTTCCTCTTCTGGCCTCTCACCCTCCTGGTTCTCTGCTCAGGGACAGCCACTGGAGGGGCTGAACTGGAGGCCAGAGGGCTCCCATCCCTAGCAGCTGCCGGGAGAGAGGAAGGACCCTGTGTGATCAGGGGAGGGACCCAAGTGGGAAACAGTGGGCTCTTCCCTTCTCATTCACCTTGAGGATGTTGCATGTGACATGTGAAGGGATAGGAATGAGCATCACTCCCTTTGCACTTGTCTGTAAAGGAGGGTAGGAACTGAGCTAACATTTACCTTTCTTTGCCAGGGAAAAACTGCTCTCCTGTGCCTCTTGCCGTGGATCTTTCTGCCTGGGGGAAAGCTCTATGGAGACAAATCCAAACTCTCTGGTCAGAGATATGTTTAATAACTACCAAAGCGAACAAGATAGTGACCTCCTGTCTCACCCTGGACACCCTCTCCCCTGCCCTGCAGACCCACACTCATGAGAGTCCAGAGAAGAAGAAGTGATGCTGGAGCCGTGATGATCTATCGCCTTCACTTGTTCAGACAGCAAGGTTAAGGGCGAATGACCACACACACCTGCCTTCCCTTTCATGCACTCCCTTTTCTTCTGACTCCTCTTTGCTGGGTCCTTTTGGCCTGGTACAGTCTCTGAGGCAGCCACTGTGGAGTTCAGAGGGATCCTGTCTTTTCTGGGTACAAAAAAATGGAAAGAAACCGACTTGATTTTGACCAGGCCATTTCTTTCTGCTTAACTTGCTTCTTGTGAGACCTAATAATAATAAAAATGGCAATGACAGTAGCTAAGAGTTATTGACTGCTTAGTAAACTTCAGATGTTGATTAGTGCATTGGGAATTTTTCACTTTTTATGATTCACAGCTTCAATCAACTTTTTTGATGTCCTGCCCAACTACAGGTCCCATAGCAAGAACTGTTGCAAATACTACCTAATACGCAGTTAGTGCGTTGGGAATTACCTCATCCGATCCTTGTAATGAGTTGTGAGGTGAGGTGTATAACTTGCTTGTTTAGAGATGAAGAAACAGTGACATCATTTGTCTAGGATTTGTTCCTTGACTGTGGCTAGAGCTCTTTGGACTTGGTCTGACCGGTGCTCAAGGGAAGAATGCTGGTGGCAGCCACAGTTGAGCCTCAGTCACCTTTCCATTAGGGTCGAGGTTGAGCTGGGCCGCCTTACACGTGTACGTCATCGGTCTGCCTAAATACCCCTGTGAACCACTATGAAATCACAGCAGTTCAACCTGGCAGAAATCTGACCTGCGTAGCCCAGACCTGTCTGAAGTGGCTTGGAAGCTGAGGCACCTGCCCCTCAAGAAGGCCAGTGCCACCTGCCGCCTCTGAAGGCAGTGTTCCTCCTGAGTGATGAAGCGTCCGCAAGCTCCCGGGGCTCTCAAGGGCAGGTTCTCTGCAGGGTCACTTTACTCTCTCGCCTCCTTCCCCCGTATGCATTTTGTTCTCCTTTTGCCCACACCCCTTCCTGTTCTCTTTGCTCCCCAAACTTGAAACCTATTTGTATTCCTACTGCATTCCAGTCACTCCTCTGGAGATTCACAGGTGATCCCTTCCGCACCCCCTGCGACAACTTAGAGGAACATAGTTCAGGATCCAAGACTCACCTTAGTACAGAAAAGTGTGACGCCCACCCCAGGTGAGCACCTTGAGGCTCCCTCAAGGTCTAGTCCCTCACCCTTAGCCCAAACGCAGCCTCACAATAGCGTGAGAAGAGCACTGACCGTAGCCAAGTGTTCAGGATCAAATGGCTTCTGAGATTCCGGAGCCCTTGCCATGAGTCACTGATGACGTCACACCATTCCACCAGGAGCTGCTCTTTGGTTTATAAAAGGCTCTCAAGAAAAAGACCATGGGCCTTAAGGAGGAGGGAGTCAGTGTCCCAGCCTGAACACCGGCATCACGTCCTCTGACCCCAGTATTACCTCTGAACCTCAGCTTGTGTTTCATCTAACCAATTAATGGTTCCAAATAAAAGTGATTCATCCATGTATTGAAAAATTGAGAAAATGCAAAATTAAAAGTTGATTAATATCCATAGTAAAGTTATTAATGTGGCTTATTTTTACTGCCTTTCTTCTGATTTGTGTTTAGCTATGATCATATTAAGATGAAAAAAAGTTTAACGTTTTAATTTAGAGATAATTGTAGATTCACACCACGCAGTTGTAAGAAATGATAGATCCTATATAACTTTCACCAAATTTCCTTCAGTGGTACAAACCTGCATAACTTTAGAATAGTATCACAATAAGAAATTGATATTTGTACAACCCATTGACTTTATTTAGATTTCCCCAGTTTTATATTCAGTCACTTATGTGTGTATTTAGTTCTATGCAGTTTTATCACGTGTACCCTCATGTACACCACCACCGAGATACAGAACAGTTCTATTATAAAGATCCCTCATGCTACGTTTTTATAGTATCTCTACCCCAACCCCTGGCAACCACTATTCTCTTCTTCATCTGTATAATTTTGTTATTTCAAAAATATATAAATGGAAACAGATAGTGTATAATCTTCTAATCTGGCTTTTTTTTTTTAACTTGGCATAATTCCCTTGAGAACTATTTAAATTGTTGCATAAGTCAATAGTTTATTCCTTTTTTTTTGGACCAGAGTTATTTACTTAAGTTCTTTGTAAGAAGTTTAGAAAACTACTTTGTGAGGATAAATTCCATTGGTAAGAGCAAACAGAGCGGAGGTAGCCCTGGAGCTGAGGAACAGCTTTGATTCTTCGCAGAATTTGTGAGTCCACAGGTTTCTGATCAACCTTGGGCTGCTCTGTAATTTCGTATTTCTCTCTTTCTGTGTCAAAGATCTCACCTTCTTGGTGCCTGGGCTTACGCCGCTTCTTGAAGTAAGCATCAGTGAGATGTTCTGGGATTTTCACACCATTGATACCAATTTTGGTGGAGGTGGCAATGACAAATTTCTGGTGTGTTCTACGCAGAGGGACTCGATCGAGGGACAGAGGCCCAGTCACAAGTAGCAAGTCACTGCTCTGTTGCTTCAGGAAAATGACCCTCTTGCCTCTGTGGCGTCCAGTAAGGATGATGAGAGTGGTCCCAGGAGTGATGCCAGCATGCAGTTTTCTCACGTGCTTACTGAAGGGCTTTTTGCCGTGACTTAACAGCTTTCGAGGCACATCTTCAGTAGAATAATACCTAGGCATTTTCCGAAGTTTAACCACCCGGGTACCACCATTCTTGTCACCACCAACTGGTTTTGTGACAGTAGCAAGAACCTTCACCTTCTTTTTCTTTTCAACCTAGGACTTAGCTGCCGAGTATTTCCTCTTGTACAAGGCCTTTCTGGAATACATAGCCCATCGGGAATATCTGCCAATTCCTCTGACCAGGACAGGGTTTTGGCTGCAGTGGGGCTTTCCGCTCTTAATCTGCTTCACCTTTTTGACCTTGCCACCAGCATCAGCCTTCTTGACTTCAGGTTTTTTCTCCTTAGTATCTGGTTTCTCAGCCTTTTCACCCGCCATCTGGCAAGATGGGAAAGAGCAATTCCTTTTTATTGTTTCGTAGGAGTTCATAGTTATGTGGTCAAGTGCACATTTAGTTGTGTAAGAATCTGCCGTACTCTTCTAGAGTGGCTGTATCATTTTACATCCCCACCAGGGATGTGTGAGTGATCCGTTTTCTCCACACCATTGTCAGCATTGGGGTTATCGCTTTTTGTTTTAACCATATCTCATTGTGGTTTTAACCGGCACTTCCCTAATGATACTGAGCATCTTTTCACGTGTTTATTTGCCATCTGTTTATCCCTTTTGGTGAAATGTCTGTTCACGTTTTCTCCTATTTGAATTACTTCTTTACTATTGAGTTTTGAGAGCTTTTTATGTAAATCCCAGATACAATTCTTTTGTAAGATATGTAATTGGCAATTATTTCCTCCTAGTCTAGAGCTTATCTTTTCATCCTCTTTTTTTAACCATTTTTTCTTCTGCATTTATTGAAATATAATTGACATACAACACTATAAGTTTAAGGTGTATAGTATAACTTGACATATGTATATATTGCAGAATGGTCACCACAATAAGTTTAGTTATACATTTATCACCTCATACAGTTACAAAATTTTTTTTTCCCCTGTAATAAGAACTTTTAGGGTTTACTCTCTCAGTAACTCTCAAGTACACCATACAGAAGTGTTAACTATATAGTCACCATGCTGTACATCACGTCCCCAGGACTTATTTCTTTTATAATGGGAAGTTTATACCTTTCAACCACCTTCAACCATTTCACCCTCCCCACAATCCCTTCCTCTAGTAACCATCCATCTGTTGTTTCTATAATTTTTAAAAAAATTTTATTGAAATATAGTTGATTTACAATGTTGTGTTAATTTCTGCTGTACAGCAGAGTGACTCAGTTTTATATATATATAAATTTTATGTACGTTTTCATGTTCTTTTCCATTATGGTATATCATAGGATATTGAATATAGTTCCCTATGCTATACAGTAGGACCTTGTTGTTTATTCATTCTATATATAATTGCTTGCATCTGCTAGTCCCAACCTCCCAATCCATCCCTCCCCCACCTCCCTTCCCTCTTGGCAACTGCAAGTCTGTTCTCTATGTCTGTGTGTCTGTTTCTGTTTTGTAGATAAGTTCATTTGTGTCATATTTTAGATTCCACATATAAGTGATAGCGTGTGGTATTTGTCTTTCTCTTTCTGACGTACTTCACTTAGTATGATCATCTATCTCTAGGTCCATCCATGTTGCTGCAAGTGGCATTATTTCATTCTGTTTTATGGCTGATATATATGTACCACATCTTCTTTATCCTTTCACCTGTCAGTGAACACTTAGATTGCTTCCATGTCTTGGCTATTGTGAATAGTGCTGCTGTGAACATAGGGGTGCGTGTTTCTTTGTGAATTAGAGTTTTGTCTGCATATATATATATACAGGAGTGGGATTGCTGGATCATATGACAACTCTATTTTCAGTTTTTTGAGGAACCTCCGTACTGTTTTCCATAGTGGCTGCACCAGTTTACATTCCCACCAACAGTGTAGGAGGATTCCCTTTTCTCCACACCCTATCCAGCATTTGTTATTTGTAGACTTTTTTTTTTTTTCCCGGCTGTGCCGCATGGCACTTGGGATCTTAGTTCCCTGACGAGGAATCAAACCCGTGCCCCCTGCATTGGAAGCGTGGAGTCCTAACCACTGGACTGCTAGGGAATTCCTATTTGTAGACTTTTTAATGATGGCCATTCTGACCGGTGTGAGGTGGTAGTTTTGATTTTCATTTCTCAAATAATCAGCGATATTGAAAGCACATTTTCATGTGCTTTTTGGCCATCTGTATGTCTTCTTTGGAGAAATATCTATTTAGGTCTTCAGCCTATTTTTTGATTGGGTTGTTTTAAACTAATTTATTGATATATGGAGTCTGTATATTCTGGAAATTTCTATGTCCTAGAAATCTCCAGCATAGATGGGGCAGGGGGAGGCAAGTGTGGCATTGTCACTAGCTTGGACTCCACCACAGATGTCTTCTGGGACCAGTCAGTACCACCCGGTGAAGCCAGCACAGAGATGGAGGCTTAGAGGGCTGGAGAGGGTGTCAGTCATGGGGAGCAGCTTTCACCACCCCAGTTCCACATGTTGGCTTAGGTGGGGGATTCTTACTCTCAGGAGTCTAGGTCGTCTTATGTCTCAAAAGAAGCCAGGAAACAGATTTAAATGTGAAATCTTCCAAATTTTAAACAATGGCAACAAATTTAAAAAATTTGAATGTTGTGTGGAGGGCACACAGGATACATCAGCTGCTGAGCCTGGCCAGGGGCTCTGCTCTTCAGGATTTCGCTCCAAGAACCACTAGCAGGGGATACCAGGGTGGGCGGGGTGGTGGGGGACTTGACAGGGATTATTCTTTCTTTTCTTTTGCTTCATCAGACCATGTGTACACAGGGCTAAATTGAAGGGGTCATGCTTTTCCTTTAAAACATCCCCTCTCTCAACGTGCCTGTGACTTGGATGTTAAATAGGAGGCTGATGGCCGTGGAGCTTCCGGTGGTCATTCTGGAGGCAAGGGGAGGAGAGGTGTGTCCCTCCCGCCTCCCTTCCTGGTGGTGTCAGCGCTCCTAACTTGAAGGTGGCGGGGGAGGTGGATATCTTGGTGGATCTTAAGCGTTCACCTCCATTTCCACTCTTCCTGTGATGGTAGCCCTGCAAAGCACGTTTCTTTTCTGGTGTGGTAGTGGTGGTGGTAGTGATGGTTGTGGTACCAGCCTCTGCGTTCCCGTCTTTATGAGATCGCTAGCAGCAGAGTGCAGCTGGGCTCTGTCTGTGGCTGCTGGCAAGGTGTCTGTGGGTTTCCTCCACTCCCTCTTCTTTGACAGGGTGTGAGCCGTGAACTCACCTGGCTTTCTCTGTGGGTGTTGGTGTTGGTGGTGGGATGTTGGCCGTTCTTTCCACCGGGGGTTTGCTGCTGGGAGTCCAGGAGGGTGCCAGGGGGATGACTCTTGCACTGTCCTTTGAAAAACAGAGTAGAGACTACAGTTGTTTGTAGAATGGATGCCAGCATTCATGTTCGATAGAGGTCATTGCCACTGTAGCTGCACGTTGAGAAGGCAACCAACTTGCCGGAGACACACTATTAGGGGTTATGAGGGCATCTCCCCCACCATGCTCTCGGCTGACCAGGTCATATTCAATTACTGACATCAGAGGAGGCCTTTGTTAGGGCTACACCATCAGTAGCAGAGGAAAAACCATGATCTCACATAGATACAGCAGAGGATGAATGGAAACATATCCCATGGGACTTGCTGTTTTCCCCAGTGTGGGTCCGGTGCTGCCCCTGCACTGAGAGGCAGGTGTCCTAGATTCAAGTCATTCTGACTAATCTGAGTCACTTTGGACGAGTTAGGTAATGCCTGTGATTCTGAGGGTACAGTAATATAATTACCATGAAGATATCTTTGTGAACCACACAGCAGTGCATATACATGTACCACTCTCCCAGGAGGGACTAATGATTAATGACTTTGAGTAAAGATGTAGAACAGGGGTAGAAGCCACAGTTTAGACTAAGGGGATAAAATGTATTCCTGTGCCTTAAAGCTGACTAACCACATCTCTCTCTGGAATGTGCCCAGGGACCCAGTACAATACTGTAAATTTATCTCTTGCAGTGGGTGGATGGTGCAAACCAGATGCTTTGAAAAGATTTGGAGACTTTTTTTATTTTTTTGCTTGTATGTATTTATATTAGTTATTTTATACATATTACTGTATATATGTCAATCCCAATCTCCCAATTCATCCCCCTCCCCCCCTCCCCCTTGGTGTCTGTACATTTGTTCTCTGCATCTGTGACTGTATTTCTGCCTTGCAAACCGGTTCATCTGTGCCATTTTTCTAGATTCCACATATATACATTAATATACGATATTTATTTTCCTCTTTCTGATTTCACTCTGTATGACACTCTCTGGGTCCATCCACGTCTCTGCAAATGACCCAATTTCGTTCCTTTTTATGGCTGAGTAATATTCCGTTGTATATATGTACCACATCTTCTTTATCCATTCCTCTGTTGATGGACATTTAGGTTGCTTCCATGACCTGGCTATTGTAAATAGTGCTGCAGTGAACATTGAGGTGCATATGTCTTGGAGACTGTTCTAGACTGTGAATGGAGATATGTTGGATCCACCAGATGGTATTGAAGTCAAGGAGGAGAATTCCATAGACAATGATCCCAACCCCGACAGCCGGCAGTCTTCTCCCCGTGCCAGGCACTCCCCTGGTGCTACGCTAAGATGACCAGAGCTCATGGAAGAGCTTGTAGCATTGACCTGAATTGTGGCAGGTTTGGGGGAAACCTCTGTTTATTCTCAAGAGTCTTGAATCACCCTTTTCTGTCCCCCGCCCACTCTCTTGGTGCATCTGAGACTAACATCTGTTAACGTATGATCCCCAGAGTGTGGGTGGGAGCCAAGAGGAGCACTCCTTTTTGTCCTGTGCATCTCTTGTCTCACTTCTTCACTTAGCTGGGGTCTAGCTGGAGTTCTTGATGTGACAAATCTGCTCTGAACCTTTTTTTCAAAGAGCCCCTTTTGTGCACTGGGTGCTCACCTTCTTCCATTATGGGGAGACGAGTAGCTTAGTTACTTTCTTCTCAGCTGGGCAATTAGAAGAAATACTCAGAGTTCCCAAGTAGAATTATCATGGATTTGGCTTTGAGAAGGAACTTGGAATTGTTCTGGGTATTTTGGGAACATTTAGATAACATTTCCTATTATATCTATTGAGAGATTTTCTTTGCTCTAAAGTTTATTTGATATGAGTGTACCCATTCTGTTTTCAAAAGAAAACAGAGACTGATATTTACATAGCATATCTTTTTCCATTCTTTTGTGTTCAGCATACCTCTATTGTTATATTTGAAGTGAACTTCATGTAGACAGCATATTATTGGGTCATATTTTCTTTTTTTTTAAATCTTTATTGGAGTATAGTTGTTTTACAATGTTGCATTAGTTTCTGCTGTACAACAAATTGAATCACCTATATTTATATGTATATCCCCATATCCCCTCCCTATTGAGTGGGTCATGTTTTCTAATCCACTCTGCCAATCTCTGTCCTTTAGTAGGTTTATTTATTTATTGGCCATACCGTATGACATGCAGGATCTTAGTTCCCTGACCAGGGATGGAACCCATGCCCCCTGCAGTGGAAGTGCAGAGTCTTAACCACTGGACCACGAGGGAAGTCCCCAGTGGGCGTATTTAGACTATTTACATTTAATGTTAGTATTTATATGTTAGGGCTAAGTCTGCCATTTTCTTTCTTGTTTCCTTTTTGTTCTCTCTTTTGTTTCTCTCTTTTCTTTTTCCTGCCTTCCTGAGAATTGCTTGAATGTATTTTGTAATTCCATTTCGGCTTTATAGTGTTTCTGAGTGTATTTATTTGTATCGGTTATTTAGTGGTTGCTCTTCTGGGAGGGGTGAGAGTCCAGGATCTCTATGTGGCTTCCACGGGCACTGCACGTGATGAGGGCATGCCTCCTCATCGCCAGGCATGCATGAAAATTCTGGGCTTTCACTCAGTTCTGACTGACCTCATCCTGGCTGTGGAGGGAAGGGCAGAGCGTCTGTTAGAACCAGAAGAGGGTGGAAGTGTAGGTTCTTCGCTCAGCCTTCAGTAACAAGTGTGGGTCCCCTTTTTCTTCATGGTGTTTGGCTGGAGTAGTGTGGTTATTGTCTAGAAGTTTTCTGTCTTGCTAGGCTACTGTTTTCCTGAGCCTTTGACTAAAAAAAAGCAGGCTTTTTTGGTGGTGGTGGGGGGGGGGGGGTTGTCTGCACCCATTGAAGTTTCTAGGTTGCTGGCTTCTCCAGCCCAGTCTGAGATATAAGAAGCCAAGAAGAGACCTGAAGAACTTACTGCCACATTGTTCCTCACGTCCTGGGGTCCTTATCCAATCTGCTTTCTGCTCTCCACCTTTCAGGGTCTTCTCATGTCTCGTATATAATATTCAGGTGTTATCACTGTTCTTAGCAGGAGGAATAGGGAGAAGTTCGTCTTCTCCATCTTGTCTGTAACCAGAGGTCCAGGGCAGTAACGCTTTTGTTGCTGTTACATTTTGAGTTTCTAGATTTTGTTGTTATTATTAACAAATTCTCTTCAACACAGGAAGTGGTTTCCCTGAAAGCTGCATTCATAAATGCAAATTATCAGCAAATTAGGAAGAAAAATGCACACGGAGAGTGCTTGACAACTTCATGTACACTTTGTTTTCATTCGATCATTTTTATAGCTAACAATTTTGAAAACGGAGAGGTGATATTCATCACATTCTTCTATCAGTCCATGGAATCGAAAGAGACTATAAGATGCCTTTAAAAAAATGAAGCATAGAGCACTGCTCAGTAATGAAAGAAAGCCTCAACAGGATTATGTTGAGTGAAAAAAGTCAGTCTCAAAGGTTATACATTGTATGATTCCATTTACGTCATTATTGAAATTATAGAGATGGAGAACAGATTGGTAGTTGCCAGAGATTAGGTAGGAAGTGAGGGTAGGAAGTGAGGTGGCTATTAAAGAGAAAACATGAGGAATCCTTCTGATGGGACTATTGTGTGTATTGACTGTGGTGGTGGTCACACAAATCTACACGTATGATAAAATTGCATAGTACCACACACACTTACAAACAACTGAAGGATTGTAAAAGTGGTGAAGGATAAATAAGGTGGATGGATTGTATTAATGGCAATTTTGTGGTTGAGGCCAGATGCTCCCAGAGACCTCAGAACCCCTCTCCTGCTGGAGATATTGTGCTGTGGTTATGCAAATTGTTGCCATGGGAACCTGGCTGGAGGTCGTATGAGGTCTCTATTATTTCTTACAACTCTATGTGAATCTACAATAGTTTCAAAATTTTAAAAGTTTAAAAAGAGAAAGCACAGAATTGTGCTACTTTATACTTTCTTCCTCTGCAGACTGCCCCTGCTTCCCTGGCACAAGCAAAGAGGAGATGGCCGGCCTAATTTGGTTTTTGCTTAATGGTCTCTTGTGTGCACAGAGACCCATTTTTCTCACCAGTGTAAGGGCTGGTTGTGTTTTTGCAATGAGTCGTTATGTGGGTTCTGATGGGGTGAGGTGGAGTTGGGATTGGGAGACTGACTTTTGCAGGCATAGTTGTTTTTCCCTCTTTGTCCTCAACACCCTCCTGAATAACTCGGATTATTTCCTTTGTGCAGTCCCGAGGCTACATCCCCTGAGACCAGTTCTGCACAAAGATGTTAAAGGCCACACACTCCCCAGAGCCCTCGGTGCCCCCCCTCCTGCTGGTGCAGAGCAGAAGACACGTAAGTCTTCCATGGAGGCTAATTTTGCAGGCAGATGTGGCCTCTAGGTCCCTCTTGTGATGTTAAGGGCAAGAGAAGTGCTTGTGAGCTAGAAAACATGACTGTTAGGAAGAGATCCAAGATAGACCTTAGACTTGTGAGACACTTTATGCTGTTCTAAGCACTCTCCCAACTCTCAAGGTCAACTATAGGATCCGCCTGCTAGGTCAGGTAGACTCAATGACCCTATGCTAGTGAATTGTATCATCCGACTTTAATAGAAAATGATTACTTTTGTAGAAACTGAGATGAAAAGAAATGAATGAGTTTATCGGAACTTTGCCATGAGATGCAAAATATCTGCATAGAAAGCAGAGAACATACCATCATGTATGTATCTGAGTGCAGAGTAGACATGATTGCTAGGAGAAATGCATGGAATTTCTCAGTGTTCATGGAATGCCAGAGTCTCAAACTCAAATGTCAGTAAGGGCCAGAAGAAAACCTACATATAAGAAGTAAGTGGATAAATAATAATAGGAGGTATGGGGAATTGCCAACAAACTAGAGATCTTGGACTCAGTACAAATGTTTTCAAATTCAATTTTTGAGCCCTGTAGTGGCCATCAGCTGCTTGCAGACATGAGGACAATTCCAGTGAGACTGATGCCTGTGTACTCAACAGGCCCTGCTACCTGGACACCTCCAATACTAGTTGTGATTGGTTTCTCAATATTATTATGAACCTAGGAATTAAGCTTGGTTGTGTATAACAAAAACACAAATATCAGTGACTTAAGCAACATAGGGTTGTTTGCTTCTGATTACTAGGTAGAAAGACATAAACAATTTCTTACCATGTTGATAGCAAGAATTAACTATATAGAATAAAAAGCATATGTTTTATGGAGCTTTCAAAGATTGGTAGATGTAAGGAATCTGTGATGGGCTGAAATGCAGAGGGACACACCCTCTACAGGTGAGTAGAGAGCCCTGGAGGGAGTTCTCTGGGGGCAGGTGCCTAAGTGAGCATGGGATGAGAAGAAGTGTTCTGGGTGCAGGGAAGCTGTTAGGGTCTGAAAGAGTTCTAAATGCAAACATCCATCTCCCTGCCCAACGACTCTCTCCCCTTCCCTGGAATTTTGCTGGGAAAGTGGCACTGGAGAAGAGGCTGGTCAGGAGAGAGAATGCAGAGAGAATACACATTCCTGTGGCACTTGGGTTCCAAGCCCTGCAGGAGGTGGACCTAAAGATGAGCCCAGACTCTCTGAAACAATGGCCACCCCCACCCTCCAACCACAAGGAAAAGATGAACCCCTTAATGGCAACAGCGCAGGAGGCTGGGGCTGGGTTACCAGAGTTTCTTACAGTGTGTATGATAGAAATTCAAGGCAGAAATTGCCAGATTGTATAAAAAAACAAGACCTGGGCTTCCCTGGTGGCGCAGTGGTTAAGAATCTGCCTGCTAAGGCAGGGGACACAGATTCGAGCCCTGGTCCAGGAAGATCCCACATGCCGTGAAGCAACTAAACCCGTGCTCCACAAATACTGAGCCTGCACTCTAGAGCCCATGAGCCACAACTAATACTAGCAGTTTTCTGGTGGCATCTTTAGGATTTTCTATGTATAACATCATGTCATCTGCAAAGAGTGACAATTTTACTTCTTATTTTCCAGTTTGGATTCCTTTTATTTCTTTTTCTTCTCTGATTGCTGTGGCTAAAACTTCCAAAACCATGTTGAATAACAGTGGTGAGAGTGGGCACCCTTGTCTTGTTCCTGTTCTTAGAGGATATGCTTTCAGTTTTTCACCATTGAGAATGATGTTGACTGTTGGTCTGTCGTATATGGCTTTTATTATGTTGAGATAGTTTCCATCTGTGCCCACTTTCTGGAGAGTTTTTATCATAAATGGGTGTTGAATTTTGTCAAAAACTTTTTCTGCATCTATTGAGGTTATCATATGGTTTTTATCCTTCAATTTGCTAATATGGTGTATCATATTGATTGATTTGTGTATATTGAAGAATCAAAGATTATTCAGTTGCATTCCTTGGATAACCCGCACTTGATCATGGTGTATGATCTTTTTAATGTTCTGTTGGATTCCATTTGCTGGTATTTTGTTGAGTATTTTTGCATCTATATTCATCAGTGATATTGGCCTGTAATTTTCTTTTTTTTGTGACATCTTTGTCTGATTTTGGTATCAGGGTGATGGTGGCCTTGTAGAATAAGTTTGGGAGTGTTCCTCTTTCTGCTATATGTTGGAAGAGTTTGAGAAGGATAGGTGTTAGCTCTTCTCTAATTGTTTGATAGAATTCACCTGTGAAGCCATCGGGCAATGGGCTTTTGTTTTTTGGAAGAATTTTAATCACAGTTTCAATTTCAGTGTTTGTGATTGGTCTGTTCATATTTTCTATTTCTTTCTGGTTCAGTCTTGGAAGATTGTACTTTTCTAAGAATTTATCCATTTCTTCCAGGTTGTCCAATTTATTGGCATATAGTTGCTTGTAGTAGTCTCTCATGATCTTTTGTATTTCTGAGGTATCTGTTGTTACTTCTTTTTCATTTCTAATTCTGTTGATTTGCGTCTTCTCCCTTTTTTTCTGATGAGTCTGGCTAATGGTTTATCAATTTTGTTTATCTTCTCAAAGAACCAACTTTTAGTTTTATTGATGTTTGGTATTGTTTCCTTCACTTCTTTTTCATTTATTTCTGATCTGATCTTTATGATTTCTTTCCTCTGCTTACTTTAGGGTTTTTTTTGTTCTTCTTGCTCTAATTGTTTTAGATTAAGGTTAGGGTGTTTATTCGATATTTTTCTTGTTTCTTGAGGAGGACTGTATTGCAAAAAATTTCCCTCTTGGAACTGCTTTTGCTGCATCCCATAGGTTTTGGGTCATTGGATTTTCATTGTCATTTAGGTATTTTTTGATTTTCTCTTTGATTTCTTCAGTGATCTTTTGGTTGTTTAATAGTGTGTTGTTTAGCCTCCATGTGTTTGTATTTTTACAGTTTTTTTTCCTGTAATTGATATCTACTCTCATGGCATTCAGCCATATGCTTTGAATACATGTTAAGTAAAAGGATGGAAAACAAAAACCATGGCCACGCCCTGAGTCAGTGTGGGAGAGAACTCACACGGGGGTGTGGCTTATTGACACTGAGGGTCATGGTGCAATTGGGGGCCACTTGGAGTTGGAGGTAGTGTGGTAGGTGGGGGCAGGGGGAGGTGCTTCTGGGCTGGGGAAGACTTCTGTTGCCTCCTGATCCCTCTTCTTGGAATGGCTGCCTGTTCTTCCCCAAAGGAGGCTGATAAATCCCACCGCAAGCAAGTTGTCTGGGGACCCCTTGGACCACCAAGGCCTTTGTCCTCTTTCTGTGACCACTTAGGCCTGGCTGGCTGGTCTCCCCAGCGCAGGGAGAGGTGTGGTCTTACTCGGGCCCCTCTTTCCTTTTCCCCTCATAGGTCTGAGAGAGAAACAAAACTGATGTATTCCTTCATTTTCAGTCGAACTAGGGCTTTGAGGGTTGGAGAATGCCTTAGGGAGAAAGTGTTGCTCTCCCTAAGTGGTCTGTTGTTCTAGGATGTAATTATACTAACACTTCGGCACTAAGTATGGGATCATGGCCAACACAGCCCAGTCCCTACCTTCTGGGGCGTTGTTGGGAGGACTGGCTGATGCATGAAACCCCTTAGGCCTCAGCCAGGTGAGTAGAGGTGCTGATAGTACCGAGTGGATGTGCTTAGGTTGGCTTAGAGTGTCCCCTACTGGGAGAAGGCCTGAACAGCAACACAGAGCACCCTGGTTACTGCTGAAAATTCTCCAGGACGGTGTCCTCAACCACTTCAGAGGATATATATGCTTGGGGACTTGTACTTTAAAATTCTTGTGAAAATACCACCATCTTAAATCGTTAGTGTACAGGGATTGTATTTATTATCATTGCACGTGGTTCTGAGGGGCTACCATGATAACATATGGAGCGTGTTTTGAAAGTGTAAAGGGTTACATGAGCGAGAGGAATTTATAGTGTTTTAATTAGAAATACATTATTTCTAATATATTAGAAATAAGGCAGTATTTATAGGACAACTTATTAGGAAGCTCAAATATATTTATGGATGTTGGTTAATCTAGGGACTGTTTCTCTTTCAGAGAAGGTAAGTCACTTTTATCCTGTTGATAGAGATTGGGTCCACAATGATGTTCCCTCTTCAGTGGGCTTTCAGGTTAAATGATGCTATGCTCCAATCCTGGGTTGCACTGACTGGGCCATGCAGTCCAGTGTTCCTGTGTAGTGGGTGCAGAAGTTCAGGGGATCTTTGAGGCACAGGGTCAGCGGGCAGGGCCAAAGAGACGGCCGCTGAGTGTCATGGTCACGGCTGGGAGCACTATGGCCGAAAAGGATATTGCTCCGTGGAACATGAAGTTGTTTTCTCTCTGGCTACTGCGAAGCACTGATGGGAGAGAAAGAGTGAGGCTCTAGCTTATTTGGTCCTTTGCTTATTTAAATTAAGAAAACACTTGTTTAAAGAGTTGGTGTCAGTTTCCACTTTCTTATTTGGTTCTGTTATTCATCACAATAATTTAGTCAAGTGCCTGGGTTTATATGCATGAAATAAATTCGGTTCCTACATGCTGGGTTCTTGTAAAAGAAGAAAAAGGAGGAGGAGGAGGAGGAGGAGAAAAACCAGGCAGGCACACAAAAACCACCATACAAATAGATCACCATTCTCAAAATGGCATGTAGTGTGAATTCCCACGAGGGGCAGTGAGCACGGGACATGTTCTGATAAAACCTCTGGGATCAGCTACAAGGGCCCTGAGATTCGATGAGGGTGGGGGGATGAGACGAACGTGCGAGGTGAAGGCAGAGGAGCTAGCCCAGAATACAGTGGGTCTGCGAGGGCACCAGACGGGGAGGACTGGGGTGGGGGCAGGTCGTGAGAGGCTCTGGGCCGTCCGAGGAGGTGAGGGTGTGAGAGCCAGGCTGCAGGGGGTAGGGGAGAGCTGTCCTCATGCTCCCTGACCTGACCATGCGGCTGATCAAATGATTTCAAATGTGGCCCTTGAGAAGGCAGGAAACTGGCCTCTTGGTGGGTCTGGAGGAGGGGGGAGAAGTGATAGCACCTGCCCGTCTCCTGTCTCCGTCCTTCTTCTCCCTGAGGCTCCCTCTTCTAGGGCTGCCTCTGCCCCGGGCAGAGTTATAGTTCCGCTTCCAAGAAAGTACCCCAAGAATACTTTCTTCTCCTCTGTGTGACAGGAAGATATTTAACCCAGTGACTGAACCTCTCTGTGTCTTGGTTTCCTCACCTCTAAAATAAGGACGATGGAACCTACCTCATAGGGCTATGGGGCTCAAAAGAGAAACACTTGTCAAATGCTACCTGGCAAGTGCTATAAAGTTGTAAGCCACAGTGCAGTGCACGCCCTTCATCTCCAAGTCTAAACATACGCACGTGGTGAATAACGCTGCCACATGAATCCCCCTTGTCCTGAAGTGCCCTTCTCCCTGCTGCGAGAGACCCAGAGGGGTGCGTCCTCAGACGATCGCTCAGGTGATTGGAGCCCTTCACTATGGAGTACAGGTCTGGAGGTCAGTTCCAGTGTGGGACGGTTGGTTGGTGGCATTTCCCAGTCACCTCCTGCCTTGCAGTGTGGTCGGGGCAGCAGTGCTGCCCAGCTCACTGGGAGGTGGCATAGCCCTATCCACCCCTCAGGCGATTGCTGTGTAATCCCAATAGTGGCCAGTAGGTGGCGCAAGACACACACCACGGCCGCCTGCTTTGCCCCATTCAGCCTTTCTCAGAAGGGAAAGATCTATTTCGAATCCAGCCTGGGCTTTATGGCATGAAAAGGAACATGCAATAACTACTGGTATTTCTGTAAACATGCACGCTTAGAGCAGCTGCCAGTTGGGGATGAGGACAGAGGGAACACTCAGTGAGAGGTCTCCTGAGGACAGTCTATAAAAGGAAAACCCTGTGGGTTTTTAATTTAAGGGCCTCCCAGCTAACCTTTGTGACTCATCAAGAGAAACATTTAGAACCCGGAAGGACAGTGATGATACATTTTTTGGATTGTAACCTGGTCCTCCTCCTGCCCTGCCCCCTCCCTGTTCCCCAAATGGCAGGTTTCAGAAGGACCAGGCTGCGGGGCAGAGCCAGCACTTTCTGCATGGATGCCGGCTTATTTTCCTATACTTTGGTCCAAGCAAGTTGCCTGCTTCCTGGGTTCATCCTTTCTCTGGAGGAAGGTTGATCCGAATCTCATTCTGCCGTTAATAAAATTGGCACCAGATGGATGTGAAGCTGAAGAGGAGACATATCACAGCAAAACAAAAAGCGTCATCTGGTCAATGATGGGTCAGTGAGGATTGGGTGCTTTTAATTTTAATATATGTGGGCACCTTTAAAAATGGTGGGAAAATACACATAACAAAATTTACCATCTTAACCATTGTAAGTGTATAGTTCGGTGGTATTTAATACATTCATATTGTGCAACCAATCTCCACCATCCATCTCCACAGGCTTTCCTCTTGTAAAATGGAAACACTGTATCCATTAAACCCTAAATCCTCATTTTCCCCTCCCTGCAAACCCTGGCAACCACCATTCTACTCTGTCTATGAATTTGTTTACTCTAAGTACCTCATATAAATTGAATCACACAGTATTTGTTCTTTTGTGTCTGGCTTGTTTCACTTAGCATGATGTCCTCACAGTTCCTCTATGTTGTAGCAGGTGTCAGAATTTCCTTCCTTTTTAAGGGTGAATGGTATTCCATTTTATATATAGACCACATTTTGTTTATCCCATCCTCTGTTGATGGACACTTGGGTTGCTTCTACCTTTTGGCTACTGTGAATAGTGCTGCTATGAACAGGGGTGTACGAATATCTGTTTGAGACCTGCTTTCAATACTTGTGGGTATATACCCAGAAGTGGAACGGCTGGATCATGTGGTTCTATTTTTAGTTTTTTGAGAAACTGCTATACTGTTTGTTTTCCATAGTGGCTGCACCATTTTACATTCCTACCAACAGTGCATAAGAGTTCCAATTTCTCTACATCCTCGTCAACACGTATTATTTCTGTTTTTTTTTTTTTTTTGATGGTAGCCATCCTAATGGATGTGAAGTGGTGTATGGACATGACGTTGTTTGTTTTTGTTTTTGAGTGGGCTAGGCAACCTGATGTCTTTTTATAATGGTGGTCTTGCGATAAAGATCTCTCCCCCTATGCCATCTCCTCAGAACCTCCACCCACAGAACCCTTCGTGTGGGGGTACGTCTCCACCCCAGGGACCCACTTGAGAGCAGCTTCATTTGGCCCAATCTTAGGTCACTGCAATTTCTTGAGGTGTCACCAGGCCAGTGTTGAAGAGGAGGCAGCTACAGGCCCTCTGAAGATAGGAGCAAGGCAGGCCGATTTGTTACCCATGCTGTGTGGCCCTCCTGCCCCCCACACAGGAGGCAGGTCCCAGGAGTCCTTTCCCCACTGAGCCTCTCCCTGGAATGGGGCTGGGAGGTTGGGAAGCTTGAAGTCCTCTGCCTGGCCACCACACTTTAAGGCCCTTGCAGTAGGCAATAACACTGCCAGGGACGTGGCGCACGCCCATTTACCCGAAGGAAGCCGGAGTCACCAGAAGTGTCTGCCCACAACACCCTTCAGTCACCAGCCAAACGTTCTCTGGGGGTCAACTGCCATATATCACATGCCAACCGTCTGATTTCTAGATTCATTTATTTTAAAAACTTTCTTGAACATCCCCTAGGAGCTACAGTGTGGCAGACACAAGTCAATAAAAGGCAGTCTGCCCTCACAGAGCCGAGAATCACAGATGAGGGGGAGACCCATGGGGCAGGGTGTAACAAGCTTTTCCGTGAAGGGTCAGGGCGCTGGGTGTGTGGGGCGGGGGAGGGGGTGCGGGTGGCGGGGGAGGGGGTGTGGGTGGCTGGGTGGTGCCCTCGAGCAGGCCCGCACCTGAGTCACAGGTTGGCCACTTATTTGCTCTGTGAACTTGGCAAAAATGAGAGTAATAATAGCTACTTTGGAGGTGCTGGGAGGTTTGAACAAGCTAATGACGCATATAGAAGCCTCTGGAACAGAAGTGGAGGTGCTTGTCCGTGTTCTCACTCCTTTGCCTCTGGTCGTCTGCTGGCACAAGATGGGAGAGAGATGAGAAAGGTCAGGGCGTGAGAGCAGGAGCCTTTCTCCTCCAGCTGCACCCAGTGGACAGAGAGCCAACAGTGATGGATCCCTGGCAGATGGACAGGCAAACGTGCTCCCTGCAGTGGGCAGAGGGAGGCAGCCAGGGAGGAGCCCCAGCCCTGGGACTCTTCACCATCCCCCCTGGTCAGGGATAAGTCCCTGCACAGAACTGCCACTTTCTGATTAAACTGGGGTTTGGACTTCGGAAGGGCTCAGCTTTTCAGGAGGAGGCTGTGCCCAGATTTCTGCTGTGTTCCTGCAGTCAGCTAACGGCCAGGCTGCCCAGGGGCAGGTACAACTCATTCAAGTGCAGGAGAATTCCAGTTTTATTATTAAAAAAAAAAAATCACATCATTCATTGAGCATTGTAAGCTTTAAGACGTTTGTTGGCTGATAATTAATGGGTCGTTTGTGGTTAATGGCTTGCTATTAAATGAAAGCTCATAACTTCTGGAATTTTGTTCCAATATTCATCTTGGTTAATAGTTTATAATTTGAAATACCTAATACCATTGCCAGGGACGTGGCATATGCACATTTATCCAAAGGGGGCAGGCGTCTCCCTTTCTCTGATTTCATCTCATTCTTTACAACTCACCTGTGTGACAGCAGGGTGCCCCATTTTACAGATGGGGAGATCGAGGCTGAGGCTAAGGGTGCAAGAAGGCTGAGGGGAGGGTGGCTGGAGCAGAGCCGGGGGGTCTTGAGGAAGTTCTCATTTTGGTCATGGCTTCCCACAGCTCATGCATCCCTAACGCTTGTCAGTTGACCTCTGTCTTTCGCTGTAGTTCCGTTGATCTGCAACAAAGAGACGGCCAGATATTTCTCCAGCAAAGATGGATTTATTAGGAATCAGCAGAGAGTTGCGTTTAAGATCTGCAACCATGGTGAGCCACGTGTAAGTCCCCCTACGGCAAGGGAAGGAGGACGCTCTTCTAGAGGGGAGAAGAAAGTTGGGAGGGTGATAGGAACAGGGAGTCCGTGGCTCTTCATTGGCTGAGTCCTCCCCAGGAATGAAGATGTGTCTTTCTCCTTCCTGTTGGGCTCTGCTATGGTCACAGGGCATGAGAACTCCCCTTTCCGGTCTCCTGCCTCTACTCAATTCAGGTTTCTGTTTATTCATTTTTTTTACAGTTCTGAGATACATTAGCCGGTGTTTGAGAAACTCCTTTTCCAGGAGGGAAGCTCAGCTTTGGGGCAGGCAGTTTAAAATACAACCTAGTTGTGTCTATGGGTACAAAACGCGAGCAGGAAGCAGTCAGTGCAGATCCCGCTGGGCCACTCATGAGCTAACAATCCCGCACATTTCCCCCTTAAGTTTCCATCTTTCCCTTTGTCACAGCTCTTCTTCTGTTAACTAACCAAGGGCAGGATAGGATTGGCCATTTCTTCTCCTGGAGGGGCTACAGAGCATAGAGAACCCTCCTTCCTCCCAAGGGTGAGGAGCACAGCCCTTGGGAAGAAAAAGGACAGAAGGTGGAGTGGGGGCAGCTCGTTTGACCAGGAGCCCTGGGAAATGCGAAGGCTGTAGGTTCCTTGCTGAGTCAGGGCATTAGCTATCCTCCTCTATTTTTGCAAATTCCCTGGAGTTTGGTGGCAAATGGCCTCACACCTTCTTGTGGCTTGTGAAATCGGGAATGTGGGCTGCATCCAGCAGAGACCGAGGGCCATGGCTGGGGGTGCCCCACAGTCCTTTCATGCCTGGCCGCTGCAACCTTTAATTTGGGGACTATTGTGGTATTGTTGGTGTTATTCGGGGTTTTGGCTTCAAGAAAATCTGTGATGATGTCTTTGTTTTTTCACAGAAATTGGTAGCAATGGTTGGCATGTAATGCGGTAGCGTTGGTCATCCTGTGTTTGCCCAACACCTTTCCAGGACAGGGAGGTGGGGGAGGGGAGCGTGGTCCATTTGCTGACCCGCAGATGCCAACTGTGGGTGCCTCACATGCCTGCTCAAGGCTTTTCCCAGGCTCAGGGCGTGTGTCAATTTGAAAAGATAACATTGACGACCTTCATCGTTTGCCCCCTAAAGAAGCAGCTTCATGGTTTGTTTTCTAGTGAGGAAGAGAGAGAAGTTTGGTTCTCTAGAATCTGGTCAGACCCTCCGGGGTGACACGTCTCAGTACTTATACATCTGTTGTGTTCCTGTCCCTCTGACTTTCACAGACTCATCTAAGTCCTTCGAGCTACAGATGCTCGTGGCTCATACGCCTCAGGATCCTTTGTGTTATTTCTGTTGAATTTCTAAAAATCATGCTGGCCTTTCTTCAATGGTGCAGGAACTCACAGGGTTGATCCTTGGGGCGGTGCTCCCCTCTGGGCACCTGGATGACCTTCTGTGTCTTTGACTGTAATCAACCTGGGGGGCACCCCTCCTCTCTTGGGGCCCCTTTTCTGTGGGGACAGAATGCACCCTCTGCGGTGGAACGATTTATGTCTGTCTGCTTTTCCTGCGACACATCAGTGGCCAGGCTGTGGATCCCATTCTGGCTTTCTGAAGGTGTGTCCTGACATAGAGCACCTTGTTCTAGAAAGGACAGGACACCAGGGAGTCCCTCCCAGCCTCTCATCCCATGTAACCACAGCTTTCTGCCAGAACAGAAGTGCAGACAGCAAGTTCAGTAAAGAAGGACAGGCACAGGGTGTGTAGACTGATTTTTTTGAGAACAGAGATGGGGGCCTTAAAAAAGCATTGAGATATAATTTGTGTGAAAGAAAAGGCACCCTTAATGAATTTTGGTAATTATATGTAGTTGTGTAACCGCCACCACCACCCTCCATCACCCTCAAGATGTTTTAACCTCTTTGGGGTCACCCCCACTCCTTGGCCCTGGCAACCAGCGACCTGTTTTCTGTCACTATGGTTTTGCCTTTTCTAGAATTTCAGATAAATGGACTCAGTATGTAGTCTTTGCATTCAGCTTCTTTCACTCAGCAGAATCTGTTTGAGGCTTGTCCCTGTCATCGTGGGTGTCAGTGGTTGTTCCTTTTTGTTGCTGAGTGCCTTTGCATTGTACGGATGTACCACCATTTGACTTTACTCAATGGACATTCAAGGTGTTTCTAGTTTGGGGTGATTAGGAATAAATCTGCTGTGAGTATTTATGTACAGGTCTTTGTGTGGACTTCTGTTTTCATTTCTCTTGGGTCTGCTGGGTCTTGGGGTAGATGTTATGTTCAACTTTGTAAGATACTGCCTAACTGTTTTTCAAGGTGACTGCAGCAATTTGTTTCCCAAATCGGTACTTTTAGCCCAGGACATATAACTGATCTTCCTGACATCCACGGGTCTCTATCTGTGCAATGATTTTCGAGAAGTTTACTGGATCCCACATGTAATTAAGGTATGTGGCTTTTAGGCAAAAGATGATTACATATCTCTGGATGCGATGACCCCAGTGCTGAACTCCGAGTGCTGTACAAAGGTTTGTGTTGTCCTCCCGAGAAAACCAAGCACATCCCGCCACAGTCCGTGTGTGAGTCAGGCCTTCTGAGTGTCCTTTCAGCCCTCATGTGTCAGCTTTGCTTGTGTGCCCCAAATGGGAGTTTCAAGTTCATCCTGTGTTGAGATCATGCCTGAGGGCGAGAGGGAAAAATATCTGTGGCTGTCAGATCGGGTGGGAAGTGATTAACCACGGAGATTCTGAGGCTCGCTGAACTGTTTTATTCCCTGACCTTTATCTCACGTGCGGCAGGGGCAGGCCAGGTCAAGTTTAAATCCAAGATGACAAGTGTCTGAGGCTAAGCGAGGTTTCTGCTGAGTGCTTACTTGGGGTCAATGGCTCTGTGTCTCACACCTGGTGAAAACTGACTCCCAATTAAAAAAAGAGCTCTGGGGCTGAAACACTTGGCCCGGCTTTGGGCTAGAATTCCCCGCGTGGTTTTCAGAGCCCTCTGGGTGTGTTGGGGGCATCCTGGTTTTGTGCAGCACCTGAGTCACTGCTGTACTTTGGAAGCGCCTTGCTCACGGCACCTCTGTACCTTCCAAAGTGCAAAATGGTTGCTTCTTTTGGAGTCAGTTTTTGCCAATTTTTTTTTTAAGACAAAAAATTTTTTTATGGGACTTCCCTGCTGGTCCAGTGGTTGAGACTCTGTGCTTCCACTGCATGGTGTGCGGGTTCGATCCCTGGTCAGGGAGCTAAGATCCCACATGCTGAGTGGTGCAGCCAAAAAAAAAATTTATTGGCTCAAGTAACTGAAAAACTGAAGGGAGATTTGACTTAACCTGATCCAGGGATTTGAGTGGATATTTCCTCCTCTTCATTGCCAGCTCTGTGCCAGCTTATTATTATAATTTTTTTGATTTTAGAAATGTATTATTATATTCATTATTGTGATAAAATATACATAACTCAAATTTGCCATTTTAACCATTTTTAAGTGTACAGCTTAGTAATATTAAGTATATTCATATTGTTGTGCAGCCCTTACCACCAACTCCAAAACGTGTTCCTCTTCCCACACTGAGATCCTACCCACAAAACAACAACGTGCATATTTCGTGGCAGGCACGTCCTGTGTCTGTGGTACCATTGTGTCCCAGATCATGTGATTTGTGGCATTTAGACAGTGTCACTTATTCATCACTAGGTAAAATTTGGTCTCTGAAAAAAAGGCTTTTTCACATTGTCCTAAATTTTCAGCATGCTGCCTCACTTTTTCACCATTTCTGAGGCTGTGGTTGCTGTAGAACCCCTAGTTTATTTATGACTCAATGGTGGGAATCCAAGCATCTTTTGAGGACACACATGGAGGTTAAGGCCCAGGGTGAGTCCAGGTGAGGTTCACTACATCTAAAGCCTTGTTTGGTGGTGGTGGTGGGGGGTGTCCTCTATTTTTCCATTGAGAACAGTGACTAGACACCAGGAAATGTCACACCATGAACCTTTGGATTACAGCTCATTTTTGAAAAGATATGCAGGTCCTGTCCTAGTGTTGGAAGGTCCTGGGAGGCCCACCTGTCGGTCCCATGGCCAGTGGGAGGCTGTCACTGGTGGCACGTGGTCCTCCAGCCTCCAGGTGCCAAGTATTTCCTGGGAGTCAGCTTCTCCTGTCACCTCTGATCTCAAGGTCCCTGCCTGCTCTGGTATGTGCTTGGACGTACCCCTGCCTCCTTTAAAACCCAGCTTTTGAAATCTCTCGGAAAGAGAACAGCATATAATGTTACCTAATTTGTCTTTAATCCAATAGTCCTAGGATAATCCCAGAGAGGAAAGTGGTCGCTTGTACACACCCAGGTTTGCTCCGTAAAGACCATGTTGGGAAATGGCAGTGTTTTTCTGTTTTAAAATAAGTAGTTTTGGAAGGAGCTGGGAAACTGTGGGGTTTAGTTACAAAATGACTATAATTGTGGGAGAAGTATTTTCTTTCAATTTTGAAACACATTAAACAAGATATACAATTTAGAAATAATTTGCAGTTGGAGGAAGGCTCTTTAAAAGCAGCGGGAACTTCTCCCGGTTGGAAGGGTGGTCGGGGATGAGGGGAGGGGGCCCCAGGTGAACCTCATCTTGTTCTCTCCCAACTTCAATGCAGCCAAGCGGAGAGGAAAGTCATAGTGTGGGCGGAGAAAGCCCCTGTTTTTTCTCTCATCAGGAGCATGCTGGGCTGAGCACAGATGATCAGAAGAAGAAAGCTACCCTGCTGGCCACCTGTGGGCGCTGTGGGGGCCACTGAGGGTCCTGGGTCCCCGAGGGCACCATGGTGGGTGGCCCTTCTCTCTGTCCACACACCTCTCATCCGCATTGTGACTGAATGTCTGCTGAATGCCACACGGTGCTGGGCCCCAGGGAAGCAGGACACAGAGATGCAGGCCTCGCCTTGCTAGGAGAGCCCCTGATATGGGATGATATATGACAGGTGCCTGGTCAGTGGTCAAGGTCAGAGGAGTAGGCCTTGCCTGGGGAGGGGATGTCTCGGGGCTCCACGGGGCCGGGGTTACCGCAGCGCTAATGGGAAGGATGGGGCTTGTGGTTTAATAGGAATGAGTCAAGCAGAACAGAGGGGCCGGGGAAACCCACCTACAGAGGCAAACGGAGTGAACTGGGGTGGGGGGAAGGGAGAGAGTGGGTGTGGTGTGTGCGGGGGTGGGCGGTGGGCCCACGACTGGCTCCAAGGAGGAGGGAAGTGGGCTTGGAAGGCTGGAGGATAACCAGACTCTGCCCCGAGGAGATCAGCTCAAAGCGTTTGGACAACCGGCTATCTTGGATGGTTCTGGAAGGTGAATATCGAAGCCTTGTTTTAGACACACGTGCTAGAGAGCCCCAGACTCATTTGCAGAGCTTTCCCCTCTTTCTCTACTCACCCTCTAAGTCAGCAGCAGAGTCTGGCTTCAGATTCCTTCTAAATGCTGTTGGCTTCCCTCTGTCCACCAGCAAACATCTATGTTCTGTCAACTATCTGAATGTCAGACATATACAGTTGCCTATTGAAGGACAAGGGTTGGGATTCCGTGTGTAACTTTACAGTTTGGCCCTAAGTCTCCTAGGATTCAGCCAACTTCGGGTTGTGTGGGGCTGTAGCACTTATTTATTGAAAAAAATCTGTGTATAAGTGGACCCGTGCAGTTCAAATCCTTGTTGTTCAAGGGTCAACTGTATTACTACATGTAGTGTGTGTGTGTGCATGCCTGCACGCACATGCACAAGTACATCAAATACCAACTACACGCTCTCCACTGCCCTGTGTAAGCCTTCAGTCTGGAGTCTCCCCTGAACTCCAGACACATACAGCCTGCTTCGTGTCTCCACCTTGACCTCTCAGTCATCGTGAACTTGACACACCTCAAACTGAGCTCTCTCCCTGCTCCCTCCCCAGCCTCTTCTTCCTCCAGGCCCCCTCTCACCACTCCATTCTCCCAGCTACTCAGGGTGAAAACTCAGTCATCTCTGACACGTTTTTTCTTTCACACCTGACACATGATCCATCGGTGATCCTATTGGTTCTCCCTTTGAAATACACCCAGAATCCATCCACTTCTCCCCACCTTGCATCCAAAGCCACCCGCACACCCCGTCTGGACCACTGCAAGTGATGCCCAGTTCGACTCCCTGTTTCTTCCCACTGCAAGTTGTTCTCAGCATCCTCTAAGAACAAGTCAGGTCATTTCACTCCTCTGCTCAAAACCATCAAATGATTTCCCATTCCCCTCAGCATAATATTCCAGGTGTTTTCTTGGCCTATGAGGCTGTCCACGGTCTGGTGTGTGGTACCTCTTTAGCTTCACCTCTGACACAGATCACTCTGCTCACTTTCTGCTCCTTTATAAGACTGCTAGATATCTCTTAATCAGCAAGCATGTACCTGCCCCAGGGCCTTTGCACCAGCTGTTTTCTCTACCAGGAACACTTGCCTTTTGAGATCTGCATGGCTAGCTCTTTCATCTCCATCAGGTCCCTTATTATAGAGGCTTTCCTGGGACACTCTGTGTAAAATAGTAGCTCTGTCTCCACCATTCTTCATTTATTTTTAATAACCAAGAAATAAACTTCATATCATAGGGTCTTTATTAAAATACCAAAACATAGGAAGTCTTTTTTTTTTTTTTTAAAGATACCTTTGTCCTCTTTTTTTTTTTTTAATTTACTTTTGGCTGCGCTGGGTCTTCATTGCTGCACGTGGGCTTTCTCTAGTTGTGGTGAGCAGGGGCTATTCTTTGATGCAGTGCTTGGGCTTCTCACTGCAGTGGCTTCTCTTGTTGCAGAGCACGGGTTCTAGGCACGCGGGCTTTAGTAGTTGGAGCACTCGGGCCCTAGAGCGCTTCACTTCAGTAGTTGCAGTGCACAGGCTTAATAGTTGTGGCGTGTGGGCTTAGTTTCTCCACGGCATGTAGGATCTTTCCGGTCCACGGATTGAACCCGTGTCCCCTGCATTGGCAGGGGAATTCTTAACCCCTGCTTCACCAGGGAAGTCCCCACAGGGAAACCTAACAAAACATTTCTATTCCAGAGACTTGCCCAAGCATTTAAAATACATTTCTAGTTCACCCGAGTTTACAGAAGGATTTCATCTGCTTTTGCAGTGATGAGGATAAGAAGCCAGTTGTTACCTGAGAAATTTCATGAGCATTGGCAGTAAAACAGCTCTCTATCATTCCCTTATTCTTTAACTCACCAGGCTCGCTTCTGTTGTACGTATCACCTTTTGACATTACTCTTGTGAACTGTTTGTCTCCCTGCTCTTAAGGAAATATGTGAGAGCAAAGAACTTTGCCTGTCTTATTTTCTGCTTATCACCAGGACTTTGAACAGTTCTGACATTTGGAAGCTTCTCAGTAAGTGTTTGCTGAATGAACTAATTTGTTTGAGGTATTGGGGGGACTGGCCTGGGAAGACATTGTGTACTATTGTGGTAATCTCCACATGGCATAGTAAAGGCATAAACTAGACGGGAGTGGCCCTCAAGGGTGTAATGGAAGGAATAAATGGAAAAAGTGTGTTTATTTATTCATTTTTCTTTTCCATTATGGTTTCATCACAGGATTTTTTAAAAATTAATTAATTATTTTATTTATTGGCTGCATTGGGTCTTTGTTGCTGCACATGGGCTTTCTTTAGTTGATGCGTGCGGGGGCTACTCTTCATTGTGGTGTGCGGGCTCCTTATTGTAGTGGCTTCTCTTGTTGTGGAGCACGGGCTCTAGGCACGTGGGCTTCAATAGTTGCAGCACATGGGCTCAATAGTTGTGGCTCACAGGCTCTAGAGCACAAGCTCAACAGTTGTGGCGCACAGGCTCAGTTGCTCCATGGCGTGTGGAATCTTCCCAGAGCAGGGCTTGAACCCGTGTCCCCTGCATTGGCAGGCGGATTCCTAACCAGTGCGCCACCTAGGAAGTCCAATCACAGGATATTGAATATAGTTCCCTGTGCTATACAGTAGGACCTTGTTGTTTATCCATTCTGTATATAATAGTTTGCATCTGCTAATTCCAAACTCCTACTCCATCCCTCCTCCACCCCCTTACCTCCTTGGCAACCACAGGTCTGTTCTCTATCTGTGAGTCTGTTTCTGTTTTGTAGATAAGTTCATTTCTGTCCTATTTTAGATTCCACATATAAGAGATAGCATATGGTGTTTGTCTTTCTCCTTCTGACTTACTTCACTTACTATGATCATCTCTAGGTCCATCCATGTTGCTGCAAATGGCATCTTTTCATTCTTCTTTATGGCTGAGTAATATTCCATTGTATATATGTACCACATTTTCTTTATCCATCCCTCTGTCAATGGATACTTAGGTTGCTTTCGTGTCTTGGCTATTGTGAATAGTGTTGCTATGAACATTGGGATGCATGTATCTTTTCGAATTCTAGTTTTGTTCGGATATATGCCCAGGAGTGGGATTGCAGGGTCATATGGTAGCTCTGTTTTTAGTTTTTTGAGGAACCTTCATACCGTTCGCTATAGTGGCTGCAGCAATTTACATTCCCACCAAAAGTGTTGGAGGGTTCAGAAAGGGCCTTAGATTGGATATTGCAGGAGAGGGATGCTTGCTTGGTTATGTTTTGGATGGCTCTTTTTAGGGCTCTATTTCAGACTCAAGATATGATTTAACTCTAGGTGTTCAGATGCCTCCTGGTGTCCAGTGTACTCCCTTCCCGCCCCACCCCTAACCTTGTCCCGTGATCCCAGGCCCTGCCCCAGTTCTTCAGCCCTCACTCCATATCCTTAACCCAAGGGGCAAAGCCTGAGGTTGTAGACTGACCTTTAGAGGAAGAGTTCAAGTGTCTCTTTAATGCTAAGTTGGAGAAGATCAAGATAAAATTGAACTGTGATGTGATAAAATGTAAAGACGGGTAAAGGTATCAGGTTGTAGCTGGGTGTTCGAATTTCTTTTAAGTTTTTCCCTCAGTTGTAAACAGCCATTTGAAATTAGTAATTTAATATTATGTCTAGTTTTTACTATGCAGTTCATTTTCACAGAGGTGTGGTGTTGTCTGCTAATCTGTGCTTTGCTTATCCACATTTTTGGTCATGAAACTAACTCCGGTATCACTGTTGACTTATGAGAAGTTGCCCAAATTGCCAGCAGGTCACCTAAGATGTAAGAAAAATTATCCAAAACTTGGAAATAAGGAAAAAGGGTGATGCCATGTCCTTTCAGTGTTACAGCAGAGCATTGCCTAATAGTTCTACTTAAGGATAATTTAAGTCTATAGGGGAATGTACCTTTGTTTCATGTACTACTTCTAGTAATTAGACTCAGACTCTGTGAAGTTACGTGTTAACTTAGAGAAGATAAGTTGTATGTTATATTTGTCGAGTAAAGATGCAAATGATTTCTGTTTGAAAAGAAAACCCCGATGTTACAGCTTTATTGTACCATAGAATATTAACCAGTTTTGTATGTAATTTAGTGTAATGAACTGAATTTGTGTCACCCCCCAAATTCATGTTGAAATCCTAACCCCCAAGGTGAGAGTATTAGGATGTGAGGACTTTAGAAGGTGATTAGGTCATAAAGATGGAGATTTGCGCTCTTATAAAAGAGACCCCAGAGAGCTCCCTCACCCTTTCTGCCATGTGAGACAAAGTGAGAAGACAGCTGTCTATGAATCAGGATGGCGTCCTCACCAGACACTGACTCTGCTGGTGTCATGATCTTGGACTTCCCAGCCTCCAGAACTGGGAGAAATAAATTTTTATTTTTTATAACCTACTTAGTCTGTGGTATTTTGTTATAGCAGCTGAACAGACTAAGACACTTAGCAAACTTATCTCAGCATTTTCCCTCCAACTGACTATGCACCTCTGCTCTTCAAGTGCTCTGAGACCCAGCTTTCCCATCCTGTTGATTCCCTCATTTATGAGTTGAATAAATGTACTTAGTGTATATATGAGAGTAGAAAAGCTGAGTTTCTAATATTTTGAAAATGATGCTTTGATAGAAGAGATAAAAAGTGCTAGCTATGTAAATCCAAACCTACAAAATGTCATTGTGGCATAATTTGTGTAAAATATGTAAACCACTTTTCCCCTCATTTCTATGTTTTAGCACACGTTTCTAATGGAGGACTGTTCAAAAGGTAGGGAGAAAACATCACTGTCAATTCAAGTTAGACTAGTCATTTTCCTCTGCCCACTCACTTCCTGTTTTCTTTTAATAAATTGTCTTTAAAAACATGAAGAATGTATCCTCCTACACTGTTGGTGGGAATGTAAATTGGTGCAGCCACTATGGAGGACAATATGGAGGCTCCTTAAAAAACTAAAAATAGAGCTACCATGTGATCTTGCAATCCCATTCCTGGGCACATATCCGAAGAAAGCCATAATTCAAAAATATACATGCACTCCAGTGTTCATTGCAGCAGTATTTACAATAGCCAAGACATGGTAACAACCTAAATGCCCATCAACAGATGAATGGATAAAAAGATGTGTTATGTATACACAAGGGAATATTACTCAGCTATAAAAATGGATGAAATAATGCCATGTGAAGCAACATGGATGGACTTAGAGATTATCATACTAAGCTAGTTAAGTCAGAAAGAGAAAGACAAATACCATATGATATCAGTTATATGTGGAATCTAAAATATCATACAAATGAACTTATTTACAAAATAGAAACAGACTCACAGACATAGAAGAAAAACTTACAGTTACCAACAGGGAAGGTGGGGGAGGGATAAATTAGGAGTTTGGGATTAACATATACACACTACTATATGTAAAATAAACAACAATGTCCTACTGTATAGCACAGAGAACTCTACTCAATATCTTGTAATAACCTATAATGGAAAATAATCAGAAAAAGAATATATATATATATATCACTTTGCTATACACCTGCAACTAACACAACATTGTAAATCAACTATATGTCAATAAAAAAACAAACCAAAACAAAAAAACATGAAGAACATACCTAGCAGCGAATCCTGGTAAGGCTCTGTCAAGGCCGTAATTGAGATCAGGGTGCGCTCTGCAAGGATACCTCTTCCACCACTCTCTGGGGTTCCAAACCAGACCTTGCAGTTTGCTTGTGGGGCAGGAGTGAGGATGCGTGAGTCTTTCCATCTTCCCTCTGTTAGGAAATGTCAAGTCCTAGCTGAGTCACCATGTGCGGCAATGCAGAGGTCTGGTCTACCCCGCATCCCACACGTCCCTCTTCTCTGGGGTTGGCGGCCCCTGGAGGTGCCCCAGTTCTGCCCCAGCTCTAGCTTTGTCTGCAATGCACACAGAGGTTGCAAATAACTACTTATCACTGTGGGCCTTAGTTTCCCCCAAAGGGCCAATATGGAAAGCTTACCTCCTTTATCTACATCCTAGAGATGTGGAGACAAATGAGAGGAAGAAAACTTATGTGGAAAAAACTGAAAAATGTTATCCAGAAGTTGGAAACACGGATGAAGGATGACTCTGTGTCCTTTGAGTGTCCTACCAGAGAAACCTACTTTGTAAGTCTCATTATTCCAGATGGGAGAAATCCACTGGGGCTTCAGTTGCAGGGTCCTCATCACCAAGACCGTCCTTTCATCCTTTGGTAGGTGGGAGCGGGAGGAGAGGGGGCTACAGCGTTCCAGAAATTGCCTCCTTTTGCATTTCCTCGGGCCCGAAGTTGAAATAGCGTTCTGTTCTAAGAACCTCTGAAAGTGGTTCTTGTGTGTTTAAAACCATTTACCAAGCATTAAAAAAAAAAGTTACCTGTGAGAAAAATAAAACTGAGGGGACCTGCCTATGCTCTGGGTCCTTGAACTTAAGTTTCTGAGGCTGTGCAGGTAGTGGGGGCGGGCAGCAGAAGGAGGTGCTCCCCGTGGAGTTTGAGGAGTGGGTCCATTTTCCTGGTGGGGAAGGGCTGCAGCCCAGTGCTGCCAGGGGTGGACCAGCGGGGGTGGGTTGGGGTTACTCTGTGAGTTCTCGACGGGCTCTGGCCTCAGAGCCATCTGTCCTGAAATTCTGGGGAGTCATGGAACATGTTGCTTTGTGCGGACACCTTCTCTTTCTCAGTGTTGCAACTTTTAAAGGTATTTGCCTCCTGGGTCTCATTTAAAATGCTCCTTTTTACAAGGTGGCTTTATTAGGAGCAAAATCCATGGATGCTGTGTTTCTAACCTGCTGTGTTGTTTGCCTCATGGAAAATGGGCTTGTTTTGCAGTATTGACTCAGCTTGGTGGAAAATATTACCCTGGTGTGGATGGAGACGGGGATACCATTTTTTTAAAAAATTAAAAAAAAAAAAATGTTAGCCACACTGCATGGCATGTGGGATCTTAGTTCTCTAACCAGGCATCAAACCTGCACCCCCTTCCTTGGAAGGGCAGAGTCTTAACTACTGGACTACCAGGGAAGTCCGGGGGCTACCATTTTTGAAATAACTACCTAGGTTCACCTGTGCAGGCAGAATGCAGCTTCTCCTATAAACCACAAATGGATCTTCAAAATTTACACCTAATGTGACAAATGCAATGAGAATGATTTCTCTCCCCTTCCCCATTCCTTCCTGGGACCTACATGTACGTATCTACCCCCCCCCCCCCCCCACACACACAGGAGGACATTTTTGAAATACGACTCAATACTATGAAGAGGCCCTTTTAGCATGAGAGCACAGAGGAACCCTGCTCTGGTGAGTTTAATTTTGCAGTCTGATTGTCTTGTGGTTACTCTACCTTGAAGCCAGACCACAGTGAGGGCCTCCCCCCACCCCCACCGACCACACCAAAGTGGGGGCAGGGGCCATGGGGAACAAAAGAAGAGCTTTCCCCCAGCACGCACGAGAGGGTGACCACAGGAGCCTGGCTCGGGGTGGACGATGACTGCTTCCAATGCCCCTGTCCCTGGGGGTTCTGTAAGGGTTGGGACGTGTGGCCTGATAGGAAGTAAAGGATGGTAGTGCATCCATCTGGACCCTTGAGTGTGCTTGACTGGCTACCAGCAAAGTAAACCGTTGGAGATGGACTATTACCTGCTCCCGCCAATTGGTGGCAGTGTGCCTGGTGACATGGCCGGCCAGCCAGACGCATTTCCACCAAAGAGCCCTGCAAATAGGGAATGTTGCTTTGATTTCTCTCTAGCACACTTCTTCCCCTTCCTGTTGGTCACCACCTATCCATCCCACTAGTAATCTATTAAGTTAAATTTTATAAGTGAGTCCCATGAGGCCATGTTTTGAAAACCGTGGGAAAATTCAGTGAAAAAGTCAGATTCCTGGTTTTTCTTTTGTTTGCATCACACAGCATGCAGGATCTTAGTTCCCCGACAAGGGATCGAATCTGTGCCCCCTGTGGTGGAAGCCCAGAGTCTTAACCACTGGACCACCAGGGAAGTCCTAGGTCCCTGGGTTTTGATTGTCTTTCTCACTTGTTTTTCAGAAGGAATGAAATAACTCATTCTAGGCTGAGAGCTGGCTGACTTCATAGGTTCTTTGGTTGGAGGGCCAGGCTTGGACGTCAGGCTGGTGTGGGCTGGGACGCTGGCTGTACCTGGGGCCCTCAGCTGCTTCCTATGGAAGTCGAAAACCATTGTTTTGTGTCTGCTCCACAAGGAAAGCACTGAGCCTTGGGTCTGGCTCCTGGGGAGGCAATTCTAGTTCCTGGAGGTCCTGATTCCCATGTTGCTGGGCAATGAGATACAGCTGTAAGGCTGAGATGGTACAGAAGGCCCCAGAGGAAGATCTGGATGGAGCCTTGATGGAGAGAAGAATGTTTTCGACCTCAGCTCCCACAGAGAGGAGCACAGAGCTCCCTACCTCTCAACCAGGAAGGCTGTGCGGTGGGACACCCTGGGGGCCCAGGCTCTGTGGAAGCTCCGCCTCCTTGGTCCAAGTTGGTTATTAACCTGGACTGAGCAGGGGCTCGTGGTGGAGGATGACTCAGGGGGAATGACTTGGGGTAGCGGTGCACAACCACTGCCAGGAGGAAAAGCGGGGGTGGGAGGGAAACACATGCCCCGATGCCTTGGAGTAGATTTTGAAATCAGTGGGTGAACTACTTGTTTATCCTTTGAGGTGTGTCATCTGACTCTAGTGGTCTTAGAAAGCCAGCCCTGCCCCTCTTGCTTCAACAGGCTCTTGGATTTCGTGGGTGACCAGATCACAGTCTTCTATCAGAATACTTCTCAGACTCAGTAAAAGCCTCATGCAGTATTCAGGGCGAGTGAGATGTGAGGGGCGAGGACTCACCCCCTGGAAGGGCTCTGACCACAGCAGTGCACCCTGACAGCCCATTCTGGTATCTCCATGGCAGCCTCAAGGCTGAGACCCCAGGGGGAATGTTTCAGCTCTAACTGGAGGCATTTGTCTTGAACTCAGCCCTGAAGGGACTTAAAGAGAATCTAATTTTTTACTTTTTTTCCCCAGAAATTTCAGATATTCTTGAAAACATGACATCATATAATATCAATATATATAATATGTACTTTCTTTGCCATATGCAATATCTCAGAAAACACAAAACCAATTCTGCACTAAGAGCTTCCGTTGACTCTGACACGAAGAAAGCACATCTTCTGAAAACCTCAAGTTTTCTCTATAGGCTTCCAGTCCTAATAACTGTAATTCCTTATTCTTGTCGTCACTGTTTGCTAATATCCTTCATCATCATGGGCTTTACCATTGGCAGTTTTTTTAAATCAAGCTTCAACTTTACAAAACTTTACATTTTAGTGCAGCAATTCGGAAGACATTGTCCACAACGCAAGGAAAAGAATCTAGATCAATACAAACTCAAAGAATGTTGGTCTTACAATGCTTTTGATTTTTTTCCTCAATTTTTTCCGATGCTTTTTCATAATAAGCTTCCTTTGTTTTCCTCAGTGCATTGCCTTATTCTCATATACTTTGATTTTTTTTCAATCAAGCTACCAGACTGATATGACTGTCGTGAATGCAGAAGTTCTCTTGAAGTAGTTTCACCACTTAACTATTCGCTATTGATAAACTTATCACAACCAAGTTCTTCTATCAGAGGACTGGTAACTTCAGATGCAGTCAGAGCTATAGTAAATGTTAAAATATCCAGAATCCATCCTCTGAGGGTTCCGCTGATATTTGGCATCAGTCACTGCTTCCCTTGCTCTGCAGGCCTCCGCAGATTGCCTGCAGCCTCCTCCAAGCTCCTGGATTCTGCCTGAAGCAATCGGGTAATTAATTCCTAAGACGCTAAGTAGGTGATGGAGGCTGAGATTCTGCAACGCAGCCAGGCCTGGGTAGTTCGGGGCCCTGGGCCTGGGTGTGTTTCAGCACCCTCTACCTCAACCTTCAGGCCATCCTTGGCATCCTCGGGCTGCCCTGTGCAGGCTCTTGCCTCCCTCTGCCTCCTTCTGCTTGTTGGATGTTGCTGCTGCAGGCAGCTTGGCTCTCGGGGTCAGCTTGGTCCCTCTCAGAATAATTGGAATAAAAGGGCAATTCGATTGTGGGTGTGCTCGTGCCCTAGCTCATCTCTGTAGACTTCTGTAACGTTTGCATGAGTGAGGACTTATCTATTACTTGAATATTTAATGAAGACATAAAAAGAAAACAATAGTACAAGAATAAAGGGAGAGAGAGTATGTAGCAGGCCCACCAGAAGGTCGAGTTGCCCTGGGTGAGGCCCCTTCTGTAGCTGGCCTTGTGCATCTGGGAAGGCTGCTCTTCCTTAACTCACTGCCATGGACACTGGGCTCGTAGCTGCTGAGAATCTGATGCTCATTAAAAAAAAATTTTTTTTTGTTTTTAAATTTTTTGGCCACACCGCGCAGCATATGGGATCTTAGTTCCCCAACCAGGGATCGAACCCACGCCCCCTGCATTGGAAGTGCGGAGCCTTAACTGCTGGGCTGCCAGGGAAGTCCCTGATGCTCATTTTTTGCTGTGGCTGGTGCTGCCCTGGATCTCTCAGAGCCTGACCACAGAGCCGGAGAAGGGTTATTCCTTAAGACATCTCTGCCTCTCCTCCTGCACTCACCCACCTAACCAGGGTGGCCTCTCTGACAACCCAAGGAAAGCGCTGGATCAGCTCCCACTGGACAGGCAGTGGGTCTGCACAGCTGGCCTGACATCTGCGACCTGTGGGCTTGGGTTAAGAGCTTGTGTCTCAGGGAAGTGTCTGCTCCTTGAGCAATGAGATCTGCTCTCTGCCCTCCTTCACCCCGGCACGTGGAGCCGGGAACTCCCAGCAAGAGAGCGCGAGGCTGGTGATACTCAGGGTGAAGGTGGGACGGTCCTGGGTCCCAAAGGTGTCTTGGGCTGCAGGGTGGCTGCTGCTGGCAGAGCTCCAGGTGACTGCAGAGTCATAGGGAGCCAAGAGCACAGAGTGGGGGGGGGGGCCCTGAACACCTGACTAAGACGGCTGAGGGATTCAAGACGTTTTCTACACACACCAGTCACTTCTGCTAAACCTTCCAACCTGCCGACAGCAGCTTGCCAGCCTGCAGAAGTCACATTACGGTTGGGTCCAGACTCTGGGAGACATTGTCTGCCCATCCTTGCTTCCCTTTCTCCCTCTCCCCCATCCTCTCTCTCCAGCCTAGGTTGCTGTTGCATCTCAGGAGCTGTGGATACCCTTGACCTGTGTACTTAATAAAGGCTTGAGGGGCTCTGTTGATGTCTTGCCACACTGCTGGCCTTTGGAGTGACAGGACCATTTGGTGAGCTGCCACTCCAGCTTGGCCTTGGCTCTGTGTTGATACTGGGCATCTGGCCTGTTCCCGTGTGGACTTGGCATTCGGATGAGTCTGTCCGTGGCCGCACTTCAGGGCGGTGGGGCGGCCAAGAGCCTAGGGTTTGGAGGCAGCCTGGCTGGCACTCAAATTCTAGCTGTGCCATTTATCTGCCGGGTGACCGCGGGCAATTTCCTGACCTCCCTGGCACTCAGGCTCACAAAGTGGTAATAGTAGAAGCCATGTTACGGGGTCACTGAGCACGAAAGGAGATCACTGCTACAGAGCTTAGCTCAGCACCGGGCATGCAAGCACCGGAGGCATCAGCTCTGCTGAGGGTTTAGCTTGTTTAGGGACAGGGTTGGTGTATTTCTGACTCACTCTTCTGGGCAACATTGCCTCTCAGTTTGCCCCCTTCCCTCCCATCCCTAGACACGGACTTTTCCTTGAAAACTGTGAAGGGTGTTTTTCACTATTAGGGAATTGAGTCCGATGCACCAACAAACTTCTTTATCCCAAACCCAGTGATGACAGATGCCGTGGTGACCACTCAGTCATTCTGGGGTCACTTACCCCATCCCCGCAGGGGCATGCAGGGCACCGGGCGTTAGAAGAGTCCTAAGGAGACTTCTCTGGCGGCTCAGTGGTTAGGACTCAGCTCTTCCACTGCAGGACTGCAGGGGGCATGGGTTCGATCTCTGCTCGGGGAACTAAGATCCCGCAAACCTTGCGGTGCAGCAGAAGAGGGCTCAGGCCACTCAGGCCGGGGGAGAGGGTCACGTGACCTTGTCAGCCCAGGGGAGGGGGTAGCAGGTGGCAGGAGGACTGTGTTAGGACCCATGTGACCTCAGCCTGCTGCCATCCCACTTGGGGGAGCTTTCCGTTTCCCTGGAAAGTTCTTTTCAAGTCTTAGGAGTGGACTGAAGACTCTTCACAATGTTCCCCTGCGCTGACTCACCTGTGGTTTTTGTTCCCAGAACCTCCTCTGCGGTGTTTTGGTTGGGGGGAGGGCAGGGGCAGGGGGAGCTGGGTAGGCTCTGCTTCTCCCACGGCTGAGCTGGGCCGGCCTCACCCTTCACCTGACCTTCCAGGGAAACACTCTGGTGTGCAGTGTGCTGTTTCCTAATGGCCGAGAAAAGAAATGGAGAGTGATGCGTTCTTTTGCATCATTTTGCACATTTTTAGTTCAATAAAAACAACCACAGTAGACGCAACCTTCTGTGGAACGCACCTTCTAGAAACACCTCGTGCCCTCCTGAACTCCCTGTACCCGGATCCTGTCTCCGGCCGCTGCCCACGCAAGCCCTGCTCTCACTCGGCTCTGGAACAGGCCTTCGCTGCCCCGTGAATCCTCCCCACGCTGCTGGCCACAGGGCTTCCCACCCCACTGGTCGGGGCAGGTGTTTTACATCTTCCTTTTTTTAATTTTTATTTTTTTAATTGAAGTATAGTTGATTTACAGTGTTGTGTTAGCTTCAAGTGTATAGCAAAGTGATTCAGTTATACATACACACATATTCTGTTTCAGATTCTTTTCCATTATGGCTCGTTACAGGATACTGAGTACAGTTCTCTGTGCTATACAGTAGGTCCTTGTTGTTTATCTATTCTATATATAGTAGTGTGTATATGTTAATCCCAAACTCCTAATTTATTCCTCTCCCCGCCCCTCCATTTTCCCCCTTTGGTAACCATGAATTTATTTTCTATGTCTGTGAATCTGTTTCTGTTTCCTAAATAAGTTCCTTTGTATCATATTTTAGATTCCACACGTAAATGATACCATATAACATTTGTCTTTGCCTGACTTACTTAGTATGATAATCTCTAGGTCCATCTATGTTGCTGCAGATGGCATTATTTCATTCCTTTTTTATGGCTGAGTAGTATTCCATTGCAAATATGTACCACACCTTCTTTATCCATTCCTCTGTAGATGAACACATGTTTCTTTCATGTCTTGGCTGTTGTAAACAGTGCTGCAATGCACATTAGGGTGCATTACATCTTCCTTTTTATTAGTTTATGGCTGATGGCCTCGAGAGGACAGTGAACCCCAAGCGTAGGGATTAAACCCTGAACTTTTCAAAAGATCTCTGTAAAAGCAAATCATGCCCACTATAAATGAAAATAATTCAAACAGGAAAATGCAGGGAAGAGCGTCCACTTCGGTGGAGATGCAGCCCCAGAGACAAGCACTGCCCACGCTCCGGCTGACCCTCTCTGCTCACTTGTGCCAGGTGATGTTTGCACAGTTGTTGCACAGATAGGATCGTACTAGCCATCGCTGTGTGGGAACTGACCAGCACGATGCTTTTTATTTCTTCCCTACACTCCTATCTTGACTCTGGGGCCACACATTTAGTGTAATCTTTTGCAAGAAGTTGGCTTCTAACAGGCCTCGATTGATGGCCTCGACTGATGGATGGTCTCTAACCACTGCCCTTCCAAATGTGCAGGTTTGAGACAATTACATGAGATCATGCTGAGGGTTTGCTACCTGTGGTAAAATGGTGAAAATCCTATGTAAATGCAAGTCATTTTGATATTTTTTGGAAAAATAACCTTTTTTTTTTAAGCCAAAGTAATAATAAGCCTAAGGATGTACTCATTAGTGACTTTGGGTAAGAGTTGCTGCTTCAAGCTGAGGAAGCAGGATGGAGAGGAAGGAAGGACGGGGCTCAGAGCCAAGCTGGGGGGAGGGGGCAGGGCAGGGGGCGGGGCCTGCAAGCACAGCTCTGGGGAGCTGTACAGGGAGGACTTAGGGATGTGGGGAGTGGCTGGAGCAGCCCAAGGGCCACTGGGTGTGCAAGTCTCAGTGATTGTAAGCCCTCACCAGAGGCCTGGAAGGACTTCAGGTGCTGGGTTTGGGACTGGAGCTTCTCTGGGCACCGTGCTGCGGGAAGTTTGTGGAAGAGCGCTGAGCTACAGGATGCTGCCCAAGGCTTTCAGTCCTAAATCATGTGTGAGCAGAGGCACTCTCAGGCCATGCACCAACGTGCACCATGCAGCAACAATTTTCACATCAAGTTTGAGAGCAGGAAGGACCCCTAGACCAACATTTCCCAATATTTCTCCCCATCACCACCATCACCACAAAAAGAGGGTTTTGTGGTCGAAAGTTGAGGGAAATGCTCACTGAACACCCTGAATAGTCCTCTTCCTGCAGGTATTTGCAGAGCCTGTAATATGCTAACAAGTTTTGTAACAGAAAAGATGAAGTCAGTGTTTTCCAGGCGTACTTGACCAAGGAGAGACACCTACTAGCATCTGAAATACCATTTACTGTTCCTTATTTTAAAGAAGAAGAAAGAGAAGCTAAAAGATTGAAGGTCTTGACTGATGCCGCTCGACCAGTTCACCGTGGAGTCAGAAGCTGCCTTGGACCTCATTTACTCCCTCAGGTGTCCCTGGCACTGATTTCTCCCACCCCACTCAGGTAACCTCCATATGTTGGGCTCCACCATCTTCCTTTCATGCAACCTCCCTCCCTATCAACCCAGAAGCAATACTATGAAGGGAAATTTTGTAACTGAAACGTAAACCATGTGTCCCGATGCTAAATATACGCATTGACCATGTATTGCTTGGAATTACATTGCAGCTCACTTGAGCATGGTTGTATGTGATGGTTCCATCCACTAGGAGCCAACATAACAAGAGCATCTAACCAAAACAGTGGGCTTTTAAAACCACATGGAATCCCGGCTCACTCCCTCCTCAGGAAGCCCTCCATCACTCACCCTCAACGGCTCACAGTAAGACCAGAGCAGACAGACGCCCCCTCATCATGTCCAGGACCGAGGGCAAGCTCCAGAAGAGAGTGATTTGTTTAATAGCCTCACAGGAAGGCTGGTTGGTGTGAGCTTTTTTAAAAAACCTTGTCTGGGTATAATTAAAGTACCACATAGCCTGGCCTCTCCCCATCTCTCCTTTCTTGTATATGGACCAGAAAACAAAAAGAACCATCATCTTTCCTTGTTGCACAGAAATAAACTTCTGAGCGCCCTGTTGCTTTTGTGGTGGTCCTCGGACTCAAGATCACCAGCCGCTAAGATGAAGAGCACAGGAGGAGAGAGGAAAAGGTCTGTGAGGTTGATGGACTAAAGTCAAAGATGCAAAAATAAGAGGAAAGTCAGGGCCAAAAAAGAGCTCACCTCCCAGGATGCTGGGATGCAGCCTGCACCATCAGAGCTACCCGCCCAGTGTACCCACCCCCATTCTGTCCCTGTGGGGGCTGCAAAGACCAAGACTAGGATGCCTGGAGAAGGCCATCCAGCTGGTCTCCTTCAGCCACAAACAGCCGCATCCCACCAGTGCCCCAGTGTATGTGATGCAAATGTACTCCCTATGTGGACCCTTGCAGGGGGTGCTCTCCGGCTCCTCTGGGATTGGATTAAGTGCCCTTCCTCAGTATCACCATGGTTAGAGATCCTGCTCTGTGGGTTTGCGTGGATGAGAGCTGCCGGAGCCTTTGCTCCCCACAAGCCCAGGGCTTACACGTTAATAGGTGGTCGGCGTCACTCTCGCGTTTGCTGTGTGCCAGGGGCTGTTTAAAACACAGGTGAGCGCTAGCATCAACGTAGGGTGTAGGCACTATGCTTAATCCCCATTTTAAAGATGGGGAAACTGAGGCACAGAGAGTTTATGTTACTTGCCCAGGTCAGACGGGTATAGTCAGGCTCCAAACCCTGGCAGTTTGGCTACCGAGCCTGTGTTCTTAACCACTCGTCATTCTGCCTCTCAAGGAATATGTGTTGAATCATCAGTATGTGTTTCAGTGATTCAGTCACGTATCTGTATGTGACTGAATATGTGTTGAATCACTGGAGATGCTTCTGTAGACCCTGTAGCCCACAGGACAGAAGAGCTCTAGGGCGTCCGTCGCCTTGTCCTGGGGCCAGCAGGGGTCCTGAGTGGCCTTCCTTCAGGCCCCCTGCACCTTGGTGGCCTAGCCGACTCTGTAGACCTGAGCTCCACTCCAGCTGGAAGGCTGCCCCTTCCCGTAGGCTCCCCTGTGTGTTGGGGTCAACTCCCAGGCTGGCCACCTGGAGCCGTGTGCTCTGTTCCAGAGGCTCAGGAGTGCAGGTGCAAAACATCCTTGCCGCGGGTGCCTGGCCTTTTCACCCGGAACATTGGTGTTTGACGGGATGTTGGCGTGTGCAGGATCCTGAAGCCAAATTCTCTGGCATGTATTGGAGAAGCAGATTTTACTGTTGAAATATTTGTAGGGGGAGTGGAGGAAGCCAGGTGGGAGACACCCAAGGGCGTGTGGGTGATTGTGCAGAGTCACGTGCAGCCACATCAGAGATGGGTCTTCAGTGCTGCTTCCGTCCTAACCAGGGAACCTCGCACCGGCCCCGTCCTGCTGGCTGCCTCCTTCGGAGGCTCATCCGCCTGGCGCCCTCTCTGTTGCAGCCAGTACAGCCTCAGAAACCACCCTCCCTCTCACCCCCCTTCCACCAGCGCTCTGGGTGGAACTGCCCCTTGATCAGAGCTGTCGTGGGACAGGGAAGCTGTGGTGATTGTCGTGGTCCACACTGGGGTGGATGGGTGTCTTCAGCACCTTTATGTATCTTGTGGCTTATACCTGACACTTTCCTTAAAAAAAAAAAAAATCCCCCAGTCTAAATAGCTGTATAACCTTCTCCTGCATCTCATTACAGCATCAAAAACATCCTGAAAGACACAGAAAACACTGGATGCTTTAAGTCAGATGTACTGAGACAGTTTGTTGTGAGTTGCAAGCTTTGCTGCCCATGCTTTGCTGGCCAGCCTGTGCCCTGTCCGCTTCCTTCTTGGAAACAGGGGCAAGAGGCCGGCACCTCAGGTCAAGTCCATTTCTGCAGGGCCAAGGCAGATCAGGGAAGTATTTAACTGATGTGCTATGTAGAAAATTTTCCTCTTATTCCAAACTTGCACTGTTAATGATGGAAAACTTTTTCTTGTCATTTTTGGTGGAAATTTCAATAGCTTTCTTAAACTCAAAAGACAACATATAGAAAATAATGGACATAGGAGAAAATAAAAATGAACTCTAATCTCACCATGCAGAGATAGCCACTCGACATTTTGTTGTATTTTTTTTTCCAGTGATATGTTTATACACACATATATGTGATTTGTTGTAGTTTGGTATTTGTTGTGTATACGATTGTGTATAACTGTAACTTTCCACTTAACATTAGAACATAACCATGTTTCCACATCGTTAAATAACCTTGAAAAACACCATCTTGGACTTGCTGCTGTCTCTCACGGATGTACTATAATTTATTTAACCATTCCCGTATTATGGGACAAGTATACTGGTACCAACTTTTTACAACTGTATATAAAACTTCAGTGAACATCTTTGCAAATCAATCCAAGTTTGTGAAGAGTCATCAAGATTTGACTGGTTCCTTAAAAAGCTCTAGGCCAAAAAGGAGGAAGAAAATGCATGAATATTAAGAACTGACCTCGTGTTCCGCCCTGTGGAAACAACAACAATAATAGTACAATGCCTGGGAAGGAGCTCTTTTCTAGAACGCCACACATTTTCTTGGCTTCATTAAGTCTTCACTAAAAGCTTTATAATTTTCAACTGTAGGGCAGCCAGGTTTTAAAGACTTTGTATATCCAGGTAAAAGTCATGTAAATCACCCAAGTTGTGATACGCGTCACGGCCAGTGGGCGTGCAGACCCCTGGAGAGCAGCCGTTGTTGCTGCTGGCTTTTCCCTGTTTCTGGTCACCAGACAGCACATCCTGGGCACTCTGGGGCCAGGCTGGATGCTCCCCTCCGAGGAGTGTCAAAGTTGTCACTTTACACATCATTCTAAGTCTGTAAGACTCTGAAGCTGGCAGTCTTCAAGGGTGTCTAGAGAAGGGGTCTTGGCTTTCTGAAGTGATTTTTCTCTTTCCTTGAGGTTCAGGGGGACTTTTTTTCCCTGCTAATGGCTGGGTTCGGAGCCTCAGGGGTGAGATAGATTCTGAGTGCTGCAGAAGCGGAACATTATGACTCTCAAATTCAAGGCTATTTGTTTTCAATACCCATAAAAAAGATTTGTAGAAATGTCTTAGCTCAAATGATGACACATGCAGCCAGCCATACACCAGCCAGCGCTCGTGATGCTGGTGTGAGGTTCCAGAGGGCGCCCAGGGAGGCTGCCCAAAGATGCCTTCTGGGGGCAGAAGCCTCTCTGGACCACCCCATCCGCACCTTCTCCCCGAGATGCCTGGTGCCAAGGACCACCTTGCGGCAGAGGATCTAGCACTAGACTCTACAGATGCTTTTTCTCCAGGGCGCTGGCCTCTGCCAGGTGCGCAGAAAGTGCGAAACTGTGTGTTCCTCCTGCCACCTGAGTGTGTGACCACAGAGCATCGCGCTGCAGCATCCGATGCTCGCGGATGGAACTGGATCTCCAACCGCCGCCCACGAGGCCCTGCACGCATTACATAATCTCCCTCAGCTTCAGCTTCTTCATCCACAGAATGGGCCAAACCTCCCGCCTCTTAAGTTAGTTGTGATCCTATGTTGAAATGTTGGAAATATAGTGAAAAATCTTAGGGGGTCCTGGGTGAATGTTACCATTTTGTGCCTCATCCCACAGAACAATCAAAAAAGGAGCGGAGGCAACAGGCTAGGATCGTCGGGGTTGGGGGGGGGGTGTGCAGACACCCCTGGGGGAGATTTTTCTCCTTGAGCAGAGTCAGATTTCCTTGTGCCCTCGCTGATGCTCACATGACAGGTGTGAGCGGGGCAGCTCCTGCAGGTGAGGGTTTGGACCCCCAGCTCCTCCTCATCCCGGGGCCCCAGGCAGCCCCTTCGTATTTCCTGCCCTTCATGTCTTCTCTGAGTTCCAGCTGCTGCCTTGGCCTCGAGACCCTGAACTCCATGCTCATGGGTCAGCTTTCAGGGAGTGGAGGTGGTCCCCGGGGGCCTGGGCGGGCTGGGGAATCGCAGGGGGCCCAGCTGGATGCAGGCACCTCAGAATAGGGTGGTGGAGGGTCTAGGGGCCCAAGGGCAGAGCTGGGCCAAGGGCAGGTGGAGGTGGGGCCATCCCCTCTTCCTTCTCTACTGTGACCTCTAGGCTCTTGTCAGCCTGGAGAGGGAGACTCTGATGGGTCAGCTGGTCCCATTTCCAACGCCCCCCGCTGCCCCCACCCAGGGGAAGCACTGGGGAACAGACAGCCTCACAGCCCACCGAGCCTATAGTGCAGCCCAAGGAAGGCAACCTTTGACTGGGGGCCCAGGCCCGGTTCCCTCCAGGTGTGACCATATGCCCTGAGCTGCGTGACGCAAAGTGTGACAACTTCCACGCTGGTCACCTCTTCCAGGAGCGCTCTGGGGCCTGGCTGGCCCAGTGCTCTTGTGGACGGCTGGGCTCGTGGCGTGTACATAGCCCAGCTAGCCAGGAAAGGGCCTTGACTTGTGCCTGGCATGTGTCAGACCCTCTGCTTGTGGGAGGTCACAGAGTCCCGGGCTGAGTTAGAGCTTTCTAACCTGGGTTTCCAGAATTGGGTGCATGTAGTGCAGATTTTTTATTTTTTTTTAAAGACCGAAAAAAAAAAAAAAAGAAAGAAATATCTTTCTTAGGGTGTAAGTCAGTCTTCACAGCTATTCCTGGTGCGTAGGAGAGCGTGCTTTCTCAACATTTTCTCGACGTTTCTTAAAGGAAATCTCTCACCGGTTCTCTCGGGTGTGGCGCTTGGCTGCTGGGAACAGACACAGTTTATCTTGCAGAGAAAACTGTTTTGCAAGAGGTTTCCCACAATTATGGTCTGAGGGAGGGTCCCTGCCAGCTTTTCTTAGTCACTTGGGCTTAAGGGAAAGGTGGGTGTTTTTTTTGGGCTGTTGTTCTTTTTTCTTTTTCTTTTTTTTAATCTGAAAGCAAGAGCCATCTGGGAGCAGGCGCGCATGGGTAATTACCCTGAGTTAGGGAGACAAAAGGACTGCTGATCGGCGTTTCTGTGCCCCTGCAGGTGGCTGATGGCTTCGGGTGGAATGTCACTAAGTACTCAGACTGGAGGGTGAGTCAGAAATCCTTGGGTCACTTGTGGTTTTCTTCATGGTTTTGGTGTGACTATTAACTTGTTTTTACTTGACAAGAAAAACAGGTGTTTGGGTGTCTGTTTGAAATACTGCTGCCCTGCTCTTAGCAGCTTACTGTAGTCCTGTGGCTACCCCAGGTTGGTTGACACCAAATAGATAAGTGAAAACCAGGCCCGGCCAGCAAACCCTTTAAATGGGGTGTCCCTGGGCCCCAACCCTGACCCTTAAATCCCAGAGCCTGTGATGTTCGTGACGAGGGAAGGTGAACTTGGAGCAACCAATTGTTCTGAGGCAGGGGGTAGATGGGGCCCAGGCTGAGCAGCTGGAGTTTCTCCCCTGTGGACAGATACTCCAAAATAGCAGGAGGGAGAGAGGAGCTGAGCCCTCCCCAGATAAGAGGTAAAAGACCACATATTCCTCATTTTCGAGATCAAGGAGACCTTCCTGACTACACATGTGCAGAAAGTCTCCTTGAAGCTCAAAGAGGGAGGAGGCGCCACCCCATAGTAAGTGATGTCAACCTACCCATAGGCCTCTTTGCTAGAATCCATCTTGGCTAAAAGATGCGCACGCACACGGGAGGACCCTGAGACAAACCAAATACGGACTCAGAACCAGGTAAAGCAAGATGATTAGCCAAAGGAAACCTGGAAGAAATGCCCCATAAAAGTGATTCAGTCCACCACGAGGGCGTGCCTCTTTCTCTGAGCCCGCCTGTGTGTCTGTCCACACGTACTCTTTTTCCTACTAATAAACGCTTTACTTGTTTCACTACTTTCCGTCTCTCTGTGGAAATTCATTTCTACACAGCTCACGGGCCAGGACATTGTCACTGGCCACTGGTCTAGCGGCTAGGATTCAGGGTTCTCACTGCCTTGGCCTGACTTCAACCTCTGGCAGGAACCAGAATCCTGCTTCGAGCTGCTGCAGGCTGAGACCACCTGAGATCAGTTTGAGGAGTTTAAAGCGCTCACTGTTGGGCCCTCACAGACCCCTCTGGAGCTGATGCCCCCTTTGGAAGTGAGTGTGTGTGCTGTGACCTTGGCTTTGATGTTCTACCTGCCGCCTGGATAAGCTGACAGCTTTCACCTTGAGCTCTGTTGCTTTTTGGATGGAAATAAAAGTAGCACATTTGTCCAAATGCTGCTTTGGGCTTTCTTGCCACCTGGCCAGACACTGCAGCTTCTCCATGCTCACTAATGTCCACATGCACGCGCTCTGCGGCCTGGGTACCAGGAGACCATCCCACCCCACCCCTCACCCCCACCCGCACCCCGATCCCGTTCCCCGGCTGCAGGAGCCAAAAGTTTCCCTCAGGTCCTCAGGCCTGAGTGGATGAGTTTCAGGCTTTCCTGCCAGGACCTTCAGAAATAAGAACATTTGGCTCCTATCAAGTCTGTTCTGTTCACAGGGATGAAGTGGGAGGGGGGCATCAGCTTGGACCCTCAGCCTCGGGACAGGGGGTGGCTGGGATCTGCCAGAAAAATAGACCCAGAGCATTTGTTTTTTAAACCAGGAGTTAAAGGTGGACCCAAGTGTCCCCCTTTTACCTCCTTATAGCTGTGTCTGTGACCCTTAGATGTAGAGTTCTGCAGGGCTGGGGTTTTAATTCCAACTTGGAGCAGGGGTGGTTTAGTTGCTAAATAGTTATCACCCAGAGTGTACCTTCTTGCTCATCTGCCACGAAGCGAGGCCGCAAGGCTGTGGGAATCCCTCGAAGTCATGGACTTTCCCGTCGATGGTTGGGAGTTCCAAAGATTTGCTGCCTCGCCACGTCCCTGCAGCTGGCAGGAAGAATCAGGATGGCTTGTGAGTCAGAGGCTCGGGGTTATTAGAAACGAATGTCATTTCCGAGGGAGATGGCCGCTGCAGCACCGAGACCAGCTGGTGCTGGGGACGTGCTCGTGGTGCAGCCGGGAGAAACAGCTAACTGCCCTTGCCTTTGCTCTCTTTCCTGCTGTGTCGCCGGTCCTTGAACATGCCTGGTGTGTAGCAGTGGGATGACTCCATTCTCTACTTTTTGAAATGGTAAGAGGCAGTGCGGGATGGTACAGTAAGTGCATCACAAGTCACTGTCAGGGCCACCTCTTACCTTCTCTTCCCATAGGTAGTTATTGGGGGTCATGGAGTGGTGTGAGCACGAGGGCTGTTGCCAGTGAATGAGCATATCGGATTGGGGCTCCTGGCCCCTCACCCCGCCCTCGCCGGGGGTGGGCTTCCTGTGGGAAGAAGAGCTGGAGCCAGGCAGTGATGGGGGGAAGCCGGCTCGTGGATAAAGTGATCTTCTCTCCAGCCCATCCTCACAGGAGGGTGAAACTTCATCAGGATGACGCCCAGCACCGGCCGGAAGCTGCCTTTGCAGCAAATGAGAGATTCCTTCCATCTCTGAAATTCCCACGCTCAGGGAGCAACTGTCCCCTCAAGGCCTGTGGTCAGGAGGCCGGAGGGTGGCTCATTCCCCAGCCAAGGAAGCCAGAATGAGCTACTTTGCAAAAGGTGTTTGGAAAGATCTGAGATTTCTCTCAGGTGCCAGGAACCCCATAGACTTCCAAGCTGTGGATGAGGCTGCTGGATGAGACATCTGCCCCGCCGGCCACACTCATCTAGTGCAGAGGTGACCCTGCTAGCCTTCTGGCCACTCAGGGGACATTTGTCATGCCAGTGGGGACCATGAAAGCCCTGAAACCTAAAGTTTCAGGGCCAGAGGTGGTCTAGGGTCTTAAGATACTAGTCCAGTATCTCATCTTAAGATGAGATACCTTATCTTAAGATACAGGAGCTACTCCTAAGCTTTCCCTTAATTTAACCAACATGGATGGAGCATCTAATATACAAGGAGAACTGTACCACATGCCAAAGGATGTAGCTGTTGCTGGTAACAGATGAGATGAAATGTCCAAACAGGGGCTGCTGTCATGCTCCCTGGAATCCGAAGTTGTTCTTAGAGAAACGGGGAGGGAGTGGTCCTCAGAAACTGCCAATATTTAAAAAATCCAGTCCTTGGTTTTTGTTTTGCCATCTGGCAGCAGCTCTAGGAACACAATGACCCTGACCTGCTCATTTGCTGCTTACCTGCCCAGCCTGACTTTCCCATCCAAGCCCAGGCCTGAACACAAAGCATGGAGGGTTGGTGCCCAGGAGAGGGGCTGGGAGGAGGGGAGACCCCACAAAGGAGCCTGAGGCCCCTTCCTCCTCTGTCTTACTGGCTTCCAAGAAAACCAAGGTGTGTCTGGGCAAGCTCTGCTGTGTGCCATGAGCCCTCTCCTCCTGGGGCTAGACAGTGTGTTCCCTTCACTCTCCCACCATGTCCAGTGACCTCCATCTTCCTCCACAGTCAGTGCTCCACCAGAGTGAGTTCTCCTTTGGGCAAAATAGCATGTGCCTGGGGGAGGGACGAGCCAGACCTGGCCTGTCCTCAGTGAGAAAGGGGCCCAGTGAGCCCCTCGCAGACCCTCCTAGCTCAAGCCAGTGCTCCCTCTCTAAGCAACCGGGAGGCCTGGAGTTGTGGACATGTGTGAGGCATTTTTCGTTATTTGGGCCTCTCTTACGCACGTCGGTGAGCTGAGAGAGAGCTGTGAAAGCAACTTTAACAGGCAACTTGGAGAGAATGGGGGACTCATTGCACCTAAAATCCTTTATTTTTTAATTTTTGGCTGCTGCTGTGCGGCATGTGGGAGCTCAGTTCCCCCACCAGGGATCGAACCCGCGCCCCCTGCAGTGGAAGAGTGGAGTCTTAACCACTAGACCACCGGGGAGGTCCCCTAAAATCCTTTAATATACTGTCTAGGTGGGGATTTATTTCCTCTGTTCTCAAGGTCACCCTCAGGGGAGGAAAATTCCTCTCCCCTTTCCTGGAGGGTTGGATTGAACACTTTGTTTTTCTCCATCCAACCTGGTGACCTGCCCCCAGGGAGGAGCTGTGTCATATCTGACTGGGGAGTCTGGTGAGAGCCTGACACAGGTTGGGCCCCATTTGCAAGGAAAGTGGCCACCATGCTGTTTCGATAACAGTCTCCCTTTCTCACCCCACGTGCCCACTACCTGAGTCTCACCCACCGGGAAGAACGGCCAGGGCCATTTTTCTTTCTGGAGGGCAAGAAAAACTGGGGGAGGACCAATCTCTCTTGACAATCCATTTCTCCTGCCATCTGTGGGACTTAGAGGCCAATACTGAGCAGACCCAGTGCTCCCCTTTGGCAGTTCCAAGGCCTTCACTAGGGCGGTGATGCTGGGAGCCTCTAGTTTGCCCTCCGGGACTAACCAAGTTCTCTAGTCCAGCCTTTCCACAGAGCTATGAACTTTGGGGGTTTTGGATCATTTAGTCTTTATTTTCATCAAGTTTCTTTCATGGAAATTCAGGGAAATTCAAGTTTCCTTGAGCACTGACTACTCACAAATACTCGTAGAAGTGACGACACTCATTAAGGAGTTTGCCCTCCATGTCCTTGTCGTTGTGACATCTCGTGAGCGGCATTGGCCCCGATAGCCAGTCTTTGCTCCACGATGTCTGGGGCCTCAGCTGGGGAGACACAGAGGCTGAGACCAGGAATCACACAGAGGCTGGCCTGTGTTTGTGGCAGTTGGTGCTGGCTGTTAGCTGGCGCTATCGGCCAGAACACGTACACACTGAGCATTCCCTCAGCATGTTGGCCTCAGAGAGGTCATACTTCTTACAGTAAGAAGTCCCCTACATACGAACAAGTTCTGTTCTGAGACTGTGTTCGTTAAGTCCAATTTGTTCGTTAAGTCCAACAGAGTTAGCTTAGGTACCCAACTCACGCAATCGGCTATATAGTGCTGTACTGTAATAGATTTATAATACTTTTCATACAAATAATACATACAAAACAAACACAAAAAATAAAGAAAATGTTTTTACCCTTACAGTCCGGTACCTTGAAAAGTACAGTAGTGCAGTACAACAGCTGGCCTACGGGGCCTGGCATGGAGTGGACAGGCAAGAAGAGTTACTGACGGGAGGAGGGAGAGCAGGTGGGAGAGGGTAGAGCTGAAGGATCGTCCGCAATAGGAGACGGAGGGCGAGCTGCCGTTTCACTCCTGCCTGACGTGATTGGACATGTGAACGCATGTTCGCATCTGTGAACGTTTGCAACTTGAAGGTTCGTATGTAGGGGACTTACTCTACATGAATCTCAGGATTCCAACTACAAGGTGGAAAGTGCCTCAGCGTTTATGACCTAGCTTTGGAAACCAGGTGTGGCCCTTTTGCTACACTCTTGACTGTAAAGAAGTTCCAAGCTTGTCTGGACCAAGGGAAAGGGAATTAGATCCCACCCCTCGGTGAAGAATGCCAGATTCTGGGAGAGCAGGCAGGATCGGAGGTGTTCTTGTGGCCCCTTTGGAAACACAGTCTGCCACGGAACCATCAGGGAGATGGAAACTACAAAAGACAGACAAAACTTCCTTTTTTGTCTGTCCCTTTCTATGGGTGAATACAAGGTAGAGAACAGCAAAACCTGGAGGGAGGGTTCTGAAGAACAACCAATAATGGAAAGGGTGTTGGGTTTCTCATATACTTGACCAGGAAATACACACGTAGGGCAGGGGATTCAGGGACCCTTGCTTTGGAACCCTGCTTCCTGGCTGTACACACTGATCTGGACTCTTGAATCTCAGCTCTGACTTTGTGCAGCTGACATCCATCCTCTTGTCATTTGGGGCTAAAAATACTGCCATGAACGGATAGTGATAGGTTTCCATCAAAGTGCTTTGTGCAGGGCCTGCAACCTAGTACTGCTCAATAAACAAGGCTGTGGTTACCATTGTCTGACTTTCTCATAATCTTTACTAAGGGCCCCATACAGGGGACTAATGTGTCCTTTCTCTTCTTCAGACCTATCTGAAGATGGACTGCGTACGGGAAGAAGGTTTCTACCTGACTACTGCCCTGAGGGTCTAAAAATCCAACCCTCATCCTCCTAAGAGGCAAAGAGGTTTGGGATAATAATTTGAATATTACAGTATTTGTTCAAATGGATAGGAAATTGCCTTATTATTTTTTTTATTGTAGTATAGTTGATTTACAAGGCTGTGAACCAGTGTACAGCAAAGTGATTCAGCATATATATATATATATATATATATATATTCAGATTCTTTTCCATTATAATTTATCATAAGATATTGAACACAGTTCCCTGTGCTATACAGTAGGACCTTGTTGTTTATCTATTATCTTTTATATGCAGTAGTGTGTATCTGCTAATCCCAAACTCCCGATTTATCTCTTCCCCCCTTTCCCCTTCGGTAGCCATAAACTTGTTTTCTCTGTCTGCCAGCTTGAATACCAACGTCAAGTAAGCAGATGGTCCTGGCAATGTTTGTGGCCATTAAAAATCATGTTTTCCAAGAATACGTAATGACAGAGGGAAATATGATCTAATGTTAAGTGAATTGCTTCAATATTCCAAACTGTGTACCCGGGATGGTCTGACGAGTCAGCTGTGATAACCGCAGGCAGGAAGGGGGACCAGCCAGGCCCTGCTCATTTATTCTCCAGGATGGGGAGATGGGGAGGAGGCCCCAGCAGAAGGTGCGGAGCCCTGGGGGTCAGTTAACACCTGCCTGGTAGGGTCAGAGGGGAAGGGGGATCTTGCTGGGCAAGAAGGAGGCAGAGTTCCTGGAAAAGCAATTGAGCAGCACCACAGAGAAGGCTCCTCACTGTGGACCATTTTCCCTTGAGCCGGCCTGGTCATGTCATCCCAAACCTGTCCTACCCCTTTGACTGGATGCCATCGGTTGCTGACCTCTGATTTGGCAGGTCTTTTAGTCTTCCCTAAGGTCCTGTCTACTTGGTCCTTATTTTGATTTTATTTGACTTTTTTATTTTTATTTTTTTTTTTATTATTATTTTTTTGGCCTCCCTGCACAGCTTGTGGGATCTTAGTTCCCTGATCAGGGATTGAACCTGGGCCCAGGGCAGTGAAAGTGCCAAGTCCTAACCACTGGACCACCAGGGAATTCCCTTCTTTTGATTTTAGAGTACTATTTGAAAGGCAACATGAATGCAATCTAGTCCTGTAACTAGAGGATAAGATTCAATGAATCTATATGGCTTCAAAAATAAATTGCACATGTATTTTTCAATTGTTACCACTAATAGTTATAAACAACTTGCTTTGGGAAAGGTTGATCGTCTCTGTGGGCTTATTACGGTCACATGAATGGAATCTATGAACACAGACTTGGGTGGCCTTCGCAAACAGTGGTGTCGATTTATTTATAGCTGTTGGTTTAGATAGAAATGGAAAGAAAGGAAATTGTCTTAACAAGGTGAGGAAATGGAAAAGAATAAATTCTGGTTCAGAAATACTGCTTTCGATGTGCCGTTGGCCCATCTCGGCAGCCCCTGCAAACCCAGGGTCACTTGAGAGAACGAGGAGGAGAGTGAGGGATTACGACTTCAGGAGCCTGACACCTGGGGGTTTGGTCACCTAGGTGGCTTCTTGGTATTCAGGCAGAGGGTATCCTAACCCTTGCTTTCCTTTCCTGCTTCCTCCCTTAGGTATTAACAGCATCACTGCATTCATCAGTGCTTGTCTAAATTCCTTCTAAGGGAAAAGTTTTGGACATGCTTGTAAAAAGGGAAAAGATTCAAAAAAAAGCTCGAATAAATGATAGATAGATAGATGATAGATGATAGATAGATAGAGAGATAGAAATAGATAGAATGATAGATGATAGATTTTAAGGAATTGGCTTGTATAATTGTAGAGGCTTTCAAGCCTAAAATCTGCAAAGTAGGCTGGCAGGCTGGAGACCCAGGGAAGAGTTGATGTTGTAGCTCAAATCCGAAGGCAGGAATACATGCTTACTGTTGAAATTATGCATGTTGACTCTTTGCTATAAATCCTTCTTTTTAAAACATTTTTTACTCTGAAATAATTATAGATTCACAGGAAGTTGCAAAGATGGTGCAGTGAAGGCCTGCATGTTCTCCATGAGTTAACCCCACCGGTTACAACTTACATAATTATGGTACAATATCAGAACCGGGAAACTGGCCTTGGCACAATGTGTGTGTATAGTTTTATGCCGCACTGTTACAGGTGTAGATTCCTGAAACCACCACCGCAATTAAGGTACAGAACTGCTCCATCACTGTAACGATTCCCCTCATGTTTCCCCTGATAGTCACACCCCTCTCTCCCCTCAACCACTAATGTGTTTTCCATGTCTGTATTTTGGTTATTTTGAAATTGCGATGTAAATTGAATCATAGAGTATGTGACCTTTAGAGACTGCATTTTTTCACTGAGCACAATTCCCCTGAGACCTGTGCAAGCTCTATCAACCAGCTGTTCCTTTTCATTGCAGAGTAGTACTCCACTGTGATGCTAATTTCATGTGTTAACTTGCCTATGTTGTGATTCCGAGGTATTTGGTCAAACATTATTCTATTTGTTTCTGTGAAGATCTTTTTAAAGATGAGATTAACATTTAAATCAGAACTTGAATACAATTTATTAATGGACTTAATAGAAAAAAACTTGACTTCTCTCAAGGAAAAGGGAAACTTCCAGCAGACTGCCTTCAGATTTGAGCTACAACATCAACTCTTCCCTGAGTCTCCAGCCTGCCAGTCTACTTTGCAGATTTTAGGCTTGAAAGCCTCCACAATTATACAAGCCAATTCCTTAAAATCTATCTACCTATCTATCTATCTATCTATCTATCTATCTATCTATCTATCTATCTATCATCTATCTATATCTATCTATCATCTATATATCTATCATCTATCTATATCTAATCTATCATCTATCTAGCTCTAGAGGACATTTACTAATACGTTCATAGTATGGTTGTACCAGTATATTTAACCCCATTCACTCATTCACTGACGGATATTTTGATTATTTCCAGTTTGGGGCTATTACAAAAGAAATAAGGCAACAATAAAAATTTGTGTAAAATTTTTGCGTGGACATGAGTTTTTATTTATCTAGGATAAATTCCCAGGACTGCAGTGGCTGTACTATTTTATATTCCCACCAACGATGGATGAGAGATTCAGTTCCTCCAAATCCTTACCAGCATCTGGTATTGTCACTATTTTCATTTTAGCAATTCTGATAGGTGTGTAGTGATATTTCATTGTGGTCTTAATTTGCATTTCTCTAATGACTAGTGTTGTTGAACATCTTTTTATGTGCTTATTTGCCATTTGTGTTTCCTCTTCAGTGAAATGCTTTCCATCTCTTTGCCCGTTTTCTAGATATGAGTCCTTCGCCAGGCATATGGTTTTGCAAATAATTTCTCAAAGTCTGTAGTAGGCAAAATCTCAAAGATTTCCCTCCAAGATTCCTGTTCCCTGATTATTCAGTTAAACATTAATTTAGGTACTGCTGTGAAGAGCGTTTTCAGATGCAATTAAGATTAGTAAGTAGTGTAAAGCAATTATATTCCAATAAAGAGCTTAAAAAAAAAAGATTAGTAAGTGAGGGACTTTCCTGGTGGTCCAATGGGTAAGGTTCCACTCTCCCAATGCAGGGGGCTGGGGTTCAATCTCTGGTTGGGGAAGTAGATTCCACATACATGCTGCAACTAAGAAGCCTGCGTGCAGCAACTAAAATATCCTGAATGCTGCAACAAAGATCCCGTGTGCTGCAACTAAGACTCAGCATAGCCAACATAAATAAATATTTTTTAAAAAGATAAGTGAGTGATTTTGAAATAGGGAAATTATTGTTAATTATCTGGCTCAAATGTAAGTACATGAACCCTTAAAAGTAGAAGAGGCAGCAAGCAGGGGAGAGAGAGAGCGAGAGAAAAGGAGAGGAAGAAAAGAAGAAGAAGAAGAGGAAGAGGAAGAGGAAGAAGAAGAGGAAGAAGAGGAAGAAGAAAAAAGAGGAGGAGAAGGAGAAGAGGGGGCGGGGAGGGGGGAGGGAGAAGGGGAGGAGGTTAGAATGATTTGAAGTTTGAGAAGGATTCAACCCACCATCGCTGACTTTGAGGCTGCAGGATGTGTATCACTAGCCAAGGAGTGCAAGAGATGTCTAGAAGATAAGGATGACCCCAGCAAGGAAATGGCAACATGAGTCCTACAAATGTGTAAAACTGAACTCTGCCACCAACCAAAATGAGTCTGGAAGATTAATCACCAGGGGCTCTAAAAGAACACAGCCCTCCTGCTAAGGGAGACCTAGAGCAGAGAAACCAGCCAAGCCTACTAGACTTCTGAGCTACAGAACTGTAAGAGAATGAATGGATGCTGTTTTAAGCTATTAAATTTGTGGTAGTTTGCTGTGGAAGCAATAGAGAACGAACATGCAGTCTGTAGCTGGTCTTTTCATCCTCTTAACAAGATCTTTCAAAGAGCAACCATTTTACATTTTGATGAAGTCCAATGTATCAATTATTTTCTTTCATGAATTGTGCTTTTGGTGTCAAGTTTAACAACTTTTTACCAAGCGCTAGATGCTGAAGATTACCCCTATGTATTCTTACAAGTGTTTTATAGCTTACATTTTAAATTAAAATATATGACCTGTTTACAGTTAATTTTGTACAAGATTTGAGATGTGGTTGAAATTCCCTTTTTGTTTTCTTTTTTCTTTTGCCTATGGATATCCAATCACTCCAGCACCATTTGTTGAAAACACTACCCTTCCTCCATAGAACTGCTTTTACATGTATGTCAAAAAAGAATTGGCTGTTCTTGTGTGGGTCCACGTTTTGGTTTTCTATTCTGTTCCCTTGGTCTATGCATCTATTCTTCTGTCAATACCACATAGTCTTGATTACTGTAATTACATAATAAGTCTTAAAAATTGGGTTGAGTTACTCCTATTTTATTCTTCTTTGAAATTGTTTTGGCTTTTCTGATTCTTTTGTCTCTTCATACATTTTTGAATAATCTTGCTTATATTTACAAATATTTTCCTGAGATTTTGATAGGAATTACTTTAAACCTGTACATCAATTTGGGGAGAATTGACATCTTTACTATGTTGAGTATTACAATCCATGAATATAGGGTGTCTCTTTGTTTAGGTTTTTTTTTTATTTCTTTCATCAGCAGTTTCTAGATCTTAGCATACAAGTCTTGTACATATTGTTAGATTTATACATAAATATTTCATTTTTAAAGAGGTTGTAAATGGTATTGTATGTTTAATTTTGTTTCCATGTATTCATGCAAAGATATAGAAATACAATTAACTTTTGTATGTTGATCTTTTACCTTGAGACTTTGATGAACTCCCTTATTAGTTTTAGGAGTTTTTTTCTTGGTAGATTCCATAGAATTTTCTGTGGGGACTATAATGTCATTTGCAAAGAGAAACACTTTACTTCCTTTCTGATCTTTAAGCTTTTTATTTACTTTTCTTGCCATATTGCCTTAGCTAGAACTTCTAGTACTATGTTGTTAATAGTGGTGAGAGCAGACATCCTTGTCTTGTTCTTGATCTTAGGTGGAAAGTAGTCAGTGTTTCATCATTGAATTTGATGCTAGTTATATTAAGTCCCCTGCATACTAACCTTCAAGCTGTGAACTTTCAAAGATGAAAATGTGTGTTTGAATGACCAATCACATAAGTTAGTTCACATATCTGGCATACATTGTCACCTGTGTGAATCCTTTACAAGTGGTTGTGCTTTTGTGTACTTTACTGTGCAGTACTGTATAGAGTATAGTAGTACTGTATCTTTATTTCAAGCCCAGGATGTCCAGAAGCAAGTCTGAAAGCAGCGGTGGTGTAGCTGGTATTGCTAAGAAGTGCCAAATGGTAACAGAGGAAACAAAAATGAAAATAATTGAGAGAGTCGAGCACTAAGAGGAAGAAGAAGTAACTGAATAAACAAAGAGATCTGTGATGCAGGAAATGGAAAGGGGATTTTCTTTATTTGAGGAGGCACTGTTTTTGAGGTATAGGACTTGAATGTAGAACAGTGCACAAAGGTTGCAACAGCCATTCAGAATGCAGTCCTGTGCTACTGTGTCATCTATGATGAGAAAAAAAGAGCTACTACCCAGACATCACTGCATCATTGTTTCAAGAGGGTAGATAGAATTGAATCTAGCAAGGAACCAGAACCTGTGCCGTCAACGTCAAGCATGAGTGAAATTTCAGCTTGCCCTCCATCTCCTATCACTGACAATCCTTCAGCTCTACCCTCTCCCACCTCCTCTTCCTCCTCCCATCAGTAATTCTTCTTGCCTGTTCACTCCATGCCAGCCCCCGTATGTCAGCTGTTGTACTGTACTACTGTAGTTTTCAAGGTACTGGACTGTAAGATTAAAAATGTTTTCTTTATTTTTTGTGTTTGTTTTGTACACATTATTTGTGTGAAAAGTATTATAAACCTATTACAGTACAGCACTATATAGCTGACTGTGTTAGTTGGGTACCTAGGCTGACTTTGTTGGACTTACAACAAATTGGATTTACGACGAATTGGATTTATGAACGTGCTCTCAGACACAACTCATTCATATGTAGGGGACTTACTGTACAGTTTTTTGGTAGATGTTGCTTGTCAAGTTGAGGAAATTCTCCTCTAATCCTAGTTTGCTGAGAATTTTTGTCATGAACAGGTACTGAATTTGGTCAAATAGTTTTTTTTTTTTTCCTACTTTAATTGATATGATCTTGTAATTTTCTCCTTTCACCTGTTGATGGTAGACTACATTGATTGATTTTTCAAGTATTGAACCAACCTTGCATTTCTGAAATAAACCCCACTTGTCATGTGATATTCTTTTCATATACTGCTAAATTTTATTTATTAATATTTTGTTAAGGCTTTTAGCATCTATAGTAATGAGATATATTTATCTTGTCTGTAGTTTTCTTTTTTATACTGTCTGCTTGGTTTGATATCACATAATACTAGGCTCACAAAATAAATTTCTATTTACTAGAAGAAAGTGTGTAAAATTTGTGTTAAAATTAAAAAACATTCCTTTCAGTGAAATCATCTGGGCCTGGAGATTTTTTTTTAGGAAGTTTTAAAATTATGAGTTAAATTTATTTATTAGTTATAGGGCTGTTCATAGTATCTCTTTCATCTCAGAAAAATTGTGGTAGTTACTAATTTTCAAGGAATTTATTCATTTCATCTAAATTGTCAAATTTATGCATGTATTGTTGTTTGTAATATTTCCTTATTGTCCATGTGATATCTGTTATACCTGTTGTTTTATCCCATTTCATTGATGATACTGGTAATTTGTATATTCTCTTTCTTGCCAGTCTTGGTAGAGTTTTGTCAATTTTATTGATCTTTTCAAAGAACCAATTTTTTGTTTCATTGATTTTCTCTATTGACTTTCTGTTTTCAATGTTAGTGACTTCTGCTTTTTCTGATTTCTGCTTCTCTGATTTCTGGTGTAATCCCCCTCAGCCCCCAGCAGAGGAGAGGTTTGAACTGGGTCATGGAGGTGAAAGTGAAGAAGTGGGTGGGGGTGAGGAAGCTATTTCCATCCTTACATTTGGAGAGTTGCTGATGGGAGGAGTGGAAAGGTGGTAGGGAACCGCCCAAGGAATGGGGAAAGGGTGTTTCAGAAGATCTTGTGAATTTGCTCTCCTTCTGTCTCCAGGCTGCATTGTGGAGTGAGCTGGAGGTTGTGAGGAGAACAGACCACCCCAGACACTTCCCAGCCTCTCTTGGAGGGATTCCTGAATCTAGCAGGACCTGGGCACTGGAGGACACAATCCCATTTAAACCGTGTAACCCAGTCAGGAAGAAATGGAAGAGGAACTTGAGACTCTTTCAGCCTCCATATCTTGGCTGTGTCCCTCCCACTTCCAGCACCGATCTGGAGAGTTCTGGAGACTCTTCATTTGCATTTAAAGGAATGTTTGCACAAGAGGATTCTTTCTGAAAATGTTTGCATTTTGGGGCTCAAATCTCCAAACTGGGTCCCAGAGTTCTTTCTTGTTTGTGGAGGTGAGGAGACCTGGATGGCGCCCAGCCTGACTCCTGCCCTGAAGTGGGATTTGTCTGTTCTTAAGCCTGCCAGGTTGTCAAGGGGGTGGGGGAGGGGGGTGAGCTCTGCCCACAGCGTGGCAGGGCCCTCTATCTACTTAGGAAGACCCAGGCTGACTTTCACATATAACTGTGCGAAGGGAAAGCTTCCCAGACCTTTTGGAGTTCAAACAGCTCTTATAAAATGGCATTTTGATGAGCTGAGCATAAATGAATTGGAAACGTTCAGATAACATTTCCCCAGGGTTTAAAAACCAAGGAGAAACGTGCTTGGCAAAGGGTCTAAGGGGCTGGGCCAAGAGTTTGAAAAATGATTTGAGATGTTGTGATGAACCCAAACTACCACGAATTTCTCCCGTCTCTGCTGCTGCAGACAGCCTGAGAGAGGGGGCCTCAGGCAGGAGAGGAGAGCTCCTTTCTATCCTGGGGAGGAGGGAGAGCTGCTTCCAAATCACGGTCATATAAGGTGGGGCTTTCCATCTGGGTTGAGTTTGCTGTCAGATCTGTCCATCCATCCATCCATCCATCCATCCATCCATCCACCCCGTGAGCACTTATTAAGCACTCACTGTGTGCATGGCTCTGGAAAGACAGAAGGCAATGAGCCTTAGCCCCTGAACTTTCAGATCTCAGTGTCATGGTGGAGAATCTTAAGGACAGGCAGAGGCTACAGGAATCGGGGAAGAATGGTACCTCTTTGAGACTGTCAGGATGACAAGGTTGCCAAGGTTTCCAATGACACCCTGGTGGGGTGTCAGGATGCCTCCAAGTTGGACCAGGGACCCCCAAGATGAGAAGGCATTTGGGATGGAAAGTGAAGAAAAGGGTTCACCCTACACTTAAGCCCAAAGCTGCACCAAATCTGCTCCAGGACAGTGGAATCTAGAGATGACAGCAGTGGGAAGGTCATTATTGCTGGGGAGAGCCCTTCCCTCTAAAGACTGCTCTAGGACCATTGCTCATTACCTCATGCAGCCCCCAACACAACCCTATCAGTGGATACTGTTGTCCTCCCTTAGGAAAAAGAAGCTTAGGGTGAGGACTCAGCCCAGGGTCACCTGGCTGGAAAGATGGGAGCTGGGACCTCAATCTGGGCTCATTGCTGCCTGCACTAGGTGATGGGGCGCCTCTCTAGCAGGTGAGAGCAGAATCTGGGTTCCAGTTGCTACACAATCCAGGCTCTGTCATCAGGCTGGGGGTGCAGTGTTAGACCTTAGCCAGGAAGGGCAATTGCTGAGAATGGCATGTCTATAAGCTGCAAGGCTATGCCGGCCCAGGGAGGTCTCTTGGTGTACCTACATCCTTCTTGGTGCAGAAGACAGAATCTTGGAAGAGATTTGGAGGCCAAGGATTTGATTGCTAATTACACTGACCCATCCTGTCCCAAAAGGGAACACAATATATGGACTTTTTTCTTTCTTAGACATAATTATGCTTTGGGTCTGTGGTAAAAACTTAAACACTGGGGAACCTAAGATGAATATTTCAGCCTTTTTCCCGTTGCTTGTCCCTCAGTCTCGCCAACGTGCCCTGCTGGGTGAAGGGATTCTCTGAGTGACGTCTGCACACTGGCCTGCTTCTAAATACAGAATCCCCATGAGTGCAACAGCTACAAATGCAGACTAGATGTGGTGCTACAACTGCACCACACCGGGGGTGGTGCCGGCGATGGAAACACCTGGAAAGCAATGGTGTTTGTGCCTTATTTGTCCAGACTGAAGAATGGCTCTTGGAAAAATTCCAAATGAATCGAAGTACTGTACACACTTCTCTTGATGTGTGCAGTGGCGGCATTACTGGGAAAGGCAGTGTATTTTAAACCATGTTAAAAAACAACCAACACAACACAACACAATGTTTACATGTACTATGGGGTTCCACTGGGTCTCAGATAATAATCAATGGGTTTTCACCTGCACAGATGTCAAGAATGATGTTTGAAAATCATGGGGGATGTGGCGTGATTCTTTGTTGTGAAGGACTCCGATGCTGTCAGAGTCCCTCCCCCAACATGGTGACACAGAAAATGCCCCACCGACTTCCTCAATGTCTCTAAGGAGGCCTTGCCTCCCTTGATGAAACCCACTAGCATGAATGAGACATTTTGGAAAGTATTCTAAGGTGGGCTGCAGACACCACAGCCTCTGTTTGGTAAAGGGATGCTTCTCTCTTTCCATCTGAGAACACGTGACTGTTGTAGAAATCTAGAAACTTCTGAGGCCCATCCAAAATTAGCCCCTTTGAAACACAACATGTTACAATGGTTTTCCTGGACAGGTGATGTTTTTCTTTGTGTATTGCTCGAAGTGAGAAAATGACTGTCACATTCCAAAACAACAACCAAAAAACAAAACAAAACCTTGTAAAACAAACCGGTGCTTTAGAAGGCCAGCTGCTCTTAGCGCCAGAACTTACATACAAGTGTTGCCAGTTTCTAAATATGGGGGTGTGAAAAATCATGTGTTTCACCAGCCCCAGTCACCATGTGGATAAAGGCAAAATTCTGTCCTCAGCATCCTTGGCGTGTCCTCTGATGTCAACAAGCTCCCTGGGCACAGCGTCTAGGTGAAGATGCTGCAGCATGAGAAAGTGCTTGGGCTCTTTCGGGGGCAGTAGTTCTGGGCATTCTGAGGCACCTCCACGCACAGATGGGATCTGAGTACAAAGGGATCGGTGGACCCTGTCCTCCACCAGGCTGGGATATCCACTAGTTCCTGGTGTCCCCAGCAGGGATTGGGGGCAAAGCTAGGAGACAGTCAGTGTGCTCTTTTCTAGACTCGGTTCCATCCCAGTTAAGAATCCAAACCTCTTTGGGAGCTGGCCCTTCCTCATCAGGAAGTTTTTCTGAATAATACAAGTTTAGAGATCCTGCTTCTGTATCGGACTGGTCATAAGGCCCAGGGGAGCAGGTGAGAAGGGGAAGCTGGTTCCTCACAGGAAGAACCCCTGAACATGAGCCACCAGTTCTCCGAGCCTCTATGCACCATGGGCTGTGCTTTTGAGGCACCCTAATGGTCAGAGCTACATGTGCATGAAGCTGGCTATGCGGGGCCCTTCAGGCACATGGGCAGCCCCAGATGCAAGGCTGCTCCGTTCCTGATTTGCAGGGCAAGTTATGAAGTTTGGACCAAGAGGGACAGCAGCTCTATGTTGGAACCACACCCAATCAGTTCCCTCTCAGAAGTGTGACAGCAAGTCTGCAGCAGGAGCATCTGGGTGGTGAAGGTTAGACCTTTAGTCCCTACAACACTTAATTCTCGTCCTCTTTTAATCCTTATGCCTCCACGCAGTCTTAGGAGGGAGACCCTGTGAAGGCCTCGTTACACACCAGGCAGCAAGGGCATTGAAGGTTAAGTGACTTGTTGACTCACCCCCCCCACCCCCCTCAAGACACCAAGATGCAACCTGCTTCCAAGCCTGCAGCAGAGCTGCGCTTTCTGAAACCTGGCAGAATCAGTCTGTTCTGATGGTGACAAACCTGGAGACCCAGGTTCTGGGACCCGCTGGCCCAGGGAAACCCCTCACGCAGCCACGGGCCTTCCCTGAATTGTTGCAGCTCTCTGCTTCCGGGTGTGGCTGGCTGGGGCTTCCTGCCCGGTGGGGCACATGACCAGTGCTGGCCAATGAGCTGTGAGTCAGTGATGCCAGGCACGTAAATGCTGGTGTGAGCGCCTCCAACACAGAGGTGGGCAACATTTGGGGTGGAGCCCCCTGTATCTGTGGGGTTCCTGAGCGACCCCTGTGAGCACCTCAGGTTGGGGCTACAGTTGAAAAATCAAGGCCCTCCCAGCCGTGGATACCAGTGGGGTATCTGATGGGGAAAACCACAGCCAGAGAATTGGGCGTCCAGGGCAAGTGTTACTCAGAGAGATGGGAGTGATTTTAGGGAACCACTGCCCGAGTCCAGAGTTTCCTCTCGCGTGGCTGGATGCATTACCAAGGCTCCGCAGGTGCAGGGACCAACGTGGACTTGGGTGGAGGAAGGGTAATATGTTCAGTCCTCGAAGCGTCTTCAGTGCATTTTGCACAATGAGTTACGTATGGTCCTTGGGTGTGTGGTTTACACCAGGGCTCCTCAAACTCTGCTGTGCACATGAATTCTCCGAAATCTTGTCAAAAGGCAGATTCTGCTTCAGCAGATTGGGGGTGGGGCCTGAGATTCCACATTTTCTCCAAGCTCTCAGGTGGTCCTGATGCCATCAGTCAGGATTGCACCTTGGAGAGTGAGGGTTTAGACACCAGAGCTCCATCTAAGAGCAGTGAGTGTGGGTGAGACGACCGGTCAGGCCCACCTATGAGGCTCCGGTGGTCCCCGGAGAACTGTATTTGGTGGCTCTGGGTGCCTGGGGTGTTCTGATGATGCTAATAGCTGGTGAGAATCTTTACTGCAGGGCCTGCACAAACAGGTTTCTCAGTAGGCTGGGTTTTATTTTGGTCTCTGAAATTTTGCCAATTTGGCCACAGAATAGATTGTCAGCTCCAAAATACATTTCATTTTCTGGCATGTTGAAATAATTAGAAGTAAGAGATCTTTTCCTGTTCTTTTTGAATCAAGAAAATAATGAGGCCGGTGAATCAAAGCCAAGGCCCCGTGGTAGGTGGAATCCTAAGACAGCTCGCAAGATCCCTATCCCCGTGCACACACACCTTCTCCCAGCTGTTCAGTCAAACACTAATCTAGGTGCTGCTGTGAAGGGATTCTGCAGATGTAATTCAAGTCCCCCATCAGTTGACTTTACGGAGAGGAGATTATCCTGGGTGAGTCTGGCCTAATCAGGTAAGGACTTAGAAGAGAGATTTGAAGTGTGAGAGGGGCTTGAGAGGGAGATTTCTTTTGCTGGTTTTGAAGATGCAGGAGGGTGTGTGGCAGGGAATATAGCTGGCCTCTTGGAGCTGAAAGTGACCCCTGGCTGACAGCCAGCAAAGAAACAGGGATGTCAGTCCTACAACTCAGTCATCCAACCACCTGAATAAGCTTGCAGGCTGAATCTTCCCTAGAACCTCCAGAAAAGAATGCACCCATCTGACACTTTGATTTTAGTCTTGTAAGACCCTGGGCAGAGAACCCAACCACACCAGCCATGGACGTCTCACCTTAGGAACTGAAAGCTGATGAATGAGTGTTATTTCAAGCTGTTAGATTTGGAATAACATCGCAAACTATCTGAAATAGGAAACTAATACAGCCACAAGAGGAGATCTTTATGACCTTAAGAATTTTATGGTGGCCCTGTGCACCTGGGAAAGCCGGGCTCAACTTTTTACTTTGTATATGGACCTGACGGGTCAGAATTGTCACAGATCAAGTGATTGGAATCTGAAAGGCATAGTTTTTCTATCTTAAAGCTAATTTTGTATGTAAAATTTGGTTTCTTGTTTTTTTCTTGTATGAAAAAATGTAAGACCGTATATAAAGGGAAGAGCTACTATTTCCTTAAAAATGATTGTGCCTGGTAAAGACAATTGTAGTACTTTAAGTATGGTATTTATGTTTTTCTGTTCAGTCCAGTAGGGAAAATATGGTTTGAAAATATTTGGTAATCACTTACGCTCACGGCTGGGGTGGAGGGGTTTAGGTGGGGAGTGGAGGCGGGGGTGCTGAAGCCAGTTCAGAATGTTGTCATACGTTCTGTTGACTTCTTTTGGTTAAATGTTATTCAAGTTTCTAAAGGAGATCTCAGTTGCTTTCTTAGTCAGTCAGGGCTGCCGTAACAAAATACCATAGACGGGTGGCTTAGACAGCACACATTTATTTCTCACGCTTCTGGAGACTGAGAAGTCAAGATCAAGGTGCCAGCAGATTCCGTTCCTGGTGAGGTGTCTCTTCCTGGCTTGCAGATGTTTACCTTCCTGTCCTGTCTTCACATGGCCTTTTCTTGGTGTGTGCTGGTGGGGAGGGGAGGGCTGATGGGGAAGTGGGGTGGAGAGAGAGAGAGGGAGAGAGAGAGAGAAGAAGGAGGAGGAGGAGGAGGAGATGGGGGAGGGAGAAAGAGAAGAGGAAGATGAAGAAAGAGGAAGAGGAAAAGGAGGAGGAGGGGACAGGGAAAAGGGAGAGAAAATGGAGGAAGAGGAGAAGAGGGGATGGGAGAGGGGGAGGGAGACAGAGAGACAGAGCTCTCCTGCCTCTTCCTCTTATAAGGGATCGTCATGCGGGCACAACCTGATGACCTGATCTCAACTTAATTGCCTCCCGAAGACCCCACCTCCAAAACCCATCACACTGGGGGATGGAACGTCAATGTCTTAAATTGCAGGGGGGGAGAGACACAAACATTCTATCTATAACGGTTGCTTGGATAAGAGGTATATTGATATAATCGTCAGTTTGATCACCCAGATGTGTTGGGGTAGCATTTTACATGAGAGCTCCCAAGAAAGACTCCTTGGAAGTCCAGCTCATTCCTCTGGGCCCCCAACTGCTGTCAACAGGGAACTCTGATGTGGTCGGTATCAGACTGTAAAGATTCTGAAGAGATCTCAACGATGGGACTTTCCATGGTTGATCTTACAAACTCTGCAGGATCAACACGGTTTCCAAATAGCCCAACATCATTTATTATTATTATTACAATTTCATAACTGCCATGATGATTTGTGTTTTAATGGGGGCCCAGATGGCTGATTTTGGGGAGAGTCTGTGTTTTTTATTCTTTAATTCCGAGTTCAAGGTTTTCAACAGAACTGCCTTACTTTGGGGGAACACTGCAGCTCCCTCTGCCATCTTTCCTCCATCTCAGCTCTCTTGCCTATCAGAGGAGGTAATGGCTGGACCCAAGTTTGGGGTGTCTTGAGGGGTCACTTAGGTAAAATCCACGTCGAGTGCTTGACGTGTGTGTTGTTGAGGGATCTATCTAGACCCATCTCATTGGCAGAAGGTTGGGGGAAATTGGGGAAGGGGTGATGTGGCCCGATTTGAGGTGTCGCAAGCTCTGTCTGTGGTGGAGTGCAAGAGCATTGCCCATAGAAAGGCCCACAGAGGCTGGAGAGCACCAGGTTGGCTTCAGGAATGGGGACCTGGGAGGCAGAGATGAAGGACCAGGTGGTAGACTCGATGTGGGTGGTGCAGAGGACAGAGGAGGTGGGCGTGGCCGCAAGGCTCCCAGCCAGGACACGTGGGCAGATGGAGAGAGGAGCAGGGGGAGGGAGCAGCAGAGAGGGAGGCGTGGCTTAGGCTCCAGACATGGTGCACTGGATGCTCCTGAGGACGGTTAGCTGGAGAGATTTCGGTTCTGTTGGGAAAGTTGTCTAGCACTAGGGAGAGAGGCAGGGATGGGCTGCGGAGAGCCACTGATGAGGACACTTTTTAACATCCATGTTTTTATGAACCATCCTCCTTCTCTATTAGCCTCCTGTGGCTACGGTAACAAATGACCACAAACAGGGTGGCTTATGATAACAGACATGTATTCTCTCATAGGTCTGGAGGCCAGAAGTCTGATATCAAGGTATCAGCAGGGTCCTGTTCCCTCTGAAGGCTCCAGGGGAGGACCCTCCTTTGTCCCTCTCGCTGCTGGTGGTGGCCGGCCATCCTTGTTCTCCCTTGGCTTGTAGCTGCATCCCCAACCTCACATCGGTCATGTTGGATTTAGGGCCCACCCTAGTTCAGTATGACCTCATCTTACCTAACTATACCTGCAAAGATCCTATTTCCAAATCAGGACACGTTCTGATGTTCCAAGTGGATTTGAATTTTGGGGGAGACACTATTCAACCCAATATATCTTCCTTACAACTCACATTGCAACATCCACACGAGTAGACTGTGGATACCAATCTCAGGAACACTATTGCAAATTACATGGTAGTATGAAAATTTGCATACGTAGCGCCAGGCTAACCCAAAGCTGGGATTGCCTGTTTGTGTGATGTAAGAGTAATGAAGCTGGCTCTGGTACTCGTATTTTTCTCCACCTAAGATGAGATCCAGAACTCAGTGCCTTTCCAGCTCCCCCACAAAGAAGCCAGTCATATGAAAATATCATGCATCACAAAACTCTACTGGAATTTTTCAGGGCAGGTGAAACTCACAGCCATCAACTGGCACATTGGGGCTGGTCCCTGCAGGGTTATTTTTCTGACTCCTCCCCACAGCCTGGCTCCTCTCCTCCTCCAGGAGATCCTTGCTCCTCTTCCATTATGTGGAGTTGTGGCAGGAAGCAGCTGCCCAGCCAGGGGTCAAGTCCCCAGGACCCCTGGCGTCCAGATGGGGCCCCTCGACCAGTCCTTGCCAGTGAGACCAGAGTGGACGTGATGTGCATCACTTCTTGACCCAAGTGGTTGTCTGCTGGTTGGAAGCCACCATGAATTGAAGGATCCCGGATCCCTGAATTGCCATGTGGAAGGCTGCCTGCTGACCACTCATGGCCTGCGAGCAAGAAAGAACCTTTTGGAGATTCTTTGAGCTCGGAGGTTTATCAGCCACAGCACTAGCGTCGCCCGCTCACGCCATCCCCAATGCAGCTGCAAAGCCTTCATCCCACATCACCCAGGAGGGACTTGGTTCTGCTCCAGCTCCAGTCTCAACACACATCACAGCCCTGCACTGTGCTCAGTGGAACACGCGGGGGCCCAGGGAGCGGGGCCCTCTTTTTAGAGGGTGGTCAGGATTATAAATGACCCCAAATTGTTCTGGACAAAGTTAAACTTAAGCAAATATGATGTTTCAGGATTAGTTGGGGATGGAGTGGGGAAGGGGGCAGCCTTGAGGGGCTGAAGGATGCCCTGTGTCACCCGGGTCACGCCAAAGTCCCGCTCTTCCCTACAGCTTCCAAACAGCATCCCGTCCTGCCTCTTCAGAGAGGGTGTGGTGTAATGGGAACCCTCCTACACGGTTGGTGGGAACGTAAACCAGTGCAGCCACTATGGAGAACAGTATGGAGGTTCCTTAAAAAGCTAAAAATGGAGCTACTATATGACCCAGCCATTCCACACCTGGACGTATAGCTGGAGAAAACCATAATTCACAACGATGGATGCTGGGAGAGGGGGACTGGTTCAGAGCCTGGCAGACAGGGCCTGGAGTCACCTTCTGCCCCTGAGTTTTCCCTAAGTGATGAGGGCCCTGGGGCTGCTGCCTGCAGGTCTGTGTATGCAGGTCACCTAATCAGAGACAATCAGTCGGTGAATTACTTACTTGGTATGAATCATGCATGACTGTTTTGCATTTTACAAATCAGCTCCTGTTGGTGCAAATTAATCATACTCTTCTTGGTTTATCAAATACCTAAAAAAAAAAAGAATAAAACAATCGATCCATTTCCCACGGCAACAGCGTCCTCGTCCCTCCACCCCTGAGCCTGCTTCCTGCTTTTTGGGCTCATCAACCCACTCCCTGACTCAGCACCATCAGATAACAGAAAAGCTTTTGCACTTTCTTTCTTTCCTCTTTTTTATAAGTTTATTTATTTATTTATTGGCTGGTTTGGGTCTTTGTTGCTGCTCACGGGCTTTCTGTAGTTGTGGAAATTGGGGGCTACTCTTTGTTGTGATGCGCGGGCTTCTCATTGTAGTGGCTTCTCTTGCTGCAGAGCATGGGCTCTAGGCACTCGGGCTTCAGTAGTTGTGGCCAGTGGGCTCAATAGTTATGGCTCACGGGCTCTAGAGCACAGGCTCAGTAGCTGTGGTACACGGGCTTAGTTGCTCTGCTGTATGTGGGATCTTCCTGGAGCAGGGATCGAACCTGCGTCCCCTGCATTGGCAGGCCAATTCTTAACCACTGCGCCACCAGGGAAGCCCGCTTGGGGCGCTTTCAGGGGAGCCCTGACTGCTTAGGAGAAGGCAAGCAGAGGACTAGATTCAAGGGGAAGGTGGGCAGTGCAGGGCCAGCAGTTAAGCTGCCTACAAAATTCAAAGGCAAAGCTTCTATTTGTCTCCATTTCAGAACAGAACCATGGATTTTCTTGAGGCCCGTCCTTACTCTTATAGGGCTGAAGTGTGGACATATTCACATTTGCATTTGTTGATTTAAAATGGGAAAAGATGGCTATTTTCATTTAAAAGAATTTATTTTTAGTTTTTTTGGCTGGCCACGTGGCAGGTGGGATCTTAGTTCCCAAACCAGGAATTGAACTGGTGCCCCCGTGCAGTGGAGGCACAGAGTCTTAACCACTGGACCGCTGGGGAAGTCCCAAGATGGCTATTGTTAAAGCAATCAGAACATGGTTATTCTAGCAGTGATTACACAGTGAAAACATTTCTTCTTCTCTGGCTGGAGCTCCATCATTTGATGCCCCTGGTTGGTGGAAAATATTTGCATAACCTTGAACTGGCTTGGCTTAATTTGCAGCACTGAATGAGAACCATCCCCCAAATGCAATTTTGCAAGCACCTGATTCTATGTGGGTAACCAGGCTTTTAAGCCCTGCTCTATGTCAAAATGTCATCAATGAAAAATAGGCGAAATCTTATTGCCACAAAAATTCCTCCGCTAACTTTGAATTGATAGGTCTTTAAAAATTCTTTTAGACTTACATCTTCTGATGATAAAAGTGATAAATACCCACCTTCCAAATGTGAAAATCAACAAAGCACTAGGAAAGAGGTCAACATCTCATATGATCCCAGGTAGGATTTGCTTTCTCACCAGTTTTATTTTGGGTATCCTTAATCTACTAAGATATTTCCCACCTTCTCCCTCTATCTCTTTAGAGCAATAATTCTCCTTTGTTTCTTTCTTGGAATCTCCTGGATGCATTTGTCACCTCTCTGAGGATGCTTTCGCTGTTGAAACTGAGGGAAGGGCGTTTCCCAGAGAAATGAGCTTTGGGACAAGGCTATGTGGAACCCAGCCTAGATCCCCAGGGAAGGCAGACCTTTATTTATTTATTTTTTTGGCTATATTGGGTCTTTGTTGCTGTGCGTGGTCTTTCTTTACTTATGGCGAGCGGGGCCTACTCTTCATTGCGGTGTGTGGGCTTCTCATTGCAGTGGTTTCTCTTGTAGAAGAGCACAGGCTCCAGGTACACGGGCTTCAGTAGTTGCGGCACTCGGGCTCAATCGTGGTGGCTCGTGGGATCTAGAGCGCAGATTCAGTAGTCGTGGCACACAGGGCTTAGTTGCTCTGAGGTATGTGGGACCTTCCCAGCCCAGGGATCGAACCTGCGTCCCCCGCATGGCGGGCAGATTCTTAACCACTGTGCCACCAGGGAGCTCTGGCAGACCTTCTTAAAAAAGGACATTCAAGGTAGTTCTCAAGGATGGGAGAAGCGGATGGACAAGGACCTTGGAAGACACACCTGTAATAATAGTTGGGGTCTTCATGTGGCAAGCACGGGTCAAGTGCTCAACGACAATGAACTGGGTCCCCCTCAAGGGCTGTGATGACTCACTGCTGATACCACAGGAGGGGTGAGGGTGGCTGAGCACCCAGGGGGCTTCCTGTGATGGGTTTGGCTGGCGGGGATGTTGCCAGCCTGTGTACCCTGACGTCAGCCCCTCTTGTATGGTACCTGAGTGCCTGGCAGACTGTAGGAACCTGATAGATTTTATAGGCTGCATTTAAAAGTATGGTGCTTTTAGGGACTTCCCTGGTGGTGCAGTGGTTAAGAATCCACCTGCCAATGCAGAGTATACGGGTTCGATCCCTGGTCTGGGTAGATCCCACATGCTTCGGAGCAACTAAGCCCATGTGCCGCAACTACGGAGCCTGTGCTCTAGAGCCCGTGAGCTGCAACTGTTGAGCCCTCGAGCCACAACTACTGAAGCCAAGTGAGTGCCTGGAGTGCTTCTCAACAAGAGAAGCCACTGCAATGAGAAGCCCACGCACCACAGGGAAGAGAAGCCCCCACTTGCTGCAACTAGAGAAAGTCCGTGCGCAGCAAAGAAGACCTAACACAGCCAATAAATAAATTAATTTAAAAAAAAGTATGGTGCTTTTAAATACCAACCAATAATAATAGTTATTATAGGAAATGATGTTCTTAAAGAGGAAAGGCCCCATGCTCCCCCAGCTCCAGATGTCTGACTGCAAAAACCTTTCTCTGGGTCCCTCCGTTCATGTACAGGCAGGATGGCCAAACATCTGGGTTTCTCTGGGTTTGTCACCCCCATATGTGAGTGAGATACCTGTGGGAGATTCTCCACCCACTGTGTGCTCCCCGGGCTCATGGTGCTCTGGTGGTTGGTCAGTGCAGCCAAAGTCCATGTAACCTGCGAGGCCAGGTGCCTGGCTTCTGCACGTGGCTGCGTGAGCCAGGCTGGCCCTTGTCCTCAGCTTGCTGCTCAGATCTCTAAGGGATATTTCTTTCCATGAGTTCCACAAGCTCTTGTTTTATCTTCCTTTGACTTACATTTTAAAACCATTTGAGAACTAAAATACCGCCTGCCATATCAGTAAACAAAGGATGTTGCAGCCATCAAACCATCACATGACAGCCGCCTGGGCGGTGCACCCTGAGGAAACTCAGGGTGAGAAAACACAGGATCCTGGCCCCCGATAGCCGGGGTGCATATCAAAGGAATGATTCCAGTGAGCCCAGACTCTTGCATCTTCCCATACATAGGAAAGTGCTTAATTTCTTAACTTGAGATGTCTGGTTTTCTTTCATTAATAGTAACCTTTCAATGTTCTGACTACCTGGTCTTTTGTTGCAAAAACTCCCATATATCCTGGCTCCACCCCGCCACCCCTTTGCCTCTTTGAAACAATTTTCTCAGCGTTATCTGAGATGCTGTGTCCAGGTTCTGCCTAATAAAACATAATTCTCAACTTGTAGGTTGTGCATTTTCTTCAGTAGACACATTTTTACTTTAAAAAAATTTAGAAAATACACACAAGTACAGAGAACACAGAAACCTCTGCGATTGCACCATTCAGATTGGGTAGTTAGAACAATCTTGTAATTTTTGCTCCAAGGGGTTGCTTTGATGGTATAAATAAAGCCCTGCCTATGAGATGGGTGGCCCAATGGCTCTCACGCAGCACTCCCTCCCCACTGCCCCAGGCCCCGCTCTGCCCCAGGGGATGGCCACTTTCAGTTACTGATATGTCTCCTTCTAGCCCATTGCTTACGCTTTTGCATACAATTCACATGCACAGCAAAAGGAGTAGAAAAGTTGACACCGAACCTCCGTCTACTGTCACTCAGCATCAGTGGTTAGTACGATTTCACCACATTTCCTTATTTCCCTTTCCTTCCTCTTTGCATTTTATATCTCACCCAGTCGCCACGTCATTTCATCCTGACAGCTGTCTGTATGCGGTGCTCAAATGCATGGACTTTGGAAAAACATAACCAGGAAGCTACTATTAAATGTCACAAAATTAGCAACAATTTCTCATCATCTAACACCCACTCCAGAATCAGATTTCCCTGGTTGTCTCAAAAATGTCTTGAGTTGGTATGCTTGAGTCAGAATCCCGGTACTACATATGAGGTATTGCATCTCCTGCATTAAAAAATTTTTATTGAAGTATAGCTGATTTACAACGTTGTGTTAATTACTGCTGTACAGCAAAGCGATTCAATTACGCACACACACACACATATATTTTTCTGTTTTTAATACTCGTTTCCATTGTGGTTTGTCATAGGCTATTGAATAGAGAGCTCTGTGCTGTAGGACCTTGTTGTTTATCCACCTTCTCCTGCATTTTATTTTTGTGCCACAAAGTTGAGGAAACCAGATCACTTGTCTGGAGAACATTCTGGGGTTCCTTTGGCTTTCTTGGGGCATCAGAGAACCCTGTCTTGGTCCATTCAGGATGCTGTAACAAACACCACGGACTGGGTTGTTTTTATATAACAGAAATGGGTTGCTCACAGGTCTGGAGCCTGGAGGTCCAAGATCAGGGTGCCAGGGAGGCCAGTAAGGGCCCCCTTCCAGGGGGCAGACCTCTCGTGTCCTCACATGGTGGGAGGGGTGCGGGAGGCTCTGTGGGGCCTCTTTTAAGAAGACACTAATCCCATTCCTGGGGGCTCTGCCCTCTTGACTTAATCACTCAAAGGTCCCCTACCTCCTAATACCATCATCTTGGACATGAGGGTTTCAACATATGAATTTTGGGGGTACACAAACATATAGACCAGAGCGAACCTGATCACCCATTATTGTCTGCCCAACCAATGGATGTTCTTCTGAAGGCTGGCCTAGACGCAGGGTCAACTTCTTTGGCAAGAATTCTTCGTAGATGGAGATTTTTTAAAAAATTCGTCACTGTCGTGTGTATCTTTCTAAAAGCCTGATCTAGCTGGTTCCTTTTCACCTCTGAACAAGCTGTGTTCTACAACGTCTCCACTGGTCCATCACCCTCCTGCCCTTTAAGCGGAGCTGCAGCACACACCCTGTGTCTGCTTGCTTACATATGTGTGCAAGAGGGTCTTTGAGTTTTGCTCAAGTAATTACTATGCATAACCTCTTTTTGTTTTTTGAAGTAAAAATACCTTGCTACTTATGATAACTGAGTCTATAGCATTAAGTGGACCCAAACATCGTTATTTATTTTTCAAACAGTGGATAATTTTTATCTTTCACTTTCAAATAATATTTACTAGTAACAAAAAGAATCCATCAATAGCTTAATTTATGAAGTAAAAATCACCCTGAAACCTGCTCTTGCCGTCACCGTGATTAGTAATTTGTTGACTGTCCTTCCAGTTTTCTTCTATTCACACCTGAACATAAACAAATACATGAGCGACTCATCTGACACAAAGAGAACCCTAATATACCTATTTTTCTATGGCTAAGTTTCTTTTTCTCATTTAATGTTTCAGGGACATCTTTCCACATCAATATGCTCAAGTCTGAATAATTTCTTTTAACAGCTGGGCAGCATTCAATTACCCAGGGAGGGTGTGGTGGTTAATTTCTGTGTCATTTTGACCGGCCACAGGGTGCCCAGATAAAGCCTGATTTCTGGGGGGGGGTGTGTGTGTGTGTGTGTGGGTGTTTCCGAATGAGATTAACATTTGAATCAGTGGGCTCAGGAATGGGCGATGGAGGCTGGCACTGGTCTCTATACTTGAGGCCACAGTTTAACTGTGCTGGTGGCTGGGGACCTCTGGTTTAAAGAGCAGTGGACTCACAGGGCACTGTGTCACGTTCAGATGCCAGTCACTCATCCAAAATGTGAAGCACCCATTCTGTACCCAGGCCTTTGCCTGGTCCTATGCAATTGAAATAAGAAATAAATTGCAAAAAAAAAAAAAAAGATCCCAGCTTCACTTTATTATTATTATTATTTTTATAAATTATTTATTTATTTATTTATTTATTTTTTATTTATTGGCTGCGTTGGGGCTTTGTTTCTGCGTGCAGGCTTCTTGTAGTTGCGGAAAGCAGGGGCTACTCTTCATTGCCGTGCTCAGGCCTCTTATCGTGGTGGCTTCTCTTGTTGCAGAGCACTGGCCCGAGGTGGCACGTGGCTCAGTAGTTGTGGCGCTCGGGCTTAGCAGCTCCTTGGCATGTGGGATCTTCCCCAACCAGGGATCAAACCCGTGTTCCCTGTGTTGGCAGTCTGATTTTTAACCGCTGTGCCACCAGGGAAGACCCGCTTAAAATTATTAACATGTACAATTTTTTTATAGGGGGCCTGTGGCATGCTGCCACAATTGGCCATTGGGTTAAGTTTTACTGATACGCAGGTGTTTACTCTTGGGGACACAGACAGGTGAGGTAGAGAGGCTGCTGGCCAACTTCGTTATTGTTCAATCAAGATCCTTTGACGTAGGCTGAGTTCTCAACACTGTGCCTGGCCTGCAGCCTCAGCTCAGGACACAGGACAGAGTGTCTGTGTCATTGCACTATGGTTACAACACTTCTGCCCCACAGTTGCAGGCCCACCTCTCTGAAGCCGCGTCTCTGGGGAGGGAATGTCTGAATGAGGGCTGCCCTTTGCGCACGAGGCCCTCACTCAGCCAGGAGTATCTTTCCTGGTTGCCATGTGCTGAATATCACAGCGTCCCCCGGGGCCACAGGGCATCCCCAGAAGGACAGCTCAGGGGCCGTCTGTGCTGGAGGTGGGCTCCAGCAAAGGAATAGGAAGGTGCTTTTCAAGCAGGGGTTTACCTTCTTATTTTCCCTACCATAGTAGCTAAAATTAACATGTTTAACAAACCCTGTGTATCAGCACAACTTTGTCTATTACCACTGATACTGTCCACACTGTCACCACCACCATCAACATAGCAGCTCTCATCACCGCTCTCACCACCAGTATCAGCTCCAGCACAGCCATGGCACACGCAACACCCCCACCATCACCACCTCCACCATCGCCACCGACGCTGTTATCGTGACACCCGCTGCTCCTGAGGCAGGAAATAGATGGGCTCCAGGTCAGACGTTTACAGCCCGCCTCCTGTCTGCACTTCCAGACAGAAATCACGGCAGGAGCAGGGCGGACGGCAAGAGCAGGTTTTAGGGTGGTTTTTACTTTACGAATGAAGCTACCAATGGATTCTTTTTGCTTCTGGTACACATTACTCGAAAGTGAAACAAAAATTATCCACTGTTTGCAAAACAAATATTGACGTTTGGGTCTGCTTAGTGCTATGGGCTCCGTTATCATAAGTAACGAGGTATTTTTACTTCAACATAACAACAGAAGCAGGGTAAACAACAGGAATGGGTAAATTGTCTCCAGCGGACGCTTTCCCATAACAGTAACGGCAGGGGCAGAGAGGGACTCTGCCCAGATGAGAGATAAAGAGACCACACAGTTCTCGTTCTTCTGACGACACAAGCACAGAAAGGCTCCTCCGGGGGCAATGAGGGATGGGGTGCCATCCCATAAGAGGTGATGTCAGCCTTCGCATAGGCCTCTGTGCTGGAATCCATCTCGGAAAAAAGTTGCGCACACGTGACGGGGAGGGTCCTAGGGCGGAAAAGGAAACAAGATAAGTGGCCAAAGAGAAACAAAGACCCAGAAGAGCTGCCCTGTCTAAATGACTTAATCGCCTCTTTACTCAGGGAGGACGCCCACACCCTTTCTCTCCAGGTGTGCATCTCTGCCCTGCTTCTGTCTTAAATAAGCAAATTGTTTCTCTGTGTGCTCTCCCGCTTGGTGTGCTGGGTCTCTAATAATAAACTTAGAGCCTGTGTTTCCAGTGTTTGCCTCCCTGAAACATTCTTGCTTTCAAAGAATGCAAGAGCCAGGGAACCTTTGCTTCTAGCCTCTAGTCCCTGGTGGTCTAGTGGCCAGGATTCCTGGTTTCCACCCAGGCTACCCAGGCTCAATCACTGGGCAGGAAACCAAGATCGTGCTTCAAGCCACCGCTCACTGCTGTCTCCTTGAGCTCACTACCGCAATCGCTGCAGCCACCGCTGACACCAATACCACCATTATGCTCTCCGTCACTGCCGCCCCGCAAACCCACCCCCCCACCACCGTTACCATGACACCATCATTCCAGCGACCACCACCACTAACCCCGTCACCCCCACCAGCATCACCTCCATCCGTACTTAGATCACCACCACCACCACCGTTTCACACCACACACCGTCACCCCCGCCACACCTTCACACAATTACACCACCACAATCATCATGACCACCTCTACTGCCACTGCTACCGTTACCATCACCACCACCGCGGGTCACCACCCTCACCCCACATACGGGCAGGACTTCATAGCAGAGGTTTTCAAATCACACTTGGGAAACCCTCAGATGCTGATGAACCTATGAGGGGTGCAGTGGAAGTGGGGACACAGAGGCCACTAAGCAGATGGGGGTCCGGGCTCATCCTCTTCCACCTATGGTTCAATCTGAGACACTCTCACTATTTGCTCTTCCTATTGGAGTTCCTCGAATTCCATCAAGATTTTCAGATCCTAAAAACCATTTAAGGGGCTTCCCTGATGGCACAGTGGTTGAGAATCCGCCTGCCAATGCAGGGGATGTGGGTTCAATCCCTGGTCCAGGAAGATCCCACATGCCACGGAGCAACTAAGCCCATGTGCCGCAACTACGGAGCCCATGTGCTGCAACTACGGAGCCTGTGCTCCTAGAGAATCCACTGCCATGAGAAGCCCGCACATCGCAACGGAGAGTAGCCTCCGCTCTCCACGACTAGGTAAAGTCTATGCGCAGCAAAGATGACCCAACGCAGCCAATAAACAAACAAACAAATAAATAAATAAATTTATTTTAAGAAAACATTTAAGCCACAGCATGTGTAGTGCTTCAGTGTATACTTATCACATGAATGAATTTCTTCCGAGAAGCGTTTATGAAAATGCAAATGTGGATGCCCGAGGAGAGAGCACAATCAAAGGAGTAACATAGTGGTTTTTTTTTTTAATCACTGAAGAGCGGGGTCGCCGTGGCTGGTGGTGGGGAGAGGCCTGGACCCCACGCTCCTGGGCCGGTATCATGGAAGGCGGCTGAAAGGAATTAAAAGGGGAGAAGAAAACTTGAAGGCAGCAAAGTCAGAAACTGTTTTTGTTTCTGATGTGTATTCAGGATGCGATAGGTTAATCTAAGCTTGGAACAGCTGGGAGGCTGTGCGGTTTCCTGCAAGACTCAGCATGATGACAGGTTTTTCTTCAGCCCTGCCGCCCACAGCCTGGCCACTCTGCCCCCATGCCAGGCCAGGCAGGCAATTCGGGGAGGGTTTCTCCCTCTGCATCTTGTCTTTGGAGTCAAAGGAGTCTTATCTCTTTAGGATGATAAGTCTTGGAGAGCTTTATTGGATAATTCTCTCCCTTGAAATTTTAGTCTCTGGGGAAAAGCACATACTCTCATTAGATAAGAAACACATCACGTTTTGTTCAAATCCAGGCTGGAAACAGATCTGAGACTTTCAAGCAGGTCTGGCACTTGTGACAAATCCTTCATTAATCTACGCGACAATTATTTCCTTGCCCTGCTGTGTCAGACACGGCAACACCGTGTGGCCGGTGTGACATCGCCCACGTTCCAGATGCTAGCCAAAGTTTTCTTTCTTTTTCTGCTCCAAGAAGCAATTAGATGGGCATAGGGGGGAGGATGGGGGTGTGGGGGTTGAGGCTGGAGAGGGATGTGTAATGAGACAACCAGACTCCAAGGTCTAGTTCCGGGGTGTGAGCTCAGATGCCTACAGGCAGGCAGGTGGTGGTAGATGCAGAGGGCAGCTGTCGGGGGCGTGGAGCTCGTGACCGCTCTCACAGAAACGAAGCCACTCAGCTCTGGCCAGTCCTCGCCATGGGAAAATGAGAGCCATTTTTGCCAGTTGGTCTGATTCCTGCCTCCCCCCACCCCCCACCCCCAGGACAAACTACAATCTGGATTTTTTTTAAACGCAAAAATGCCTGATTTTTAAGTGTTGACAATGTATTACTTTTTTTTATTCCCTTGTTCTCTTGTTATTTTGTGCACATGAGTTTCATGATCATTTTACTCTTTTTTAAAAAAATAGCAACTTTTGTTAAAGAATTTTGAAAAATCATACTGTGTCCACCATACAAAGGATCAAAAACATACATAATTTTCTAAATCTGCCAGTAAGTATATTCAATTATATCTCACATTCTTATAATGTGCCAGTTATAGGAGAATGAGATTTGAATCTCATGAAGTTTCATTTCAACTTATATGATATTCAGAAAACTCTTGAAAAAGCAAGGGAAAGTCAATTTAACAGCCCAATAAAACAGTTAGAAATAAAAATCTGACATTTTTGGCCATGAGGCTGGAGGGTTCATTAATTAATTAGGTAATTAATTTGTGGAGGAGGGCTAATTTATGCTGCAGTTGTATCCTTGATGCCTGTGATAGAGTTAGAGTTGGAATTTTGGATCTACCGCTTAACAGCTTTGAGACCTTGGAAAGTTGCTTAATGTTTCTTCGTGTGTAAAATATAGGGAGAATAATAATATCTGCCTTTATGAGGTTATTGTGAGTATTTAGTCAGAAAAAAAAAATATGACTTAGGAGAGTGCTTAGTACATAAAATTATCTCAGTAAGAGTTTTTTTCTCCTTCTCCCTTCCTCGTTCCAGTCCTCCCTCCATTCCCCACTAATGTATTCATAACTTAGTTCTAAGGTAAAAGTACTATAATGTCAAGCAAAATTGTATTCACCATGGTTGAGAAAAGGCTCTAAAGGAACTGATAAGAGCAATTTTAATTGGCAGTTTTAGTCTGAATTGTATTCACTGCAAAATGGAGTTTTTACAGTTTCATAATCATGCCTAAGTCCTCTGAAAGGGAGTGGTTATAGAAATGAATAGCCCGAAGATTTTTCTTGCAAGGGGTCAACGCCTTACTTTTTAAAAATGATAATATTGTGCAGGTCAAATGTACACATTTGGGAAGAGTATCTGGCCTCCAGATACCTGGCGTGCTTTCTCTCTGTGTTTTATCCAATAAAGGACTTCTGGTCTCCAAGTGCAGGTACAGGAAAAATGTCAGACTATCTATGTCTAAAGAGGACTTGGTTGGTGAAGACCCATTTCCCCCACACTGGCAAACCTTGAAGAAGCTGGTGGGGAGCGGCCCTGATCTGAGATGCCTCTGGTAGGCCAGGATGCTCCAGGTCCTTCCCCAGGGCCACAGAGCCTTGTGCTCAGACCACTGGTCATGGGGTTGGGGGCTTGTATGTTAACTGTCACCAGTGCTAATTGCCCCTGCCCCAGCCACCTGTTTATTACCTGTAACATGAGAGAACTGGATGGGGTGTGGGGATTTTAAAATGTGTGTGTGTGTATTTAACACTCATTTAAAACTCGAGAATTCCCTGGTGGTCCAGTGGTTAGGACTCGGCACTTTTACTGCCAGGGTCTGGGTTCAATCCCTGGTCGGGGAAGTAAGATCCTACAAGCCACTAGGCATGGCATGGCTGAAACAAACAAACAAACAAACAGACAAACTCAAAACCCAGCAAATGAAGCAGATGAGTGAAGAGATTCTGCAGTGAAGGCGGGCAGAGGGGCTGCAGGCTCAAACGCCCCTCCCCCCAGGCCATAGCTCTTCCGGAATCTTCACTCTGAGTCTACTTTCCCTCCTGCTCCTCTGAGAGCCAAGCTTTTGGGGACACACATTTGGACGGATGACTTTAAAGAGGAGGACTTGGCCAGAGCCGCTTCTCACTTACAGAGGAGAATGGAAATCCACAACTCAAGGCAAATCATATAAGGTAAAGCATATTTTCCTGGTGAGTTAGAACGCCCACTTCCACTAAGCAAAGAAATGCAGCCTAAAGAAACGTCAGGAACAGGAGACGTGGTCTTGGAGAAGGCATGTGTCCAGGTACTGTTTGGCTATCATTCATTAGTGAAAAATCACCAATTCAGTCCTTAGGATGTTGATTGAAAAAACGAGATGGATTATATCCTGCTGGCAAACTGGGTCCCGGGGTTGCTGCTTTGTGCTGGCCTACCCCCGCCTGCTGTGCATTTGGCCTTTAGAAAAGCAGGGACCACAGATGTCCAGGCAAAGCACTGAGGATAAGCTTCGGTAGAACCAGCAGAGGGAGACAGCATTTGCAGTGAACTCTTCTCAGACAGCATTTGTCACAGGCGCCTGGCTTGTTACCAATGAACCTGCATATTTGTGGAATTAAAATTGGAGCTAAGAGCCTCTGATCAGTTGTAACAGTGATGATAACAGCTGTGTTGAACACTGTAAGTGGATGTCCTCATTGGACTCATATAATGACCCTCTGAGCAAATACGTTGATGAATTTCATGGATGAAGACCCCTGGGATGACAAAGCAGCAGAGGTGGGAGGAGGGGTTTGAGCCCCGACCCCGACCTGTTGCCCAGGCCACGCTCAAAGCTGTTGGTGCTCCTACAAAGTCAATTCCTGCTTACCCTGCTGGCCTATAGTATTTGTGGGGGACTCTTCCCATCCCTGTCCTTTAGTACCGCTGACAGAATCCCTGCTTCCTGGGGAATGAACACAGAGATGAAATGTGGCACAGGTGGCCTCCCAGGGTGGCTGCCTGCCCGCAGTTCCTTGAGGCCTCTCTGCTCTCCCAGCCCGTTCCAAGAGGGCCTGCATTTCACTCCCATCAGGGCTAGATCTACAGAGACTTCTGGTTTGTCCTGTCTGTTCCACCTTCCCTCACAGATTCTGGGTTGATCAGAAGCTGAGTGCCAAGACTGTGAGCACTAACAGTGCTTGGTTGCCTCGAGTTATGGACTGAATGTGTCCCCTCCAAATGCATGGTTCTAAGCCTAAACCCCCTATACCACGGTATTAGGAGGTGGGGCTTTGGGAGGTGATTAGGTTGTGAGGATAGAGCCCTCGTGAATGGAATTGGTGCCCTTGAATGAAGAGACACAAGAGAGATGGTCTTTTTCTCTCTCCACCATGTGAGGTGCTGAGGCTACAACAAGAAAACAGCAAACCAGGGAGGGACACCACCAGGTACTGGACCTGCTGTGCCTTAATCTTAGATTTCCAACCTCCAGAAATGTGAGAAATAACTACTTGTTGTTTAAGCCACCCAGTTTATGGGATTCTCGTAGAACAGCCCAAATGGACTAAGACACCTGGGCTCCATTCTGCAAGAGAGAAATGCAAAGCTGAGTCCATCTTTTGCTTTCCACTGGCTCTCAGGGACCTTGTCACATCTCAGAGCTGTAGGAGGCGGTCATGTGGGAATGTGGCTCCTCCAGGTGCCTGTGAGAGGGCCTGGGTCCTCCTGGGGTCTCCCGGAATGGCAGGCTGGCAGAGAAGTCAGGGGAGGAAGAAGCTCCAGACGGAGCAAGAAGGGGCAGGAGTTGCCCTAGAAAGGAACTGAGGGCACAGCAGGGCTGCCGGTCTGAGGCCTCAGCCAGGCCTGCAGTTGGGACCGGGTGGGACACTGCAAGAGTTTTCCAGTAGCCGGTGTCTGCGATTCAAAGCCGGTCCCAGAGTAAACATCAGATGTTGCCTTCGAGCCCAAAACACATGTTTTCACAAATGAAACAAAGCGAGCCTTAGAAATGATCTTCCCCCAGGAAAAGAGGATTGTCCTTCTCTCTCCCACCCCAGCAGTCCCCCTCCCAAAATTACGGTGACCATGGCTGCAGTCAGGGCTGTGCATGGATGTTTCGTGTATTGGCAGGAAGTGTAGTGTGAGTCACACGTACCAACACAGTCTAAGTCTCCTGCTCCGTGACTTCCTTTGGCAGAACCAATGGCACAATTGGGAGAGCTTGGAGAGACCCTTGGCATTTCTGTGTTGAGACGGACTTTGGAGAGCACCTGCTTCATGCCCCTCCTTTCACAGGCGAGGCCTCGAGGACCAGGAGAGCAGGGGGCCCTGACCAGGCCACACGGGGAGCTATGGGGCAGGGGAGCCAAGGGATTACAGTCGGAGGCCCGACTGGGGTCACAGCTGTGTCATCTACTAGTTATGCCATCTTGTGAAAACCTGACTTCTTGGAACCTCGTTCTCTCAGCTGCAAAATGGGAAGAATAATGCACATATTCCAGCTTTTTGGTGAAGCTTGAATAGGTAAAAGCATGTTCAAAGCTCAGCACACTGCCTGGGGTGTTAATCAGTGCTATTCTGCTATTATTAGTGGTTTCAGTGCCTTATTCATTGAAACCATTAGTTCCTCCTCTTTAAGGGTTTATGATTCAAGTTAACAAATATTTACTGGATCCATACCGTGTACCCAGTGATGAGGCCAAGCATATGGCCACTCAAAGGCTTTAGCCTGATCCCCTGGAAACCTGCAGTTTCCACCTAGAGGCAGGAGTTGAAGAGACGGCAGTGGGTGTGACTTTGAGTGTGGGTGGGAGGGAAGGGACGGGAGCTCTGGGCACAGGAGGAGTCAGGGAAGGAGGCTGGGAAGGGTGATCCTTGCAGCAGGAAAGTCAGGAAAGAGAGCCAAGCGAGGAGAGAGATTTGAGATGGGAGGAGGGCAGGGGTCCGAGGAGGCTTGCTGCCTGCTGACCTTGACCTGTCAACCTCATAATGGAGAGTCTTAATAGGAAGGGGCTGGGGCAGGGAAGACGCTGACAGAGATACCCTTGGTTTCTCTTTATGCCACTGGGTCGACACCTGTTGTGTTCTCCCGGGGGGAGAAGGCAGAGTAGGGCTTGCCTCAAAGCTTACACCGTAGAAGGGCACCCAAGGATAAGAGGTCTTGGGCAGGAAGCCCATGGAGTTGGCTTTGTGCTTTTGCAGGTAGGATGTCTGGCTCAGCCATTCCCTCTCTATAATCTCTTTGGCTTCTTTAAGCCTCAGTGTCCTCATCTGTAAAGTGGGTCACTTATAGCACTGGTTTTATAGGCTGTTGAGAGAACCAAATGGGGAAATACACGGGAATGACTTGGGCCCACGCCGAATACATGTTTAATACATGCTTGCTCTTGTGTTTGAGGCTTCAGTTTTCTCATATTTAAAAAGGAAGATTACAACAGCTTTTCTGCTCTGGAAAGAAAATGAAAAGGGCCATGTGTGGGAAAGTCATTTGGAAATGTAAACTTGAAATGTACTATTATTGTTGGAGGAAACTTCAATTCGGTTTTGTTGGGGAGACCGGGGGAACATTAGGGACACGGGGAACTTTATGCGTTGAGTTAGGAGAACAAGATACAGAGTCACATGCTGGGTTTCGAAAGAAAAAAAAAATGGCCTGAAATAAAGCTGAGTGTTTTCCCAACAGATTTGTGGAAAGAACATAAAATCCCCCATGGCTGGCCTCTCCTTTAATGAAAGAAAGGGAAACTTGATTTACGGGCTTGCCGCTGTTATTATCAGCGACAAGCAGTAACATCAGTGAGGCGGGAGGACCCATTCTGGGCAGACTAACCTTTCAAAGTGGGAGTGGGCTGCTTGTTAATTACCAGTGCCTGCTAATCTCAAAGGTTAACCGTGAAACACTTGCGAAACTACTTTTCCAGCAGGGATAGCGGGATGCACATACTGCTAACAGAGGTTCATGCGTGTTCTGCCCGTCACATTATTGATGGTGAGTCTTTCAAGACTGTGTTTCCACATGTTCTGGTTTAAGCATGACGCTCTACACCAGCTGAGAGCTCTTTTTATTTGGGGAGAGGGTGGATAACTCCTTTTTGAGTTTCCCATTGTGAATTTCAGCCTGCAATGGGCTAGACTGCCTGCCCCTCTGTGTGAAATTACCCCTGAACCTGTTCCTCCATGCTCCCTTAACAATCTGGTACCATGTCGAACACCATGAGGACATCCCTGAGCTGGAGAAGGTGTGTGGCGGTTGTGACCGCATCGAAAGGCAGGCATGCATTCAGAGAGAAGCTGTTGAGAAGGAGGCTAGGGAGGGAATTCCCTGGTTGTCCAGTGGTTAAGACTCAGCACTTTCACTTCTGGGGCCCGGGTTCAGTCCCTGCTCGGGGAGCGAAGATCCTGGGAGCCGTGTAGCGTGGCCCCAAACAAAACAAAACAACAATCAAAAAACCCTTAAAAAAAAGCAGCTCGGGAATGGGACAGCAGCCTTTCGTTCAGGGGCTGGGAGGGGCGGAGGGCACTTCCATCCCAATGCAGATTTTCTCCCACCAGCTGCGTATCCTACAAATCCCATCAGTTCTGGCGTTACCCAGGTTTAGCGCAGGTCCCACAGGTTCGGGGGCTCAGTTCCACAAGCCCACTCACCACTTCAGACACCAGCTGCAAGTCCTAGGTTCCCAGGCTGCCCCCACTTCTGTCTGACAAATTGGGGGTCCCGGTGACCCCCTATTCAGGTTCCATAATTTGCTAGAATAACTCACATGGTTCAGGAAAGGGCCATACATAAACAATCACCCTTTTCTTACAAAGGATACAAAGGAGCAACCAGATGAAGAGAAGGGGCAGAAAGTCTGGGTGGGGGTGGGGGGGCAGGGTGGCAGGTGCAGAAGTTTCTGTCTCCGTGGAATCAGGGCGTGCCACCCTCCCGGGACATCAACACGTGCACCAACCAGGAAGCCCCCCAGCCTCGTTGTTTCAGGTTTCGTCCGGGGGTTTCATCACGGGGGCGGGCTTGAGTCAACCACTGGCCGTGTGATTGAACTCGATTCCCAGCGGCTCCCTGGAGAGCGGTGGTGGGGCTGAAAGTTCCAAATTCAATCCGGTGCCAGGCAAGGCTCTGCCCTCTCAGAACCGGGTGGTCTTTCTTGGTGAGATGAGGATGGTGACAGGCCCTGTCCTTGAGGGCTGTCAACCAGGTTTGATAGATAAGGCCAGTGAAGGCTGGGTGGCCTGCCACCGCGGGAGCTCTGAAAGGGTGGGCTTGAACCCGAAGGTGACTGACAGCACAAACACCACCCTGTTCACACAGCCCCCAAACGGCCCTTAAAGCTCTAAAAAGGTAAGATTAGGACACAACTTTGTCAATATTTGGAATTTGTTGTCTTGAGAGAAAGGCTTCATCGAACATCTAAGTAGTTTGGAGACCAAGGAGGATGATGAGTGCTGGTACCAAGTCTGAGCCTTGGTGGGCTGTTAGCGGAACAGGGCATTTTCGGGGCCATTTCCCTAATGGATTGATTCTGGGAGGAAAGGCCAGGTCTTTCTACAAATATCTTGTGTCCAGGACTGTGAGGGACGTATCCCAGTCTAGACAGCACTTGAGCTTGACCTTGATGGCCTTTCTTAAGTTATTATGTTTCTTTTTATTTCCATCATTGGTCTCAGGAGGAAAAATGAGCTCTGAAAACACTCTGCCATGTGCTTAAGAAGTTGAGCTGATAACTGATCAGAAGCATCTCTTAGATCTAGAATACGCGTCAAGTCAAACCTGGTTTTTCCCGCAGGTCGTCCCCACCTGGGCAGTTTCACTGCTGAGATGTTTGGCGTGGAAGCCCCGGGGCTGCGCAGAGGCAACCGAGCTCCAGGCCTTTGAGCAGCTTGGTCAACAGAGACAGGGTTTAGGAGACGAGACTCCTAACTCCAGTGTGCCCTTGCATGCCCGAGCACCCTCAGGAAACGAAGTTCCAATTTCTGGACTTCGGTTTCTCCACGCAAACCAAGAGGATGCAACCAGATGGCGTTTATTCGTTAGTTTTCCCGCTCTCACCGCCCGTGGCGTGGCTGATCCTACCACTGGCAGTGATGCCGCTTCCTGAGCCTTTAGCACGTGCCAGGCCCAGAGTCAGCACTTCCCGCCCCCCAGCCTCACTCTCCCCGCTGGTGACCTCGGGAAGCAGCACCTAATCATTCTTTGCAGATGAGGAAATTGAGGCTCAGAGGCTGAGTCCACTGGGTGACACAGAAGAAGCTAAGAAAGAGTTAAAGGGAAAACTGGCTTCATTAACCACTGAAGACAGTGTAGAGAAGCCCCAACAGAAAGGGCCGGGTGGGTGTGATGGAAGACAGCAGGAAAGCACTGCAAAAGGGGGGGTGGGGGAGAGAGAGAGACCCCCAACCTCCTGCATAAGAGACTCTGCCTGGCTTAGGGCTGGCCCTGGCATCCGGGTCACTCTCTGCCCAGGAGTAAGAGATGGTCCCCAGGTAACTTGGGAGGCTTGGTAATGGCCCTCCGAGAAGAAACAGTTGGACCTTTGCCCCGGGGCTGATAACAAAATAAACATTCAAATAAGGTGACACAGAACAGAAGTGAGAACCACGGCAAGGTTATCCGAAGAAAAACAGAGCAGGTTTGTCTGTGGGCTGTGGGAGGATTGAGCATAGAAGCTTTCTAACCTGCTCTCTGCCCGTCCCGTCCCCCCCGGATTATCTGGAAGGCAGGAGGGAGGAGAGGGAGCAGGGAATTGAAACCATTTGGTCTCAGGACTGAGATTGTGTTTTGCGGATTTGGCAAAGAAATGTTCAGTCATTGCTTTTATTAACCCTTGGTTGGAAAACAGAGGGCACACTTTGGGTAGGAGAAAAGGCAAGGGGGATGGCAAGGGGCCATGGGAGCCTCGCAGCCTGGTTCAAGACAGCCATGCATCTCCTTGCCTCTTCAGTAGACGGCAATATGGTGTCACCTCCACCGGGGCATGGATTAAATACACAGATGGCTGCCAGTTCAAGAGATGGTTCCTTTCCATGCTGCTCTTGAGTGGCTGACTTTCTTATCTCGTGTTCCCCAACCCAGCACCCCTCACCTCTGTCCCCCGCCTTAACCACCTGCTCACCAACAACAAACACGTATCCAGCCAGAAATGATGGTACTTGCAGGCTCCACATGAAGGTTTGGGTCAGAACTGGCCCACGCCATGCAGAAATCTGAGTGCCTTCTCGAAGGTGGCAGGTCCCTGGGGCTCTGCACTGTGGAGGGTCCCAGCCCATTGCTGGAGAGCTGGTATTCCCAGCAGCACCCGCCGTGGTGGTTGGTAGGGGCTTAAAAAACTAATAAAGAAAATAATAAGGTTCCAGAGCAAGACTCTTGGGGGAGTGATTTATCCATAACACCATGGCATTACAAATAACATTACAGGAAGAAGGGAAAAAGCGCATTCGTCTTTTTTTTTTTTTTTTTTTAAGAAATCTGGTCTTTAATAAAATTTGTAAACCTCTCTACCAACTGAAGACCCTCGGGGCAGGGGGTCAGGGACTTGAAAAACTCTTTTAAGAGTCTTGCCAGTTGCATTCTTAGATTTTCTTTTTTCTCCTCTAGTAGAAAATCGTAACGACCTTTATGTTGTGCAGCATCTATTGATCGGATTTGGGTAAAAAAACTCAAAACTGTTTCCTGAGGTTGGCTGACTTCTCCTTTCTTTCTAAAAAAAAAAAAAAATTGGAAGGACTTCCCTAGTGGCTCAGTGGTTAAGAATCCACCTGCCAGTACAGGGGACACCGGTTGGATTCCTGGTCCAGGAAGATCCCACATGCTGCGGAGCAACTAAGTCGGTGAGCCACAACTACTGAGCCTGCACTCTAGAGCCTGTGAGCCACAACTACTGAAGCCCTTGAGCCTAGAGCCGGTGCTGCACAACAAGAGAAGCCACCGCAATGAGAAGCCTGCGCACCACAATGAAGAGTAGCCCCTGCTCACCTCAACTAGAGAAAGCCCACACACAGCAACGAAGACCCAACACAGCCAAATAAATAAATAAAAATAAATTTTAAAAAATAAATTAAAAAGTTGAGACTTTTGCTTATCTAAATTTGGGGCAAAATAGAATCTAAGATGAACAATGGTGGTTCAGAGAGAAATCCAATGACAAAGGAAAGGTCCAAAATTGACAGACACCAATGTCTGCTTAGGAAGGAACAGAGAAAGACGCTATGAAGTGACACTTCAGGATAACAGCTGCTCTAGAAGTTCAGCAGTCTGAGGTTATTACCAAAGGTCAGCAGAGAGCACATTTGTGTGTGATCTGATCTTTATTATTATTATTTTTCATGAAGCTTAAGAATTAGCTGTACCTTTATTGACAAAGAATCACTGAAACATCATTTTTTTGAACAAAAATAAATACCAGAGCTCTGGTTTCCCTTTTGAAAGACTGTGGGTGTGGTGGGTGGGAGAGGGTGGGTGAGCTGGTGCAGTGTCATCAACAGTTAGAAGCATCCCTGGGCAAGTCCCTCCCTCCTGGGGCAGAACCATCAGATGCTGTTTCTGGCTGTAACCGCTTAACACGGAAGAGTGGTGTCTGCGGTAGTCATCGAGCTAGGTTCAGTATGCTAATTTAGTTAAATCTCACAACAAGCCAGTCAACAGATCTAACTGGTCGGGTATACGGTTGAGGAAAGCGAGGTTCAGAAGGGCTGAGCCACCTCTTTGAGGTCACCCAGCTGTGAGCAATGGAGCTGGGAATAGGCTCAGGTGATCTCTGCTCCCTGAGCTGCTGGTCGGCCTGCACAGAGCCCCCCCACCTACCGCATCCCTGCTTTTAAGGCAGGGTCTTCCGTGCTAAGTTGTCCAAGGTCAGGCAGATGTTTACCCTCGGCACCATGTTCCCACAGTTGACACAAGAACTTGATGCATGTCTGGGTCCCCAGCACCACAGCAGGGGATTCAGGGAGGAAGGACCAAAGATGGGAACATGATTTGCCTTCCTTTTCATGGTTCAGAACTCAGGGTTGCTAGAGTTCCCCAAGTGGGAGGCAGGGGTCAGGCTTTAACTAGATGATGAGCATGGAACCTCCAGTTGAGTATGTGTCCATCAGGATGAAATACTGCAATTAATGGAACTGTTAGAGATCAGAACAATCATTTTATGTCTTGCATTCTTTGGGACAACATCTTCCATTTACGTAGGACTTTGTATTGTAATGGTGTGAGACGTGATATTTTGTAGACGCGATCTGGAAGGGAATACGGATATTTACCAACAATGAAGACCCCTGTTCTCTTCCCTGGGAAGGTGATCCTTAAGGATAACTTAAAGCACAGTGTCACAATTTAGCTACCATATTCTCCCTCTTTATTTCCTTTTTGTCCCTGTGGAATCAAGGACTTCAAGCTTTAACATAAAAAGGAGCAATCCCTCTATGGCCACTCTTTTTTGAAGGAGTTGATTCCATCAGCTGTAAACAAAAAAAGGGTGATGCGAGTGACTTAGGAGGGACTTTCATAGCCTGTATGCTAGAAAACAATGGGCTTATTAACCTCGGCACAAGTGATCTGTGACCCATTCCAAACTGTGCATTGACTTCTTTACCACGATTGAAAGCTGATATCTTAGAAATCTCCATATATGATAAAGACAACATCCCTTTTGGAAAAGAAGCAGGTATACCTCAATGCAGACCTTCCCAGTTTGGAATAGTTCAGCCTCCATTGATTTAGGCCAATTACAACCCTGGGCTAGTTTACTTCTGTGTTACATCCCACCTTCTAGCCCTTAGAAAATGCAAGGAATACTCATGTGAGCCCCTCATCCATCGACCTGCTTTGGAATGCTCCAGAAAGAGAGGAGGGATGAGGAGGGTCTCAACAGAACCAGCTAGGGGGCCAGTTCTACCTGGACTCTAATGAACAGCTTCTGAGACCAACGCAGAGCTGCTTCAAGTGGTTGTGACACCAAAACCTACGGAGCCACCGTCCCACAGAGTACTAGTTAGAAACACCAAATTGAGTGATTATCCTTACCTACCGACCACAGTCTGCCCTTGAAAAGATCTCCCTGGGGGGAAAACCCTTTGCTAGGACTGGTGGTAATTCAGTTTTATAGAACAAAGAGCAGGACTTGGTGCTGAGATTGAATAAAACTTTTAAAGCACATGTGAACCTTTTGAAAAGAGCATCATTTATAGTTGATGAAATTTTGTGTTTGTGGTTGTTTCCATAAAAAGCTTGAGATTAGTCTTTCCATTAGCAAGGTGATGTCTTTAGGGGGAATCAGACTTAGAACTGCAGCCTCTTTCTCTGGAACATACATTTTACCCTCCGCGGGTGGATTCCATGCATTGGATTTGAAGCCGTTAAGAGTATTTCTCCAGAAATGAACCCAGTCTTGCAGAAGCTGACCTTGGGAAACTGTAGGGATGACTTGGACTTGGGTCATCAGGAGGTGGCAGAGTGTAGAGATGAAGCATGTGGGGCAAATCCCAGCTTCACTACTAATTAGGAGTGGCAGCTTGGCAAAGTGCCTACTTTTTTGTACCTCAATGTTCTCATCTGTAAATTGGGGATGAGGATGGTAAAATATGCTTCATAGGTCTATTGGGAGGATTAAACAAGTTCATAATACATATAAAGTGTGATGAACACTGCCTGACACATGGTGTACCCTCAACTGGGCTAGTTAGTGATGTCATCAAAGTGGTTGTGACAGTTCCAAGTAGCAGTAGAATTGTGTATTGGAGTTTTGGTGTCACACACTTGCCTTCCAAAAGCTGCCTAACATTTCCCCCTGGTGAACTTCAGAGACACTTTTAAAGTCAATTCCATGTATGCACATTCCTTCCTTTTGTGCTATCAGAAAGAAAGGAGCTGGATATGGTTCAAAACTATGGGGAGGAAGCCAATGAGATAAAGTTTTCCATGTGGACTGAGTCAGCTCTTCTAAATGGTCTGTCTCTGATACTTGGAGAAGCAGCTGTTCCATCTCCACAGGACCAGCGCTTGATCCCTCCTGGCACAGCTGATGAGGGGGGAATCCTGGTCGTGCTTTTCGACTTTGCTCTCAGGTTCTGCTCAGCCTCACTCTCACCTGCCCTGCTGTCTCCTCACACTCCTCCTGGCGCTTTCTGGATGGCCTTTCCAATGCCTTTTGTGTGTGTGTGTGTGTGTGTGTGTGTGTGTGAATCACTTAATTTCAGTGTAACATACATAGAGAACAATGTGTGCATCGTGCTGAATTATCAGTCAACACACCCCGCCTAGATAAAGACTTTGAGCGTTACCAGCACCCAGTATGCTCCCTTCCTGTCTCCTCCCGAGCATCACCTCCTCCAAAGGTCACCACTAGTCTCACTTCCCTCACAATAGATTGATTTTGCTGCTTTTATTACGCTTTGGATGAACGGAACCATACAGGATGTAGTCTTTTGAGTTTGGCTTCTTTTGCGTAATATTCCATCTGTGAGCTCCCTCTGGGTTGTAGTTCGTTCTTTTCCACTGAGGTATACCTGTTGGGTCTGCATCTAGGAAGAGGATGATGGGTCATAGGGATATTTATGTTCAGTTTCAGTGAACATCACCTAACAGTTGCCCAAAATGGTCGAACCAATTTTTAGCCCCACAAGCTGTGTATGAGTGTTCCTTTGCTGAACATTCTTATGGACACTTGGTACTATTAGTTTATCTTCTGGAGTGTGTGTAGTAGTTTCTCACTGTGGCTTTGATTAGCATTTCTCTAATGACTAAGGATATTGGGCACCTTTTAAAATGTTTGTTTGCTATTTGGATATCTTGGTTTGTGAAGTGCCTGTTTACATTATTTGCTCAATTTTTTAAAAATTAAAAAAAAATTTTTTTGGTTGCATTTGGTCTTCATTGCTGTGCATGGGCTTTCTCTAGTTGCGGCGAGCAGGGGCTACTCTTTGTTGTGGTGCACTGGCTTAGCTGCTCGGGGGCATGTGGGATCTTCCCAGACCAGGGATCAAACCTGGGTCTCCTGCATTGGCAGGTGAACTCTTAACCACTGCGCCACCAGGGAAGTTCCTTTGCTTAATTTTTGAATTGGGTTGCTGGTCTTTAAGTGATTTGGAGATTTTCTTTATGAATCCTGACTATGAGTCCTTTGTTGGATATATTCGCTACAGCTACCTTCTCTTAGTATGTGATTTGCTTTTTTACTTTTCAATCACCAGATTGTTCTCTGTATCTATGTCTGTTTCTATTTTGTTATGTTTATTCATTTATGTTTTTTAGATTCCACGAATAAGTGAAATCGCATAGTATTTGTCTATTTCTGTCTGTCTTATTTCACTTAGCATGATGCCCTCTGGGTCCATCCATGCTGTTGTAAATGGCAAGATTTCATTCTTTTTAATAGATGAATAATATTCCATTGTATATAGATACCACAGCTTCTTATCCATTCATCTATTGATGGGCATGTAGGTTGCTTCCACATCTTGGCTATTGTAAATATTTTTTTTAAGTACTTTTATTGAGATACAGTTAACAGACAATAAACAGCATATATTTAGAGTGTACAATTTGGTATCCCAATCTCCCAGTTCACCCCCCGCAACCCTCCCCGCTTTCCCCACTTGGTGTCCATGTGTTTGTACTCTACACCTGTGTCTCTATTTCTGCCTTGCATTTCCTCTTTCATAGCTGTTAGCATTTGCCTTATGTACTGAGGTGCTCCTATATTGGGTGCATATATATTTATAATTGTTATCTCCTCTTCTTGGATGGATCCCTTGATCTTTATGGAATGTCCTTTCTTGTCTCTTGTAACATTTGTTATTTTAAAGTCTATTTTATCTGATATGACTATTGCTACTCCAGCTTTCTTTTGATTTTCATTTGCATGGAATATCTTTTTCCATCCCCTCACTTTCCGTCTGTATGTGTCCCTAGGTCTGAAGTGGGTCTCTTGTAGACAGCATATATATGAGTCTTGTTTTTGTATCCATCCAGCCAATCTGTGTCTTTTGGTTGGTGCATTTAGTCCATTTCCATTCAAGGTAATTATCGATATGTATGTTCCTATTACCATTTCCTTAATTGTTTTGTTTTGTTTTTGTAGGTCCTTTTCTTCTCTTATGTTTGCCGCTTAGAGAAGTTCCTTTAGCACTTGTTGTAGGGCTGGTTTGGTGGTGCTGAATTCTCTTAGCTGTTGCTTTTGATTTCTCCGTCGAATCTGAATGAGATCCTTGCTGGGTAGAGTATTCTTGGTTGTAGGTTCTTCCCTTTCATCACTTGAAATATATCATGCCACTCCCTTCTGGCTTGCAGAGTTTCTGCTGAGAAATCAGCTGTTACCCTGATGGGGGTTCCCTTGTATGTTATTTGTCGTTTTTCCCTTGTTGCTTTTAATAATATTTCTCTGTCTTTAATTTTTGTCAATTTGAATACTATATGTCTTGGTGTGTTTCTCCTTGGGTTTATCCTGCCTGGGACTCTCTGTGCTTCCTGGACTTGGGTAGCTATTTCCTTTCCCATGTTAGGGAAGTTTTCAACTATAATCTCTTCCAATATTTTCTCGGGTCCTTTCTCTCTCTCTTCTCCTTCTGGGACCCCTATTATGTGAATGTTGGTGCATTTAACATTGTCCCAGAGGTCTCTTAGGCTGTCTTCAGTTCTTTTCATTCTTTTTTCCTTATTCTTTTCCACATCAGTGATTTTCACCATTCTGTCTTCAAGGTCACTTATTTGCCCTTCTGCCTCAGTTAATCTGTTATTGGTTCCTTCTAGTGTATTTTTCCTTTTAGTTATTGTGTTGCATATCTCTGTTTGTTTGCTCTTTAATTCTTCTAGGTCTTTTGTAAACTTTTCGATCTTTGCATCCAGTCTTTTTTCAAAGTCCTGGATCATCTTCACCATCATTATTCTGAATTCTTTTTCCAGAAGAGTGCCTATTTCCTCTTCATTTAGTTGTTTTTCTGGGGTTTTATCCTGTCCCTTCATCTGGTACAAAGTCCTCTGCTTTTTCATTTTCTCTGTCTTTCTGTGGCTGTGGTTTTCAGTTCCACAAGACGAAATACTGCTGATACTGCTGTCTGTCCTCTTGTGGGGGAAGCCATCTAGGAGGCTCATGTGTGCTTCCTGATGGGAGGGACTGATGGTGGGTAGGGCTGGGTGGGCGGAGCCCCATAAGACTTTAATCCGATTTGGTGGGCAGAGCTCAGTAAAACTTTAATCTGCTTGTCTGCTAATGGGTGGGGCTGTGTTCACACCTTGTTGGTTGTTTGGCCTGAGGCTACTTAGCACTGGAGTTTACAGGCTCTTTGGTGGGGCTAATGGTGGACTCTGGGAGGGTTCATGCCCATGAGCACTTCCCAGAACCCCTGCTGCCAGTGCCCCTGTCTCCTCGGTTAGCCACAGCTGCCCCCCACCTCTGCAGGCAACCCTCCAACACTAGCAGGTGGTCTGGTTCAGTCTCCTATGGGGTCACTGCTCCTTCCCCCTGAGTCTTGGTGAGCACACTTTTTTGTGTGCCCTCCAAGAGTGGAGTCTCTGTTTCCCCCAGTCCTGTGGAGGTCCTGCAATCAAATCCTGCTGGCTTTCAAAGTCTGATTCTCTGAAGATTCCTTCTCCTGTTGCTGGGCCCCCAGGTTGGGAAGCCTAACATGGGGCTCAGAGCCCTCACTTTAGTGGGTGGACTTCTGCAGTATAACTGTTCTCCAGTTTGTGAGTCACCCACCCAGCATTTATGGGATTTGATTTTAATGTGATTGCGCCCCTTCTACCGTCTCATAGCGGCTCCTCCTTTGTCTCCGGATGTGGGGTGTCTTTTTTGGTGAGTTCCAGTGTCTTTCTGTTGATGATTGTTTAGCATTTAGTTGTAATTCTGGTGCTTTTGCAAGGGGGAGTGAGCGCACATCCTCCTACTCTGCCATCTTAATCCCTATTGTAAATATTTCTGCTGTGAACACTGAGGTCTGTACATCTTTTTGAACTAATGTTTTTGTTTTCTTTGGATATATACCCAGGAATGGAATTGCTGGATCATATGGTTGTTTTAGTTTTAGTTTTTTGAGGACCCTCCTTACTATTTTCCAGAGTGGTTGCACCAATTCACATTTCTACCAACAGTGCACAAGAGTTTTCTTTTCTCCACGTCTTCACTGACACTTATTTGTTGTCTTTTTGATAATAGCCATTCTGACAAGTGTGATATCTTATTGTGGTTTTGATTTACATTTCCCTGATGATTAGTGAGGTTGAGCATCTTTGCATGTGTCTTGTGTCCCTCTATATGTCTCTTTTGGAAAAATGTCTGTTCTGGTCCTTTGTCCATTTTTTAGTGCTGATTTGTATGAGTTCTTTGTATATTTTGGATATTGACCCCTTATCAGCTATATCATTTGCAAATATCTTTTTCCATTCAGTAGACAGCCTTTTCGTCTTGTTGGTAGTTTTCTTCTCCTTGCAAAAGCTTTTTAGTTTGATGTAGTTCCATTTGTTTATTTTTGCTATTGTTTCCCTTGCTGGAGGAGGCATATCCAAAAAAAAAAAATGTTGCTAAGAGTGATGTCGAAGACTGTACTGCCTGTTTTCTTCTAGGAATTTTATGGTTTCAGGACTTACATATAAGTCTTTAATCCATTTTGAGTTTACTTTTGTATATGGTGTGAGAAAGTAGTCCTGTTTGGTTCTTCTGCATGTAGCTGTCCCATTTTCCCAACACCATTTATTTGCTGTCTTTTCCTGTTGGATATTCTTGTCTCCTTTGTCATAGATTGATTGGCCATATAAGTGTGGATTCATTTCTTGGCTCTCTATTCTGTTCCATTGATCTGTGTGTCTGTTTTCAGGCCAGTACCATACAGTTTTGATTACTATAGCTTTGTAGTATAGTTTGAAATCAGGGCATATGATGCCTCCAGCTTTCTTCTTTCTCAAGATTGTTTTGTCTATTCAGAGTTTTTTGTGTTTCATACAAATTTTAGAATTATTTGTTCTAGGTCTGTGAAAAATGCTATTGGTGTTTTGATAGGGGAGTATGTTCCCTCTGTACCCATTTTGCTGAGAGTTTTTAACATAAATTGATGTTGACTTTTGTCAAAAGCTTTTTCTGCATTTATTGAGATGATCATATGATTTTTATTCTTCAATTTATTAATATGGTGTATCACATTGATTGATTTGCAGATATTGAATCATATTTACATCCTTGGGATAAATCCCACTTGATCATGATGTGTGATACTTATAATGCATTGTTGAGTTCAATTCGCTAATATTTTGTTGAGGATTTTTGCATCTATGTTCATCAGTGATATTGGCATGTACTTTTCTTTTTCTCTACTGTCTTTGTCTGCTTTGTTATCAGAGTGATGCTGGCCTCGTAGATGAGTCTGGAAGTGTTCATTCCTCTGCAATTTTTTTTTTGAATAGTTTAAGAAGGACAGGCATTAACTCTTCCTTAAATGTTTGATAGAATTTACCTGTAAAGACGTCTGATCCTGGATTTTTGTTGGGAGTTTTTTAAATTACTGATTCATTTACATTACTGGTATTTTGTCCATTCATCTTTTGTATTTCTTTCTGATTCAGTCATGAGAGATCACACACTTCTAGGAATTTATCCACTTCTTCAAGATTGTCCATTTTATTGGCATATAATTGCTTGTAGTAAACTCTTTTGATCCTTTGTATTTTGGGGATGTTGGTTTTAACTTATTTTTCACTTTTGATTTTATTGATTTGGGCCCTCTCTCCCTTTTTGCTTGATGAGCCTGTTAAAGGTTTATTGATTTTGTTGATCTTTTCAAAAAACCAGCTCTTAGCTTTATTTTCTTTTCTACTTTTTTGTCTCTATTTCATATATTTCTGCTCTGATCTTTATGATTTATTTCCTTCTAGTAACTCTGGGTTTTGTTTATTCTTTTTCTCATTCCTTTAGGTGTAAGGTTAGGTTTTTTATTTGAGATTTTTCTTATTTCTTGAGGTAGGCTTGTATCACTGTAAACTTCCTTCTTAGAGCTGCTTCTGCTTCATTTTCATTTGTCTACAGGTATTTTTTGATTTCCTCTTTGATTTCATCATTGACCCACTGGTTTTATTAGTAGCATGTTGTTTAGCCTCCATGTAATCATTTTTTTTCTCATTTCCCTTTCTTCTTTATTTTTAACACTTGCCATTTTAATAATAATGTGTCTTGGTGTGGTCATCTTTGGGCTGACCCTGTTTGGGACTCTCTGTGCTTCCTGTACCTAAATGTCTTTTTCCTTTCCTAGGTAAGGGAGATTTTCAGCTATTATTTCTTCAAGTAAATTCTCTGCCCCTTTCTCTTCCTCTTCTTCTGAGACCCCTAATGTTAGGGGTCCCAGACGTCTCTTAAACTGTCCGCATTTTAAAAAATTCTTTTTTTCTTTTTTCTCTTCAGTTTGGGTGATTTTCACTACTCTGTCTTCCAGTTCACTGATCTGTTCCTCTGTATCATCTAATCTATTGTTGAGTCTTTCCAGTGTATTTTATTTTTAAAATTTTGTTTATTTATTTATTTTTATTTTTATTTTACTTTTTGGTCATGCCTTGCAGCATGTGGGATCTTAGTTCCTCAACCAGTGATTGAACCTGTGCCCCCTGCCCTGGAAGTGTGGAGTCTTAACCACTGGACCACCAGGGAAGTTCCTCCAGTGTATTTTAAATTTCAGTTATTGAATTCATCTCTGTTTCATTCTTCTTATATTTTCTAACACTTTGTTAAATGTCTCACTGTGTTTATCATTCTTCTCCCCAATTCATCCAGCATCTTTGTAATTGTTACCTTGAACTCTTTATCAGATAGATTGTTTATCTCCATTTTGATTAGTTCTTCTTCTGGGATTTTATCTTGTTGCTTTGTTTGGAACATATTCCTTTGTTGCTTCATTTTGCCTAACTCTCTGTGTTTAGGCAAGGTCAGTTTCCTGATTTTGGAGAAGTGGACTTATGTAGGAGACATTCTAGAGGGCACAATAGCACAGAGCTATATGATCTAGGAGCGCCCCTTATATGGGCTGAGTGGGCCCTTCTGCTGTGGCAGGTTTGACTACTGTGGGTGTGCTGGTAGGTGAGGCTGGCCCCTGGCCTAATTGTCTGCCAGGACCTGCCTTGTGTGGAGATTGCCAGCCACTGTGGACAGGGCTGGGTCTCAGTGTTACTGGCTGCAGGTCCTAGGAGTCCTAGGGTTGCTGCCAGCTGGCTTGTTGGTGGGACTGGGTCCAGGAGAGGCTGGCTGTAGATGCTGGGGTATCTGGGGCTGGTTGCCATCCCACTGGTGAGTGGGACCTGGTTCTCATGTGACCTCTGTAGGGACCAAGGCCTGGTTGTTGGTGCTGGCCTGCTGCTGGATGTAGGCCTGTGCTCCTGGAGCTGGTACTGGGCTGCTGGTGGGTGCAGCCAGAGCCTCTAGGATCTTGGGGTGGCTGCTGTCAGCCCACTAGTGAGTGGGCCCAGGTTCCCTCCTTTGTGGGAGGGGCTGGGTTGCTGACCAGCTGGCTGTTTGGCCTGAGGGTTCTCAGCCTGGTGCCAGCTAGCTGGTGGCTGAGTAAGCCCATGACCTTAATAGGCTAGAGAAAGGATTCCAAAGTGGCACTTACCAGCACCAGTGTCTTTGTGGTAGAACGAGCTCCCCCAAATGGCTGCCGCAGCATCTAGGTCCCCAAGGGGAGTCTTGAATGCCTCATGCCTTGTCTGGGAAGCTTCCCAAGATCAGCAAGTGGGTCTGATCCAGGCTTTTTTCAAATTGCTGCCTTTGTGCTGGGTCTTGGAGTGTGTGAAATTTTGTATGAGTCCTTTATGAGCAGAGGCTTTGTTTCCTACAGCCTTAAGGCTCTCCATACCCCACTGGCCTTCAAAGCCAGATGTTTTGGAGGCTAATCTTCCTGGTACAGGACCCCAGGGTTGGAAAGCCTGATGTGGAGCTTGAATCCCTGGCTTCTTGGGGAGAAACTCTGTATTTATAATTTGCCTCCCATCTGTGGGTCACCTACCCAAGGGTGTGCTACCCAAGGGTGTGAGTCTTGACTACATCGTGACTTCATCCCTCCTACCCATCTTGTTGTGGTTCTTTCCTTATATCTTTAGCTGTGGAAAATATTTTCTGGTAGTCTTCAGGTCGTACTCATCAATAGTTGCTTTGTCAATAGTCATACTTTTGATGTGCCCATGGGAGGAGGTGAGCTTAGGGTCTGCCTACTCCACCATCTCGGCCACTCCTCTGAAATACAACTGATTTTTGAATATTGATTGTGTGTCCTGTAAACTTGCTGAACTTGTTTATTAGTTTTAATAGATTTTTTTTTGTTGTGGCTTCTTTAGGATTTTATATATGTACATATATATATGATCATGTTACCTGTAAATAGAAATGGTTTTACTTCTTTTCCAATTAGATGACTTTTATTTCTTTTCTTCCTAAGATTCAATTGACTTTTCTTTTCCTGGGCTGCTGTAAGCCTTTTATTAATTTCCAGAGTTCTGAAACAGTTGATTTTGAGAAATTTTGCCAGTTTTTTATTGCTTTTCTGGAAGGGCAGACTTTTGGATGCCTTTACTTCTCTGCTTTTGCTGATGTCACTTAAGTTTTTAAATTTGAACATTTATTTCCATTTTATATAATTATGTCCATCTTATAATTTGTTTTATATTTGTAATCTGTTTTACATTTCTTTTCCTCTCCCTTCTTGTTTACTTTTGTATTAATAAAATATTTTTATTGTCTAATTTCCCCTTTTCTATTAGATTGTTAGTTTTATATTCTTGGCTGAGTAATATTCAGTCGTGTATTTACACCACATCTTCTTTATCCATTCATCTGTTGATGGGCACTTAGGTTGCTTCCATGACTATTGGAAATAGTGCTGCAATGAACATTGGGGTGCATGTATCTTTTTGAAGTATGATTTTCTCTGGATATATGCCCAGGAGTAGGATTGCTGGATCATATGATAGCCCTATTTTTAGTTTTTTAAAGAATCCCCCATACTGTTCTCCATAGTAGTTGCACCAACTTACAGTCCCACCAACAGCGTAGGAAGGTTCCCTTTTCTCCACACTGTCTCTGGCATTTGTTATTTGTAGACTTTTTAATGATGGCCACTCTGACCAATGTGAGGTACTATCTCATTGTAGTTTTAATTTGCATTTCTCTAATAATTAGCGATGGTGAGCATCTTTTCATGTGCTTTTTCGCCATTGTATGTCTTCTTTGGAGAAATGTCTATTTAGATCTTCATTTGCTTACTTTTCAAGTAGAAAGTCCTTTCCATGGCAGCCTTTTCCTACACTGTGGGAACTCAACCTTCCTTAAACCTGTTTTATTTGAGGAAAAGATGATGTGGTTTTCAACCTTGTCTGCATCTGCTCCAGATGGGCGACCTTTGATTGACTCCTCAGGAAGTCAATGATAAAGATTCCTCACCTGTACCAATTACAGCAGTGGATGTGTATGAAAGCCCTGGCTTCTGGCTTAAAATCTGGACCTCATGGTCCACTAACTGAGGCATCTGGGAACAGAAACCTGTCTTAGGCTCTGTTTCTCCATCTACATATTGGGGAATTATTGCTGCAAATAACAAATGAGATGGTACATGTAACAGGCAGAGCAGAGTACCCAACTCAATATACGTTAGTGGTTGGCATGGCTGCAGCCACTGAGACATGGTAAATTTTTAATACCCATTTCTTCCTTTCTTCTTGGTCTAGAGGTGTTTGAATAACAAGTCAGATTGTGATTTCTCTCTTTACTTCAGCAATCAAAGGAAGAATCTAAGCATGAGAGTCATCTCTTCTGACGCCCCCATGGTTCCCAGCAGAAGTTGCCAGGGCGGGCCTCATGGAAAAACCATTACAAGCATCCCCCACTTTTCGAAAGTTCGACTTATGCCATTTCACTTTTACAAAAGACCTACATTAGTACCTGTTTTTGCTCATTGAAAGAAATCCCAAGAGGGCTTTTACTTTTTTGGAAAATGGCAAAAAGTGAAAATAGCGACGAGGGTGTGTTTTGCGTTGAGCCATTAGAGGCAGGGCGCACTCCAGCAGCTAGAGTAGCACCACCAAGCGCCTTCGCCTGGAACTACGCTCAGCATCTCAGCATCAAGCCGCCATAGCTTTGAACTGTGTCTTCCAGCCTCTGTGCTTGATTTCGATTAATTTTTAGCATCTGTTAGCAAGACGGGTCCTAAGGTAATTGACGTTTTGCTTTACGCTATTTCAGGTTAAGAAAGATTTCCTAGGAACGCTCTACTTTTGGATAGTAGTGGGGGGGAGGGGAAGAACCCTTTTAGGAACTCTTTCCTTATTTGTTATTTGCTGAACTGAAAAGTTCTTCATTCCAAGGACTGCCTACATATCACGAAATTGCAGATTTCCTTCTTTAAAATAAAATGAGGAATTTCCTTTGGAAAGTCTGGTGGGAAGACAGAGATCTGATGGGGCTAATGCTTGGTCTTCATAGAAAATCAAGGTCCTTCCGTGTGTCACAGTTGCTGTGTCATGACTGCTCTTTGCAAAAGGAGGAAATACCATCAATTACGAAAAACGAAAAGTCATTGAGGGATTAACGTTGGGTGAAACCCCTTTTGCAACTCAGTAGATCGCAGTCTGCAAAACCATGGTGTATTATGATGGTTGTTATTTCATTTTAGAATTCTGAGAACTAGTGACAAAAAAAGTCAGAGATTATTCCTTTGTGTCAATTTGTGATGTTTGTCATTTGATCTTCCCCAGATAGTACAAGAAACCACACCACCCATTAGGGATTCTTTTTTTACCCCCTCCATTAACCAAAGACTTTTTATTCTAGATTTATATATGATTTGCTTGACATTTTTTAAAAAGTCTTTCTTAAGATAATTTTGTTGAAGCCAGTGGGTTCGATCTCCCATGGCAGGGAGTGGCTGGGAGTGTGGACTTTGGTTCTAATCACTTCTTAAGTGGCAAGCTTCCAGGTGATGCTTTTTCCTATTGGAGAAGCAACCGCTGAACTTGGAGACACTTTTTCCCAGAGACGGGAGTCTAGAACCCAGCCCCCAAGAGCTAAAGTGATGCATCCCCAGACCAGGTCTCATAGCACAGCCCCCGATTCTCAGCCTTGAGCCATTCTGCAGAAGGATGTGTGGATAGCTCAGCTGGCATCTCTGTATGTGCAAACTGACTTAGTGGACACAAGGTGGCTTGATTAGGAAACATGAGTCATCTCAAGGTGTTAAAAAAAACCTGAGAAAATTGCAAATTCTTAAATCCACAAAGCATGCTTATTTCAGAGTGATACCAACATTGCACTCCTACCATGTGTCAGGCTCAGGGCCCACTGCTCTCTGTGTATTAGCTGCTTTAATAAAAAGCCCTGCAAAATTCCCTCTTTACCAATGAGAAAACAAGATGTAGAAAGGTGAAGGGTGAAGAGCGTTGCTAAAAGTCCTAAAACTTGTAAGTGGTGGAGCAGAGGCAGAGGCTTCATTGAGCACAAGGGAGAGACGACCTTAAGATGCAGCATGAAGGATTTAGGTTAGACATGAGACTGCTTTGGGGAAAACAAAGCTCACTGCAAAGCTAAGCAGTGGGTTACTGTGGAGTCTTCTGGATGCCTTTAAAAAAGGCATAGGATGACTTTTGCAAAAGCCAAAATATGGAAGCAACCTAAGGGTCCACGGATGGATGAATGGATAAAATGTGGTCTATGCATAGAATGGAATATTATTCAGTCCTAAAAAGCAAGGAAATTCCGACACCTGCTGCAACATGGGTGAACCTTGAGGACGCTGTGCTATGTGAAAGAAGCCAGTCACAAAAGGACAAACCCTGTATGATTCCACTCATATAAGAGATATCCAGTAGTCAATGTCATAGAGACAGAAAGTAGAATGGTGGCTGCCAGGGGCTGGGAGAAGAGGATATGGGGGTTATCATTGAATGGATATGGAGTTTCAGTTGGGATGATGAAAAGATTTCCGTGGAGGGATGTTGGGGATCGTTGTACAGCAAGGCGAATGTACTTAATGCTACTGAACAAAACACATGAAATAGTTAAGATGGTAAATTTTACGTTATGTGTATTTGACCACAATTAAAAACAAATAGGATGGTTAAACACAGTACTTCCTGAGGGTGAGGGCTGGTCTCTAGGACAGGCTGTTGTGCCTTCAGATGCCGTGTCACATGTGCTGGGAGAACTGATATAACTGTCATGTTTTCCCCGGGCCTGGCCCATGTCCCCCGATGTTCTCTTAATTGTTAATGATTAATTCTGTCTCATACGCTCAGCTCTTAATGTCTCACATGGCTGAGCATCCTCCACCAGGGCTCAGTGGGCTTGGGCCCCTGGGAGTGGTGTTTTTGTGGGCAAGCCTGGCTCTGTGGTTTCTAAGACGTTGACTAGGTTTCGTGTTGCAACCCTGGGAAGAAGGACTGGGTGCTTTTTGCATGAAAAAAACGTTGTGGCCTGATTTACACGTGGGTAAGTTTTCAAGAATAATTATACACTAGACTCACTTGTGGAATGTGTGCTCCAAAAAGGAAAACAAAGTGTGATGGCAGTTATGAGGCAGATGGAAACATCAAAGAGCTTGTGCTACTCTCAAAGTTCCAGAAATTTTGAGGCACAACTTGTGATGGATCAAAGAGGCCCTTTAGGTCATGATTTGAGTTTTGGTGGGGGATATCCTCTGTCAATGCCTCCTGTTGGCACACTAAACTTTTCCCCTATTGCTACTTTGTAAATCTCCTGCAAGGGTTCAAGTGCAAGGGTTTGTGATTTTCTTTGCCCTTTCTGTTCCCCACAGCCCTTAGCGCAGACGCTAGTGAGGTTAGTGTCTTTTAATGTATGTAGTGCCTATTTCTAATTCTCTTTATGTAAATTGCCTATCCACACCCTCCTGTTAAACCAAAGATTTGATATATATATATATGTACTGTAATAGAGATCTGAAAGTTGTTAAGTAGGTCCTAAGAATTCTCATCACATTTTCTTCCTTTTTTTTTTTTTTTAAATTGGAGTATGGTTGATTTACAATGCTATGCTAGTTTCAGGTGTAGAGCAAAGTGATTCAGTTATACCTATGGCTGTGTGTGTTCTTTTTCAGATTCTTTTCTATTACAGGTTCTTTGTTTCTTTTTGTATCCATATGAGATGCTGGGTGTTAAAATTCGTTGTGGTAATCATTTCACAATTTGTGTAGCTCAAACCATTATGCTGTACATCTTAACCTTATACAGTGCTGTGTGTCAGTAATATCTCAATAAAACAGGAAAAAAAGAGAAAATGATTTAAAAGAGTTTGTTAAAATGCAATGATTATTATGCTTTACTAAGTGTGACAGAAAGCAAGTTAGAACAGATTTTCTTTTTTTACAATAGCAATAGCAAAACAGCAATAAAATGTTCTGGCTAAACTTTACCTGCTCTGCTTGAATATGGACGATCAATTTTATGTAGAAACTGTTTCATTTAAGTAAAAACAGAGCACTATAACATTTTTGGATCTATGTCATATGGACAGGAGGCTGTTAGTGTGTATATATGTATATATATTCTTTTTGTAATTCTTTTCCCTTGTAGGTTATTACAAAATTTGAGTAGAGTTTCCTGTGCTATGCAGTAGGTCCTTGTTGATTATTTTATATTTAGCAGTGTGTATCTGTTAATCCCAAACTCCTAATTTATCCTTTCTCCCCACTTTCCCCTTTGGTAACCATAGTTTGTTTTCTACATCTGTGGGTCTATTTCTGTTTTGTAGATTAGTTCATTTGTATCATTTTATTTTTTTTTAGATTCCACATGTAAGTGATATCATATGATGTTTGTCTTTCTCTGTCTGGCTTACTTCACTTAGTATGATAATCTCTAGGTCCATCCATATTGCTGCAAATGGCAGTATTTCATTCCTTTTTTATGGCTGAGTAGTATTCTACTGTATATATGTACCACATCTTTATCCATTCATTTGTCGATAGACATTTAAGTTGCTTCCATGTCTTGGCCATTGCAAATAGTGCTGCTATGAACATAAGGGTGCATGTATCTTTTTGAATTATGGTTTTCTCCAGTTATATGCCCAGGAGTGGGGTTGCATGTTCCTATAGTAACCCTATTTTCAGTTTTTTAAGGAACCTTCATACTGTTCTCCATAGTGGCTGCACCAACTTACATTCCCACCAACAGTGTAGGAGGGTTCCTCTTTCTCCATATCCTCTCCAGCATTTATTATTTGTAGACATTTTGATGATAGCCACTGTGACTGGTGTGAGGAGATACCTCATTGTAGTTTTGATTTGCGTTTCTCTAATAATTAGTGATGTTGAGCATCCAGTATGGTTTCTTACATGGGACGTTAATTTCATGTAGCTGCAGAGTGAAAACCATCTGCAGAGGCTGTGCTCTGATCAAGCAGCCGGCACCTGGAACACCATGACAGCATTGTTTTAGAAGAGGTTATGCATGGTGAGTTCCACATCTCTATCTAGACAACTACTCATGTAGCTTTCTATCAGTATAATACATTCAGGTTACTTACATTGTTTGTTTTGGAAGATTGTATTTCACCAGTGTATACCAAGTCTGGGCAGAATGCTAAGGAGAATGAATGCTGAAATCACAGGCCTGTTTATTGATGTTCTTAGGGTAGAAAAAAAGGGGAAGAGGTTCTGACTTTTATCTGATTAAATTGTTTATAATTCTGGATGCTAATTCTTTATCTGTTATGCTTGTTGCAAATATTTCCATCTATTCTGTGCTTTTAAGCCTTATTTTTGTTCTTGTATACAATTCAAAAATGTATGTAGTCCTTTTCTTTATAGTCTTTGCAGTTTATTTCTACTCTACTCTAAATTTGCAAAAGTGTTTATCTTATATCTTTTGTAATGCTTTTATAGTGTTTTATGTTTGTTCTTTGATTCATTTGGAGGTCAACTTTGTGTGTATGGTGTGAGGTAGGGAGCTAAACTTAATTCTGCTGCAGTAAACTTTATTGATTGTGCCAATTGAACTTATTTAGTCTCCACTAATTTGAGATCCCATCACTTTCATATTCACTTGCTTACACACACACACACACACACACACAACTAAATTCTAAATTCTTGACTCCATTTAAAAGGTTATTTAGCTATTGATCTAGTTTTCAAGAAAAGACTCTTTGGTTTCATTAGCAACACATTTATTTATGCTTTTATATTTATTTGTTCTGCATTTTAAAAAATATTTTGTGTTTTTGCTTCTTGAGTTGAATGTTTAGTGCATTCATTTTCATTACATTTTTTCTAATATTTGCATTAAAGGTTGTAAATCTTTTTCAGAATATCTCTCTGATTGCAATTTACAGGTTTTGATATGCAATACTCTGTTTTAAAATAGTTCACAATTCTGTTTGTTTTTTACAATTAATTTATTAATTTTTTATCATGTAAGCGTGTGTATTTAAACTAACACTTTGCTACCAGATTACATCACTTTTAAGAGTTAGAATAATATTGTGACCTTGAAAGCTATAGCAAGCAGCTTGACAAAGCAAGACTAAATTAACTCCTACACACACCTCCTTGTTTTAGGTGTAAAATTAGAAAATTTATTATACACTTAGCTTACTTGGCCTATTGTATCCTGTCTAAGTTCTGAGCACACTCTCCTCAAAAGTGTCATATTCAGTAGCATTTTAAATCTAAAGAGAGTTTGATGATACAGGCTTTAAAACAAATAAGCTTAACTTTAACCAAGTGTTTTAGGACAAAATATGTCAATTGTTTACAGATTGGGTGTGAGAGAGGAGATGCAAATTCAAGGTACATATTTTGTCTACCTAAAATATGCATCTTTTACTCACTTGAAGACCGTTTTATAAAAGCAGCAAAATCAGCAGTCTTACTTATCAAAATATTCTTATCAAACTATTCTTAAAGGTACAAAAAAGGATCATATAGAAAGAATACTGTAAAAGATATTGACTTTAAGAATAGAAGACTATGAATATCTTTTATTATGTTCTGCACAGCCAGTGACTTTCAAATTTTCAGTGATATAAAGATGAAAAGTAAAGGATATTTATATCCAAATACCTCCTGACCTCAATTCTTGATTAAGAACTAGTGTACTGGGTGGAAGACAGAATTATTGTCTAATAATATTCATATCCAATATCTAAGCAAGTCCCAAGAGGTGGATGTTCTAAGAGGGAAAAAGATACATTGAAAAAAATAACACAACAGCAGTGGAAAATTTCAAGAGCAACAATCTAAGAGGCATGAGTAAATGACTTGGCTACATCTGTGTTTTTTAGAAGGTTATTTTAGAGTTCAGTGAAGGCACCCTGTGAGAGTTCTGCTTTGAGAAACCTGTTGAAGTTTTCTTTGAAGTCTGATAGTGGCCAGTTTTTGTGAGGGTTTTGTGTGTTTGAAATTAATTTGTATTTTCTGCTTGTTGGGTATGAATTTCTCTATTCAGTTATTCCTGTTAATTATATTATTCAAATCTTCTAGATCCTCACTTTTTGGGGATCTATTGTTGAGTTTCGGAAGAGGTGCATTAAAGCATCCATTGTAAGGTGGGTTTGACCACTTCTTGCCTTTCTATCAGTTTTTTGATGAAATATTTTGAAATTAGTTGTCAGCAGCATCAAGGTTGCTGATTGTAATATAAATTTAACTTTTGTATTAGATATATTTATCTTTGTCCTCTTTGATCCTTTTATATTTGGATTCCATTGTCTAGAAGCAATAGTGTTCTAGTATTTATTTGTTAGTATTTTCTTGCTATGTTGTTCTCTTTTTAATCTTTTCTTCGTATACTTTTTGCATTGTTTTGTTTCAGGAATGTCCCCTAACCCCAGAATTTCTATTTCTGCCTTTATAGAAGAATTTAACCTTAACTTTTTACTGATGTGTTTGAATTCATTCCTGCAATATTGGTCTATATTCTGTTTCTAAAATGCTTCCTATACTCTGGTTTCTCTTCAAATCGCATAAATCTTTTGCCTTTTACTAAAATGCTTCCTGCTTGTCTCTTTTTTAATTAAAAAAAAACTTTCTTGCCTTCTGTGGATTGATTGCTTTCTTCATTTTAATCTGTTCTTTTTTATTCTAATAGATTGAAAGTAATACATCTCAATTCTATATTTTTCTGGTGATTACCGTTAAAACTTTGATTTACACGTTGACAGTTATTTTCCCCTATTGATGTTGACTTAATTACATCTATAGTCCTCATTCCCTCCTGTCTCATTTGAACAAGACATGAACCTTTCTACTTTCCCTGCTATCACCACTTCTCATTTGGAGACCATCTGGAATAATCATGAAGATTATTGTTAACTTTTTCCTACAGTCAATACCTATTTAGTCATAACTCTATATTTTATTCTTTTCCTATCACATTTTTTGTTCCCTGACCATCTCTTAGATTAAACTGCATTTTGCTGAAGGATATTTTCTAGTAATTCTTTCACAGAAGGGGCCTGAAGAGTAAGCTTTCTGTGTCTGTTAATCAGGTGTTGCTGCTATATAGCAATTAACCCATAGTACTGTGGCTTATAATGGCAAACATATATTTTGCTTACTTGTGAGTCTGTGGGTCAGCTGGAGTTTGGCTGCTTCTAGATAGGCTTGGCTGGGCTTGGCTCCAACTGTAAGTCAGATTTGGATCTGCTCCATGTATCTCATTATGGGAGAGCAGCTCCTGGAGGCATACTCTTCTCATGGCAAATGAGAGGAGTCCAAGAGGCTAAGCCAAACCATGCAAACACATTCCAAGGTTTTGCTCACATATGATTGGCTAAAGCAAGTCACATGGTCACATCCAAAGCCAATAGGGTGTGGGTATAAACCTTACCTTCTCTGCTGAGAGGCACTTCAAGGTACCATAGCCAAGGGAAGGAGTGAAGAACTGAGAACAACAATCCAACTTACCATGACATAACTGGAATTTTTTTCCCCTCATCCTTGGATGATAGTTTTGTTGGGTATAGAATTTTCTGTTCTCTTCTGCTCTCCTCCTCCTCCTCCCATTTCTTCTCCCTCTTCTTTCCCTCTTTTTCCCCCTTCTCCTCACCCCCCCCCCATCTTCTTCTTCTTCTTCATAAAGCCTATCCTCTCTTATACCTGGAAGATTTTACTTGTGCTCTTTTTAGTACTTTTTTACTTAACATTTTTAAAAAGTTAAAAATATTCTACATATAAAGGAATATATACATATGATTGCCATAAAATTAAATATGTTTATTTTTAGATCTCCTTCTATTTATTCTTAATCCTTTTCCTGCACAATTTATTCTTTTTTAAAAATAAATTTATTTACTTATTTATTATTTATTTATTTTAGCCTGCATTGGGTCTTTGTTGCTGTGTGCAGGCTTTCTCTAGTTGTGGCGAGCGAGGGCTACTCTTTGTTGCAGTGTGTGGGTTTCTCATTGCGGTGGCTTCTCTTGGTGCAGAGCATGAGCTCTAGGCATGTGGGCTTCAGCAGTCATGGCACGCAGGCTCAGTAGTTGTGGCTTGCAGGCTCTAGAGTGCAGGCTCTGTAGTTGTGGCTCACAGACTTAGTTGCTTCATGGCATGTGAGATCTTCCCAGACCAGGGCTCGAACCCATATGCCCTGCGTTAGCAGGTGGGTTCTTAACCACTACATCACCAGGGAAGTCCCTGCACAATTTATTCTTACATTTATGAGTTTGCTGCTTCTTAGATGATTTTTTTATTATTATTTATTCTTTAACTACTTATTAACTATTTATTATTATTATTTATTCTCTAAATACTTGTTCTTTTGTAGATATGTTTTCCAGTTTTGTATTGCAAATCCCTGAATGCTGTATCTCCTTTACTACAATTTAGTGATAGGGGTGTGGTGGGGAGACAGGACGGGCTGTGTGGTGAGGATGTGGTCTCTGCATCCATCTGATCTCATCTTTCATGGGGTCTTGCAAGCTTCTGGTCCTCTGAACAACTCCCCTCCCCTTTATGGTTATATAGCCTAGTTAGGGATTGTTTTCTTTTATAAAGCAGACCTTAGTGTCACGTTTAGAAATCTGGGATGAAAATGAAGGCAGGTATGTGTGCTCTGGCTAGTTTCTTCTCAGATGCTTTTCTGGGAGTAAGTTTTAAAAGAAATGAGAATCCAAGGTCCCAGGAAAGTGAAAGCAGGAAAGGCAGTCAGCTGTTAAAATCCTCTCCACATGTCCTTTCCTGCAAGAAAAGCTGGCCCAGGATCTGGGGACCATCACAGGACAGGGGCACAGATAAGTTCTGCTCTTCCCCTGCTTCTCCTCTGCCTTTCCTAGCCCCCTGCCCCTGTGCTAGGGCAGGTTGAAAGGAGAAGCTGGCTATGGCTTTGGGCCCTTCTACCCTGATCTTTGCTGGCCGTAAGCACCCTCTGCAAGGTTGGCATTCACACAGTGGGCCTCTTGGGAGGCAAATCTCTGTGTTTTTTGGAGGATCCAGCAGGCTCCTGCACAACACACTTTCCTGATGTGGGAAGTCCTCTTGGGCTCAAACACTTTTCCTTTCAATGTATCCTTTATCCCAGGAAGGGCCTGGAATTCCTTGTCAGCTGAAAGATGCATCTGTGTACTTGTTGAACATTAGTTGAGTGCTATGTGCTCAGGTGAGAAGCTGGGCATCCAAAGATCATTTGCAGAGGTCCTGTCTGGCAGGAACTTTCCATCCAGTAGAATGAGAGCTTTGTGTAGGGTTATGGTACTTATAAAATATATGATAGGATGTCATTTCTGCTTGCTGAGATGGGGAGATGGATGGACTGATTGGGAGAGAGCTTATAGTGGTTATGAGTCGTAACTGAATCTTGAAAGGTGAGTGGGTGTTTTCTGAGCAGTGGAAAGGGAGAGTGCTGTGGAAAGGGAGCCTGTGAGGGAGACGGTGGGTGTAGACTGTGTTCCAGGCAGTGAGGCAGTGAGTCTTCAGAAAGTTCTGAATGGGGAGATGCAGCTCCCTGTGGTTTGGGGTTTCAGAAAGACCCATCTGGTAGGTGTGAGGAGGAGGGCTTGGAAGGGGCAGGTCAGATGGTGAGCAATGTCAAGAGGCTGTTTGGAGTCCTGGAAATTGGTCAAGAAACTAGTGCCCATGCGGGTTTCCCTAATTTGGAACCTCTACACACAGTCATGTACATGCATACACGCACTCACACACACACACTTGCACACACTCACGTACACTCACGTACACTCACGTACACTCACGTACACTCACGTACACTCACGTACACTCACACACAGCCAGATGCAGAAGCTGTTGGACTGAGGTCACTGCTCAGCCTGATGCCAGGTCACATTTACCACGGAAGGAGAGTCCACGGAAACAACACCTCCTGAGAGCCAATTTCCTTAAAAAATCATCTCTTCTCAGAGCCCTTGGAAACAGGGACAGGGCTGAGCCTGAGAAGGGGAGTAGACCCTCAAGGCAATGTAATAGCCTACATCATTCAGTTGCAAGGTGGACAAAGGAGGCTTCAGCACAGTTAAAAAATCACCTGACAGTTCAAGATGAATTGATCAGTGTGTTTGGGGGGAGGGGGGGTGAGGGGCAGGAAAATATACATCCAAAGGACACTTTCTATTGTGCATCAGAGAAGAGGGAGGGTGTTTTGTCTAGTCCTTACATGTGTGTTGTTAGTAAAGGTTTTATAGTCTTGGCAAAAGGTTACTAGGAAATCTGGGCATATGCTTATTTCAGGGACCCATTTGAATCCAAACAAGTGAGTTTAGAAGTAATTGGCAGTCTGCTATTTTTGTTCAGTGAAGTCACACATGTCCATTTACCAGCAAGGCCTAATTTCAGGACCCGTGGTGTGGGCGTCCAGGTTTCCTTCTCAGTGATTGGAGGTCCCTGGCACAGAGCCTCATCATTAAAATCTGGGTCTAGGAGAGCAGTGTTCTACATTTTGGAAATGGTGTTATCCAGTACTTAGTTAATGTTAAGTATAATTGGATTTAATTTCCAACAAAACTCAACTGAGACCCCCGTTTCGCTTTCACACTGTTTTCTTGCAGAGGAGCTATAATTAAGTTACCCGTAACATTGGCAGATTTTATTTTGGGTTGAAATGTCTCATGTTTGACTTTGGCACAGAAAAAATTTCTTTTGGAGAGGATTGTAAAATATCCTTCAGCTCTTTTCTTGTAATAGAAAAGTAGGAAAAAATTATCTTCACTTTGGTCTATTTTACCCAACAAGGACTTCTTATTGAGTCCATGTCACCAGCTTAAAACTGTTAGGTGTCGTGTGGGATGGGGTCTGTTTACAGAATATATGCCAAAATGCTTCATTTTTCTAGAGGCTGCTTTTCTAGCAGCCTTGATTATCTGGAATGCAACCAATAACAAGAATGCAGTAAAAACAGCCACCGAACTGCCAAAATATTATCAAAACTCCAAGTATCCAAGCTCTGGCTCATAACATACACATCTGTTAGGTGCCCCTGCACAGTCAGTTTTACTCTTCATTTAGATACACTAAAAACAATCTTGGCTAGATGATTTCCTTGATCCTCAGCAAATTAGAACTAAGGACTGAAATGAGGAGCCTTCCAAAAGTAGGTACCTGAACTCAGAGTGACAACTGACAGGCTGACAGTAAGGCGGGAGAGAAGGGAGCTACATAAGCAGGTGGAAGCAGGTGGAAGCAGGTGGAAGGCAGGTCCTCTTACTGAGCTGGACCACGCAAAGGAGACAGAGTATAGCAAAGGATGGAGGGTACCTGGAGGAGTTCAGATTTTGATCCATTTCGTGACGATACAACACATTGAGAAAACTTCATCCCATATGATTAAAATAAATGCAACTTTGGTGGATCGCTAGTGGGAAGCTGTAGCATAGCACAGGGAGATCAACTTGATGCTTGGTGATGCCCTAGAAGAGTAGGATAGAGAGGGTGGGAGGGAGCCTCAAGAGGCAGGGGATATGGGACATATGTAAAAACATAGCTGATTCACTTTGTTGTACGACAGAAACAAACACAACATTGTAAAGCAGTTATACTCCAATAAAGATCTGGAAAAAAACAAAGCAACTCTGGGACTTCCCTGGCAGTGCAGTGGTTAAGACTCCACGCTTTCACTGCAGGGAGAACGGGTTCGATCCCTGGTTGGGAAACTAGGACCCCGGATGCAGCACGGTGGGGCCTAAATAAATAAATAAATAAATAAATAAATAAAATAAAAATAAAATTAAAGCAACTTTGAAACTTTGGATTAAAGGAAGATTCGCTCTTGTGAGACTTTATCTCAGGCTACCACTGAGAAACCAATAGCCTTGTAGCAGAGGCACCCCATCCTCATGGTCTGGCAGTCAACAAAGTCCATGAGGGTTTGCCTCTGTCTGGGTAGCTGTGGAAGTGGCGTGCAGGGCCCTGCACAGAGTGGGCAGCAAACATACGTTAGCTCTTCTGGTTCCAGAACCAGATGGCATGTACTCACTTTCCCCTGATCTTCCCCCCAAAGTATAACTAAATACTCTGTAAATTATTGAAAAGACAATTATAAAAGACTCAGAAATGGAAAGGAGGAAGAGAACAGGATAGAGACCTCAGGACATGAGGAACAACTATGCAGTGAGTTCCTTAGCTTTTCCTTTTATCTCCCAGACTGGGCGCAGGAGAGGTCTGCAACCTGGAACTGCCAACATGCATAGACAACCAACAAACAGACAAACAAGAAAAGGCTTCTGTCCCTGGCCAAAGGACTAAGGAAGGAAGTCCAACAGAGGTGGAGTGGGGACTCCACAACCATGGCCCCTGCAGGAGGTCTGATCTGTTTACAACAGAAGCAGCAAAGTCCCAGCCATTCCAGCCCCCAATCACAAGCTGACCTTACATATGAAGTCGGCTTGTTCTTTCCTTAAAAAAAAAAATACCGTCCTTGTTTTGGTATCAGAGTAATACTTGCTTCATAAATTGAGAAGTGTTCTCTCTTCTGTTCTGGAAAAGAGTATATGAAATTGTTATTAGAATTTTTAAAAATAAGTTTTTCTCCATTTATATAAAACCATCTAGGCTTGGAAATATCCTTTTTGGGAGCTCCTAAATTTGACTTCAATCTCCTTAATGGTTGTGGTTAAGAATGTGTATTCTGTTTTTGTTGGGTGGAGTGTTCTGTAAATGTCAATTATATCTTATTGGTTGATAGTGTTGTTCAGTTTTCCTGTATCTTTCCTGATTTTCTGAAGAGCTGTTCTATCAACTGTTAAGAGGGGAATGTCGAAGTCTCCAAAACTAGTAGATTGGTCTATTTCTCCTTTCAGTTCTGTCCTCTTTTGCTTCACATATTTTATAGCTCTGTTGTTGTATTCACATTTATGACTGCTAAATCTTCTTGGTAGATTGGTCCTTCTGTTAATGTATAACGTGTCTCTCTGCTTCTGGTAATTTTCTTTGCTTTGAATTCTATTTTCTGATATTAATATAGCTATTCCTTCTCTCTTTTAATTGAAGTTTGTAATATATACACATATCTCTTTTTTTTCAACCCTTCCTATATCATTATATTTTAAGTGAGTTTCTCGTGGACATCATATAATTATGTCATGTTTTTTTAATCCACTCTGTCAATCTCTGCATTTTAATTGGTATAACCATCTACAGTTTATCCTTGAACAAAATGGGTTTGAACTGTGTGGGTCCACTTATACATGGATTTTCGCCCAATAAACATGTACTATAATATTAAATAATCCACAGTTGAATCCACAGATGTGGAACGATGGATATGGAAGGCTGACTGTAAAGTTATATACTGATTTCTGGCTGCACAGGGGTCAATGGCCCTAGCTCCTGCATTGTTCAAGGGTCAACTGTACATTTAATGTAATTATTGATTTGTTATGGCTTAAATCTGCCTTTTTCTGGGAGGGGGTTCTGTTTGTTCTTTCTGCATTTCTCTCTTTTCCCCTGCTTTTCTGTGGGTTATTTGAACACTTTTTAGAATTCTATGACTATAGAGTTTTTGTTTTTTTGTTTTCTTTTTCTCCTTGGCTGCGCTGGCTCTTCATTGCTGCACTCGGGCTTTCTCTAGTTGCGGCAAGCGGGGGCTACTCTTCATTGTGGTGCATGGGCTTTTCATTGTGGCTTCTCTTGTTGCAGAGCACGGGCTCTAGGCATACAGGCTTCAGTAGTTGCAGCATGCAGGCTTCAGTAATTGTGGTGCATGGGCTTAGTTGCTCTGAGGCATGTGGGATCTTCCTGGACCAGGGATTGAACCCATGTGCCCTAATTTGGCAGGCAGATTCTTAACTACTGGACCACCAGGGAAGTCCAACTATAGAGTTTCAACCTAATTTAGAGTTTTTGAGTGTATCTGTATGACATTTTAGTGATTGCTCTAATAATACATTTTACGTACATAACTAATCACAGTCATTATTTTACCAGTTCAAGTGAAGTATAGAAATCTTATCTGCCTTTATGTCTATTCACTCTTCCCATTTGTATTAAATATTAAATATTTGTCTTAAATATTTCTGCTAAATACTTAGAACAACATTAAATAGTGTCATATTTTTTGCTTCAAATGTCAAACATAATTTAGAAAACTTATGAAGAGAAGGAAAGTCTATTGTACTTACCCATATTTTTGTTGGCAAACTTTCTTCCTGATTTTCTAAGATTCCTTTTGTCATTTCTTTTTTGTTTATAGAACTCCCTTTAGGCTTTCTTTTGTGGTAGGTCTCTGGCTACAAATTATTAGTTTTCTTTCATTTGAGAATGTCTTGATCTCCCCTTCATTTCTTTCTTTTTTTAAAAATTCTTTTTTTAAAAATTATTTATTTATTTATTTATTGGCTGTGTTGGGTCTTCGTTGCTGCATGCAGGCTTTCTCTAGTTGTAGAGAGTGGGGGCTACTCTTCATTGAGGTGTGAGGGCTTCTCATTGCTATGCCTTCTCTTGTTGTGGAGCACAGGTTCTAGGCACGCAGGCTTCAGTAGTTGTGGCACACAGGCTCAATAGTTGTGACACATGGGCTTAGTTGCTTCAGAGCATGTGGGATCTTCCTGGGCCAGGGTTCGAACCTGTGTCCCCTGCATTGGCAGGAGGATTCTTAATCATTGAGCCACCAGGGAAGCCCCCTCTTCATTTCTGATATTTTTGCTAGATGTAGGATCTTGCTGATATTTTTTCTAGATATAGGATTCTAGGTTGACAGTTCTTTTCTTTCAACACTTGAAAAATATGCCTCTTTCTTCTGGCTTCCATGGTTTCTGATGAGAAATCTGCTGTTACCTGAATTGGTTTTCATCTATAGGTAAGGGGTCACTTTTCCCTTACTGCTTCAAGGTTTTTAAAATTTCGTTTTAATTTTCAGAAGTTTGAATATGATAGATATTTGAATGGTTTCTTTGGTTTGTAGTTTATGACTTTTGTCAAATTTGGGAGGTTTCCAGTTATTATTTCTTGGAACAGCTTTTCTTGTCTTCTCTGTTTTCAGAAATCTGATGACATGAAAGACGTACCTTTTCTTACAATCCCACAGATCCCCATGGCTCTTTTTATTTGTTTTTATTCTAATTTTCTCCATTAGTCAGACTAATTTCTATTGTTATACCTTTCAGCTCACTGATTTTTTTCTTTTGTCTCCTTCATTCTACTGAGCTCACCCACTGAGCTTCTAATTTTAGTTATATTTTTCAGTTCTAAAATTCCTATGCATTTTAAAATATCTTCTTCTTCTTTGCTGACACTTTCAACTCACTTGCTGAGCATTTTTATTTTTTCATTAGTTTCAAGTGTGTTTATAATTGCTTGTTGAAGCTTTTTTTATGATGGCTGCTTTAAAATCTTTGTGAGGTTAGTCTAACATCTCTGTCATTTCAATGTTGGTATTTAATGATACTGCCCTGACTGAGAAGGGTAGGAGTGCCTACTCCTCATGCGACATTAAAGGACATACATCCTCAGTGGGGAAGGGGAGGCATTGGCCTTGTTGCTGCTGGGCTCTGGTGAAAATTGTGACTTTCCACTCTCCACTGAGACTACTCCAGCAAGGAGGAAATTGAAACTTCCCAGGTGGTTTCCATCAACACCATGTGGTGGTAGAGGGTGCTCCCTAATGCTTGGTGGAATGAAAGCCTCAGCTCCACACTCAACCTTATCTGACACCACACCAACAGGGGGTTGGGCACCTCCTTAAACCTGCTGAGGATGGAAGTCCAGGCTCTCCATTTGGCTTTTGCTGGGTAGGGGTGGAGCCATAGTTTTTTCTATGATGTTTGATTGGAGTAGGGTAGTTACCAACTAAAAGTTTTCTGTCTTGCTAGAATGCCCTTCTCCTGTCCTTTGGCTAGAGAGAGCAGGCTTCTTTGGGGGCTATTTTTGTCTGTACTTGTTGGTGTTTTCAGTTTGCTGGCTTCTTCAGCTCCAAGTCTGGGATATACAAGGCAAAAAGTTGACTCAGAGAACTCATTACTGTTTTGTTACTTGGGTTCTGAGTTCCCTAGACTGTGTGCCTTCCCCCAACCTTTCAGAGTCTCTCTTTCTCTCTATATATATTGTACTTAATGTCCAAGGTTTTTAGTTGGACTTAGCAGGAGGAACAGGAAAAACATGGAATTCATCTTCCTGTAAGCTGAAATTCTGACATCACATTTTAAACTATAAGAAACGTTCTCATTTTAATGAATTTGGGATCAGTTTCAGCCCGGTGGATTATTAACTTTTAAGTGAGATCAAAATCCAAGTACAGTAAAAGCATCACCAAAGGGGCTATGTTGTATACACCACCTACCAATTATACTGATCGTTAGAACAGTGACTAGCTTCTGTGAGCAAATCTTGTAATCTGAACCCTCATTATAGTTTTCTTCTTAGAAATCCATGTTGAGAAATGTTCTACTCCACTGGGCTTAAGTAGGATTGGCATCTGAACATGCTGCTTAACAAAGCTACTATTTCTACGAAAACTGGTTTATAACAGGGAAATCTACTCTTGACATCTCTTAAAGGAACACAGGCAGATAATTCATGACAAGCACATACTTAGCAGAGTTGGATTAGCAGAGGGAAAAAAAGTCATTCAGTAAAAATGGTGGATCTGCAGTGTGTGAGAAGGATGGTAGGTCCTGGAGGATGGAAAAGGAGAAGTGGTCCCTGATCCAACAATTCACTGTCTAGTAGGAGAAAGACAGTGCAAAGAGATGATGATTTCAGTGCAGTGGGATAGGTGCTAAAATAGAGGGAAGAAAAGTCCTAGTGGTACCATGGTGGAGAATCTAATTGTCAGGGAGAATGATGGGCACAGATGTTGGGAAGATGTAATGGAAGAAGTGAGAAGCAACATGTGAGCTGAGATTCTTGGGATGATGATGGCACGGAGGGCACAGCACGTGCAGAAGTTGTGGGGGAGAACCCATTATTGCTGAAGGACAAGTGGATGTGGAGTCATGTCAGAAGACATGGCTGAAAATACAGGCAGAGACAGATTACAGAAGAGCTGGATGCCCTGGATTAGTGAAAATTCTTTTTAAGTAGTTTTTTTTTTTTAAAGAAAAAATGGTTTTGAAGAGATAATGCTCTTTAAGTTTTCATTTGTAGCTTTGCAACAGTGAAGAACATGGAAGCAAGACTAGCAAGATGCAACAAAATGCGAAACTCTGTTAGATGTGGAAGAAACGGAGGTGAGGCCCTCCAAGGGCATTGTTGAGCCACGAAAATTGGAGAGTGGGGCAGGGTGGAAGGTGTCTGCACACATGATGGGAAACCCTCAGCGGAAGAGGCATCTTTCTAATTCTGGGTGGCCCTGAGGCATAGAGCTCAGTGGGGGGGCCACAGGCAGGCTGCTTTCTCTTTGGTGCAGTAATGTTTTCACAGGGCAATGTGCAGATGCCACGAGCTACCTCTTCATACGGTAGATTCCCTGTGACTGGAAGCATGCAAATGCTGGAAAGGTTGGCTGGCCACCCACTGGGCTAGTGAAGTTATTTGAAAATTTCAGCACCCAGTGGGGTAATTGGATGAGATGATCTCCTGGGTCCATTTTTAAAAAGTTTTTTTTATTGGCGTGTGGTTGAGTTACAATGTTGTGTTAGTTTCTGCTGTACAGAAAGGTGAATCAGTTACACATATATGTGTAACTCTTTTTTAGATTCTTTTCCCATATAGGTCATTATAGAGTATTGAGTAGAGTTCCCTGTGCTGTACAGTAGGTCCTTATGAGTTATCTATTTTATACATAGTAGTGTGTATATGTCAATCCCAATCTCCCAATTTATCTCTCCCCCTTCCCCCCCCGGCAACCATAAGTTTATTTTCTACATCTGTGACTCTATTTCTGTTTTGTAAATAAGTTCATTTGTACCTGTTTTTTGAGAATCTATGATTCTCTCTGAGCTCAAAGTAGACGCTCGTGGAGAACAAAGTGCATTATTGGTAAATGTTTACTGATAGGCCAGATGAAAATCATGTTGGGATCAAAGCATGAAACACACTAGTCTATCACTGTCCATTCAGAGGGAAATGGACACTTTACAGTTTTCATGATTTATGTTTCCTCCACATACATTCCTTTTTAAAACCTTCACTGGAATTTTCAGCCCTTCCACGATTGGTCTGACTCCTTTAGAGCTACATTGGGAACTTGCTATGGGTTTAGCTGGGTGAACTCCTCCACGTGAATCTAGGTTAGACCATGTCCCCAGACCTGCCTCAAAATCAAACTTGTTCCAAGTTGGGGTTATTTTGACCCAGGTCCTTCTAACCCATTGCAGACTCAATATTTTCAAGGTTAGGAGGGAGCTTGGCCAGCCAAGAGGAGAGGTGAGAGGCAAAACACACCCTTTGCAGGAAGTGATGTGCTTTCTCTCACTGACTGTTTTCTCAAATATTAATTCTCCCTCTTCTTCTTTTTCCCTTATCTCCTACCCATCGCTGGGACTGAGTAACAATAAAAATAAAGATAAATGCATTACCTCAAACACTCAACAGCCCTAGAAGTAGGTTTTATTATTCTTTCCATTTCACAGATGGGGAACATGAGGACCAAAGTGCCTAGGGAACTTGCCCAAGCTTGCAGTGTGGGAGCCTCTGACTCCTGAGCCTGAGTTATGGAGCATCTCACTTGTGAAGCCTTAAAGGTTCAGTCAGAGATCATGTTGCTTTTGCAAAATGGAGTGGAGGTTCTCCCTCTGCTTCCACCCCACCAAGGTGTATGGGAATGTTACTGGGCCACGTCTGTGAAAAACGCTCCATTGTAACTCTTCGAGGCAACGAATTTTCACACACTGAACGGGCCCATGTGACCACCACCAAGATCCAGACACAGAACATGACCAGCTCTCCTGATGTAGGGTGACCACTGGCTCTGACTTCCATCAGCATGGATTAGCTTCGTCTGTTCTAGAAATCCTTATACATGGGATCAGCGTGCCCTCTTTTATGTCTGGTTACTTCTGCTCAGCATTTGTAAGACCAATCCAGTGGTGTGCTGGTAAATCGTCTCAAAAAAAGGAAGAGAGGAAGAAGAAAAGAAAGAAAGGAAGGAAGGAAGGAAGGAGGGAAGGAAGGAAGAGAAAGAAGCAGAAAAGAAGGAAAGAATAAAAGAAAAGGAATACAATTTTTAAAGAAAGCAATAAAATAAAAAGGGAGAAGGAAAGAAAGAAAAGTTCCTGTTTGTAGTGTTTGCCCATTTCAACAGTGTAAATACTCCCACCTTGACAGATTTCAAGCCACCAATGATTTAACAATCAGCTTGCAAAATTCCAGAATATTCTGCAATTGGCTCTTATGAGCTGGTATAAGCCAGCCCCACCATATTATAGGAGTAATTCACTTTGTGGTGTGTAGCTGTGTATCATTCTTTCTCATTGTTGTTTAGTATTACTGTGTGAACACACATGGGGTCTTTTTGTGGCCTCTTGGCAAAAATCACTGGTTTTCAGGAAGAGCCTCTTTGGTGGATTCATTGCTGCCAGATGAATGCGGTCCTGTCTTCTCTGTGCCAGCGCCTCTCCTGACCCCTGAACTCAGCGTCTGCGCTGCAGACAGGAAGCACCATACCTGCCCCACAAGCCCCTCAGCACACTTGGCACTCACTGTGTGCTCAATACATGTTCCCTCCATCCCTTTCTTTCTCTTTTTCAACCCAGGGAGGATGACTGCACCTCAGGTGAAACCACGTGGAGATGTAGGGCTCTACGACCCTGCACGGATCTCTGGGGTGTTTTTGCTCTGGTGCCCAGAGCACCTGCAGAATTTCTCAGCTTTATTTCCATGTGGTGTCTTTCTTTAAAATTTTTTTTTTAAATTATATTGAAGTATAGTTCATTTATAATGTTGTGTTAGCTTCAGGTGTATGGCAAAGCGATTCAGTTATACATATACATATATCTAATCCATTTCAAATTATTTTCCCATTTAGATTATTACAGAATATTGAGTAAGAGTTCCCTGTGCTATGCAGTACGTCCCTGTTAGTTATCTATTTCCTATGGAGTAGTGTGTATATCTCAGTCCCAATCTCCCAATTTATGCCTCCCCCTCGCCTTTCCCCTTTGGTAGTCATAAATCTGTTCTCTTAATCTGTGACCCTGTTTCTGTTTTGTAAGTAAATTCATTTGTATCATTTTTTTAGATTTCCATGTGGTCTCTTTGAAGAAGAACAGGAGGAAGAGAAGGAAAAGAAGGAAGAAGGGAGGGAAGGAAAGAAGGGAGGGAGGAGAGAAGGTAGGAAGGAAGGAGGAAAGGGAAAGAAAGAGGGAAGAGGAGGAGGGGAGGAGAGAATATGTCTGTCTGATTTGTCTGCGGGCCTGGCCTGGAAGAACTTTCTGTTACCAGTAGACCACTTGCTCTGGCTGCTGTGACAGGCCCAGGAAATCTATTCACACATGAAAGTGATGTTTGCTTTGTTCAGGGTCGCCTTCCTGCCTGGAAGTAGATCATCACACCCAAGCATCCTCTGGAGAGATACCATCTCCAGGGGAACATGAAAGGGAGCCCCGGGAAAGGCTGTCAAAAGAGGGACACAAATGTAACAAATGAAGGTCACAGAGTGACAGTCTGTGAATATGTATATTTTTCAGGGTCAAGGGGGAGTGAAGAGTTGACTGTGGAGGGGAAGCTAGGTGAAGTGTCTGGGGGTCTCCACACGCAGGGAGACCCACTGACACTGAGGTCGCCGCCCACCAGGGCCAGGTCGACGGCCCTGAGCTCCCGGGGAAGGAACCTCTTCCAGGCAGTTGGCACCAGTGCGCTTTCTGTCTGCAGTAGGCAGGAAAGTCATCTCCTGGCTTGCTCACCAATTGGAAAAACACACTGGTTGTGGCCAAGGGAAACAAAATGCCCCTCCCTGCCTGGGAGTTCAACCTGAGTCCCTGTGACAGCTGGGGGATGGAGGACCACATCTTCTTCCAAACCCAGAACTGCTGTCTTTGGATCTTCCTCCAGCACCCCAATTCCAGGACTTGGGGCCTCCCAGTGAAAGCAGTGGGTTTCTGCGACCTCTTAAATCAATTCCTGGTGTCCCAAGGGCAAAGACCATGTTCAGATTCCCAGCTGGAGCCCCGCTTCTTGGCCGTCTGTCTGTGGTTCATGCCTCTGCTGCTTCCCTAGGGATTTGGGGAGGATAATCTAGAAGAGGCAGCAGGGTATAAAGAACAGAAATAGTAATAATCCCGGAAGAGGCTGCTCCTAATTTTAAATCCGGACTCTTCAATGTGCTGGTTGGGTGACCCAGGCAATTGCTAGCTCCCCTGGGTCAGGCCCGGTGTTATTTCTTCAGGAGTCCCGCAGGGTCAGGATTGCAACCCACTTTCTGTGGGGGGAGGTGGAAGGGCTGCCAAGGCCAGCTGGCCAAGGTGAGACCGAGCAACCCAGGATTTGAACCTGGGCTGGTCTGGCCACAGAGACACCCTCTGTACCCTACTCCGTACTCTCGATGCCACGGGCTGGGAATGCTCCTGGGCCGTTGGTGTCCTCGTAGGTCCCATAACTCTTCTTGCGGGTGAGACTGAGGGGGGCTGAGGAGCCCTTCCTGCCTAGAGGAGCATGTGTACTTCTATTCACGGTGTGGCATGCTTATTTCATCCTTCTTTCACGGTTAGGTGCCCAGATTGCTCCCAGTTCTTACTGTCATAAATAAGACTGTGTAAAACATTTGGGACCGTAAGTCTTTTCTCCATCTTTATTTCCTTATGAGACAGACCTCAAAGCTGAATTACTAGGTTACAGGGTATGAAAAACTTCAGGCTTTAAGTATAATACCTGCTGTCAAATTGCTCTCAGTAAGGGTTTTGGTGGCTTTATACTCCCCGCACTCAGAGACTTTTTCCTTGTGCTGGAGGGTCTTTCTGAGTTAAGGTCAAGGCTGGTGTTTTGATCTTTGGTTAAAACTAACAAAATACCCCGTGTGTGTGAGTGTGTGTGTGTGTGTGTGTGTGTTGGGGGAGAGAGGGCTGAAAAATCATTGTCTATTAAAAAAGGAAGTCCTCAAGGTTACCTTTATGTCCTCCTGGTCTGTCGTTTAAATCCCTTAGCATACAGGCAATGCACAGAGAATATAAGGAAACTTGAAAAAAAGAAAAAAAAAGAATTTTGTCTAGGATGGTGGATTATGGGAGGTTTTCTTTTTTAGTCAAAATGTTTTTATAATAAAAATGGAAGGGGAGAGGAATCTCATCTTTAATCAGAATGTGAACCCAGCTCTCTTACGATAGATTATGCCTGTTAATAAACTTTTTAGTTGGAAAATATGGAAGGAAGTTCCTTTGTTCCACGTGGAATCCAAGGTCCAAGCCTGGCCTGTCTGTCCTTTGGCACAGGTGAACTGTGATTGTTTTGCTCCAATCCTGTGCCTTGAGTGTGTGCCTCTCAGCTCTCATGCCTCAAAGTGACATGGCCTGGAGCCAGCCCTCTGAAACTGCCCTGGGATTTACCTGAGAGGAAAGAGCAGGGCTTGCCTGCCGTTCAGGTGGGTCCCCAAGGAGTGCTGGTGATCAAGCTCTGGCGGATCGTGCCGACTAGGCGTGGGAAAGAGCAGCAGCATCTTTGAATGGAAAGGTGAAGGATGACCAGTGAGGTCCTGTTACTCAAAGCCCTAGGGACAAGAGGCAATGGATCTCACCTGATCACCTTCAGATTCTGCGCTCCATTTATACCATCACACTGGGAGAGTGTCTACCGTCTTCCTCTTACTTCTTGTCTCCTTGGTTACTGGGAATGGTGATGCCAGGAGTCGACTCGGGAGGGGTGGTCCTGAGACGGGGGGTCAGTGGTAAGCCCCTCCTGGTGCTCTGGCTGGCACTTTTTATCTAACATGTAATTTGTGCACAAAAACTTTCATGGTGCCCTATTTTTTCTTTTAAAATCAGTTTTATAATAACAGAAATATATCAGTACTATACTATAATATTTAACATTATATTATGATACAGACTATATATAGTATATATATTATTAGTATCTATACTAGTATATATATTTATATATACATGTATTGTACTATATATAATATATATTATTAGTGCTATACTATAATATATAACTATAATATAAGAAAAATAGGAAAAGAGTAAAGAAGAATGTAAAAATTATAATCTCTTCAATCCGAACAACAACATCTGTTATAGGCTCAACTGTGTGTCTTCCCCCCACCCCATTTCATATGCTGAATTCCTAACCTCTGGTGCTTCAGAATGTAAAGTCTTTAAAGAGGTGATTAAGTTAAAATGAGACCCTAATCCAATCTGACTGGTGTGCTTATAAGAAGAGGAAGGTTGGACACACCAAGAGGCACCGGGTTGCACACACAGAGGGATGGCCCGGTGAGGACACAGCAAGAAGACGGTCACCTGCAAGCCAAGGAGAGAAGCCTTAGAAGAAACCGGATGTGCTGACTCCCTGATCTCTGAAGTCCAGCCTCCAGAAACTGTAAGGAATAAATGTCTGCTGTTGAAGCCACCCTGTCCGTGGTATTTTGTGATGGCAGCCACAGCATCCCTGTCCCGTCTAACACACAGTGGGATAAAATTGGAGCCATTCTGCACATATGGTTCTAGACCGGGCTGTATGCATGTAACCTGACGTCGTGGGCATTTTCCAATGTCCGCAGCTTCTCGCTCCCAGGAAGATAAGGTCCCGTCCTGGATCTGGGCATCTGAGATCGTCTGCAGAAGGCCGTTCTGCTCAGCCTCGTGACTTGCTCTGTCTCTTCTGCTTCTGCCACCCTCCCCTTCCTGAGAGTGCTTTCCCCTAAAAGTCATTCAAGGCCTAGATCATACCTGGAGCTGTTTCACCATACAGCCTGCTGGCCACACGAGGGCAGGGCATGAATAAACCTACCTGTGTCCCTAGAACTTACCATGGTCCCTCTAACATACACTGTTTTCCACCAATCTTAGAGGATAATGTCTTTTTTTTAAGAAGATTATTTTGATGTGGACCATTTTCAAAGCCTTTATTGAATTTGTTACAATATTGCTTCTGTTTTATGTTTTCGTTTTTTGGCCACAAGGCATGTGGGATCTTAGCTCCCTGAGCAGGGATCAAACCCTCACCCCCTGCACTGGAGGATGAAGTCTTAACCACTGGACCACCAGGGAAGTCCCGGATGATAATACCTCTTTAAGGTGAGGATTGAGAATTATTGGCAGAATTAAATTACTCATGGGCCCCTGTCTCTTGTTTCCATGGATGTTAGAGAAAGGATATATATTATGAACAATTTGGGTTTATTCCAGGAATGCAAGCTTGGTTATGCATTAGAAATAAAATCAATGTAATTCACTATATTAACAGAATGAAGGATTAAATTGATCAGATCATTTCAATAGATGTGAAAAGCATTTAACAAAATATGATACCCATTCATGATAAAAATTCTCAGGAACGGTAGGGAATTTCTTCAAAATGGTAACAGGCATTTACAAAATTCCTACAGGCAGCATCAGACTTGGAGGTGAAAACCTGAATTATTTTCTAGACCCACTTCTCTTCTGGGAAACATTTCCTGACCCCCTAACTAGGTTAAACACCCATTCCTCCGGGCCACCCCGTCCTCCAGAGCAGTGATCACAAGGGCAGTTGAAAATGTTTGTGCCCTAATGAGGTCCACGTCTGTTTCCTGATCTAGGCAGGAAACTCTGTGGCTGAAAGCATTCTGCCCGGTGCTGCCCTGTGTCCACACCAGGCTGAATGAACCACATAGTGAGGGATGGGCCACCTGTTTACACAGAGCGTCAGGCCTGGTGAGGGAGGAGGTTTGTCACAGAAGCACATTTGTACGCATATAAACCCCACAGGAAAGACCAGTGCTTCTGGTTCACGCTGGGGCACTGTCCACAGGGAACAGAAGCTAGTGCTTTGTTCTTCTGACTTGCGAGAGTTTTGGGGCTAGAAGGGCTGTCAAGGGTCATCGTGACCCAAATTGATAGAGGTCACTAGGGCTGAGATTTGAAGAGTCTGACCAAAGGCACCCCGAACCCTAGTTCGGAGCTGACAGCAGTGAAAACTGCATGGGAAGGGGATCTGGGGGCAGCGACCCGCTCCCATGTGCCAGCTCTTTCTAATTGCTGCCCCTGGGGGGCGGGGAACTAACACCTGCACTTGGAAAGAGCCGGAGGAGCACTACAGCCCACAGCATCCTGGGGCAAAGTCCCTGCCCCGTAGGCTGCCGGCAGGCCTGCCTTTGCTCTGGTCATCAGAAAGTGGGCTTCATTGTCCAAGGTCACCTGACCTGGAGGTAGGTCCTGGCCTAACCCCTCCTCCTGCCTGGAAGCGAACTTTCCCTTTCTTTCCAAGCACAGGTAGGCAGCTCCTTAAGGATTAAGGTGAACAGTGACAACCGTAGAAGAGCTCTATTTGCTCATTCTCTCTATCACTCATGTTTTTATCCTTCATTGGCAGGAGTACAAGCTCATCACGCACACCCCACATCACTGTGGGAAAGACACAGTGTAGATAGGTTGAGTGATGGTCCCCCAAATTTGTGCATATCCTCATCCCTGGGATCTGTGACTATTACCACATGTGGCAAAAGGAACTTGGCAAATGTGGTTAAGAATTTTGAGATGGAGAGATTATTCTGGAGTATCTGAATAGATGATATATCACAGGGGTCCTTAGAAGAAGGTAGGTCATCAGGGTAGGAAAAGGCAAAGAAGCAGAGATTAGATGGATGCAGCCACAAGCCAAGAAATGCTGGCAGCCTCTAGAAATGGGAAGAGGCAAGAAATGGATTCTCCTCTGGAACCTCCAGAAGGAACCAGTCCTTCCAATACCTTGCTTGAAGCCCATTTTGGACTTCTGACCTCCAATTGTAAGATAATACATTTATGTTGTTTTCAGCCCTTACATTTATAATTTGTTCCAACAGCAGCAGGAAACTAATATACACTCTGAACAATTGCACTGTAGTATGATTGCAATGCAGAAGGTTTTGATGAAGAAATTGAGAGTCAGGGGAGCCAATGACAGATGTTCTGGAGGAAGAAGTTTCCTTGCTTAGACCTGGGAGCTTTGGAGGAAATGGCTCACTGAGTGTCACTGGTGCTTTTGGGGGTGTTGGGATGGTGTTACACAGTGGACTAGATGAGGGAAGACTCCTGCAGGGTCCGCAAAACAATGCTTTCTTACGTATCATGCAGGAGTAGAGGCTGGAGGCAGAAGCCCCTGAGGTGTGCTTGTGGTGTTTGCAAAGGGGTGCAGCCTGAACCCTGTGATGGGGTGAACAATGCAAAGGAGATGAATTCTTAAGACTTTTAGGAGGCAATTGCAGGATGATCGGGGCTAGATAAATCCAAGGTGCTCTTTTTAGACAAACGGCTTGAAACCATTAGTCGTTTGAAATAAGTATTAGCTTGGCTGAGTGACACCATGCAAGTAGCTGACAGTGTCCCTGTAAAAGCAGTCACAAACTCCCTTATCTTGGGATCCCTAGAAAATGTGAACTTAAAGGTACCCACGTTGCCTGAAAAAGTCTGTTATTAGCTGGGTAAAAAGAGAAGCCAGCTTTACCACCTCCTTGCTTCTGAGCCTAGTGTAAAATTCCCTTTAGATGTCTGTAAAACATCTTGCTCCTCTGCACATTCCTAAAGGTCACCCGATCAGAACCTTAGCAGCCATGGCCAAAAGCACCCCACATCTGGAATCTCTAAGGGGTCAGTTTGGAAGTAATGATTGGCCAAGATGCATTTCTTGGATGCTAGCAGCCTGCACACCCACATGCTGCACACTGAACGTGTTTTTTGTCCAGCCACTTGAGGTCCTTGGTTTTGATTGTTTGTTTGCTTTTGAATGCTCGGATCGTCTCCCTTGATGAGTATTTGTGAGCCAACTTATTTGGCAGGAGACTTTGGTGTCACGGCCAAACGGAGAGCAGCAGAATCAGCAACAAAAACAAGCTCTCTGCTCTCACTTGCCCGCTCCTCTTTCTGGCCACAGACGTGCGCTCTAGCAGCCCCAGTGGCTGCTGTACAGACAAGCACGGCCAGTCCCACAAACACTGATTCTGCCCTCTAGCCTCGTGCCTGCATTGGGTTACGCTTCTTCCCTGTGGTATGTGCTGGAGCCTTTCTCCACAGACTCTCCCCTTAAATCTCCATTTCCTATTAATTTATCACCTACCACCTTGGCTCTGCTGGCGGATGTCCTGAAAAGCTGTGCCTGGTCTCACAGTGAGTGAAGGATCCATGCGGATCCCGTAGAGGTCAATGTTGGATGACTTATAACTCCATACAGTGGAAAAGTCTATGCAGGTCCACATGAAAGATCTGAGCTTTCAAGGCTCTCTGTCCAAAGGGTCATGTGTGGGCAGAAAGAGCTTCCCTTGCCTGTGCTTTGTGAAACTTGCTCTAAACATTTTTTTTTTTTTTTTTACTGTGCAGCATGTGGGGTCTTAGCTCCCTGAGCAGGGATTGAACCCGTGCCCTTGCAATGGAAGAGCAGAATCTTAACCACTGGACCACCAGGGAAGTCCATTCCTCTAAACATTCTGATCAAACACTTTAGTCTCTTTCAGTGTCGTTACCATGCCCTGCAAACTTAGGAAGTGCTGGCAGGCATCCTGCCTCTCTGACCTGCTCAGGCCATGAGCTGAAGTTGAGCGTGTTCTGTCTACAGCCCAGGCTCTGCTCCCTCTTTGTTGGTCTGAGTTTGTTGCTGACGACGTATGGGTCAGCCCCACCTGGACACCAACGGTACTTAGAAATGTGGTAACTGAAATGATTCCCTGATGTCAGTAAACAATATTTCTCACTCTGTTTACTAAGCCACGCTCTCATCTAAAGAATTATTTTTTTCTCTGCTAGAATAGGTTAGATTACAATAGAATAGACTTTTTCATCTTCTATTTCCTCCCCTTACGAGATTTTTAGGAGGTGGATTTCCGAATTTTTGCAGAATTGGGATTCTAGTTGATGTGATGATGTTGATTCACGGCAGCTATGTTACAATAGGTCCTGTTGAGGCTGTTGGAAATGGACCATCCAGTGTAACCTGGATTTGTTGCAGCTTCAATTTAGAACTGATTTCTTTGCAACTTTCATTCTTTTGCACATGTGTGCTGTGGTTAAGAAGGCACAAAAATTTTAGAGCCCTGGGAACTGAAAAATTTGCACAGAGAACCAGCATACATGTTGTCTCATATATAAAGAACCTTTCTAGGGGTCAGTTAAACTGAGGCTCACAATAGCCAGATGATCTGAATTGACAGTGGGTGGGGGTGCTGTTCTGTGGCCTCAAACACAGCCCTTCCCTGGCCCTCCTGCCTTTGGTGGCAGGTCTGTCTGGCTATGGTTGTGTGATGCCGGATGCCCTCTATGTGAAGGGCTTGTGTGCTGGGAGCTGTGGGCTGGAGAGAAAGAAGGGGGATCTCCAAGGTCCCATCCATGTGGCCCACCTGTGGACCAGAGGAGTCAGGGTGTGGTTAGGCTGCAAATAATGGAAAACCCGAAAGACAGAAGTTTAAGAGAAATGGGCTTTTTCTGTTCGCAAAGAGTCTGAAAGTTGAAAGTCCAGGGTGGGCTTGGAGGTTCAGGGATGCTGGGGCTGAAGGTTTAAGGGCTTCTTTGGATGTTCCCCCCAAGAAGGTGACTGATGTAGGCGGGGCGAGGGTGGGTTGGAGCTGTGATCTGTGAGTGGTGCTGGCGTGAGGATGGTCACCAGGAGGGCTTCTCTCCTTCACCTGCCCATCTGTTTCCAAGGCAACTGCTCTGAGGAAGGATGACATGCTCCCATGCCAAGAAGAAGACTGGATTCCCAGATGGGTGGGGCAGTCCCAAGGAGCCTTGGTGGAACTCATTTTCCTGATGCTCATGTGAGCGCCTTAATCACCCAGCTCTTCAAGGCCAATACACTTGGCCCTCCATATCCACAGATGCAGAAGCCATAGATATGGAGGCCTGACTGTACTACGCCATTCTATATAAGGGACTTGAGCATCTGCAGATTTTGGCATCTGTGAGAGTCCTGGAAGCAATGCCCTGTGGGTACCGAGGGACAGCTGTGTTGTCAGTTCCAAAACGGTCACTGCCTGGCACTTGGTTAGACACCTAAATACACCCAGGGCTGAACCATTGGCCATATGGAGCTCACTTTCAGTGCAAATAACACAGACGTTGAGATGGAGAGAGAAGCAGTTACCAGGAGGGTCCAGCATCCCTGACCCTCAGGAGCTGTTACGGCACAAAACAGCGGGGCAACTCCCAGATCCCTGCCTTACCTCCTGTTTTTATCTGTTTTGCTTTCAAATCTTTGACTCTCCTTCTTACCTCCCACCTCTTCCTTAAACTCTTTGGTTATAGCCTGGCAAGGTTACTGTGTGTCACTGCGACCCCTGCCCCACCCCCTTACCTAGCTGAAGGAGAAGCCCCTCACAATCCAGCAAGCCCGTGTCGGGGGGGCATGAATCTCAGACCCAGGAGTCAGGTGTGCCAAGAAGCAAACCTGGACCTTTTTGGTTTTTTTTTTAATTTTTATTTTTGGCTGCACTGGGTCTTTGTTGCTGTGTGTGCTCTTTCTCTAGTTGCAGCGAGCAGGGGCTACTCTTTGTTGCAGTGTGAGAGCTTCTCTTGTTGCGGAGCACGGGATCTAGGCATGTGGGCTTCAGTAATTGTAGCACATGGGCTCAGTAGTTGTGGCTCATGGGCTTAGTTGCTGCAAGGCGTGTGGGGTCTTCCCAGACCAGGGATCAAACCCGTGTCCCCTGCATTGGCAGGTGGATTCCTAACCACTGCACCACCAGGGAAGTCCCTGGACCTTTCTTTAATTTCTCAGGCACCCATTGTACATGGGAAACGGAAACTTAATATCAGTCCCCTGGAGTTCCCTGCCTCTCCTGAGGCTGCGTCTGGTGCTAGGGGGCTGGGCTGGCCACCTGGTCCTGGGGTAGCATCTCTCCACTCAGGGTTGAGGGGCTGCTCTCCTGCCTGCTCTTGATAGTCAGGCCCTGCTGGTGTCTTATCCTGGCTCCACCCCAGCTCTGCTTCAAGCCTGCCCTCCAGGCCACAGCCTCCTGCCTGGAGCTCCCGCCCCTCCCATCCTAGAGGAAAGTCCTCAGCAGTTGGGTCAGGCTTGTTGATCCTGGATTGTTAAATGGGTATTTGGTCTGCCTGCCTCTCCTGGGGAACTTCAGGGTTTTGGCCATCGTGGGCGTTGCCTTGGAGTCTGAGTAGTCTTCTGCTCACTGATCCCCCAAACGTACAAACTGCTCAGAAGACTTCTGTGCAGCTGAGGTCAGAGACGTGCTTTATGAGGCCACACATTCTTCTTGAGCTCTGGTCCCATTCCAGGGCCTGAGTTTTGCACTCAAAGGTAAAGCAGAGCCTCCCGTTTTCTCTGCTCTCTGCGAAGTCACCTTTGGGAGAAGCAGGGAACAGGAAATGACCCTGTTATGTGTCCCAAGAGACGACCTTGGAGAGAGGGAGAAGAGCCCGGTCAGCATCTCAAGAAATCCTGCCATAGCTCCTTAAAGACAAGAAGAGATAAAGGAGGATGAAGAGAGATTTTTTTCCCCCTTTTAATACAACACAGATTAAATTTTAGACTTTTTTTTTTTCTCATTTGGGTCCTTTCTTTTAATTTGGGTCCTTTAATTTGGGATGGCAGAAAATTCCAAAATATATTAGTAAAAATAAATTCACTTTTCAGTGTTCTTGGGGTTGCTTTGAAATGATCAGAGGTTAAGAAACTCAGTTACATTATTCTACTTATTTTTTTCCCACTTTTAAAATCGTCTACTAGCACATCAAGGAGTTTTCAGAGCCTTTTAGGTGCATAAACACCCTGTACCTGAAACTGCTGGTATTGTACACTTTCACTTCTCACACACACCAGGTTGATGATAAGAAACCATCTGAACAATGTGCATAATTGAGGTTCTCGGAAACCCGCCTGGGACCTGTCATTCCGCAGTGTGTCTGCTTGGCTCTTCCCTCTGCCCAGTGAGTCCCCGTCCTGAGTTCCCTGGCAAACTCCTGTCCCTTTTGTGGGTCCAGCTCCAGCACAGTCTCCCCAGCTTCCCCTGGCAGCCCTCCTCCCCTCTGGAGCAGGAGAAGGGATCTCTCACCTGTGATCCATCCTCCATTAGAGCATCTCTCTCGGTGTATTATAGAGGTTGCATCACCTGAGCGTCTCCTGTCTCTGTGCTGTTGGAATCCAAGGTTTACCCAAGTCTTAGACATATTGCCTAAATTTTTAGACCTGCAGACTCTGAATATCTCCCCTAAGCTTACCTGTTTACCTGGGGTAAAAGGTGTTATCCCAGTGTGCATTGGTAGATCTAGATCCTGGGCACCTGGACTTGCACTGGTCTCATGTCTGTTTTGACCTGGTTACAACTGTGAGAGCAGAAGGGGATGCAGCCATCAGTTTCCCCACGGGCGAGCTGCTTCCCTCCCAGAGCCTGGTCTAGTTTATTTCTCTCTCCGGGGCTTATCCAGTGCCAGACGCATAGTGTTATGGTTGAATTGTATCCTCCTCCCAAATTCATATGCTTAAGTCCTAACCTCCAGTACCTCAGGATGTGACCTTATTTAGCAAAAATAACTGGAGATGTAATTAGTTAAGATGAGGTCATACCGGAAGTAGGGTGAGCCCCTAATCCAATATGTCTAGTGTCTTTAGGAAAAGGGGGAAGTCTGGACACAGACATGTATTCAAGGAGAATACCACGTGAAGATGAATGCAGAGATCGTGAAGAGGCTTCTACAAAACGAGGAACACCAGGGATGGCCAGCAAACCATCAGAAACTAGGGGGAGAGGCATGGAAAACAGACTCTCCTTCACAGCCTTCAGAAGAAATCAATGCTGCTAACAACTTGATCTTGGACTTGTGCTGCTAACAACTTGATCTTGGACTTGCAACCTCCAGAAATGTGAGATGGTAGATTTCTATTGTTTAAGACCACCCATCTATGGTACTTTGTTAAAACATCCACAGTCAACCAATGGACGTAGTATATATCCTGAGTAAATCTGAATCAAGTGAATGAATGAATGAATGAATGAATCTTTCCCGTGGCAGAGGACCACTAAGTAACATCTCATAATGACGCATGGGTCAATTCATCCTTGACATTGGGAGAGCCAACCCCTTGGCAACGGGTTGAGTTTTGTGGTATAAGTATGAAGCATGTGGCATCCTGAGGCTTCATGACGATTAGCAGGGTGACCTGGAGGATGTGGGGTAGCCGTGTGAAAAACTGTACTTCTTAGAGGGGGGAAGGAACGAATGAGAAACTCTTCTCACAGCCTTTGATGTGTTCATATGAAGTTATTTTTGCATCCTGTATTCTTTTAGGAAATATTTGATTTTTCAGGGAACACTGATTAAGGAGTATACACGTCGGGGCCTGAGTTACGTTAGGAAATCTCCCCTCGTTCCAGCAGTCGGCTTTGCGCTGCATCTCCACACGGCAAGGTCAGTGCTTGTGGGCCCGGGCGGGGGTGGGGCGCGGTGGGGCTCCCATTCACATGGCTGGAGACCAAGATGGGATCTCACGTCATCAGTGCCGCGGAGCTGTGTGCACACCCTCCCTCTCCCCCTCATGCCCTGGTCTGCGTGCACTGATGCTGGGGCTGAGCCCTTCTGGTCGCTTATGTCTGTGCTTCTATCAAGTTCCTCGACTGTTTCTACGTCCGTGCGCTGTGTTTGAGGGGTGTTGTGGGTTAAACCGTGTCCTTCCCCGAAGGTGTCGAAGTCCTCACCTCTTTTACCTGTGAATGTGACCTTATTTGGAAATAGGGACTTTGCCGATGGTGAAGTTAGGATGCGGTTATTAGGATAAGTCCTAATCCAATACGACTGATGTCCTTATAGAAAGGGGGTGTTTGCATACACATACACACACACACACACACACACACACACACACACACACACAGGAGAACCACATGAAGGTGAAGGGAGAGATCAGAGTCACACATCCACAGACCAAGGAACGTCAGCAAAGGCCAGCAAACTCTCATAGGCTGGGGAGAGGCATGGATGTAGCCTTGCCTCCCAGGCCCTGGAAGCCACCAACCCTGCTGACACCTGGATCTGAGACGTCCAGCCTCTGGAACTGGGAGACGATGCATTGTTTTGTTTAAGCTCCCCAGTTGGTAGAACTCCATTATGACACCTTAATAAACGAATAGAAGAGGTGGTGTGAGGTTCATACCCAGAACAGTGCATCATTTGGAACAGGAAAGCCCCGTTTACCTTTTCAAGAACATGAGCATCTCACATTTAAAGACACAACTCTGGGCTGTCTGAGGATACTTGTAAGCTCCCATCTCAGGCACAAATGACTTGAAGTCACATTGTAAAGGATTTGTCTTTTTCTTTTATGGTTTTCTTCTCTTTTTCTTTCCTTGCTTGTCCTTCTTTTTTCCTGGCAAATAGATGGCCAGGAAAGTTTTATTTATGTTGAGCAGGCTGTGCTTTGGCCTGAGCCCCTGCTGCCCATTTGCCAAGAGCCTTGGCTGCACCAGGTAGGGGACTGAGGAGTGTGCTCACGAGCTCACAGTCTCCTCACCGATGAGAATGGAGACGTCGCTGTGGCCCCATTTCCGGCTTGCTCTGTGAGCCCACGTGTCCCCGGAGGCCCTGGTGACAGGTGGAGGGGAAGCATGGAGACAGAGGCGGCTGTTACGCACCGAATGTGGGTGTCCCTGCAAAATTCATCTGCTGAAGCCTTAACCCCACGTGATGGTATTTGGAGATGGGGCCACTGGGAGGTAATTAGGTCATGAGGGTGGGGCCTCTTATAAGAAGAGGAAGAGACCAGAGCTCTCTCTCTCTCTCTACTACACGAAGACACAGTAAGAAGGTGACTGTCTGCAAGTCAGGAAGAGGGTTCTCACCAGACATCGAACCAACTGGCACCTTGATCTTGGACTTCCAGTCTGCAGAACCGTGAGACGTAAATGTCTGTTGTTGAAGCTGCTCGGCCTGTATGTTTTGTTATAGCAGACCTAGCAGATGAATACAAAGGTTTTACTATTCTGCTCCAGAAGGGCGGGACCTCCCAGGATGGAGCAGAGGGAGCTGTGAAAGCCGGGTTTTGAATCTGGAACAAACCAACTGTGCCTAAAAGACGGTGTTTTCCAGCCTTGTTGAATGCATTTAGAAACCTCAATAAACATGAATTCTTATTAGCCCAGAGAACTGAGCTAGCTTCACTCATTTGGAGAGAACCAGTCTCCTGCCTGCCCTACACAAGCACTTTCTGAGCTCTTATTGTGTGCCAGGGAGTCCTGGGACCTCAAAGATGCATAACCACTGAGACCTGGCCAACCAGAAGCTGGCTGTCTTGTTCATGAGTGTGTGTTACAAGAAAGGGGGGACACAGAACGTATTGGTCTGAGGCACAGGCAAGAGAGTGGTCACTTCTAGATGTGACAGCTCTTCTACAGATGTTGCCAGATGTTTCCTCCTTGGCAGTTCGTCCCCATACCTTCACTGAAGGTAGACACCATAGTGACTTAAAAAAAATTAACATGTATTAACCCTCCACAGAATTCCACAAAGTGAATGAGTTTGCATCCTTTTTTGTTTTTCTAGCTAAGAGCCTGAATATTTTATTTTTGCGGACGTATTTAGTTCTGTTCCAAATCTGTCTATTCAATATCCACTCTTTGGACTAGGTCCCAGGGAGGAGAGTTGTGTGTGGGACAGGGTACCTGCCCTCAGGTGTACAATCTTGTGAGGGAGTGATGCCACACACGGAACAAGTGCACGCAGCATGGGGCTGGGTGTCCAACATGAGTTACAGAGGATGGAGCGGGGAGGCCGGCTGCTCAGAGCACTGCGGTGCTGCCCTGGAGCACACAGCAGCGGTGGTTTAGAGCAGGAGGACCGTCTCATCCAGGCAGGGCCGGGGGTTTCCTCTGCCTCTTGACAGGTGCAGAGACTTTAGAAAGGCTTGGAGGCATTCTGGTTGTGAGGCTGTTGTAAGTGAAGTCTGGAGAAAGCTCTGCACTTGGGTTCTCTGGGCTCTTTGGAGCAGAAATCTCACAATGGGGTGTGAGACTGGAGACATGCACAGACAGAGATGATTTCTGCCTCGGAGACAGACAACTTTGTCTTCTGGGTCAGGGCAGTGAGTAGCCTACAAGGTATCTGAGCCTAGAGGTGACATCACAGAACCAGGTCTGGTGGAGGTTGATTGGGTGGCAAAGCACACGGAGCCAAAGGACGAGAGAGAGAAAAGAGAAATGCATGAAGCAGGACCCAGGACTCAGGGGCTGACTGGACACTCAGCCTGAGCCTTTGCATTCCTGACCAAGTTTGACATGGATCACGTTAGAACACACCTTTTTTCTATGAAGGTTGGTATTTTTAAAACCATCTCTTGCTTTCGTAAAGAAGAAAGGCTGAATTCCACACACAGCAGTGGCTGTTTTGTTCATACTCCATGGTAAACAGCATTAGAGGACATTTTTTAAAGAAACCAGTATCTCCCTTCATATTAATCACTAATGACTTTTTCTTTGGCAACATGAGATGCTCCGGACGGAGCAGATGCGCCCACAGGGAGCATGGGAATCTCTGTTTGGCAGAGGGAGCCTCTCTTTTTATTCCCACATGGAAAGAGATGTAAATTTGGGGAGCGCTTTCTCCTTCCTGGTTTTCTGTGGTCCACGGTTAACAGGCTCCTCAAGGGAATTTCAAATTCTCTTTCCAGTGAGCTGCAAAAGAACTTAAACCATTTATTTGTTCTGGTCTTGAAATCAGAGTTACTCAGTGAACTCTCAAAGAGTCCTAAACCACGAGAAGAAGTCAGTCCGAGGTAAAGTGACATGTTTAAAAGTTGCCATAAGTGCTGGCGACTGGACAGGGTGAGAAATCTGAGCCATTTCACAAGATGGTTTGGGTCAGTCATAAAAGACAGGAACTTGGAATATATTTCCTCTTGCCTTTCATGGCTATAGAGATCAATAAATTTTGTAAAATTTAAAGATAAAAGGTGACACATTTTGGATTTTATGTGAAGAGCTTGCCGGGTGACAGTAACTGTGTCGTGGCCCTTGGAGTAGGAGGTAATTTACAGTGGATGGTTTCTTGGCATAATCTATGTGTATTTGGGGGGTAATATTTAAAAATGACCCAGCACACGGTTTCTGATAAGATGCATAACTCAGGGACTCGGAGTTGTTTTAAAGGAAAAAGATGAATGTGTGCTGTGTAGTTAGGAGCCAGGCATGTTGCACCTCCCTCGGGAATGACAGGGATGGAAACCTGGCTCCCATCAGGGAGTAATAAAGCGTGCCTGTGAAAGCTGAGTCCTGGACTTCAGCTCAGTGCCGAGCGCTCCGAAATTCAGGGCTCTCCCAGGACTCCGGCTGCTTGAAGATGCCGGGGCAGACGGGGCCGGGCTGGGATGGAGAAGGGGCCGCTTTCTTGTCAGGCAGGAAGATTCACTGCCTGAAAAAAAGGTGGTGGGCCATGTGCTGTCACTGTGCCAGTGGGTGTGCTCTGTCCCCAACCTCTGCTGCAGCCTGAAGCCTTGCCCTATGATGCTTGGTTTGAGAAGGCCACGGAGAACGCTGGAGATTTGCCATCATGGCCAAATTCTGCTTCATATGGAGGCCTGTGTGCCCTGTTCGTGCAGGAGACTCGCCCTCCTGCTGAACAAGAGAGAGGGACAGTGATCAGACCCAAACACTGTGGGTTTGCCAGCCGCCTGGTTCTCAGGAGCTGGGCAGGGGCTGGGTGAGCCTGGAGGCTGCTGCGTGCAGCGCATGACAGGGAGAAGGGCCTGCCGCCTCCCTCACCAAAGACTCATCGAGCGCCTCCTGCATGCCAGGCTGGGTGCCAGGAGCTGGGGGTACTGCAGAGAACAAGCTCACCCACTGGGGGAGCTCACCTCCTAGGGGAGTCAGTTATCCAATTAACTATCCAACTTTAGCTGGTATTTCATTACAAGGATGAAAGTGGATCTTGGGAGCTTTGGAAGTTGATAACAAGGAGACTCACCTAGTTAGATGGGGTTGGGGGTGACAGTCAGGGAGGACCTTTTGGAGGGAATGACATTCGATGTCTGGGAGGTAGAGGAGGAGAAGGAGTTTCAGGCAGAGCTAACAGTGCCCTGATGGCCTGGGAAAGGAACGGGTTTGGCACGTGGGAGAACCCAAGGCAGATGAGAATGGGCACAATGTGAGAATAGAGGGGTATGGTACGAGGCTGCTGAGGAAGGCAGGTGTCAGGCCCAAGAATGCCAAGTAGCCGGCAAAGAATTTCAGCAGGACAGTGACATGAATAGACTTGTGTTTTTTTGTTTTTGTTTTTGCTTTTTTTAAAATAAATTTATTTATTTATTTATTCATTTATTTATTGGCTATGTTGTGTCTTCGTTGCTACACGCAGGCTTTCTCTAGTTGCTGTGAGCTGGGGCTACTCTTCGTTGCGGTGCGTGGGCTCCTCATTGCTGTGGCTTCTCTTGTTGTGGAGCACGGGCTCTAGGCACGTGGGCTTCAGTAGTTGTGGCACATGGGCTCAATAGTTGTGGCACACGGGCTTAGTTGCTCCGCGGCATGCGGGATCTTCCGGGAGCAGGGATCGAACCCGTGTCCCTTGCATTGGCAGGTGGATTCTCAACCACTGTGCCACCTAGGAAGCCCTAGACTTGTGTTTTAAAACTGTTCCTCTGGCCTCTGGATGGGGAAGAGATGGGGAGAAGGGGTGTAGAGTGAAGTGGCAGTAGTGAGACCAGCTGGGGCTATGGCGGTAGACCAGATGTGGTGGGGAGAGGTCACTGGGGCCCAGACTCAGAAGTCAGCCTTGGAGATGGAGAGCAGTGGACAAGTTCAAGGTGACTTTTGGTGATAGATGTGGTTAGTTCTTGATTGGGAAATGTCCCTATTCATTGCTTCCTCACATCTTCCTTGCCCACTGACCATCCCTTATAATTTGTTCAGCTTCTGATTGCAACAAGGATTTGTGCCCTTTCACCTTCTCACATAGATCTGTGTGATCACCCACAGCACATACTTGTGAAACCTGAGGTTGCCAATGAAGGTTTATTCCCTCTTAGATTCCTGTATTAGTCAGAATAGACTGAGTTTTGCTGCAGTAACAAATTTCCCCATCATCTCAATAGCTTAACAGAACCAAGGCTGGTTGATTGTGAATGTTGTCTGCCCAGCAAGTGGAGAGCTTTGCTTCACATAGTCATTCAAGGACCAAGACTGGTAAAAGTACCTCTGTCTTCAGGCTGAGAAACCTGGAACATGCAGCCTCCTTAGCCTCTGCAGCAAGGAAGAGAGACTGGAGACTTGCTGATGAGCTTCTCCCCCATGTGTCACTGCCATTCATACTTTATTGGCCATAACTAATCATCATGGTCCTGTCTTACAGCAAGGAAACCACAAAATGCAGGGGAGCTAACTGAAATAGTTGATGATCAAATGAAACATTCAGGGAATAAATGTTTCTGCCACATTTCTGTTTCTGCCACAAGCCCAGATTCAAGGCAGAGGAGACCCAACCAGTGGGGATCCAGAGAGCTGGTGAAAAGACTCACAGCTCTACACATCATAGAGATGGTTGTTCTATTATAGGGGGGCTAGTTTCCCACAGCCTGGAGAAAAATGCCCAGAACTCAAGTAAAGACCCCAAACCTATTGCTCCTCTTTTATTTCTTCTTTTTCTTCTTCTCTTTCCCCTCCCCCCTCCCCTTCCCCTCCCCCTCCCCTTCCCTTTCTCCTTCCCCTTCCTCTCCTTCTCCTTCTCCTTCTCCTTGTCCTTGTCCTTGTCCTTGTCCTTCTCCTTCTCCTTCTCCTTCTCCTTCTCCTTCTCCTTCTCCTTCTCCTTCTCCTTCTTCTTCTTCTTCTTCTTCTTCTTCTTCTTCTTCTTCTTCTTCTTCTTCTTCTTCTTCTCCTTTTTAAAAAAATCAACCCACAGTATTTAGTAATAGTTTAATCTGCTTAAGGCAGTGTGTGACTTTTCCCCATGCCAGAGCCATGTCTGATGGGGCCACAGCAAGCCTCTGTGTCCCAGGGTCTCCCTTGGACCACTACTTACCTTTTCCCAAGCACGGCACAGCCTGGCAGAGCCCTGCCCTTTGCACGTCACTATTGTCATCGTCAGCCTCCAGATGGCCCCCAGTGATTCTTGACTCTTTTTTTAAAAAATAAATTTATTTACTTATTTACTGGTTGTGTTGGGTCTTTATTGTTGCACACAAGTTTTCTCTAGTTGTGGTGAGCGGGGGCTACTCTTCGTTGCAGTGTGCAGGCTCTTCATTGTAGTGGCTTCTCTTGTTGTGGAGCACAGGCTGTAGGTGCATGGGCTTCAGTAGTTTCAGCACATGGGCTCAGTAATTGTGGCTTATGGGCTCTAGAGCACAGACTCAGTAGTTGTGGCACACAGGCTTAGTTGCTCTGCGGCATGTGGGATCTTCCTGGAGCAGGGACTGAACCCGTGTCCCCTGCATTGGCAGGCGGATTCTTAACCACTGCACCACCTAGGAAGTCCCTTGACTCTGTTTTATTCCCTCCTAGGGATGACCTGTGTAACTAATCTTGTGGAACAGACAGAGCATGGCTCCTAAGTCTAGGTCATACAAGACATGGCCTTTCTGCCATGTTCTCTCGTGGGTGATTTGCTTTGGGAGAAGCTGGCCTCAGTCTCGTGAGGACACTCGGGCAGCCCCTCATGGAGACTTTCACGTGTGGAGCACTGAGGCCTTCTGCCCACAGCCAGCACTGACTTGCCAGTCACACGCGGGAACCACGTTGGAAGTGGATCTTCCACCCTGGTCAAGCCTGCACGTGACTGCAGCCCCTGCTGGCATCCACCTGCAATCTTAAGAGAGACCCTGAGCCAGAAACGTGCAGCTGAGCCACCCCTGCATTTCTGACCCACCAAAGCTGTTCAATATAGTAAATGTTTGTTGTTGTGGAAGCCTCAAATTCTGCAGTAATTTGTTATGCAGCAATGGATAACTAACAGACTGAGAATTCACCAGATTTCTCCTTATCGCCTTGTGCCCTCTGCCACGGGGCATTCCCAGATTCCCCAGCAGGGTGAAGTGCCCCAGCCTGGGTGTTCCCACAGTGTGTGGCTTTTACTTTGAGTGCGCCTTTATTCTTTTTTTAAAAACAATTATTTCATTTTATTTTATTTATTGGCTGCATCGGATCTTCATTGCTACACATGGGCTTTCTCTAGTTGCGTTGACTGGGGGCTTTTTATTGCAGTGCACAGGCTTTTTATTGCAGTGACTTCTCTTATTGTGGAGCATGGGGTCTAGGTGCGTGGGCTTCAGTAGTTGCGATGTGTGGGCTCAGTAGTTGTGGCGCACGGGCTTAGTTGCTCCAAGGCATGTAGGATCTTCCTGGCCCAGCTTGAACCCATGTCCCCTGCATTGGCAGGCAGATTCTTAACCACTGCGCCACCAGGGAAGTCCCGAGTGCACCTTTATTCTTAACTGTATTAAAGTTGGTTTTTCCCTTGTCGTCCCCTTTCATTTGAGGATGAGCTCCTTGAGGCCAACGATTTGGTCTGGCTCACCCTGGGAACCCTCATGGTCCATGGCATATAATAGCATACACATGTGTAGTTTGACAATGATAGCACACACTTATGTAGCTCTTACTTCAAGCTGCATGGCTCCAAGAGCTTTACGTATGTCAACACATTTCATCCTCACATAACCCTATGATAGAAGCACTGTTATTAGCCTTAGTTTTACATCTGAGGCAACTGAGGCACAGAGAGGTTAAGTAACATGCCCAGGGTTGCACAGCGTGTAAGTAGCAGAATCAGGATTGTGAACCCCAGTGGTTGGGCTCCAAACCTCTGCTCTTGTCTTACGCTTCCATCCAGTTTGGACAGTGTTTCTCGGGAAGAGAATAAAAACATGTCAGGCAGGCCAAGGGCTTAAGGGACTAGGAAAAAAGATTTATTAGAAGGAAAGTAGTAAGAGCAGTAGATCAAGGAATGACAGGAAAGGACAAATGCAGAAGGTTAGACTGTCTGAGAAATAAAAAATATTCTCCTGCCTGGCAGAATAGTTTTTCCAAATTCTAGATTAGAAGCTTGATTTCAGTTTGGGATGAAATCTATGGAAATACAGACAAGGGGTGGATCTTGTCAATGGTTAAGTGAGGCAAGTCTGAAATAAAAGAAAACTAGCTCAAAGGAAGGCTTTAGTATTTCTGTTTGTTTTTATATCTATCTGGGCGCAAAGCCTAGGTCATCCTAGCTCGCTGCTTCCTTCAGGGCCCTTTCGAACTCCGTGTATCTGAGTGACTGTGGAGAACAGACCAGCAGACATGGGACATCTCTGTGCCTCTTGCTAAGTGATGCTGCAGGCCACCGCTTTCTGGTGCATGAGTGGAACAGGAGACAGGAGGACAGCACCAAGCGGGCAGCGGGCAGAGGTTGAGGAATGCAGCGTCAGCAGAGGAATTCCCAAGGAGAACAGAAAACACCCTGCAGAAAAGCAACCACGGACAAAACTAAGTCCAAGACAGCCAACTGTGTGCTGAGGCTAAATTCTTCCTGGGTTTGATCCAGCCTATTAAACAGAGCATGCGTTTGAAATATTTAGGAAGAAACCTAATTGTCATCACAGTCTAGGAAGCGTGCTCTTAGGTAGAAGATCGTCCTCAGGGCAGGATGTGCTGCGGGGAAGCTTGTACAAGGGGAGGAGTTTGTCTGCAAACTCCACCTGCTCCGGTGATGTCTGATACATGGCAATAGACACTAATCTGTTGCCTATGCCTTGAACCATTCACCCTAGGGTCTTACTTTCTAAGCCATTAATAGCGGCAAGGTTGACCTGGACCACATTGGTGGTGGAGTAGGGGAGGGTGACCATTCATCTTACCGGCAGACAACAGCGGGCAGAGGGAAGAAGAGGGCCTATTTCTGGGCTGAGAGGGGAGCAGCATACCAAAAGTGTTTCCTGAGCAGGAGCTGCCTGCCTGCCTCTGCTGTGGCTCTGACAGTCAACGCAAGCTTTGAACTACCTCCAGGAAGTGGTGCCCTCCTCTTTCACATCATGACCCTCTTCAGCACTGCGTCATTAAAACAGCATCATCTCAGATCACGTTGGCTTTAACAGAGGGTAGTTACGCTACAAGGGTACAAGATACATAGAGATAGTATATGATAGGTGCATGGAGCATTTTATCAATCTCACTGTTTTGTTGCTCTTAGAGTAGCACGTACTGCCCTGGGCTACATGCAATGCATGCTGGCCTTGAGGAGCTGGGGAAGAGATGCCCCAGGCCTTTCTTGTGCCTTTTTTAAGGATGCTGTTCATGATTCATCTGCCACGGGAGGATGGGTGGGAATTCCACCATTGGTCAGTGCTCGCCAGAGCTGCTTTTTCCAAAGAACTCTTTCTTTGTGTCCAATGGACAGTCTGAATTATAGAGCTGCCTGGGCTACCTCCTTTTTGTTTGTTTCTTTGTTCGTGTTTGTTTTTGTTTTGCCGCACTGCATGGCTTGCGAGATCTTAGTTCCCCGACCAGGGATTGTAGTCAGGCCTTTGGCCGTGAAAGCACGGAATCTTAACGGATGGACCACCAGGGAAGTCCCCTCCTTTGTGATGGCTGTGGGAGCACCAGAGCCAGAGTGTGGCCTGGACGTGTAAGCGTCCATGGTGTGCAGGGGTGTCATCTAAGTGGCTAGAGAGCGGGTATGGGATGAGGAGTCGGGAGGGCCTGGCCTGAGCCAACACCCAACACCCAACACCCTTCTCCATTACCTCCGAGACAGGAGGTAATGGAGAAGGAAGAGGCTGCGAGGAGACAGTGGGAGAAAGGAGGTATGTGTAGAGCAGGGGTCCCCAACCCCTGGGCCGCAGACCGGTATCAGTCCACAGCCTGTTAGTGACCGGGCCACACAGCAGGAGGTGGGCAGCGGGCCATCAAGCCAAGCTCCATCTGCCACTCCCCAAGGCTCCCCATCGCTTGCATTACCGCCTGAACCATCCCCCCCCCACCCCCATCCCTGCTCCATGGAAAAATTGTCTTCCACGAAACTGGTCCCTGGTGCCAAAAAGGATGGGGACCGCTGGTGTAGGGGGAAGAAGAACACAGCGGGTTGAAAGCCCAGCACTACAGGAAGGTGAGGGAGAAGACCCCTGCGTTGGATCCTGTGACCTTGGGAAGGACAAATTCTCTTGTCCCTTACACACGCTGTCTGAATCCCTAGGATGCATATACACAGAGGGTTTCAGAAGACAGAGTTTGCAGGTGTGGCCACACTGTGTAGGTGGGACTCCTAGTGAGGCGGGCTGCTGTCGCCACTGCTGGATGCTGCAGCTGTTGGAGCCCCTTTAGTTTTATGGGGGGAAAGGAGTGGACCTGATGTCTAGGACAGGGCTGGGCTGGTCATGAGACCTGGGGAAGAGCTTGTGGCGTCTCAAAGCTTCTATTCCTTGTCCTTGGCTTCTCATGAAACAGGCCTAATGCCACCAGACTAAGGAGGTAAGGGGGTGGCTGTAAAAAAGAAACGAATCAGTCTGACATTTGTAAACGCAGGTCAGTGCTGCAAAATGGAAATTCCTGTGTCAATATTTTTTTGAGCCAGCACGTGAGGGACCTGATTTCCTTCATAAAGTAATAACAAACATTTCCTTCATTAATGACGTCATGTGAATATTTCCCTCATGTGAAAGTCACTGAATTTACAATAAAATAAAGACATTTAAATACCAACTTGAATTATTGTAGCTGACATTAGAAGGAAAAGGACCAAATGTCATGGCCGGACCCCTGTATTTCTTGTACTCTAGTTAAATCAGCACCTGCTGTTTCTGATGTGGTTTGCAAACTGCTCCAGGCACAAAGACACTATTTAAAACTCTCTCCATGGCTTTAAAAATCACGGTTTTATCAACTTAGGTGAAATAATAATTTCTTATCCATTACTGTAATACATTGTTTTTGGTCTAACCCCTACTTGTAGCATAGGTTTTGGAATCAAGATTGTTCTTAAATTTTACTCCCAAACCTGCCAGCTATGACCTTGGGAAGGCTTGCTTCCTTCTTGAAGCTTTTGATGTTCTGTGTGCAAAGTGGGTATACTGAGTCTTTCTCAGATCTGTCTCGAGGAATTAAAGAAATAACACATGCAGAAGCACTCAAGATCAACAAAAAGTCTCTTTCTATCTTTGTTGGTTTCCACTTTATCTGATTACCTAGGTCAAAAGTTTACCTGGTTCATGGCAAAAAGGGACCCAACTTTTCCAAGTGGGATAGATTCCCTAGCTGTGCTTTGTATCTTGGGTCTGTTCCTCATCATTTGGCTGTGTTCTGGGTGAGCACTGAAAGGGGTAGATACATTAATGCATGAGGGAAAAGAAAAAAGACTCATGCTTGGCAGGCACCAGGGCAGTGAGAGAATCCTGTGATTCTGGCCACACACTGGCTTAAAGACTACATTTCCCAACTGCCTTTTCAGCTGGATGTGGCCAATGAGACATAAGAGGAAGTGTTGTGTGGGGATTCTGGGAAGGTCCCTTAATGGAGGCTAGTTTAGCAGGGTGGTACCATTACTCTTTTGCCTTTCCTCTTTCCTCTTTCTAGAATGTGGATAGGATGGCTGGAAACACAGGTGACTTTGGATGAAGAGGTCATGCACTGAGGATAGTAGAGCAGAAAGATGGAAGGAACTCACGTGCTTCTCCAGGCGAATCCAGGTATCTTGGGCCACCTGTGCTTCCATTTATTTTAGATGCAAAATAAGTATTGCTATCACATCTACCTCTGAGGGGCTTCTCTAAGATGAGAAAATGTGTATAAAATGTGTAGTTAGGGTAACAGCAGGCCCACAGAAGTAGGTGTCAGGTGTGATTAAGGTGCTGTTCCCCAGCTGGGAAGAAGTTCAGTTGGGGCTGGTTAGTCCCTGATGACCTTGTGGAGCTATTGTCCTAGTCCCAGACCACCCACTTTCTGTCTTTGACGTGAGAGAATAAACCCTTCTCTCTTTGAGTTGTGTTATTTTGAGAGCCTTCTTTACTATAGGCTGAATTTAATTCCTAATAAATATGTCTGCCAAACTCTTCTATCAAAGGTAACCACAGGAGCAAAGCAGATGCATTTACTACATTTCCCTTCCTCTCAAAGTCCCACCTAGTCCCAGAGGTTGTATGCTTCTTCTCTGTCATCATAGGCAGAAACTACCTGGTTATGGGTGGCCAGAGTTGGAATGGCTGCTAACCCACATGGGATCTCTGTGCAAATCAGAAGAAGGCACCCCTTCCCTAAGACTTGCAATAAAAATGTCTTCATGCAAACTGACATTGCCTGTGATGGGAAGTAGCCTTGCACATGATGCTGCCTGTACTGCCATTTGTAGGCCCCTTGAGCCAGTGGTTGCTGCCCACTTGGGGTCAATGTTCAGGCTAGTCTGAGACCTTGAACTTCTTCTCCTAGGCCTTCCACCCATACCTAACACAGGCCTTAGAACAGCCCAGCCAGGGGGCTGGGAGCAGAAAGGGGCCATGGTTGTGTTGGATGGGGCAGAAGACAGCTTCTAGCAAGTTCCTGCTGATTAATGACTTTTTACATGAGCACTTGGGCCAGTAAATTGGCAGAAGCACTGCTGTTGCTCACATTCTGGCCCGTGTTTCAAGCTGCCTGGCAGGCTGAGGCTGTTGCTTGGCAGGCTGTGTGTGCAGGGTTGGCTCCTGAAATCACCCCCCACCCCGGAGCGCTCTGGGAGTCCTGAGCTCCCTGCGTTCCCCGTGTTGCTTTCATTGTGAACAAGATAGATGGGGCTTGCGTAAATATAATCTCTGCAGTGGGAAGAGAAAACCAGGACTTGAGTTTGTGCTTTTCAAATGATATTCAGTTTGAGTTTCCAGCCCTGGCTTTAGAGTAATCCTTCTTCCCCTCTTTAGCGATTTCCCACACTTCTGCCTGCCCACCCACGGTGGGTCAAAGGAAATGGGGGAGAATGGCCTAAGCCCCAGAGGGAAAGTTGCCAGAGCTGTGAGATAGCTGCTATCAACTTTATAGGATGGCCAACGTGGGTCTGAAGAAATATGATCTGACACAGAAAGGACACACGTGACTTCAGAAATCACCAAGTTTGTTTGAGAAAGTCACTTGCCCTAAAAAAATATTGGACTCCTTGTCTGTCATGGTTTAAGCTTTCTCATTTTATTTTTCTGTTTTATTTTTAAAATACCTTTTTAGTAGTTTTAACTTGTTCTGTGAACAAAGAATATGACAGGACAACATAAGTTCTTTTGAAATTGCACTATGAATCTTGATAGCAAGTTGCTTATTCTGAAGGATGTATATCTTAAGTTGCTACAAGGAGCTGTCTCCTGGTGACTTTATTTAGATCCTTTTTTCTTGTTTTCCCTGGTCCCATCTTATTGGTAGCTTATTTGAAAGCTGTGATTTGTCAGTGTTAGTTTTTTTAAAAGGCAGTAGGCCAATGGTAAATCTTACAACTGGGTGTGTATAAGATATTATTATAAAGTAAGGGAATTAAAATATTAGAACACACTGTATACAATAAAATAAACGCTGTTTTTTTCAAAGCAGCTTCCTAGGGGATGTAGACTTATTCTAACAAGTCCCCAAGGGGCCTGGTTCAGAATTGATCTGGAACTTTGCCTCCTAAATTCCCCCAGAACCCCAGGATAGCCCTCAAGAACACCAGCTGGTGGAGGTAGAGCTGCGTCTTATTTCTCGTGCCTCTTTGGCTCTCCACTTGACTTCAAATGACTTCAGACGGTTTCCAGGAATCTAATCTGCCCTCAGAGGACAATTTGCCACAATTTAGAATTCTCATCAGAGAGGCCACAGTTTTGAGGCAACCTCCAAAGTGTAGTTGCGAAAGTGTTTTAAGCGAGGAAGCTTCGTGTGGGTGAGTATGTGACTTCTTACTGGGAGGATGTCAATGGGAAACACTCACTGATAATCCGAATTCAGATATCTTTTCAAAGAGCAATTTTGAACAGTGCATCTGACCTGATTCTAATCATGGTCTGTCCTCCCACCCCAAGTGGGAAGAACAGAATTGGCCCACCCCGACTGTAAGAATTAGACTCAAAAGGGGCAATTTCATCCCCATTCATTCAATCTGAATGGAAATAAAGTCATCCTGGAAAAGGAATTTCAAGCTTCCATCAATACTAGATGCCTTCTTATGAATCAAATGCTTTTAAATATTTTGATTACTAGAGGGAAAATAAATCACATAGTGAAAGGATTGTATTTTCATTAAAATGCACACATATAAAAACGAAAGGAGGACAGGGAAGAGGAAAGAGCCCAAGACTTTCTGAGTTGATCCAGTCAGAACGATGGAGTAAAAAGCTGCTCAGCACCACAAACTATTAGAGAAATGCAAGTCAAAACTACCATGAGGTACCACCTCACACCGGTTAGGAAAGCCATCTCTAAGAAGTCTACAAATAACAAATGCTGGAGAGGGTGTAGAGAAAAGGGAACTCTCCAACACTGTTGATGGAAACATAAATTGGTACAGCCACTATGGAGAACAGTATGGAGGTTCTTCAAAAAACTAAATATAGAGCTATCATATGATCCTGCAATCCCAGTCCTGGGCATATATCCAGACAAAGCTATAACTCAAAAAGATACATGCACCCCAATGTTCATTGCAGCACTATTCACAGTAGCCAGGACATAGAAACAATCAAATGTCCACCAACAGATGAATGGATAAAGAAGATGTGGTACATATATACAATGGAACAGTACTCAGCCATCAAAAAGAATGAAATAATGCCACTTGCAGCAACATGGAGGGACCTAGAGATTATCACACTAAGTAAAGTAAGTCAGAACGAAAAAAACAAATATCATATGATATTGCTTGTATGTGGAATCTAAAATATGCCACAGATGAAATCATCTATGAAACAGAAACAGACTCACAGACATAGAGAATAGACTTGTGGTTGCCAAGAGGGGTAATGGGGATGGATTGGGAATTTGGAATTAGCAGATGTAAACTATTACATATGGACTGAATAAGCAGCAGGGTCCTACTGTCTAGCACAGGGAACTATACTCCGTATCCTGGGATAAAAACCATCGTGGAAAGGCATATTAAAAAGAATGTATATATATGTATAACCAAATCATTTTGCTGTACAGTAGAAATTAACACAACATTGTAAAGTGACTATACTTCAATAAAATAAATTAGAAACAAAAACGATGGAGTCATTTGAGGCCCTTCTGGCAATCAGCGTATGCTGTGGTGTCTCAGCTGAGGTCCATGGACTTAGGGGTCTCTATTTGCGAGAACAAGCAAAGGCAAGAAGTTGGGAATCAGTCAAATGTTCGGGCTTCCCAGAGACCTGGAATAAGAGGGATGGGTGCTTTAGCCGCGTCCATCTGTCTGTCCATCTGACCGTCATGACGCTTTCAGGAGCCCTCTTTCGGCTCTGTTGGCTGGGGGGCTCCCACGAGCAGCCCAGTCTCACCTGTTTCCAGTGCCCCTGCTTAGATCTGTGGACAGACTCAGAGAAATTCCTCCCGAGGGAGTGAGTCCAGGTGATGGAGGCATTAAGAAAGGCAACGGAACCTCTTTACCTTTCCCCCCTGAGTCCTAGGGTGCAGCCTGAACAACTGCTCATGCCCCAGGCTCAGAAGGGCCCACGCTTGGTTCAATGCTCTGCCCTACTGTCTTGAATTTCTGAGTCCAGGCAGATCTCGTTTTACTGTGCTTCACAGATGCTATGTTTTTCACCAATTGAAGGTTTGGGGCAAGCCTGCACTGAGCAAGTCTATTGGCTTATTTTCCAGCAGCATTTGCTCACTTTGTGTCTCTGTGTCGCACTTTGGTGATTCCCACAATATTTCAAACTTTTTCCTTATTATAATATTTGCGATGGTGATGTGTGACCAGTGATCTTTCATGTTACTATTGCAGAAAGATTATGACTTGTTGAAGGCTCCGGTGATGGTTAGCATTTTTTAGCAAAAAAGTATTTTTTTATTGTTATGTATATATATATTTAACACGATGCTATTGCACACTTAATAAACTCCAGGGAAGTGTAAGAATAACTTTTATATGCATTAGGAAACCAAAAAAATCTGTATGACTCACTTTATTGCAATATTCAAGTTACTGTGGTGGTCTGAAACCGAACTCACAGTGTCTGCAAGGTGTGTCTGTGTTTCTGAAGCAGGGGCCCCAGGTTTCACTTGCACTGCAAATTATGTAGCTGATCCCGGTTATCAGTCACCCCCCAAATAACAATTTGGTGGTGCCTGCTTTGTCTGAAAGAGATTGTGTGACTTCAGAAAATTTGGAATTTGTTATGAGAATGTCACTTGCGCTAAACAATAAAAGGGGGGGGGTGGTTCCTGGTCTGTCATAGTTAAAAATTAAATTAAAGGGTTATTTACAGTGTCTTTCATCCACTGTGGGGGTTCTTGGTAGATAACTTGAGAAGGCATGTTACAGAGACCAGCAAGTATTGGGATGCCATGCGGGTCACCCTCAGGTGATGGAAATGGGAGGAGGACGATCTTTTTGTCAACCCCTCATTTCCATCAGGAGCTAATGACACCACTACAGACAGACCAGCTGTCCCCAGATGGTCATTTACAAACCTGCTCTGAGTCTGAAAGTCAAGAAGCCGCCCTCGAACCGTGGACACATTGACGGCTGTGAGTGATCCACTGAGCTGACTGCCGTCTCTCTGATCATCGAACTGAACTGCCTTGCAGGGTCAGTGCTCAAGGCTGTAGGTTTTTATTTCCCCTCTTTTCTTAAAATTAAAATATACCACCACCAGGTGACAGGGGAGCCTCGCTCATGTGGTCTTTTCTGCAGTTGAAGGCCAGCCTTTATCCTTCCATCCCTTGAGACAGCATCCGGGGGTGTGGACTTGGAAAGCAGTCCCCCAGGGCTCCTCCTCCCTCACCTCAGCTTCCTTGTGGTACCCCAGGCATCCTAGGCCTGGCCAGCACCAAGACAGTGACTGCTGAATATCCACGCTTTTCTGGGTATCTTTCTTTCTTTCTTTTTTTAATTTAAAAATTACAGCAGATTTGCTTGTTTATTTATTTATTGGCCAAGTGTGCATGAGGGATCTTAGTTCCTCTACCAGGGCCCGAACCCATGCCCCCTGCAGTGGAAGCATGGGGTCTTAACCACTGGACAGCCAGGGAAGTCCCCTCCTGGGTATTTTTCTAACTCTCATCACTAGGATCCCCTGTTCCGTCGTCTCTCTTTCTGCCTCTGCTGTGATTCCCCTGGTTCCTGTGGTCAGCATGGGGCAGAGATTTGGAACTGGAGACTCTAGACTAGTTCAAGACCAAGCTCTACTAGTCGAAAACTGTGTGATGTTGGCCAAGTTATTTCATTTCTCTGTGCCTCTTTCCCAACTTATAAATAGGGAGGATAACAGTGCCAACCTCACTGAGTGGCTAATTCATGAGAAGTGCTTTAGGGCAGCGCCTGGCCTGTGGCGGGTTTAGATGATGGCGGTTGTCTCTGGTTTTCCCCTGTGGAAACCAGGCCCAAGTCTGGTACCCAGCAGGGCAGCATGGTATCCAGACCAGGCATGGGCAGCTCACATTTCAATAGAAGGTGTCCAGAGATGGCCCAGGGTGGACTTGAACGCCTGGAGCATTCCAACCATGCTCCTGCCAAGAGCTTTTGTCCCTCGGGTTGTCTGTGGATGCCTTCAGTGTGGAGGTGGAGTGGAGAAGACAAAGCTGGGGTCCTTATCAGCAGCTTGGAATGAGCAGAGATGTGAACAGAGCAAGGCTCTGGGCTTCCCTCGTGTTTACAGAATATGTAAGTTGAGAGAGAGCATTTGGGGTTGTTTGAGGAAAGAGCTGATTGGATTGTTGAAAAGATTTCTGAAACTTAGAAAATTTTTAAAGAGATAGAATTGTAATGGTCTCTAATTTACATGCCAACTCATCTCCAAAATAATTATTAAATTATAATAACAACAATAATGATATGACACCTACTACTAATAAGGAGTGGTTACTAGGTGTTGGCAAAGTAATTTCTCATTTGACCCTCAAAAAATCTTCGTGGAAATTGATTAATGTTATATGATTAAAAGTCCTAAAAGAATTGTAAATTTTATTTAATGGTAGCAGTAATATAATCAGTGTAAATACTTTTCTGAATAATGAAATACATGATTATAAATGGTACACAAATGTAAATGTGGTACAGAAACACATCGGAGCTCGTTGGCATGATGGTTTGTGTTACAACATCCTATACTGACATCCCTGATTGACACAGGACATGGGCTCCTGGGAGCTGCATGTCATTTGCCAGGTCACAGCCCTTGAAAGGAGGCAGCCTGATCCTGGTTCCTGGCCTTTCCAAGACTTCCTGCCTCCCTCTCTGCTCACCGATTCTGTGAGCAGATAAAGTAACTTAAAAGCAGCTGTTTATAAGCAGCATCACCTCTCAAATGCTTGAAAATAATTCTCCTAAGCAAGGAATCCTTCCCCCAAAACAACTGTGTTAAAAAAAACCTCCCCTAATTTCCCCACGTCTTCAAATGGGGTCTGTGGTCAGTGCACATGCATCATTTCACGCATGTTAAAAGAAAAAGCAGTTGTCAGCGTTGGTTGTTCTTGGAGATTAAAATCATAGAAAAAGAGGACTTTGCATTAAGACAGCAAGAGCTCCAGAAATGATATAGCATGTGTCATCTTACACACGGCGACCAGTTCCCTGGGGCGACTGGTGAGTCTCTCCACGCTCCTCTGCCCACGTGTTCCCTGCTCTGCCCACGTCCCCCAAGAGCTGCTGTGCCCTTGCTGGGTTCTCATCAACACTGGGTCTGGCTGGTGCAATGCCGGGAAGGGCATGTAGGAGCCTACATAGGCTGAGCTGGAAGGAAGAGCAGCCTCATTGCCTTCTCTCAGGCTCCATCCAACCTGCTTCAAATCAAACCTGCCTGGACTTTCTGAATTACCTGGAAAAGTGCTATCCAGGACTGGACAGCTCACTTTACATCCAGCAAATGGGCGGAAAAGGGAGAAGAGCTGCCTCCTTTGAGGCTCCTGCCCTCCAACCACATCCTTGTCTTCTACATCGTTCAGGGCTCCACTGCCGCTTCCTCCATGGAGCCTCTCCTGATTCCCCAGTACCATCACAGGGCTCGGTATCTCCCTGTGCCCCTGTGGTCCCCTGCACAGCTGATCCCTGTTATTGTATCATGTTGAAATTCCTGGTCCTGTAGGTGCCCCCTCATTTCTCCTAGTCAGGGAGAACTGTGTTTTAGCTGCCTTTGCATTTCTAACTTGCATGAGGGGCGGTTATTCATCTCTGCTTTCTTACCCTGACCTAGTCTTCCTTAATAGATGGAACTCTGTCCTGCTAGTTCCGTAGTCTGGAAGTCACGGGCGGTGGATTCAGTTTTTGGCATTTTGACGAGAGACGACCTTTGTGACTTCACGCCTCAGCCACGGTCTCCTTCTTCTGGATCTGCCCCAGTGGGCATCATGAGACCCTAAATGTCATCCTTGAAAAAAGCCATTGAAGCCTTATTGAGTCTGTACCCAACATGAATCAATTTCTCCCCTTCCTCTCCTCCCTTCTTCCTATTCATTTTCATTTTTTCTTCTCTTTGCTTGCTATAACCTTAAAAAAACCCTCCTCGTTGTTATTAATTACATTTATATCCTAGTTTGCCCATGTTATTATTTTTTGCCAGGAAAAAGTTGTTACTGTTGTTGTTTTAAAATATAGCTGAATTTTAAAAATGTTTATGGTTTCTGAATTTGGAATCACAATTAGAAGCAATGGAATTGTAGAATTAATTTTCTTCTACAGGACTTACATATGTAAATCAGTTTCTTACACGCTAAACAATCTGTACCATCTCTTGGAATTCGTTAGATGGGATTTTGCCCTTCTCTTTTGAGTCGGGTCATTATTTGAAAACCCTTCTCATTCAGCAACATCACAAAGGTGCATGGTACGTTAAAGATGGGTCTAGCACCCTTCAGCTAAAAGGAAGTGCACCGAGAGATCATAAGATATTTATCAAGTGTTATATCACTAGTTGAGTGGCGGTTAACCCCACCACTTTTCTCTGACTAGTAAGATTTCCCACATGGGGAGTTTCTTCACTTGTGTTTGACTTCCTATGTGGGCTTGTACGGCTTAGTCCTCCTCTCTGCATCAGACCCAGGGCATCCAAAGCTCCAAGCAGGGTGCTGGCTCGTGCTTTGTGTTTAAGAAACATGAATTGAATCACCAACAGCAAAGGTATGGACCTTCCAGGTGCATTTTCATCTGCATCCCCGACAACATGCTTTAACGTTGAGTCAGCATCCACCGTTTCCAGGGTCACTTGAAAAGCCGAACATGTGGTTTATAGGGTGTCATCTTAGAACGCAGTCGTGTGGAAAGTTCCACCGCAGTATATTGGAGAGCCACTTGACGGTTCACAATGAACTTTTATTTTCAGCATCTCAGTTTTTGGTCCTGACTTTAGAAATGAGGAAGCTGAACCTCAGATATGATAAGTGACTTGTCCAAAACGACCCTATTGCTACTCTCGCTCGTATGGTGCATCCGGCACATGTTCTGTCCTCAATGAGGAGCATTTGAAGTGACACGATTTTCCCAACTCCCATTCCATTGCCCACATCACTACCCCGTGAAAGAACGATCTGAAATGGTGGTCACTGGTGGGTTTTCCTCCCAAGGTCCTCTACGTGGGCCGTCAGGAAGGCGGGGATCATTCATGCCAACCCCTGTCCTTGTATGCCAGTCTGCCCTGGTGAGAAAGCCTCATCCTCCCAACATTCGCTGTTGGAAAAGCTTACAATAATAATAATAACCACCAAATATTGAGGGCATAGTTTATGTCCGTTAATGTGCTATGTATTTAATTCTCACCGAACGCTCCTTTTTCCCCTTTCTTTTTTTATTACTAATTTTTGTTGGCGTATAGTTGCTTGACAATGTTGTGTTAGTTTCTGCAGTACAGCAGAGTGAATCAGCTATACGTATATATATATATCCCCTCTTTTTTGGATTTCCTTCCCATTTAGGTCACCACAGAGCACTGAATAGAGTTCCCTGCACTATACAGTAGGTTCTCATTAGTTATCTATTTTATACATAGTAGCGTATATATGTCAATCCCAATCTCCCAATTCATCCCAACCCCCTTTCCCCACTTTCACCCAACTCTCCCCCTTTCCCCACTTTCACCCAACCCTGCTTAATGTTAGTATTATTACAGTCATTTTATAGAGATGGAAATTGAGGATCAGAGAGGTGACAGAACTAGTTCAAGGCCAAACAAAGGAAAGGCTTAAGCCAGGCGGAGACATAGGTCTGTAACGACCCCTATGTTTTACCCATCGGATTTGGAATTTCCAAGCACATTTTTGTTTTACAGTCTTCAGGCATGGAAGTCCTCAGCTGACAGGAGGCTATGTTCCTTTACATTGTAGGAAATGCAATGACCATGAATCACCGTTGGGGGGGAGGGGGGAGGTGCTCTGATGCCTCCCTCCCGGCCATTCCTGCTCTCAGGCTGGGCCGCCCGCTTTTGATGGAGACTTGAAATTCTCGGTGTCTGTGGGAACCAAGGAGAGGGAGTTTGTTTTTTCAATTTTGCTGCCATCATTAATTTTATTTAGGAAAGCACTGTGTCTTGAGAGAGAACTGTAAACACTGGGAAAATGAGAGGACCTCGGAGTGAGCTTGTGTGCGCTCCAGACTTCCGTCGGCTGACCCACGGCTTCCTGACCCAGCAGACTGGCAGCCCCAGGGCTCATGGGACGGACATTGGCTGGAGGCCAGTGTCTGAGTTGAATGGCTCAGGCTGGTCAGTGCTTCTTTCCAGCCAGAGTGGCAACAGGCCCACTCCTGAGAAGGCGCCTTGGCTTGAAAAACACACTGTGTGTTACATGTTGGCGTCCACAGCAGGGATCTGAGGCCAGAGACGTGGCCAGGCATCTTCAGGAGGCCTGGCTTTGCTGCTGGGTTGCTGCCCATCCTCAGGAGAACCGGGCCCAGCCTAGGAAACATCCTATCGCCCAAGAGGGAACTGGATGTCTAAGAACCGATATAATTGGGAGACCAATAAAAATTAGAATGTGCAGTGGATGGCCTGGAGTAGCTATGATGTTTACTTTTCTTTTAAAATACGCTCTTCCTGTCTCTCTCTGGCAATGAATCTACTACACGTTCATCCAAGAAAACTCTGAAAGTAAATAAAAATCTCCCATAAACATTCTACCCAGAGATTTAACTTCGTTTTTTTAAAACTGTGCCTACCAATCACTTTATTTTGTCACTGAGATGTCAGGTGCACAAAACAGGGTTAATCGTGACCCTGATGCGTGACACCCTCTCATCATAAAATGTCTTCTTTTGTTTGTTTGTTGTTTTTCATAATGGGCATTTCTATCCAATGTGAACACCAGGTCTTTGGCAATGACCTATGAAACCTTTGGACTCAATCATTTTCCTACAACATACTCATCTATCTACATGTTTTTGTTTTTTTTTCTTATTCAAGCACGTGCTGTATACATTTCTCCATGGGCCTCTCAGGGGGTTTCCCGTGGTGGAATTTCATCACTCAGGTTGCTTCCCTCTTCATTGCCCTTTGGTTCTCAAAATGGACTGCCCATTTGTCTCTTTCTACGCGAGGGCAGTCGATCGGGGTTAGGGGAGTCACTGCTTTCGCTCCCTCATTTATCTCTGGGGCTTCAGCAAAACCACCATCAAGCCCAGCCGGGTGTCAGCTCAGCTCACCCTTGAGGGCCCTCCATAAAGGAGAGGCTCCAGTGTCTTCTGTGGCATTGTAAACTGCTGTGGTCCAGTGTGTATCTTTCCATCTGAACCACCACCCCCTGAGTAACGAAATTCACATGTTTAAAAAATTATTTGATAGAAATTGTAAAAACTGTTATCCACCATCATGTGCTTGAAAACCCTTCTCAGCCTTCTCCAGAATTCACTGTTGTTTCTATCTTGCCTTCTGTCATTGGTTCAGTCCTTTGGCTATTCTTTTATAGCCCTTCTTTATATTCCTGAATTTCTCTTAAGTTTCAGACCAGGATTTTGGGCTGACTTTCCACACCCCAGCGTTCACTAGGGGAACAACTTAGGTTCTTTTGAGAGCAAATACAGCTGGTTCACAGGAGAGGAGAACTTTCTCCTTCTTTCCCACTCCCTGTCCTCTTGTTGCCTCTGCTACTGATTTTCCCAGCTTTTCACTCTATGTCCCTAGGCCTCTCCTTCCATCAGGAGTTTGCAGTCGAGAAGTGTCCAATCTTGGATGGGTCACATGCCGTATCTAGTGGAAGCCTTGTCTTATGGATGCCAGAAGCCACTCACAAGCATGTGAACAATTTTTATATTCTTTTCTTTTGTTTTAAATTTATTTATTTATTTATTTATTGGCTGTGTTGGGTCTTTGTTGCTGTGCACAGGCTTCCTCTAGTTGCCAAGTGTGGGGGCTACTCTTTGGGGGCTACTCTTTTTTGCGGTGCATGAGCGTCTCATTGCGGTGGCTTCTCTTGTTGAAGAGCACAGGCTCTAGGCTTGTGGGCTTCAGTAGTTGTGGTGCACAGGCTCGGTAGTTATGGTTCATGGGCTCTAGAGCATAGGCTCGGTAGTGGTAGCACATGGGCTTAATTGCTCCCAGCATGTGGGATCTTCCTGGACCAGGAATTGAACCCATGTCCCCTGCATTGGCAGGCAGATTCTTAACCATTGCGCCACCAGGGAAGTCCTGCATATGAACAATTTTTGATGCTCATTTAAGATTGATAGATAGTAGGCAATAGTACATGTTTCACAGCATTGCTACAAATAAATGATGAAAAAAAAAAAACAAAATAAGGGAACTGCCTGGCAGTCCAGTGGTTAAAACTCAGCACTTTTGATCCCTGGTCAGGGAACTAAGATCCCACAAGCCTCATGGTGCAGCCAAAAAACAAACAACAAAAACAAAAACAAAAGAACTCCCCCAAAACAAAAAAAGAAAAACAACAAAAACAACGACAACAAAAAAGCAACACACCAACACCCCAAACAAAACCCTTTTCTACTGTGATTAGCATTTCTGCCAAACTCCATTTGAACTTTTGAGTTTCCAGACACTCCGACCATCGGTGTGTAGGGCTCAGTTCTGCTTCTCTTTGATTATGTGCTTTCCTTGTCCACATCTTTCTTTCACAGGCTGTTCTCATCTGAAACCAGTCCAGGGCTCACTATGCAGTTATGTCAAGGTTAGGCCAGGCCAGGCCTGGGCACAGGGAGAGGGGCTTCTGTGGGAGTCCCAGAGGGGCGTTTTGGTGGATCTGTAAGCTTGCTGCGTGGTCCAGGCCCTCTGACACACCCTGAGGACACAGACCTGAGTTCTGGCCCAGCCCTGCCACTTAGCCCTGCAACCTTGGGAAAGACCACCACCCTGACATAATCGTTCCACAGAGTCCAGCAGAGTGAATGATAGTCACAGGAATTAAATGTGTGTCATGGGTCACCAAAGCGACTGACAAAAGTTAAGTGTTCACTAAATGCTGACGCTTCTTCTTCTCACGAACCATGACAAGTGCTCTACAGGGAGGGCTGGCCCCGGCTTGGGGCTGGCAGCCACCCTGCAGGTTGCACAGGCCACCCACCCTGTCTGGATGCTGGTCTCTCTTCCTGGCCTGTTTCCTCCTTGCCTGGACCTTTGCACATGACCTTTGCCGCTGCTTCCCCTCAAGGTTGGTGCCTGGATGCCTACCTGTAGCTGGTACCTTCCAGCCACCTCTTGGCACCTCTGTGGAGCTTGGTCTCTGGTGACCTGTTCTGCTCTTTGCTCCAAAGGCCCTCAGGTGTGTATTCTTGCCTTTGCACTTACCACGCGCTCAGACAGCAAGTGCCTTGAAGACATGAATAGGGAGTTCTCACCTCATCCCATCCCTGGCCTCTGGCAGGCAGCTGGCTGCAGGTTATCTTCTGGTGCTTTGCAGCCAAATGCATGAAGTGCCGAGTGAGGGCAAGGAGAGGAGGTGGATGGATGACTCCACTTTCTTTGTTGAATCCAGCTTTAGTAGAAAGTTCCTTTCTAGCTGCAAATCCGGAGCAATTTATGTCAAGCACTTCATTTTAACATCTTCGTTTCTCTTGAATGATCCCTCAGGTCAAGCCAAAAATATATCCTCATTTTAATAGTTTCATTAATTTCCTTTTGAGTCATTTCAATTGGACTCAGTACAATTCATTTGAACGAATATTTACACAGGGATCATTACATGTTGTGTATTGTTATGTATGCGTGGCTGAAAGGGGGATGGTCAAGGTTCCTGCTGGGACAGAATTCATCCTCTACAAGGAAACAAGATGCTGAGCACCTAACCCAAAAATACACGGGGTAAGTTAATTTTGATAAGAGCTACCAAAACAAACACCAACACCACAAAGAAAGGTGAGTGGAATAATGGACTGTGGCTGATGGTGATGGGTGTGGGTGGGGAGCTGTGAGGCCTGAATGGTGAGGGGCAGCTGCCCTGTGGAGATCCAGGGAGGATCTCTAGCAGAGGAATGGATGTGCAAAGGTCCTGGGGTAGCAGCAAGTCAATGTATTTCAGTGACAGAAAGGAGGCCAGAGTGCCAGAGTGCTGAGGGAAGGAGGCCAGGATGAAGAGGGACTTAGGAATCTCAACTGCAAGCAGTGCTGTGTTTTCTCAGGGGCCTGGTACAGAGACCCCTCTTTGGACTCAGTATGTGGGTGCCGACTGCTGCCATGAATCCTGGAGCCACAGCAAAGGCCATTTCCAGGGGGAATCTAAGTACAACCTGAATAACAATGAAATGTCCTCTTCAAAATCTGTGCAAACGGATAACAAATCGGACAAATTTAAAAATGAGCACTTTGGGAATCACGTTTCCTTCATTTGCCTTCTGTCACCATCTCTGGAAAGAGGAAAAAAGCATATTAAAGCTCTGGGAGGGAGAGGCAGAACTCAGATATCAGTTACCTTGTTTCATGAAGAAGATGTGGTGCATATATACAGTGGAATACGACTCAGCCATAAAAAGGAATGAAATAATGCCATGTGCAGCAACGTGGGTGGACCTAGAGATGGTCAGACTGAGTGAAGCAAGTCAGACAGAGAAAGGCAAATATCACATGATATCACTTATATGTGGAATCTAAAATATGATACAAATGAACTTATTTCCAAAACAGAAATAGACTCGCAGACATAGAGAACAAACTTATGGTTACCAAAGGGGAAAGGGGGGGATAAATGAGGAGTTTGGGAGTAACACATGCACACTACAATATATAAAATAGGTAATCAGCAAAAGGACCTACTGTACAGCACAGGGAACTAAGCTCAATATTTTGTAATAACCTAGAAGGGAAAAGATCTGAAAAAGAATATATATATATGTCATTTAATTAACCCTTCAAATAAGGACCTGATGTCAAGAATCTCTAATTTGGGACTTCCCTGGTGGCACAGTGGTAAAGAATCCGCCTGTCAATGCAGGGGACACGGCTTTGATCCCTGGGCTGGGAAGATCCCACATGGCTCGGAGCACCTAAGCCCTTGTACCACAACTACTGAGCCTGCGCGCCTGGAGCCTGCGCTCCGCAACAGAGGAAGCCACCGCAGTGAGAAGAATGTGCACCACAAGGGAGAGTTTATATATATATAAAACTGAATCACTTTGCTGTACTCCTGAAACTGATACAGAGCTGTACATAAACTATATACTTCAATTAAAAAAGATATCAGTTATAGTATTTCAAATAAACAGGAGGCAAAATTGGCCCAAACCTTGGGCCAGATTTCTCTCGTACCAAGTCCAGCATCAGCATGTATGACTGAAACCAATGTACCTCATCTCAGACTTGCTGGACATTCATTTAAGGCTCCAGCCTCCGTGTGTGCGAACAAAGGAAAGTTTTTAGTTGAAAAAGCTCTCAAGGACCACGGATTAGATACCCTCTTGACCAACAACAGCAACACCATAGAGAGTTGCATTTACTGAAGAAGGCAAACCCTTTTAGAAGAGCTGTGGGTAACAGAGTCAGTGCACAGCAAACAAGCTGGAAACTCAAAACATCTTTTGGAAAAGGAGCCGGCGTGGGCTGGTCCAGCTTTAGAGGCACTGCAGCATCTGTTGAGTAAGTGCTTGTTATAAATTCCTCTCTTATGGGGCTCTGCACTTTTTCTGATCCACAAGTTTGTTTTCTATGTCTGTGGGTCTATTTCTGTTTTGAATATACCTTCAATTGTATCATCTTTTTGTTTGTTTAGATTCTACATTAAGCTGGTCCTCTCAAATGGCAACACTGACACTTACAAGGGAGTCGTCTATCATAACCAGTAATTCCACTTTGTAGAATAAGAAAGAAACACCTACAAAATGAATAAATGCAGCATTAGATATTTTCCACCTATTATGGGAGAACATTGTAAAAGACTGAACTAAAAACAACAGCTATCGTTATGACGTGCTTATCAAAAGGAATCTGGGGAAAATAATGGGGTATGGGTGATAGAACAAGTCTTTCAGCATTAAAAAAACCCAGAAACTGAGCCAAAGCATGTATTTATTTCAGAATCACCCCATACCCTCCAAGTAATAAGTGCTGCATGTTGAATACAGCTGAAATAAATGGTGTAAAGAAGAGCACACAGCTCTCTCCACAAACTGATAAATCGGGGTCTATTCTTGATATTTTTGAGTATGAAGTAGTTATAAACAAAAATGACTTAGAAGAACAATAGGCAGTGATACAAGTTTCTAATTGCAGTCAGGGGACAGTACATCTCACCTCACACAAAAGGCAGAGACTGTGCTTCCTCCAGCAAAGGAACTGAAGAAAAATGACCATTATTGCAGACTTACTTGTGGTTCTGATCTAATAGCAAAAATAGGTCACAGAAGACCACCTGAAAATTGAGAGACCCTGCCCCATATTCCTCCTGAGCATCCCAGTGAATGGGCACTGAAAGAAACTTCCATGAGATTGCACTGGGAGGGGAGAATATTAGGAAGAAATGAAAAGGAAAGTCTGAAACCAAATGTGAAATTAGACATGAGCGAGAGAACTTCTCATCACCGAAGAAGAAAAGAGATTTGTGGTTCACTGGTGCATTCCTGGATGGAATGATTTCAAACTAGTTCTGAGAATTCAGAATTTGGAGATTTCACATTCTACCTATGATGTTTTAGATATTCAGATAAAGACCATTCCTTCTAGGTCCTTCCTCTTACAACTAAAAAAACTCTGAACACAACACAGCAAACGTAGGAAGGAAGAAAGGAAGATGAACTGTCTGGGGACATCAAGACTTGGGTAATAACATAGTGGGGAAATTCTCTGTTTGATTTTTTAATTTAATTTCTTTTGCCTCCTAAATGGGACAAAGTGTTGGAAAAGTTTGTAACTTAGAACCACTAACAAAAAAAGCTCTAAGTAAAACCTGCTTCTTCTAGCCAAAAGACTGGAAAGAGGGCAGCCTAGCAGAACAGAAAACCTTTTGTAGTGCTATCTCTGCATCAGTCACACGCCAACAGAAAAACTGTCTTCCATTCCAGGATGGGAGGGGAGAAAATCTTCTACACATTCCCACATCCTGTAGGTGGAAGCAGGTGATGGCGCTCTGATCCCCCTGCTGGGAGATTGATCTTCGACCCAATCGCACACCTGGTAGAAGCAGATAGTGAGGCAGGCCTGGGACCTGGGACCCTTTGCTGCCGTGCTGCAAAGCTTGCACCTGGACATACCTCTCCTCGAGCTACAAAATACAAAGAAACTGTATGGGACTAAAAATAACTGCATGCATGTGCAGTTGAGGCAAATTCTGGACCAAAAGATACAAAAGACAAAAACAAAAAACAAAAACAAAAACCAAAAAAAAAACCTCAACTGCTACTTCTGAAGAGCTGGGAGCAAAAACAAGGTGTTGGGAGCAAAAGCAGAGTACCGCACACGCCCCCTGCACTCAACACCACCTAAAGGGTGGGCAAAAAACACCTAAGCCACCCCTTCAGCCCGACCCCTGGACATACCCTTACCCTCTCCCCATATAAGGAACAAGTTTGCTCCCCATCAGCCAGTGAGCAAGTGAAACTGTTGTCTGTTTTCACTCCTCGCTGCTGCAGAGGGGGCCCAGATAAAGCTTTGCCTGAATTTCTTGTCTGGCCTCTAGTCAATTTCTGTTGATTAGGGAAGGCCAAGAACCCTGGTGGGAACCAGTAGCACCTCGATTCCCCCACTGGGAAACCAAACCGGGAGCAGATCTCGCACTCAGCAGAAGCTAGTGGTGCTCTGATTTTCTCACGGGTAGTGTCAGAGGAGACCAGTGGGACCTGAGCCCCACCCTCACCTGGAAGCATCAGTGATGCAGAACTGGTCCTTCATTTCCATCCCCTACGCCATGGCAGTGGAGCCCAGCAGAGCTCAGAGCCCACTCAGCGAGTTAGGGCTCATAGGAGCCAGGCTGTAAAGCCATTTGGGGGGCTTCTTTTTTACTTATTTGTACTTTCCAGATGTGACAGCATGAACATGGGATTCTTTGATCACACAAGAGTAAAGTTATGCAAAAAAGAACGTCCAATCTTATAAATCTTGTCTTGGTTTGGCCCTTGGAGCCCAGATTTCTTGTCTGTAAAATGGGGATGACGAGAATGATACCAAACTCACAGGATGAGTGGCAGTTGAACGTGGGCACCGGCGCAGGTGCAGAAACTTGTGCCACAATTTCACACTGATGGTCGTCCTGGCAACCTGTTCAGAGCCGTGAAATGAACCGTGGGTCTAGGGACGTGTGGGATGTCACACAGCCCACGAGGCTGACTGCGTGTGAAAGCTTCGTCTTGCCTTTGAGGGGAGAGCGTGGCTAAGGTTCAGACAGACACTGCGAGGAGATGCCATAGACCTATTTCTAGGGTTGTGGGATTTAGCAAGAGACAAACAGGACACCCGGTGCAATGAGCATATCAGATAAACAATGAGAAATTTTGGGTATGAATGTGTCCTGTGCAATATTTGGGACATTCTTATACTAAGAATCACTTGTCGTTTCTCTGGAATTCAAAGGTACCTGGGTGTGCGCAGGTGGTATAGTGGCGAGCACAGCTGCCTTCCAAAGGTAACTGGACATCGTGCATTTCATCTGCAGCCTCCTAGTTCTCAGTGCCACATGTTTGCTTACCTCTGCCATTGCTGTCACCTCTGTTGCTGGTTGTAGTTGTAAGCACGTGAGGTGCACTGATTCTCCGAGATAATCTAGACCAGGTCCCCCCTCCTGGGTCCATGAGTCTCACAGGGGACCAAGGGCAAGGCCAGGCTAGAATCATCCCCACTTCTCTGTAGTCCTCTTTCCCTGATGCTTCTGTCAGTCCTGTCGTGGGTCCTCTTTTGATTGTTATTGGCCTGAGACCTGGGCAACTTAAGACCCTAGGCTTGCCAAGGGGGCTAGGGAGGAATGGTCTGCTGGGCAGTGAGGAGCTGGGGTCTCCCAGTGTTCTTGCTTCACCAAGGTGGGGAGGCCTGTGGGACACAGATCAGAGCCACGGAAGTGGGGAGTCAGGGCTCACCGAAGCCACCTTCCTTCCTCACCTCCCTCTTCCACGCCTCCCTGCCCATGACCCAACATCTTCAGCCCTTAGAAATTCCAAGTGGGTCCCTTGCTCAGGGCTAGGAATCCAGTAGATGGTTCTGGGAGGTGGTGGGGCCAGAGGTACCACCTCTTTCCAGGTCTTTCCAGTAGGTTTTGCTGCCCCCACCCCCACTCCTGTGCTCTGGCTGCTGCCTGCCCCTCCAGCACATTCCCACAGTCAGATTCTTTCACGCCTGTTGTAGCAACATCCCTGATACTCCCGAGGGGCCCTGCCTGGCCAGTGTGTCTCCTTCCCTCCAGTGTACGTGGGAACAGGAGCTGTCTGCTGGGATGCACAGAGCACATGATTTCCGGGACTCTCCCGGCGCCTGCTTCCTGTTGGGAGCCCCTGAGCTCTGAGCTGTGTGGTTCCCAGGTGGCTGAAAGGTGGGCGTGGTGGAGCTCCGGGTTACCTACCCCCCGCGCTACTTCCTGCTCCCTCCTCATCAGACAGATGTGTGGAGCTGCCAGCTGGCTCAGCAGAGCCAACTGGAAGATCTTCAGGAATTTGGTGGGCTGGTTGTTACCACAGCCATTATTAAAAATTATGAAAATCTTCAGTTAAATAAATTATGCCAAAAGCAAAGGTAGTAGACGGTAATGAAGTTGAAACCTCCCATTTCTAATGATTTTATTACAGTTTATTATTATCCATCTCGAGATTCTTTACATACGTGGTATCCATACAGGGAGAATACTCTACTATACGATGGTCTATGGCTGCCTGTGTCTTCCCAATTCTGGTCCCGGAGCTGGGTGGTCCCCAGAGCCAGGTGCCCCAACTCAGGGTGTTCTCTGGGTGCTGCCTCCCCAGCTCAGGCCTCACTCCCTCTGGGCCGCTGCTAACAGCATCCTCACTGGAGAAGCACCCAGGCTCTGAAACCGCATGGGCCTGGGCGTGGCTCCCAGCTGTGCTTTTTGGCTTTTTTGTGTGTGTCTCAGCTTCCTCATCTGTAAAGTCAGAATGATCCCATATACCCGCAAGTGTGCCATGAGGGTTAATGATGGTGGTGATGGCCATGGTGATAAATAATGGGGTGTTTATCTGTGTGAATGTGTAAAGCTCTGTGGCCACAGCACATAGATTCTAACAGGAGAAACAGACAAGAGATGAACAATCACAATATGAGATAATATCAGATGGCAAGAAGGAAAAGTTACACAGAGGCAGGGGGCCAGACAGAGGCAGGGTGGTCAGCCCAGGCATCTCTGAGGGTCCCTCTGGTTCTGAGTCTCCATGTACTGCGTCCAGAGCCCCAAGAGGGGGGCTCGTCGACTGGCCCCTTGATGTCTGGCCCCTTGATGTCTGCTGTACTGTCACCTGAGTTCCTCCCTTGCCCACAGCCTCTCCTGTCTTCCCTCCCTCTCCAGCTGGTCTCAGTCTTATTTCTCCCCCCACCCCTTCTCCAGAGTGCGTGCCGGCAGCACCGCTCCCAGCGACTTCCTGGCAGGAAGTTAAATGTCCTGGCAAGGTCTCGATACCCCTGGGCCCTGAGCTCCTGGAGAGACAGTTCTCTTGCAGGCAGCACCTCCAGCTGGGTGCCGGGCCCTCTAGGGAGCGTTTCTCAGGGGAGTCCTTCCTGGGATGCAGAGGACTTCCCAGGGCCCCAGAGAGACACCATCATTTACAGTGATTCCTTCAAAGTTCAATAACAGAACTTTAAACAAATTTTTTTAGTGGAGTATATTTGATTTACAATGTTGTGTTAATTTCTGCTGTACAGCAAAGTGAATCAGCTGTATATATATGTATATCCACTCTTTCTTCAGATTCTTTTCCCATATAGGCCACCACAGAGTACTGAATAGAGTTCCCTGTGCTGTACAGTAGATTCTTACTAGTTTTCTGTTTTATATATGGTAGTGTATATATGCCAATCCCAACCTCCCAGTTTATCCCTCCCCTCCTTATCCCCTGGTAACTGTAAGTTTCAACAGCAAAACTTTTAAAGGAAGTATTGGTGAATAATATTTCTTTTCACTTATTCATTGGTGGGGAGAGATCATGATATTTTAAAGAATATGTGATAGCATGGTGCTGCCAGATAAAAGGATACATCGTGCAAGTTTAGGGGAAGGATTGCAGTAGGTTTTCACACACCATGTGAGCCGTATGACGCGGATGCTATGGTTACAATAGGTTTTATCAGAATGATTCTAAAGGGTGAAAGCTTATGCTGTAAAGAGTCTAAATTGTAGTGGCCATGATGGAAAAGGACACTTGTTCTGGTGTCCACGTCCACTTTTCTGCACAGGGACAGGATCCCGTGCTGCATGGCTTTGATGCATTGTTCACTGCCCAAACTCAGACCCTGCCAACAGCCTCCCCGGGACGGTATGAATCACCTCACCTGTGGAATGACCTCGGCTGCCCACATCCTCCCCTCAGCAGCTATTTCCTGGACACCCAGCTGGCTCTAGTTGCCACGTGTTTTCTTAAAGGAACCCCCTACTCCCACCCCCTTCTCTCTGGTCCCCATCCCCTACCCCTCTTCTCTCTCCTCTGGCCTCTCCCCATGCCCTTCCCCCAGCATAACCGTCTCCATCCCACTCCAGATTCCTGCATCCTAAACCAAATTGCCATCTCCTCCAGGTCCACAGCTCCCCTTGAGCTGTCAACAGGTCTCTGTAATGCAGCCGCACCCCTGGCCTCAGCCCGAGGCAGGGTCAGTTTCCCATGCCTCCTGGGATTTGCTCCGCACACCTGTCCCACATAGTGGGGGTGTCCCGGCTGCCTCCAGGTGCCTGCTCCCAGCCAGCCTGGGGTGGTGGGCCTGGGAGAGCTGCCCCCTGATGTGGTACCATTCACACCGCAGACTTCCTCGTGGTCGGCAGGTGTTGGCTGAAATTTATCACGGAAAGATGCAAATGAAGATGAGAACATTAAATGAAGAGAAAGAATTAAACCCTCTGTAGCACGTGCCACAGGAACCAAAAGAGAGTCAAAAGCAGAGTGTTTCTGGAGAGTGATGGGGAAGGTGCAGGGCGCGGGGGAACCTACCCTGAAGCTTCTGCCCGGCGGGTGTGAGGCTATGCCTGCGGCGCAATGAGAGCAGCTGTGGGCACTGTCTTACTGTACAGCATGGTGGTGGCGGGTCTTCTCTAAACCAAATGCCTGGCGTGTCCAGAGCGAAACTGGTCGGGCAGCAGGTGCAGGGGCAGCAGGTGCAGAGCCAGCAGGGAGCCGTGCTCCCCCTGCAGAGTGCCTGGGGCAGGCGGGGATGGGGGGATGGGGAGGCTGAGCCCTGTAGGGAGGGTCAGGTTTCCTGGGGACCACCTGCCTCCAGACAGGAAGGCTCTATGGCTGAGAGCTCTCAGTAGCAGGGCCTCTCCATGGAGCCATGTTTCAAACAGACTGGGTCCGACGGAGTAGTGTTCCAGGGACTGTGGGGCACAGCTCTCTCCCCAACACCCCCATTCCATGCAGGGCAGTCCCACCACACTGGCCTGAGTGGGTTGGATGTCCTGGTTTGCCCAGACATGCTGAGGCCTGGCAGCCCAGGCAGCTTTTTGGAGAGAGACAGAGGGACCCCAGTGGGCACCTCCTACTTGCTGGCCTTTTGGTTGGTGAGGGGCCACATAGTTGGCCGATGGAGACCTAGGGGTGCAGCTCCTACCTAACCAGTGTGGTCCACTTTACAGGAACTGGAATCGTGGGCATTTGAAACTTTTGAAATAATGCAAAGTTTCTCTAGTTGAAAAAAAATTACATTTTTAAAAAAAAATTTATTTATTGGCTGCATTGGGTCTTTGTTGCTGCACACAAGTTTTCTCTAGTTGGGGCGAGTGGGGGCTACTCTTCATTGTGGTGCGTGGGCTCCTCATTGGGGTGGCTTCTCTTGTTGTGGAGTACCGGCTCTGGGCTTCAGTATTTGCGGCACAGGGACTCAATAGTTGTGGCTCTTGGGGTCTAGAGTGCAGGCTCAGTAGTTGTGGCTCACAGGCTTAGTTGCTCCTTGGCATGTGGGATCTTCCTAGAGCAGGGCTCGAAACTGTGTCCCCTGTACTGGTAGGCCGATTCTTAACAACTGCGCCACCTAGGAAGTCCCCAAAATTATACTTTAAAGAGGTGGGGTTGGAGGTGTGAGTGGCTTGTTTTCTGTTTCAGTGGGGGGCAGGCAGGCAGAGATCCCATCAGCCTCAGCTTTCTGGTGCAAACCGTGCTGTTCATGTGCTTTGTGACTTCTGTGCTTTTGCTAATTATTGTGTCATTTTAACTTTGGCTGTGTTTTAATCTTTAAAACAAGCAGCATATTCTGAAGCAAGACCATCTAATCATTCAAGGGATGATCTTTATGATGCTATTGTTAAAAAATATACACCCACAATCAGTAACTTTGAGGTGAAAGTTAGATTAGATAAAATGCCATGAAGAAGACCCCTAAACATCAGGAAATACTGGGCTGCTACCTTTAGGACAAGCATCCTAAGAAATTTTCAAGACGATGCTGAAAATAAAAGTAGCATTAAAGATCCACTAAAAGCCCCAGCACCTTACCTTGCAGTCAATGCGAAGAAAAATCACTGCAGCATGACACAAAGGCTTCTGCAGCCCATTCCTCATCTAGAATGTCCCGCCCTGCATCCTTGGGGTCAAAGCTCCCAAGCGGGTCATTTTCTGACAGCTGCAGCTAGATGAACACCACATGGGGCATCAGCCTCTTGTCAGCTCCTTCAGGAGACGGGTTGATGGATTGGTTCCCAGATCTCATTTCCATGCCTCCAGCCTCAGCTTCACCCACCGGATATTCACAGAGAAGGACTGGAAGGCAGCGCCACTACCCTGCTGACCGTGGGCACACGTGGGGCATGGAATTTGAAGAAGGTGAAGGGATTCTGACCTTTTATCTATACACCTTGGTAGCTGGTGAATATCTACAATTTTTGCAATGTTAAAAAACAGCTAATTTAAAAAAATAAAGGAAGAGGGTCTGAGTTCCGCTGTGGAAATTGGGCTTTCCTAGAAAGCAAGGAGATCAGTGGGAAATCTTAGTACAAGATGGTCAAGAATCTGCCTGCTGCCGGCTGCTGGTCCTGCTCTGCAGCACAGTCTTCCTCAACCTGCTTCTTACACCTGAGTGACAGCCATCCTCCAGGGGCCAGGGGGACATAGGGCTGTGTCTGATATTATAGTCTGCTCAGGCTGTGCTACCCCCAAAACTGTTGACTGGGTGACAAACAATGGAGGACATTTATTTCTCACTGTTCTGGAGGCTGAGAAATTCCAGATCAGGTGGTGGTAGGTCCAGTGTCTGGTGAGAGCTCTTTTCCTGGTTTATACACAGCTGCCTTCTTCTAACCTCACGTGGCAGAGGAAAGGGGCGATCTCTGGTCTTCTCCTCTTTTTTTGTAAGGGCACTAATCCCATCCTGGGGGCTCCACCCTCATGACCTCATCTAAACCTAATTCCTGGGACTTCCCTGGTGGCGCAGTGGTTAAGAATCCGCCTGCCAATGCAGGGGACATGGGCTTGAGCCCTGGTCTGGGAAGATCCCACATGCCGAGGAGCAACTAAGCCTGTGTGCCACAACTACTGAGCCCTTGAGCCACAACTACTGAAGCCTTTGTGCCTAGAGCCCATGCTCTGCAACAAGAGAAGCTACCACAATGAGAAACCTGCGCACTGCAAAAAAGTAGCCCCTGCTCGTGGCAACTAGGAAAGCCCTCACGCAGCAACAAAGACCCAATGCAGGCAAATAAGTAAGTAAATAAGTAAGTAAATAAATAAATATAAACCTAATTCCTTCCAAAAGCCCCACCTCCAAATACCTCATTGGGGATTAAGGCTTTAACATATGAGCTTTGGGGGAACACACGTGTTCAGTTCACACCATAGAGAGGGGCTCAGGATCTTCAAATGGGAGTAAATGCTCCTTAGGAAGATGCCCCCACAAGAGGCTGTTCTGGGCTGGGGGCACTATGCCACCTCGATTCCCCATGAGACTCTGGGACAGGGCAGTGGTATGTTCCCCACTCCCCCACGCCCACAGCATGACCCTCACCTGTGCAGTCCCTGGCTTACCCCCCTGCAGAAACTCAGAGAAAAGGGGCAGCCAGGTTCACAAGAGAAAGGAGGCGAGAAGGATGGGGATGATACCCCCCTGTTCTAAGGAGAGGCTACTGGGAGGATCCTGGGCAGTACCCCTTGCCTGGGAAGTCTCAGGTTGGCCCCGGCTGCCAGACCACTACCAGAGAAATGACTATTTGCTGGGAACATGGGAGCTTGGTGTCCTTGTGGCCAGGGAAGTCTGGGAGAAAGAAAGGTGAATATTGAAGTTATTGCAGAGTGATGGGTCAGTCCTCTATTGGGAGAGATGGAGGCACCTGCTGTACACAACCCAGGGAGGGGCCAGCAGACTCCAGACCCTGCCCCATCATTGTGAGACATTCAGGGGTACCATCTCATGGAAAAGAGAGCTAGGGGCCATGTCCCGAGGCTACAAAATGTACAACAAGCACTCACTTAGATGGGGAGAAGAGGAGGGAGTGAACTCAACTCTAGCATGACCGCCTCCAGCCTCCCCAATGGAACCTCCACGTTGTCCATACACACCACATGCTCAGCTGCAGCTCTGCAGGGCACTGCCCTCTAGAGATGCTGTCACTTCAGTGACTGGGGGACAGAGAGCACATGTTAACAGCACTTCTTGGCTCTGCCCAGTCCTTCCCAGGCCCATGCTGCCTACAGCCCATCATAAATCCAGTCAAGGCCCCATCCCTTTGGAAATGATTTTGCATATGGAATTGAGCAGCTCAGGGCAATGCAAAGTAACAGTGCCTCAACGCAGACCAGCCAGCCCTTCTCGATTCCGAGATGAGCATTTCCATTGCACAAACTTTTCAGACCAGAATGAGAACCTGATAAAGTTGCTGTCTATATATGTGGTCCACACATTTCCACCCATGTGTCAGCAGACATCGTCAAGAACTGAAATGTAAAAAGATTATTCTTTGCCTTTTCTTTTCTTTTTTTTGCAAAAGATATTACAAAACAGAGCTCACTCTGAACCTGAAAAGAGTAATTCTGTGTTAGCATATTTTACAGGTTTTAGCTCCTGTCTGTGGGCAGTTAACAAGCATTGCCTCCTTTCTCCCCATTCATTTGTAAAACAACCTCCTACACGGTGCGATTAAAATAAAAACTTACTCAAATGCTTAGTCAATGCTGAGCAGCCCTTCTTTCATATATACCCTATGAATGAGTTCTGAAGTAACAGGCCTAGAAAATGAAACTCCTCAAAAAGAATATGAAAATGATTTGAAAAGGTGCCAGAAAATACTTTGAGTGTGTGGGTGGGTGGGGTGGGGGGAATGTCAGCTCAGGGGAGTCTTACAAGACCTCCAGATTGTGATGGCAAATGAACAACCTTAAGAGTTGGTGGGGATATATTACCCAGGTTTAAAATGGGAGGCCAACCCATCATGGGCATCATAGGGGCATCTCCTTTTAGTCAACAGTCCACTTCTGAATGCTTGGACACATGGCTGCCTGTTGGTTACGTGGGTGTCATCAATGCTCTGGCTTTGGGTCCCTCTCTGCTACTTATTAGCTGTGTGGTCTGGGGCAAGTTGCTTAACCAGCCTGAGTTGCCTTGCCTGTAACATGTAGATAATAATAGCACTTACCCCACCGGGTACCCCCTTCTCCATCCCTCAGAGCTCACAAATTAGATTAATCACAGTCCTTAGTTATAACAGTCTCCACCTCTGATCTGTGTGTGACTTTGTCATTTATTTAGCTATGTAATGAGTTATTTACAATACTGTGATGAGTACCCATGTTTCCATCACCCAAAATGAAAGCTGTGACTAGGACCATAACCTACATCTCACTTTATGGTCCCTGATATCTCATTAACCCCTTCTCTCCACTCCTGAGGTCACTCTCATCTTGAATCCTGTGTTCCTAATACCCGTTTCCTTTTATTTAGTTTGAGGCTTCTGTATGTATTTCTAGAAGGTATGTATATTCTTATCTTAATTTTTTTGAACTTTGTAAAGATGGTATGCTACATATAACTTTGGGGAACTTACTTTTTTTCACTTAACGTTATGCTGTTAATATCCATCGTAGTATTGTGTGTCACTGTAGTTCATTTGTTCTGACTGGTGCATCACAGGGTATATCGTAATGTAGACATCCACTCTCCCACTGAGGGGCATGGAAAGGAGGGGTCCAGACCTGTAGCTAGTTAGAGCAGTGCGGTTAGAGTCATACTTGTACACATCTGCTGTTTTAAGAGCATAACAGTTTCTCTTGGCTATGAATCTTGGAAGGGAATCATGACAGAGAACATATGAAAGTTTTTCAGGCGATCACCCAAACCATTTTCTAAAGAGTTTGCACCAATCTACAAGGCCATAAGATTCATCTTCTCCAACACTTCATCATATTAGACTTTTAAAAATTTTTGTTAATTGAATGGGTATAAAATATTATTTTATTGTGATATTGATTTTCATTTTTCTTTGTGAATCTCTATAAATTTATATCATCTATATCTATCTATCATCTATCTATCATCTATCTATCTGTCATCTATCTATCTATCATCTATCTATCTATCTATCTATCTATCTATCATCTATCTAATCTCTATAAATTTATTGGGCGTATATGTTTCCTCTTCTGCAAAATATTTCTTGGTTTCTTTCCCCCATTATTATCTTGGGTTATTAATGCTTTTATTTTTAAATTGATTTGTAGCAGTTCTATACATGAATATCTTGTTCCAGTTTCTACCCTGACTTTTCACTTTTTAAAGTTATCTCTTGGTGAACAAAAGTTCTTCATTTTGATATAGCTAAATTTATCATTTTATAATCAATTTTAAGTGCCTGTTTAAGAAAATCTTTAGCTCTCAGAAGGCATGACCTGTGTCATCTACTACAAAATTTAAAATTTATTTTTGACATTTAATTTTTTAACTTATCTGGGGGTTATTTTCCAGTTACAGTTTGAGGGAGATAGCCAAGTCCCTTTCTTCTCACATGGTTAACTATTTTTTCCAGCTGTATTTAATAATCAGTCTCTCCTCTCCTTTCTTTTCTTCCTTTCTTTCTTTCTCCTTTCTTTCTTTCTTTCTTCCTTTCTTCCTTCCTTCCTTCCTTCCTTCCTTCCTTCCTTCCTTCCTTCCTTCCTTCCTTCTTTCTTTCTTTCTTTCTTTCTTTCTTTCTTTCTTTCTTTCTTTCTTTCTTTCTTTCTTTCTCTTTCTTTCTTCACTGGGTCTTCTTTCTCTAGTTGTGGAGAGTAGGGGCTACTCTGTTTCAGTGCTAGGGCTTCTTATTGCCATGGCTTCTCTTGTTGTAGAGCACAGGCTCTAGGTGCATAGGCTTCAGTAGTTGCAGCATGTGGGCTCATTAGTTGTGGTGCACGGGCTTAATTGCTCCAAGGCATGTGGGATCTTCCTGAACCAGGGATCGGACCCATGTCCCCTGCACTGGCAGGCAAATTCTTAATCACTGGACCACCAGGGAAGTCCTCTCCTCATTGACCTTCTTTACCCCTCTGTCAGATACAAAAATTCTTTGTATGCACAAGAGTCTTTTTCTTTGATCTCACTTGTATTCCATGGTCAAATTTTCTATCCATGAACCAATATTGCAATATTTTAATTATTCCAGCTTCATAAAAGTAAGGTAAGATCTCCCTCACATTTTTTATAGAAACATTTGGCTATTTTTGGTCCTTTGCTCCTTCAAATAAATTTAGAATCATCTTTCCAGGTTCTATTAAAAAACCTATTGGGAACTTGATAGGAATTCACTAAATGTATAGATCACATTATAATATTAAATCATACTATCCATGAACATGATTTATCTCTCCATTTATTAATATTTCTTGTTTTAAAGAATTTTTTTTTGATGTGGACTATTTTTAAAGTCTTTATTGAATTTGTTACAATATTGCTTCTATTTTATGTTTTGGTTTTTTGGCTGTGAGGCAGGTGGAATCTTAGCTCCCTGACTGGGGGTCCAACCCACACCCCCTGTGTTGGAAGGTGAAGTCTTAACCCCTGGACCACCAGAGAATTCCCTATTAAAAACCTCTTGATAAAGTTGGATGCCTTTCCTTTTAGAGGTCTTCCACATCTATTGCTAGATTTATCCTCAGGGAATTGATATTTTCTGAAACTATTATAAATGGTGACTCTGTAACTGAGCAGGACCCTATGGGGCCTTTTTGGGACAGACCTCCCATCTCCTCTGCCTGCCTCTTGTTTGTAGAAAAACTTTAACCTCCTAGGCTGAGTTCCAAAGAATAAATTTAATCAGAGAAGTGAGAAAATGCAGAAACAAAGGAAAGAGTCAAACAGGACAAAATAATAATAGTTTAGCCATTAAACAAAGTCAAGGGCCTTTAGTTCCTTCTCCAGGGCTCTAGATATTATTCTGGGCCAAATCCTTGAGCTGTTTTGCAGATACTTGAGCCCCCACTAAGGGAAGAAGTTAGCTGTATGCTGGCCACAGCACATAGACCCTAGACGCATTGGCACGACAACCCCACTTCCTCACCCTGTTTTTAAAAACCTTTCCCTGAAAGCCACCAGGGAGTTTGGGTGATTTGAGCACTAGCTACCTGGACTCCTTGCTTGGTGCCCTGCAGTCTACACTGCAATTTTCTTCACCACAACCCAGTGTCAGTAGATTGGCTTTACTGTGCATGGATGAGCTGACCCAAGTCTGGTTCTGTAACATCTCTTTAATTGTAATTCCTGGTTCTTTGATGTATATATACATTTTATATCTTCACTAAGTTTTATCATATCTAATAATTTATAGATTTTTGGAATTTTCTATGTAAACAATCTTATGCAAATGATAACAATTTTACTTCCTTCATAAAATGATTTTAAGGGTGCAAACAAAGCAGATCACAGTGGTTGGCAGCTAGTAAGCACTCAAGGAATGCTTGTATAATATTTACTGACATTATTGTCATTAGCAGTTGATGGAAGAACTTTAGAAGTTGTCTTAACCAATTCCTTCAAGTTAAAGGAAGAAACAGAATCCCAGAACAGCTTAATGATTCAACAGGGATCCCACAGCTGCTCTGAGCCAGGACCAGCCCAGAAAACCTGAGCCACTGGGCTATACAGTCAGGGGTCCTATCTCTTGATCCCCAACCACATACAAACGTGTGCTTCCATCTGGCACAAACACAAACCAGCTAAGAGGAGTGTTTCAGTGAGTAGAGCGTCCCAGCACCTCCATGACAAGCATTTATGAAACCAGCAGCATGAATTAAGCTCCTTCTGTGTGCTGGGCTTCCCATATCAGGCACACTTCTAGCAGAGGACAAATTTAACACTGTAACTCAGAAGAGGGGAATTTATTTCATTTAAAAAATCATCCAGGACTTCCTAGGTGGTGCAGTGGTTGAGAATCCGCCTGCCAATGCAGGGGACATAGGTTTGATCTCTGTTCCAGGAAGATCCCACATGCCGTGGAGCAACTAAGCCCCTGTGCCACAACTATTGAGCCTGTGCTCCAGAGCCCATGAGCCACAACTATTGAGCCCATGTGCTGCAACTACTGAAGCTCATGCACCTAGAGCCTGTGCTCCATGATAAGAGAAGATATTGCAATGAGGAGCCCGCGCACCGCCATGAAGAGTAGCCCTCACTCGCTGCAACTAGAGAAAGCCCGTGTGCAGCAACAAAGACCCAACACAGGCACTTACTTACTTACTTAATTAATTAAAAAAATATCCATAGTGATCTCATTATTTCCTGTTGATGGTGGTGGGCATGGAGGAGAACCTTAAACTTGCCTGCTGAAAGCAACTTGGAGTCTTTGGGTTTAGTTCACTTTGGGGTAAACACATGGCTAAATCAAATTCATATTTCCTTCTGAAAAGGTGTCTCTTCCCCTGCGTCTGTCCCAGGTTGGCAGCTGAATATGGAGAAGCTGATGGATTCTTGTCGTGTGTGTGGTGGGACCTCTGCACTCATCCAGCCTTTGGGATGTAGCAGGTATTGGTTGGGCTAGGGCTGGCCTGGTTCTGTCTTTAAACATCAGCACTGGGCAACACTGGGTCTGGCTCGCCCTCTGTCCCTTGGGACCGCCACAGCTCAGATCTACCTGGCCTTTCAGATCCTCTCAATCTCAGCCTTGTCTGTCACCTGTCCCCAGGCTTTGCGATGGTGACCGCATGGCAGGCCAGCTCCCAGTTACACGTGTTTCTCCCCTGTGGGCACGTAGGAGCATTGAGCCTTTTTGGGCCACATGGAAGCACAGGGAGAGGCAGGCAGGTTTACCTGGATACCCCTGCAGGCTTCCTGGTGTGGATGGAGAACAGCACCTGGGATCTGCTCAGCCCCTAGCTCAGCCCCTACTTCTCTGAGTCCTTCCCATCTCACCCTCTTGCCCTCTTTTTCTCACCAGACTGGGGGTTTCTCCTCCCACCTCTGCCAGGAGGGATTGTAAGCAGCTTTTGCAGGAAACTGCCCTCAGCAGGAAGCCCCTTTCCTTGTCACTTTAGCAAAGCTATATTGTAACTAACTTTTAACCAGACACCCCCGTGCTCTACTCACCTCTGGCCAAACACACCTTTCAAATCTTTTAATCTCACAATGCCTTGCCCAAATTATTGGTTCTTTCCGTAGATCAAAGAAGTAGCAATGAAGAACAAGTAATTAACAGATGACTGGATCTCTTCCCTAGCTTCCCCTTCAGTAATCTCATGAACAAACGGTGTGACCAAACTGTGTGAACAAGATAATGTCGTGAGGAAGATTACAAGGAGCTGACAAGCCTGCACACAAGCTTGCACGTGGGGGAGGGGGTGGGGGCGCCTGGCAACGACTCTGACCCCCTATCTCAACGCTTAACTGAGATTACTTCCGATCCTTCCTTTAAAACTTTCACACCCAAGCAGAATCTCTGGAGGTGGTTCTTTGGGGACACGGAGTCCACCATCTCCCGAGACTGCCAGCCTTCTGATTAAAGACGAGGTTCCCCTCTACCAACGTTCATGAACTCGACTTTGTAAGCGGCAAGCAGCAGGACCTGATGCGTGCGGTTACAGAATGGGGACACGCTCCTCTTCTCTCTGCATCTCTCCCTCAGCCACTCTCCTCTCTGCCAGAGGGCGGCTTCCCTGCTTCCCAATGATGTCCTCGTCTGCCCTTCATTCGGGCTTACAGCAAAAGCCACAGTCAAGGTAGCCAGGGCTGGCTCCTGATCGACTCAGGGGGCTTTTGGAATCTAAAATACCGTGTGTCCTCTCTCGCCAAAGCCTGACTTTAAAGATGGCCCGTGACCTCTGAAAATGTCAGTTTTGACATGCAAATATCTTCCAAGCAGTTTCCTGATGACCCACGGCCGGCTTCGGGGTCATGACTCAGATGCAGTTGTGCAGAGCAAGTCACGCTTCTGCTCTCGCCTTGTGTGCGGAGGTGACTGTCTTTGTGGACGAGGCACCCAGTTCTCCTTCTTTAGCCCATTTCCAAGCTGATGAAGGCCAGATCTGATGCCTCGACAGCCTTTCTCTGCTTCATCACTGCCCAGGGTGCTGTAACTAAACATGTCCTCCAAGAATGGCTTTGAACTCACCCAGCAAATCCCTATTCATTCACCCACTGCGTCTCCACGCAGCCCTTATTGCAGACTCGCTGTGGGTGTGACGGTGAGAACCCAGAGATCAACACAGAAGAAACCCTTCAGGTTGCTAGAAGGGGCACAGGAAGTGCAGACAGGACTAGTAGCAGCTGTGCTTAAGTGACAAAATCCCACTGAACTGGGAAGAACAAATCCCAAGAATTAAGGAAAAGCAGGACTGGGGGTGGGTCTAGTTTCCTGGCTCCGACACAGAAGGAGGCTGAGCAGTGTTTACCCTTGATAAGGGCTATGGGCTTTGCGCCCAGTACAAGTCTGAGATATTGCCTCCGGGGACCACTGTTCCACCAGGGCTGGGGCCAGAGTGTGTTTCCAGCGCTGGCTGCCTGGCTGCCATCCAGGAAGGCAGGTTGCTGTCCTATCCCACCCCCTGATGTGCTTTAGGGAGGGCAGGTGCCTGGATGAAACCACTCAAGCTATCGGATGTGGCAGGCCCACTTTCCAACGCCAATAGAAGGTAAGGAAATTACATAGGGCCCCAAAGGAGCTCTTGAGAGCTAGTTTATTGTGAAATGAGAAGTGGAGTTGCCTCTGGGAGAAGGCTAAAAGAAACTCGTTTCAATTTTCTTTGGCCTTTGGAAGCCTCTGCCTCAGCGGCCTTCACTGCTGCCAAGATGAGCTTTCTGTTGAGAGTCGGGTTCCCCAAATCTTGTTGAAAGGTGACATGGTTTTCCTCACACTAGCAGGGCCTTAGCCTGACACTGAGTGTTTGTGTATGAGTGTGTGTGTGTGTGTGTATAACATGTGCACATGGAATTCTTTTTGCACATTTCTAAAACATGCTCCCCAGCGCAGATGTGTGTGGTTTTTTTTTTTTTTTTCTTTTTTGCTGCTGTTTCCTCTGCTGCTTTTAGGCTAATTTTCCCATAGTTTTTAAATGTGTGTTAGAGATTTCTCACAACCCTTTCCTCCAAATTCTGAGCAGTTCATCAGCGGGTAACAGAAGGGTGGCATGGATGTGGGCAGTGATGAAGCGATACAGAAGTATTTATTAAGGATGTTAATTCTGAATAATGGAAAGATTGCACCTTCTGAAATACATCGTACCACTTCTACGTCCACGCATGCATGCCATATGTTAAACATTTTATGTTATTAAAATGTAATTAAATATTAAACTAATATTTAATATTAGTATTAAGAATATTTGCTGGGTTGTGTCAATAGAATTGACAGTCTTACTACCTTATCTTCACTATTAATTTTGTTTTCTTTTTCTTTTTTTAATTAATTAATTAATTAATTGGCTATGTTGGGGCTTCATTGCTACATGTTGGTTTTCTCTAATTGCGGCGAGCTGGAGGTACACTTTGTTGGGGTGCAAGGGCTTCTCATTGCAGTGACTTCTCTTGTTGCGGAGCACGGGCTCTAGGTGTGAGGCCTTCGGTAGTTGCAACTCGTGGGCTCAGTAGTTGTGGCACACGGGCTTAGTTGCTCCACAGCATGTGGGATCTTCCCAGACCAGGGCTCGAACCCATGTCCCCTGCATTGGCAGGGGGGATTCTTAACCACTGTGCCACCAGGGAAGCCACACTATTAATTTTTTTTAGTAAAATTAGTGTCTTAATATGGCCAAGGAAAGAATGTTCTAATGAGATGATTACCATTTTCTGACGTTCCTGCTTTATAGAACTTGATCCTTTTTCCAGGAGTTTGATGAGAATAAGGGAGCTTGAATCTGTCTGGTAAAAAATCTCCCTGCGTTTGACAGCCACAGGGACCAAGAGCAGGGACAGTGTCAATCAGAAAGCGAGATTTGTTAATTTACTCATACGAACCCCAAGAAGCCAGGTGGTTTTGGTCGCCATGTATGAATCAGAGAGACAAGATCCATCTCATCTTCTGGCCAAGAATAAATAAATACATAAATAAAAGAGTGCCTTCAAGTCCTTTGAACAAATAAGAACAGCTAATGTTTTTTGTTTTTCTTTAAAAAAATTTTATTGAGATACAGTTGACATACAATAAACTGCATATATTGAAAGCGTACAATTGGATATATTTTTTTCTTATTAGTAATGTATATATGGCAATCCCAGTCTCCCAATTCATTTCCCCCAACCCTCCCCACTTTCCCCGCTTGGTGTCCATATGTTTGTTCTCTACATCTGTGTCTCTATTTCTGCCTTGCAAACTGGTTGATTTGTACCACTTTTCTATATTCTGCATATATGTGTTAATATACAATATTTGTTTTTCTCTTTCTGACTCACTTCACTCTGTATGACAGTCTCTAGGTCCATCCATGTCTCTACAAATGTCCCAATTTCATTCCTTTTTACAGCTGAGTAATATTCCATTATATATATGTACCATATCTTTTTTATTCATTCATCTGTTGATGGACACTTAGGTTGCTTCCATGTCCTGGCTATTGTAAATAGTGCTGCAGTGAACATTGGAGTGCATGTGTCTTTTTGAATTATGGTAGAACAGCTAATGTTTTTGATTGCTTGCTGCATGTCTGTCTCTGCTCTATGGGCTGTGCACAGTCACTTATGTCTTCTTAAAACTCCCTTCTGTGGTCCATGGTTGTATTATTTTTACCCCCCATTCTGCAGATAAAGCCACAAGTGGAAGCCAAACTGCCCAGAGCTGCACAGCTAATAAGCAGTTAAATTGGGACTCTCACCCAGCAGGGTGGTGCAGGCCTGACGCTGAACCCTCCCTTCTTGACAACCACCTTCACAGAGGATGCAAGAGATGGGTGCATTTGATGTCATATTTTGTATTGGGCTTGTGTCCATCCATTTACCTGGCATCTGCCAAGACTAGAGCTGGAGAAAAATTCTCTAGTTCTGTCTTTAGAATTCTAAGAGTGGGCATGGGAGGTGGTTCTGGGGGCTTCTAGGTGGGCACTCGCCCACAGCTCCCTGTGGTCCACTCTGCCCCATGGGTGACTGCGGGGGGCTGCAGGACTTGGGCAGACCACACTTGTGTTGGGGGTGGGATGCTTCATCTTTTATGCTCTGGGGCTCTTGATAGGATTCTTCATGTTACTGCTTTGAAAATCCTTGGCCTTAGGTTGCATAGGGAAAAAAAAGCCTTGTACTTCTTCTGATCTCCCTCCTTTGGAGACTAGCATGGGTCTGTGATCTGGAGTCGTGTGGACACATCTGCAGGGGAACCCAGGAGGTAGCAACCAGAACAGACCTGCTTGCCTTAGGGGCCTCCCTCACCCCACTTCCAGGAACAGGCTGGCTCTAGCCTTGGGATGTGATGTTTCCAGGAAAGCGGAAAGCCAATGCTTAATTCTGTGTAGGAACACCTAGCATGCGGAACTCACTTCCATGAAATCTTATGTTTTAGCAGAGGAGTTAGAATTTGCCAGTCAGTCTTTCTCCCAACACTCATCCCCCAGCACTCCCTGGAGGGTTCTTCCTGTGCTCCTGAGGCTGAGATGTGGACCCCAGGCTCTGTGCTGCAAGAGCCCATGGAAAAGAGACCACTTGTCACAGCCATCCCGTTCAGGCCCCAATTTGTCCCTACTCGCCTCCCTCCCCTTGTATAGAAGAGGTGCAGACACAGGCAGTGGAGGCAAATGCATGGGAACTTGGCTGCAGGTCCTCTAACTCCAGTGGCCAGGACTCATGGGCCACACAGACTCTGGATCCTCTGGGTCCTTCTCCCACAAGTGATGAGCACAGAAGCAAGAGGCTCATAACAGCTGCAGGAAGAGTGCCCTTCACCATTACCAATGATTTAAGAAGAGAATTCACTCACTCTGCTGCTGTTTCTCAGCAACGATGCCGCTTTCTACTCCCCTCCTCACCAGAGCCCCTTCTCTCCCCACCAGCCCACAGGTAAGCAAGGGCGCCCACAGCTGATGGACGGCGTAGATTCCGCCAGGCCTCCGATGCAGACGCCCGCGAAACAGCTCTGCCAGCCTTTTAGCAGAAGCAGATTTTATAGAAAAGGAAAGACATGCAGAGGATTCGGGGGCAGTGGAACTATCCTGTATGATACAGTAGCGATGGATATATGTCATTTTACATTTGTCAAACCTATAGAATGTACAACACAAAGAGTGAGCCCTAAAGTAGACTGTGGGCTTTAGTTAATAATCATAATGATAATAATAAGGCAGCTCATCATTGTAACAAACGGCCCACGTTAATGCAAGATGGAGTGGGCGGAGGGAGGAGGGGGTTTATGGGTGGAGGGAGGAGGGGGTTTATGGGAACTCTTTGTACTTCTGGTCAACTTTTCTGTAAAGGCAAAACTGCTCCAAAAAGACTATTAATAATATATCACTTAGAGTGAAAAAAATCAATTAGTCATAAAAAAAAGAGAAAGCAATGAGGAAGGGCGCAGGGCACTGTCCGTTCCCAGAGGACTGCTCGCGGGGTGTAGACACAGCCCGGCCTCATCAGCGGGCACGAGCCCCTGTGAACTCCGACTCCACCTGAGACTGGGGCTGGGGCCTGGGGACAGGACACTAGGCTGATGACAGATTCTCTCTGGCCCTTGGCAGCCAATAGGATTCCACAGAGAGCCCTGATTTTATGGAGATGAGACCTACCAGAAGGGCAATGTGTTGCCTTCACAAGGAGAGGTCTTTTTCAGGTCCAACTGGCCCATGTCATACTGTGCAGGGGGTGAGCCCAGAGGAGGGTACGGGGACCACACCACCCATGCACCGGGAGGCAGGGATGCTGCATTCCTGCTTTGCACAAAGATGATGCCCTGTGGCTGGCATAGCCTGGTCTGGGCGAGCATAAAACTGAAATGACCAATTCACTGGGCCACTCCAAGGTCAGGAGAGAGACTCTTAGCTGTGGTAAGCTAAATTTCTGGAAATTGAAAGGAAAGATCTCAGGGCAATACAGGTTGTTACATAGAAATAAAATAGCTTTAATAGATTGCTATTAAATTAATAAAATAGAAATGTTTATTGACCACCCACTCTGAATAAGGCACTATGTAAGGTATCTATCTAATACAAAGTTGGCAGGGATTGCCTTTATTAGTTTGTATAAAACCTGACCCTCGCTGTTAGCATTTGGCCAGCTGTCTTCTAGTGGGCATTTCACTTCACTTGTTTGTTGTTCACTTCAAATGCTCATTGAGTGACTTCCAGGAGGCAGATGTCATGCTGGGTCCTAAGGATGTGGTGACTCCAAACTAGAGCTCCTGGAGCTGGAGAGGGGCTTCCCTGGACACCTGTGCTGATACTATTGGTAACTGCTCTGGGGGCCTTGGAGGTGGTACCAGGTAGGGGAAGGACACAGACCCTTAGGGGAGAAGTAGCTGCACTGACAGCTCAGCAAGGTAAAGAGATTGTAAACCTGTATCTCTTGAGCATCCCGTGATGTCCTCGTGATGCTTGCCTTATCCATGCATTGTGGGCAGACTGTTCATTTGGTTGTTTCCTTTATGATGGCTCACTCACTGTGCTTAAATAACTGGATTTAGGGTGCATACATTACGTTGCTATCAGAAATAAAATGCCAGTATCACTTGCCATTGATAAATATCAGACTGAAGCATATGATCAACTTTATATTGAAAGAAAAAGACTGCACTGAAACAAAGCCATGCTCTCCATCCTCTGGTCCATTGGAGGCTGAACCTCAGGCTTGTTGTCTCTGTGGAAAAGGTAGATCAGCAAGAATATGGACCAGTAAAAGCAGCCATTTTTTCTCCCTGATGAGGGCAGAGTTCAAAGAGAATGGAATAGGACAGACTTGTTTTCCTCTAAGACCCAAGGTCTAAGAACAGCTAAGTCTTCCACAGCAAACAGTGCCTATGGATGAAATCTTGTATGTGTATTGCCCATTCATTCATTACTTAATTCCAAGAATGTCCTTAGAGCATCTAATATGTGCAAAACATCCTGATAAGTCATTGAAGAGAACAGACGAAAGGGACATGACCCTTGCTGCCAAGGCACCAACAACTCTGGTTGGGAGATAATAACTATATCCCCAACATGGTCCAACACACATGGAATAGGAGCCCTAGTGAGTCCAGAACATGCTGGCTGGGAGGGGTCATTGGGAAGAAAGATGCTCATTCTGCTGGGCTGAATAAGCTGGACAGGCAGCTCCAGAGGGGTCCTTTGAGCTGAATCCAGAGGTCTAACTGGGATTTTAGCAGAGGCTTCAAATGAGAAAGAGCAGTGAAGAATTCAGAGAAAGCCTGATGATTAGCTTTGAAGGCCACTTTGATAGGGACTTCCAGAAGATGTAAAGGGAGTTTGGGTCAAAGCCTGGAAGGCCTCGAATGCCACTGAGGAGCTTGGAGTTTTGGTAGACAAAGGGGAGCCATTGAAGGTATTTGAGAAGAAGGTGACACAGAGTTAGTCTTTTGGGAGTTACTTGGCAGTGCTGTAGAACCATGAATGGGACCCAGGAAATTGACTCAGGAGGTGGAATGAAGCAGTCAGGGGCAGAGGAGAGAGAGCCTGTGCACGTACGTACACTGAGAGCCCACGGGAGCATGCCCACAAATGTTGCAACTGGGTTATGACCTATGGCATGGTGTCTGCACATTATGTAACACATGGCTTGCATATGTTTCATTTACACTCTTGGAAACAAACCCACTGAACCTGGCAAATTTTCTTCATTTTCAAAAACTGACTGTACTGATCATTTGATATTCCAAATGACAATATAGTGAGGTTTTGTGAGCACTAACTGCATTACAGGTGTTCTCAGCCCTTCACATGTGTTAATCCCTTAATCCTTACAATCACCCAATGAAGTAGGCATGATTACTATTTCTGTTTTATCTATGGGAAACTGATGTGGGCAGAAGTTAGGTAACTTGCCTGAGGTCACACAGTTAACCTCAGAAGTTCTCTAATATAACTCTTAATGGACTTCCTTTCAATAAAACTCCATCCAGGCATTCATGATATAATTCTTTCCACAAAGTGGACTTCACAACTCTTTGTGGAACAGAGCACTTGAGCGCAGGGAGTAAGCAACCAACAGGTATGGGTTAGGTGTGAAGGACACACTGGAGAGTTGGCTCTTAAGCTTACTGGTCAGATGTTTCTGAGAGGCTTCCTCAACAAGGTTTACTGTCAGTTTCAGAGGTCACTGAACTATTTCAGATGAGCAGAAAGATGTGCTCTCTCAGTATCCTCCAAAGAAGAACCTTCTCTTCTGTAGCTACATTAAAGCTAATGTTTGCTCATAAAGCAGGAGTCAATCCATGATATTATAATCAGTGACATGAATGTTTTGCTCAAGTTCAGATGTCTAATAAGAGCCATTTTCTTTCCGAGGGCGTGTTATCAGTTTCATGAATATACGCTTTGTATTTCATTAGTATTCTTCTAGCAAAACACGATTCTGAGTCATTTCTGAAATATCTACTCTCGCCTGCACGTTGTTTCTCAGTTTTTACAAAAATTGTCTTTTCTACTTACTGGCAGAAAAATTTCATGCCGCACAAGCCTAAAATGGATGTGCTGAGAAAAACACAGCACACCTATGGAGTTGTGACCACCCAGTCCTTCGTTCTTAGTCCACAGCCTTGACCTACCATCTCCAGGGAGGAGCCTTGGGAGGGACGGCTGAGTGGGAGGGGAGGAGGTAAAGTTCTATAATATGGATGGATATTCACCATCATGACTTCCTCAGATTTTGAGCCAGAATGAGGTTCAGAGAGCTCGTCAGAGGATGTCGAGTGAAGAGAAACAGAAAATAGGAACCAATGTGCGAAGAGCTGCTTTATGAATGACAGTTAGAGGCTATTTGATTAAACACCACTCACTTGCATTCAATGGAAAGCAGTTCTGGCCCAGCCTGGTCCCCTGTCCTAGGGAGACACTTTCTCCAGGGTGAACAAGAAAGTATATTCTCTACTATACTAGCTAATAATGTGTTTCTTTCAACTGGAGGTACCTAGGTCCCTCACTCTATCTCATTACTGTAACAATGGTCTAGCTCGCCCCTTAGAAGCCAACCAAAACATTCTCCTCTGTGCTCTGCCCACCTGCCCCTTCTATAGCAGAGATGCCATAGTGGGTCTCTGTCCCAAGTGATCACATGTGTTTTACTCACTCGCTTTTTTTTTTGGCTGTGTTAGATCTTCATTGCTGTGCACAGGCTTTCTCTAGTTGTGGAGAGCAGGGGCTACTTTTTGTTGCAGTGTGCAGTCTTCTCAGTGCGGTGGCTTCTCTTGTTGCAGAGCACAGGCTCTAGGTGCGCTGGCATCAGTAGTTGCAGCATGTGGGCTCAGTGGTTGTAGCTTGTGGGCTCTAGAGAGCAGGTTCAGTAGTTGCAGAACACGGGCTTAGTTGCTCCACACCATGCATGATCTTCCCGGACCAGGGATCGAACCCATGTCCCCTGTACTGGTAGGCAGATTCTTAACCACTGCGCCACCAGGGAAGCCCCTAATCACTCTCTTTTGAAGGACCCTGAAGTTCAGGCACTGTTCTGTGCCTCTGCCTCTCCCATTTCCACAAGATGTAGATTCTGCATCCCTTCTGAGGTCCATCTGCTTTCCAAAGTGCATGCCTTTGTGATGGAGGCCCTGGACAGGGCTTCCTCTCCCTCTGCAAGTAGAGCTTTGAGAAACTCATCCCATTGCATGGCCACAAAAGACCCCCAAGAGCTTCTAGAAACTTCTGATCATGAAGGCCACCTGAACAGACCCTCTCAGGGTATAAATGGAGATGTTTTCAGTGGATCTGTCCTTGCCTGCACAAGTCTCTGGTGAGAGGCTTGTCACCTGAGGCCCAGACTGAAGGCAGGATGTAGAGATTATGCTATTGGATCATCGCCAATTTCATTTAGCCCATGAGAGTGCTTCTTGCTTCTTCTTGCACCATTGTGAGAAGCTGAATGTGACTGCTTGGAAGTGTCACTGCTTGGTCCTCTGCCCATGTCGCTCCCTAACTGGCTCACACCACTGAGAGCTCAAGGCTGGCAGAGCTAAGCACTGAGGACCCCTTTCCTGGTGCTGGGTGGGACCAATAATGAACTGGGAAGAGGCTTCTGCCTTCAGAAGAGGCACAGGTGCCTCAGGCACATGCTCAGATAAGGAGGAAAAAGACTGGAACCCCTTCACCCCCTCTGTCATCTGCTACCGCGATGGGCCCCCAACCAGGGGAGTGAAGCCTTGGTCAGCCTGGTCATCAGCCTCTCACAGACCCATTTTCTGAGGAAAGGGCTTGGGTTGCTCTTGGTTGCATGAATCAGTGCTAGGGTGAAGGCACAGCCCAAACCAAGCCAGATCCCAAGAGGAATCGGTGGGGTGGGAGATGGGGTGTGGATAAGCAGGGCTCCAGGAGTGGCAGGGAAGGCTTGTCTGGAGGCACAGGAGGCTGGAGCTGCATTCGCCTCCAGGTCTTTTCAGACACACATCTCAGGCCATTTAGGTGACTGGCTCCTGGCTCTCCATCCCCAGGCCTGGGACCTTCCCCTGCCTCTCAGTGCAGAGCAAGGATGGCTCAGTATTGAGGGTACCTGTCCTGGTTGTGCATCCTGGGATTCACAGCCTGGAAAGGATAAAGAAACAAATTCCAAGCCCAAGACATTTCAATAACACTTTCTTTTGGACATTTACTACAGCACAGTTGTGTGTAAAATACTGTGGAGGATATGATATGGCAAATTCTATCTCCACTCTCCCCCAGGACATAAAGTTCTAGCAACAGTGACCAGCCAACAGGCCAACTCCAGCCAAGGCTAAATCAGATGGAGACCCTCCTGGACTTTTGTGTATGCCTTTAAAATATATATACCTTTAAAAATAAATAATCTTGAACAATCTTGGTCATTAATATACTGGGGCCTATAATAGGGGTTAAATTTGTTCTTTCATGAACTGGCTGAGAAACCCTTCATGACAACGCTCCCCCCAGGCCACCAGAGTCAGTTTCAGGAATGTCCTCCAAGCCATGCTGGTGAAGTATCTGAATGGCCCATTGCATTTTGCCTCTATTATTTTATAAAAATGAACAGGAAACAGAATGAAAGTGTTGTATGCTTGCTGTAAGAAGCTTCCACTGTATACATTAAAGAGAGGGAAGGCCAAGTTGAAAAATCACTGGAAATACTAAAAGTTTTCATTCATTTGCTCAAAAATGCATGCATTCACCCAGGAAATGTCAACTGAACACCTACTGTGAACAGGCAACATTCCAGACACAGACTGAAGTCCCGGCCCTCAGAGAGCTGACAGTCTAGTGAGGGAGCAGGAATGAACAAGATGAATAATATGTAGAGTGTAGATAATGAAGAGGGCCATGAACGAAGTGTAAAGCAGGAAAGGGGCAAAGAAGTCAAATTGGGAGAATGGCGTAATTTGAGAAGGGTAGCAGGGAAGGCCTCACCAGGAGAAGGTGACTTTGGGGTAAAACCCAAAGGAAGGGAAATGTGACATACTCAGATTCCTGGGAGGAAGCCAACTCCTGGCAAAGAAAGCTGCAGAAGCAAAGGCCCTGAGGCCAGTGCCAATAATGTGGCTGTGACCTTCTCCTTGTATTGTGTCTGAGTCTGTGTTGGTCAATGGGGAGCACTTCCAACAGCAGCTGGGGCAGAACATCTGGAAAATGGGCTTTTCCTGAAAGGTGTTGGATGAACGTAACTCAGATGAACCTCAGCCCAAATGACCAGTCTGTGAAGGTGGGACATCAAATGCAGTTTGTTTAGTAATGAAACATTACTGAACATGATTCCTCTTCCTTTGGTGTTCTCACTCACTTACTCCCAGTGCCTTGAGTGGTGCCAGGCGCTTAGCTATGGCTCAGTGAGGGTTTGTTAAGTGGCTCTTCCAGAAGACACTTAAGCCATCAGTATGGCATTTGTCAGTGAGAATCCTGAGCCTCAGATGAGTGCCCAATGGGGCCTGCACTGCCTAAGAGCCACACATGGGAACCCACAGGCCAGTCACCTGAAAGGTTCTGAGAAGCCCTAAGCACAGGGGCATGGCCGAGGCGACACTGGCACCTTGCGGATTCAACCAGCCTGATTCTCAGTAAAAGAGTTTTGCTAAGACACCTTACAAGTAATTACTCAATCCTGAATGTCCTGAGCACGCTCAATACTATGGAGCCTCCATTTTCCAATTTCCAGGCAAACTGTTGTTTCTTCTCATCAGCACATTGGAGGGAGAACTGGATCCCCCTTGCTGCCAAAAGTGCCCTTGCTTTCAAATTCTAACCCCAAAGCAGCAGTGTGGTTGTTCTTTAAGCTGATCCGTGCAGAGTAACCGCAAATGCCAGCCCGGGTGATGGTTTCTAATTGAATGTGACTTTCTTTGTTAACGCCTGTCCTTGCCCCCAGCAGCAAACTGACAGCCAGGACTTGCCTTTGTGAGCTGAAATGATGTAGCTGATAACCAACAGCTTGTATTAATTTTTCCTGATAATCTCACAGTACTTTTAATGAGATTGGTGGCAAACATGTCGTTTCTGGGGCAAATTAATTTGTCCTTGCAAAACAGAGTGTCAGCGATTTTTATTTCCTTTGTGTCTGACATACAACTGGTGGTGTTTTCAATGGCAATTGATACAACCTAGTATTTTGGCTGCACTGTGGGAAGGACAAGATTTTGCCAAGGGCAATAAAATCAGCACAACCACAATTAAATATCAGATGATTGACATTTGGAAAATGGTATGCTGATATTTCTCCCTTCATTCTACGTGTTGTGACTTAGCGAAGGGCCAGAGACATAAACAAGGCAGCTCAGGTAGTCTGGCCATGGAGGAGCAAAGTGGTCGTGAGAGGTAACCCTGTGTCCTCTCTGTGCCCTCATACTCAGCAGACAGGTACTTGCATTCTCTGTATATGTGCTGTTCGGTGACTTGCACTGATGCCATTTTGCATTGCTGAAGCCATGAAGGTGAAAACTGGTATGAGAATTGGAAATACTGCACCCAAATCTTCCATTCCCTCATTTCTGGTGAATTGCCCCCCTTCCCCCACCCCCCAACAAAATTCAAATCAAATTTGCTATCATAGTTGGAAGAGTTTGGGCCGCAGTATCAGTCATTATGGCAGTTCCCATCTTCTTTGCTGTACATCTTTTATACTACTTCCTTTAATCAAAGTTTAGGTTAAAGTTGTGATTTGGGCAGATCATGGAATAATGTTAAGAATTAACCATTTCTTTCTTAAGCTAGACAGAAAAGAACTTGCATGCTGAATCCACTAATGCAGTTTTTAAAATTTTAACCCTCCTAGAATGTTAACTGGGGCATTTTCTGCTGTTAAGGGACCCATCAAAGAAGAGAAAGGGATGCTAATATCTTCTTTGATGAACATTGGGGTCCTGAAGGATATGAAAGACCTGCAGGGTAGAGTGGGGTCTCTCCACTGGCACAAGGTAAAGAGCAGGCAGGTGTGGTAGATTTCATTCTACCCTCTATTTAATTTCATCCACTAACCAGTCAAGAACATGAGAGGCTGTTCCCAGAGTTCCTTTGTCCTGTTAGGGGTTGGCCTTGTTGGCATGGCTGGCTGTGGGTTAGATCACACCTGTGAAAAATCAGCAAAGAAAGGTGATATTAGCAACCTGAAATACTATGTTAAAGGGGGCCATGAATCAACTCTCTTTCCTTTCTCACTTTTGATTGACAACTTGGAGCAGCCAGTGGTGAGAGCTGTGCCCAGAAGGTGAACACTCTTCTTGAGCTGAGGTCTCAGTTCTGTTATTCTTAACTTGGAGTTAAAAGAAGCAAATCATACAGGTAAATGGTTAGCAGGCAGAATGGTTTAGAATCCATTATAGCAAACAAAAGCTGGGTATTCAGTAAATGTTTGCAACATCAGCATGGACAACAGAGCTAAATAGAGCTCTTTAGCCCCAGCGTGGACAGTCTGCATGGTCCCTCTGACATTCCTGTGTCCTTGACAGAGACCTTAGTAATCTATCTCTGAAGAAAGCTTTCCAGCTCAGAAATCATCATGTTCAAGACCCATGTGTGGGACAGCATTTTCAGTCATGACTCTTACCCAAGACCTTTCGTTCAAGTGATTTGGGGGAAAACATGGGTCCTTCCAGATGTCCACAGGCCATGTGCATGCATAATTAAGTCAGTCTTTCAACTGGGCTGGATTAAAGACAAATTTAAAAATCTTCAGACTAGCCAGACAGCTCTGTCTGTTTCAGGCAGGCTGGAATTCAGATTCAGCCAGAAGCAGCACCTGGTCCAGGTCCTGCCCAAATCTTTATAATATGGAAACTCAGATTCCCTTGGCTGGAACCTTCCTTCAGGCAGCATGTTTTTTCTTTAATATGAACATGCCAAGATCACTGATGATCGCATTTATAGTTTGCAATAAAAATTTATTTGTGATCCTATAAATAGGACAGCATATGATTTTGCTTTTTGCCTAAGACTATCAATTTCATTTATCTTCATATTCAAGAGAAGGATAAATGAACTGCTTCTCTCACTCAGTGGCTTGGCCACCTGAAAAACCAGTATCCGAAGTCAATTCCTAGTGATAGAAGCCGTGCTTTGCCACATCTCTCTAAATCAGTCTCTGATGTTCTGGTTCTGACTCAGGATGTTATCTTGTGAATGCCAGGGTCTTCCATACTAGACGAAAATCACGTTGTTTTTCAGGTGCTCGTGGAGTCACATCTGTGACCAAAAAACTGACCATGCTCAGAAGCAAAGAGTAAGGCTTGCTATTACACATAAATGGTATCATTTAACCTATCCTCCAAACTATCTTCATTTGGTGGTTAGGCTGGGTTCGTTTTGGAATTTCCCCAATCTCACCCAAGCAAATCACACATATTCACGGGTACATCGATATAAATGTATTTAGCACATCAATAATAAATATTGAGAAGCATACAAACATGTACAAATAAATATAATGAATATAGCTCAGCTAACAAGTATATATATTTAATATAAATAAATGTATTGTGAATGTGTACTTATAATACAAATATCAATAAAATGTTGTTGAATGAATGGATGGGTCCTTCTCTAAAACAGTCTAAGTGTCTTGAGTAGTCACCATGATTCATTCATCTCATATAAGCAGTCTTTCTCTGCATGTAATTAATATGACAAATTGAATTTTTTTTGGGCCACGTGGCTTGCAGGATCTTAGCTCCCCAACCAGGGATCAAACCCAGGCCCAAGGTAGCGAAAGAGTGGAGTCCTAACCACTGGATCACCAGGGAATTCCCAACAAATTGATTTTTATTTGTGCTCATAAAATAGAAAATTGCTGATATTCTGACTATCCTAAACTTAAAATAGAACAATGTTGTAATTTTACGGTTTATATTTTTTTTCCACTCAGAAAATCAATACTTTCTAAATTCCCTATTTCTTATTTAAAAAAACGAAAAAGGAAAAATGATGAAAAATACTACCCAATGACTATTCATATTATATTGAAACACCAAATTAATATTCAAAATAATGTTGCTAAAAATGCTCCCGATAGATGACAGGTTTAAAAATGAAAAGCAAGACGAGTCAACTCTGAGAAGAAATCATAGGAGACTGTCTTCATGATCTTGGCAAAGCAAAGATTTCTTAATGCAGACACCAAAAGCACTGTAAAAGAAAAAAATGGATAAAATAATGTCATTGTTGGTGTGTTGGGTACCAAAATTAATTTTCTCCATCTGGGTGAAAAAGAAGGCTATGAGAAACCAGTTTGCAAGGCAGAATTAGAGACACAGATATAGAGAACAAACATATGGACACCAAGGGGGGAAACGGGGGTTGAGGGGGTGCTGTTGGGGTGGCGTGAATTGGGAGATTGGGATTGCCATCTACACGTTACTAATAAGAAAAAACATACCAAGTTGTGAACTTTAAACACGTGCAATTTATTGTATGTTAATTATAACTCAATGAAAGTTCTTAAGGAACAAAAAAAGAAGTCTATGAGGATCAGAAAGAGCCTGGGGGTGGGACATTTCCCTTCCCTTGGAAGGACAGGCTATGGAGAAGAGTATTAATTGGCAAACAGGTAAACATTTTTAGGGGCAGAAAGCTTTGTCGTAGGAGCAGCATCCACTTACCTCGTGGAGGGTGGGGAGCTTGCGATTGGCTGGCCCTTTTTGCACAGTATCTCCTTCCATCTTCATAGTGATCCAATGAAGTAGATAAGATGCTAAGCAAGGTGAAATGACTAACCCAAGGTCAGGCAGCTCTTAAATGGTAACTGCGAACTCTGAGCCCATGTTGGTCCAAAAGGGGACCATGCTGTGTACTCCCTGGGCACAGGCTGTGGGGTTGGGCCCTTGACCACAGCCCAGTGATGGATTCCCAAGCCTAGCATGAGTTTCTGTCTGCCCCATCCCTGCATTTTTCTGACGAGAGCTCCTGTTTGGCCACGTGTTCTGTTTTGTTTCATTTTGAGTATGGATGAACTGTTTGAATTAAAAAAAAAAAAATCACATCACTTACATTCTAAACAAAGCATGTATTCAAAGAAATGATGCTGTTAACTCTCCTTACTTATAAATCATATTTTCAGTGGTAGTCTTTTCAGTTTGAAGATCATATGACACAATTAGATGATAGGGAAAAATGAGACCAGCTCCCTCTGTAAGTTCCAAGGTAATTCAAGGAGGCGGTTAACTATTGAATGATTAGAGAAAGGCCTGTTGGGAGCTGGCCCAGACTCAATGTCCTTGCAGCTCCTTCCCTACATTGTATCTGGTACATTTTGCACTGCTGGCAGTCAACAGCTGTCAGATTTATGAAGAACAAGATGATGACACTCGTTTTGGGGTCTCGGGCTATGAGCACTTGAGTGCCTTGTAATATGTTAATATCAATTAAAAACCCCAACACCCATTGCTGAGGTTAATGGTATTAAAAGACTCGGCACATATGCCTGGATATCAGAACGTATTTTAGACGTTTACTTTTAGAAGTTCCTCCTATGATTGAGACTCAAAAAGAAACTTCAAGAATTAATGTTCGTACTTCCAGATTGAATGTATTACCCATGTGCTGTAGGGTATGAATAAAAATTCGTAGCGTAGGTTTTGAATAGATGCCTTCATGTGTGTGAGCAAGAGAGTGTGTACGTGTGTGTCTGTGTCTGTCTCTGTGTCTGTCTGTGTGTATAACCCTTGACAGTTTCAGGATGGGGGCAGAGCTCTGTTGGTGCCACAATTTCTCTGCACGCCCCGAGTCCCAGATCAGAAGCTGTGTCTCTAATATCTGTAGCTCCTGACTAGTCTCTGAATTGCTCTGGGTCCTTGCTACTCAAAGTGTGGTCGTTGGGCCAGCAGCCATCACATCCCCTGGGAGCTTGTAAGAAATGCAGAATCCTGGGCTTCCCCTTCAGAATCAGACTCCTCACGGGATCTGAATGGCACAGAAGTTTGAGAAGCTAAGAAAAGCTATTCTCGACCAAGCATGCAGAGGACACTTTCTACCACTCTGTTCAGAGCATATTTCTGTGGGCCTTCAGATCCCTGCTTTGGTGATTTTGTAATTAAACATGGCTAGGGGATGAGTATTTTAAAACTTGTTTGGCTTTCTCATGCTTATTTGGCATTATAGCTATAATTTGGGGGCCCTTGGTCAGATCAATTCCTTATTTCTTTGTTCACCAAGCTCTTCTCTGGAGAGAAGGAGGATTACAGACAGAATGGGATTCTGCAGCCAGGAACTGGCGGGATCTGGCCGGATGAGGGGCTGAGTCCTCAGGCTGAATGAGGGATCTCTTAGAGACAAGATGTCCCTGTCCGTCTGTCATCAGGACCAACAGGGTATTTTAGTAGACTGTCTGCAACTGAGCTACAAATCTGCCTTCGATTCTCGTAAGTGCCTTCACATGCAACTCCTTTTTCTGTTTCATAAAAAATAAACAACCCCCTGCCCCAGCAAAATCTAGAAAAAAATTTTTTTAAATCCTATCTTGCCACTTTGACTTTTTGCATAAATGACTCATGGATTTAAAGGCCATTAGTTCTAAGGATCCATTCTCCTTCTTGGATTTACCCGCTCATTGATTGCCTTGAGTTTTCACAAAATTTGCTTTGTTGCCTCACTGTGACTTCAATGCAACTGTCATTCTTAGACTCTCTTTCCTTCCCCCTCCCCTCCCACCAGCCTCCATCTCTGGCTACACACACTAACTTCGTTCTCATTTACTCCCAGCCGTGACTCCTAGGTCCCCAGCCCCATGCACCCAGGTGCCTCATACCCAAATGTTCCCCACTAGGCCCTCAGTCTCATGTGCCTGAGAACCGTCCCTGTTCACCACCAAGAAGTGACTCCACTGGAGCTCAAATCCACGCTTTGCTTTTTCTATGACATTTCATGGACTTGTCATCCCTGCTACAGGGCCCAGTGAAAAACAGCCTCCTGGGGATCCTGTCAGGCTTCAGATCACTGTGTCCTGGGAAGCACAGTGCGTGGTCAAAGAGGAAATCTGGCCCAGCCTCATCAGCTTGGAGGCAGGGTAGAAGAGAAAGGCCTTTGGGGACTCTAGGGTTAGCCAGGGCGCCTCCCCCTGCTCCGGCCCGGCTTCCGTGCAAATCAGCCCACACATTCATGACGTGGGCCGTGTGTTCTCAAGCTGTAAGGAAATCAGCATTTTGTGAGCAGAATAACATTTTAATTGCACTGGAAGATGGGGGTGGGGTGGGGTGGGGGGAGTGCACTCTTGCAGCAAATCACGTGTGCAACGAGGAACCCTCCTGTGATGCAAGTGCAGGTAACAATCAAAGCCTATGTTGGTATCTCAGAGCTTCTAAAAACAATGCACACACCCCACGTGTCCATAAATACATTTATAGACATGCAGATACATCAGATAGAGTCACACCAACTGCTATAAACAACCCCCCGCATCCTGGTGACTTAAGGCTCGGGAACAGTCCAGCGATGTGGTTGCTGGTGGTCCGGCACCCTCCTTTCGCTAGTGATTCAGAGACCCTGGCTCCTCCCATCTCACAGTCTCCACCCTCCAGAGCCTCAGAGGCCTCTGTATCCAGCCAGCAGATGGGAGAGTTGGAGAAACCCCACCTGCTTCTCAAAAGCCTTGACCTGGATGGGACCCACTTGACGTCTCATCGCCTCCCATCAGGAAAAACTGGACATATGGCCCCAGCAAGATGCAGTGGGGCTGGGCCAGGAGTTCGGGGCCACACGTCACAGTGTGAAGAGAGAGCCCCACATTTTGGTTGACAAACACCCTCTCCACCACATCTTACGCACTTATTCAAGGGTTTAACAAGCAGATTTTCTCTAAGATGTCTGCTACGTCTTAGGTGGACGTTTGAGTGACTGGCGTATATTTATGGAGGGTGAATTGAATCCCTAAAGAAATTTATTTGTATTTTGGCAGATGTGTGAGGAGAAATAAAGATTCCGGGGACTTCTCACGCTTTGCAAAGCCTGCTGTTTTCGTCACTATGGTGTTGATTTTAATTTAAAGGAAAAAAAAAAAAAAAGCAAGCAAATGGGAAAGAAAGCAAGTGCACAGAAGCAGCTTTGTGGCCTGCTGTCTGAGACAAGTCTCAGTGTTGCGGGGGCCCTGCCTGTGCCCCCAGCACCTGATTTATCTCAGGTCTGATTCTCTGGGTTGCAAAGGAGTCGCCGAGCCTTTGAAGAACTGGCCCGGGGCTCAAGCCAGCTTGGCACTCTTTATTTCCCTGGATTTCACAGCTTTACTGGAACCTGCAAATAGTTGTGTTTAGCTTCCCCGCCCCCCAACCCAAAACACAGATGTACTAAGCTCTTGTGAAACTAAAAGTCATCCAGTAACCAAAACCCCAATCTCATTTGTTCTGAGTGCAAACATCTCATTAAGGGCTGGGGAGGCTGCAGCTTTTGCCTGGAGACCTGGGGCCTTAGAGGGAAGGACCCAGCAGTAGAGTCCCACAGACTTAGGTCTTTACTCACTTCTGCCACTTGATAGCATCTGATTTTGGGCAAGAATCCTTGCTTCTTAGGGCTGAGTTGCCTCGTCTATAAACTGGGCAACATCACCCACTTTGCAGAGTTCCCATGTTGGCTGGAGATACAGGGTGGGGATCTGCTCACCCGTCCAGTAAGTGGTGGGTGGGACATGGTTTCCATGGAGCCCACTCCATCCCCCGTCTCCTTCCCACACCCACGGGTGAAAGCATCCTCCCCAGCCCCCTCCTCACTGCAGCAGAAACCCCACATCTGGTTCTCAAACCCCAGCTTGCTTGCCTTGTCCACCCCCTTGTTTCCATATCCGTGGGGCATCTTCTCTCCAGGGTCTTGGGCTACAAATATACAGGCCACACTCCAGCTCCTCCTCCTGCCTCATTCCACCATCATTTCCCACGTGCCTGGGGGCAACCTCCGTGTGAGTTTCACTCTTCATCTCTGGTGATCTTTTTTTCTGCTTCCCCCACCAGCCACTGCTCTGCCTCCAGCACCCTCTGTTGCTCCAATCTGTCTTCCATATCAAGGCCAGACGCACTTTCTTTTCTTTTCTTTTTTTTTTAATTTTTATTTTATATTGGAGTATAGTTGATTAACAGTGTTGTGTTGGTTTCAGGTGTACAGCAAAGTGATTCAGTTATACATATACATGTATCTATTCTTTCTTAAATTCTTTTCCCATTTAGGTTGTTACAGAGTATCAAGCAGAGTTCCCTGTGCTAAAATGCTATATTTAAAAGAGATATCCAACAGATGCGCTTTCCTCAGCTCCCCTCTCCTGGACAGCCTGCAGAGGCCACCTGCTTCTCACCAGTTAAGAGACTTGCTAATGACCACCTGGGCCAAAACATCCTGGGTCTGAAATAAATCTTAATCTGATGGTCAAGGTTGTGCAGTGTAATCCCATCTTGTTCTCCATCTCTCTCTACTCTCCCCAGTTGAAACATTCCAGTTCAATCTGATGGAACTAAACATGAGCCAGTTGAAGCCACTTTTCGTGAAGACACTCACAAAAAGAAAGAATGTCTTCCCCATCCTGCTTTCTAGACCCATCTCCTTCACTCTTGGTCTTCCCATGCCTAGATGACATTCTTCATTCCCCACAAATTTTTTATTTTATTTTTATCCCCACCTCCACCCCTGCCCCAACACTTGCAGAATCGCTCAGCTACTGGTGTTGACAGTGTGAGTGGGGATGTTGTCCTGGAGGGGCAAGTATGCCTCGAGAAGCCAGGTACCATTGAAGGAGGTTTAAAAATGAATGCTAGAGTTATTAAATATGCCCAAACCTCAATTCCCTAAACTTTAGAGTTCAACCTATAAATTTCATTACTTTATTTACTAGTTTCACAACCAATAATTATATCCCCTAAATATTTTAAACTGCCTTTAACATATAATATATTTTATTGTCCCCTTAAGAATTCCCAATGTCCACAACAAGCAAACCTTTCCAAGCACTTAAAACAATTTCTGTAACTCTGATGAATTCAACTTATCATGTATGTTCAATCCACGTGTAACCTAAGACAAATCATTTTCTACCTTTCAACTTCTATCCAGATTTGAAAATCAAATACCCAATTATATCTTTTACAATCAGTAGGCTAATCTGTTGGATTTGTTGAAATTTCCAAAATAGTACAAACGTTTTAAAGATGAAGCACAACCTGATTGCTTAGTAAAATTAATGTGGTTCACTTATAGATTTGATTTACTTCCTCATTTCTCTACTTAATTGTGACCTTGTGTGTTAAGAGACGCAAGCACTGATTTCCTGGACGGAGTGAGTTGGAGTTTCCATCTCATGGACCCACCAGAGGGATTCAGGCTAAGACTCAGGATTTGAGTTTTCCTAGCAATGTTTGTATTCACTGTGATATAGATGCCACTACTTAATCAGAAAGGTCCCTCTGACCTCGGCTCTTACATCAAAGGTGCCCATCACCCAGTTCTTGGTCCCTTTGACTCTGCCATTGGCTGAGTTTGCATTTCTGGTTTTCTTCTTCACCCCCACTCATCTGCCTTTAATGACTCTCCACTGGCCTCTCATCAGAAATTCACCTCCTCCCATCAACCATCAGAACCTCACACATGTTTTCTATGGGAGGGAGTCTGTGTTCTGTTCCTATTTTTCTGGTTGGATAAGCCCCCAAACTCTTAGAGATGTTAAAATGCCATGGAGAGGATTCTCCATCTTTTGCAGGCTCTGTCTCTGGGTTTACACACTGAACCCCTGCAAGGACAGGGGTCTTGGCAGGATGGGGGGCCATCTCTTCTCTGGGCCTGTTTAGGACCCACTGCGCGTGCCTGTCAGACCTCACGTACCTTGGAAACTGTGCTGGTTTTTCTGGGATTTGCATACCCTCCCCGGGCCCGTGGTACCTGACATGTTATAGGCAGGTAATAAATTCCCGTCGTCTTGCTGAATGTGTTTACCCTGTGAGGGAGGGCCAGATGGGGGAGTGATTCACTCAGGGCCACACATACCACTGACGGCAGGAACCGCATCTGTCTGTTGCCGTCAGCTGCACCACGTTCGCTGTGTTTTCCACCGCTAGTTTAGCTGCTCGCATAAAACTAATGGTTTTGCTCTTATCCCCATATCCTCAAGGTGGCTTCTAACCATAGAAACACTAATCCAATATCCCCAAATAAGAGAGACTCTGAGATCGTAAAATGTCATCATAATGTTGGTCCTTGGAGTTAAAACCTTGGCCATTCGCTGCAACCGTGGGAAAATGTTCAGCTCGTGCAGCTGTAAAAATTACATGAAATGCTGTCATTTGGTGTGCTGGGTACCTTTGGCTGAAAAAAGGCGGGGGTGGGGGTCAGATATTGTGTTTGTTAAGCTTTTTTGGTAGCAAGAAAAAGAACACTCATAAAACTGGGAGGACACATGAGCAAGAGAGAGAGTTTATGGGAAGATTCAGGAGAATCTCAGAGAGAAATTCGAAGAGTGAGGCCTGGGAAGGCGTGGGGAGCAAGTCAGTCTATGTCAGCCCCGGTCCCCAGGGTTAGAGGGACCAGCAGAAGCACAGATGGGGACACAGCCCTGTGGATGGTGGTGGTGGTGGGTATGTCATTTTTTAGACTTGCAGGCACCCTCCAAGGTACCCATTCTATCAATGCAAACTAACCAGGACTTAGAGAAAGCACTGCTGGAGTGGAGATATGGTTCTCACGAGAGGATTGCTAAGTCACAAAGATGTTAGGAGAAGGACATGGGAGAGACAGAAAGGGGCGTGCACGTGGGAATCAGGCTCCACGGTCCTTGAGCAAAGAGACCCAGCTCCTGCCTGGGAGGGCAGCTTCCCCACAGACCCCGAGTCCACGGTGCAAGTTATATACTGAAACACTATATATATGTAACTTTTTCAAATTTTTTTCCGTTATACATTATTATAAGATATTGAATATATTTCCCTGTGTTATATGGTAAATCCTTGTCGTTTATCTGTATCTTCTATTTTCCCTGCGTGGTTCTTTTTTTTTTTTTTTTTTTTGGCTGCATTGGGTCGTTGGGTCTTCATTGCTGCGTGCGGGCTTTCTCTACTTGTGGCAAGTGGGGGCTACTTTTCGTTCCTGTGTGCAGGCATCACAGTGTGGTGGCTTCTCTTGTTGCGGAGCATGGGCTCTAGGTGAGTGGGCTTCGGTAATTGTGGCATGTGGGCTTAGTAGATGTGACTCACAGTCTCTAGAGCATAGGCTCAATAGTCGTGGTGCATGGGCTTAGTTGCTTCATGACACGTGGGATCTTCCTGGCTCAGGGATCTAACCTGTGTCCCCTGCATTGGCAGGCAGATTCTTAACCATTGCGCCACCAGGGAAGCCCTATCTGTATCTTTTTAAAATCTCTTTTTGATTAAAAATGTTTAAATTGTGGTAAAAATATATATAACATAAAATTTACTGTGTTCATCATTTTTAGCTTTCTAGCTCAGTGGTATTAGATACATCATAATGTTGTGCTACCAACACCACCAGAACTCTGCGTTATCCCAAACTGAAACTCTGTACCCAGTAAACAATAACTTTTCATTCTCTCCTCCCCCAGCCCCTGGCAACCATGGTTCTATGTTCTGTCTCTATGATATTTGACTACTCTAGGTGCAACGTATAAATGGAATCATACAGGATTTGTCCTTTTGTGACTGGCTTATTTCACGTAGCATAATGTCCTCAAGGTTCAACCACACTGCAGCATGTGTCAGAATTTCGTTTCTTTTTTGAGGCTGAATAACATTCCATTGTATATATAGACCACATTCTGTTTATGCATTCATCTGTCATGGATACGGGTCACTTCCATCTTTTGGCTATTGTGAATTAGCTGCAATAAACATGGAGGTACACATATCTCTTCGAATACCCTGCTTTCAATTCTTTGGGGTGTATCCAGAGGTGGAAGGTCTGGATCGTATGGTAATTCTGTTTTTAATTTGTCCTCCACAGTGGCTGCACCGTTTCACATTCCCACTCACAGTGCACAAGGGCTCCAGTCCCTCCACATCCTCGCCAACACTTGCTCTTTTCTGGCTTTTGCGTATGTGTGTTTTTTTTAACCACATTTTTTTTTTTGGCTGGTTCTCGCACGGGCTTTCCCTTGCCTCCCTCTAGCTATGGTGATGGGCCGTTTTCCCAGGCGCAGCACCTTGGCCTGGGGAAACCGTGAGAACGGATGAGTGCCTTTTGAAGGAGGTGCCTGGCTTCTGCAATGGAAGAACCTCAGTGTGTGGGGAGCGTGGGAAGGTTTCCTTTTGCTGGCTGGGGAATGACGTTGTCATATAAACAGGCTAATAGACCCGAGGAAAGGGACTGTCCTTCTGGCTGGTGGGGCCTCTCTGCTTACGGCTTTAGAATGATGAGGGTGGAAATGTACCACGATAAGAGCTGCCGGGAGCTAAGCAGCCATGGGATTGAGAGTTCCTTTTGTCTCATGGGCTAGTAAGGGAGGTGGTATAGTGATGATGGAGTTTGCCTTATCCAAACAAGCCTGGGTCTCCCAGAAAATTTTTGTCTTCCACCAGAAATTCAATGTAAGGGCCTATTTCTCAATGTTAACTATTTCCTTGAGTAATTTGGTCAACTTCCTTTCTCTTCTGAGGCTATAAGTAGAACCCAGCTATGTCTCCAGGATGTTGCTGCTCAGGATCAAGTTCTTTCAGTGAAATTCAGGGGATGTTGCCATGCCAGGCATGGAAGCCCAGTGCTACTGACCAATTAGGACCTGTCCTGAGAGAGTTGGAGGGGGCGCAGGCATGGAGAGAGGATGTGGAGGGACTCGAATTGCTGCCAAAATAAATACCAGTGGAAGCCCCCAGGCTCCTTGCTGTGTAGAGTTTCCTCTGAGCTTCCTGCATGACCCAATGACAACCATTCATCTACTTAATGCATTTTAGCGAATCATATAAAAAGCCTAGGAAAGTGGGGGGTGGGGTTGGGGGTTGGGAAAGCGGGGGTGGGGGGATTGGGGTGGGATGAACTGGGAGATTGGGATTGCCATATATACATTACTAATAAGAAAAAAAATCGAATTGTACACTTTAAATACATGCAGTTCATTGTACGTCAATTATATCTCAATACAAGTTCTTAAAAAAAAAAAAAAAGCCTAGACAGATTTTTCTCTGAATTGAAAACTGGATTCAGAGAGTAGATTAAGAAATACTGTCCTGTGAAGTGAGAGAGTAGCACTGACATATATACACCACCAAATATAAAATAGATAGCTCGTGGGAAGATGCTGCATAACATAGGGAGATCGACTCGGTGGGTGATGACTTAGAGGGCTGGGATAGGGCGGGTGGGAGGGAGTGGCTGGAGGGAGAGGATATGGGGATATGTGATAAATACAGCTGATTCACTGTGGTGTACAGAAAAAACTGGCACAACAGTGTAAAGCAATTATATTCCAATAAAGAGCTTAAAAAAATAAAAAATAAAAGAAATACTCTCCTGGGCACGGGAATAGCTTTTGAGGGAACTGCGTCCCCACTGCATAGAAATGCTGTGGCACCTGCCCATAGGCGTTGAGTGAGGGGGCAGCAGAGGCAGCCACGGGGCCAGTGCCCAGCTCCCCTCTGCAGTGCCTCCTCCTTCTTGCCCATCCTCTCCCCTCCCCAGGGCCACCCAGCAGCCGACATACTTTCTATCTCTATTTTGCAAATACTTTTCCCCTGACCACTATAATATAAAACTAGAATTTGGCAAACAATCACGTGTTGGCAAAAAGCTTTTACATAGACTTGCTTTATTTTATTTTGTTTTATTCTGTTTTATTTATTTATGTATTTATTTGTTTATTGGCATACTGTTGATTTACAATGTTGTGTTAGTTTCAGGTGTACTGCAGAGTGACTCAGTTATACATATAATATATATCCACTCTTTTCTAGATTCTTTTCCCACATAGGCCATTACAGAGTATTGAGTAGAGTTCCCTTTGCTATACAGTAGGTCCTTATTAGTTATCTATTGTATATATAGTAGGGTGCATACGTCAATCTGAATACATAGACTTGCTTTAGACCAAAGCTCATTCTGGGTTTTACAGTTGGCCTGAGGCCACCATTTAAATGTCTTGGATAATGAAACAAAAAACCAGATGAACTAACCTAAGGGCCTTGTCTGCACTGGACGGCAAGGAACGAGCCCTCATTGCCTCTCACACAGCTGCCAACACTGTTCCACAGCCTTTGAAGCTGATTCTGAAGTCAGCTCCTACTTCTGCAACAGTTTGTACGTTATTAGGGAAATTGGTGAGTTTTTGCTTTTGTCGTCAGTTCGTTCATGGGACTTACCGCTCCTGGCCTTCACACAACACATCAATGTGTTGTTTAGCTGAGCACAGTAATAAATAAGACTTTGGTTTATTTTTGGAGCCAATTATGAACGCTGGGTGCTATTAAATACTTTTTATCTTAGTAAGTCCTCCCAGGAGGAATTTGCCTTCAGTAAATCACAGGGTGAAGTCTAGAAGTGCCAACCCAGGTAAAATTACTGATGTTCTAATCATGGTTGGCTGACTTATACAGGTTGTTGTTTTCCCCTCATCTTTCCCAGTGTGCTGTGTTCAATATTTATTGAGGCTCCAGGTTCTGTAGAACAGCTCAGCAAGACACGGTCTCTGTCATTCATTCATTCATTCATCTATTGAGCAGAACTCTATGCCATCAGGTGTCAATAATTCAGTGAGGATGGTTTGGACAAAGACATGCAATGGAAGACTTAGAGAAATAGACACTAAATTGCATATTCACCCAAGAAAATCATTTGGAAAATGTATTGGTTATCTAAAATGGGCTTTAAACAATAAACATTGGTTATTATCACAGTTTCTGTGGTTCAAGAACCTGGACCTGGCTTAGCTGGATGTCTTTGGATTAGGACCACTCATGAAGTTGCAGTCAAGCGGTTGGCCGGGGCTGCGATCTCACCTGAAGGCTCACCTGGGGCTGCTGGTGTGTCTGCTTCCTGTGGCTGTTGCCAGCCCCTGGCTACTCACCGCTTGGCCTCTCTACAGAGCAGCCTTGTGATATGGAAGCTAGTGTGAGAGCATGCAAGACAGAAGCTACTGTCTTTTTGTAACTTAATCTCTTAAGTGACATCCCATCACTTCTGCCATACTCTTTGTTAGAAGGAGGTAAGTCCAGCTCAGACCCAAGGAAGGGAAAAACACAAGGGTAAGAATACCAGGAGGTGACTTCTGGCCTTAACACATCACACTAATTTGTTGTTTAGTTGCACACGGGAATAAACAAAACTTTTGTTTACTTTTAGATCCAAAAATAAATGTTGGGAGTTATTAAATAATAACCCAACTTCATAAGGCCTCCCAGGAGGAGCTGATGGGTCATATCATCAGGTGGGGACTGCCTACCACAGAAGCTGTGTTGGTTAGGGTTTCATCTGCCAGTAACAGACCTGATCCAAGTGGTTTAAACACATCATTTATTTTTCTAGCATAATGAGAAATCTGGAGGCAGATAATTGCTGGTCTTTGCTCAGAGGCTAAGGGCTTTGTGGTTCTTCTAGCCTTTGGCTTATGGCTCCAAGATTGCTGCTGGAACTCCTGCCATCACATCTGCATTCTGACTAGCAGTGGAATATATTGACAAAGGGGGAAGGAAGTAAAAAGAGTACCAGCCCACTGTCTATCCTCTTCATTCCAGGGAGCATCATTCAACAAGCTCAATTCACAAGTCCATGGCCAAGCCTAGGTACTAGAGAGACTGTGAAATGTAACCATATAAACTGTTATCTCAGAGTGCCCACTGCTGCTAGCCCTTCTCCACCTCTCCTGGCTACAGAGAGACCTGACTACCCTTCTATTCTACCATGCTTGCCCCTTGAGCCAATGTTGTGCCCCTCAAGTGATATATTTACTCATGACGGCTCTTGTGTTTTGTGAGTTTGTGTGACGGAGCAGGGGAATTTCAATACTCCCTCTATACCACCCACTCTCAAGCCCACAAGGAAAGCAACATTAGAGCTTTATCACTATAAATGGGGGCACAGAAATCACAAGTGCAACCTCCTAAGTACAGCTCAGGAAGTTAATTCAAATATTTGAAAACAACTTGGTAAGTTCATGTTGTGAAATGGACTTAGGAACTGGGTTATTCATCCCATCCATCAGCAGCTCTCTTCTGAGTGCCTGGGGTGTGCATGGCTCTGCCTGGGGCCACGGTGGAGAATAAGCAAGGCAAGCATGGGGCAACTCGGAGAGACCCAGTCCCACCCTGCTTTGCTGGGGGCTTAAATCAGAGTCCTGGAGTGCCATGTGCCTGGCTTCTGTCTTCCCTGAAATAATGCATAGTTAGGAGTCCAGGTCCTAGAGGAAGACTGTCTAGGTATGGATCCTTGCCTTGTCACCCTCTGTCCCCTTGGGTGAGCTGCTGATTATCTCTGGGCCTCAGTTTCCTCATTTATAAAGTGCCCGCCTTAGAAAGCCATTGGAGGATTACATGAAAAGATGCATGTTGCTTAGCATAGTGTTGGGGGCACAGTAAGAGCTGTGCGTGTATCAACCAGAGAGGTAACTGTGATGATGATACTGAAGTGATGAGGAGGAGGCAAATGATTAAGTTTCCATTTTTGAATGTGGTTATCCTTTCCTTACTTATGAGGCTACATGTATCTGTATATATTATCTATTTTTCCTGTTGCAGAGAGAACAATTTTACATTGCAGAGGGACCCTCTTGCCTCCTTGTCTCCCTGTGTAGGGAAGATTCCAGGACAACTCTTTTTTTAAATTTATTTTTTATTGAAGTATAGTTGAATTACAGTGTTGTGTTAATTGCTATACAGCAAAGTGACTCAGTTATACGTACACATACATTCTTTTCCATATTATTTTCCATTGTGGTTTATTACAGGATATTGACTATTGTTCCCTGTGCTATACAGTGGGACCTTGTTGTTTATCTATTCTATATATACCAGTTTGCTCCTGCTGATCCCCAATTTCCATTCCTACCCTCTCCCATCCCCCCCCACCCCCGCACTTGGCAACCACCTGTCGGAACACCTCTTGATTGGTTCAGGTGCCCGTACAGTTCTGCAGACAAGCAATACCTGCCTTAGCAGCTTACCTGTGGTCGCAGGTATTCTTTTAAAGTCATAACTGTCATTGCATTTTCCCAGAAATAAAATGATATAAATTGAACCCAGGCTTGCCCACCAAAGATATATTTCACTCTTTAAAAAAAATAATAATAATAATTTATTTATTTATTTATTGGCTGTGTTGGGTCTTCATTTTGCTGCACATGGGCTTTCTCTAGTTGCAGTGAATGGGGGCTACTCTTCGATGTGGTGCACGGGCTTCTCATTGTGGTGGCTTCTTTTGTTGTGGAGCATGGGATCTGGGCACATGGGCTTCAGTAGTTGTGGCACGTGGGCTCAGTAGCTGTGGCTTGTGGGCTTAGTTGCTCTGCAGCATGTGGGATCTTCCCAGACCAGGGATAGAATCCGTGCCCCCTGCATTGGCAGGCAGATTCTTAAACACTGCGCCACCAGGGAAGTCCTATATTTCACTCTCAACACGGCTTACCTTTAGCATTGATAGGACTAACATGAGTTCCAGGTCCTGGGGGTTAGGGGGAGATAACAGAATAAGAAACAGGGAAGAAGAGATTTAAAGGAGACAGGTATGCCAAAGTAAACTTTTGAAATATGGTCTGTTGACTGAAAAAAAAAAGCACAACCTAAAAGTCGAGAATTGTTTTATTTGGTAGACAAAACTGAAGACTTAAGCCCAGGAGACAGCATCTCAGAGAACTCTGAGAAAGTGCTCTGAAGAAGCAAGGGAGGGAGCCAGGATATATAGGAGTTTTTGCACAAAGACCAGGTAGTTGGAACATCAAAGATTACTGTTAATTAAAGAAAAATCAGACATCTCAAGTGAAGGAATTCAGTGCTTTTGTATGTATGGGAAGATGCAAGAGTCTGGGTTCACTGAAATAATTCCTTTGATATGCACCTCAGCTATCTGGGGCCAGCAACCTGTGCTTTTTCATCCTGAGTCTCCTCAGGGTCCACCTCTGGGGGTGGCTGCAGCAGCTGACAGCTAGGTTGGGGGAGGGGGGTATCCTTTTTTCTATCCTGAGTTCCCTCAGGGCTCACCATCAGAGCTGCTGTAATGTGATGGCTTGATGGCTGCAACATCTTTTGTTTACTGATATGGCAGGCAACATTTTTCATTCACAGTCACTTGCATCTCCATTCTTCAGTATAATGTCCACCTTCCCATGTCCCTCTGCTCTTCTTTTGCTGAAGCCAAGGTCACCTCACCATGGGGAGGAGGTCAGTGAAGGGACAGATGGCCAAGGGGTACCTATACACAGGCATGTGCCCCTTCACAAGAAAATACTTGTGAACTCAAGCATTGAGTCCTAATTGTCAACATTTAAGGGAGTTTGTAAAAAAGAGTCATTCTTTGACAAACTATATCAAATGCTATAATATGTGTCTGACACGTGTTAAGTGCTGGGGGCACAGAAATGAAGATACACACAGAGCCTGCCCTCACCGTGCTGCATTTTTGCAGAAAAGATGTTTCACTTCAGAGAAGTCAAATCAGACACCAGGGAGCCTGGCTGGGGTCCCTTCTGTGGTCAGTGCCGGGGGCTGCTCAGTGCACTGTGCCTGCCGTCTCCTGTCGTCCAGATCCACAGGCTCTCTGTAACATCAAGTGTGCTTGCCACATGCTTACCACATGTTACAGGTGGGGATGTGGCTGTTGGGCAGCCTTTGCCACACCAGGACAGTGAACTAGGACAATTCTTTTCTCTTGGAAACTAAAATGCAGTCTCACTATCCCACCACACAGTTGCTGGCATAATTTGCTTTTTCTTTTGGTGTCTGGATTTTATCCCCCTGGAACTGCTGTGCCATGAGCCTGCCTCCTTGGTTCAAAGCCAGTGTGTGTTTCTGCAGGAAAGAACTTCTGTGTTAATGGGGTTGCTTAGCAGGCAACAAGCTACCGGTCCCTGGGAGTGGGCAGCTGAACAAGTCTGGGCATGTCCTTCCCATCTGTCTTAGTTCTGAGTCTGTCTTCCTGTGACTGTCCTGGGTCCTGTTTAGCAGATCAGGAGCTGCCTGCAACTTTGGAGGGAACTTGCCTGTGTGTGCTGAAGCCTGGGTGTGATGGTCCCTTTGAGGACCACTGAAGTTTTGTCATAGGGAATGGCTAAATCGGACTCCATGTTGAATCTGTTTCTTTGACTTTAACCTTTGCTTTTCGTTACTTTTGTTATTGTAATCATACATAATGGCTTGCCTCAGAGAACCCTGCCCACCTGTGAAAGGCTGCAAAAAAGAAGAAATTAACACATCTCCTCCCGGAGGCTAGTCATTCCAGGAGATGTTTTGCAAGACTGATAACCCTTTTTTACTTTACTTCCCCATGCCTCTCCCTCTCTGATTCTATAAAAGAAACTGGCATCCAGACCCCCATAAGATGGTTTTTTGGAGACACTAGTCTGCCATCTTCTTGGTCTGCCGGCTTTCCGAATAAAGTCATATTCCTTGCCTCAACGCGTTGTCTGTGAGTCTTTGGCCTGTTATGCAGGGAGCAGAGTGAGCTCGGACTCGGTAACAGTTTCACCATGAAAATAGCCCTGCACTCTGGGCACTAGGGAGTTTTAATAATGGAGAAAAATATTTATGTTGTTGTGTTAAGTGAAATAAAGCAGGGCGCAAAGTTATGTATACAGTGAATACAACTATGTAAACAGATTGGGGAGAGAGAGTGTGAGCGAGCAGAGGAAGTGCAGCAAAATATTAATAGTGCTTTCACTTCGGGAGGTGGGATTAATGGTCTCCACTCCTCTGTGTTTTCTAGATTATCCCCAAGCAGCATTTATAATTTCTACAATCATAAAACAATAAAATTTATATTAAAATATACATGGTTTCAAGACTTAATACTTTCCCTCCAGCTTTAAGAACATCTGATAAAAGAAGGTCTGGTTCTCGAAGCAGCAGCTACTCTCTTGATTATTGGATTGTTAAAAAAAGAAAAAAACAAAAAACCATAATGGAGTAATTTGCCCCCCACGACAGCAAACCAAGATTTAATTGCAGTTTCAACCCCTCCCAGAAATGTGACCTTCAAAACAGTCAATCTGAAATTTCTTGATCAACACTAGTGAGGAAATCTGCATGATAAAGACCCTTGCAGTCCCCTTCCTGTCCCAAAAGTAGAAGTCCTGGCCCTGAATAACTCTTTCTTTTCTTTTGCTAATAACCTTCTTGCCCCACCCTCTTTTCTATAGAAACCTTCCATTTTGTACAACTCCTCCGAGCACCCTTCTAGAAGGTTGCTAGAAGGGATGTTGCTCAATTTATGAATTGCCTAAGAAAGCCAATTAGAGCTTCACATTTACTCAGTTGAATTTTGGTTTTTTTTTTGTTTGTTTTTTGGGGTTTTTTTTTTTTGACAGTATTCTCTCACCATTTATGAGATAAATGCTAAACAGAAACTAGCAGGAGCTTTTGTCAGTTGGGTAATCAGTAGATAAAATCACCTATGAAATGAAAACAAAACAAAAGCAATATGGAAACAAAATTAAAATTCTGTAAACTATATCAGAAGTGAATTTCCCCTTAGGGACATGTTAAAAAATATTCTGAGTCAAATTAAGGTATTTATCAATTGTTTTTTCAAGCACACTCTGAACAGAAAGATGCAGTTATCAATGCTGTTTTCCTTTACCGCTTTGTAGATCTGTCTAGAAACTCCAGGGTCCAGGGAGTTCAGGGATGACCATCTTGCCCGCACTTAGCAAGTTCCTTTTTGCAATTTCTAGTATGAAATTGTGGGATCATTTTGCTAGAAGCTGTTAGTGCTCTGGTCAACTTAAAAAAAAAATTATGTGCTGTTTATCACAGACAATGAGCTCTTCCTTCCTTCCTTTCTATCTTCCTTTTTTAAAATTGCGATAAGAATATTTATCATGAGACCTACTGTCTTAAAATTGAAAAAAAGCACTACCATATGATCCAGCAATCCCACTTTTGGGTATTTATCCAACATAATTGAAATCAGGATCTCAAAGAAATATTTGCACTCCCTTGTTCATTGCAGCATTATCCACAATAGCCAAGTTATGGAAACAACCTAAATGTCCATCTACAGATGAAAGGATAAAGAAAATGTGGTATATACATGCCATGGAATATTATTCAGCTCTAAATAAAGAAGAAAATCTTGCCATTTGTGACAATGTGGATGAACATGCAGAACTTTATGCTAAATGGAATAAGCCAGGCCCAGGACAAATACTGCATGATTCAACTTACATGAGGTACCTAACACGGTCAGACTCACAGAAGAAGAGAGTAGAATGGTGGGGAGGTGGGAACAGGGGGAAATGGGGATTTGCTATTCAATGGGTATGAAGTTTTAGTTATGTAAAATGAATGCATTCTAGAGATCTGCTGTACAGCAGTGTGCCTGGTCAAATTTGAAAGGTCTAAGAGAATGAGGGGTTTCATCAGATCCCAAGTGATGGTGGAGTTGAGGTTGCGTTGCAGGCTCTTATAGTTTTGGTGCCTAAATGATTGATTGGTTGATTAGGATGAAGGCCACTATATCAGTTAATGATTAGGATTAGTTGTACATTACAGAAACCTCCAAAAACAGAGGCTCAAATACAAGAAGTTTTATTCTCTCATGTAAAAGAAACCCAGAGGCAGGCAGTCTAGAGTTACAAGGGGCCTAACTCAGGCCCCTTCCAGCTCATCACCCTGCCTTCCTCAGGTGGTGGCCATACCAGCTGCAAGGGGGACTAACAAATGCAAAATTGTTCTAGGAAAAATTATCCTGTGCCCAAGTGAACATCGAGAGCTCCATTACTGGGGGCAAAAGGAGAGCAGATATGGAGTTGGGCAGCCAGCAGTCACTGCCATGACCACAACTTATGCTATATTTTGTAGAATGTTCCTGGATCTCCAGTGACACATGGAAATCTCTTAGCAGTGTCCCAGTGGCCTATAAATACACAATCAAACAATAAGATACAGGAGCTTCTCCACACAGCCCAGTTTTCCTCAGTGGACTAGGGACAGGATAATGACAACAGCACTGCCCTTCCAAGAGGGGATGATGGGTGGCACCCAGGGGCTCCTAGTCCAGAAATTCGGAAGTCTTCCAGGCAGACAGAGTGAGACCCCTCTCCTGAGGTGCAGGGTTCCACCATCTGTGGATTCATCTTTAAGAGGCCTCCCTGTCCATTATTCTCTGGGGCCCCAGGCTGTATATCATATGGGCTGGGAAACTGCCCTCAGTGGGGGCTAAACATAACATAAAAAAACCACTTAAAAATGCATAATTCAGGGACTTCCCTGGTGGCGCAGTGGTTAAGAATCCGCCTGCCAATGCAGGGGACACGGGTTCCAGCCCTGGTCCAGGAAGATCCCACGTGCCACGGAGCAAATAAGCCTGTGCGTCATAACTGCTGATCCTGTGCTCTAGAGCCCAAGAGCCACAACTACTGAGCCCCAGTGCCACAACTAAGGAAAGCCCACATGCCTAGAGCTTGTGCTCTGCAACAAGAGACACCACCACAATGAGAAGCCCATGCACTGCAACCAAGAGTAGCCTCTGCTCACCGCAACTAGAGAAAGCCCGTGAGCAGCAATGAAGACCCAAGGTAGCCAAATAATTAATTAATTAAAAGTTTTTTAAAAAATTCAGTGGCATTTAGTACAACCACAGCAATGTGTCACCATCACTTCTAGTTCCAAAACATGGTCATCACCCCAAAAGGAAATTCTCTCTCCACCCAGCACTTGCTTCCCATTTCCCCCCTCCCCAGCCCCTGGCAACCACTAATCTGCTTTCTATCTCTATGGACCTGCCTATTCTGGATATTTTACATAAAAGGAATGGTATAGTATGTGATCTTCTATGTCTGCCTTCTTTCCCTTAGCTCGTGTCTTCAAGGTTCACCTATGTTGTAGCATCAGTAATCCATTCCTTTTCATGGCTGAATAATATTCCATTATATCAAATGCTTTTTTTAAGCTCATGGTTTCTTTGACAATTCAGGTTCAAAAAAAAAAATTACACCATCAGCTTCTGATCTATTTGCTTCTAGTCAGTCCCACATGGCTACAATCATACCTAGAGTTCTTGCCAAGACACTGGTCTCAGACCTGCTTTATTTCCTTCCTTTCTTGCCTCTAACTTCTCTTTATTTTGATCAAATGGTGGCTACCTTGAGTCTTTCTGAAACATGGTGTGGGGAAGGCCATGCCTTTTTCTTCCTCTCTTTCTGAGCCACTACTGGGAACTCACTGGTCACCCAATGACCATCCCAGGCTCAGCTCTTACTATTTGGCATCTATAAGCAATTGACTTTTTTTTGGCTTTGTAAGGCCCTGAGTTGCTAACCTCTCTCTGTTACTTTCCTGATGATAACAATTCCATTGATTGTAAAACAGAACATGATCTTATATACCACCAAGGGGAAGAAAATCTGCTAATTAATTATAACATGTCATATAGTACGAATGCTGTTACAACGTAAAACAGAAGTTCATCTCAGAGTCACTGGCATGCAGTAATAACAATAATCACATGGATGGTCGATATTGACTGAGGTCTCAGTAGGTGTCAGGCATCGTGGATTATCCCCAGAGAGATTTCATTATTATTATCCTTTTCACACAATGGAGCGATGGAAGCAGAGGGAGGAGTCATACCCAGCAGTCTGACTCTACAGCCCCTGCTCACATTCCATTGGGATATATTCTGCATTTGCCAAAACTGAGTGTGCTTGCTGTTCTTTCCATCACCAAGTGACCAACATTGGTGGTCAACTGTAGGAATGTGCATGTGGGTTTGAGGAGATTTTCCCTCTAGGACCTTTCCCTACAGAGGGAGGGGTAAAGGATTACAGTCAAACAGGAAGGCGAGAAGGGGAGAGGGATCTACATTGGCAGCCTCTCTCAGGCTCTCACTCTGTCCCTTCCCTGGCTCACATTCCTCTCTGTGCTGCTGTGTGTGGGACTGTGCCCGTCCAGCTCCTGGTCCACAGGCAATGCGGACCTCCTCTCTCCCACTGTCACAGGCCAGATGCCACGGAAGGGCATGGATGGCTCAGCCTGGCTATGCCATGGGGTTATTGCTAGTTGACAGCTGGTATCTCATCTCCCCTTCTTGCTTAACTCAAAAGCACGTTATACTTCAGATGGCAATGTATCCAGTGAAAAGAAGACATTGCCAAGACTAGCTTGCAGCTAGAAGAGGCCATGTGACTTCATTCTACATATGGAACTATTATTTAGAACTTTCAAGAAGGCTCCATAATGGTGGGGCTAGGGGAGGCATACACTTTTTTGTCTTCCCTCACTTCCTCCTAAAGTCAAGATGGAGAATACAGATTTGCTGGCTGGAGTTCCAGCAGCCATCTTGGACCATGATTTCTCTTTGACGTTGAAAACCATGATCCAGGATGGTATATCTGAAAGACAGGAGGCCAAGGTCCTAGTGATATTTTGGGGCTGCCAAATCAGCCCTTGCTACCTATGCCAGACTGCTTTTACATGAGTGGGAACTAAAGTTCTAATTTAAACCCTTGTTTCTTTTTTCTAGTAGTATGCAACCAGATCGAATCCTGGCTGTTGTACTCCCCCACCGTGCGATAGGTGGTTTAGGGTGGGAGGTACACTAGGATGATAGAACCACCAGGACCATGTAAAGCGGGTAGGGAAGGGTCCACCAGGCAAGAGTGCTCTTAGAGAAAATGACAACATACCCACTACAAAGACCTGTCACTTGCTGGGAGCTTACTAAGGGCTCAGCTCTCTGCTAGGTGCTACAACTGCATCATTATTTAATCCACACCAAAATGCTGTGACAAGACTCCCTTGTGATCATGGTTAATCTCAATGTACAAATGAGTGGAAAAAGACTCAGGAAGGTCACTTTACAAGGCCCACTTAGTTGGGAGCCAGATTCTCATCTGGATCTGTTTGACTCAAGGACAAACCCTTAAACCCTACGTGAACCCCAAAAAGCTGTGCAGATGTGAAAGCAGGAGAGTGGCCCGATCATGTCTGTGGCAACACAAAAGTGAAAGAAGCAGTTCAGAAAAGGGAGTGGTACCTGGCAGGTCAGAGGCATGCAGACACACAGCAGAGCCTGCCACAACTCGCACTAAATTGACACAAACAATGTCTACGAGGTTGCGCTGAGCGGTTAAAGGACCAGAGTGCTTTCACTGGTAAATCCTTCTCAAGTCCTTGGTGGGGCTGATCCCTATTAGATATGAGATTTAACTCATAAGTTTCCACTAAGAGCCACTATAGGTGAATGCACTATCTCAAGTTCATGTTTGATGACACTATATAACCCATCACCGGCCATCAGGAAGTGTGCTGATTTTTTTTCAATACAGTTAAGTTTTTAAAGATGAATTTTTCAAGGGGCAAACTCAGATTGTTTGGGAGTGTATGTATCCATGTGAAATGAATTAAAAATTAAGAAGCTAATGAAAATTAAGAAGCTAGTTGAAAAAAATCACTTGGCTCTAAATCAAGATAGTACATCAGAGAAATAGTCTCCATCTGATCTCTTGACAATATGCAGCAGACCAAAGAATTATTTAGACACTAAGGTTTTGTTTCACTAGTTTGCAAGCCTAAGAAACTTCTCAGTTACACCAAGCCCTGCAAGTTGAGAAACCATTCATAAGTTCTTCCTGTTTGCCAAGAATGGGGCATTTTCACTGCCTTGACCCTTAATAATAGTTTTGCTTTATGCTTTTCTTGTTAACATTTCAAAAGTATAGTCTGTCTTCAGTAAATCAGAGACAGCTGATACAAACAGTGATGGATAACGTGTTTGCCAGGACGGAATGATATCATGCTCTGTACACAAGCGTCCCCCGAACTCCCTGCTGTAATACCTTCTCCATTTGAATACTGTTTGTCTTGGTTTTCCTCCAACCTTGCTGGCCGAGGTCGCTGGGCTCCATTCCTGTTTTTACACATTATCTCTCTCTGTCATCCAGACCAGATCTTTAATTCCATCACTAGGATACTCACTCTCCAATCTGCCTCCGATATTGATTGAGCTTTCCCCAGAAACACAGACCTATAACATCCGCACGTGGATGCCTGATAGACACGTGCAGATTAAATGGCCAAAGCACAATCCACAATTTCTCCCTGCCCCAAACTGCCTTCTCTCTCAACCTTTCCATCTCAGTCAAAGGCACCACTCAGTTGCTCAAATAAAAAAATCTAAGTGTTGTGTTTGATGAATGTCTCTCCATCATTGCCCCCAAATCCAATCCATTCATCAACTTTACCTCTAAACAGTTAACTCTGGTAGGTCCTCATCAGACTCCCAACAGGACTCACTGCACCTCCTATTTCCACTTGGTCCTACACAGTGTTTCACACTCAGCAGTAAGAGTTGACCTTGGAAAATCCAAATCAGACCATGTCAGTCTTCTGTTTAAAACCCTCCAGTGCCTCCTCGTTGACCTTGGCATAAACTCTGAGCTCCTTCTTTGCCCTCTTCCTGAGCCCAGTCTTTCCTCCCTGTTGCTTACCAAGCATCAAACTTGCTGGCCCTCTCTGAGGTCCCAAGACACAGCCCCCTTTTTGCCTCGGGGGCCTTGGCTCTAGCTGGTCCCTTGTCCCCAAATTTTGCTGGTTGGCTCCTGGCCGTCATTCAGAACTCAGCTCAGATGGCACCCCTCCAGAATGGCCTTTGTGTATGGTCTACTCATCTCAAGTAGTTTTCTTCCACCTTATGTTAAATTTTGCACAGTTCATATTACTAGCTTGGATTTTTCTTGTGCCCTTATTTTCTGTCTCATCCCACCAGAATGTTAGCTTCATGAAAATAGATACCTTGTGTCTTTTTTCCCTACTGTGTCCCCAGCACCTGCATCAGTGCTTGGCCTCTTCCAAGCACTCATTGAACATTTGTTGGATGGTTGAGTTTCCAAAAGTCTTGTATTTTCCTCCATAGAGTCTGACATCTTCTTTATTACAGTCTGCTTTGTTACATAATATTTTGTAACCATACAGCTCATTCATAGTTACTGAGTTTTCAAAGATGATGCATATTTAGTATGTGATTCACTCATTAAAAATTCTAGACTTTTGACTGTATCCTGTGACTCAAATACTGTAGTGATAGGAAAACTTTCAAGCAGTCAAGTGTTTTACCAAGTCAGTGGCATCTATGACTAACAGACAATACTTAAAGATTGTCCTTATTATTCCATGCACTTTACATATATTAACTTTCTTTTTCTTTCTTTTTTTTTTTACATATAACTTTTAATTCTCATATAACCCTGTGATTCCAAAACTATTATTGTCTCCATTTTGCATATGGGCTGCGTGTATTAGTTTTCCGATTCTGTGCAACAAATCACCATAAACTGAGTGGCTTAAAAGAACCCGTATTTATTTATGAGTTCACAGTTCTGTGGGTCAGAAGTCTGGGTAGAGCTCACTGTGTTCTCTAAGCAGCATCTTACCCACTAAAATCAGGGTGTGGGCTGGGCTGGGCTCTTGTCTGGAGGCTTTGGAGGAAAATCTACTTCCAGGCTCCTTTGGTTTGGTGATAGAATCCAGTCCCTCGTGGCTGTAGATCTGAGGTTCCTGTTTCCTTGCTGGCTCTCCGCTCTTAAAGGCTGCCCTCATTCCTGAGCACATGACCTCCATGTGCTTCGAGTTTCTGACTTCCTCTCTTGCTTGCAGCCAGGGGAAACTCACCTACCAGGGTCAGGCCCACCTATATATTCCCTTATCTTACAGTCAATTGACTTGGCCTTAATTATATCTGCGAAATCCCTTCCCCAAAGTACGTAGATTAGTGTTGGATTGAATAACCAAGACTGAGACTATCATTATTGTGCAGACAATAATTAAGCCCAAATTGTGATCCATGCTCACGAGGTATTTTAATTAGAAAAACTTTTAGAGAACATCAAGTGTTTAGTTTTTCTTCTTCCTTTTTTCGCCACTTAATGGTGACAGGGATCACTTAACAGCAAGAATGGTGTCAGTTTAAGTCAAATATGGCACTTTTTGTGGGTAGAAGATGAGGTGCCAGGATTGACCTTGAGCAGCTGTAAAATATGGCTCCTGGCTCTGCTCTCCCCAGCGGTGCTGGCAGACGCTCATCTTATTCCAAGTGAGTGAATCAGAGAGAATGGAATGTGATTTATTTGAGTTGGTGTTTCTAAGAGATGAGTGTTTCTAAGGAGGACGGCTGCTTTTTACATCTTTGCCTTCTTGGAAATGCCCTGTGTGCCCGTGTTCCCTTTGGTATAGACCAAGGTCAGAGCTGCAGCTCGCTGTGGCCAGAGCTCCTAGCTGGCACTGCGGAGCCGCCCTCTGCACTGCACTTGGGCCACGGTTTCCTGGAGAGCTGCTGCCTGCAAGGCTGCTGGCCCTTGACATCAACCATGACATCCTCAATTTCTAAGGTTCCTTCATATTTTAATTCACACGAGGAAAAGATGTAAACTTGAGAATCTGAATTCTTTTTGCACCTGTTTCTGCCTAGTTTGTCAGATACCACCACCCACCAGGGTGTGAGTGGAAGCAAACTGTAAAGTTCAGAGCTGGAGTGGACTTCTGAGATCATCTGGTCCAAGGATTCCAACCCTGACATGCCTGGACACTTAAGGTGTCCGGAATTAGAACCGGTCTTTGTGTACAAAATTTTGTGTTATATATACTTTTATTGCTCTTTTGGAGAGCCATCTGTAGCTTTGTCAGACTCTCAAAGACATCTTTGTGCATCCGTAGTTAAGAACAGCTGATCTAAGGACCTACTGCATAGCACGGGGAACTATATTCAATATCTTTTTAATAACTATGGTTGTCAAATTTGGAACTATCCGAAAACAATGAGAGGACATTTGGAGAATGACTAAACCCACACTCTGGAGTGAAGATAATTTTTACTTTGTACATGGGAGACACCAAGCTATAAAGACTATGTGCAAGACCTAAACAAATGGAGAGAAGTGCTGTGTTCCCTGACTGGAAGACTCAAAGTAGTAAAGATGTGAATTCTCCGCAATTGATGATGTATATAGGTTTAGTGCATTTCCTTTTAAAATCCCATCAGGATTTGTTTACAGATACAGAAGAGCTGACTCTAAAATTTGTATAGAAAGAAACAGGAATAGCTAAAACAATTTTGAGAAAGAAAAATAAAGTTGGAAGAATCCCACTTCCTGGATTTAAGACTTACCGTATAGCTACAGTCATTCAGACTGTGTGGCATTGAGGAAGGGATGAACACATAGATCAATGAAACAGAGCAGAGAGTCCAAATACAGATACACACAAATATGGCCAACAGATATCCAAAAAATGTTTTTGTTTTTTGACTGTGTTGGGTCTTCCCTGCTGCACGTGGGCTTTCTCTAGTTGTGGTGGCATTGGGCGGGGGCTACTCCTCATTGCAGTGCGCAGGCTTCTCATTGTGGTGGCTTCTCTTGTTTCGGAGCAGGGGCTCTAGGCATGCGGGCTTCAGCAGTTGTAGCATGTGGGCTCGGTAGTTGTGGCTTGAGGGCTCTAGAGAGCAGGCTCAGTAGGTGTGGTGTACGGGCTTCATTGCTCCGCGGCATTTGGGATCTTCCTGGACCAGGGCTTGAACCTGTGTCCCCTGCATTGGCAGGTGGATTCTTAACCACTGCACCACCAGGGAAGTCCCCCTAAAACGTATTTAAGGAAGAATCATCCTTTCAACTAATGGTGTTGGAACAATTGGACATCCACAGGCTAAAAACAAAATCAAACAAAAAAGAACCTTAATCTAAAACTCACACTTTGTGAAATATTAACTTAAAATTGATCATAGATCTAAATATAAAATGCAGTACTCTAAAACTTTTAAAATAAAACAGGAAAAATATTTTCATTACCCAGACCTAAGGTCAGGCAAAGATTTCTCAGATATGAGACCAAAAGTACAACCCATAAAGAAAGAGATCAATCAACTGGGCTTCATCAAAATAAAGACTCTGCTCTGTCAAAGATACTGCAAAAGAGGATGAAAAGACAAACCACAGTCTGGAGAATATTTGCAAATCACATATCTGATTTAAAAGTTGCATCCAGAATGTATAAAGGCAGCTCTAAAGTCAACAGTAAGAAAGCAAACAATCCAATTAATAATCATGTGAGGACTTCCCTGGTGGCGCAGTGGTTAAGAATCTGCCTGCCAATGCAGGGGACATGGGTTCAAACCCTGGTCTGGGAAGATCCCACATGCTGCGGAGCAACGAAGCCCGTGCGCCACAACTGCTGAGCCTGCACTCTAGAGCCTGCAAGTCACAGCTACTGAGCCCACGTGCCACAACTACTGAAGCCCACGTGCCACGAGCCCATGCTCCACTACAAGAGAAGGCACCGCAATGAGAAGCCCGAGCACTGCAATGCAGAGTAGCCCCCACTCACCAAAACTAGAGAAAGCCGGCGCATAGCAACGAAGATCCAGTGCAGCCAAAAATAAATAAATAAATAAATACTCTTTAAAAAGTTTTTTTAAAATTAAAAAAATCACGTAAAAGATTTGAACAGACCATTCACCAAAAAGGATACACAGATGACAAATGAGCACATGAAAAGATGTTCAACACCGTTAGTCATTAGGGAAAGGCAAAAATAAAGCCACAGGGAGATACCATTGCACACCCACTAGAACAGCTAAAGTAAAAAATACTGACCATAGCAGTGCTGGTAAGGACGAGGAGTAACTGGTCCCAAACACACACATTGGTGGAGACGCAAAATGCATGGCACGGCCACTCTGGAAGACAATTCGGCACTTTCTTAGAAAGCTATACCTATATCAATACATCTTATAAAGGTATCTATATCTATCTATATCTATATCTATATCTATATCTATATCTATATCATCTATATCTATATCTATATATCTGTTACCACATGAACCAGAAATCCCACTGCTGGGAATTCACAGTAGAGAAATGAAAACTTGTGTGCATGCAAAAATGTGTACACAGATGTTCACAGCAGCTTTCTTTGTCAATGCCAATGATGTCCTTCAACAGGTAAACGGATAAACCACCTGCGCTATATCCATGCAATGGAATAACTCTTGGAAATAAAAAGAAACAAATAATGATACACACAACTTGGGTAGATCTCAAGGCCAAGTGTGCGTGCATGTGTGTGTGTTTGTGTGTGTGTGTGTGTGTGTGTGTGTGTGTTGGGGCTATTTTTGAGCAGAGTAATGCTTCTGCATCCTCAGTCCCATCCCATTGGAACCTGGGAAGCTCTGTGCCCAGCCCTCAGCACTGCTGGCTTCCCCAGCTCTTTTCAGATAGAGGCTCATCCCCTTGGAATCTGACCCTGGGGTCCAGCCCCACAGCAGGGCGTATTCCATCTCACTGACATTTTCACAGCAACCTTTCCTTTGGGGAACTGGACTTAATCCACCATCCATCATGGGCCACCATTGACATTTCTCTCTAGGAATTGTCTTTTCTTTCTTATGCGTCTCCACTTCCCCAAATCCTGTATCTTCCATCCCTCTAAAGCATCCCATCATCATAGTGAAAAATGCCACCTCCGCATCAAAGGAGACATTAATCTTAGCTGTAATGTTTTAAGATTTTTCATAGAAAGTCTATAATTGTGTACTACTTGTCACTGCATTTTAAAAACTGATATCGCTTTTCTCTGACTACAAATGATGAAACATACAAGAGTGTGTAGAACAGGCCTGTGCTGGCCCTTCCTGCCTGTCAATATCCTGTGCTACCCGTGGGCTTCCCCTCACCAAGGGCAAGACTTCCCGATGTGCAGTAGGTCTCGTCCCTCCTCCTATTCCACTAAATTCTTTTTCCCTCTGGTTCTCTCCTGTAGCATCAATTTTATCCTTTCTGGTAAATCATTTCTTTCAGTGAGTATACAGATGAGCTATTATTTCTCTCATCTTAACAGAAAAGGAAATTTCTCTTGACTCCATGTCCCCTCCAGTTTTAGCTCCATTTACCAAAAGTGGTGTCTCTGCTCTCTGGCCCTTTTCTCCAACTCCACCTAGACCTTCACGTCATCCTCCCCAATGAGACCTCCCCTTGCAGAATCCATCGATGCTCTCTGTCCCCACCTCGCGTGACCTCTCAGCAGTGATTTACAGGTGATCATTCTCACCACACCCCGTCCTATTTGGAGAAGCCACAAGCAATGCTTGACCTCCTTGAGTCCATTTTTTACACCCACCAACCTACTTGGGACGACGGTTGCCATCTCCTCCTGACTCTCTTCAATACTGAGGAACGCTGCCGGATCCTGTCAGAGGCACATAAATGGCTCCAAGGGCAGGCACCAGCTGGTACAGTAGATCCTGCAGCCTGAGCCCTGGGGGCTTCACTGGACGATCGACCCAACTGGGACTTCAACACCCCGGAAGGGAAGGACTCCCTTGATAAATACCAACAAGCCCTGCTGCAAGGACTGAGGGCAGGAGCCAGAAAACCCACCAACATGTTCAAGACAACAGAAGTGCACCAAAAGCCAGAGGAGTCACCCATGGAGTTCTTTTTTTTGTTTTTCTTGGCGCATGGGCTTAGTTGCTCCGCAGCATGTGGGATCTTCCTGGGGCAGGGATCAAACCCATGTCCTCCGCATTGGCAGGTAGATTCTTAACCACTGCACCACCTAGGAAGCCCGCCCATGGAATTCTATGAGAGACTGTGTGGGGTGTTCCGGGTGTATACCCCTTTTGACCCCGAAGCATGGGAAAACCAACACATGGTCAATGCGGCGTTCGTGGCCCAGTCTCATGCTAACATCTGCCGTAAGCTTCAGAAGCTTGAAGGCTTTGCTGGAATGAATGCCACTCAGCTGCTGGAAGTCGCAAACAAGGTGTTTGTGAACCTGACCAAGAAGCCCAAAAAGTGGCTGACAAGGGCATGAAGCAGAAGGTCTCCCTGCTGGCCGCCGCACTGGGGAACCCAGGTCTGGTGAAGCAGATTGCTCCCCCACGGAAAGGGGGAGCCAAGAGGAGACCGCCACTACATCACGACCAGTACACCTATTGCAAAGAGACTGGACACTGGAAGAATGAATGTCCCCATCGCAGAGGGACAGCTGAAGGGTCAAAGAAGTTCAGTCAACCCAGCAGAGGAAGGTACCAGCCTGAGCCAGCCGTCCAAGACCTTATCGGCCTGGCCGGAGTAGAATCAGAATAGGGAAGACCGGGCTCCCTGATCCTGGGTCCCCGGGAGCCTATGGTGGCAATGAAAGTGGGGGCCAATCAATGACTTTTATGGTGGACACTGGAGCTGAACACTCTGTGGTAACCACACCTGTGGCTCCCCTCACAGGTCAAACAGCAATTATCATTGGGGCCACAGCGGACAGGACTGCCCGCTCATTCTGCCAGGCCCGGTCATGTCAGCTAGGAGGCCACCTAGTGACTCGTGAATTCCTGTACCTACCAGAGTGCCTCATTCCTTTGCTGGGCAGAGACTTGCTGACAAAGCTGGGGGCACAGATCACCTTTGTTCCCGGGAAGCCTGCAAGCCTCACCCTGGGGAGCCAACCAGCTCTGATAATGGCTATGACCATGCCCAGGGAAGATGAATGGCATCTCTATTCTTCAGAAAGAGAACAAACGAATCCAACTAGCCTGCTAGAAGAGTTCCCTGCTGTCTGGGCAGAAAAGGGGCCCCCAGGTTTGGCAAAACCCATGCACCCATCGTGGTGGACCTGAGGCCAGGGGCCACTCCTGTCAGGCAGAGGCAATATCCAACACTGCGAGAGGCACGTCTGGGAATTCAGGACCACATCCAATGCCTGTGTGATGCCGGAATTCTGATCCAGTGTCAGTTTCCCTGGGACACTCCGCTCCTACCAGTCAAGAAGCCTGGAGGCAACGACTATCACCCAGTCCAGGACCTCCACACTGTCAACAGCACAGTGATCACCATCCATCCAGTGGTCCCGAACCCTTACACCCTCCTGAGCCTCTTATCTGCCCAAGCAAGCTGGTTCACCTGCCTCCATCTCAAGTGCACCTTCTTTTGCCTCTGGCTATCACCAGCAAGCCAGCCCTTGTTTACCTTTGAATGGGAAGACCCACACACTGGGAGAAAGACACAGCTGACTTGGACCCGACTGCTACAAGATTTCAAAAACTCACCGACCTTGTTTGGTGAAGCACTGGCTGCGGATCTTGCTGCCTTCCCCGGAGAAGCCTTGAACGGCACCCTACTCCAGTACGTACATGACCTGTTGCTAGCCAGTCCCACCCAAGAGGACTGCTGGAAAGGCACCAAAGCCCTATTGGCCCTACTCTCCACCACGGGGTACAAGGTGTCATGGAAAATGGCGCAGATCTGCAGACAGGAGATCAAATACCTTGGGTTTGTCATATTGAGAGGGCATCAGGTGCTCGGACATGAGAGGAAGCAAACCATCTGTTCAATACCTTGGCGAAGCACCAAGAAAGAGGTCCGGGAATTCCTCGGGGCTGCTGGATTCTGCCAGATCTGGATACCGGGTTTCTCTGAAACTGCCAAGCCGTTGTACAAGGCCACGGCAGGGTCTGATAAGGACCCCCTAGAGTGGGGGCCTAAACAAGAAAAAGCCTTCAAGGAGATAAAGAGACTCTTAACCAGTTCTCCAGCATTAGGGCTGCCAGATGTGACACGGGACTTTAACCTCTCCGTGCATGAGAAAAATCATACTGCACTGGGGGTCCTCACATAAACAGTTGGGCCATGGCAGCGCCCAGTCACATATCTGTCCAAATGACTGGATCCTGTGGCCGCGGGATGGCCGCCATGTCTCCGGGCATTAGCTGTTGCAGTGGTCCTGGTCAGAGAAGCAGACAAGCTTACACTGGCACAGAATAGAAATGTGAAAGTCCCCCATGCTGTGACCACACTGATGAACAGCCAGGGACATAAATGGCTGACCAGCCCCAGAACGACTCACTATCAAGGACTGCTCTGCAAAAACCCACGGGTCCGCCTTGAGACTGTGCGGACGCTGAATCCTGCCACCTTCTTATCTACGGAGGCGGGAACCCCCGATCACGACTGTGAAGAGGTCCTGGATGAAATCTACTCGAGCAGGCCAGACCTGATGGACACTCCCCTCCAGAACCCAGAACTGGAACTGTTCACTGACAGAAGCAGTTTCGTCCAGGAAGGACAACGCAAAGGAGGCTATGCAATAACAACAACAGATGAGATAATAAAGGCTGAGGCCTTGCCACAGGGGTGGTCGGCACAACGGGCTGAGTTGTGGCCACTCATCCAGGCACTGAGGCATGCCAAGGGGAAGCGAGTCAACATGTACACAGACTCAAGGTACGCCGTTGCTACTTTACATGTTCATGGAGCCATCTATAAAGAAAGGGGACTACTAACAGCAGGGGGAAAAGAGATCAGAAATAGAGAAGAAATCCTTCAGCTGTTAGAGGTAATTTGGAAGCCTTCCCAGGTGGCAGTCGTCCATTGCAAAGGCCACCAGAGAGGAACTGATCCAGTAAGCGAAGGAAATCAGTTGGCTGACCAGGCAGCCAAGGAGACAGCAACCCAACCGAATCCCACATTGGGTCCAGAGTTGATTTCTAAGGTCCTCTTGGCACCAGAATTGCCCCCGTCCCCGAGGTATACCAAAGAAGACGATCAAGGGGCTTTAGGTGAGGGAGGAACTAAAGGAAAAGAGGGCTGGTGGAAGCTTCCAGACCAAAGACTCTTCGTCTCCACTGCTATAGCAGTCCAGCTGGTAAAGCAACACCATGAGACAACTCACTTAGGGAAAACTGCACTAGAAAGTCTACTGAGCTGCTATATTTCATTCCTAAGCTTCCAACCCTGTGTGCCCAGATCAGTGCTAGGTGCGTGACTTGTGCACAGAACAATGCCAGCCAAAGACCAAGACCTAGACAGTTGAGACATTGCCCTTTGAAGGTTTAGAAGTGGACTTTACTGAAGTCAAGCCTTACTAAGGCTATAAGTATTTGCCTGTGATAGTCTGCATCTACTCAGGATGGGCTGAGGCCTGCCCCACGCACACTGAACGGGCACGAAAGGTGGCCAAGGCCCTACTAAGAGACACAATCCCCAGATATGGGCTGCCTCTCTCCATAGGGCCTGACAATGGGGCAGCCTTTGTTTCTGAGATAGTTCAGATTTTGTCCAAGACACTGGGAGTCAAATGGAAGCTCCACACCGCTTACAGACCACAAAGCTCAGGGAAAGTCGAGCGCATGAATTGGACCCTCAAGACTATGTTAGCTAAGCTCTGTCAGGAGACCCAATTACCTTGGGTTGACATGCTACCCCGAGCCTTACTTCAAGCCCGATGCACCACGATGTCCTCAGGCTATTCTCCCTTTGAGATCTTATACAGGAGACCTCCTCCAGTGATAGGGAAGCTCAAGGAAGACCCCCAACAACTAGCAGACCTGGAGATGTCTTGACACCTCCAGGCCCTGGGAAAGGTCTTCTGCCACCGTATTACTCAAGAAACCTTAGAAAAGGCTCCCATTCCCTTGGGCAATTGGGTTCATCCTTATCAGCCAGGAGATGAGATATGGGTAAAAGATTGGAAGGAACCACTTCAGCCAGTTAGGACTGGTCCTCATACGTCGTCCTGGTGACCCCTACTGCTGTTAAAGTTACAGGAGTCATCCCGTGGATCCACCACACCCGGGTGAAGAGAGCAGCGCCTCTAGAAGGGCGAGGGACCTGGACTGCCAAAGCTCATCCAAACCAGCCGCTTCGGGTCTTCCTACGGATACAACGGAGTCCCATCTGAGATCTTCAGCCCTGCTCCAGTCACTCCAGGGCTGACTGGTCTATGCACGGTGGAAGCTTGAGGAATTTGATGAGGGACATCTGAGGGTCAGGGTTATGATGACACCTTGCCTTGTAGGGACTGGTTGCACCACTGGCCTTGATGTTTTCTATAGGCTAAACACAAGGGGTCGTGTTGGCTAACATCTACCCAAAGGTAATGGAATCCCAGAGAACTACTTGGGGTTGGTTTTCTTACCTAGGGGGATTCAAAACGCTTGTGGGAATAGTCCTACTCCTCCTTGGGACCTGTCTCCTCTTACCTTGCCTCTTGCCCTTATTCATGAGGGTAGTTTCCAGCCTAGCCGAGGCCACCACGGATAGGAGGGCCACCGCACGTCTCCTAGCCCTAAGAGGTTATCATCCCCTGGACTTAGAAGATCAAGAAGTTGATGCCTTATAAGATTTAAGGGGCATCAAGAGGGGGATTGAAGAGGAAAGTTAGAAACTTACACTCAGCTAAAAATAACTCCATGCTTGTTTTGCTTTTGTGAAATATGCTTGCTGTGCTGAGAAAAACAGAAAAACAGGATGACCTAACAATTGAGTGTAACTTTAAGATGTTTTGCTAAAAAATGGAATGTTCTGCACCTACTCTTGTAAGTTTCTGTTTGGAAACTTCCATGCTCTGTAAACATGTGCACTATAACAGTAAAGATCACCCTGAGCTCGGGGCCCAGAACTTTGGAGCGTTAGCTCGTCTGGGGCCGCCAGCTTAATAAACCTGAGTTCTCCAACCCTCCAAGTGTGGTGCTTGGTTTCTCAATGGACCGATTTCTGCAACAAACTGACACAGCCTCCCTGGGATTATCTGATGCGACATTACGTGGAGGATACAGTTTCCCTGTCCTTCCACGGTGGTGGCTCGGAGGGCTGCTATGGGAGGAAGCCTTGCCCTGGAAGACTCTGGAAGGCTCACTGAAACAGTGTTGCTGAGGAAGAAACCACTGGTAAAGCAAACACGCCTCTGGCAGGGCACTTCCGGCAGGAGGGTGTGGCTGCCCCTTGGAGCCTACATTTCCCAACTATTTCAAATTTCTTTAATTCATTCCTGGTGGTTTTTTTCCATGAATAATTCTTCACTTCCCCCAGGAATTAATGAGTTGACCTAATACAAGTCTTCATAAGTAGAGGCTGGCTTTCTACATATAAGACAAAAGTAACAATTCATGACCCTTGCTTCAACAGCCCCACAGACTCCTGGCATCCCTGCCTGCTTCTCCTGGGGCTGCTGGGCCCTCACGGCTTGAGATGTGTCCCTTTAGGACAGGCTGCTCATAAGCCCGCTGCCCCCACCCCCATTTCCACTCTCCCCCCTAAAGAAAACACACTGCAATGAATTACACAGCAAATCTGTCCTGAGATTCCAGAAAACCAACAGGCTTCCCACTCTCCTGGAAAAAGATCAAAAACCAAAAAACTGCCAGACATAAGACTATTTGGCCAATTGACTAATATACTGTAACTTTCACAGGACCTCAAAGCACTTGGTGTTGTCTGAGAGAAAATGCCCTGATTGTCCTGTTGAAAGAACTGAGATCTAGAGTAATGCACAAGTATTATTTCTCTAAGATGAATCCAGCTGTAAATGGAGAATGAGTTTCCTGACCCCTCCTGGACACACTGTCCTCTTCCAAAATGTCATTTGCTCTCTGTGCTTCAGGGATATCAGAGTGTGGCCTGTGCAGCGACAGGTACTAAGTCAGAGAGGTTGAAGGGCACCACTGTTCACCCGTGGTCTTGTGTGGGTCACCCTGATGCAACCATAGCTACCCTTCTTGGCTGCTCACAGGCTACTCAGCATCACACAGATTCTGCTCTTCCGTTGCCTCTCATAATTTAAAAATGTGGGAAGCTGTGGAAGGCTGCCCCACCCCCGGGATCATTCCAAAGAAAACTGGGAGGCAGAGGCCAGTCTCAGTTCTTGCATGGAAACGTCCATCAACGGTTTTTAAAGGTTCCAGGGTTCTACTTTCATTTTTCCCTTAGGACTTGAATATTCAAATCTGGCATATTCTTGAAGCCTGAAAGATGGATCCAAGAGATTTTGTAAGTCAGTTGATCCTAAAAACAGGGCACACACCCTCTTAATAAATAGCTTTGAAGAGATCATGATTTTAGATCCTGTGATTTATTACTATTTCAGAGGAAGAGGTGCAGGAGAAAACATGCACTGAAATAAGCACGTCCAGGGCAAAGTAACCTCCTGAAAGAATAAGATAACATCTCATTCCTCCTTCCCCTCTGAAATGCCCTGGAAAGAGCATTTAGTGCAGGAGCTTTGCAATCCATTATAAAATTTCAGTGTCTCTTGGAGGTTCAAATGCAGAGGAAGTTCATGCATTTTCTGTTTTGGCTGTTCCCAGATCTCCTAAATAAAGCATGTCCCTGGTGTAGGCTCCCAGAGCTACGTGTAGGGCAGTGGCTGGGTCTGCTTGCTGGGGTCAGGAAGGCTGTTCTTCCAGGAAGGGCTGCAAAGACCCTGGGAACGGGACCAGCCCAGCTCACAAGTATGAAGAGAATGTCGGGAGAGGAAGTGGTGGTTGTGAGTCAGCATGAGTCATCTTGTTCCAATGAGAATGAAGATTGAGGTGTGCGCCTTTTCTCTCTCTCTCTCTCTCTCTTTTTTTTTTTTTTTTTTTGAGTCTCAATCGTGTGGACATCATTGGGAATGGAGGGAAATAACTGACTGTATGGTCGATGCTTTTTAAGTTTCAAACTGACATTCCAGGCGGGCTGTGTCTGAGCCAGCCTCTGCCTTCAGGTCTTCACAGCCTGGTCCTGGGAAGGTGGAGCCCTCAGCTTCTTCCTGGTGAGTATGTTTCTGTCACTTTCATGTTCATTTCTGCAGTTTGCCTCAGAGACTCAGCTGAGGGGTCTTGGAGTGGATACTGTGTTTGGTTCAGGCTTTGAAGATCTATGACTTTAGATAGGTAGCTCCTCCTGCCCTCACCCCCATAGCTGCTGTCTGTGAGCCTCATGGTTTTGGAGAATGCTCGTTGTGTATCACGGAGGAGACAGTGATGCTTGGCTGGTTGAAAAGAAGCTGTTTGAGACTCCTCTCTGGAGCCAAAGGGAAGTTCAGAGATGGAGGTGGGTGACTGTACTAACGCAGGGGTGCTGAGGTTGGGCTGGCTTCCGCTTCTCAGAGGTGGAGGAAAAGACAGCTTCTGAGCAATTTCTGGCCGCGTGGTCTGAGCTGCCCACTTTTAGTGCAAGAAATACAATAAAGAGTCAAAATTTTGGCTTCTCTCTCTAAAAGCATGTGAATGATTCCAGGAGCTTCTTGGATGTCTTTCGCCTTTCCTTAACACTAAAAGTCACAAACTGTCGTAAAATCAGAAAGAAAATATGCCGGGGGCTGGGGGCGGGGGGTGAGGCTGGGGGAGTTGAGTGGTTGAAACCTGACTTGACCTTGATACGTGTTTCTCGAGCTGTTACTATTCTGATAAAGCTTAGCTTTACTGTCAAGTAAAATACAGGAAACATTTTTTTTTTTTCAAATGTCGTCTGGTTACTGTAAATGAAACGGTTAAAATGTCATAAATATCTTATGATAAACATTTTTCAAATTTGCTTAAAAATCTGCACATCGGTAAGCAGGGTATGACAGAGCTTTTTCAGTACAGTCATTTGAGTGCGTGGGCTTCCTGGATTAATAATGAGTCAGCACCCAATTTCTAAAATTGGAGCAGCTGAGAGAACATTCGATTTGCCCCCAGCACAGCGTGGTGGCTGGCGGGGGCCCCCACTAGGAGGATCTGGCTGTTTGGTCTTTGGTGAAAACCAACTTTGGATGCCTCTCCTGTTTTGGTGGCCCCTCCAGCTTCGGTCTCAGCTCTGCGGTGTGTGGCTGGGCGGCCCCTTTGCTGAGGGGTCCCTGTGTGGGACCCTCTCCTTTGGCTGCTGTTGATGGTTTTTAGGTTGTGCCATGATGGGACTGGTTGAGTATACCGTTGGTTCATTTAAAAATCCAGAGTTTATGAGAGGCTGAGGTGGCCCAGGGCTGAAGCTGTATCTCGTGTCCTGTGACATCACACCGGCTGAGGGATGTTCTGCAGGGGACACGTAGCGTGGGAAGATTGTCAGCTTAAGATCCGAGAGCGCGATTCCGAGGAAGAAAACCTCCCTCCAACTTTACTCTTCTTGTCTATAAAATGAGAAAAATATTAAGAAAAAAAAAAAAATCAGGCTATAGGCTAGCAGCTCAAGGGCTCAATGCAGACCTTTTTGAATCTATTCCTCCACTAAGTTCTGTTGACCAGCCCAGGTTTTGTTTCTTGTGTTCAGATGACTGTGGTTAGGCGTCCCATATTCTTTGGATCACTGGCTCTGTTGAACCCTCGGTCACAAGGCTCTGATAGCCTTGGGTTTCCAGGCCCTGAGTGACGTCGCCCGTTTCAGAGGATGCCTGGGAGGCATCAGACAGCCAGTATCTATCTGCCAGGTGTGTAGAAGAGGGTCTGGACTCAGAAGGGACCCCCCCTCAATGTTAGCTCTACTAGCTTCTCTTCTCACCTGGACTTTAAAGGTATCTGGGCTCCTGAGTTAGTGCCTTGACTTTTTCAAGAAAGATCCTGCAATTCCAGTGGGAGTAGCAGTGTTCTGAGGCTGAGTCACAGCCATGAAAGTGTCAACTCGGGGCCTCAGCCAGGCAGAGACCAGGGGTTTCCGAGATGGGAGACCTGCCAGTGTCTCTTTCTTGGTGAGTAATCTTTGTAAGCGCTCAGAGAAATGCCATCTTCGTGGAGAGAAGAGCTGGTAAAAGGAGAAATGCCTTAGGCTGTGCCTCTGTGTTCCGTATCCACAAGTCCTTTCTCCTGTTCGCATTTCAGAGACCATACCAGGTATCAGATGTGTGTTTATCACTGGGTCCCATGTCTTTAAATCCTCCTGGATGAGCACTGTTGGGAAGTGGCTTTGAGGTGGCTGATTTTATCCTAGACACTGACTGTACTCTGTCGTGTAGAAGTCAAGCAGCTGTGCGGATGCTGGAGGTCTCCTGGCCTCTTACCCCCGAGACCATAAGCCTGTGGCGAACTGCTGTTATCACTTCTGTAATCAGGAGAAAGAGTCATTTAAAAAGGTCAGAAATAAGGCCACATAGGTCTGAAAAGAATATTTATTAATGTGATTCGCTGCTTTGTCGTATTTTTCTAACTACCCAAAGATGCTGATTGTAAGTGTGGATGCAGGTGGGGAATAAAGAGGGCAACATTCTATGATAGCAACTGAGCAGATGTTTTAAAAGGACATCTATGTGAAGCAAACAAACAAACAAAAAACACTGAGAGTTTGGTGACATTTGGAAGTTGCCCGGTGCCCTGTGATCATGGTGCCCTCAGCCTGGCTGGCTATGGCTTCCTGGCCTGGTCCCGCACTCTCTGCTCCTAGTCAACACCCTGACCTGGGCTCTCATCACCTCCTGCCATGAGGTTTCCATGGTACCCGATAGGTGTCCCCCCCCCCCCCCCCACATGCTGTTTGGCAGTTTGGGCAAGCTTCTTAACTTCTTGGTGTTCTTACCTTTATCATCGTGAAATAGGAATATAATAGCACCAGCCTCGTGGGTCCTTGTAAAGATCAATGATAATTAGCACACAGGTTACAAGGAGACTCGACAGCCACTAAGGACACATGCACTGATTCAGAAATAGACTTGCACACCTTTGCATCTCTACCTGGGCCCTGAACCCCGTGAATGCATAAAGAATGGGCTCTCATGGCCCTGAAGTGAGATCCTGCCCGTGTCATCAATGTCATCGCATGTTCTGTATTTGCAGGACAGTTATTGATTAGGTGACTGGGAAAGGCTTCTTGGTTCTCTCCAGGAACACCTGGGGTTCTAGGTGCCGTCAGCATCAGCATCATCCTTATCCTTAACATCATCGCAGTGAGAACAGCTCCCATTTCATTCAGCCCCAACCACGTGGTAGTAACTTTCTGTGTATCACCTTTAACCCCCTCCTCCCAACACACACACATACCCACCCTGGAAGGTAGAAAGGATGGCTGGTTACTCTACTCACTGGAGGTCCAGGATTCCCAGGCAGGTGTATCAGGCAGAGCAGTTGCTTCAAGGAGTGCATTGGTGATGGAGCGCCCCTCGCCTCCATCAGGACAGGAGACTCAGGAAAAGCAGGGGACCAGGAGGGTTCTGTGTATCATAAAGCAGACTGAGGTCACAAGCCAGAAAATACAGGACCACTGAATTCAGGCCAGCCCCCAAGGTGGAAGCAGCTGGATTCTGCACTCATGCTTTCTGTCTTAAAGCCAGCTACAGTCAACTTCTGGTTATTTGAAAATCATCATAGTATATGGAGCTGACTCATATTGAAAATATTAAGTGAGATACACTTAAAACTAAAACCTGGGGGAACATAACATGGCCTTTCCTTGTCGATTCTGGAGATATTCAAGATCATGTAGTGCCTCAAAAGCCAGATCTTTACACTCGTTCTGCAAGGATCCAAGAGAAGTATCAAGTGTGTCCTTTTGCTCCGTCTACCCTCTCTGGAATTGCTCCGTCAAAGTAAGGCACCAAGTGCATTGTGTGTCTCCTTTCTAAGTTTAGGCTTTGCATCCTGGGCACTGGCTCCAGTGTGTACGTCAGTCTTAAATGGTGCCACTTTGTGGGGAGTTTTTCTCTGCACCTGCCTCTCGTGCCGTAATCTAAAGGGCCCGCTGCCCAGCGCCATGGGTGGGGCAGTGCTGTGGGGCAGGGTTTGGGCTTCTACCTGACTCAGGAGGGTTCTGGTTAGACCACAGAGCTCAGGCAGGGAGAAGCCAACAACAGATGAGAAGGAAGTCGAGGCCACAGGAAGGAGGGGTGGGTGGGAGGCTTGGCTGGTCTCAGAGGATTCTTCTGATTAAAAAAACTGGTTTTATTACATCTTTTGTATGATTGGAAAACCTAACAGTGATGGCCAATCTTATCCTGTTTTCTTGCTTATCTTTTGCTTTCAGGACTGGTCATCCTGCAAGTAAAGGCTTCTGCTATAGGGGTTTTTAGCCCTTCTGGCCACTCTATCCTTTCAAAAATGTACCATACTTAAAATATTGGAATTTTTAACGAAGGCAGAAATGTATCATTTTAGCTATTCTCACTGGACAAATCATTTATAGAGTGTGAGAGGGAAGCATGGGTTTCTATCAGCTCAGCTAGATATAAAGGGAGACTACAAAATAACAGTGCCTCCAGCAATTGTTAGATTTACTTTCTCTCAGGTGGAAAAAGACAAAGCAGGCTGTCTGTCCAGGGTGAAGGTCAAAGGGCAGTCAGTTCATTCATCTCTCTTCTCTGCCATCCTTAACACTGGCTTCCTTCCTCGAAATTGTTTTATGGTTTTATCAAGGCTGCTAGAGCTCCAGCCATCACCTCTGCATTCCACACAAGAGGAAGGAGGGGAGTGGGGGCAAAAGGCTAAGAATCCTAGATGTCAAGCTCCTTTAAAGAGCCTGCCTAGAATCCGCAACTAACCCTTTCTGCCTAAATCTTTCACTGGCCCCCTATCTATAGAGGATCCTAGGAAGTGCTGTTTTTTAACTGGGCACATTGCTGCCCCTGACCACAGGGGTTGTTGACGATACAGGAAGCAGAGGAGAAAGGATATGAGAGGGGCAGCCAGCAAGCATGAAATAACCACGTTGCTCTCACTGGAAGTGTCGGGAGGTGGGTACAAAGAAACTGTGGCTTCAGAGGCTTTGAACAACTGAAGGAGGCATTTTCAAAGGGACAGAAATCACTTGTTTGGTTTATGTGTTATATCTAAATAGGATTTCTTTTCATTCATGCATTTAGCAAATATTTCTCATTTATCCAATAAAATAATGATCATTTGAGCACTGCTTTGTTTATGGACTGTATACTTGGCACCAGGCACAGTTCTGGATGCTTTGTATGTATGGTCTCACTTAGTTCTCGTGGAACAGTGTGCAGATTCTATCAAGTGTGGTCACCATCGTCCAGATGAGGAACTTGGGGCACAGAGGTGTTTAGGGAGATGAGTAAGCCCACACTGTTAGTAAGTAGAGGAGCTTGGCTTTGAACCCAACCGTTTGGTTTTTGGACCCAGAGATGTGAACCGGCAGACAAGGTCTCCCCTATTTATATGTTTCTGGTGAAATAGACATAAATAAGCCCAATAAGGTCAGGCTGTTGTGGGTGCCCCAGGAGACTGGCCCAGGGAGGTGGGGTGCCCTCACCTCCAGTAGCACCTCCTGCCTGGAGAAGACACCTTTAGAGTCAGGTCCAAGCTGAGCCTTCGTCCCCTGCTCCAAGGGGACACACCAGGAATCTCAGCCATGTCTGAGCTCATGACTCACCCTTTTCCTCGCAGCCAGCTCTTCCAGAGAACTCGGGCTCCTGACTCAGGACCACGCCCTTCCAGTCCCAAGGGTGCAACAAGGAAACTGCCCAGATCTGGCTTCAAAGACTGGGCGGGTTTCCAGCGGAGAGCTGAATGGCTGAAGTCGAAGAGGTTGGGCTTCAAGGGCCTGCAGTTTATTCACATCATTCAATGTGATCAAAGGCCTGAGGAGGGGAAACTGTCACATTCTCCGCTCCACACAGCTTCCTGTTACCTAGTGACGCAGTCAGGGCCAGGAGGATGCATGAGGACAGGATGGCCTTGGGGGAGGGGGAGTATTTGCTGTTACCCCACCTTGGACCTGAGGACCCTCCTGTGCTTTCCTTGCTCTGCTTCATCTCAGGGTCTCCCTCCTCCAGCTCCTGGACAGATAGGGTGGCCGGTGGAAGACAGTCTGCAATGGAGTAGTTGGGGATTTTAGGAAAACTCCTTAAAGGTCCTTGACATCTAAGAGGCTTAACCTTTTCCCCTCAGTTGCCTCCTTCCTCCTGTGTGGAATGCAGAGGTGATGGCTGGAAATCCAGCAGCCTCCTTGAAACCATAAGGCAAGTTGGAGGAAGAAAGCTGGTTCTAAGGCTGGCAGAGCAGAGAGATGGCAACAGGTTTGGGAGGCCAGGAGCTTTGCCTGGAGATGTGACTATTTTTGGAATGGGTTTACCTGCATGATGCAGAGAGAGGTGGAAGAAATCACTGCTGAAATTCAATCTGTAGGTCAACTAGGAGGGTCTGTAGGGGTTTCAGGGTCCCTTCTGTGTGGAGCTGCCTTTCATGTGTCTGGTATAACAGGCAAAGGCTCAGGGCTGCAGAGTGACTTCCATGGCCCTTGGGTGCTTTTGCCTTTGTGGCCCCTTCCTGATGAAAAAACATATAATGACTGTCTCAGTTCAAAGATGCATGTCACCCAGACTGGATTTATTATTATATATTCAATTTTGTTGTACTCAAGTTTTTCTTCTGATTTGAAAATAAACTAAAATATCTTATTTTAAGAGTGTTGTGGGCCCAAGACCTTGTCCCCCTTGTGCCCAGTGCAGAGGAGGGCCCTGGGAGGGCCTCATCATGGAAGATGGAGGCTGGTCCCAGTGGGGTGGGGTGGCTTCTGGACTGTGGGTGAGCCTCTGGAATGTGGGGGATACCTGGACTGTGGGTAATCCCCTGGACTGTGGGTGGTCCTCCGGACTCTGGGTGATCTCCTAGACTGTGGGCGGCCCTGTAGGTTGCAGGTGGTCCTCTGGGCTGTAGGTGACCCACGGCAGTGCCTCAGAGGATGGCAGGCGGGTCTGGCCTGCTGTGTGTGGTCGGGTGGGCCTCACATCAGCTTTGGAAATGATGATGGCGGTTTTCAGATAAGGATTCTCAGAGCAGAGTCATTTACCCTGTGTCAAGTTTTACCTCCTCATTCCTCATTCTCCTTGTAATTGCTGCACTTGTTCAATGGATCTGTTCAGTGGGTGTGGGTTTCAGTCTCCAGTGCGAAGTTACCAAAACTAGAACACTCCTTTGTTATCGAAATCTTTAAATTACATTAAATCTGTCCCAAGCTTACCTGCCCCTACATCAACCTGGCTGTTGGGGAATTCAGATTCTTTCATGATTGGGGATCCTCGTTGGTCCTGGTATCATTAGACAATCTTGCAGTCACGTGGTGCCAGAAAACCGGGGCTGGGGGGGAATCTACTGTCTGAGGTGGTCACCACCACTGCTGCTTTAATGCTGAAGACCTGGCAGAGGTGAGGCCCCAGAGCCACCCAGGGCCCTGCTCCAGCTGAATGGGGGCCCGCATGACCTGGTGGTCTGTCTCCTGACAACAGGCCCCTTTCAGGAGGTGTGCGACTGCCCCTGTGGCCTTGGCTGTGTCTGGTGGGGGCGTCCTCTGCGTGCCCCGTCCTGCCCGCTGCCTGCTGCTGGACCTCTTCTAACCTGGGCCTCCGTCTTGTCCTGTGGGGCCAGGAAGAGTGGTGATACAGAACAGAGGCAGAAACAGAACACGCTTGGGGGACCCGTGGGAGTCACATGGTGTCCTCTGTGGCTTCCCAAACCCTCTAGAGCATGCCATCCAGTACATAACCACAGCCACATGTGGCTAGTGTGACTGAGGGGCTGAATTTAAAATTTTACTTCATTTCAGTTCATTTACGTGTAAGTGTACACAGGCACACATGGCTACTGGTTACCCCATTGGGTGGCACAGATCTAGAGCTTGTTTGCCTAATCCCGGCGGCTTTGAGAGTCGGGCCATCACCCCAAGGAAGGATGTGGCACTGGGGTGAAGGTTCAGAACTGGGCCCCGCGTGCGCTGAGGTCCCCAGAGGGGTGGGTGTCCCTCCCAGGTGGAGGACCCTTCGCCCAGGAGCTACAGGCCAGGGACATGGGGGTCCGGGGCCTCTGTCACCAGTGGCCATGAGCCTCAGTGTCCCTATTTCTGGGGGATAAATCCCCAAGTGACTCTCAGGGCCTCGAGGGCCCCAGGTGAGGGGCCTGTCCAGGAGGTTGCTGGGGCTGGGCACCTGACACCTGGAGCATTTCTGCCAGTGGGGTTGATGCTTTTTGAGATGGGGGGGCTCAGGTGAGGAGCACACAGCCTGACCGTCTGTGCTTGTGGTATTTGATCGTGAACTTTCCTGTTTGCGGACAGGCATCCTTAGTTTTGTTTGCGTAAAGCCATTCCAGAGATTAAGCAGATTGGCATAAGGAAACCTCAGGCATGGTTCCTGTCACTGGCCTCCTACGCATCGCCCAAGTGTGTCTTTTGACTCTTTTGACTTTTTAAGAGAGAAGCATTAAACTGTGTTCAGCCATCATTGACAAGAAACACATAAGCGGGGGGAGATGAGCTGAACCGGCGGAAGATGGCAAACCTCGGCCCCCAGCCTGCAGCTCTTGGCACAGTACACCCTCTTTTGGGCACAGATGATGTCCTTGCACATGCGTGGGATCATGGGCTGAGACACGCTGCCATCCCTCCCATGAAGCATCCCCCAAATTCCAGGATTTCACTCCTAGCGGTTCCTCAGGCCCAGTGCCATTTGCTCTCATTCTGTGGACCATCTGTCAGTGGGGAGGCCACGGGGCATTGTGATGAAGCCGCTGTTGGAGCTGAACCTCTGCTGCTTACTGCCTGGCAAATCATCTGTGTCTTCTGGCCTCAGTTTCTTAATCTGTGAAATGGGAACACAGGAGCAGTGAGCACAGAGGATCATTTTGAGGATGAAAGGAATTTCTTCATGAAAAATTCTTAGAAAAGTGCCACACATAGTAGGTGTTCTATAGTATTATCTTGGAAATGATGGCTTTTTGCCATTTACTGTTTTTGTTCCTTTATTTTTTATCTTATTTTTTTCCTTTTTTTTAGTATCGAGGCATAGATGATTTATATTTACTCCTGACTTTGCTCTGGGCCCCAGATCTCCACTTCAGCAGTGGTCCATCCACTCCAACCTCGGCATCTGAGGAATTCCACAGTCTTTTTTTTTTTCCAGGCCCAGAGGCAGTATGAGTTGTGGAGCCCTAGACCACCAGGGGAAAGAGATTCAATTGTCCATCCTTTCTTTTTATTTTTAATTTTTATTTTATATTGGGTCATAGTTGATTAACAACGTTGTTAATTTCAGGTGTACAGCAAAGTGATTCAGTTATACGTATATATGTATCTATTCTTTTTCAAATTCTTTTCCTATTTAGATTATTACAGAATACTGAGCAGGGTTCCCTGTACTATACAGTAGGTCTTTGTTGGTCATCTATTGGGTTGGCCAACAAGTTCATTCAGGTTTTCAGTAAGATGTTACAGAAAAACCTGAACGCACTTTTTGGCCAACACAATATTTTAAATAACAGTAGTTTGTACATGTCAACATCCTTTTATTCACTCACTGTTCAATAAATGTTTCTTAAGACCTGCACAAGCAACGGATGAGCAAGAGTTGTGAGGAGGGCTGCCGGAGCATGGGGCATGGTGATGCCAGGCACGGGGGCCTCCCACGTAAGCGGTGGTCTCTGGTGGTCTCTCTGATAAGGAGACATTTGAGTGGAGATCTGAGAGGAGTAGGGGTGTGTGTGTGTGTGTGTGTATGTGTGTGTGTGTGTGTGTTGCTTGTTTTTCCCATGCTGATCTGGCAGCTAGAGTAGAGTTCTGGCTCTCCATTGCCAGCTGTGTGGCCAGAAGCCAGTCCCTGAGCCTCTCTGATCCTTATATGGGCAGGAGGGGACCCCCAATGGCAGATGCTCAACAGCCCAACTTGGATTCAACATCATTACAAAGACATGCTTCACTTCCCACCAGGAGTTCCCTGGGTTTGAAGGGCACTGCCCACTGCCTCCACAGTCCTTCTAAATGAGCCCCATAAGAGGTCATCTGAACTATACTTAAACCCCTTCTCTCCTTCCAGACACAGCTTAATCCAAAGCCTCTTTTCTGGCACTTGTACGTTTTGGACCTAGCTCTGCCCCTGAAGCTGTCCATCATAGCCAGGATCATAATTACAGTCATAATTCAACACATTCATTAGCATTCATTGAGCAGTTATTCTGTCCCCCAAACTCCTGAATTATAACATAAGCCCTGGCCTCTTCCATGCCAGAGCCCTTCCAGCTGCATGGGCATCACCACTTGGGTTCAAGCTCTTCCTTCTTCCCGTGGTTCCCGAAAGATGCAACAACCTTGACCCTGTGCTGCCTTCCGTGCACGGACTGCAGTTCCTTCTTCACGTGAACACCATACCCTCCCTTGTAAGGGATACTAGGCTGAGGTTTGGGGCCTACACACCCATCTGTTGGACTCGCAGTCAGCTGCCATCCTTGCCTCTGTGTGGGGACATGTTTAAAGCCACATCTCTCTCATTTTGCATTTGAGGTGCTGACTTATTTTGATTTTTTTCAACAAAAGTAAAATTTTACATTTTCTTTAATTTGATCTTCTAGATTTGGCCCATATCATCTCAAATTAAAATGTGAAGCTTCACATCATCTGCTAGTTGGAGAGGTATCCCTTTTATATCTTTACTTGGAAGATCTTTGGAATCAGTGTAGACCAAGAGCAGAGACCTGTGGCACTCCACTAGTGACTGTCTTCAAGGTTGCCAGCCTGTATGGGAAACCTCACTGAATACAAACAGCTTACCTTGCTGCACAGGTTTCACTGATGTGGATGAAAGGACGAGGAACATACAATCAGATGTGTGATGTGATCCCATAGACAGGCGAGGCAGGTAGCAGGGTGCTCAGCCAGACTTCTGATGGGTAGCCATCCTCCTTCTCTCCCATTCTGTTCTTTCTTTCCCTCATCCTCAAGCATGGAGAGCTTCTGGCAAGGCTGGCTCTCTTGGGCAGCTATTAATTAGATACTAGCAGTAAGTTACCTTAAACTTTTAGAACATTTGAATGCTTGGTTGTCAAGTGATCGCTGTTTTAGTTGTTTTACATAGTCACATCCTCGGAGTTTGTGGGTTGGATGCATTTGATTCGCTTCAGATCTGCCTTTCAAGCTGGAGCCACTGAGCCCAGCCTGACAGACGGGTGGCTGTCTGTGCGCGGTCCCTTTGAAGTCCCCAGAAGTGCCTGCTCAGGGTTAAGATCTGTGGAGGGAGAGGTGAGACGCAGAGTGAGTGCAGACTGCCACCCAGCAGCACGGGAGGTGACTGCAAACCACTAGCTTCCCTGGGAGAAAGTGAGTCTCCGAGGCTCTGTCTGCTGGTCCAAAGCGGGTATCACCTGCTCTGTGTTCACTGGCTGAGTCCATACCGGGGGCACAGGAACAGTCACTGGAGAAGGGATTCTATTTTCCAAGAGCGCATCCAGATGAACGCCTTTTAGGATCATTCAAGTACATTATTTCCAGGAGAAGACAATTCTTCTGTAACCCCTTCTGGGACAGCTCTCCTGTGGCTGCAGGGAGTCTCGCCGGGCGCTCTGAGGTTGGGGAGTGATGGGAAGCAGCCTCCAGCCACAGGCATCTAAAGGGCGGCACCTGGAAAGAGGCATGCAGGGGTCGCTGACCTTCAGCTGGTGCACCTCAGCATCTCTTGAGATGACCATACAGAATGCTTCTTTCAGTCTGCAAATGTAGTGAATTGGGCATCCCGTTTCCAGCTTTAATTTGAAGAAGTTTCAAGAGTAAAACTGTATTAAAAGGCATCCACTGGAAAGCACGTTGCCACCTCGGTCTCCCATCTGGTTCCCACTGACCTCCCGCCCACCCCACCACCCTATTCTCAGTGTCTTAGGTATCCATCCAGACTTTATGCACATATAAGCACGTAGTTGAATGCGTCTTTTTCTTTTCTTTGCTATTTTCCATAAAAACTATCACAGTTGTTTTTGACTGTGAAACCACTTTTGTGTGGGGAGAGGATCAGCTTATGGGCTCTGAGCTCAGCGGCCCTGCGTTTGGGACCGTCATCTCTCAGGGTTTGAGGGGGGCTGGCTGAATGTCCCCTTCTCCTGTGTCCTGCGGGTGGGGCCCTGAGCTTGTTCAGGCATCCAGGTGACAGGCGGGCAGGCCCTTGCATTCTGGGAAGCACGTGTGTGGGCTCCGGTCCCCAGCAAAGCCCCAGGGGACCAGAGGGGTGACCTGCCATCACCAGGATCAGGCAGTTCTAAGACACGTTCCCAGGGGTTGTGTCTCCATTCCCAAGGTGACAATCTGGAAACAGGCCGAGGACCAGGAAGGAGAGCAGTGACTCTGATCCCCTGTGCTTCATGAGGGTCCAGGACCCCCAGAGTCCCCTCGACACCAGATTGTATTTACAAAACAGACTGTGGGTTCACAAGAATTCATCTCCGTATTCTTCTGAGCAAGCCTCCCCGCCTAGTGAAAGTCAGTGCTCTTGTGGTGGGAGAAGGCTCCCCGAGCAGCCACAGCTAGCTTTCTACGGGCGCGACTCTGGGCCGGTGTCTCACACGCCGTCATTCACTGAGTACCCCTAAATGATAGTCCCTGTTCCTCACAGAGGAAGCAGTGCCTGAGTCACACGCTGACAAGTGGAGCAGCCAGAGCCCCAGGCCAACCAGTCACCCAAGGCCAAGGCCACGGCCACGCCGGCTTCTCAGTGGACGGCTGTCCTCACGGCAGCCCTGGGCCTGTAGGGCTTCCTGGGTTTCTCCCTCAGAGCACCCAGGAGCTTAGGGGACAGAAGATAACTCAGAGGCCCAGGGTGGGTGACAGCTTTGCCCAGAGATGATGGCCCGGCCCTTCTGCCCATCCCTGTTCATTTCCGACGTGGGGCTGGCCGGGTAGCCACCCTCAGAGGCCCTTTCTGCTGAGGGCCGTGTACATCGGCCGCAGGAGTGTGAGCTGGATGGAATGCCACGCTTTTGAACGCCTTTAATTTGACTCCTCCTCAGGGCAGACGCTGACTCCGGCGGAAGAGAAAGCAAATGACAGGTGTTTATGAAGAAGGGAACTTATTTTCGGGGGAATGAGTTTGGGGGAAGAGACGGGGCAGAGTCAATGACAGCGAAAGTGAGTAGGAGTCCGACTTTGTGAGTCACCATCGCTTGGGTTGTGTCATGGCTTGGGTTGTGTCTCCCCCAAGTTCACATGTTGAAGTCCCACCCCCACCCCACCCCCAGTAACTCAGAAGGAGACCTTATTTGGAAATAGCATTAGATGTAGTTAGTTAAGATGAGACCGTCCTGGAGTAGGGTGGGCCTCTAGTCCACGATGGCTGGTGCCCATTCAGGAAGAGGACATTTGGGACCCGCACACAGGATGCCATGTGAAGGTGGCCAGGAACTACCAGGAGCGCCGGAGGAAGCTCGGAACAGACACTTCCCTGGAGCCTGCAGAGGGAGCGTGGCCCTGTGACACCTTGATCGCTGCCTTCCAGCCTTCAGAAATGTGAGATAATGCGTTCCTGTACTTTGAGCCCCCGGATTTGCCGCACTCTGTGATGGCAGCTCTAAGAAAAGCATACGATACCGTGCACGTCCTTAAAGATGCCGTGCACGTCCTTAAAGAGCCGCAGGAGGCACCTCTGAGCTGGTCTCCATCCGCGTCCAGCCCAGCGCGGACTAACCCTCAAGAAGCACCTGCTCACAGTGAGTGAGTTGATGATGACGCAGACAATTAGGTTTTATTTAAGCAAATAAGATGTTCTCACTTTGTTTTCACTTTTCCTGAACTGCCGAAAGCAAAGGCTCCAAAACGGAATTTGGTCTTTACATTTGCTTACAGAAAAATTTTAAAAGGAAAGAAAAGGAAAAGCGTGCTTCATCTTTGTAAGTGATGGGTAGGCTACAAATGTAAGTAGGCTACGGGGTGTGTCCCCATAGGGGGCTGTTTGGGGCTGTCACCCCCTCAAGGGCCTGCACCTCTGCCTGTGAGTTAGAGAACCTCACACGGGAAACCTCCCCGACAATCGGAACTTTCACCCGCATCGTCGTTTCCCCACACCTTTCCCTTCTGCCCACGTTCACACGCATCATGCCAAACTCACAGAGTGAGGGCAGGGGCTCCCTGGTGGCCGGAAAGTCGTATTTTCTGGGGGGACTTTTCGCCGCATTTCCTAGTTATTGAATACGGGTGTCTGTGAGCCTGACATAAACACGGGTTTGACAAGCAGTTCAGAAAAACAGGAACCATCAATTCATGAGAACTTAAAGAAAAAAATAGTTTAAAGAACCGAGAAGTTGCCACATTATAGTGAAAGAATGTCAGGTTTGGGAAATGACAAAAGTGAGCAGTTTTCACCTCGAAAACCCGGTGGAATCAGTTACACAAGATGTAACCACATACAAACACAGACATTTCTTATCATATAAGAGCATTTACAGTCAAGAAGCTTCTTTCAGAGTATTTCATGGAAAGTTATTTTAGTAGCAAGGGGAGCCTTCAGCAATGAGTAGCTGTCAAGTGAAACCTTGACTTCAAAGTCAGGAGACAGAGGAGCCCAGACTCAGAACAGAAGGCCACCGGCAAGGTGGGTGCCCACGTGCACAGCCCCCGACTCGGGCGTGGTGTGCTGGCCGGGGTGCCCTTGTGACTGGGCAGGGGAGGCACCTACCGCGGGGCCCCCCCCCCGCTTGCCACCATTTGCTACAAGTACCAGCTTTTACATTTTTAAAGAATTCTTTTCTTGTAAGATTGAGGGCATGATGTGAAGCCAAGCCAAAGCTGCATGTGAAAAATATTCCGTCTGTGGGATGTCCATGGCTTACTGCATTAAGGTACCATCTGAAGAAAATACAAATGCGCCGGGTGGAGATGGCCTGAGGGTCGGGGTGCTGTGTGACTGTCCCAGGACAGAGAAAGGGGCTCTGCTGGGACCCCGTGGCAGCACCCAGACCACTGTCCTGTTGCCAGGTGTAGGCTTTAGAAATAAGGACTGGGAAGAAAGGGATGCTTACCCATATTCCTACTTCTAGAGCTTTCTGTTGTTCCCGTTCACACATATTTCCTTCCAGTCTTTCCCCCTTGTATATATTTAATAATTGCATAAGTAATCTATAACGTAATTCATCTTTAACACTTAGCATAGTACACTTCATGGAGCACTCGTGCCCGCATTTTTGTGGTCAGCTTACCTTTCAGTTGGACACAACTGGTCTCTCTTCAGAAGACTCTGCATTTAGGGTTGTCCTTAAAATTTGCCCTCCCTGCTGAAGAGTTTTATGCCATAAATCTGATAAAATTCTAGCTATACATCAAAAAGGGTAAAGGATTAAACCCAACCTCCAGAAATATTGATTTTTAAAAAACCAATGTATAAACTAAAGGATTGTTCTGGGGGGAGTTGGCTTAAAGGAGAGGTCTGTGGCTTACTAATTATTCCTTTAAAAATTGCCTACTCGTATTCTTTGCCCCCTGTTTTCCCTCCCTCCTTTCCTCCCTCCCTTCCTTCCTTCCTTCCTTCCTTCCTTCCTTCCTTCTTCCCTTCCTTCCTTCCTTCCTTCCTTCCTTCTCCCCTTCCTTCCTTCCTTCTCTCCTTCTTTCCTTCCTTCCTCCCTCCCTCCCTCCTTCCTTCCCTCCCTCTGTCCCTTCCTTTCTTCCTTCCCTCCTATTTTTCCTTTTTGTTGTTATTCTGTAAGAGCTCTTCAAACATTCTGAAATTTAAACCTTTGATATATATCCTGCAAATATTTTTTCCCAGTCTGTTGCTTGACATTTTACTTTGTTTCTTGTGCCTTACTTCTTTTACAGAAATATTTAATTTTTACATAGTCCAACGTGTTATTATTTTCCTGGCGTCCAGGTTTTAGCTTGCCTAGAAAGTCTGTTCCCACCTCTAGATTACAAAACTATTTCCACATATTTTTTTCCTTCTGGTGTTTTATAATTTTATTTTTGAGGTTTAAAATGTCAAGTCTCTGGGGATTTATTTTTATTTATGATTTGAAGTGTGTGTGGGGGGGGCTAACTTGTCTCTAAATGGCTAGCAGTTTTCCCCAGCGCCATTTATTAAGCAGTTCACTTTTTCCTGTTGAAAATATATTTTAAGTTTATATATTTTAGGCTGGGGAAGTTAGAAGGGTGTGACATAGGAGATTTGGGTTGGAATGTGGGATCGAAGGCTTTGACACAATGCCTCTCTTTCAGACATCCTGTGACTTCAGGGCTGAGGGGTGGAGGGATGCTAGGAGCTTTTAGAGGGTGTGGAATAGAAACAGAGTCAGGGCAAATAAATGAGGGCACATGGAGAGCGAACACAGTTGGGAGGCAGAAGAGCCACGGCAGAGGAGAGAAGATGTCAGGACAGGGCTAAAGGGGAAGCTTGAGATAAACAGGTCCAGCAGGTGGCCAGCTCGTGGTACACAGATGCTCATGTGGACATGGTCTGGCCAGTTCCTGGGGAGATTTGTGGGCACTGTGAGAATCAAGCTCAGGTGGATACTGAGAAAATTTGACCTGAACCTGGAAAAGTAGACGTGCTACCCAGGCAGAAAAGAAGCCTGATTTTTCTGGGGCCAAAAATAAACAGATCAGTGAAGATAACCTCAAGATCAGGTATGGACACAATCTATAAGAAAGAGCCTGACCCCACCACGTGGAGGCGGAGTCAAACCAGATGATCAGAGAGGCTCTCAGGTCTGCTAAGGGCTCAAATGCGTGGAAATCTGGGGAGGGCCCCCACAGGGCCGGCCTGAGAGCCCCCTTTCAAAGACATCTTCCTGGGAGGCTGTGATGTCTGTCTTGCCACCGTGAAGACTTAGGGTGAGACCGTTAAATCCCCAGGGTCCATGACTGGGCCAACCTTGTGGCTATGTGACCTGTGCATCACACAGCTCCCTGAGTTCACAGGGTCAGGGCCTCTGCTGTCACTGTCTTGAATTCTGAATAATGTTTGAACAAGGGAGGGTACCTGTTCCCTGGGCCCCCCGTGTTCTGAATTCAGGCTGGGACATAGGTAACAGGTCCCAGGCACTGTCCTGGGAGCCCAGCTGTCACTTGCAGTCCTGCACACCCTGCCCCAGGGAGCCCCCGCCGGAAGGAAGGCAGGGCCCATGGGAGGTGAAATGGACTTGTCCTTGATGACTTGGACTCTCCACGGCTGCTTTATGTAATAGCAGGTCCTGATTTATGAAACGTGGCTTGAAAGCAGCTTACGGAAATGAAGACAAGGGGGTGGGGAGAGAATTTGTGGTGAAATTCTCCCCCCTCCGCCGCCCCCCTCCCCCAGTGAAAGAACCCCCAGCCACATGACTCCCTGCACTTGGGCCGTGTTCTCTGTACTAGAAGGACCCACAGAGGAAGGAGGCTGCCAGCAGGAGGCCCAGGCGCTCTGCTGAACAGATGGCCCAGCCATGCATTTCTCCTGAAAGAAGGGTTTCCTTCCAGAACTAAGTCCGGGGGCCCAAGGGACTATATCTCTGTCCTGAAAAGATACACTCCAGGGGGTGGAGCTGTTGGACCACATTTCCAGTTGACCCATCCCCGGGAGCCGTCAAGATTGACTCTTGTTTTCTGTTTAGGATGCTCTCAACTCCCAGCTGTGTCCTGCCACTTTGTGGTCCCCTTTGTGCAGAAGGCACTACCCTGGCCTCAGCGCCAGGACTGAGAGAACATCAGAGGGGTGTTTTGGGACGTTACCTGGACATTAGGCTCGGGCACCCCCACTTGGGGACAAACTTACTGTCAAGTTATAAAGAAAGCACCAGGGCACCTGATGCCGCCCCATGTTCCCACCCCAGTTCTCCTAAACCCATGGCTCCCAGATGAGTTCTCCTTCTGGATTTCTGGATTTCACTGAGGATCAAGTTCTGACCACTGAGCCCCGACTGAGATCAGCCCGCTGCAGGGTCCTTGGAATCTGGTAGCTCAGCTAACATGGTGGCTTTTGAAATGACACATCCAGAACATCTTTCTGCAATTGCCCCCCCTAGGAAGCAGAGGCTTCAGAAAAACTTCTCTGCTGTTTTCATGTTCAGGCCACCTGTGAGTCAAGTTATTTGTAATGTGGCCATGGAGGTGAGGGTGTAGACCACAATAAAGGCTACGTGCCCCAAAGACCCTACAGGCAAGAATAGAATAGGAAAATACAAGTTGATCCAAGAGATTTTTTTTTTTTTTTACTGCAGGACTTCTCAGAGCCTTTGGCCATGCTTTGTAAATTCCAAAAATGGCATAAAATAAGCAGTAGATGGTGGGGGAACCCTCCGCTCTTTTATTTCTTGGAGAATTTTATGGAACCAGAGTTCCAGTGAATGCAATTTGGGATAACATCTTTCAATATTATAGAAGATTAGAAGGAATATATTAGTATGGGCTGAAAGAGAGGTGGTATTTAGATTGAAATTAAAAAATGGGAAGAGATCCCTATATGGGAGGAGTGGTGTGGTCAGAGGCAGAGCACAGTGGCACGTGGTGCCTGCAGGGCTGGCTAGCGGACAGGAGCCTGGGTGCTTTGTTAGAGCCTAGATTGCCAGATCACCATGCTGGGCCTTTCACCTTCAGGCCGTGTGTCTGTGTGTGTGTGTGTGTGTGTGCACGCGTGCGCACACGTGCAATACTTAAAGGTTTTGAGTAGAGGACAAGATGATGAAGCTTTAGAAAAATGACTTTCTGGGAAGAACTGAAGACCTACTGGAGACTCAGAGCCCACTTGGAAGGTGAAGGTACTTGGTACAGAGCTTGGCGTGCATGGTCAGGAAGGAAAGACCTGGACCATGGCGGGTGGCAGATGGACACGTGACAGCCACGATCAAGACAGAAGTGGCAGCAAGGAGAACTGGCTGAGTTGTGAAACTCCAGGCTGCCCCTGTCACCCTTGACATTTGAGAACTCAGAGCAGATGGTAACACCTGGACCCATCTGTACAGATGGGTCAGGAGGGTGACTGCAACCTTGTGAGTGGTGGGCATGGGGTGGAAGTAGTTTCTCTCGCCCAAGCATCAAGAAGATGCCAGAGGGATTCCCCTTCTTTCCCTCCTGTGTCCTGGTTGAGCGGCGCCAGTAACAAACAGGAACACCTCTGTGCCAGGTGCACTGTGTGGCAGCGTGCCCCACCGGCCACCACGGGGTGGCCAGCTCCTTTAGCCACGTGTCTATGTGGAAACTGCATGGTGACCAGGAGAGGCTGGAGGCGCAGACAGGCGCTTTCAGGGATGGATGGCTTAGCACTGCTGGTCAGTAACTGCAGTCCCAGACATGCATTTCATAAGGCATATTGCAGTTGGATCTGGCTCTTTTAAGGCAGAGGAATTTCTTGCTATTTGGAACCAGCAAAATCCACTGCTCACTGAGCTGCCTGTTCTGGAATCTCACAAATTTGCATGTTGAAGTTCTTAATAAAGGACAAATTAGATAATTCAAACAAGCCCTGCGGTTTGGAAGTCACAGATTCTGGGGCTGAATGTTCATGCTGGAGACAAACGTTGAGGAACAACATCTCCTAGACCTAGGTTTTATGTTTGGATCAAATGCAGCACCTTCAGAGCATCTCCCAAAGAAATTCACCTGGCCTCTGTTCCCTTGTCCATTCCCATCTTCTTGCCCCATCCCGGGCACACATTTCTGTGTGAACACAGACACTGGGACCATGACATTCTATTTTATTTTGTTTTATTTTTATTTGTTTAATTTTTCTTTTTGGCTGCTTTGGGTCTCAGTTGTGGCAAGCACATGGGATCTTCATTGGGGCACGTGGGCTCCTGGCTGTGGCACTCAGGCTTCTCTCTAGCTGTGGCGTGCAGGTTTTCTCTCTCTAGTTGTGGCACTCGTGCTCCAGACCACGTGGGCTCTGTAGTTTGTGGCACGCGGGCTCAGTAGTTGTGGAGCTTGGGCTTAGTTGCCCTGCGGCATGTGGGATCTTAGTTCCCCGATTAGGGATCGAACCCCCATTCCCTGCGTTGGAAGGTGGATTCTTTACCACTGGACCACCAGGGACGTTCCCATCATGAAATTTTAATCCCTCCTCAATCAAGGCATATATCGATGACAGACGGATGGAAGGTTTTCAGTACTTAGAAGGGCAGACACCGATCATCATCTTACATGATCAAGAACACAAAAACAGACCATAAGCAATATTTCTGGTGGCAACGAGGAAGTACTGGGATCTGAATGAAATGAAAAGCCACAGATATTTTATTAAGCGCCATAAGTTCTGATGAGAACGCAGCCACCAACTGGAAAAGAATTCTGGTGGAAATGACTTCCAGTGAGGGGTATACACTTAAGCTGAAGGGGGCTTTGAGTCGTAGGAGCTGGAAGTCAGCAAGGAGAGTGACTTATTCTGGTTAACCAAGGTGCCTACGAAGGAGGACGCATCTGGACCAGGCCTTGAGGGGCAGGTGGACTTGGACTTGGATTTGCAGCGGTGATGACAGAAGGCTATCCGGCTGTGGAGGTCAGCAGGTGTGGGGGCACGGAGTGGGCGAGTCGAGACTGTGCCTGAAGTGAGCGTTCGGGTGTCGTTTGGCTGGTGAAATAGTGAACAGAGGTAGAGGCGGAACTCAGCAGGCAGGGAAGTGTGTCCTGATCAGACCTGCTGTGACCTACATATGCAAATAAGTATCGCCCCTCACCCCAAAGCCCTCAGGACACGCACTCTGCCAAGGTCGCTCAAAACAGCGTTGAAATCCCTGCAGGGAGATCGGGACGGCTCCTCTCAGAGCCCTGAAGAACCACACGGGAAAGAGCCCGGGAGGCCCCAGCTGGGACCCAGCCAGGCCCCCGCCGGCTCACTTCACCTGGCAGTTTCTAAACTCTCCCACGGAATTTGTCACTCTATTAAGGATCCAGAAAAAGCATGGTGGGCCCCAAAAGCTTTTCCAGAAGAAGAGCTTGAAAACTAAACCTTAGCCAGCCAAAACTGTGACTTCCAAACCACAGGGTTTGTTTGAATTATCTACTCAGTCCTTTGTGAACAGCCTCAATGTGCAAATTTGTGAGATTCCAGGACAGGCATTTCAGGGAGCAGTGGATTTTGCTGGCTCCAAATAGCAAGAAAATGCCCTGGCTTTAAAGAACCAGATCCCTTTGGGATATTCTTTATTGATAATATGTTACAGCAGGAATATGACTCCAAATTACATAGTCAGGGTCTTTCTTTGGGGGATGCTGGGTTTTTCCCACCATCATAGACTTGTCATGGGGCTCAATGTGGATTCAATTGCTTCTCTACACAACTCTCTCTTGCTAACTCCACGGGGCGTGTGTGCATCTGTGTGCTTCTATGTTGTCGATGGGGCAGTCTTGGCTCTAGACCATAGTCCTTATCGTTTAGGATTGCACTGGGAGGATAATACGAAGTTTCGTGAAATCAAAGTTCATAAGTTGGCTGAGACCATGTGGGTTGAGGGTCCTCTGAGTGCTTGCAGGCTGGTGGCCGGGGAGATACAAAACCTGGACACCTTGTAACCATGTAGGAAAAGCAAAGTGATTTTGAAATGGGCATTAGTTTGCTGGGGCTGCCGTAACAAAATACGACAGACCGGATGACTTCAACAACAGAAATCTATTTGCTCACAGTTCTGGAGGCCTGCGGTCCATGATCAAGGTGTGGGCAGCTTTGGTTTCTTCTGAGGCCTCTCTGCTTGGCTCGCAGATGGCTGCCTTCTCGCTGTGTCCTCACACGGCTTCTCCTGTGTGCCCGAGCACCCCTGGTGTCTCTCTGTGTGTCTTATCCCCCTCTTCTTATAAAGACAGCCATGTTGGATTAGGGCCCAGCCACGTGACCTCATGTTGCTTTCATCTACTTTTTAAAGGTCCTACTTCCAAATACAGTCTTATTCTGAGGGATTGAGTAAGGGTTAGAAGATCAACATATAAATTTTAGGGAAACACCATTCAGCCCGTTTTTGACGATGAACTCTAAAGACTCACATCCATGCCGATGGGTGAATCATGCAGACGGTGGCTGGCTGAAATGTTTGGCCAGTTGACATCATCGTTCTTGATTATAAAGACAAAATACGTTCACCGTTGCATGCTTCTTTCTGGCGTCCATGTTTTCAATAGCAAATTCAGAATTTTGCTAGCTGGAATGTCAAATCTCTTTCTGGTTTCAAACAGTACGCTTTCATCTCTACATATGTTGACCCATGTGATTCTCATGCGTGTGGGAGCACAGGGGCTCCTGGTGTTCGGAGCAGGACCCTTTATTCCCATGATGAGGGGACGCACCACCTGCTAAATGGCTTGATCTGTTTCACCCCTCTGACAGAAGGCAGCTCTCGGGGTCAGGCAGGCTGATGACCAGCTCAGCTCCTCTCCCTGAGACCTGGTGACTCCCTCTCAGACCTGGACTTCCTACCCGTAGGCAGGTCTGTCCCATCACAGGGAGGCTTGCGTCGGCCCACCTTCCACGGTTCTTCTCCAAGCACGTTTCAAGTTCAAATTGTACAGGCTTATCCTCCAAAGGGTTGGCTCTCTGTGGTGGTGCTTTTCTGCCCTAGATGCATGGGTTTTATTTCTTTTACTTGACAATTTTTGATATTAATTTCTCCTATCTGTTCTATTCACATAGGGATTCACTAAGGTGAGGACCAGGTGGAGACAAAGAATGAATGAAGAACTCAGATCTCTCTCCCAGACTTTTCATATGTTTTGTGCTCTTAAATACAATCCACTTGACCTTCCCTTGAGAGCTTTGGTGCTTTTATCACTGGAGTCCCACAGACAAGGGTTTGGATTTCGAGCCCACCACTTACTAGTCATGTGAGTTAGGCTAGTTCAGTTTATCTCTAAGTCTCAACATCCTCATCTGTAAGATGGAAGTAAATGATAACACCTATTTCTGAGGCTGCTGCCAATGTTAAATGTAAAACTCAACACAGAGTTCGATACTGAGTAGGTGCTTGGAAAATGTCAGCTATGTCAGTTTTTACTCTCACTTTGCACTTGCTGTGGCATTTCACAAAGTTATTATTCCCTTCCCTAGACTCACCTCAAGCTTTGAGAGGACCCAGTGACCATCTTGTATTACGCTGTCTATACCTCTCTACTCTGTAACATCTCCTCCCATGACCCGATGCCAGGCCATCTTCTAATGGCTGGAAACGTCGGCTTTTCATCGAGCCAAGCTGTTTATTGAAAAACTTGCCAACTTCTGATCCACGTTTGGCCCCTTGTACAGAGCAGTTCAATCTGTCTGTTCTCACTGCCCTCTCACGTCCCTCCAAGATAAGCCCAGACCCAAGTGCAAATAGGTGGGATGTGATTCTTTCCTCCTGAGCCCCCTCACCATGAGGCAGCCTTGTCTCTTCCTACTTCTCCCAGCCCATCTCTCTTCAGGTCCCCTCTGATTTATCCTGTGTCTCCCTTCCCCTCATCCTGACTCTGGGCTTTGCTCCTCTTCCTCAGTCAGCTGGCAGTGGCATCTTCTTTGGTTTGCTCCAACTTTTATCTCTTCCTCACCCTTAAAACCTACCAACGCTTGCCCTTGACATCTCCAGAATCCACCTTCCTCGGAAGGGATGAGGAGGCGGATTTTATATAACTCAGTTTAAAATTTGATGTCTTCAATGATTAGGTTCTTTCAGGAAATCACTGATGTTAGATTCTGAAACATCTTTCCAAGCTCAAAGGATGAAGTCCCATCGATATGATGGGGCTCAATCTTTCTCTGTAGGATCAATAGCAACAGTGTCCAGAAGGAAGTGAGTCTTTTCCTAACTATACCTGAGCTGTTTGGCGGTTTCAAACCTCGGCCCCAGATTACCCTGACCAAGTGAGTTCATGTGAGTCTCTAAAAAGGTGTTTCCCACCTTGAGTGCAGATTGTTGGCCGAGTCCGGGGGTGGACTGTTAGTTTGGACCTCAGACACACTTACTAACAGAAGACAGGTCCCAGGGAAGGTCCCAGGGTATCTAGTGAAAGCTTGTTTACCCTTCCTGGGGTGACTCTGAGACTAGGACATCTGACAGTCCCATAACTTTGAACACCAGGATGCTACATTCCTTACACGTGTATATGAGGACCCACCGATGATCCCACTGGTATGCAGGGACCCTCCTGCCTTCCCTGCATCAGCTCACAGCTGTAGAATGGCAACCTCAAAGCTCCTAAAAGAAGGCAGGGAAGGGAGATGACAAACGTCCCCCCAGAGTGGGAAGGAGACACGAATTCTCAGATTCCACCCAGGGGTGAGAAAGGGACGTGGGTTTCCCTGCAAGCTAGGACACTGGGGAGAGTCCCAAACCAAGATCAACGTTCCTTCCCAGGTATCACCTATTTTTATTGACAGAGCTGGTAAAGAACATGGTTTTTGTAGGTGGAAACAATGAGATCCCCAATCCCACATTCCAGAACTAACCAGATGCGTCCACACAGACCAGGGGGAGGAAGGCCATTATTGAGTAAACGGTATTCAGAAGTTGGACGGAATTTGTACATCTGGTTGTTTTGTTCCCCCTTAGATGGAATAGTGCATGGTGGTCCAAAAAAAAATTAAAAAGCCTTGATTTCTAGCTTTTCCAGAACCTCGGGCAAGTTAACCTCTCCAAAGCCTTGATTTTATGACCTCTACCTGCAGACAGAGCCCACTTATGGTTCCCACTTAATGAGGGGATGGTGCTCAGGCCAGTGGCTGGTGGGGAATCAGTGGACAGCCCAGGAGGACTCCACCTGTGCAGTAACAGCTCTCCTCAACCTGACCTTGTGCCCTGGACTTTCCACCGAGGCGGAAACAGCCTCTCAGTTTGCTCAGAATTCCTTGCAAGGAAGGGTGGCCTTTGCCTTGCCTTACGTTCAGTGGGTCTCACCGTGAGGACTGCAGGGTGTCACCCTCAATGTGGATTAGCTTTAAACTGAGTGACAAGTCACTAGAGGATTTCTTTACTACTTGGGGCTTTCCGAGAAGCGTCTGTGCTTCGGTAGTTTTTGTCTTATAAAAGTTTCCCACCTGCAGTGGAGTTTATAATTACTTCAGAGCTTTTTATAAATGAACTAGATTTCCTTTGCACTCAGGATAATTTACAGAGTCATCAGTCACTTCACTGCAGCTGGGAGCTTCACATGAACCTTGCAAAGGCACCTTGAAAATGAAACCGCGTGTAAGTGGAAGCCAGGAAGTATCCCTTTGAGGGAAACAGAAATGACTGTCCAGCAAATGGTTCCTCTTGTGTTTCTGCTGATAGAAACCCTTGACGTTGTTTAGAAAAAAATCCTAAATCATTCACCAAGATGATGTGAATCTCATACATGACACGATAAGGATTACAACTGAGAAGAATCATCCTGGTCTAAAACTTGGATTAAAATACCTCTGAATGATTTATTTAGCATAAAAGTACTGGAAGGCGTGTCCCCCCTCCCCACCCCCCACCCCCGCCCCGATTTTACCAGCACTGTTTCTGCTTGGGAGTTTTTTTTTGTCAGCCTGGATGTTACCTCAAATCACTTGAGTTAAACGGCAAATAAAATCACACATAATGCAGACAAAAATGACTGTACTTCCCAATTTCGAGAACGTGACTTGAATGTGAACTAGACATTTGCCTTCCTAAACCCCAGGAGACCCCAGGATTCTAGAAGGAGTCGGAACACAGCTCCAGTTGTCTCCTTCCTCCCCTTTGTGTAAATCCTGGCACGTGCCTTTCAATGTTGCATTTCTGTTAGAAGTTTGCTCTTAGCCTCAGGGCTTTCTTCCTGCCTGCTCCTAATTCATTACTTTATATTCGTGATTGCCCTCCGGAAAGGAGAATCTTGTTTCAAAACTGCACCTGGACATTTTAAAGTAAATGTGATGCAAATACTCAGTTAGCCTTGTATGTACATTAGCTTCAGAGTGAAGAATGACTATGTAAGGCAAGGAGGGGCTGGGGGTGGGTGGGCGGGGAACTCATTTGCATAATGGTGTTTGCTGCAGGGTGAAACTGAAACCCGGGCTGTGTGGGTGGGGCCCTGTTTCCTAACGTCAGCGCCGTCGCCCACGACCGCCCCCACCGACACATGATGCCCTGCAGCCGCCCACGGAGGCCGAGGGATGGCCGGGCGCGGGGGGCCGGGGCGCCAAGTGTGAAACCAGAATCAACACCTGGAGCTGGGTTGGTTGTGGGCACCCTGGTCTCACCCGGTGAAGAAACACACATCATCCTTTTCTCCTGATGCGTGTGTGAACCTCTCTCAGTGGGGTCTCATCTTGTGTTACAGGGGGAGTCTTGAAAATAGGGATAAATCATTTTTAAAGAATTGCTTTTATTTTTTTTTAACTGCCCTGAGAGTCAGTTTCTTAGTCGGCTGGAGTGTTCCAGAACCTGATACCAGGGGGTCAGGGTAGCCCATGGCTGTCTATTTCCTAGAGAACAGTTCAACCCTCGGGGTATCATAAAGGCAGTTTCCTGGACCAGCATCTTTCACCTACTTCATCTACCCCTCCTGCCACCCCCCCCACCCCCCGACATACTGCAAGGCACTTTGGATTTGTAGTAGTTTGAAAATTATATGATCTTATATTTTCTGTTGTGTTTGGCTAGCTAATGCCTTTAAACAACACGGTGAATTTGGGGATGGGGTGTGTGTGGGAAATAACACCAGAATGTTTTTTCATACAGGATGGATTTGCTCTCAGTACTAGATATTCGGCTGTGAAATACATGCCTCTTATGGGAGTTGTGAGAATAGGAGCCTTTGTGGCCCTGTTTCTTTTTGCTCTGTCTTTAGCTAGCAGTTGGCGCCTACCCCTGCTGGGTGACAGTGGGGAGATGTTCTCCTGGAAGAGTGGTCCCACCCTGGAGGTCTGGGGCCCTGGGGGTGGTTCTCAGGGCCTCTGAAATCCACCTGGCCACATGTCAGCCCTTGTAAATAACTAAGTAACTAATGGCGCTGGCATTTATGTATTCTATGACATAGGGGCTCTTTTAATGTATATGATAAGCATTCTTTTGTATGCCTAAACTCATATCATTAAAAAAATTACCAGCTTATAAAAATATAACTAGTACCATAATGTGTGTGAGGAGGTGATGACTTGGGCTCAGGGGACGAGTGTCGAAGTGTTCTCCAGGAGTTTTTACTTATAAACTTTGGTCACTGGATAAATATCATGGAACTAATTTTCATTCTTCCATAATGGGTATAACTTCTCACCATTAACTTCTTAATTTAAAGTATTTATTTTACGGAACATTGAAAAGAAGATAATTTACACATGTGGGATTTTATTAGGCTTTTGTGGGGTGTTTGCACTGAAAACCTGTGACTGAGGCCAAAAGACAGGAGGGGGGGGTTATTTAATGAACCTAAACATTTTAACTGGCCTGTGTTGTTACTTTTCTTGTTACATTTTGGAGGAAGGAGGAAAAACCGGTTTTAAAACTAGAATTGGGTTATTACACATATTTATTTCTACACACATTACATAAGTGATATTACGTCTTAGGCACCAGCCACCGTAAGGAATAGTGCTTTTGTCCTTAGGAAGTTCAAAGTTTAGAAGGGCAGACAGTTGGGAAAGATAATGTGATATCAACACTCTTGTTTCCCAGGGGCCAGATGTGTGCCAGGCTCTGGACCAGGTTCATCCTATGAATGATCTTACTTCCTCCTCACACAGTCCAAGAGAGGGGTCCTATTATGATCCTTATTTTACAGATGAGGCGATTGAGGCACAGAGAGGTTAAGTAACTTGTGCAGAGTCACACAGCAGGTAGGTGGCAGGGCCTGGATTTGAAGCCAGACAGTTAGATCCCATAGTGCATATATTCTCAGCTGCCATGGTGCCTAAACCACACTATGAACGAAGTCCTCTGGCAGCACAGAGAAGAACTGTGAGGCTTCTGTCTGTGGGGCGTCCAGGGTGTGTTCAAATAAAAGTTGATGTTTAGCTCAACAAGGAAGGGTTGGGGCGCCTGTGTTGGATAAATACATAGGTAGTTTCTCTTGCTAATGACAATAGAAGAAAAGTGTCACAAGGCCATTTGTTCACACCTGAAGATACATCGCATTTTAAAGGACCCTGGTCACTTTTCATCTTTTTAGATCTCACTCCAGGGGCCGTGTGGTTAATGTTGGTGAGGATGACATTCCTGTCCCCCAGAGCAAGATGTCACTTCTCATACACGTCATTCGGGGCATAAAGTGAGTAAAATATGACACCAAAGAGAATATTGCGTCAAGATATGCTGACTGGGGATTTCACGTATTGGTATTAGAAAGCCTCCCAGTAAGTCATGAGAAAAATCGATTTTGAAATGTTCTGATGTAGGTGATACTGACCCGAAAGATGCGAGTCAGGCTGTGGGGAAGCCCGATGCCCCTCCTGCCCTTCGGTGGCTTTTACTTAGAAAACTAAATATTTGTTTGGTGCCTATGGTGGCCAGCCTTGCATGAGATCCTCTGGGGGCAGCTCAAAGGCCAGTTAAGGCAGGAGAGTGATGGTGCATCGGAAGGAGGTGCTCAGAGCCCAGCTGTGAGCGAGGAGAAAGCACAGAGTGCTCCTGGATGAGCAGTGGGAATGGATCCACCTGAGAGCAGTGACCGTGTTTTATCTATATTTGTCCCCTTCCCGCACCTTCCTCTTCTCCCTTCTCCATCCCATGGTATTTGCTGGTGCTTGTTATGGGCTAAATAGTATTCCCTCCAAGTTCATATGTTGAAGTCCAACCCCCCGTACCTTAGATTGTGACTGTATTTGGAGAAAGGTCTTTAAAGAGGTCATTAAGGCAAGATGAAGTCATTCAGGTGGACGCTAATCCAGTATGACTGGTGTTCTTATAAGAAGAGGAGATTAGGAACCAGATGCATATAAAGGGAAGACCATGTGAGGACACGGTGAGAAGGCAGCCACCTGTAAGCCAAGGGGAGAGTTCTCAGAAGAAACTGAGCTTGCCAACACCTTGATCTCAGACTTCTGGGCTCCAGAATTGTGAGAAAACACATTTCTGTCGTTTAAGCCCTCCAGTGTGTGATACTTTGTTATGGCAGCCTGAGAAGACTGATACAAGTGTCTGATGTATTTTCATTGAATAAAACCAAGGTGAAGGACTTCCCTGGTGGTGCAGTGGTTAAGAATCTGCCTGCCAATGCAGGGGACATGGGTTCCATCCCTGGTCTGGGAAGATCCCACATGCCACGGAGCAACGAAGGCTGTGCACCGCAACTACTGAGCCTGTGCTCTAGAGCCCATGAGCCACAACTACTGAGCCCACATGCTGCAACTACAGAAGCTTGCTGGCCTAGAGCCCGTGCTCTGCAACAAGAGAAGCCACCACAATGAGAAATCAGCATACCGTAACGAAGAGTAGCCCCTTCTCACCACAGCTAGAGAAAGCCAACGTGCAGCAATGAAGACCCAATGCAACCAAAAAATTAATAAAAATTTAAAAAATTCTTTTAAAAAATTGGATTAATTTAAAAAACACACACACACACACGATGAGATGGATGGGAGAAAGAAGCTGTTGCATAGCTAGGGTAGAAGCAAATCATGGACGTCTTTCTTTATGTGGGCAGGGAATTTAAGTGTTAGAGGCGATAGGGCGCACAGGAGGGCCTAGAGCAGGGGGTTCTATGGCCAAGGCAACATTTTAGGAAGACTGGCATGGTAAAGCTCTAGACCTCTGAGCCAGTGAAAGAAACCAGGCCTGAGAACCATAAGAAGTCTTGACAAAGGGCTAGTGGATAACCGACAGGGGGTGATGAAATGAAGGGGGCTCCTTCCTTCCCTTTATGTCCGTGTTCTCGCCTGGAGGGACCGATGAGAACCTCTGATGGACCAAGGAATTGGAATTCTACCTGGAGACAAGCCCACAAAGGCTCTGATCTGATTGGACAGAGACCAGCTTCCTCACCTGTAAAATGAAAGCAAACAAGCTGGTCTTTAGGAAATTCAGAATCCACATCCCTGGAGCTCCACAGGGCAGGTAAGAGTTTAGGGAGACCTGGTGTGTTCCCAGTGCCAGACAGATGCTTTCACCTACAGGGTGCGGCACCCAGATACCCGCCCTGGGAAGGGAAGAGGGGGTGAATTGGGGGCCTCTGTGATCAGAATCCATTCGTAGACCAAAGAGGTCATGAAGGGTGAGGCCCATGGGCAGCCTGATGGGCTCCTGGGCTGACTTGGCCACTCGCACTTCAGTGCCATCAGCTTTCTTTGGCTTTTCAGCCACTGCCAGTGGGAGGTTGGCTGGGGTTCCTTCCCTGGTTCTTGCTTGAGTGAATCTTGGTTACATATTAAACTCTAGTTCAATATCCTGGTGCTTTTTATTTGTACTCAGGTCTGCACAGTGATGAATGAATGAAAGATTAGGGCAGATCAAATGTCAAATTTCAGCAGATGCCCTTATGATTAGGGCTGTTTCTACAAAGCAAATCAAAACTTATGGTTTCAAGCTTATTTTTTAAAAGTGCACTTTGATCAAAGTTGAGTCCATATTTCTTACTATTTCAAAGTTTAGAATGTGTGAATACCTTTTATTTATTTATTTTTCTTTTTTTCTTTTTTGGCTGCATTGGGTCTTCATTGCTGCGCAAGGGCATTCTCTAGTTGCAGCAAGTGGGGGCTACTCTTTGTTGCGGTGCGTGGGCTTCTCATTGTGGTGGTTTCTCTTGCTGCGGAGCAAGGGCTCTAGGGCACATGGGCTTCAGTAGTTGTGACTCACTGGCTCTAGAGTGCAGGCTCAGTCGCTGTGGCACATGGGCTTAGTTGCTCCGTGGCATGTGGGATCTTCCCGGACCAGGGCTCGAACCCATGTCCCCTGCATGAGCAGGAGGATTCTCAACCACTGTGCCACGAGGGAAGCCCCTAGAATGTGTGAACACCTTTTCAAAGCCCTTATTATACAGAGCTATTCTGAAACTAATAATGCCAAAAAACCTGTGAGCATTATTTATCATAAAATGAAAAATCAAGAGCCTTTATATTTTAAACTCTTCAAGAATTATTCTATTCTACTTGGTCAGATTCCATAGTGAAGAATATTGAGCCCCAAAGAAAGTAGAATTGGGGTAGAGGGAATTAGAGTTTTATAAAATGGCTGGATGAGAGAGAATGTGGAAAGTAGAAGGAAGGCTAATGATGATATCATGGAGGCCTTTGTCATGGCTTAGTCTTCTCTGTTTCAACAAACAGTTTCACCCGGCTTTCTCTTATTTTCTGTGTATTTTAAGTTCTATGTTTAACTTTCTTTATGATTGTACAATCCTAAAGGCGTCTTAGAGGGACTCACCTGGGAAGCCTGGGGTAACATCTCTGGGAGTAGGATTTCTCATCATGCAAAGGCTTGGAGACCCTAAGAGAACTGTTTTTTGTTGACTTTTGTGGACTCTTTTGGTATACATTTCTGTGTCTTTAGTTAAATGGGATGGACTGTTGAATAACATTGAAGAGCTTAGGGGAAAAAGAGGAATCGCACTTGTTGACACTTTCCTTCAGGAATGGATAGTATATAATTGCAGAGGCATTTCTGATTTAATTAAGAATATTTCCAGCTTAAGAGTGACAGAAAATCCAACTCGAACTGGTTTAAACAAATTCTAGAACTCACCATCTCATGTCAGTAAGCAATCTTGGGAATAGGATTCGCACAGATACCTCTCAGATGAAGCCAAGACATTTCAGCTTTTTTCTCCTCCTGGCTCAGTTTCTAATGTGCTGACTCCCTTCTCAAACAGACCCAACTCTCATGGCCTCAAGTGGCTGCCACTGGTCCTTCTGGGCCCAAATCCAGCAGCAGAGAGCTTTTGTCCCAGCATTCTTTGCAGAAACGCTGAAACTCACTCTGATTGGACCAGCTGAGGTCATGTGCTTATCCCTGAGCCAATCACAGTGGGTGGAGGACTGTGACATACTCACTGATTTACCTGCCTTATCTTCACTCCCCCCCCCCCCCACAATGGAGTTATGAAGACTGAGAATGGATCACTAGGGCAGCAAACCACAGATGTCCACTAGATTTTGCTCAGTGACACAGGTGACTCACTAAATGTATGGCTCCTGGAGTGCAAAGGAGGAGCCATTTCTTGACTTCCAAGTAGCTACCTGTCACTTACTAGTCACACTAGCTATGCCTTTTGTAAGCTAGCTGGAAGAGGGACCTCGGTAGCTTCCAAGGTAGCCCCTTACAAATTGAGCATCATGTCCACTGTTCCTTGGTGCAGTTGGTGGCAGGATAGTCACTATTCACAGACTCTCTACCGTTTCTTCCACCTCCCTGCCAGCAAATCCAGATCCTGGGACCAAGTGTCTAGCTCCTTCCGTATTGGCCCAAAGCATGGTCTTTTGTATTTGAGAAGGATTTCCTATTTCATTCGACCATACCTTTTTTTTTCTGTAAAGCAAACACAGGAGTTTTTTTTGTCTTTCTGACTTTTTCTACATGTTATGTAGCCGGAACCAATGATTTGCTTCAGAAATGCTCTCTGATGCTGACAAAATGTTTTGTCTTCTCTTATGGCCAAGGAGCAAGTCCCTCCTTAGCAGAAAGTACCACCTAATGTTTCATCTATTTTGCCAGTCAAATACCGCAGGGATGCTCTCTCTAATAAGAATCCCTTTTCTCAGTTTTGACCACTGAGAGGTCAATCAAGGCCACTTAGCAAAACAAAACAACCTCCTATTTCTGTGTCATCCAAGTTCAAGGCATATTCAGTGAGTTCTCGGTGATTACAACCAGCAAGAAAAGGATGGCTGCTGTATTATTCGGTGAACTTCATTGTTTATTGTGATTGTTCAATCCACTTTTAGACCCTCACTTCATTTTCAGCCATTTACAAAGACACTTACTTGTTCTGCTAGAACATTCACAGTCTGTTTCTGATTAGTTAAAATGGTCTTGACCAGGGCTAAGTTCACATTTCAGCTTTGATTTATGCCTTCCTCATATGTCGATATGTTTCTTGTTACTCCATGCAACAGAAGACCTCTTCTTATTTTCGCCTTCTCATTTTCATGTGAACGAGGTAGCTGGTATCAGAAATACTTGGGCAAGGTTAGGTATGCTAATGTTGTAAGAGAATAAGACATGGAGGTAGTATATAAAATTCCCAATTACTGGGGCATAGAAAAAAACTTGAGTAATTTCTTGAGTTGGTAATTCCAAATTCTTAGGTGTCCTTCTTGAGAAGGGAAGACATGATATTAGAACTCTTCAGAGAAGGGTTCCATGGTCCTGGGTCAAAGCCTTTGATGAACACATGTCCACAAAGATAGACTGTACACCCAGGCTGTTTTGAAGAGAAAATGTGGCCGCTGAGGTCAATTATTAAAGTTCTGTGGCCATTTATTCTCTAATCCCTCAGTCTCACTGGCCCTGAATCTTGTGCAAAATGTGGGCAGGGTAGGAACCCAAAGAACGACAGGGTAGCCAGATTAGGGAAGAAAGAGAGTTCACAGAAGTCACTGATAATTCAGTAATGACCTCATATCTTAGCTGGAATGACCCTCTCAAGGGTCCTTTTCCTATGAGGAGAAATACAGGTGTCTGCCTCAGCCTTTTGTCTACCTCTGAGCCTGGGAACCGCGGTGGACACCCTTCACCTTGATCGTGAACCGTCACCCTTCTCTTACACAACTCAGCTTTGCAGTAGATGTTATGGGTGACATTTGTATTTTCATTGTGCTCATGGGTCTGTCTGGCAAAATGCAAAATCTTACTGACAACGTGTAAACTCTTCCAGTGTAGAAATGGATACCATCATCCAGATATACAGAAAACAAGCCCACTTAAAAAAGTTTAATAACATATAATTTTTATAAGACGAGGCATTCCATTGATTTCATCTTAATCTCTGCCACTAAAGACGTTTGAAGACCTGAAGTGGGTTCCATGAAAAAAATCCAAATGAAATAGCCTTGGAAAAGATGTTTTATATGTGTGAGTGTTGTAAGATTTTAGAGTGAGTGCTTTTGTTTTCTTTTCCCCCATTTATACAGACTTTTGTTCTGCTCTTAGATAAAATACTAATAAACAGGAAGTTGAAAAAAATGTGGTGCAATTGTTCTGAATGTTGTTTTTCTTGTAAGGCTTTACGGGCCGTACCGCACCGTCCTATTCAAAGCAGCCCCTGTAGGTGGTGGTGTTAAAAAAGAAATGAACCAGTCGGGCTGCTAGAGCCGGCTCTGCAGCTGCCTGCCTCCCACCGAGGCCTCAGCCTTCAGGACCCGTGGGGCCTGCTCAGACTTTCCAGCGGTTTCCTCTTTATTTGCCCTAAACCAAGTTGTAGAATTTTTAGGATGTGAAAGTAAGGCCATTCCTATGGAAAAAAAAATATTTTTCTTCTTTACTTCTCATCCTGAGTACACGAGACTTTTTCATTTCCCCTGAATGCTCATTTTTTTGTGTGTATCTGTGAGTGTGTGTGTGTGTGTGTGTGTGTGTGTGTGTTAAAGAACCAGGAGCAAACAATTTAACAGGAATGTGCAACCTTTGTTTATCTTTCATAAGACAGTTCATTTGCTGCAACTGTGGTCTGTTGCCATTGGAACAAGTTGTGAAGAAAGTCTGAATCTTGTTCTCCTTTTCTAAAAGGGTGACTTTAATAATCACAGCAATCGTTTGTTTCATGATCTATGATGAGATGATGGGCAAGAAGGGATACTCCTGAGTGGAGCCTCACCTCCCCAGGCCCTCTGCCCTCAGCAAGTCATGGACTGTGTGAGCTGGGGTCTGGGAGCTCCGGCCCCTGGGACAAGCAGAAGGTAGACAGGGGAGGTGCTGAGACATGCTGATTCTTGGGGGACAGTGATGACTGTCACAGTGTAAGTCACCTCAGTTCTTCTAACCCTACCCTTGTGGGGTTTCTATGCCTTCCATTCTGTGTGAGGGCTGGCAGAACCAGACCCGGAGTTTTAGACCCTCTAGCTTTTACCTTTTGCCCCCACGATGCTGTCCCCTCCTTGGATGTCCCATAGCTGGGGGTGCCAGGCAGGAGAGAGGGGTGCAGAGCTGCATGAAGGGGGGTGGGGCTGAGGAAATAGGCATGCTGGGGAGGGGGCAGGCCAGGCTCTGTCCCGAGTGTGCCCGGGGTCCCCGTCCCTCCCCAGAGGCACACGGAGGACCCCTTCCTCCCTCACCCAGGCATTTCATCCGCAGCCAGCTGCGTCTCAGCTCACCTTCGCTGCGCCTGATCTAGTCAAGCCTGGGCCCACAGCTGACGCCTGCACCACCCAGACAGCTGCCTGTCCTAGACCTGCCCTTCTGTCGTGTTTGTCTTTGCACTTAGTACTAAGTGAAACTCAGTGTTGAAAACTAGGAGGAGAAGCTAGAGATGCCGTCACAGGAGCGTAAGCCTGGGCAGAGGCAAGAGGGAGACGTGCCGAGGGCACAGACCCCGCCCCGGGCAGCCCACGGGCTGGAGGTCCCATGCCATTCGAGCAAGCTCTTGTTGCTGTGAATGTCAAAAAATGGGAGAGGGTAAATAAATTCTTTCTCTGCCACCCTGAATTTGGAGAAATTGGGGCAGTAGGATTTCACCAGTTAGAAGTCCCATGAGGTGTTCTCCGGGCTTAGCCCTCTTTGAGGAAGAACTAGGATGTGTGTAAGCATGTGACATTCTCCCAGGTTCTGGGGAAAGTTTCCAGAGGGGCAAAAGCTTCCATGTGGAGCTTGGTGCTTGAAGGACATTTTAGGGCCAAGAAGCCTGATTTTGAGAGGATTAATCAGTTTCCTTTCAGAGGGCAGTGGTCCCTGTTTCTGGGACAGTGATCAGTGGGTTTCCCTAAGACGTTGCACATTTTAGGTTGAATACTAGGTATTCAGCACTCTCATGACTATTTTTAAGATTTTATTTTCTGTTCAGAGTCAAGAACTGTCTCAGCCCCTGTCAGTAAATAGAATGTCCCATCAATGGAGCATCTAGATGCTTCTTGGACCAGACCCTGCCATATCTGTGAACACAAACCATTGGGTTTAAATCCAAAAGTCGAATTGGGTGAAGATATTCTGCAACGTGTGTCAGGCTGCTTTTGTATATTTGGGCTCCTGAATTATTGAGTCTTTTCTTAGATGGCTGGGTTTGGAGGTTAGAGAGCAGATAAGTAATTTTTCTCTGTAACGCTGAGCATTTTCACTGATTTCAGTCTTAGTCATTAGAAAATAATCGGCTCACCCACAGATGCCAGGCCTCCGAGAACAGAACCACTCTACCTCCCCCTGTAGCCGGTTTAGACCTCTTTCCCCCGGCTCTGTGGCTTTCACAGTCAAATGTGAGTTGACTGGCAGTCATTTGTGAGCAAGAGGTATTTTTGAAGTTTGCTCTCTCCGCTCTGTCACGATATTTGGTGGTGGTGAGATGTGTGTGAAATAAAATATCCACCCCAGAGTCCTGTGAAAATCACCCCCCCTTGGATTCTGCCATCCGGGCATGAAAGTCTGGACATCACTACCCCAAAATGCACCCCTACCGAACATCAGTTTGTAAGGGCCCTGTTATGAAATTGCAGGAATTTCCGTGACCTATGCTGTTTGAGTCATTTTTAAATATTGGTGCCCTGAGCCTGATCAGCCCGTTTTTATTTTTGACATTTTATATTTAGGAGGGATTGAAAGCGAATTTGATCTGTTTCACTTTGAAATTTCCCGAAGGTCATTTTACCAGCTTTAGACCAAAGTCGATAATGCTTTCGTTTTAAACATAGTTATTTTCTTTCTGTGAAGTGATCGCTGCTTGCTTTGTGTGTGGTCTGGTGACTTGATGATTTCAAAACTCTACGGTGTGAGCAGGCTGGTGTGAGCAGGCTTGGTCTTAGAGTCTGACTCTGGTGTGGCTGGGCTGCTAACTTGGCCCATAAATCGGCCTGACTTTGCACCAAACAGCATACGATCAGCAATTAGATTTTGTCCAAAAGAAGGAAGCAGTAGAGGACCTCGATGGTGTAATTTTAGAGCTTTAGTGTTTGGTTGTTGGTCTGAAAGATCCATTCTCTTCTATAAATATATATAAATATATACTCTCTGTAACCTCTCCCTCCAGATAATTCAGAGAGCCTGCAATTAATTGTGCCAAATCAGGAATTTGCTTTTTAAGAAGATTTTCCTCTTTTTCCTAGGAAGCCTGTTAATAAATCTTCTTGGTTATTGTAATAGTTCATATATATTTATGTATTGTATGTTTTTTGTAGCTAATGTATATATACCAGTGATCTGTATCTTTTTTAAAGAGAAAAATAATATTAGTTGATTCACCTCCATTTCTTTTCAATATCAAGAAGGACATTCTTATAATAGTCCCAACAAAGAAGGTTCAGAAATTGAAACAAGTTGACATCTGCTGAGTTCTGAATTAAAATGGAGCATTTAGCTTTCTTTCTTTCTTTCTTTTTTTCTTTCTGTTAAGCCCTGACAGTTTTTACACAACATCAGGCCTTTTTAGATCTAAGGTAAATATGATTTAGAATTGTATTTCAAATTAAAACTGTCATATGATCATTCACATATTTTGCTGTTGTTATAACATAGTAAACAATGCTCTTTAATCAATAATTCACATACTGGGTCAGTGATTTTCATCTCCATATTCACCCACATTGCATGGCAAAAATATTTCACAGTTGCTTACCTATTAAATTAGTGTTTCATATAAGCTTACCTATGAAATTTGTATTTCACATTTGCCTGCCTACGCAGTTAAGTCTTCTGTGATGCTACAGCTCATTTCGTAGTACACAAGTCAAGAAAACTAGCAAGATGCATGTGGTTGCTTGTACAAAACGAATAACACATGCTGGCCTTATACACAATTTTTGGTGTTAACAGATGAATTTGAAAAATAAAACTTGCCTTTTCTAGCAACAAGAAAATCTTTTTCTTTTTCTCTCTGCTCTCATTTTTTGTTGTCAGTTCTTTTTAATTTTTTAACCACTAAATCATCGACCTCAGCCATCCCTTCTTCAGGGGAATTACTCACTGCATTTTCTATTGGGATCCATGATGAGTTTCCTGTTGTTTCGCAAAAGTTTACTCAGTGGTGAGAGCGAGCTCGTGTACAGAGGACTCACGATGGGTATGAGATAGCAGCCTGGCTGATTTTACTTCTGAAATGACTTTTAAAATAGCAGTTTTTAAAGTGTGTCTTTTACTAAACCAAAACAGCGGTGTTTATCACTGGATCCTCTCCCTGTGTAGAGGCTTTCTATGCAATTAGATATCTGGACTCAACTTCCATTTTTCAAATCTGTGAAAGAATTGCTCACACCAGTGCCCCTAAAGAAGGCCACTCTATTTTAATATAATTTACATGTAGCGGGAAAGAAAAAGGACAGTGTACCAAAGAAACTATAATCCTGTTTAATCATTACCATGCTGAGGAGGTTTGTGAATATTGAAAGACTGTATGATTGCCCTTGATGAGATACCTTATTAAGGGCTGCCAAATCCAAAGAGAAAGAAAGTATCTCCAGGGGCTGGGGATAAGAAGGAAGGGAGAGTTATTGCTAACTGGGTACCAGATTTCTGTTTGGGAGGACGCACATTTCTGGAGGTGGAGAGTGGTGATAGTTGTACAACATTGTGAATGTGCTTCATGCTACTAAATTGTAAGCTGAAAAATAGTTCAAATGATACATTTTATGTTATGTATATTTTGCCACAATAAAAAAAATACACATGCACAGAAATAAGGCATCTGAATCACTATGTATAATATGTGTGATGAAGTTAGAGGCTAGGTGTGATTTGCAAGAAATTATAGAAATTATAGGGGAAAAAAAAATCTCAAGAGCCACCATTGAGTCCAGACCTCTGGTTTCACAGATCTGAGAGCTGAGGCCCAAGAGGAAGCCTGTCTCACCCCTGAGTGATGACGGGAGACCAGTCCAGGCCTCTTAGATGACACCTGGCTGCCTGTCCCCAGAATGGCCATTCCTTCTCATTTGGAGTAACCCTGCTATTGGTTAGATTAGCTTCGTGATAAAGCCCTACAGCCAGGACCTTTTAATCCTGCAGCCTTTAATCCAGATGGTCTATGAGTCTGATGGGTATGTCACTAGGGGAAGGCTCCCAGACCACAGGCTGGTTCCCCAGCCCAGTGACCGGCTTTTATGTCTCGGGAAAATCGTGTTTGAAACCCAAGTGGCTCCTCTAGAGGCAGTTTGCAGCCCACTGGCTCTCCCGGGGCTCAGACTCTGTCCCTCGGACAGTGTGAGCTTTGCATTTGATGGGGTCTCTCTATGCTTTCAAAGCTTAATTCATATTTAGTTTACATCTACTTTTCTCAAGTGTACCATCTTACCAAGGAAAGCATATATGTGAGAATTATCCACGTGATGTTTGTAAGTAGTTTAAATCAGCTTTGAAGCTAAACCCTCATAAGACAAATTTCAATATTCACTCTATGGCCTTGGAATAGACTCTCTCAAGCCTTTTCTATGATACGCCTTTATTTTTCACTCCAATATATATCCCCTATCATCAAAGAAATTCTTGAGCCACGTTTGATTAAAAAAATTCCACTTCGTTAGAATTAACACTAATTATATTTAATTTCACACAAGCTGTAGTCCCACTTGCAGACAACGTACCTACTTCCTGAGAGTAAACGCAACACCCGTACAAGGTTTTATTGTAACACATTTGTGCCCAATGTCAGCATTAATAATTTCTGGGTAGAGGCCACAGTGAAATGAAGAAATTGCCTGAGCGAAGGACCACAAATGCTTGATGTGTGAGACAGGCATCTCAGTGAAACAAGAACATGACATACTTTTTCTTTCCAAATGAGGCAGCGCTACAACTAAAAAGCCAGCTTGCCTTTCGCTTTCTAAAATACATCTTACTGGAGAAAATGATCGCTCCGTCCCATCCATCGCCCGAGGAGATGCCACTCGGAAAAACCTAACATGAATGACAGCACTTCCAGTGGATTTGTAAGTGCATCCTACTTACACATGTGGAGCCAGAAATATCACCTTCAACATCAGGGTTGTTCCAGGCTGTTTTCTGTGGTTAGTTTTATAATTCAGCTCACTGGAAATCTTAGGCGAAAGTATATTTCTCCTAATCTGATGAGTGTTTCCCTGGGTCTGAGCTCCTTCAGAAGTGGACCACACACGTTCAGCTGGGACCACCTGGTGGGGAAAGAAGGAAGGCAGAGGAGCGAGTGGCTGGAGGAAAGTTACCAAGGACAGCCTGGTGGTCCAAGGCTCTCGAGAATCAAGTACATTGATCCTGCTTGAGTGGAGCTCGGGCAGGAAAAGGAATAGAACTCACCTATGTGAAGGTGAATGATGCCCGGGAGATAAAAATAGTGTTTAACACGGCAGGAAGGGTGACCATACTAACGGGGTGAAACCAAGGAAGGACGTCCTGGAATTTAACATCAGAAATTAACTTCCAAACGGGTGTGTCCATCAGAGTGTGAAATGGGCTTATCAGAAAAAGAACTGGGAGACTGGTTCTGGTGACATCGCCAAGAAGGTTAGAAGGAAAAGCTGATGAATAGGACCAATCAGCAAATAAGTTGTGCGTTGGTGGAGCATTGGGCCAGGTGCGGGCCCAAGGGACAGCGTGGCTTTCTACAGACCCCGCACCAAGCCAAAGGACATCAGGGAAGCCAGGTCTACACCTGCAGCTCTGCGCCTGAATCAGGAGGTGCTGGGGTAACCCCTCCATGTTTCTGTTCCGAAAGCTGAGCTTTTTGTCATCTTAACACCTGTTGTCCCAAACTTGGCAGCCGGTGTTCCTCCGAAAGCCTCTTTATTGCTGTGAGATGGTGTTATGAGATCACAACTGAGAATTACATGCATGGTCATAAGGGCGTGCACCTTTTCTTTTTTCTTTTATTACATCTTTGGACTTTCCAAATAAATCGCAGAATTGTCATTAATATCGGAACATTTTTCCATGAACTTAGTTTATTAAAAGTGCCCAGAAATGCCCCGGCCGGCTCCCTGAGTCGTCTGGCTGGATTTGTCTTTCCCCCGCAGGCGAGGAGATTTATTCCCATAGCAGGGGTTTCCATTGTCATGTTGACAGTCTTGAGATAATTCTTCCTGGCTTCATGTACTGACCTGCTTTTAAAATAGTCCTGTCGCAATGCTAGGTAGGCAAAGTCATATTTTTATCACAAGGGAAGAGCGCCTTTTCTCAACGTGAAAGGATCGTGCTCTATAAAATAGTGATTCTGTGACCAAAGCTCCTTTCCCCTGTAATTTCTACAATTGCTTTTTAAAAACTGCATAGAAGAAGTATCTGAATCAGAAAGGATGCCCCGGCTTCCTTCAGGTTCTCTTGGAAGGAGCCTCGGTGTCTGTGTGAATTTCTCCTCCCTCCCTCCCTCCTTCCTTTCTTCCCAAATGTCTCCTCTTCCTCCTCCTCTTTGTCCTCTTGCTTTTTTTCCAGGTCTTCATCTTTTCTTTTTTCTGCACTTGTTTTTTTTTTTTTAAAAAAACAAAAAAACAAAAAACACTGTACATAAATTGCTTAAAAAATGCAAGAAAAATTATTTTTGTGTTTTTGCTTTAAAAAAAAGACGAATTAAACAGTGAAACCACTCCTTAATATATTAATCTACAGGAAGAGAAGAAGGCCAAGGGAAGCAGCAAATAATAGAAACACAATTATTTTACTATTTTTCCCAACTATGGAGTGATTCAGAGAGGACTTCATTCCCACCATCCGGCCCACGTGTGGTCTGTGTCAGGTGGCCCCCGGGAGTGAGATGGGTCAGCACCGACAGGGGGAAGGAACAGAAAAGCCACGATGACCTGGGTGGTCCAAGAGGGAGTGCCACCTGGGGCCCACCAGCCTTCCCAGTGACCATGGCTGTTTGCTCCCCAAAGTGGAACCGTGGACCAAGCAGGAGACCCTAGTTAAGGAGAAACAGTCCAAGAGCTCCCCTGGGAGAAAGCTTGTGCGCTGTCCGCTGGGGGGATAGGCTTGTCTCCAGACATCACCTCCCCTACTCCCAACATCCACGATTTGCTCTGAAAAGAGGCCAGAAATTCTGCTCTGAGAGTTTCATGAACACACGAGCCTCCTCCAGATGTGTTCACCACTGGTTTGGGAGGCTGAGCCCAGGAGCCTGAGGCCCAGAGCCCAGCTTCCCAGTCTTTCCAGGGAAGGACAGGATGGGAGGTGGGGTGGGCAGAGGGGAAATGCCGTGCAGGTTGTTTTAGGACTTGGAGCAGGCATGGGGAGGGGAGGGTCCGTGGGGGACACTCAGGGACACAGGAAGTCTAATGGATGGAGACCCAGACTCACCGAAGTGCATGGTGGGAGTGAGGAACCTTCTCCAGGCAGAAGTGATCAATCTGTTACTTGGATTTCTTCCTCTTAGCATAAACTCAAACATCCAGTACTGAAGACAGTGTCCTCTTGGCTTTGGAAGGCTCCATGGGCAGGAGATGGCAACCTACTTCTTAAACACAGATGGGGTGTCCACGGTGCTCCAGCCAGGGTGCTCGGTGCTGGTGAGGCAGGGTCCGCTGGCCACGGGGTCTGTCCTGGAGAACTCGCCGTCCAGCCAGACGCATGGATCTGAGGACCGACTGCCTCTGGGGAACGGGCTCCGTGGGTTGCGGGGTGGTGGCCACTGATTTAAATGGTGGTATGAAGGCAAGGACATGGGCTGAGCCAACAGCCATATGCCATCCTTCCAGACTCTTCACTTGCTGTCATTTGCAGCTGGGTAAGCCCTCCCCCCATGGCTTCCTTCTCTAAATGAGGGTAATAAAGAGTATTGGCCTCAGAAGTTTGGGAAAAGTCGGCAATTTACACAATGCGCCTAGGATAGGACCTCTGCAAATGGTAGCTGTCAGTCTTGGTCACCTCATGGTACCCATCTGTGCCAACCCTGGCACAGTGGAGAGTCCCAAGCTAGGAAGTCTGCTGGTGCTACCCGACAAGCTGCGTCCACCTGCCATCTGTGAGCCCATTTAGCAGATTGTCACCCAGCGCCAACTCCAGCCAAACCCCGTGCTGGCAGGAGGCACAGCGTGAGCCTGACAGAGCCTGTCTCGTCACCGGTCACCTGACTACCTGAAGGAAGCCTGAAGCACGAGGCCTACATGTTGCCCAGTGACAAGATCCATCCTCCCAGGGAGAGGTAACAGGAGGAGACTTTCAAACCACAAAGTGACATTTGGGCTTCCATTCAAATGAGGAGTGGTAGCAACTAGAGAGAACGGCTCACTCCATCTCTACCAGCTTCCAAGTCGCGGCCACCAGCAGGGGCCAGACTCTGGCCACCCCCACGGAAGGCACATAAGAGAGCTGGGGAAGTCACGTCCAGAGAACTGAGGTGAGTCTGGGCTTGAGGACAGAGATTGGGCTTTGCTTCCCGCTGGCAAGAAGCAAATATAGATCACCGTCACCGCTACAGTGTTAGGCTTCTCAGTGAATCTGAGTGAAAAATGACAATGGTTTCCAAGTGACTTCTGGAAATAAACTGTGGGTAAATAGCATCTACTTAAAGCCTGGAAACCCAGTTTCCTTTGGTTTGTGTTTTTAAATGCTTTGACGATGTGGTTTGCTTCTCTCCAAGAACAAAAAAGAAAAAAGTAAATAAAGGCTGACAGCGGAATGAGAGCCACAGCCAAGCTATTCTAATCACCCGCCGCCACCTTGGGCAAGACCGTTGGTGACAAGGACAGATTGTCGGTACGGACAGGAGATCCATCCCACAGGCACCAAACCCAACGTCAGGAAGAAGAAAACGCACATTCCAGCATGGAGCGAAGGTTATCCTTCAGAGGGAAAATGTGAATGAGGATGTTTTCAAGGATTGTTTCTACCTTGTCACCAAATGGAGACACTGCCAAGTGCGCGTGGCTGCAGCTCTTGTTCCCTTGAAGCGATGAGGGCTCATTCCCTAGCAACAGGCAGCAGCGGAAAGCACGCATTGCAAGAGTGTCGCCTAATAAACACAGTGGGGACAGTGTCACGGACAAAGGCAGCCCCGGTGGGAGGGACACGCCAGGCAGAGCGCCCCACCTCCTGGCCTTCCTGTCTGTGCCCATGGCCACAGGCAGGTGGGAAGGGGCCTGCTGATGTGGAGATCCCTCTGATGTGCTGAAATACTTGGAAGGTTTCACATTGGATTTTGCAGGCTCGCATGGCCATTCTGGATTCGTTCCATCAGAAGTGCTTTCGAGCTGCCTCATAACTCTTGTTTTTTCTTTATTTGTCCTTCTGAAAACCAATCCGTCAAGCAAATTTGCTGATCAGCTGTCCCTGGGACCTCCGTAGGCTGGCTCAGAACCTCCGTCTGGTGTTCAAAGGAGCAGGCAGAGTGGGGCCTCTCAGAATCTAGAAGCAGATCCCGCCCTGGGGTTAGGGGAGGGTGAAACCCCTTTCTCCCCCCGCTCTTTGGAGACCAGCTTTCCTGGTACTTAGGCACTGGTTTTTGTAACTTCTCTAATGAATGCCACCACACAGGCAAGGAGAGAGCTCTTAATAAGGGAAGTCCAGTTGCCTTTGAGTTTAGAAAATAAATCAAATGGCTGTTTCCTACTAATAAGACAGTTGCAGAGCAGACAATTGTTCGTACCCACTCTTGTCCTCGGCCTGTTCCCCAGGCCCCTCTGCTGCTTCCTTTCTAGCTGCTCTGTCAGAACCCTGGTGGGGATTTCCTCTGGCCTGGCTCTCCTGGGGTTGAACGGCAATCTATATAGACAGGTTTTATGCTACATCTTTTTTTTTTTTCTTTTTTTAAACACAATGATTAACAATGAAAGAGCTGGGTTTGGGTAGAAGCCCTTTTTAAAACAAACTATAGAAAGTAACTGATGAGTAGTGACAGTCTTAGAAAACACTTTTTTCTGTAACCCTTTAAAAAACTCTGTTGCTAACTACATGTAAGCCCCTGCATGAATATCCTGGAGCTGGTACTTCTTGAGCTCTACGATGTGAATTAAGGTAGAAGGGATCTAAGGAACAGAGTTCTTATTTGAATGTACATTTTTTGTCATATAACATCAACAACCATTTCCCTTTCTGTTTGAAAGATCTGTGTGGTCCCAGGCACGAGGCTCTGTGGTTCAGGGGTGCTGTTGGCTACCGATTTCGCTTGGGTCTGCCACATCTTGTCTTAAGCTGAATTTGTCTTAGAGCTTAATTTCCATTTTCAACAAATTAGGCAAGATGAAAAGTGATCTTGGGAAAAGAGTGAATGAGTGACTAATACAGTCTTCAAATATCTTTCTTGTGATAGTTAAATGGTGGTGATTCACTAACCCATCTCTTGATAAAATATAAAGCATGAATTCATGGCCACTAAACAAACGGACAAAACTATCAAACCAATGTTCTTGGTTGAAGATGCCTAAAGACGATGTTTCTCTGGGATCTCTTTACTGCTTCTTTGAGGGGACTTTTACTGAGAGAGCTTTCATCGTGGTAAAACTTTTGGTGTCACTCTGGGTTTTCCTCGTTGTGGACAATTTTGAGTAAGTGAAGGACAGCCTGTCTTATCAGAATGTTCGTTCCAAGACACGCCGCGTGAAGTAGCAGGCTACAGGGTTTGGACCCCTGTCTATTTCAGGAAACATCATACTTATCAATAACTGTCCCTCCGTGCTCTGTTCACCGTGGTTTGCTCACAGTCCGTCCCTGTGACTCGGTGTGAAAGTGGGCTTTAATTCCACTTTGCCACCCACAGCCCCACTTTCTTTTTAGTCGATCTTAGGTAAGGAAGTGAGAGGACATTGGGAAGGATTTGTGTTCAGTAAATGAGTTAAATCTTTGCAGATTTCTAGGCTGGAAGTCAACAAAACAAGATCTGCTCACAGAAGTGGTTACCTCTAAACTAAGTATAGACTGGAGATAAATCTGACAACCTCTGACATCTTTAAATGTCAAATCCACCGCACGGCACAGATGACATCGTACCTAATGATCGAACTCCCTTTAAAATATACTTCATGTAAATACATTTTTGTGAAACCACAAGCTGTTTCTCTCAGTTTTGTTTTCAGCTGGCTTTGATAAAGAGATTGGTTGGCATCTTACAGCTAATTAAACAGTTTTCAAGCCAACATCAATGAAAGGTTTTAGACTCAAAAATATATCATACTCTTCATGATCCAGGGGCATTCATGGTGCTTTTTAATCGTGCTAGTAGACCCTGTCAGAGGAGAATCATTTTGCTCAAACCTGAGTTTCCAACACAAATCATCCTATTTCTGATGCTGTAGATACAGGGTCTGATCTCTATCAACTCACCAGCACAGTAGGTTGAATTCATACTAACAAGAAAAATGCAATTCCTGTGTTCACTTAGATATATTAGTATTTAAGATAGTACATATTTCTTATACTTGTTACATATTTCATTTGGGAACTAGAGAGCTGTTTGTTGTTTTCTTTGTGGAAAATAGAAAATGAAATGTGAGAGACCTTTGTTTCCAGGGCAAGGATTCTGAGTTTCTGAGTTTTTTTCACCCTTGTCTGTCTGGCTTTTTTATTTTCTTTTTTCCAGCTGCAGTTATTTCTAGATTCTGGAAAAATATTACTTGCTTTAAAGAGGAAAAAAAAAAAAAAAAAAGCTAGGTTTTCTAATTTTAATTTTACAGTGTAACCTATCCTAACCCTTAAAGCCAGATTGTTCTAACAAAATTGCTGTCATTTCATACACAATAGATTGGCTCTCAGTAACAATGTATATCTGATAAATGGGGGAGAAAACCCTAACTTACAGTTAGGAATGCCTCTAAACATAACAGTGGTATTTTAAAACCTTGGTGTTAACACATGCATTTTGTGAAAAAAAGGAAGACTAAGTTAGCTGGTTGCAGGTGAAGTAGTTGTGCTGAGAATATCAATTTGTAATATGGAAGACTTTACCTTGTGATTTTTATACTTGCCAAAAAAGTGGGAATTTTTGAAAAATGCTTTGAATCTTTCTTCAGTGAAAGCTTTTGCCCTATGCCACCCTGATCATGAGAAATTCCCGGGTTACAGATGCAATTGTGGAAGAACTCGAATTTGTTCCGTGAACACGGCCTTTTTACTCGTGGTAAAACAGAGTTAAAATGACAACGGTTCTGAAGAAAGTGCTTGAAGACCATGTCATGTTTCACTCTTTCCAGATGACTAAAATCACCATCATTTCCCAAGTCTTACGTCGGGGGAAGGGGATATATGTGGTTTAAGAGTGGCAAGTATTAGCTAAGGTCAGGGTTTTTCTGAATGTGAATATTCGATTATGCTGGTTAAGGGTGAGGGCAGATGTTCTAGGGTAAGATACTCATACAGAAAATGTCTTAAAGTAACAAATTCAGGTGATTACCATAGCCTTCTTATTCCCTGTCATCTTTCATTGTAGGGCTCATTCAAGGTTTTTTGGTTTGTTCTTAAATGCTGTTGTCTTACGTAAGCCAGGCTGCTTGCTCTGAAATGTCAGAACAGTCCCATAATATTGAAAGAGCTGGATCATAAAAACATGAAGTGTGTAAATTCTGAATCACATGTTTTAGGTCTGATGGTGAACAGCCTAACACATTCTCTTGACCAAAAGATGTTATTACATTGATACTGTCTTCGGTACAAGTTTACGAAAAGCCATGCCCACCTCTCCCTGAGAATGCTTTAAACTCACCACAAATGTGTCCACGCTTCTCGAGGACTGAAAATTCCTCCTGTTCAGTTTTCTGTCCATCAGTACATGTTCTCAGGGTTCTTCCTGAGTTGTGTTATTTGTTTTTAGTTCTTTTCACTGTTTATTTTGCTGCTCTATGTTTTAGGAAGAAATCCACTTTCAGAAGAAATGCCTTCTGACTCTCTGTGTGTGTTTACTTTCTTTACTACCTTAAGAATTTTCAAGTAGGAATAGATTAGGAGAATATATATGTGTGCAAAGAACATGGGGGGAAAAGAATTAACTAATTTTTAAATTGTTTGAAATCAGAGGACTGCTGGGCTGGATCTATTGGGGTTTTTCAAACTGTCCCTCTATTTAATTAGCCAAAGCACTGAGTAGTGTTTCTTTGTGATATAGATGTTGAAAACAGCTTAGCTTTTCTAAATGTAAATAGAAAGGACGAATGCTCTTAGTATTGCCTGCAAAATCTAGAAACGTCTGCAGGCTGTTGTGAACAGTTCTGTCTCTTTATGGAGAGTTATTTGGGCTTTTTAGAAACTCATTAAATTGATTGTGAGCGCCTGAGTGTTATCAGGAAAAGGAGCTTTAGAAAATGGTTTCAGAATGTGTCATTTTCTCCTTGGTTTAATCTGAGATAGTGTGTGGGCATGCTGGTATTTTAAAAGGCTAAAAATGTACATAAAGCTGTGCCTTCAAATATGAGATAGGATTTCAAACAGAGAAGAGTTTTCTTAAGTGTTCTGTCTGAAATTCTGCTTTTCTTCCAATGAGTAATTCTTGGATTTTTAGTGAGGAGTCTTCTATCCTCTTTTCATCTTCTATCTGTTGTTGGAATTCAGCAGAAACAAATTTTGAAAAGCCATGTCAGCTTTCCATCATTTTGAGCTGAATATTTAATGTTTCATCAAATAAAACCCTGTGTTTTCATTTTAACTAGTTTCATTATTTTTTTTAATGAAATGATTTGTGGTAGAAGACTGCTATTTGGTTTCAATATTAATATATAAGATGAACTACGTGGGTGTCATTTATTTTCAGTAGTAAATAACTGCTTAACCGATTCTTTTCCTTTAGCATAATTCAATTGACTCCTTTAGAATTTTGCTCTGCACTTTCAAACAATATTTGATGTGTGTGGATGTAAAATGAAAATTACATGTTGTGTCATTAAAAGCACCTTTCATGGTGTTGTGTGGTCAGAATCAGGGAATGTCATGTAGTTAGTTTCAAAATCCTTTCAGTAGGTTAATCATTAATTATTCTTTTTTCCAAGAACTCTGCTTAGGTTATTTCAGAATCTGAATTTGTTAGAATTCTTGTTTTTAATCTTTTATGTATGTGTGTCATTTTAACCTTAAAAAGGGGTTAATTTAGCAAGATTAGGTACCTTTTCTGTTTGTATTGTGGCTTCTTCAATTTCTCATAAACTATTTGGTAGCTAAAAGGTTGAAAGCAGTTTGGGAACAAAATGTCTGCTTCAACCATGACAAAATTGGCCACAATTTGCCGATTGGGCTGATAACAAAAGCCAGCAACACAAAATAGGTAGAAAAACAGTTTGTTCGGTGATGTGAGACCACTGCAGGTCTTTTTGCATGTTATTTTTTTCATTCTGATGTTTATGTTGTGCTGGCAGAACGTGGAGAGAGGTTTTTGCTCACCCCTAATTTTGATTAACCATTTCACCTAGTGGATTTCTTTTAAAACTTCAGAAAATAAGCTGCTCCTCTGGCATCTGAGACACATTTGAGTTAAAATCCAGCTTTGCACCTAAACCCCACATTTCACCCGGGCTCCACCTGCTTGTAAATGTCTCAAAGCTCATAATTAGATCTTTTCAAGCAGCACTTCAATTCCCCTTTTTCAGGACTTCAATGTGGAAATATATGGCTATGCACTGCATTTTTGCAAGTGTAAAACAAAAACGATAGTTTGCAGTTCAAAAAAAATTCTCTACCTGAGCATACAGTTGACCAAAGTTTTAACGACGAAAAGTACACATTGCCTCTCGTGTGGTCGTCACAGACTGTAAACAAATATTAATGTTTTACACGAGACAATACATTTTTTTCAAGTGATAGGACGAGATAACAGCATCCTCTCTCTCCTCTCTGTTGTTTTGAATTCTCATGCCTTGAGTGTGTGTCTGATGGTCTTTTTTTTTTTTTGTCTTTTTTTCTTTTTTTTTTTGTCTTAAAAATCAGATACTCCAGGGCAATAATTAGGATGAGGTTTATGTTTCTACTTATCTAATCTTTGTTTTCACAAATAAATACAAATAACTCAAACTGAAACTTGATGGCTTTGGTGATAATAAAATAGCAGCCACGGGGAAATTTTCTTCATTTTAATGTTCTTTCACAACCCACATTCAGTTTCGGTAGGAAAATTATTAACCTTTTCAACAGCATGCTAAAACATAGGTTCACAATAGACGCCTGAGTATGATTTGCAGGTTTTGGTTCTATTTTGAGATTTTTTTGGTGTGCAGAGTTTTTTCTTTTTCTTTCTGTCTTTCTTTCTTTCTTTTTTATATGGCTTTCTTTGATAGCGATAGTCATGACTTGGAGTCCTTTTGTTGGTATCTCTTCAGTGTGGGCACATTTTAGAGCATTCGTATTTATTTTTTATGATGAGGAGGGAAGATTCCTATTTCCTATCCTCCTACTGTTTCGTGCTATGAAAGAGGAAATGCTCTTTAGTCTCGTTGTTTTTCCTCATTTGAATTCTTGGGTGGACATTGTGAGTGCCATGCCCCCATTTTAAAAAAATCCATTTGAGCCACATTTCAGAGGGGGCAGGTGGCTCTGGGTTAGGCATCTGACTTGACTCCTGTCTGCCTTGGGTGGCCTCGACTCACTGTCCATCAAACCAGAGCGAGTCGGGCCAGTTTGGGCTTGTGGTCCTGAAGGTCCGCGCAGCCACCGGCTTGAGTGCAAGGCCTGGGATGGTGAGGTCTCCCTAGCTGACTGCTGTTAGCCTTGCACTTCTGGAAGGGGCGTGGGGGGCTGTGATCGTGATCTGGTAACTCCTGTGTCTTGACCTGAAACACACAAGGGGCGGAACGCGGGGCGGGAGAGGCGGGCGCGTGGGATGCTCTCAGAGGGCAGTTTCCATTTTAGGTGTCTTCTTCCCCAAGTCTGGCTGGGACAGCCACACCTGCAGGGAGGGCCCTGGACGGGGCGCCATCCTACCCCACGCACACCGCCCTGCGTCTGGCACGGCTGTGCCTTGTGACTCACGGTCCCTTTCTTTGCTGTATCCCCGCGGTTTGTGAGCCCCACCCTCACCCGGTCCCATGCCCGACCTGTTCCCACCGCCCCTGCAAAGTGGGAATGGAAACTGGGGAGCCCCCATCTTGTCTGTATCCAGTGCTGCCACTTTCAGTGTCGTAGACTGGGTTAGTGTTTTTCTTCTTCTTCTTTTTCTTCTCATACTTCCTGTATGAGGTTAGTTTTTTAAAAATGATAAACAAACTATTTTTTTTAACTTTTTTCTTTTTTGGACCCGGTCATGTGTTCCCTCCTACCTGTCGCGTTGTGAGCTTTCGGCGGGCGCCCCCCACCTGAGCATCGTCAGGTGTTGGTGTGTGCAGGGCCCCAAAGCACAGTGGGCTCTGCTCCCCTCTCCTCCCAGGCTGGCGGTCAGGAGGGTCAAGCTGGTGGAGATATTTTCTAGTCTCCTATTTGAGAAAAACGCCAATAGACATCATGGCTCGAGAATGCTCCTCAGGCAGAGAGGGCGGGGGAGAGGAAGGTTACAGTGTGGGAGGACGAGGCTTGGCCAGGAAAGAAGTGTCATGCGGAGGGGAAATCCCGGGTGCAGGTGTAGTATCCCACGGTGCTCGGCCCCACGCTGTGCAGATAAGTAGCATCTGGAAAAGGAGATCAAGGGATGAATCGTACCGACCTTTCTCCCCAGATCACCCCAAGAACGTGTTGAAAGTCTCAGATGGTGTCTGGGCTGCTGGCTGTTTCCTCCCACTGTGGGGATCTCGGGACAGAGCCATCCACTGAGGAGCTTGGGTACAGCTGACCAAACTGAGAACATCAGTAGACAGCCGACCTGCAGTCACGGTGGTCACAGGGACTGAGCCTGCAGCCCAGGTATCACTCACCACTGACGATGCGTGGGCGTGCGTCGGAATCACTTGGACGCTTGTGAAAACAGACATTCCTGGGTCTCGTCGCCAGAGCTTCCATTTTAGAAGGTCTGGGGCAGGGCCTGTACATTTGCGTTTCTGAAAATTCCCAGATGACGCTGCTGGCCCAGAGATCCACTTTGAGGACCACTGGTTAGGGCCATGGGCCAGGGGTGACTGGAAAACCTAAAAGCCTGTTGGTTGTCTCCATTTTCCCTCTGATGCTGAGCTTCCCTTCGTGTGTTCTAGCCCAACCTTAGAGGTAGAGCCAGGCTTTCAGAAGGCCCTTTGCATCTCTCAGTAATGGTAGAGCAAGGTTACTTGTAATTTTGACCTTTCTCAGTGTCAACCATAGATCTGCTACAATGTTTTTGAGGTTTAGTTCTTTGAAAAGTGGCTTTTCATTTATAGATAGAGAAAGTGACAAGGGGAGTGGAGTGGTATTGACTAGACCAGGAAAGAATCCAGTGAGGCCCAGCCCTTGAGTTGCCCATCCTTGTCTCCATTAGTGGCAACCTTTAGTATAAACAGAGGGAGGTGTTTTGTGGGTCCCTCTCAGTACCAAACGGTGGGCAAACTTCCGAGGTCCTCAGGGGCTCAAGGTGAATCATCTGTGAGCTCCTGTTCATCCCAGAAAGGTAGCAGGGTGTCAGGATCAGGAAGCCAGACTGGAGGCTGGGTACCACCGTTTACCAGCTGGTGGTTGAACTTCCCCTGCCTCCCAGGTGAGACAGATGCTCCCACAGCAGCAACCTGAGAGGGCGGATGCTTAAGGCAGAGCACACATCTGGCGTAGTATCTGGCAGGCGGGCTGAGCCCAACGAATGATGGCCAAGAGGACCTGGCTGTGTTCGGGGCAGCCCTGGGGTAGGCTCGCACTCTGCTGATGGGTTTGGTAAAGGCTGAGGCTTTCTGAACCATGGGTAGGTCTGTAATGATGCGTGGAACACTTTGCAAAAACTGCTTCTCGGGGAGGTCCCCTCAGGAAAGGTTCTAAGTCTGCTCAGGGTTATGTGGCTTTTGTTCTAAAAATGGGGGCCCCCCCGGGAAACAAGGGAAGGGGTGGCTCCTCTTTCCCCTGCCCTGACATCTCTAGTAGCAAAAAAGCTTAATCATTTACACACGGGATCCATATCACGTATCCCTAAAATTAGTCTGTGAAGAGCAATGACAGTTTCTGAGCACGACCTCTAGGTTTTAACTGTCTGAGGAGTAAAAGCCAAGGACTCCTGAGAGCGAACACCTTGGCGTTGTCAAGCGGGCCCCACCCTCCTGGCAACTGTTTCGAAAGCTCAAAAAAGTTGGCTTCCAAGCCTGTCCGAATCCAACGTGAGTCAACACAAACAGGATGTGAGCGCCCGGCCCGTTGTTTTCCCAAGCGTTGACAGAGCCCTTGGTGCACAGCGGGCTTGAGTGCGTGTTTTGCGCGTGGGTGGCTGGGGGCTCTGGTTTGGCTTTTCAGCACTGAGGTATTGGTAGTGTCGATTTTGTTACGGCAAGTTGAAGTCTGTGCTCTTTGCTCCCCAACCCACCCTGCCTTGGTACTCACTGCCTGGGAAATAGAAGCTTGGATGGAACCGAGGGGAAATGCCCCGAGCGGTGACCCATCCAGTCCAGGGATGGGCATCTAAGCTCCTGTCTCTCTCCCCTTCTCAGTTCCCCAGGCTAGAAGCCTTTCTTCTGCCATTAGGAACGGAAAGGGCGTGATCTGGGAGCTGGCTGGGGGAGCATCCACAAGATTGCCTGGGCTGCATTTCAGGTCCCTGATGAAGACGCGTACGCTCCTTGTGATGTACGTGATCCTGAGGCCCCTGAGGCCATCCCTCTGATCCAAGGGAAAGCGGAGCTGGGTACCCACCATAGGGAGACTTACTGGGGACCCCCTGAATGCTATAGACCTGCAGGAACAGCATAGCTCAGCCAAGCTGGGAGTAAGAATAAGGGAGTAATGTGGGACCAGAAGCTTCTCTAGGAATGTCCTAACACAGGGGAGGTGCTGGTAGTCTCCATCCACCTCCCAGTGTATGCTGGCATATGGGAAGCCATATGTGTGATCAGCTCTGAATTGGGGGCAAATCTTGTAGAGTTCCTGAATGTGCCATCTTGGGTTTCTTCAATGATAGCTAGACAACCAGGTCAATGTGGAGTCACTCAGGATTTGACTGATGTATGAAGCTCCCACACAAGCTAGCTCAGGTTTTGCAGTGGAAAGCTGGAATTCAGAGTCTAGGGACGAAGGTAGGAGAGACCCAGGTCTTGGTCCCAGCAATGTCTTTTCCAGAGTGACCTTAGGAAGACTGCCAACTTCTTTGCTTTGTGTGCCTGTAAAATGCAGGTTGACCAGATGATCCTTCTGGCCCCATGATTCTGGTCCAAGTCCCCGTGGTTGGGTGGTCCATACCAAATCCTGCCTGGGCTCTTGCACTTTGGTTTTTCCTCCCCACTCTAAAGTAGGGTAACTGGAGAGGAGCCTAGAATCCTGAGCTGCCTCGCTATTGCAAACTAAAGGAACCAGGTTGCCCCTTCCACCCATGTCAGCCACTGATGCATTTATTAGTTCCTGTTTCTCTTTGCCCACCCAGGAAGGCATTGAGTATAAAATCTTGGGCCCAGATTTGGATATTGTTACCTTAGAAAATGCTAGCTCATAGAACACACATCAGGAAACTGGTTTTCCCAACAGGGGCTTTTGGGCAGCATTCTCCCCAGAATGTTAGCAACCACACAGCGAGGTTCATGGCCTCTCAGGAAGCCTGGTATTTCACTGCCACTATGATAAGATGCCTCTGAGAAAAAAATAAAGGCTGCAGGAATCTGTGTGATTCAGCTAACTCGTATGTGGAGGGCATTCGGGAGAAGATAGCGAAGAAAAACAAAACAGAGTTTCAAGAAATAAATATAGACTTTCACAACTGTTGTGCGAGTGTCAGGACAGCAAGGATGCCGTCTAAGAGAAGCTTTGCTCCCTGCTACCCAATGGAACCCTGCCAGCAGAGGTTCCTGTGTAAGAGGGGTTCCACTCCAGATGCGTTTGGGAAGCACACAAGAAACTAATTTAAACGGCTTTCTTTATTTCCTAACTTCTCAGGGTCTTCTGCATGTTACTTATGCCTTGTGAATGAATCTCTCCCAGAAGGATGGAGCGTTTCCAAAATTATGCAGCCCCACCCCCCACGCTGACCTTTGTGCAAATAATTTTGTGCTATTAACGAAAATCAGAAAATGGAGAGGGGCCAGGACAGCTGGCTTTCCCGATGAACTCAGGGTTGCATCTGGGGCAGATTGCATGTGGAGGGGATGGCAGGGTCCCCAAGGAAGCTCTGAGCAGTCATGGGCAGGGCCCGTTTCTTCTTTTCCATCAGTAGTGTCTGGTCAGAGAATGTGGCCGGGAATAGTGGGCAGGTGTGGATTTGACCTTGCTCCCATGGCAGTGCTGTCTCCACCCCTGTCTTCTTCCTCCAAGTGTCTGAGCAGCAGATTTAAGCACAAAGCCAGTCTTTGGGGGAGGTGGCGCCATTCATATTTATGAATGAAGCTATCCCTTTGTCTCTGGAAGTATCCCTTCACTGGTTGGGGAGAACTAAGAATGAGTTTCCGCAAATGATGTGCTGCTGAGGAACCAAACCATACTGGCCTCAGTTGGCAAAGCAGGTTTTAATAGAATCATAGGCTTTGGAGCTATTCTCAGCCCTGTGCTGTCCTCAGGGTCTTTGCTTGGTCAAGGTCCCCCCCCTCTTACCGTCTTTCCTTCCCTCCACCTCGCTGAGGCTGCTCGGTACGAGCCTGTCCGCTCATGATGCTGTGATGTCCCTGGGAGCCCAGCCCTCTTGGATGGGAAGAGGTGAGGGGAGCAGAGGTTCAGCCACCATCCTCCTCATCCGTTCCCATTGGACTGCAATTCTATGGACCTCTTTTTAAGTCTCTTTGGATCCCTGGGGAGGGGTGTTCAGGGCATCACCTAGGCAAACACCAGGGTTGTCCTGAGAGTCCTGTGTGACTTCAGCTAGACCAATGGGAGCACATAGAGGAAGGGCCTCGGTGTGCCCCAGGCTTAGACTTGGACCCAGAGGGGCAGAACCGACTTCAACTTTTCAGTGAACAGGCAGTGGGCTTCTGGGAACATGTCTTACAGCCTCTTCTGAATTATTTTTAAACAGATGCTCCGCCCCCCCCCACCCCCACCGCAATTTTTGTTGATTATCACTATTTGAATCGATGCTGATAAATTTGATTCCCCATCTTACTGTGGCATTTACGATCTGTCTTTCCCTTTTCAGTTTCCATGTACTGGAGTGACTGTGTCTCAATGCGGTTGGCAGTGACCTGTGTTTTTCGTGCATGTTTTTGTTTCAGAATAACTGGGAGATGAAACAGGAAGCTTTATGACACACTTGCTCGAAAATGACACAGGCATAGAAAAATCAGGACTCAGCCCCCTGCAGCACCTCTACCTGCTGCCCACAGCCGGAGTGCAGGGGAAGGGCTGGCTCTGGGACCTGTCTCCAACTGCCGTGGACTCCAAGGGGCCTCCACGTTCGGTGATGATGTGTCTGCCATATTGTGGTCATGGTCTAGTCTCGTCAGTTTCCTATTTATCTGGCCAGTCTTTGTGTGTCTTCATCCCTTTTCCTTCATTAAAGGCATAACTAAAGAAAAATGGATTGTTTGCTTATTAGTTGTGTTTAAATATCAACGTAAAGGATACCAAATAACGTTTGAGATTCATTTCTCTAGGACCACAGGGAAACCCTGCCATTATGACAACTTCTAGAAGAAGCATGTTGAACTTGAATCACTTATTACTCAGCCTGGTTTGCCCTACCTTTCCTTCGGTCTCAGGAAGACCTCTCTAAATCAGAGTTAGCATGTTGACACTTGAGAAAAACACTGGGAAACGTTTGGGAGTCTCTTCCCATACCCTCTCTGATTGTGATCTACCAATGGTGCCCCCAAATTATCAGCAACCTTGAGCTTGCTGCTGGAGACCTCTGTCTTCTCAGCTGCCTCTCTCCATCCCTCCACACATCAGTCACCCATTCACTTCTGCATTCCGCAAAGGTTTCTTTGGGTCATCTGGTGGGCCACGTTCTGGAGACAAGGCCAAGGATGGGATCAAGTCTGCCCTGGCCTTCTCAGCACCTTTAGCCTACCTGGACGTGGGCATCGCTGGGCTTCGCTCACCAAACGCAGAGAGTGCTGGGCAGCTCATCACAGCCCGACAGCACGGTCACGTCCCTTCAATGTCCTGATTTCTTAAATCCACCCTTCACATCAGAGCCCCTGGAATTGGCAACTAAACATTCCTTAAAATGAATCATTGTGAGAGCACTCCTTCTGCAGGGGCGGGGGTCCCCATTCTCTTCCCCCACCCTTAGTTGGACATCTCCATCCTCCTGAGGACCTGGCCAAAGAGGCCATTAGGAGTAGCCTTCCAGCAGTCCTTGTCCATCTTCACTTTTAAGCTTAGCAGACATGCAAGAACAATTTAAAATGACTGTGTTGTACTGTCTCACACATCTCAGAATTAATTTATCAGTAGACCACAATGATCATGTTAAAACCCCCTACTGCCCAGCACGGTGTGTACCCAGGTCTCAGCTCAAGGTCTCCAGCTCAGGGTGGCCCTTTTGACCACCAGTCCTGAGAGATCCCCTCCCCCTACAATTATTGTGCTTGTTCACTTATTAATTAGCTGTCAGCTCTCGCCTACCCCCAAATTTCAGCTCTATAAAGGCAAGTTCTAGTCCGTCTTACCCCTCAGTCTGTCCCCAGCGCCTGACACTCCGCTCAGTGATGATGTGTTGACTGGATCCATTATCTTACTGCTTCTCAGAGCTGTGAGGTTGAGCAGCCCCGTATCCTAACCACTGTTTGGCAGATGAGGAAATTGCTAATCCCTTTACTCTGATGAACTAAGGAGGTAAATGGAGTAGCCCAGGAGAGGACCCAGGCTTTCTGCCAGGTCACCGCTCAGCAGGAACGGTTGATCATGAACTATCTGCCTTCTGGATATTCAGATTTTCATCTGAAACCGAGCTTTGCATTGCTAATAAACATCCTTCAGTTACATTGTGTTTGCTTACATTTGGAAGATGACAGCTGACCATGCAGTGGAGGGATGTGTCCTCCGAGGGGTGTCTGGAAGACACAGCTCTCATCCTCACCTTGGGTGAGTCACCGAACTTCTCTGGACGTTAATTTCCTTCACAGAACACTAGGAAAACCAGGTGAAATGATCCCCAAGGCCCCACCCTGCCCTGAGATTCTTTTTTTTTAACCTCTGCTGGTTCCATTTCTCTGAGTTCTAGAAGAGGAGGAGACAGTGAGGAAAAGTATCACGGGGCAGCAGAGACAAAGATCCGGAGAGTGCCAGGAAGCCAGGCCCAGTCATGGGTCTGTGGACGTGCCCTGTGGGTAGATGTTGAAAGTAATGGTTCTGAACACAGACCACACATTAGAATTACTCAGGAGCTTTTTTTTAAAAAAAAAAAAAAAAAAAGCCAAATACCCAGGCTCCACCAGGTCTAATCACACCAGAACTGGGGATGCAGGGTTGGGGGGTGGGCGGGCAGACATCGATATGTTTTAAAATTCCCCAAGGGAGTCCATCATGTAGCCAAGGTTGAGAACTGTTGATCTAGGGCTGTGTTGACCAACATGATAGCTACTAGCCACATGTATCTATTGAAAACTTAAAATGTGGCTGATATGACTGAGAAAGTAAATTTTAAGTTCCTTTCTATTTTAATTGATTTAAATGTAAATAGCCACCTGTGACTTATGGCTGCCATACTGGACAGCACAGATAATAGAACTTGTATACAGTCACAGAAAATCCTACCAGGCAGCTCAGTCTAGGACAATTCTGACGCCTGTAACTGCCTAGTGAAATTACACTGACCTGGAAAGATGTTTCAGGTCATCCTGTCTTGGGCCTGCGATGTACTTTTCACCCATCTTTTGAGCCAGGGCTTGTACAGCAGCAAGAGTGGTGGGAAGGAAAGGAATTTAAAATACTTTCAAAAGTCTAAGGCCCTAACTGAAGTCACCTGGCCTTCACTCTAGCCTTTTACCTGGTTGCATCTCTGGAGACTCACCTTGGAAAGGGAACTTTCTGAATGATTATGTAATCAGTGGGAAGCAGGCCTTCCAGAAAGAGCTTTTGGAAAAGCAGATTGCCAGGAGAGGGGTTTGGTGTTTTGGAGGTGTTCGGGCTTTTGAGCTGGGCTTGGTGAGGCAGCTCGGCAAGCTCTACCAGTTTGGGGTTAGAGCTGGAGAAACAGAAGCCAGCGCTGAATCACTCTCTGCTTATCGCTTGCAGACTGTCAGATTTTTTTTTTTTCTTTTCTTGGAGGGAAAGCACCTTACAACAAATAATAATACTATTTTGAATTTCAGAGCTTTCCCTTTTTCAAAGCACTTTACCACCTCTGACTTATTTTGTTCTCACAACAAGTCCGTCCCATAAGTATGGAACGGATTTTTAGGGCTTGTCGCATACTCCCAAGAGCTTGATATTATGGAAAGAATTGAAAAGTAAAGGTGAAGACTGTGAGGTGTCATTTCGTCATTTCTAGCCACACTCAAGTACGTCGTAGCATGACTAGAATCAAATGTACCCTGATTTTGTGCTTCTACGGGGGGTTGTGGTTGGAAAGGAAACGTAGGACTTCATGTGGGTTCTTCTTGTTTTATCCCAGCTTCCCAGCGTGTGTGAGTTGATTCTTTGAGGCCATTTTTCCCTCAGAGGTCTGTGTGATTTGTAAATTTGATAAATAAGCTCTCAGTGTCTCCATGCAAGTTATTTTTTAATTCATTTTTTTATTGACGTATAGTTGATTTACAATGCTGTGTTAATTTGTGCTGTACAGCCAAGTGGTTCAGATGTATATATACATATAAAAAGACATTCTTTTTTTATATGCTTTTTCCATTATGGTTTATCGTAAGATATTGGATATAGTTCCCTGTGCTATACCTTCCTGTTTATCCATTCTATCAAGTTATTTTTTTAAATGGTGACAGGACTGGGCCCTGTGGCCCTCCATGGAAACATTTCTGCTTCCCTCCAATAGATATAACTGGTGTAACACCAGCCACAGACCAACACTGTCCCCTTGGAGTCTTTAACCCTCTCTATGTGTAAGAGCTGCAGAGAACCATTTCAAACCACCCTTGCCATGGGGGAAAGAGCACTGAACAGTCTGTCCAAATGAGACCTCCTGGGCGGCCAGTTTGGCCATCTCCAGCAGCTGAAGTGGGATGCAAGGCAGCAGGATTGACACGATGCCGTGAGTGGACCTCTTGGGGATGGTAGTCCTGCCAACTGTGAATTCTCCTGGTCACACCGTCCTCTGGCCCATCTTTTGTGTCTTACGTGCATAGGATCCGATGAGAGGTTTTCAGATGCTTTACTGAAAGCAAGACACACTTTCTGGGGCATTCCCCTAATCGACTGTTCTGGTGAAGCTCGTCAAAACAGGAAATGAGGTTAGCATGGAATGACTTTCTCTTAGAGAACTAGTGTTGCCTCTTTAGAGACCACCACTTTCTTCCCAAATGCTGGTGAGCCTTGCTTCACGCCTCTTCTCGGCTTGCCCGGAAATCGGAGTGAGTCTGCTCGTCTGTAGTTTCTCGAACCCATTCTTTTGGAAAGTGGTGGCGATGTTTGCTCGACCCCAGTCTTCCAGACCCTCCCCTTTCCACTCCAGCATCTCTAAGTTGTTTGCAAGTTGCTCTGAAGTTAGCTTTGTGTGTATTTCAATCACAGCACAAACGTGGTTGAGCTAAGGGCTCCATGTACTCGTCCAGCTGGAAGTGGTCTCACACGGGTTCCACGCCTGGGCTTCTGGTGGCTTCCTCCTCATGCTGGTGGGTCCACGTGTACCCTTATCATCAGAGATGCCAGTGAGAGAAAATGAACCCAGTGGAGAAGAAAACTTCCTGAGGACAAGCCTCATTCCTCCCCTGCTCCCCCCGTAAGCATCTGGCTGAGAAATGCACTGTGATTGAAAGAGCAAGACCCGGCTTTCACTCCCGTGAATCCCCGCATCTGGTTCTGACTCCGTTACCAAAAGCTGTGAGGGTTTCACAGTTTTAGGTGAGCTGCAGCACGCGTATGGAGGCTGAGGCTTTCTGCCAAATGGCTCTACTTGAAATTTCTAGATTGAGATATCTTTTTGTTAAGACTGAAGTACTTTTGAGTCACATTTGCTTTGACCCAGTGGCAGGGAGTCCACCTGGGGCAAGTCTAGCCTTGACTCACAGGTGCCCAGGAAGCACTGATGATGTCTCCAGATGTGAGACTCGGATTCCCGCCTGAAGGTCTGACTACATGTGATGCTCTCGCTTCTGTAATCCCGGGTCAGTTTCTCTTTTCCCATGACTTAGCTGGATCCCAAAAGCCATCAGAGTCCCTGTGGCTGGGATGGGCACAGCCACTCTACACCCCCTCCTTCAGCCAGGGGTCCCTGCTCCACTCTTCCCAGGTCTCCAGGTACTGCGTCTTCAGTGATGACTGTCTAAGTAGATGGATTAATAAAGGTGCATTGAGAATCATCCTAGCTCTTTGGTTTGCATCTCGGCCATAACTGGCCAAAGAGGTGGGATTATTATCCTTTTCAGTTAAGAAAACTGAGTTTCCATTTGCTCCAAATCACAAAAGTAGGCATGTGATGGTTCATCCTGATTGGAAACCAGAGCAGTCTGGCCTCACCCATCCCTCTGTCACGCTGCCTCTTTGTATTATAGTTTATAAATATGTACAAGCAAATGCCATTTTGCTTATGAAGGATTATGAATGGTAAATGCCAGTTGGAAGGAAGATACTAGGGCATGATGGAAAACGGGGCGATTGGAAGTCAATGATCCGTCCAAGGTCCTGGTCCCCTAGTTGCTGCAGCAGCCCTGCAGGCGGGTGGCAGCACCCAAGCCTCTTCTGGGGTAACCGTGTTGGTCCTGCCTCCAGCCAGATGTGGGTGAGGATCCTGAGTCACAAAAGGGCCGGGATGTGGACAGAACTGTTCTCTGAAAAGTGCCTAATTCTCCAAGTGTGGTGGGAAGGTGGGTCAAAAGGGCAGAGGCCCCACCCTGGCCCCGTGGCACCAATACCTGCTTTTCAACAAGATCCCAGGAGACCGGGGAGCACAGCTGCTTGCTCTGCTCTCTGGGCCCCTTGAGGTCAGAGCTCTGTGGTCACACCTTTCACCTCCAAAGCCCAACATACGCCTGCCTGACGTAGGGGCAGCAGAAGTTCCGGTAAAGTGCCTTCAGTCTCAACTCTGAGGAGCTCTTGGGGCGGGTGAGGGTGGAATCAGCCTCGCAGAGGCTCCTGGGGTCCCAGGTGGGCCTCCACCCTCAGCTAACATGGGGCCGTTCAAGCATCAGTGAGATGGGCAAGGGGATTGGGATAAGGAACCACGAAAAGAGTTCCACCAGTGGAAGTGGTCCTCACCGCCATCTGAGGAGGAAAAGCAAAAATGAGGGAAATCTATCATCCGAAACCATCAGCGTTCATCTCTAGCTCTTACCCATTCTGATTCCATTTTTTTTTCTTTTTTTTAAAAATCTTTGGAGCCTCTAGAGGCAGCAGAACACAACTCTGGAATGACATCCTGCTCCCTTTAGGGGAGGAGACCATGTACCCGGTCTGCCCAGGACGACGGCACCCAGGCCTGTTAGACATCAGTTAGTGCCTGTGAGTTCCTTTCCGCTCTGCCCTCCCCTCTCGAACGTGTCCTGGTTTGGACGCTGAAACACTGGTCGCTCTATCTTCAGGTCACATTATATCTGCTTTTTGATTTTCCCAAGAAGTTGCTTTAGAAACCCTGACTCCTGCATACACCCCTCATCTCTTCCAGAAGGAAGGGGGTGGGGCAGCTCAGCCACGGTGCGGGCAGGGCTGCCCTAGAAGAAGCAGAGTCGACAGTGGGGGAGTGAGGATGAGCGTGTGTGCGTGCGGTGTGTGCGTGTGCAGGTAGGGTGTGCTCATGTGAGTGTGGTGGGGTGCACATGCGGTGTGGGTGTCCATGGTGGGAGTGTGCGTGTGCGCGTGTGTGCCTGTGTATGGTGGGTGTGATGTGCTGTGGTGGGGGCGTGTGGCTAGACGTGCGTCGCGTGCCTGTGTGCCTGGGTGTGCTGTGGGTGTGTGGATGGGTGGGTGTGGGTATTGCTGCGTGTGCTGTGTGTGCTGTGTGTGCTGTGTACGTGTGCTGTGTACGTGTGCTGCGTGTGCTGTGTGTGCTGCGTGTGCTGTGTGTGCTGTGTACGTGTGCTGTGTGTGCTGTGTGTGCTGTGTGTGCTGTGTGCGTGTGCTGTGTGTGCTGTGTGCGTGTGCTGCGTGTGCTGTGTGTGCTGTGTGCGTGTGCTGTGTGTGCTGTGTGCGTGTGCTGCGTGTGCTGTGTGTGCTGTGTGTGCTGTGTGTGCTGTGTGCGTGTGCTGCGTGTGCTGGGTGTGCTGTGTGCGCTGTGTGCGTGTGCTGCGTGTGCTGTGTGTGCTGTGTGCGTGTGCTGCGTGTGCTGGGTGTGCTGTGTGCGTGTGCTACGTGTGCTGTGTGTGCTGTGTATGTGTGCTGCATGCATGAGACTGGATGTGGGGATGGCACGTGTGTGGTGTGGGTATAGGTGTGTGTGGCTCCCGTGTGTGTTCAGTGTGTGTGTGTGTGTGGCCTGTGTGCTTCATGTGTGGCTGAGCGTGGGCGTCTGTGGTGTACCTGTGGGGGTGGTGGTGTCTGCGCAGTGTGCATGCGTGGGGTGGGAGCAGGGTGGTCTGTGATGGGTGTGTGCCTTCGCGTGTCTGCGGTGTATGTTGCATGTGTATGTTGTGGTGTGTGTGGGGGGCGTCTGTGGAGTGTGTGTGTGTGTGCCCATGGTGTGTGCGGGTGGTGGGCGGGGTGTTTGTATGTGGAATGGGTGTGTGAGGGGGTGCTTCTTGAGCCCTCTCGGGTTGGTGGCAGGCTCCCTTCAGACCCACCTGATACCACAGAAGGGGAGGCCTCTGTTGCCCCCCGACCCAGGGCACTTCTGGGAAGCCACTCTGAGAGGTGACATGGATGGGAGGGATGGGGACACCTTCCAGGCCTGGTGAGTGCAGGCCCTGAGGCACCTGCACCCGGAACCCTCGAGGGCGGGCCTGGGCCGCATTGTCACGCCCAACTGGTGACTGGCACACAGTAGGGCCTCAAAAAGGATGTGCCCAGGGCAGAATCACTCTGGAAGTCCCTTCCCTCTGCCTTGCTGCCTGACACGGGGCACTGGAAGAGTGCTCCTGGCTCCACACATTTCACACCCACTGTCCCTGCAGGAGGAGAGGTGAGCTCCCCCTCCAGCTCTGTGTCCCCGGCTGGTATCCCGGTACTGCCTCCTCCTGGACAGATTGCAGACGCCACCAAACCCAGCCAGGCTGGGCCCTTCTCTCGGTCAAGGCCAGGTTTCTGCAGTGATCAGCACGGCTGCTAGATGCTGACCACGGGTGAGGGTGGCCGGCCTGGCCCATGGCAGGAATGTTCCCCGGCCCAGCCCTCACCTGCTGTCCCCTCGGGAAGAGCATTGCTCACATTAGCTGAGAGTTACCTGACTTTCCTTGACCTGTCCCTTCCCCAGGCAAGAAAGACCCAGCAAAGTACTTCTGAAACATGGTCAGTGCTGGGGCCCTTCCTCTAGAGCTGGAGAAATGGAGAGGCCGTAAATTCCAGAACTTGATCCATTGGGCGCCAGGTCTGGTCTGCGTGGTCTCTGGTCTTCATGTTTGATCTCTTTGAGTCTCAGATTCCCAAATCATCAACTAGGGAGAGTAATGCTTCCCACGCTGGCCTAGGAGGGTATTTGCAATGATGTATGAAAGCACTTAGCCTAACACTAGGCACGGAGTACAGATTCAATAAATGGCAACCATTATCCTGTTATTTTAATTCATAAAAATTGAGGATTAAAAAATAATAAATGCATCAGGAAGTGGTGGAAATATGTCATCAGCAAAAATACTGAGATGGAGGTCTTAATGACCTAAGTCATAAAGTCATATCAAAAGGTAGAAAAGATCTAGAAAGCCAGGGAAGCAGAGACACCAGACTCAGGAAAAAAAAAACCATAGTGGTAGAAAGACAGTGAACTGGAGCAGTGCGGGGCCAGCCAGCCAGAGCACGGCTTCCTCTGCTGTGACAGCGTGACAAGGGCTCGATCCTGAATTTGCAGAGCCAGACACAGTAGAGGGACATTGATTTGCTTTAATGTAAATATTTTGATGTCTTTCTTTTTCCTGAACTTTTAACCTTGCTGGTAAACAGGGTACATACAGTAAATGAATTGCTTTTCTGAGAACTGCCTTTTGAGGAAATAGGAAGAAAAAAAAAAAGGATTTTTATTAGCTAATTGTCAGTCTCATGCATGATTGAAAGCCTCTTTATTCTGCTTCTTGATTCTGCTTCAGGAGACGCTTGGCCATCAAAAATTAATGAAAAACACTTTAAAATGTGTAAACACACCAATTCAAATAAATAGCAAATCTCACACAATAAAGGGAAAAAGTCATTCTGTAGAAGGTTTTTGAGACAAGAAAAACAACCAATCCAAACTCCGGTTTGTTGTTTATAATTAGAAACTCCCTGAACTTCATTTCCCCGTGGATTCAGGCCCTGGGTCACCATCTTGGTCCATTGCCAGCCCTCGTAACTTCTGAGATAATAATGGAAGTCAAGAGGGCATCAGGACTTCCCTGGTGGCACAGTGGTTAAGAATCCACCTGCCAACGCCAGGGACACGGGTTCGATCCTTGGTCCAGGAAGATCCCACATGCCTCGGAGCAACTAAGCCCGCGCACCACAGCTACCGAAGCCCACATGCCTAGAGCCCGTGCTCCACAACAAGAGAAGCCACAGCAATGAGAAGCCTGAGCACTGCAATGATGAGTAGCCCCCGCTCATCACAACTAGAGAGAGAGCCTGAGCAGCAACGAAGACCCAACACAGCCAATAAATAAATAAGTAAATAAATAAAATAAAGTATCAAAACTTAAAAAAAGAAGAAGAAGAAGAAGAGGGCGTCTGAAGTCCTGGCAGCAAAGACTGAGACTTACGATACACGTGTAATAGCCTTTCGTTCTCCAGGCAGGTGGCTGACAGCTGTCTGTTTACTTGTACTGTGGCCGTGGGTGGATTGTGCAAGAGTGTTTTGTGATAAAGGAGAACCAGGACAGGGAACTAACCAGAACAAGGAAGACCTGGGTTGTAGCACAAGCTTTTCACTTGAAACTGTCGTTTAACCTCTACCCTGTAATTTCCTTAACCATTCAGTGAAGATAGGGCCTTTGGGCTTTCAAGCCTCAGGGAGATGTGGTCAAGACACCAGATCTGTAACTTGCTTTGAAATGGTTGGGGGAAAAGAGACGCTGTCTCTGTCTCAAGCTGTGGTGGATTCGCATCAGCCTCGTGGCAGATGATGGCAAGTCCTTGAAGGTTCCTAGGACCCGACAGAGACCCCAGCCTCAGAACACCTCGCCCTCTCCTGACTTGTATACCCACAACTGTTGCCTCTCTTCAGTTGCAGGCTGGCTGAGCCTACTTTTCGAGTCATGCTCCCATTGGAAGGGAAGCCAAGAACGTTGACAATGTTTCAAGTCTCCTAAGATATAGGGCGGGGTTGATAGGACTTCTAAGAAAATTTCTTGCTGCCCTCTTAGAAAAAGGAGGAAGAAGCAGAGGAGAAGGAGGCAGAGAAGTTGAAACAAATTGCCGAAACTTAAAATATTATTTATTTATCTAATTATTTATGTGTGTGTTTATTTTTATTGAGGTCTAGTTGATGTACAATACATAAACTTTAGGTGTACAACGCAGTGATTCACAATTTTTAAAGGTTATATTCTATTTATAGTTATTGTGAAATGCTGGCTATAGTCCCTGTGCTGTACAGTATATCCTTGTAGCTTATTTAATTTATACATAGTATTTTGTACCTCTTAATCCCCTATCTTACCACTTTCCCCTTCCCTCTCCCCACTGGTAACCACTAGTTGTTCTCTGTATATGTGAGTCTTTCTTTTTTGTTATAGTCACTAGTTTGTTGTATTTTTTTAGATTCCACATATGTGATATCATACAGTATTTGTCTTTCTCTGCCTGCCTTACTTCACTAAGCATAATACCCTCTAGATCCATACATGTTATTGCAAATGGCAGAATTTCATTCTTTTTTATGGCTGAGTAGTATTCCATTGCATACATATACCACTTCTGTATCCATTCATCTATTGATGGATGCTTAGGTTGTTTCCATATCTTGGCTATTGAAAATAGAGCTGCTGTGAATGTTGGGGTCCGTGTACCTTTCCAGTGTTTTTGGTTTTTTTGGATATACACCTAGGAGTGGAATTGTTGGGTCATGTGGTAGTTCTATTTTTAGTTTTTTAAGAAAACTCCACACTGTTTTCCACAGTGGCTGCCCCAATTTACATTTCTACTAATTTCAAAGACGGGATTGAAACAAACCACAGAATGTGTTAGGAGAGGCAGCTTGTGGGAAGTCAATTCCTAAAGATCTGAGTTCCCATCGTTCTCTCCTCCTTTCTTTCAGAATAAATTAAAGAATGGGCTAAAATCCAGGTTGTGTGTGTGATATTTTTATCTGATGGATGACTCCTAATCAGAGCTTATCTGTGCTTGTAAAGCACCCCCTTCCTGTTCTCCAAGCACATCACTTCTGTAAATGTTATGAATATACACACATGAGTTTGCTCTTCAGAAAAGCCTAAGGAGGGACGTCCCTGGTGGTGCAGTGGTTAAGAATCCGCCTGCCAATGCAGGGGACATGGGTCCGATCCCTGATCTGGGAAGATTCCACATGCTGCAGAGCACCTAAGCCTGTGCACCTAGAGCCTGGGCTCCACAACAAGAGAAGCCACTGAAATGAGAAGCCCGTGCACCGCAATGAATAGTAGCCCCTGCTCACTGCAAGTAGAGAAAGCCCGCCGCATGCAGCAACGAAGACTCAATATAGCCAGTAAATAAATAAATTTACTAAAATGAAAGAAGGAAAGGAAGGAAGGGAGGGAGGAAAGCAAAGCCTGAGGAGGTCTAAGGTCCCCTGCAATTCATCTGGAGGTTTGGTTCTGGAAGGTCTGAGCTGGCATTACCAGCAAACTGTTTCACACACTGCAATAGCTCTGCAAATCACCACTCACCCAAATCAAACAAGGGGAGACATTGGTAAATACTACAGAGTAGAATCTTCTCCTTCACTTTCTGACCTTTCTAGTTGACAGGGGTTTAGGTCAGTCCAACATTTGTTGGGACTGGTCAGTCTGAAGATTCATTTGTAAGACTTTATTAGTAAATAAAATATGTTTGAGAAATTCAGTTGCCTGTAGTTAATGCTGTCTTTTTTGTCCCCTCTTGATTCATTTCAAACTATTTACTTATTTTCTTTTTAAAAATTTTTTATTTATTAAACTATAGTTGATTTACAAATATTGTTTTAGTTTCAGATGTACAGACTCAGATTCTTCTCCGTCATAGGTTATTACAAGATATTGAATATAGTTCCATGTGCTCTTCAGTACATCCCTGTCCTTTACCTATTTTATACATACTGGAGTGTATTAATCTATTAATCTATCTATTAATCCCATACGCCTAATTTATTCCTCCCCCTCTCCTTCCCACTTTGGTAACCATAAGTTTGTTTTCTATGTCTGTGAATCTGTTTTGGTTTTGTAAATCTCTTGGTTTGCATTGTTTCCATTTTAAACTATTGAAATTGGAAAAAATTGTGTGTTGTTTTAGGATGCACTTATAATCTTGAAAAAGTCATTTAGTTGTGGTGATGCTTACTGTTCCTGCTCTGGTTGGTTGGTTGATTCTAGTATCTGCAAAGCTTTTCCTCCCTGGGCACCTAGAGGCTGCTGGCTGTCCAGCCAGATGATGAAATAGGAGTTTTTAAGGCAAAGACTGCATGGGTAGTGTTACTAAATATAGCTCCTGTGTATGTGCACGTGTGTGTTTCTATCTCAAGAGCTTTGCAAAATTACATAAATACTTGTATGGAAGTTGCAGTGTGCCCTGCAAAAAGTAGATTTGAAAGTATTCCTTTCATTGGTAAATAAATCTCCAACAATTCATCCTTACAGCTGCTAGTCACATCTGAATCTCCTTCAGCTCTCCTCTCCTGAGTCCCTGTTAGGAAAAGGGCTCCCCGAGTGTGGCAAGTCGGGGGGCTGTTTCTTGGAGTCTAACTCTATTTCTTATATTGAGTTCAAACAGGAAAATTCTAGTGTTTACTGGAAAAAAAAAAGTAGTGCCTACTTTGTATCTGTTGCACCACACTGGCTTAAATGACAAAATAAACACAAGTACTGGAAAGCTGGCCTCTCTTAAAGAAAAGGTTGTGAAATTACAGGTTTCAAATTAGGCAAAACTTTCAAATCTTCTAAGAGTAACATGTTGGGGTGTCATTTAGATCGCCCCCCAGTGCCTGTGAAAATAGATTTTTAGCTTGATTTATGCCAGTGTTTGTAACTTCAGCATAAAATACAATCTCCTCTGATTCCTCCCTAAATTCAAAGAGAAATACACCTTTCCATCAAATCGAGACATGAATCTAATATTTATTGAAAACCTTCGAGCATATTTGCTCTAAAAAGCACTTCCCTACATTCATCCGTGGCCCATTCCTCCCCATTTTTAGATGGAGAAATGAAGACTCAGAGTGGGGCAAACGACTTGCCCCAAATGACCCAGTTAGGAGTGGCAAAGCTGGTACTCAGAGCACGTTTACTTAACCAAACTGTTTAAAAATGTGAACTTAGTTTGTGAAATAACCTTACGTGGTTGGTATTACCATCTCCAATTTATCAGCCATCACCAGGCCCAAGGCAAAGTCATATAACTAAAGACGAGCAAGACCAGAACAAGGGAGACAAACTCCTGAGCGCTTTAGGGTTTGCTCATCTTTTGCCTCCGGGTCCAAGTGCAGGATGGATGCTGCTCCTGCGACATCGTAAGGAACCCCCTTCTGGAAAGAGGCTCCGCTCTGAGGGCTGATGCCTTTCCCTCGCTCTGTAGGACCAGGAGGCTTGTTCTGCCTGGACTGACACAGAAATGTGCGGCTTTCTTTTTTTCTCTGTCTCATTACAGAAAGGAGGAGCGAAAACTTGGGAAAGGCGAGGCCTCTATTTCCTGGAGTCACTAGCGATCAGCTCCAAGAACTTGAAAGCAAACCCTTGGCAGGGAGCTTGGGGGCCTCCATCAGGGATTCTCTGAGTCCCTGGTCGGTGGCACAGGGGCCGGATGATCCTGAGTAACATCGAGCCTGTGTGGGCGGCACTTTAGTAGAGTATCTCAGGCAAAGCCATGCAGTCCTGCAGCCCCGTAATAAACCCTTGTCCTGCAACAGCTCCTTCCAATCACTTCTTCAACTGAGCACAAAACGGTGAAGGTCAGATACAGGATCTGCTCTTCTTGCCCATGAAGACTTTTTTAAAAAGGCTCTGCACACTCACCCCCAAAATCAGGACCTTGATCACTGTGGGCTGACAATGTATTGTGAAGAGAGGGAGGGAAAATCCTTCTCTCTGAGAGTTCCCATCCATCTTTGAGTAAACATCGTATATCTATGGCAGAAACAGGCTGCCTGTGCTCCAATGAGCTCCTGCTACAATTTTAGCTTCAAGGTTAATGCCCTAAACATGAATAACATCATAGCCCAGCACGTCTGATTAAGGAGGCGACTTTGCCAACCTCAGGCTCAGAGAGGGGCTCCCATTCCCTTTCTTTATTCCCCATGGCTTAGTAACCACTTCAGCAAATTTCCCCATTAAATATACAAGGCAACTGAGTGCAATAAAAACTAAAGGACGTGGCCTGTAAACACCAGTGTCTCTCTGGGGACCTTGCCAGGTGACAGAGAGCAGCTCTGCTCAGTTTGCCCTCTGGAATCCCAAGTGTCCCCCATCGTGAATGCCAGCATAAAAGTGACTCACACCCTGCTTTTGCCCACCTGTCATCTTCCGTCTGTGGGTTACACTTCCAGGACCATCTGCGTCCCAGGCAGCCATGTGGTTTACACATGGAGTTGCTGGATGTGCCCTAGTTACATGTGACATGATTGATACCCACACATGGCATTTGAGAATGGGGCAGCACCTAACATCCAATCAGGTAAGAACAGGGGGACTTCCCTGGTGGCGCAGTGGTTAAGAATCTGCCTGCCAATGCAGGGGACACGGGTTCAAGCCCTGGTCGGGGAAGATCCTACTGCCTCGGAGCAAATAAGCCTGCGTGCCACAACTACTGAAGCGCGTGTGCCACAACTACTGAAGCCCACAGGCCTGGGGCCCGTGCTCCACAACAAGAGAAGCCACCGCAATGAGAAGCCCACACAGCACAATGAAGAGTAGCCCTGCTTGCCACAACTAGAGAAAGCTTGTGTGCAGCAATGAAGACCCAATGCAGCCAAAAATAAACAAACAAATAAATATATTTTTTAAAAAGGGAAAGAACAGGGCTTTTGTCTTGCCCAGATGGTGCCAGCCCCTCAAATATGATTCTGGGTCCCCTGAATAATTCCTGGATAGAAGTCATATTTGTTGAACTCAATGCATGCTGGGCACACTTAACAAGAAATGCTGAGTCTTCTATGAGGTGGCAGAAGGCCTCTGCACATGTGATCTTACTCACTGTCCATGATAGTCCTGTCCAGGTGATGAATTATCTCCATGTTTTTCACCCGAGATCAAGCTGAGGCTGATGGGGTAACAGTAATGGAACTGGAATTTGAGCCCCACTCTGACTCCAAATTCAGTATTCTTAAACAATGAAACTTTTCTTCTTCCCCATCTCTGTTTCTATCCTCATCCTCCTCGTTCACACACAGACGGCACACACACACACCATTCTTTACACTTGAACCCTTGTGAGGGCTGGTAATATCAACAACTGCACTAATCAGGCAGTGGTCAAGGGATTCCTGAGCCTTATTTATAATGTGTAGTATTTTATGAGGAGGCTGTGAATAATTTCTGTAATTGAAAGTTGCTTTTTAAAAAAGACAAAGGGAATCAGGGCAAAAGATGTGACTTTAGGCTCAGATTCATTTCCATCTCAAAAAGATGGGCGAGTCCTGTGAAAATGTCCTTAGATTTGTTGATCTGTTGTTACCACCCGGTTTTGTTTCTCTCTCTCTCTTTTTTTTTTTTTCCATTTGTGTGGCCACCTGACTTTCCTAGTGGTGATTACTAAGAAAACCCCTTAGAATCAAAACAAGGAGAGAAGAAGCAAAAACAAAGAACCAAGTCACCAGCAGCACAACCCAGACCCTCTTGGCTAGTGTGGGTTTTTCACAGGCTGTCTCTGCGTTTCAAACGCCCCTGTTTCCTTTTTTCTCTCTTATTTCCCTAGTACCACTGAGAAGCCCTCCTTCTTTCCCAGGGACCCAAAAGGACCTCCCTGGTATGGGACCCACATGGGCTTCAGAGTTGAGGCTTCCCCTCCACCCAGGCTGGTGCCTGGTCCTGAAGCCAGGTTTCAGGGAAAGCCTTTTGTGGCTGTCTCCCTCATCCAGGGAACCCTGGTCTTTTATTTTATTTTCCCCTCACCACAGCAACTTGTGGGATCTTAGTTCCTCCATCAGGGATGGAACCCGGGCCCCCTGCAGCGGAAGCGCAGAGTCCTAACCACTGGACTGCCAGGAAAGTCCCTCAGAGGAGACATTTTATGGGTAAAGCGACCCCCTTCTTATGAGGAATCAGTCCACAGAGAGACACTATGCCATCAGTGGGGCACTTGTATTTCCTGCCTAGAAATCTCAGCCCCCTGTTTCCTCCTGGAATGTGAGAAGTGGATTCTAATCCTTCCATTCCCACAGCCTCCCTTCCCCAGCCTCTCAGTTTTACAAACGAGAGCTTCTGAGCCTCTAACTGACCCAGGCAGGGAAGGTGAACGCGGCCTCCCCTCACCGCAGTGAGCCAGGAGAAAGAGCGCTCAGGGAACAGCCACACAGGCATGCGTTCAAATCCCAGCCCTGACCCTGACTGGCTGTGTGATCGCAGGCCACTCACCCAACCTCTCTGAGCCTCAGTTGCCTCATGCGTAACATGGGACAAAACCAAACCTGGCCCCATGGGGTGGTTGTGCGGGAGAAGTGAAGCTGGGCCTGTGTAGGGCCCGGCGCTAGTGCCCAGTGGAGGGGTTTCCGAGCCGGGCCTGACAGCTCACCAGGAAAAGCTGCGGCCCGTCCATCCCGGGGAGGCTATGCCAGATCAGAGGGAAGCTCAGCAAGCCACTTGAAAGGGACCTTGACTCATTTTGTGGTAACTGAATGTGCAGTTCAGGAAGTGCTTCGCAAGAGCGAACTGGGCTCCAGCCGCCCCCTCGTCCCCCTGCCCTCTGCTCCGAATCTTTGCTGCGGTGATGCTGTTCCCAGCGACGTTCCCGGCACGAGCTGGTGCGCGTGCGCATGAGCAGGCGGGACCCGCGCACGCGCACTCCGAGTCCACTGGAGGCTGACGGCGTTGGGGTCCGCAGCCGCAGGACAGCCCGCCCGACCACTTGGGCGCATCCCTGAGGGCAGGGGCTCAGCTTTCTGAGCCTCTTGTAACTGGAGCTCCCACGTGCCAGGCCGGCGCCCAGCACTTGACATTTAATCGTCACAAACAGGTCCCCTGGAAAGTACTAAACTTTTCACCATTTAAGGATGGGGAAACTGAGGCACCCAGAAGTTTTGAAATACCCAGGCACGTGGGGAATGATGAGTCTGGTGTTGGGATTTGAACCCGGGGAGTTGGACTGCAGAGGCTGCCTCTTAGAACTTGGCCCACGATAGGTCTCGGTGGTTCCTAACGGGAGTGGAAGTGCGGCCGTGCACGTGATGCCGTGAGTGTGCAGGAAAGAAGGGGGTAGGGTGACCTCAGCCCCTCCTACTGCTTCCTGGTGGGCACGGGAGGGGCTCTGAGGGTGGGGGAAACTCAGGGCATGGGGCAGGGCCCCCTCTGGCTCCTGGTGGGCTGCCCCCCAAGCCTCTGGTGTCAGCTGCCCTGGGAGTTGGCATGGTCATGTCCACTGCTCCCTCTGAGACCCTCCAGGCCCCGCCTCCCCGGGCCTCCCACTGAACGCCCCAAGGACGCTGGCAGCCGGAGCCCACGGAGCAGGTACTGAGGCTGTGGGAGGAGAACAGTGGGGTGACCTGCTGGGAGGCTGGTGCCACTGAGGCCCAGAGACTGGATGGGGTGGGGGACCTCTGAGAGGAAGAGGCTGCCTGGCCCTTAGCCCTGATCTGTCCACCCCCCTCCCCCATCTGCCATCCCCAGGCGGGGTTTCCAGGGAGAGGGAAGTGGGGGAGTGAAGTGATGTGGGAAAGTGGGTGGCACAGAATTGCGGAGCTGGCTCCCCGGCCCTGAGAAAAGCAGATCCTCTTCTGTCCTCGACCTCACAGGCCTTGGGGAGTGAGAACTCTGTAAATTGAGCTGTACCCCTGCTGGGAAGTCAGGGCCTGTCCTAGTTCCTCATTCAAGGCGCACACCCTAATCCCTAAGGCAGTTAAAAGCCCCAAATTGCCCAACTTGGTCAGGGGAAGCCGGGCCCATCGTCCCGCATACCCTCACAACCCGACCCCTGGCCGCCAGGCCTGGTCCCTCTGGCCTCCGAGGCCGGACAGTGACCCATTCCCTGCGTCCCGGAGTTCACGTGTTGAGGAGGAAGCTGCCATTCTGACGGCCCAGAAACATCTGTTCCACATTCGTCATTGTTGAGCTCTGATGTCTTTGGGGACTAAATTTGAAGGATAGTTCTCACTGTTGTAACCAAAAAAGCAAAAGGAAACAAACAATTACAGGCCTCCTTTATTTCAGAACTTTAGTCTGTGTCAGGAGAAAGCCATTCCAGTAAATAGGAGCTTTGACCAAATTACCCTCCCCAACAATGCATCGCTAAAGTGCCTCCCCTGCTTCACACCCCATTGTTCTGAGAAATGTGGAGATAAATACATTTGGGTTGAGGCTGGAACACTATGAGCAGTAGAAAACATTTTGTTTTCACCTAGGCTTGTCTGTGCCTCTTTCAGAGGATGCCTGTGACCTGGGCCAGCGTACCTGGTGCTCTGGGATCAAAATGCCTTGAGTAGCAGCAGCTGCTCTCAGAGCAGCACCACCATTTACCTTTCTAGCCTGTAGCTTGGCTCCTACTCTGATCTGGATGTTTCCAATGTGCTCTTGCTCATACAGTGGCTACACCAGTTCAGACTCACGGGAACCACGGCGGCACCCAGATCAGCCCCGAGAGCTCTAACAGCCTTCACGCTCTGGGCCCTGGCAAATGCGTGTGTCACCGGATTCAGAACAGCCGTAAAATGCCCTGTGTGCTGGAGGCTGAGGGCAGGTGAGCGGTCCCTTTGGAGCTAATGAAGGACCACCGCTTGTCCCAGGGCTCTACTGAACCCAGGAGGACTCTCCCGCTAAGGGAGACGTTCTGGGCTGGGACACGAGGAGGATGCTCCCCAGTAGGGGGCAGGGTCTGTGTTCCTGGGATGTGACGTGTGAGCCCCTTGGTCCCTCTCTACCTTCCTGCTGGTCATGCAACGTGTTTTGGTTTCCTGTGGCTGCTGTAACACCCTTGGTGGGCTTAAAACAACACAAATGTATTCTCTGACAGTTCCGGAGACCAGACGCCCAAAATCAGTCTCACTGGGCTCAGGGAAATGTATCGTTCTCTTTCGAAGGCTCTAGAGACGATTCAGCTTCCTTGACCATTCCAGCTTCTAGAGGCTGCCTACACCTCTGAGTAATACGGAGAAGCTGAGTTACAAAGATGCAACCAAAGCTTGTCAGGAGAGCTGCGGTATTCGGGGCTACCCATCTTTGCTGCATCTAGTGTCCTTCCAGTGTGTAGTATCCTGGGGAGGGGGTGGCTCCAAATGCCACACCAGAGCAAGAGGTGCCAGCTCTTCCCCTTCCCTTTTGGTGCAGCCAGTGGGGGACACGCGACCAAGCATTGGGATGTTGTTTTCTTTTTTTCTTTTTAATTTTAATTAATTTATTTATTTTGGCTGCGTTGGGTCTTCGTTGCTGCGCACGGGCTTTCTCTAGCTGCGGTGAGTGGGGGCTCCTCTTCGTTGCGGTGCTCAGGCTTCTCAGTGTGGTGGCTTCTCTTGTTGGGGGGCATGGGCTCTAAGCACGAGGGCACAGTAGTTGTGGCTCTTGGGCTCTAGAGCGCAGGCTCAGTAGTTGTGGCGCACAGGTTTACTTGCTCCTCGGCATGTGGGATCTTCCTGGACCAGGGATCGAACCCATGTTCCCTGCATTGGCAGGCAGATTCTTTTTTTTTTTTTTTTTTTTGGTGTCCCTGGGTGGGCAGGTGGATATTTGACCACTGAGCCACCAGGGAAGTCCCTGGATGCTGTTTTTTGAGACTTGGGCACTTACCTTGTTCAGCTCAGCAGTGACCCCCGACCATAGTAGTCCTGCTACATGCTCATTTTTGCAGTTCCTGTCCTTTCCCCTGTCCATTTGCAAGCCCAGCAACCCAGCCTTCCACATGATTCAGGGAACTGCCATTCTCTTAGCACACAGGCCCTTTGTAATGGAGTTCACAGATGCAGATTCTGTCCCTTGCATGCAAGACCTGTGATACAAGGATTGTCTATCTACTATGTTGGATAAACGGAGGACTTGAGGATTCGTTTTAGTGCCATCTTACAGATGGCTCAGTGTGTCTTGGAAACCCAGTCCTGGCATCAAGGCCCTGGCTGCTGCCAATGAGGGATGTGCTGTGGGTGCACTGGTGAAGGGGCGGTGATAGAGGATGGAGTTGGTTTCACTGATCTCTAGTTATCTATTGTACAACAGCAGGCTCTTTGATTACATACGATGGCATCATTATTGCCAGAGCCGTGATGGGGTTCAGAATATGCCACCCCAAAATAGGGCCCCTGGACATATAGAGTATTTTAAACTGATGAGACTTGAGAAAACGGCAGCTGGAACCTTACTCTGACCTCCACCCCCACTTGTCCTTCTTCCCTGAAACAGGTCATAAAACCCTCATGTGAGAGGTGCCCTCCCTTTACCTGGAGGAAAAGAGCATCCTTATCTCTGAAGACAAAGTGACGCCAAGAAGAATCCTAACAAACAGGCCTTGCTAAGCTTCCCCCAGTTTATTGCACTCATACTCCTTCACCTGTCATATTCCTCCACCCTGGGGGACTCCTCATCCAACCCAAACTGTCACTTTAGGTCTTCATTTCCTTACGAAGGCTTCCAGATCACATAAAACTTCTATTAAATAAATGTGTGTGCTTTTCTCCTGTTAATCTTTTGTCAGTTTAATTTGAAACCCAAGGACCCCACGACGGTCAAGGAGACTTTTTCCTCTCCGACAGCTCATTAAACTCCCACTTACCCCGTTACGTGCAAGACGCAGAGGATACAGACGCGGGCGTTGGCAGTCCAGAGCCTTAGTGAATGCTGGCAGCGTTTTTGTTTAGTTTCATCTCTGAGGCACCTCGACATGCAATGCATATTTGTTGAATGAAGGAGGGAAGGAAGGAAGGAATGAAGGTTGCAGTCCAAATCAGCCTTCTTGCTGGTGGACGGATGTGCCCATCTAAAGCTGCAGGCAGGGCTTCACCAATGACCCTCCAAACCCAGCTGAAGAGCAGTGAACATTGCTCATTTCCTTTTTGTTTTGTTTCTAGGTTTTACCCCTCCAGGACTCCCATGGACCGGAAACAAAACAAAAACTTGAATCCCCAACTCGGGCTTTTACTTGAAGGTAAGAAGCCTCAGAAAAGGGCAGTGAATGTTGGTGCTGTACAGTTTTAAAGCATTTGTGAATGACATTGATCTAAAGAAAACAACAACAAGTAACTGTTGTTTATCATCAAATGGATAGCTGCAAAATTTACAGATAACTTACAGTCGTTAATAACTCTTTCTAAACTGTGGGTCTTCTTGGAAACTAGCCTCCTGTCCTTGGACTGGAGATACCAAGAGGAGCCAAGACAGACTGATTGTAGCTGAGATCCAAAGAGGCGTGGGATGGGGTGGATGATACTCAAAGCCAGGAGAACAGGCTGAAGCAGGCAGGGCACAGGTGGAGGCATCCACATCAAGAAGCCTTTTGAACAGAGGCTCTAAGACAGGAGGCAGCTGCCCTGCAGAGAGGGACAATCTCTGACCGACCACTCTTGACCTGCTGGCAGGGTAACTGAGAAATTTCCTGAGATATGGGGCTTTCAGCGCTAAAATGGGGACAGTCCCAGGCCAGCTGGGATGGTTGGTCACTCAAGTTCCAACCTGTCCCTAGAATTCTCTAGCGATGAGAGAGCTTCAGTCCCCTGGGGCCACCAAGATGCTCCTGTCGTCCACTTGTGATGCTTGGGGTGGGGGTGGTGTGAGAATAGGGGGAAGGATCACCCTACCATCCCCTCCGGGAGCAGAAACAAGGGCTTTTCTAGGATTTCGGAGTCTGCAGTGGAAGGCAAATGCTTAAAAACCTTTAGGATTTCACGGGAATAATAAGATTTTCTATTTAACAATAAATTTTAATATTCGAAAAAATGCAGCTCTTGTTCCTCAGAGTTGGGACTGAGTCAGTGTAGAAAATATCCTTTCTCACAAAAGGACTGGGAGTGTGATGCAAAACTATTATATATAGGATGCATAGACAACAAGGTCCTACCGTATAGCACAAGGAACTATATCCAGTCTCCTGGGATAAACCATAATGGAAAAGAATATTAAAGAAATGTCTATATGTGTATAACTGAGTCACTTTGCTGTACAGCAGAGATTGGCACAACATTGTAAATGAATTAAACTTCAACTAAAAAAAAAGAAAAAAGAAAGAAAATATCCTTTCCCTAGAGGTGAAACTACACTGGAGTTCATTTGAATTTCAAAGGGAGAGCAGCTTACTTTGAGCCAGTGCAGCTCAGTGAAGCCTACTGTTGGCATGTCTTATTACCAGGGGTATGCCTTAGTGCAAAGGGACAGCCATGGCCTATCTCTTAGTGCAACGTGGAAGGTTCACCTTCCGCTCTAGAGTCCAAAATCCTAGAAAAGCCCTTGCTTCTGCTCCAGGAAGGGATGGTAGGGTGATCTTTCCCCCTATTCTCATTCCACCCCCACCCCAAGCACATTCAGTGGACAACAGGGACATTTTGGTGGCCCCAGGAAACTGAGGCTCTTTCGTCTCGGGAGAATTGGAACTTGAGTGACCAACCATCCCAGCAGGCCCATGTCTCATATTTTGATCCTCTAGAAATGCACAAATAACTGCATGTCAGAGTGCAAAAAAATTGAACTTTCATCTTTTTTTTTTTTTTTTTTAATCTAAGCTCATCTTGCACTCAGAGCCTCTTTCCTATTGGTAGCAACAAAATTTTTCCTTTTACTAACTGAAGAGTCCTCAGTTTCTACTGCTTTCAAACTTAGACTCGGCGAGATCTAAGTTTCTGACATCACCCAAGGTTTCTTTTCCCCTTTTCCTTTTCCAAGACACAGTCCAGGTGCAAGAAGTGGATCTGTATGCCCTGTCGCATTCAGAAAGGAGGGGCTTTCGGAAAGGAGGGGCTAGCTTCCCAAGGAAGCAGAGTTCCCCCTTCCTGGTCTTCGGGCATCAGCCTCTGACCTCACTTTGCCCCCACCTTGGCGTCTGTGTCTGGGGTTACTTGTGGACTGTTCTCCCCACCAGCACAGCGTTAAGGTCTGCTGTGACCTGTGTCTGTCCTCAGATTGAGAAGTAATCAGTGGCAGGATTATACCACAATTTGTTTAGTCAACCTGATGATGGCCATTTGGGCTATATCCAGTTCTGGAGTCCTGTGAAGAATATGTGCAGGTCATTTTGTGGACAAATGTTTTTTATTTTTTCTCTTGGGAAAATACCTAGGTCATACTGTAAGTGTATGTTGAATTTATAAGTAAAAGCGAATGTATGTTCCCACCAGCAAAGTATGAGCATTCCAGGTGTTCTACATATTTGCCAACAGTTGCAAGGGTCAGTCTTTATAAAATTTTAAGCGTTCTAGTGCATGAGAAATGATATCTCATTGTGGTTTTAATTTACATTTATCTAATTACTAATTATGTTGAGCAACTTTGCATGTGCTTCTTGGTCATCTGTAAAGTGTCTATGCTTGTCCTTTGCCTATTTTTAATACTAGATTGTATATCTTTCATTAGGGATTTATAGCAATTCTTTATTCTGGATACAAGTACTTTGCCAGCTAAACATATTGTGAATATTTTCTCTCAGTCTATGGCTTGTATCTTTTTCATTTTCTTTCTTTTAAAGAGAAGAATTTGATGGGGACCAATTTATCATTAAAAAATTTTTTATGATTAGGGCTTTGCATGTCCCAAGAAATCTTTGCCTGTCCCAAGATTGCAAAGATCTCCTATGTTTTCTTCCACAGGTTTCATAGCTTTAGGAATTTACTTTTAAGTTTATAATTGATAAGCCTAAATATGTGTTGATTAATTTTCCTTTGGAGATTTTCTATATACTCTGCCGGTGATTTCTAATTCCTATATGGTCAGAGATATATGCTGTATGGTATCATCTAGATCATAGGCAAAAACAATTACTGGTTATCTCTAAAAGAAATTACAGAAGGACAAAAGGTACTTTTTTATTTTGCTCACATATTTACCATTTTTAGTATCTTCTTTCCCTGTTGAAGACCCAAGTTTCCTTCTGGTGTCATGTCTCTTCAACCTGAATAACTTCCTTTCACATTTCCTGATGAAGAATTCTCTCAGCTTAATCTAACTAAAAATGTCTATTACCTGAATTTGTTGAAGGATATATTTTACTGGATGTAGAACTTTAACATTAATCACTTCATTATCTTATCCTGTGATCTCTGGCTTCTTTGCTTCTGATAGAAAGTCAGAAGTGATTCATCTTTTTATCTGTATCGTGTTCTTCTCTGGCTGCTCAAGACTTTTTATTTTTTAGCAGTTTAGCTATGACATGCCTTTCTGTGGTGTGTGTGTATGTTTATGTTCCTTGGAGTTTGTTGAGGTTCTTGGGTTTATAAGTTAATGTTTTCCATCAGGTTTAGGACATTTTCAACCATATTCTTTCAAATATTTTCTCTGCTCATTTTCCCTCTCTTCCCCTCTGAGATTCCAATTACACATATATTAGAATGCTTGGTATGGTACCAAATGTCATTGAAGCTCTTTCATTTTCAAAAATCTGTTTTGCTCTGTGTTTTTAAGATTGGCTAATTTGTATTGGCCCATCTTCTAGTTCACTTACCCTTTTTTTCCTGTTGCCTCCAAGATGTTAGAGCTATCCACTGAATTGTTCATTTCAGAGTCTTTCAGTTCTGGAACTTCCATTTGGTTCTTTTTAAAAAATTGTTTCTGTTCCAAAGAAGACATACAGATGGCCAACAAACACATGAAAAGATGCTCAACATCACTAATCATCAGAGAAATGCAAGTCAAAGCCACAATGAGGTATCACCTCACACCAATCAGAATGGCCATCATCACAAAATCTGGAAACAACAAATGTTGGAGAGGGTGTGGAGAAAAGGGAACTCTCCTGCACTGTTGGTGGGACTGTAAGTTGGTACAGCCACTATGGAAAACAGTTTGGAGGTTCCTTAAAAAACTACAAATAGAACTACCATATGATCCAGTAATCCCACTCCTGGGCATATACCCAAAGAAAACCATAATCTGAAAAGAAACATGTACCATAATGTTTATTGCAGCACTATTTACAACAGCCAGGACATGGAAGCAACCTAAATGCCCATCAACAAATGAATGGATAAAGAAGATGTGGCATATATATACAATGGAGTATTACTCAGCTATAAAAAGGAATGAGATGGAGCTATATGTAATGAGGTGGATAGACCTAGAGTCTGTCATACAGAGTGAAGTAAGTCAGAAAGAGAAAGACAAATATTGTATGCTAACTCATATATATGGAATCTAAAAATGGTACTGATCAACTCAGTGACAAGATAAGAACAAGGACACAGATGCAGAGAATGGACTGGAGAACTCAAGGTTTGGGAGGGGGCGGGGGGTGAAGCTGAGATGAAGTGAGAGAGTAGCATAGACATATATATACTACCAACTGTAAAATAGCCAGTGAGAAGCTGCTGTATAACAAAGGGAGTTCAACTCGAGGATGGATGATGCCTTAGAGGACTGGGACGGGGAGGGTGGGGGGGAGTCGAGGGAGGGAGGGAATACGGGGATATGTGTATAAAAACAGATGATTGAATTTGGTGTACCCCCCCAAAATAATAAATAAATAGAGAAAAAAAAATCACAAAAAAAAGAAAAAAAAATTGTTTCTGTTGCTCTGCTGAGATTCTCTACCTGTTCACTCATTATGACAATGTTTTCCTTTAATTCCTCAAATATGTTTATAATAGCTACTATAAATTTCTTGCCTGATGATTCCAACATCTGAGTTACCCTGGAGTTCTGTTTCTATTGATTTATTTTTTTTTTTTCTTGAGTATGGGTCACATTTTTCTGCTTCTTTGCATATCTAGTAATTTTTTATTGTATACTGTTTTTTTCTGGACAGTAGGTGTAGAGATTCTGTGTCTTTTGTCTTCCTTGGATGAGAGCAGGCAGTTAATTATGGCATATTGCCTTGAAGTTGTGGAAGCTTGATTTTTACTCTTTAAAATGCATTTGTTTTGATAGTTTTCTTACTCTGAGGGAAATATCTTCACTTCTGGAAAATAGTCCTTGTGCCCCTCCCTGCCCCCTTCCCTGGATATCAATAGAATATCCAGAGTGTTTATGAAATCTCTTCTGGAAAAACTGGCAGGATTCAAACTCCAAACCCTGTCTCACATTAAATGGGCAGCAGTTAAAATCTCTACTCAGCTTTTAAAAATTTTAGCTTCTTTCAGGATCTGTCCCTTCAATTTCTAGCCACTCTGGCAGCCCTGAACTCTGTCCCCTGACACTTCAAACAATGATTGTTGCTTTCTGTCTGGCAGACTCAGGAGAGCCCTCAGCAGAAAACTGTCTAAACATAGATCTCATCTAGTGTAGTTCCTTCTTTCAAAGGTCAAAGTCCCTCCAGTTCCTGCCTGCTTCTGGTTACTCTCCAATGCTTTCAAATCGTTGCTTTCTAAAATATTTTGTTTAGAGTTTATACTTGTTATCTGCAGGAGGATTGGCCTAGTGGAACTACTCTGCCATCATCAGAACTAGAACTTTTTCTATACCCATTTTAAGGATTTTAAAATGTATTGTGAAATGGGCCTTCACAAGTATTGTACCAAATTACATTCTCACTGGTAGTGGCTGAGAGTCCTTGACATCCTGCGCCCTTGGCAGCCAGAATTTCTGAAGCTAAACATCATGGAATGTTGGAACTTTAGAGACCACCAGATACAATAATTTCAAGTTCAAGGTCCCTGGGTCCCAAAAGGATTCATGGAGGTAGTATGAGGTTGAAGGACAATTTTTATAAGTTATAAACACTTTCCAAATATAAAATATATAGTTACCCATAACTAAAACTTTAAGTGACATTACTTGTGGTTAAAATGACCTATTTTTCATGGAGACTTTGGTTTCTTTTGCTAGTCAGGACTTCTGCTTGATAGTTAGTTATGTTTTTGGCCAACCCAAACTGGCAAAATGCGTTATCACTGATAAGTGAAGTGTGGCTTTTAGGTAGGACATAGGCACCTTAGGGAGAAAGTGAATCAGAGAAATTGTTGATGGCCCTGGTCCCTTTGAGCAGTGATGGGCATTTCCTGGAGATGAATTTAGACTTCTTCACTGGATCTCTCTTTGTCTGGATAGCTTTGTCAGCTATAGCTTTAGCCCCTTTATTTACTGAGGCCCAAAGAGCTCAAAGAGCTTGCTTGGAGTCACACGGACTTACTCCCACTGTGGGTGCAGAGATCAAAACCCAAGATCAGGCTTTGTTCTGAACACAGAGGCACATCTTAACTGTGCAGGGGTAATTCTGCTATCTACCATGGTTCAGAGAGAAAAATAGAAAAAGGAATCCTCAGAGAAGAGTATCATAGAGAGCTGTCCTGGGAGCATTTTAATGACAGGATGAGTAGCCATGTTCTTTGAAGTGCCTGTGATTCCAGGTCACTAACTTTCAGAGGCAAGAAAGAGCCCATGGAATCCAGGTGAACAGATTTTCATTGAGCTCGGACCCATTGTATGTTACCAGGTCTTCCTCTACTTGCTAGTGTTCATTTCTTATTAATGTTGATGGGGACTTGGCTTTGTGTGTGTGGTTTTGCTTCAGTCCTGCTTCCTAGATTTCCAAAGGCAAACACATCCCATCTTTCGTGATCGCCGGAAATAACTGGAGCGGTGTAAACACACAGATTGCTTTTCCTTTTATTGCTCCTCCGACATCCAGGCAAATGTTACATATTCCTTAGTGTATATTTTCTGTAGCCAAACTTGGGTTTATTTCCCTACGTTTTTTCCAGGGGAATCAGAGTCCCCATTCGGGGCAGCAGTCATGGAGACTTTTGTCAAAGTCCTACTGCTTCAAAAGGACTTAGATCAATCTTTTATTGCTTCCAACCGGAGATACGAGGTGCCTTTTGCTGTGTGTGTCTGTGTGCGTGTGTGTGTGTGTGGTCACGTGTGTAAGAGTGAGTGTGAGTGTATGAGTTAGCCATGCCTCTCAGCCATGTTACTTCTAATTGTGCTCTCAGAAGACCCGCTGGCTAAGCAGGGTCAGGTGAGGCCAGGACACTCCTGCCCGGCATTGCATGGAGCTGTCTTAGGAACCCAGAATCCAGTTCAGCTGCCTCAGATCCATCTCAGGAGTCTGGGGTTGAGGTGACCAGATCCTCCAGGAGGCAGGGAAGCAACCTCACAGGAAGGAGAAGCCGGTCAACCCACGGCGTGGAGAGCCTCTAAGCTCCAGGACAACCGTAGGCTTTTACCCCGTTCATCTCAGGAGCAAACCCTTTCCCACTTGCTTTTGCATCCAGCCAGACCAGCGCTGTCACAAAGAGGGAAGACCCAAGGGCCCCACATCCTGGCGCTGCAGCCAGGACTAATTTCGGGAAGATACTTGGGGACTTCCCTGGTGGTCCAGTGGTTAAGACTCTGCGCTTCCACTGCGGGTTCAATCCCTGGTCGGGGAACTAAGACCCCACATGCCGCACGGCCAAAAAAAAACACCAAAAAGACACCTGGAATGGTGCTGGGACAGGGTGCAGTGAAGGGTAAATGGCCCTGCAGAGACTGACTGCAGAAGGAGGAAGCAGGAAAGGCTTGCCAGAGGAGGGAGCTGGAGGAGGGATTCAGCCATCTGTGATGAAAGGTCCAGGACGCCGGCAGCAGGAAGCCTGGAAGGCCAGCTCCTCTCCACCTTGAACCCGGTGAACTCAGTCAATTCCTTCCCGTCCCAGTCCGGGGCCTGGCTCTTCTATCCAGAGAAGGAGGCTGGAGGCAGACCAGGCCAGGGGCCCCTCCAGTTGTGCAGTGCTAATCCTGAGGGCGGGGCAGTCGCAGATGAGATGTGAAAGTGGTCTGTTCCCACCCCAGGCCCTGCAGCCTTCGGAGCGGGATGCATGGTTCCAGCTGGGGCTTCGGGTCCCACGGCACCATCTCCTCCTCCTCCTCGCCCTTCTCCATTTTCCTGAAGCTCAAACTGAGAGAGCCTCGCATTCTGCCTCTGCTTTGCCCTTGTCACTATTTGTGACAATTGAAGAAATTATATGTGGGGTAAGCACAGAACCAGGGACCACTTAGGCTTCAGGCCAGTCCATTTGGATCTATGAATTGTGTTATTTTCTGCTTTCTTCTGAGCTCTTCAAATAAAAGGATTAGAGAAGCCGAAGGCTTTGAACTGTTGACAAAAATAACCAACAAACAATCTGTAATAGGAATAGAAAAGAGTTTTATTTGAGCCAAACTGAGGACTATGGCCTGGAAGACAGCCTCTCAGATGACTCTCAGGAACTGCTCCGGAGAAGCGGGGTTTTCAGCACAGTTTTATATGTTGTCAGAACAAAGAACATTAAACGAGTCAGGGATCCGTTCCTTAAAGGTTTCAGAAAAACCAGATTAGTGTGTACATAGTGTGTCAGTATGGCCTTGGCACCTGGGAAGGGAGTCTTATTATCAAAAAGGTACCAGCATTGGCATTTGATTTTTAATGGACACTCTTTACTTCTGGTCAATATGCCCTTTTCTTTAATAATTAAAGCAGATGTATGATGTATGTTTATGGGCCACAAACAGGCTATTTTAGTCAGCATCAAATTGAAGTTAACTCATGTATAAGCCAGAATGACTTCCCCAGACCTCAATACGTGAACGTTTCTTTTATCAGGACACATATAAAAATATATGTGGGCTCTGAAGCCGGACTGCCTGGTTTAATCCCAGCTCCAGCTCATACTAGCTATGTGACCTTGGGCAAGTTACTTAACTTGCCTGGTCCTCAGTTTCCTCATCTGTAGAATATGACAACAATAGTAGCTGTCTCGTCATTATTAGGATTATATTAGCTATTGCGTATGAAATTCTTAAGCAGTTCCTGGCATGTAGAAAGTACTATATAAGTGTGAACTGTCATCGTTTTTACAGTGATTATTTTGCTTCCTTTCTCCTTGTTCATTACACATTTCTAGTTCCTAAAAGAGGTCCCACTTTTCTTTTTATTAAGGTGAAAGGAGAGCCTAGCTACCTCCAGTCTCCTTAGCCCTGGCCTGTGCATACGCCTCACCCTTGCTTTTCTTGCTGGAGCCGAAGACCACAGTTCTCATCCCTTTTCCCAGCTGGGGTGTTGAGACACAGAGTAGATATACTTCCTAGACTGTGGTTTGGGTCCCTGTACTGTCTTTCCACTGTCTTTTCAACTCTGTGTAAGTTTTTTCATCCTCATTAACAAGGATACTCTTTTGTCATAATTGTTTTTTTTTTATTTAATATATGCACATTATAAAAAACTTCAAGTGCAAAAAGCCTCCAACACTTGTCTGCAGGCCAGTTTCCTTCCCTTGAGGGAATCGCTGCTACCAGTTTCCTTTATGTCCTTCCAGGCTGGCTCTGGAGCAGCTTTCATTTCTTAACATCTTCTCTGCTTCCCAATCAACACCATTGGTGCAGGTGTGCAAGTGAGTGTGGGTGTACAGGCCTGGCTGAGAATGACCGCTGGCCTAACCTGCCCACCTCCCCACAGCCGAGGCCATCTGCATGCACCTGCAGGTCACCAAGGTCACAGACCTCAGGGCTGGGCCTTTCCTAGTCCAGAGGAGTTCAAGAGCCACTTCAGTGAGTCGAATGCCCTGGCATCAAGGTCATTGGCTGACCTTGGAGCCCAGTTCTAAAATCCACCCTCAGCCTTTGCTCTGACACCCCTGGCCTGGTTCCTGAACCCCTCCAAGCTTCTTCCCCTCAGCCTGGCTCTTTGACTGAAAGTTTGCTCAGGAGCTCACCCTGTCCCCTGCAGTCCTCTCAGAAATCCACAGGAGAGACCAGGGCTGACCCACTGCAGCCCCAGCCCACCACTCGTGTCTGGTATCCCTTGTCTCTCTGGGTCACTGGGCTCTCTCTGCCAGGACCCTTGCTAGAACCCACTGACACTGCCTGTCTTGCACTGCCTCTGATTCTCTGGGCTCTACACTCTATGGGGAAGACTCCCTCTCCCTGGCTTGTTCTAACCCCAAGCACCTTAGGATTCAAGACCTAGCCATGTGACTCTGAGAGATTCACTTAATCTCTGCAAGCCTCAGTTTCCTTATCTAAAAAATGGGTGTGATATTCCCTACATACCTAACAGGGTTGGTAAGAGCCTAGTATTTAAGCACTGCCATGTAGATAGAAGTCCCTTTGGCTTTCTTCCACCCACCTCCGTGGAGATATCGAATTTCCAGGTCCCATCAGCTCCCACTCCAAAAGGTTCTCACGGCTCACCAAACTTCAAGCTCCCATTTTGACTTACGGCTTGAAACCAGTGAATTTCAGGTGACTTAGCTTTCATTCCTCCCAGATTGTTTGGCCATCAGAACAGTTCCAGGAGAAGATCATCTCTAAGTTTGTTGGAGGGTGGGTAGCAATGACATAATAATAGAAATGGTGGTCGATATTCCTTGAGCAGTAACTGTGTGTCAGGTATTCTGCCGGGAGCTGTACATGAATGACCTCATGAATCCTTGAGACAAGCCGTGGAGGCAACTACTACCACGTGATTGAGATGCCCAGGTAGAGGCTCAGAAACTGGAAGTGATCTGATAGGGCAGCACAACTAACAAATGGGAGACTGGCATTTAACCTGTGGAAAGATTGACTAATTCAGAGCTTGCAAGACAAAGAGGGTCAGCCACCAACACTTGCACGTGGCAGAGACTCAAAGGCAGACGAGCTAGTGGGAAAGCTTTATGGTGGGGGAGGGGTGGGACGGGATTGGAAGCTGTTGGCATGGGGATCTGAAAGCAAGATATATAGGGCAGGGACTCCTAGGTGATTGTTTAGGGATCACATCTGACTTTCTCTTGTTGGTCCTTTGTTGGAAGCTGGAACAAAAATTAGGGAAGCTGTTAGTGATTCACCAAGTCCTGGCCATTTTGGCTGAGTGTTACAGAAGTTACTGTTTAGCTTTTTGGATTGTCAAACAGAACAGCAATCTGGGTTCCTGTGAGTCTGACTTAGAGCAGGCTGGCTTCCTGGGCTGTTTACTGTGGATAAGGGCTTGGTTTCCTGGGCAGGTTGCTGCAGGTTGTGGGGCAGAGTTCTGTTTTTTTTAATTTAAATTTTTTTTTAATTTTTAACTTTAAAGAAATTTTTGGCCGTGCCGTGCAGCACGCAGGATCTTAGTTCCCCGACCAGGGATCGAACCCGCGCCCCCTGCAGAGGGAGCGCAGAGTCTTAACCACTGGACTGCCAGGGGAGTCCCAGAGTTCTGTTTTTATATATGGTCTGGTCATTGTCCATTTGTATATTCAGTCTCTCAAACCCAAGGAAGTCTAACTCCATTTTCTTGGAATCTGGAAAATTCCATGAGGGCCAATTCAAGAACATCTCAGAAGAAAGCCCCAGATCCTGAAACTACAGAGGATTAGCCTGTCCCAAGCTCCCAACCTCTGTGGCTCCCACGTGGGCAGGGCTCTCCCACTTCAGAGACCTGAAATTCCGTCCGCTTCTGACAATGGTAGCTGCAGCGTTTCTTGGGGGCCCAAGACCCTCTCTAGCTAGAGCCTGTGTGCACAGCCTCACACGGAGCAGGCCCTGAGCGCCTGCCCCCGCCCCTGGGTCTGCAGAGACCAGCACCCCAGACTGGCCAGCTCGCCTTACCTAAGGCAGCCAAGACGGTTTCCACTGGGCACATTTCAGTGTGCTGTGTTTTTCTTTCTTTGGTAGCTCATAAAATTCCCCCGCCTGCCCTGGGCCTCTCAGTCTTTAATCTTCAACCTCTCCTGGAGCTGTCCCTATTTCTTTTTAATTATGCCTTTTTTTTTTTTTTTTAATGGAAGTTTCCTATTGACTTTTTATGACAATATAGAGACGTGGATAGACTCCAACAAAAATGAAATCTTTATGGAATAGTCATCTCTCTCCTGGAGGCTCCTGACAAATGTTCCTCTGTGGATCCCTAGACATCTGTACACACTGGTGGGGAGTGGGGGTGGGGGGAGGGGGGAGTTGTTCTGGTCTTGGCTGGAGATCAGCGGGCTGAGTGGCAGGCAGCTGAGTGGGTTATTACTACAGCGTCATGACCGCAGAGAGAGCGGGGCACAGCTCAGCCGGGGGTGGGGGGGGGTGTATGGGGGTAACATGAGATACAGAAGAGGAGAAGTAAATCTTTCCTTTGCTCTGGTGGCAGCTGAATTGGCACCGCTCCCTAATCCCAAACAATCTGGCTACGTGACTGCACATGCATGGGGGTGACATGCTCGGTGACCCCTTATTCAGCATCTCTTGCCCTGGTCCCCCCAGCCTGGCCTGAGAAGCCTTTGTCTTTGGGCCTAACACCAGACGTGACTGTCTGGGGTCACTGGCTTGTTTCCCTTGGGCGAGCTTCCCAGAGTGTGGTCTGGGGATGACTTGGGATCCGCAGATGGTTCTCCGGGGATCAGAGGCCTAGGCAGGGCATGAATACTTGTGCCGGGAGGGTAAGGAACAATTATTCACTCACAAATTGGTATCAGGAACCACCCACACCACATGCCCGGCCCGGATCTGGGCACCAGGGACTTCAAGGTCATCGTCCCTTGTCCCTTGGAGCTGACGCTCTTGAAAGAGGAAACAGGCAAAAATAACAGGTAAAAAGTCAAGTAAATATGTAAATGATGTGATGATTTCAGATTGTGGCGAGTGCGTGGGACAAACAGGGAGAGAAGAGAGGGCTGCTGGGGGCGAGGACGGGCCTCTGCTTTAGACAACAGTCAGGGAGCCCTGGCATCGGAGATGGGCAGGGCTCAGGTCAGGGGAAGAGTGGTCCAGGCAGAGGGGCCAGCAAGTGCAAAGGCCCTGAGGCACTCATGGAGTTGAGAAACAGAGAGAAGGTGAGGGTGGCTGGGGTGGTATGAGCCCCTGGGGGAGTAGAGAGAGATGAGGCTGGGTCTGGTCTGGGGGTTTTGTTAACAAGCCTTCCTGATTAACAGCTCTTACTTCAAGTACGATGTGAGCCACTACGAGAGGGTTTAGGGAGCAGAGGCCTGACACAAGCTGAATTTCATTTTAAAGACACCATTTTGACTGCTGGGTCTCTAGAAAATGGACTGTAGAATTGTATGAAAACCGAGATGCCAAGTTTTCAGAGCTTCAAAAAGGCAGCATGAGGCTCCTATTCTCAAGGGATTTTGGGAGGAGAGAGATGCTGGGGTCACTGTTTCTTCAGGTTGTTTGAGTCTAGAGGTGTTTCCTTAAACTCTAAATCTTCCTATGAAACTTGTCCCCAGCCTAAGTTTTGAGGACAACTGAAAAGTGATAGTTGTGTATATACTTTCAGCAGAGGACAAAGCACTGTAGACCTCACATGTGAATTTTGTCAAGGAATGGAGTCTCCTATGTGAGTGGCAACTGTCTACCCAGTAGGAGGAATGGTCATGTACATCCTAATAAGGGAGGAAATGAACATATTTTAGCAGCTATTGTGGCAGACTCTGTCCCATGTGTTAAGCCTTATAACTGCCACCGTGCCATGAAAAGTACTATTAAATATGAGACCTGGGACCAGAGAGGTTAAGTAACTTGCTGAAGGTCACACAGCACTAGAAGGCAGAACTGGGGTTTGACTCAAGTCTGCCTGATTCCAGTGCACTTGCTTCTGTCACCCACCATGGTGGTCATGGGCACCATCCGTGTGCTGAGGGCTCAGTGGTCCCCCTCCCATAAATACTGTCATGGTTCCTCAGAGAGAGTGAGGATCATGGCTGGGTGAGCCTGGGGCACCCTCGGGAGACCCTTGTGTCTTCCCACCATGGGCCCAAGAGCACAGAGCCTGCCTGAGGCCTGCAAGCTTTCAAGAAAGATGCTTGACACCGGCACAAACAATTAGCTCCAAGTGTAAGAAGAAAGTTGCAAAACCCAGCTAGGAGTTTAGATCAATAAAAAATAAGAAAAGCGAAAGATTTTATTTTACCTTCATTTCTTCCTTCTTCTACACTTATCTCTGCCTTAAAGTTTCTGACCTGCATCACTTTTTCCTTCTACCTGAAAAACTTCTTTGAACATTCCCTGCAGGACTGATCTCCTGGCAATGAATGCCCTATGTTTTTGTTTGTCTGAGAAGATCTTTCTTTTTCCTTCACTTTTTTCCCATTAAATTTTTATTTTGAGATCATTGGAGATTCACATGTGTTGTAAGAAATAAATGAGGGAAATCTTGTGTGCCCCTTACTCACAAAAGTAACATCTTGTAGAATTTTAGTAAGATATCACAACCAGAATATTGACATCAGTACACTTTTATGTACCCTTGGGGTGTGTGTGTGTGTGAGAGTGTGTGTTCCGTGCATTTGTATCCCATGAGTTGGTTTGTGTATCCATCACCACAGTCAAGATATTTTTTATTTCCATCAACACAAGGATCTCTCCTGTTGCCCTTTTATAACCCAACCTCTCTCCTTCCAACTCTACCCTCTTCCTCAACCCTGGCAACCAACGGTCTGTTCTCATTTTATAATTTTATCATTTCAAGACTGTTATATAAATGGAGTTGTGGTACGGATGCTTTTTTTGCTCAGCGTAACTCTCTGGAGATTCATCCACGTTGTTGGGTGTATCGATACCCAACCTTCCTCTTGAGTGCTGAGTGCTATTCCGTGGTGTGGGTGTACCACGATTTGTGTGTTTAACCACTCATCACCAAAGGACATCTGGGCTATTTGTAGCTTTTGGCAGGGAGATCAGGGAGAAAGTGGTGCAAGAGAGGATGGAGAAAGAGCCCCCACCAAACCAAACCAAACAAACGAGAGAGAGAGAGAGAGAGAGAACAAACAAGCCTGTACAGAGAGTGAGGATGGAGAGAATGTTGGGGCCGGGCTGGGGTGGTAAGTGGCTTCTCCAGCAGAGGCCATCAGGGATGAAGAGACAACTGCAGAGAATGAAAGGTCATGAGATAGATAATCATGCCCCGCCCAGATTCCTTATTTGCAGTAAACCCCATCTTCTCAGAAAACCAGGAACTTCCTTGGTGGACTCCTCTTCTTTTGGGAAGAGGAAGCACAGGTCCATGCAGATCACCTGCAGCGCCTACGTGTGCATGCGACACGTTCCCTCACTTGCTCTTGCACGTGCACTTTTGCGCACACACACACACACACACACACACAATTTTGCACATGTGCGCACAAGGCTAGCCCCAGTGTAGCAGCGTTGTGAGGGGCCCTGTGTCTTCCTCTCTGAAGGCAGATGTTCTTGTAAACATCAGGGAGTGGTTTTTTCTTCTGTAGGTGTAATAGTAATAGCTCTTGGTCACCAGCCCCCTTGCCTACTGATGCTTCTTGAGGGCTAGAGGGGCGAGGGGGAAAGAGCCATCTATTCTTAGCATCCTGATTAGAACTTGGAATTTAGTGCCCAGAAGAAATAATGCATGGGGCATGGAGTTTTAGAATTAAGTCTTTTGTAGAATGTCATAGGACTCCAGTCACCCCAAAATATTGCATCCGTGGGAAAATGCACCTTGAGTTCCATCTTGCAAATGAGTTTGTATGGGCTTGAGTGTTAGGTAAACTCTTCAGTATCTTAGTGATATGTGTTTATTATAAAAAAAAAAAAACTTTGAAGATAAAGAAGAAAGCAAATATAACCCATAGTTTTTTACTGCAAACATTTTTTTTCTTACAAAAATGTTATCATATTGCACATACTATATCATATTTGGCCTTATTTGGTGACTGTGTAAGGCAGAATTCTAAATATGGTCCCCCAAGATTTTATGCCTAAATCCCAGAACCTATGAATACCATGTGCTATCATGCCCATGAAAATACTACCTTACATGGCACAAAAGAACTTGGTAGATTTAATTAAAGCTATTAGTTAGTTGACTCTAATATAGAGAGGTGATTCTGGATTACCTGGATGGGCCCAAGGGAATCCCATGTTCCCTTAAAGGCAGAAGGAGAAGTCAGAGAGGCTCGAAGCGTAAGAGGGATTTGATGTACCAGTGCTGTCTTTGAAGATGAGGCCACAAGCCAAGAAAATGGAGGAGGACTCTGGGAGCCGAGCATGACCCCAGCTGACAGCCAGCAGGGAGATGGGGATCTCAGCCCTAGAATCATGGAGAACAGAGTTCTGCCAACTTTAAAGCATCTCTAAGCAGATCCTTCCCCAGAGCCTCCAGATAAAAGCAGAGGCTAGCTGACACCTTGATTTGAGCTGGTGGGATGCTGAGCAGACACGCTGGTGAGCCCACCCAGACTTCTAACCTACAGAACTGTGAAATAATAAATAGGTGGTGTTTTAAGTTGCCAACGTTTGTGACAAATGGTTATGCAGCGTTAGAAAACGAATCCTGTCATAAAGCACAAGCATTTTCCATGCCGTGAGCTTATTTGACATGTTTTAGTGGCTGCAGTGGATGCTCTATACTTTAGTGGCTACACGGATATCCCATACTTTGGGGAGTGTCCTTTAATGACGGACACTAAATCATCACTGAGTTTCACACACTCATCTGCAGATGAGACTCCCAAGCCAAGTCCTCACATATCTCACTCTTATTTACTGGGGCAGAGGCTTCTAAGAATTACCCTCCCCATATGTGGGCCCCAGCCAGAGCAGACTAGACTCATTATTTCCGATGTGTGCGGGTCTTGCTGACACTGTGCCCTGACTTCAAACAACAACTCTACCCGTGCCCTGCCTCACCTTAGGAGACACACTTTTTAAAAAGCAGATCCTCCAAACTTCTGCTTACAGTCAAATGGGGTAATGGGGCCAGACTGATCCTCTTGCATGAAACAAACAAAAAAGTGGCAAAACTATATGAATCCACAAAAAGTCACTAGAACTAAACACTGAGTTCAGAAAGGGTGCAAGATATAAGATCAGTATAAGAAAACCACTTGCATTTTTACATACCAGCAGTGGACAGTCAGAAACTGAAATAAAAAATAACATTTGTAATAACATAAAAAATAAGAAGTACTCAGGAATAAATCTGACAAAGGATTTGAAAGTCTGTATGCTGAAAACTACAACCTATTGCTGAGAAGAATTAAATAAAACCTAAATAAATAGAAAGATATACCATGTTCTGAGTCAGAACACTCTGTATTCTAAGAAGGCAATTTTCTCCAAGTGGACATATCAATTCAACACAATCCCAGTCAAAAATCCTTGAAAGTTTTTTTTTGGTAGAAATTGGTAAACTGATCCTAAAATTGAAAAGAAAACATAAGAGACTTGGGATAGCCAGGAGGGTTTTGAAAAAGAAGAACAAATTTGGAGGACTAACACTACCTGATTTTAGATCTTATTACAAAGTTACAAGAATAAAACAGTATGGTTTTGGCATGCAGAGGGAAAGATGGAACAACAGAAGAGAATCTGTATTTCACAGATAGACCAACTGATCTTCAACCAAGATGCAAAAGCAGTTCAGTAGAAAAAAAGATGCTCTTTCGACAAGTGGTGCTGGAACAGTTGAATATCCACCTGCACAAAAAGTGGAACTTCAATGAATACCTTGTACCGTACACAAAAATTAACACAAATGAATCATAGGTCTAATTTTAAAACCTATAGCAAATAAGTTCTACAAGAAATATAAAAGAAAATTTTAGGCCGAAGGGGAGGTCAGAGAGCCTCTGAAACTGAAAATGAAACTCGGGGTTAGGCAAAGACCTTTTAGATATGACAGCAAAAGCGTGACATATGAAAAATTTGACACATTGGACCTCATGAAATTTAAGGACTTATGCTCTGTGAGAGGCACTGTTAAGAGGATGAAAAGCTAAGCCATAGGCTAGAACATATTTGCAGGTCACTTCTCTGACAACAGACTCACATTGAGAATATTAGAAAAAAAACTCTCAAAATCAGTAATGAGAAAACCTAATTTTATAAATGGGAAAAGAATTGAACATACTCTTCATCAAAGAAGATGTATGAATACCAAATAAGCACAGTATCATTGGTAATTGGGGAAATGCAAATTTAGACAACAATGAGATACCACTCCACACCTATTAGACTGCCTGAAATTTACAATATTGATCATACTGAAATGTGGAGGAACTGGCACCTTGCACACTGCCAGTGGGCACGTAGCATGGCACATCCACTGTGGAAAACAGATGGGCAGTTTCTTAGAAAATTAAACATAACATTCAACCTATGACACTGCCATTCCACTCTTAGGTATTTGCCCAAGAGAAATTAAAGCACACGTCTGCTCACATGAATGTTCATAGCGGCTTTGTTTTTAATGGCTCAAAACTAGCAACAGTACAAAAGTATAGCAACGAGTAAATAGATAAACAAGTGGCATGTCCATATAATGGAGTACTGAGTCATAAGAAGGAATAAACTGTTGATACCTGCAAGAACATGAATGAATCTGCAACTAATTACGCTGTAATTAGTGGAAGAAGTCAGAGAAAAAAGATACGAAATGCCTGATTCTACTTACATACAATTTCAGGAGATGCAAACTAATCTACAGTGACAGAGAGGAAAATAGTGGGAATTCATCGTGTTAAATGTATATATTAGAAAAAAAGAAAGATCTAGGGAATTCCCTGGTGGTCCAGTGGTTAGAACTTTGCACTTTCATTGCCAAGGGTAGGGTTCAATCCCTGGTCAGGGAAGCTGCACAGCACAGCCAAATTAAAAAGAAAGAAAGAGAGAGAGAGAGGGAGGGAGGGAGGAAGGAAGGAAGGGAGGAAGGAAGGAAGGGAGGAAGGAAGGAAGGGAGGGAGGGAGGGAGGAAAGAAAGAAGGAAAGAAAAAGAAAGGAAGGAAGGAAGAGAAAGAAAGAAAAAGAAAAGAAAGAAAGAAAGAAAGAAAGAAAGAGAGAGAAAGAAAGAGAGAAAAAAAAAGAGAAAGGAAGAAAGGAAAGAAAGAGAAAGAAAAGGAAAGAAAAAAACTAAAATCAACATCCAGGTTCTTAGGAAATTTTAAGTGTATGCACGTTTTTAAAAATGATTTAAGAGGTTCAGGGGTTCTAGGATGGAATTCTGAATGTGACAAAAGAATCTAACTGTATTACAAGTGTGTGAAATCACCTCACTGAAGGGCTGGGCGGAAGAAGGGCGGACCTAAGTCACGTTGGAAGTGATTGGAGACTGTGAGACCAAAAGCAGAAGGAATTGTACATATCACTGTATTCTAGTTGAGAAAGTTGTTTCCCCTGGGGGTACGGAAAATGAAGCCACTAGTCATGAAATACAGAGCTGAAAAGTTAAACAAATGGATGGCAAATTGCGGGAGCCAAGCTTCTCATCATTGGAGTGGGGGCTTACAGACAAGCCAGGGGAGAAGGCTGGAGTGATCCACTGGGTAGTGGATTAGCGATGGAGACGTCAACAGGGACTCGTGTTTAGCTTAATAGAGATACAGATGGATGCATACAAAGTATTTGTAGATATGGGTTGGTATTAATACCCCTATTTGCTTGCTGTGTCAGCTAAGAAGTCGTGAAAGAAATGACACCCCTGTAGCAATGAGCACACCTAGTGCCCAGGTCTTAGATTTTTATGACCATTCTCCAATAAAAGGGACTAGGACTTCTTGGAGAAATGGCTGTTTCTAGAATGGGCAGGGACTATACAGGATGATCCTGGAGCGTTTTATGGGGCTAGAGAGTAAGAAAGTGCTCAGAAAAAGTCAGCAACATGTAATGATGGAAGCGTGTCAAAGGAACACAGCAGGGATGTGAAAGAGCCCTCAGTGGCCACAGCTGGACAATCTGAGCAGTGAAATAGTCTTGGATTATAAGTAATCCAAATATAAAATAAACATGGACAATTTCACACGGATAACATGCATAAATAAATGGAGAATAGGTACATTTTGCACACTACGGAATTTCGAATAATTGATATAGATACTTTGCCCCCAAGGAGATGGAGCATAACTCCCACTCCCTATGTGTGGGCTGTGCAGAGCAACGTCCTCTCCAAGAGGACAGGTGGGGACTTCCCTGGTGGTCCAGTGGTTAAGAGTCTGCCTTCCAATGCAGGGGTCGCAGGCTCGATCCCTGGTTGGGGAAATAAGATCCCACATGCCGCGGGGCTAGTAAGCCCGCGTGCCACAACCACTGAGCCCTCGCTGTGCCTCAGCCAGAGAGCCCATGTGCCACAAACCACGGAGCCCACACGCTCTGGAGCCTGCACGCCACAACTAGACAGAAGCCTGCGTGCTGCAACAAAGAGCCCGCATGACGCAACTAAGACCCAATCCAGCCAAAAATAAACAAATAAAATATTTTTTAAAAAAACAACCAAAGAGTATAGTGTGGAAAGGGAGGAAAACCCTTTCTCTCTTCAGAGAAACCCAATAAACACTACCTTGGCCAGATGATCAAGGTCAGCATCCAGAGTAACAAGGCATCTTGAATGTATGTATCCTTGATGTAATGTGATGAGAATGGCACTCAGCTTCTGGGTCTTCCTCCCAGAAATCCATAATTCCTAACCACGAGAAAACACCAGACAAATCCCAATTGAGGAACATTCTGCAAAATATCTGACCGTACTCCTGAAAAATGTCAAGGTCATCAAAAACAAGGACAGTCTGAGAAACTGTCACAAGCAAGAGGGGGCTAAGGAGACAGGGCAACTTCATGTAATATAATGTCCTGGGTGGAATCCGAGAAGATGGAGATTAAGCCAAAACTAAGGAAATCTGAATAAAGTGTAGACTTTCACTAATAGTGTAGCTATATTTGTCATTAATTGTGACAAATGGGCCATACTAATGTAAGGCTTTAACAACAGAAGAAACAAGGTGTGATGAACTCTTTGGACTATTTTCTCAACTTTTCTGGTAATTTAAAATTATTCTAAAATAAAAATTTCATTAAATAAAAAGGCCACTCGCTTCCCCTCCCCCTCCCTCCTCTCTCCTCCCTCTCTTCCTCCCTGCCTTTAAGAACAACAACATCACACACGTTCCAGTACCTTGTCACCTCCAGCTGTCTTCCTGCATCACTCGGCAGGAGCTTCACCAGACCCTGTGTGTGCACAGTCTGCTCCAATTCCCAGACAGGCAAATAGGGCCAGAGAGGGGAAGTGACACATCTGCACAGCAGAGAGTGAGCCGTGACCCTGTACTCCCACTGGGCTCTCCCGGCCCCACCCCATCACCTTGCCACGCTGCTTTCCACGTGTGCCTCTGGGGACTAACTGTTGGAAGGGGTACTTTTAAACTCCAATTTGACTTGCCTGGACTTGACCTGCAGGTTGGAGGCACCATCTTGCTGTTCCTTCCCCTGAGGAGCAACCATCTCAAAAAGAAGACAGCCCGGAGCTGGGAATGGTGCTGGAATGCTTCCTGTCCACGGAACTGTCCCTCATCTCTCTGTGCCAAGCACTGTCACAGGTAATGATCTCATTTGGTCAGCCCCCAAAATATCATGGAAGGAAGTGATAATTTCCAATTTGCAGACGAGGACACTGAGGCTAGAAAGTGACTACAACTGGATGCAAACCCTTTTCCTTTTCCTTTATTTAATTTATTTTTTTATTGGAGTATAATTGCTTTACAGTGTTGTGTTAGTTTCTGCTGTACAATGAAGTGAGTCAGCTATATGTATAAATATATCCCCTCCCTCTTGGACCTCCCTCCCACCCCTCTCCCCCCACCCATGTGCTTTATACCATGTTCCCACTAGCTATCTGTTTAACGCATGGTAGTATATATATGTCAATCCTAATCTCCCAATTCGTCCCACCCTCCCCTTCCTCCCCTGTGTCCACATGTCCATTCTCTATGTCTACGTCTATATTCCTGCCCTGCAAAAACGTTCATCTATACCATTTTTCTAGATTCCACATATATGCATTAATATACAATATTTGTTTTTCTCTTTCTGGCTTACTTTACTCTGTTTGACAGACTCTAGGTCCATCCACATCTCTATAAATGACCCAATTTCGTTCCTTTTTATGGCTGAGTAATATTCCATTGTATATCTGTGCCACATCTTCTTTATCCATTTATCTGTCATTGGACATTTAGGTTGCTTCCATGTCCTAGCTATTGTAAATAGTGCAGCAATGAACATTGTCCTTTTGAATTATGATTTCCTCAAGGTATATGCCCAGTAGTGGGATTGTTGCGTCATAGGGTAGTTCTATTTTTAGTTTTTTTAAGGAAACTCCATACTGTTTTCCAGAGTGGCTGTATCAATTACATTCCCATCAACAGTGCAAAAAGGTCCCCTTTTCTCCACACCTTCTCCAGCATTTATGCTTTGTAAATGTTTTGATGATGGCCATTCTGACTGGTGTGAGGTGGTACCTCATTGTAGTTTTGATTTGCATTTCTCTAATAATGAGTGATGTTGAGCATCTTTTCATGTGCCCCTTGGCCATCTGTATGTCTTCTTTAGTGAAATGTCTATTTAGGTCTTCCACCCATTTTTTAATTGGGTTATTTGTTTTTTTGATGTTGAGCTGCATGGGCTGTTTGTATATTTTGAAGATTAATCCTTTGTTGCTTCATTTACAAACATTTTCTCCCATTCTGAGGGTTGTCTTTTCGTCTTGTTTATGGTTTCCTTTGCTGTGCAAAAGCTTTTAAGTTTAATTAGGTTCCGTTTGTTTAAACCCCTTTCCTTTTCCCCGATCACCTGTCCACCATGCCCTGGCTCCCAGCAGCACCCGCCTGCCTGGGATCCCAGGTGGAAGCTGCTCATCCCCCGGGTGTGAGCTCGTGACATCCATCATCACCCAGGGCTTGACATGGCCCCCCTCACAGACAGCTTATCACCTGGTCTCTGCACGTGAGCGTGCCTTAGGGCGCGTGTCAAATCCCAACGGGGAAATCGCATCCTCTGGGGAAAATATCTGCGGCGAGGCGACCTTCTCGTTTCCTTTAGCTGTCCTTCTGGATGACAGCCGAGTCCCCCACGCATGCACGTGGCACCTGAGAGTGTGGGCAGAAGCGCTTCTGCTGAGTGGGATGAAACCTTGCAAGCGCTCTGAGGGTTGAAACTTTGAAGAGGTTGAGATCTTTGAGAGCTGAAGAACCTTTGAATCTTCCTTCAGCTCTCTCTACCCCGACCACAGCCTTTCTCTTGATGTACAACACGTGCTAAGATTGAAAACAATGAGGCATGTGTGTAAGTCGACAGGACTGTTTTGCTTTCTGCTTCCTCGGTGGTTGGAAACAAACCTGCCTGGGAGATCCACACGATGCTTTAAATGGGTGACACCCCCTGTCCGTCTTACCCATGGACTTGCAAGAAAGAGCAGGGGATGGCATCTCTGCCACTGGGAACAGAGTCTGTGTGACCTGGCTGTGTTGGGGGTGGGGCCCTCTTCCAGGTGCGGAGAAGAAGGGACAAGGTGCCTGGACTTACTTGGAAGCATGTTCAGGTTAAACTGAAATGCCCAGGAGCCCATAGAAGGAATCTTCCAGAACAGTGTGTGAATGACGCACCCCCCCCACTAGCCATACAGGTGACTTCCCCATCTGTATGATAAACAGCATCTCTTCAAACCAGAACACCTGCCTTCCACACTCTCTTCTGCCACTGAACCAGCTGTGCCACCCTGGGTGAGTCCCGTGGCCTTTAATCAAAGAAGCAGACTGAATATTTTCTAAAGAATCTTCCAGCTCTAAAAGTCTATGTGTTCTTTTGTCTCTGAGTTAGTGGTAAATCGGCTACATTTCATACTCCTCTCTATATGGTTGAAATTAGGAAGCATTAACACCCATAGATGAACTGACCAAATTCTGGAGAGGGAAGGGTTTGGGGACCAAATGGGGAAGGATTTGGGACCAAAACAGGTAACAAGAGTAAATGAACAGAAGAAATTCAGGTTGAATCAACGTTCAACAAATCTTTATTGAGTAACTTCTACATGAGAGTCACCAAACTGCAGGAGGGAGAAAAGATAAATTGTGATTCTCTCTCTAGAAATCCTACATTCTAAGTGATGCACTCAGTAATGCTCATTGGAGGAAAAATAACCCAGAACTTGCATAAACAATAAGGCACTGTGGGGGAACAGTAAGGCTAAAAGAGAGGTATCTGGGAGGCAGTTGTAGAGCAAGAGGTCCATTTCAGGTATAGAGCAACAAAAGAAAGAGAGGAAGGGTAGCTTTCAAGCATCAAGCCCAGTGATACAGCCTGGCACTCCAGTATTTAGCCCTAGGTACCACCATGCCCAAAGCTCCGTCACTAGGAGGGGCTGCCGGGATTCTGGAGATGATGACATGCTCTGAGAGGATGCTGGAGTCACTGGGCTGGGAGGATACTGGAGAGAGAGGAATGGGGGTGGGGAGGGAGCTCTGATGCAGAGGCACAGCCTGCTGTTGATGTGCCGGGAGAGAGTCCTGCCAAGTGGGGGTTGTTTTACATTAAGGACTATAAAGCAGGTCAGGATATAAGGCAAAGCGGGTCCCCTATGCCCCGACACACATGTTTACTGATGCTCTGTGACCTAAGTCCCCACCCGGGTGAGCTAACACTAGGAGCTCCTGACCATCATTCGTGATTTCCATCATGTGAAAGAGTTTGCAGGTCTCCTCCTGGAAACAAGCTGGGATACCTGGGAAGTTTGCAAGGGGCTAGGTCTCTAAGTTGGTTGGACAGAAGGGATCATTCTACATCATAATTTGCAGAGGGTCCCTCCTGTGCCCAGAAGAAGTAGAAGGGGAAGTGGATGCTTGTCTTGCTTTGAAGACCTTATGGGAGAATTAAGCAGAATATAATTTATATTGAGAACGAAGCAGGATTAAGATTCCGAGAAGGAAGTCCTCCTTGCTAAGGGGATGGTCTGAGCAGAGAACTCAGGGACTGTGCTTGCATTGCGTGATTTTACCCATTGTTCCAGTGACAGAACATAGACTCAGTGTCTGTAGAGCAGCGCTGGAGGGGCCTTCACGGTTGGTTTTAAAGGTAAACTAACCAGGACACCTGGGTCCCTCATCTGTGTCTTTTCAGCATCTGTTTCAGTTTGCTGGGGCTGCCATGACCAAGTATCAAAGCACAGGCTTAGAACAGAAACTTACTGTCCCAGTTCTGCAGGCCAGAAGTCTGAGATCAAGGTGTCGGCAGGGTTGGCTCCCTCTGAGGCTCGAGGGAGAATCTGTTCCAGGCTCCTGGCGGTTGGTTGGCTGTCTTTGGCAGTCCTTGTAGCTGCATCACCCCGATCTCTGCCTTCATCTTCACGTGGTGTTCTCTTTGTGTTTGTGTCTCTGTGTCCAGGTTTCCCCTTTTTATTTTTACAAGGGCATCAGTCATGTTGGATTAGGGGCCCACCCTAATCCAGTAGGACCCCATCTGAACTAATTACATCGGCCATGACTCTTTGTCCAAGTAAGATCACTTTCCGAGTTTCTGGGGGTTAGGCTTTTAACATGTGAATTTGGGGGGTACATAATTCAACCCATAACAGCATCCTTTCTGCACAAGGTGCCAAGAGGGAAGGCCCATCAGGTCACAGGAATAGAAAGGGATGCAGTGGGCTGGGTCCCTCAGTGTTTGAAGCAGATCTGGATGCACTTGGCCCCGTCGTCCCTGCATCGCAGGTGCAGATTGAGCTCAGGTCCACGGCGGAGCCTGGTGTGAGTTGAGATCACTGGACACCCACACCCTGCTGGGGGCCGGGATGGGGCAGGACTCCCAGGCCCACCCCGAGGAGAGGGGGCTACCCCAGGCTGAGGATAACCCTATGATTCTCACAGTCAGCAGTGAGAATGACTGCCCCGTGCGGTAGGGACCAGCCCCAAGGTGGATCTGTCCACAGGCCCAGGAGAGTGGGCTGCTCTGGGAACCAGCTAAACCCATCACTTGTGCCTCAACGTCCCCCACTGTAAAATGTCAGGTGAAGCCCAAATAGGAAAACAAGGTGGAACGGCGTTGAGAAGACCCCACACCTGGCGACGCAGGGAGTATTGATGCTCTGTGCAGCCCTGGCCAGTGAGTGCCAGCCGGCTGTCTCAGCTCCTCGGGGTGTCCCAAGCACATGCTGGCAGGGACACTGGTGACTAAAACGTAACTGGCCTTCCCCAGCCCCGCTTCACATGCAGCAGAGGCTCAGCCAATCCCCGTTGGCAGCGTGCCTGCCCGTCCGGCTGCTCAAAGCAGAGGCTGAAACCCACCCGGGTTGCATTTCAGGAGTCCTGGCCTGCTCTCCCGGGCGCTGAGCTCTGGGGGCAGCAGCCTTTGGGGCTGGGCTCTAGCCAGGTGAGCCAGCTGCACCTGTGGCTCTGGTTTCTCCCTTGGGGCCCCTCCTTTCTCCACTGGCTTTTTTTCCAGAGTGCCTCCATTCTGCAAGATTGACAGCTGACTCTGGGTTGGGAACAGAGTGTAGGAAGTGGTCTTTTCAGATTTCCCTCACAGCCCCAGCTGCCAGAAGCCCCGCTGCCGCCGCGCTGCCGTATTTACCCTGGCTGCCAGGCCTCTCCCAGCTGCCCTAAGAAAACAGTTACGGTCCAGAGCCGCGTCCTTGCGTGTTTCCTCTCTGGAGGTGGATCACGTTTTAAAAGCAAGGTTTCCTGCCGCCTGCGACACCATTTTGGTTTGTTTTATCAGCCTCCACCTGCGGGGCAGGGAATTAACCTGCTGCCCCAGGGGCCCGGCCAGCAAACACTGTAAGGTGAGCAAAGCTCACGAGTGTGGGTCTTGACAACACACCGAGGAGGCCTGTTCTCCTCCGAGCATTGTGCGCGGGAGGCCCAGGCCCAGATCTGAACAGGGCTCCACGTAACTTGATATGTTTCCTTTTGTTGCTGTAGTCACCATGTGCCAGATTTAACTCTGCCCCATCTGTGTCCGTCTGTGTCGGGTGTTGGGAGGGGAGGGAGGAGGGGAGGAGGGGGTAGTCACTGGAGGGGGAGGGGAGTGTATCCATGTGGTTTTTTTTCCCCTCTCCATCTTCCTTTTTTCCTTGTCTGCTCTGCTCACCCTTTGCTATATATAACCTAGCATGACTGTCCTCACGTCTCAGTCCTTAACCCTTTGGAGACGACCACTGTGCTTCGTGTCTCCTGTGATGCATCCTCACCAAAGCCCTCAGGCACCCTGTCTGGGAAGCGCCAGCCCTGTCAGAGTTAACAGCGGGCCTCTGGAAACTTGAACTTCCCCAGAAGTGCTTGTGCAGCAATTAGCAGAGCCCCACTCAGATGCAGAGAAAGATCCCCTCCACTATAAACAAACAAGCAGCGAAGGGCCTGAGAGCCGAGTCACCAGGCCTGTGGCAGGTACCCCCTTTACAAAAGGCTCATATCCTGTATCTTCCAGAAATGGCATGAAAGGTAAGCTTGATGGTCCAGCAGGATTCCAAGGGAAGGCGGGAATCTGTTGTCCAGTGAAAACCCATCAGGCTGGGCCTCACTCCTGAGATGCCCAAGGTGAACCGATCCAAGGATGGTAGGAAGAGTTACTCTTTGCAGTCTGGGATGGTTGATGGATGGCCTTTCCTGGGTGAACAGAAGCCTTGCTTCATTTTGCTGGTGGGAGATGCCAGGCTGGCAAAAGATTTTGGTACCTACTAAAGGGTGGCGGCTAGAGAGGGCTCCTCACGCAGGGCAGGCTCTGCTCTCAAAGAGGGCGGGCGTCGTTCCTTAGGCCCCAGGGCTCGTGGGATTGGGGATGGGAGTGAAGAGCCTCAGTCTCGCTGTTTATTTCTTCCAGCCATCACAGAAATGCTGAAGACTACAGAAGCTTGGGTCTCCTTGTGAGGGGAAGATGTCTTGGGTCATCCTGCGCTATATTTAGAATGGAAAATGTGCTGGCGGGGAGAAAACTGGTCACGTGCCCTTCCCCAGACTGCACACTGAGCTGGGAACCCCGCCCCGTCGGTCCTCCTCCCCATCCTTCACACAGCCCTGACACCCCTCTTCCTCCTCCAGGGAGCCCTCCTGGCCTGTAGGAAGACCCCACAGGGTAAGGCCCAGTTTTCCCTGTTCATAAACTTCACAAGCGTCCCCCTCATCGTGAGGACCACGAGGATCTACTGTAGCACCGTGGGCGGGGCCAGAGCTCAGAAGGGCGAGTTTGACCTGAACGTGGGAATTCTGCCACCTTCCCCTACTCCTGCTTCTCCTGGTGTGAGGGCTGGGGATGGCTTGGCAGGGAGTGGACGCAGGCAGGGATCCTGGCCCAAGGACAGTCCTGGGTCCAGCACCACGATTGTGCTCTGAGGAGTGAGGTCACCTTAGGCACAGAGAGCTTTGTGGTGATGACAATCCAGCCGGTCCCATCAGCCCTCCATTAACTTTCTTTTCGTAGCCATCAAAATGTTTTTACGAACCTGGAAGTGTGCTGCATCGCTGTTTCGCTTGTCAATCTGCACACGATTTCTCAGAAAGAACAACGCAAAGCTGCCCTGTCGCCAGTGCGGGTCCAGCCACTACTTCCCACTCTACTGGGGCCAGGGGTCAGGAGCAGCACCGCTGCAGACAGGTGTCTGTTACCAGCGCTGGTGGGGACAGGAGGCAGTGGGTACACAGTGGTACTCTCACTTCTCGGGCACCTGCGTGCTGGGCCAGGGGCGTCACGCATCATTTTTGATCCTCACATCCCCTCTGAGGGGTGGAATCATTGAGTCCTTTGTCCCATTGAGGAAACCAGGGCTTACGTGCCTTGTCCGTGGACCCCTCCCCACCCTCCTCGCCCACCATGTCTTGCTGGTTCTCCCTGTGACATGTAGCCCCTTGGTCTCCCACAGCATCACCTCCCACTTGGCCCCCCGCCCAATCTCTCACCCCCCCAGACTTATACTCCAAACAGACCAGCATGATCTTTGGGAAAGGCACACTGAGCCGTGCCCTTCTCCTCCTTAGCACCCGACAGCGGCTTCCCGTTGCTCCTAGAATGGAATTCTGACTCCTCCTTGTGCAGGGCCAGCACCTCCCTTAGGTCCTAGCTGTGGCTCACCCCCTCTGCTCAGGCCGGTCCAGCCTGAGGGCCTTTGCATGTGCTGTCCTGTGCCCCTGGTTCGGACCCTGGACTCTGAATACATTTCTGGTCTCTTCCTAGAGAGTTCGAGGTGCTGTTCTAGCTTGTGGTTAACTCTGCAGTCCACTCTTGCACATCTGTTCTCTCGGGCAGGAAGCAGGCATTCCGGCTCTCACACTGTGAGGCTGGTGCCTCCATCCGCAAGACCCAAGCCTCACCCAGCCCCCTGTAGTCTACTCCCTTGTCCCAGGGTGAGCTGGGCTCTCAAGACGCAGGGCAGCGGCTTCCTTCTCGCACAGGCTCTGGTGGATGTCATTCTTCCACCTCGAGCCTCTCAGCCAGAACTCAGGGCTCTGTGATTAGGGTAAAATAGCTCCCCATTCATGGGGCTTTAGCACAGGAACTGACACATCATGTCCTAGAGGCCTGTCTAGAGGGGAAGTGGACCACCTTAGCCTGCTTCAGACGGCCTTTCTTAAACCCAATGCGTTGACGTGCTTTCTGCACTCGGATTTTCCTATTCAATTATTGCATCATCTCAGAAGAAAACGCTCTTGTAACTAACGGAGCTTGGCCTGCCTTGAGCATCCAGCACCTGCCCACACACCATCTGATCTATTGCTTCAAAATAACAGGTTCCCAGCTATCAGGCTACTGAGACCCACCAATCACCTGGAATCAGCCCCATATTCGTTGCTCAGAAATACTGGCTCTTTCAAAGGGCTACCCTAGGGTGGCCTGGGACAGTAGCCACTCGGAGGGGATCCTTTAAGACAACAGCTGATTCTTTGTGCAGATTCGAGGCCCCTAGAGGGCAAATAAGGTCGCCCTCCTCGTACCCTCTGCTGGTTTCACCAGCCTCCCCGTCTGAGATCTACACAGCTTGAAGTATGTGTGCTCAAAACTGAAAATTTCAAATGAAATAAAAGAGAGAGCGAGAGAGAAGACAAATGTGAAATAACATTGACTAGATCATTGAGGCAGTCTGTCAGCCTTATTTTGCCTCCCTGATTTTTTTTTTAGCCCTAGTGTCACACCTTCCTTCTCATCAATTTAACATGTGAACATTTTTTAATTAAAATTCAGTGTCATTGAACAGGTCATAGGGTGTGAGGCAATATTCCCTTTGTTCTAAAAATCCACGTGTAATGAAGCTGCCATTCACAATTGTTTTCTACTGGGCTGCGTATTAAAAAAAAAATGATTTTCAAGGAACAGAAGTAGGTGCATTTTCCCAGCAGGGGGTCCATCAGGAATGAAAAGCTCACCCACCATCTCCCAGGCCCTGGGGGGTGCGGGGGGATGGCAGTCGGGGCTGATTATTTCTGTAGCCACATGACTGAGATTCTGGGGTTTCCTGTGGTGCATTTTATAGACTGATGTCACTTTTTAGAGAGAAGTTATTAGATGAATACACAGTCCGAGTCAAGGTGAGGAGCCCAGTGAAGTTGCAGGAAGAGGCTTTAGGAGAGAGACAAGGACCAGGGCGCAGAGCTGGGGCTCCCATTGCCTGTGCCCGAGGCCACCTGTACCGGAGACAAGACTCCTGGTAGTCAGAGCCTCAGATCTCATCCGGACAGCGAGCAAAACCAAAGCAGCTTCTGTCAAAGGCCCCCAAGGCCCGCAGAGGGGGTCGCAAACCACAGCAGGGCCTGGTTTGTTGGTTTGTTTTCAATACCCAGCCAACATGTAAAAATCTAGTAGCTTCTGGCTCTCTTTACAAAAAAAACAGAGGATCTGGGCTCACAATGTCTGATTCCCCCAGGATCAATCTGCTAAAGCCTCTTATTAACTGCGCATGTCCCCTCACACCAGCGGTTTTGTGCTGGGCCCTGTGGGTCTCTGAGTTGTAGCCTCATTCCATGGGATGTTTAGACAGGAGGAACAATCTTTCGTTCTTTGGGGCACCTCACTCCCTCCTGCCAGGGTGGTCCTGGGCAAATCATCCCAGAGCCTCAGTTTTCCCATCTCTATAATGGGATGACAATGTGACCTCATAGGGTGGTTGGTAAAAGCTCCCTTCCCTCTGCCTGCACGTCCTCAGGGGCCACCGGTGTGTTTTTCTGGAAGGAAGACAGGTGCTCTGTGTGCCAGCAGCGTGCATGCCGTCTTCCTCATGCCGTCTTCCTCCTGAACGACTTGTTGGAGGAGTGAAGACAGAATTATTCAGAAACAAGTGATTTCCCAGCTGCGGTCTCCTCTCTGATGACAAAGGACTTGCGTGGCCCACATCGGAGGCGAGGCAAGGCAAGAATTACGTGCTGCAGAAAGGCTGCTGGGGCCATCTTGAGTTTGTTTGTAACTAATCTCCAATAATTTAGATCTTTGTAATTCGCAGCAAATCCGATTCCCTCGACAACATCTGCGGTAAAATATCAGGAGTGTGTGTGGAGACTAAACGTGGGGGTGGGGGAGGGGGCTTTTTGTTTTCCCACCACTGAATCCATAGTTACCCTCCAAGTTGAAATCTTATCATATTTAACTGGTTCCACATAAACAGATCTGTGTATATTTTCAGTAGTTTCAGCTGAAACCTGTTAAGAACAGATGTGCAGATGGCCCCCCAGCCCTAATCCATTTAAATGTATTTTTCCACAAGCAGTGTTTTCCCTCTGCCCTTCCTTGAGGGGGGAGGAATGAGAAAGTGGGACCGTTATTAAGATGGATATTACACGCTTCTGAGTCTTTGCAACCAGCATTTGCTGTTGGTTTTCCAGCGGCAATTTGGCACCCGAGGCTGTGAGCAAAGGGTATGCATATGAAGGACAGTGTTTGAGCTCCTGTGGCTGGGAGAATGGGCCCTTAGCTCTCTCAGGCTTCCATCCGTGTGAGAGCCAGCCTTTCCTAGCTTCTAGGGAATCGAAGATCCCCTGTCCAAAGGCGAGAGTAAGTTATCCACTTCTTTGACCCTTTAGTTTTTTTAAGCAGAAAAAAAAGTGAGGGGGATATAAAAAACTCCTACACCTCAACAACAACCAAAACCAAGTCATCTGATTTCAAATTGGGCAAAAGACTTCTTTCTCCAAAGAAGATACACGAATGGCCAACAAGTCACGAAAAGGTGGTCAACAGCACTGAGAATGCGGGAAATGCAAATCAAAACTGTAAGGAGATGTCACCTCACACCCATGAGGAGGGTTAATGTTAAAATTAAAAACAAAACAAAACACAGAAAATAACAAGTGTTGGGGAGGATGTAGACAAATCGGAATCCTTGTACACTGCCGGTGGAAATGTAAGATGGGACAGCTGCTGTGGAAAAACGGTATGGAGGTTCCTCAAAAAATTAAAAATAGAATTGCCATATGATCCAGCAATTCCTCTTCTGGGTATATAGCCAAAAGCATTGAAAGCAAGATCGCAAAGAGACTTTTTTGCACTCCTGTTCGTTAGCAGGAAAAGCAGTATTTGCGATAGCCAAAAGGTGGAAGTAACCCATGTGTCCATCGAAAGATGAATGGCTAATCAAATGTGCTCCATCCATACAATGGAATGTTATTCAGCCTTTAATGGGGAATTCAGACACACACTACAACAGAGATGAACCATGAGGATGTTATGCCAAGTGAACTAAGCCGATTGCAGAAAGATAAATCCTGTATGATTCCACTTATATGATGTATATAGAGTAGGCAAATTCATAGAAACAGAAAGTAGAGTGGTGGCTGCCAGGGGCCGGGGGAGGGGGCAGTGGGGAGTTACTGTTTAATAGGTATAGAGTTTCAGTTTTGCAAGATGAACAATTTCCGGAGATCTGCTGCATAACACTATTTATGTACTTACTACTGAACTGTACGCTTAAAATGATTAAGGTGGTAAAAATAAAAATAGGGGGAGAGAGGGTCTAATCGTGATACTGATATCATGGATTGGTGAGAGGATTCCATGAGATAATGCATCCTTAGCAGGACTTTGTTCTGTGGGCTGCGGAGATTATAGCTAAGATGGAATGCGATAAGGCAGGTTGTTTCCTCAAGTTTGAATTTCTGTTCTCCAGAAGGCTCCTCTTCCACCCTCCCATCGCCCACCTGACGGAGTTCATCCAGCCTCCCAGATCCCTGTCACAGCCTGCAGCCATCTCGAGGAGTGTCCCCACAGGGCATCATGGGCCTCGCAGCCCGTGCCTCTGGGATGCAGAGTTCTGCCCTCGACCTGCTTTCCCCCATATCTGGCGCTGGCTGTGAGAGGCTGCCTGGCTGCTTTCAGTGGCCTCTGAGTAAACCTCAGGGCCCCCAGTGCCTCCCGTCTGCAGGCTTTCATCCCACTGAATTTGCTCTGCATTGGGAGCAGGGGAAGAGAGGGCTCAGGTGGGGGGACATGATGGCAGGCGAGCCTCAGGGGTTCAATGCCGGATGCTTCCAGCTCCAGTTCTGCTCCCAGTCGAATCATTTAGCCCCCGTGTGTCATGGGTGAGAGAGAGGTGACTGTAGAGTTGAGCTTCATAATCTCTAAAGATTCCAGATTTTGGGGGGGATGCTCTGTTCTCCTGAGTTCTGTCCAGCCTGGTCCCCTCCGCAGGGTACAACATCTGACAGACTTAACATGCCTGAGTTTGCTCGGTACCTAACAGGACATTGTGCGTTAAGTATTAACACAAGCACTTCGGTGTTTTCACGTGAACTGGGACCCTGTGGTGGTATGTCCTGGGCTCTGAGAAGACCATGAGGCTTGGTGGCCCTGGCAGAGAAGTCTTTGACAAGACAGGCATCTCTGCCACCTGACCAGAGGAGAGCCCCAGCAGGGCTTGGACTCATCTGAGCAGAAAGATGAACAGCTGGCTTGGGAGGTGAGGTCAGATACCCAGGGCAAAGTGGCACCACGTTTGTCTTAATGAGGAGGAAAGAAAAAAAGCATTTGTTAACACTTCAGAGAAGTTAAAAGAGCCCATTTGGATCCCAAGTGCTACCTCTCCTGGCCGGTTAAGTGTTTGGTGGAGAATCCCGTTATCCTACCCAGGAGGAGGATGCCAAGGGCTTTTCTGGCTGGCTGAGAATTGTGGGGAGGCTCCCTGCTCTTGGTGGGGGTGCTGCTTCCGGGATCCCAGCCTCTGATCTGTTTAGGAGATGGTTCTAGGGATTCATACTTGTCTGTGAGAATCTTCTCCAAGCTTTTCACATCGCCTTCTTTCCCCTGATGATTTTCTTGCCGACTTTTTGCTGTCGTTTTCAGAAGTGAATACTCAAAAGCCTTGATTGCTAGGACCAATTCTGGACTTTACAGGAGCGAAGATCAATAAGCTCAAAACTGGACTTCATTATTTATTTGACTCAAACTGCTTCGGGGCAACACCTCTGCGCTCCAGACAGAAACGTCCCCAAAGGGGGCTCTTGCCCGGAATCCCGCCGCTCATCCTGGAGACTTGCGCGCACTTAGCAAGTGAGAAAGTGGCCGCTGCCCTCCCATCCCCCCACCCCGGGAGTTTCAGTCCAGAGCTGCCCTCCTGTATAGAGACCCCCAGTGAGCCTGATCAAACTCTCCCACTCTGCCTCCATCTTCTCCAGACTGCTTCTAGATTCCCTTCTTTTACTCATGTTGCTACCCCATCCACCAATATTTTCGGAATCTACACACACATTCACCCATCATTCTGGCTTCCAAATGTTATCTTTATCAAGACAATGGTGTTTCCCTAAAATGACTGACAGCTCTATGACCTTTCTTTTCAGCCACAAATGAAAGGGGACTTAAAAGGGGTGTGTGTGTGTGTGTGTGTGTGTGTGTGTATTTGTGCATGTCCTTGAGTGCACGCCTGCCTAATGCACATACTCCTAACAGAAACAAGGATAATTTACAGAGAATGGCAACGTAATGATTATAAAAAGGTATACGAGGCATAACCCATTAGTGAGCTACATTTTGTTCAAAGCTGAGATACTCAGGCAGAATAACACGCCTTTGGGCCGGGACGCAGTCAGCTGTAGCAATGACTAATAATATAGTTGAGGATCTGCTCGCATTTTTCCCCTTTTGTGCCTATTTTCATAAGTTAATAACTCAAGCATGAAATTGTTTCGGGCTGAAAACTGGTGGTGAGAGTACGGCAAACTGTGTGGGAAACAATTTTGTGTTGCTGTTACTTAATTTAGTTTGGCTGTTTTTAAGTTAGGGGAGTGGAAATGTCCATGCGTGTTTTCTTGAGCCGTGTGTGTTCGTGAAGCCCAAGGAAATTTGGGATTGTGTTATACAAAGCACATTTTTACTGACTACAGATACAAGTTTCTCTTCATACCTGCGTGTGCTTCTGCTTAGTACAGGTCGGGATCGTTGGGGGGTGGGGGTAGGTTTGGAAGAAATGGAATCAGAACGTTATAAATGATATCATCCTGGACTCACCTGCCTTCAACCAGAAAACTTCTGTCCCAAGTCAAAGAGCCTGGTGAGCAAACAGCTGCCTTAAACAGCTGGGGACAGGGATGGGCTGAAACCTACTGCCGGGTCTTAGTAAACTCCTACAATGATGGAAGGGGCAGAAACATGATGAACCATAGCAGTGCCACTCATTCCTCCAGGAGTCAGGTTTACTGAGCGTTTTCCTGTAGCCAGAACCAGAGTCCCACTGCCGGAGACCAGATTTTCTACAAGTCTTTAAACATTTTTTCTTTCCTCTTCTTTTATTGGGGCAAGAGACTTTGCAAAATATGGGAAAATGTAGAGAATAATATAACAAACACCAAAGTACCCACATTCCAGAAGTAACAAATGTTAAGATTTTGTGATGATGGCTCTAACATTACTCATAAAGTTGTTTCCTTTATTTCACAGACGGGCAAAGTGAGGAGCTGGAGGGGATGGCACACGGCTAAGGTGCGCAGCCTCCAGCATCTCTCTCCTCCTTTATGAACTGGATCCTTACAAGGAGACTCAGGCCGGTAAGACGAGCATTATATAGATGAAGAGCTTGGGTCTCCAGGGGATGTGGATGAGGGCTTCCCTGATCTGAGCCCTGTGCTGGGGTCAGGGGATAGAACAGAAGACAAAGCCCAAAGCAGTCCAGATCACTGCCGCAGGGAGGGGTGCAGAGAGCGCCTGAGTGGAGTGGAAGTGATTCTCTGCAACCAGGGTCAGCTTCACCAGGCTCCTAATGTAGAAGCAAAACAGCAAATACTCAGGAAGACATTCCATAGAGAAAACGTGCACTTCATATGGTATATCTGAGTCAGTGACTCAATTATGGATAATTGCCACGGGAAAACAAAATATCCTGCCACCCTGTGAGATGATGTGATGATTTTTATTTTTGCTAGTAGATTGCTCCATTTATAAATCTTTGATAAATCCCTTTCCCCTGCCAAATGGCATCTGAGCCTGTCGAGAAAAAAAAAGAAAAGAAAAAAGTGAAATTGACGAGGGATGAGAGCTGGCCTTCTGTGAGTCCCGGAGCTTCTCGCTACAGCTCGGTGGGTTGCATCAGTTGAGCCCACGCTGGGTTGCATCATATTCTGCAAAGCCACGTGCGCTCTGAGGGCGACAGGAGCTGGCTCTGGGTCCACCAGCTGGAATCTCAGAAAGCGCGGTCTCTAAAAATACCCAGCTCTGCAGATTCACGTGGGGCCCAGGGGGCTTCTAGATTGACAGCTCCCTTTACGCACCAACCATGGGTTCAAAAAACAAAAAAAGAAAGAGACAGAAGAAAGAAAGAAAGAAAGAAAGAAAGAAAGAAAGAAAGAAAGAAAGAAAGAAAGAAAGAAAGAAAGAAAGAAAGAAAGAGAAAGGAAGAAAGAAAGAAAAAGAAAGAAAAGAAAGAAGGAAGGAAGGAAGGAAGGAAGAGAAAGAAAGAAAAAGAGAGAAAGACAGAAAGAAGGGAAAAATCAGCACGCCTTTTCGCGTTGATTGATTTTAGCTCCAGAGAGTTTTCTCAGGTCATTTCAGAGTGATGGAAACTCCCCGGAATTATTTTAGGAAAAGTAAAAGACAACAAAACGGAGCTAGCAGCCAGGCTTTGTCAGGGTCTGAGGCTTCGGCGCGCAGACGGACGCCCAGCCTCAGCGCGTCCAAGATCAAGGTTAGGCTGCGCCGGCACCTCTGCGTGGTCCCGCACCGAGCAGGCGCGCGCCCGGCAGGTCGGCGGGGCGCCAGCCCGCCCCTCTGCAGCCAGACCTGGAGGCTGCCTCTCCCGCGCATCCCCGGAGGGCGAGGGGCAGGCACGGAAATCTAAGTTCCAAAGTGTAAGGGAGAAAACTGTCCAGTGCGCCTGAAATGAAGCACACAGCCCTGGGTGCTCAGGGCCTCCCAGTCCGCTGTGTGCGAATTGTTCTCCCGAGCAATATACGGAACTGTTTGGGGAGGAAAAAGCACCTCCTGTTGCTTCCAAAGACAGAAAAACCACAGGGTTCCCGACATGAGGGCGTTGGCTTTATCAGCTTAGAGCAGGTCCTTCCTGGCCTCAGCCGGGGCCCTTCCTCCCACCTTAGGCAGAGACACAGACAGAAATGCACAACCCAGGCGCTGGCACCCACCAAGAGTTGTGTTCAATCCTCAAAAAAATGTTGGGAAGAGATTGCCTAGTCATGGTGTATTCTGCTTTCCTCCTTTCCCTTGAACTGAGCACTGTGCCACCTTGGATGTCACCTCAATCCAAGGACAAGCAAACCTAAAGAGCCCAGGACAGTATTCAATACACCATACTAACTTCATGGTCTAGGGCCTCCAAGAAAACACCAGAAAGATGGTTTTTAAACCAGATCCATTCCAGGTTGCTTGAGGTGAGAAGCTCAAGGCCACCTCACCTGCTGGAGGTGGCCTTGTGTGACCCTGGAAAACTGGCCTTACCTTGGCCCTGCGAAGAGGCAGTTAGTTGGGCAGGGAAGAAATTAAGACAGTTCCTTGAATGGGGTTTGAAAAGATTTGGTTAATGATCTCTCCACCATTTTTAAAAACCCACTAGCCTAATGTGAGAATTCCAGTTGCTGCCTGTCCTCATTGCTTCTGACTACGATCAGACTTTTTGTTGTAATCATTCTAATACATGGGGAGTGAGATCTCTTTGTGATTTTAATTTGAGTCTCTCTGACTAATAATAATGAGCATCTTTTCATATACTTGTTTGTCATTCATATATGCTTTTTGGTGATATGTCAGTTTAAATATGTTGCGCATATATATGTACATATATGTATATACAGAGAGAGATTTTGCAGTAAATACAAGCTGTTATTTAAGAGATCTTAATCTTGTTTCTCTGTTAGTGGTGATTAATAGAGTAGAAGCGTGGTTGACACAGCACCATAGTGAGCCTGAGCTTGACTCACATGAGACTGCTAATCCATGTTTTTATGAAAAAGAAGTTGAATTCACATTTGCATTAAGGAAGAACATTACCTAGTTTATTGAAAAAAAAAAAAGAGTTTTGCCCATTTTTAAAATTGGGTTGTTTGTTTTCTTATTATTGAGTTTTGGGAGCTCTTTGTATATTATGAATATAAGCCCTTTACTAGACATGATTTGCAAATGTTTTCGTCCGGACTATAGCTTGCCTTTTCATTTTCTTAACAATGGCTTTTTGTTCTTAATTTTGAAGAAGTCCAATTTTTCATTTTTTTTTCTTTTATGAATTATGCTTTTGGCTTCGTATCTAAGAAATCTTTGCCTAACCCAAGGTCATGAAGATTTTCTTCTAGAGACTACAGATATTTCAATCTATGATGATCCATTCTGAGTTAATTTTTGTAAAAGTATGAGGTGCAGATTAAAGTTCACTTTTTTGGCCTGTGGATATCCCAAGTGTTCCCTCAACATTTGTTTGAAAAGATTACCATTTCTCCACAGCATTGCTTTGCACCTTTGTTGAAAATCAGTTGTCCATAAATGAGTGAGTCTAATTTTGGACTCTTGGTTCTGAAGTTCCCTTGCTGTTTGTGCTTATCGTAACGCCACTGTCCTGATTATTGTAACTTTATAATAGGTCTTGAAATCAAGTGATGTAAGTTCTTCAACTTTGTTTTTCTTTCGCAAAGTTGTTTTGATTATTTTAAGTCCTCTGCATTTCCATGAGAGTTTCAGAATCAGCTTTTCCATTTCTACAAAACATTTGCTGAGATTTTGATCAGAATTACATTGAATCTATAGATCAATTTGGTGAGAATTTGCACCTTAAAAAATGAGTCTTTTCACAGATATAGAGAACAAACTAGTGATTACTAGTGGGGAGAGGGAAGTGGGGAGGAGTTATATGGGGGTAATGGAAAAAAGAGTTAGTATGGGATTATATGAAATCATGTGTGTAACACTTTTGAAAATTGTAGAGCGCTGTAGAGTTTAAAGATTCTTTCATTCAATAAAAAAACCTTTTTTTTCAATATTGTCTTCCAACCATAAGCACAGTATCTCTCTATTTATTTAGGTCCTCTTTAACTTCTCTCAGCAATGTTTTGTAATGTTCAGTGTATAGATATTGTCCATCTTTTGTCAGATTTACCCTAAATATTTTATACTTTTTGATACTATTGTAAGTGGTATTTTTAAATTTTCAATTTCCAATTTCCAGTTGTTCATTGAGAGTATACAGAAATACAATTGATTTTTTGTACATTAATCTTGTACCCTGTATCTTTACTAAAGTCACATTTACATTCTAGTAATTTTTTGTTTCTATAGGATTTTCTACGTAGATTCTCATGTCATCTGCAAATGAGGACAGCTTTACTTCTCTAGTTCCAATCTGGATCGATTTTATTTGTTTCTTGCTGTATTGCACTGGATTGAGTCTTCAGTACAATGTGGAGTAGAATCTTTGAGAGTTTCTGATCTTAGGAGGAAAGTGTTCAGTCTTTCACTAGTAATAATAATGTTAGCTATTAGTGTTTACTAGATGCCCCTTAGCAGATAAAGTTCCCATCTATTCTTAGGTTGCTGAGAGTTTTATCAGGAATATTTGTTGGAGTATATCAAATGATTTTTTTGCATCTATTCTGGCCGTAGTTTACAGTTTACAAGTGTCATCATTTAGCAGGTTTGAGTCAAGTATAGAATACTTATCTCTTTTTACATCACTTTTCCCTCCCTGTTTATAATATAATTGTCTTAAATAGTTCTTCTACATACATTTTATTTATTTATTTATTTTTAGTTTTAATTTTATTTATTTATTTATTACTTTTTGGGGGGTACACCAAGTTCAATCATCTGTTTTTATACACATATCCCCGTATTCCCTCTACATACATTTTAAATCACATTAGCAGTGTTACAGTTTTTGCCTCAACCATTAACACAATTTTGAAAAATTAAGCAGAAAAGGAAAGTCCATTGTATTTACCAGTATTACCAATATTTTTGCTTATTGTGTTGTTTCTTTCTTACTGATGTCCCAGAAGTCTTTTTTTGTTTGTTTCTTTTCTGTTTAGGAAATTTCTTTTAGCCATTCTTATATAGTATATCTGCTAGTGACAAATATTCTTAGTTTTTCTTTTTTTGAAAATGTCTTGATTTCCCTTTCATTCCTGAAGCATCCTTCACTGGAAAGGACCTTTTGGCTGAATATAGGATTCTGTGTTGGCAGTTTTTTTGTGTGAGCACTTGAAAGTACCCTGGCCTCCATGGTTTCTAATGAAAATGTGCTGTCATTCTTTTTTCCCCATAGGTAGTGTCATTTCTCTCTGTTTTCTATATATATGTATTTTTTTTTCTTTGTTTTTCTGAAGTTTGATGTGCCTTGATATGGATTTCTTTGGGTTTATTCTGTTTGAAGTTTGCTCAGCTTCTTAATTCTGTGTGTTTGTGCTTTTGGTTTTGCAAAGTATTTGCAAAACTTTGGGATGTTTAAGCCCTTATTTAGTTGAGTACTTTTTCACTTTTTCCCTCTTTTCCTTTCTTACCAAAACTTGAATATCACAGAAGTTAGATCTTTTGCTCTAGCCACACGAGTCCCTGATGCTCTGTTTCTTTTTTTTTTTTTTTCTTTTCCCCTCAGCCTATTTCCTTCTCTTTGTTGTTCAGATTGAATATTTAATGCTGTTCTATCTTCCAGGTCACTGTGTTCCTCTATTTTGCTGTGGAATGCCTCCATTCAGGTGGGTTTTTTAGTTGTTGCTGTTGTTATTACTGTATTTTTCTGTTATAAAATGTCCATTTAGTTCTTCATATTTTTCTCTCTCTTGTCTGGGACTTGCTACTTTTTCATTTGTTTCAAGAGTATTTGTCATTGCTCTTTGAAGCATTTTAATAGTAGTTGCTTTAAAATGTTTGTCAGATCATTCTAATATCTGTGTCGTCTTGGTGTTAGCATTTATTTGTTGACTTCCTTCGTTCAGTTTGAGATTGTCCTGGTTCTTGGTATGATGAGCAATTTTCTACCCGAAACCTTGACATTTGGGGGTATCATGTTTTGAGCCTCTGTATCTTATTTTCATCTGTTTTCACTGGCTTCCTCTGACATTGTGGGTGAAGGCAGGAGGTGGGGGTGGGGTGGCAGTGAGCTGCCTCATTACTGCCAGGTGGGGGTGGAAGTCCAGGATGCTCACTTGGCCTCTGTGGACACCCAAGAAAGGGGTCTCCTTCTTACTGCTGGGCCTCCACTGATAGCTCCCCCATGTGGTAGTGTCAGAGTGCCTCGCTGCTATTCCTCACATGGCCTTGTTACCCCTGAGAAGTAAAGAGGATCCTGACTCCCCACTAGGACTCCCAGATACCACTCTCATTGGCTGGGAAGGATCTCCCTGTTACTGCCATGTGGGCACGGAAGTCCAGGCTCCCCGTGTGGTCTCCACGGACACTGGGGAGGAGCTTGTTACCCCTGAGTGGGCATGAAAGTTTCAGCCCCCTGCTCAGCCTTCTCATTCATTACCCTGGGGTGGGAGACAGGCAGGGTGGTTGAGGCACCTTGTTTCAGCCTGGTGATGAAGGTGGACGTCGGGGTTCCCCTTGGCCTTTGCTGATGAAGGTGGGGCTGCAGTATTTTCTACAGTGTTTGGAGAGTGGAGCAATTACTGCCTGAAACTTTTCTTTCTTGCTGGACTGTGCCTTTCCAGGCCCTTTGGCGGGAGAGAGGGGCTTTTGTGGGGGCTTCTTCTTTGCCTGCTTTCTTTTGGAATTTCTGAGTTCCTGGGATACATGAGGCAAAAAGAAACCAGAGAGCTCACCACCCTGTTCCACCAGTCCCGAGGTCCCTATCAGTCTGTCCTCTCTCCACCTTCCAGAATCTTCATATGTTTGTTTTGTATATAATGTCCAGGGTTTTTAGTGGTATGTAGCAGGAAAAATGGATAAGCATGTCTGTTCCAACTTCCTGGAAGTGAAAGTCGTTATCTCCCTTTGGGAATGCATTTCAAAGTAAGTTGCAAACATTCGCCCTTAAATACCTCAGCATGCGTGTTATTAATTACAGTTCAGTGTTTGTTTATATCTTTCTTCTTTAAGATAAAAGTTGTACATACATTAAAATGCACAGATCTTAAGTGGACCATTTAATGAGTAAAACCCACCCTCCATCAAGATACAGAGCTGGTCCATGACCTGAGAAGTTCCCTCATCCTCCTTCCTGGTCAGTCCCTGTCCACAGCCACCCCCCAGAGTCAAACATTGTTGTACTTTTCAACATCCTAGATTGTTTTGTTTGTTCTAGAATGTCACATGAATGGAAACGTGCATCAGACACTCTTTTGTGTTCGGCTTTCTTCTTTCCATATAATGTTTTGAGATTTATCCATATTTCGTTCTTCATTCCTTTCTACGGCTGAGTTGTATTCCATTGCATGGATACAGCGCAGCTTGCTGATCCATCCTCCTATCGGTAAGATACGTGAGCTGTTTCCAGGCCCTTTTATTTTGGAGAACATTTGTTAATGGTCTGAATAAACCTTCATCTGAACACAGGGTCATATTTGAGAATATCACTTACAGCTCTGACATACTGAGTTTTGTAGTTTTCTGAAATGATATAGAGAATCATTCCTTCATTCGTTCATTTGTTCATTTAACCACCGTTTAATGAGCTTGTTTCTGGTGCCAGGAATCATTCTAGACCTTGGGATTAGAAGGGAAGAGGACAGACTCAGATCTCTGCCTGGTATAGCTGGCATTCTAGTGAGGGTAACAGGGAGGCACAATAAACCAAACAAGAAATAGACATGTAAGATCAGCTAGCAACGTGTGCTATGAAGGAAGAATAAAGCCAGGTCCATGAGTGGAGCCTGACAGGTGGCTCAGAGGTAGGTAGGGTGCCGTTTTAGCTCTAGAGCTCAAGGGAGGACCTGGGAGGAGGGCAGGGAGGATTCTTAGAGAAGGTGAGATTTGAAGACATGAAGACCTTTTTTTAAAAGTCTGTGTCTGACTTCAGTATATTAATCATAGTTATTTTGAACTCTAAAAATTCTGTCATCACTGTCATATCTGGATCTGGTTATGGTACTATTTTATTTCCTTAGATTTTTTTCTTATATTTTGCATGCTTTGAATTTTTTCTCAGAAGCTGGGAATTTTGTGTTAGGTATTAAAAACGGGGTTAAATTGAAAAAAATAAAAAATAAATCAACAGACAAAGGATTAATCTCCAAAATATATAAACAGCTCATGCAGCTCAATATCAAAAAAGCAAACAACCCAATCAAAAAATGGGCAGAAGACCTAAATAGGCATTTCTCCAAAGAAGACGTACGGATGGCTAAGAGGCACATGAAAAGCTGCTCAACATCACTCGTTATTAGAGAAATGCAAATCAAAACTACAATGAGGTATCACCTCACACTGGTTAGAATGGGCATCATCAGAAAATCTACAAACAGTAAATGCTGGAGAGGGTGTGGAGAAAAGGGAACGCTCTTGCACTGTTGGTGGGAATGTAAATTGATACAGCCACTATGGAGAACAGTATGGAGGTTCCTTGCAAAACTAAAAATAGAGTTGCCATATGACCCAGCAATCCCACAGCTGGGCATATACCCAGATAACACCATAGTCAAAAAGACACATACACTCCAGTGTTCACTGCAGCACTATTTACAATAGCCAGGACATGGAAGCAACCTAAATGTCCATCAACAGATGAATGGATAAAGAAGATGTGGTACATATATACAACGGAATATTACTCAGCTGTAAAGAGCAATGAAACTGGGACATTTGTAGAGACATGGATGGACCTAGAGACTGTCATACAGAGTGAAGTGAGTCAGAAAGAGAAAAACAAATATCATATATTAACACATATGTGGGGAATATAGAAAAATGGTACAAATCACCTGGTTTGCAAGGCAGAAATAGAGACACAGATGTAGTGAACAAACATATGGACACCAAGTGGGGAAAGAGGGGAGGGTTGGGGGGGAATGAATTGGGAGATTGGGATACCAAATTGTACACTCTAAATATATGCAGTTTATTGTATGTTAACTGTATCTCAATAAAAATAAAAAAAAAGCATAGACTGAAAAAAAATAAATAAAAGTCTATGTCTGTAAAGCACCTTCATGCCTGGGAATTCATGCACTTCACAAATGATTTCCCCATCATCCCTGAAAGGTTGGAATACCCAAGGCCCCGAGAGGGGGCAGTTGGCCAAGATGGCACGGGGAACTCCAGAGGAGCCAGGTTAGAGGTCTGTGCCCACCGCCCAGGTGTGGGTGAGCCAACCTTCTCCTTGGCTTCCTGAAGGGGAGCCTTCAGTCTCCCCAGCTCCCCTGCTCACCCCCTCCCCACTCCTGCAGGTGCTTCCCCAGGAAATGCTAACGTGGAGTGAGAAAGCCATGGCCAGGCTGAGGTCTAGGGCTTCCTGGTGTGTGTCCTTGAGAAAACCCTCTCCTACTGGTGGGAGATTCTTAAAGTCAGAAGTTGGGGACAGAGTGAAACTTGGTGGCCGGACATCCACCCACATGTCCTCCTCCCCTTATCACATTGGTCACCACACATCCCTCAGCAGAGCTGCCGCTTCTGTGTGAACACCAACCGGGAGCTCTTTCTGTTTTATCTTCTTTAACTCTCACACCCACCCTGTGGGTAGGTGCTCTATTCTTACCCATGGGAAACGGGAGACAGGCATTTGCTGAGGCTAAAGCAGAATGCTAAGCTGGTCCTCACTGGGGTGCTTTGAGTCACTGCGTTTTGTTGTTTACTCAGTTCTGAACAGAGGGAACCCGTGCCCTTTGGGGATATGAGATTGTAGAGGTCGGAGGGAGCGATCTGGAAAAAAGCTAGAGGATGTTTCCAGGAGAGGAGTGGGGTGGGGTAGAGCTGCGCAGGTCTGAGAGAAGCCTTGTGTGGATGTGCATGTGGAGTAGGGAGAACAGGCAGTTTGATGGGAAGGAGCTGGGATTCAGAGTTAGAAAAACCTGCATTCAAGCCCAGCCTCCCCACTAATTCCACAGAAGGCGGGGTTTGGGGCAAATCCTTTAAACCCTCCAGCTTCTGCTTCCACATCTGTAAAATGGATTAATAATGGTATCTCCCTCAAACATTGCTGGGTGGGTCCAATGAGGTGATGCATGTAAAGTGCTGAGATGGTGCTAGGCTCACAGTGAATGCCCAGTGAATGCTGGCTGGTCTGCTATTATCTTTAAAGTGGCAGCACTACAGACCCGGAAACTTTAGATGCGTGGAAGGACAGCAATGCAGTGCAGGCAGGGTCAGCATCCTACCCAGGATCGAGGGGACCTGGCAGAACCCAGGCCCTCGCAGGAGAATATCTGCAGGGACCTGGGCTTCCTGCATCAGAGGGATGAGTGAGCTCCAGGGTGTCTTCCAACCCGGAGACATCATTTAGAGTCTTTGCTACGGTAGCAGCAGCAGCTCCAGCAAGGCAGGGAGCAGCAGCTTCTGTTGGCTCCCAGGCACCCCAGCTGTGGTCTTTGGGAATGTGTTTATCCACCCCAGAGGGAAGTGGACGAGTGAGAAGGGAGGGCTGGGCTTTGCAAACACTGGCCTGTGAGCTCCGGTGCGCCCGGTGTGGACCCAGCCAAGGCAGCGTCACGCGAGCTAGGGCGCGCTGCACACTCACTTCATCAAGATGTATTTTGCAAACTTATTATAAACAGATTACATTTCTTATCCTAATGTGGCTGTTGGCTACCTGCCCATGAATTTTAGCCTCCAGGAGAAAAACAATTGCTTAAGCTGAATGTTGGATACTTTTACTTTCCATACGCTACTCAGGGCTCCTTGGAGTCCCCTTCATTCCAACACACACACACACATACACACACACACACACACACACACACACACACGCTGGCCTTCATATAGACATGAGGTTGTGGACCATCGACCCCCTTCTGCTGCTACAGATGTTCCTCCACCCACATGTGTATCTGGGGATCCAGGACCTGTTCATAGGGCTGTGGCAATATTTTGTGTTTTCAGGAAAAGTCCCCCATGTACATGCACACCATATATTTCCACATTTCACAGACGTCCCCTGGCTTCCCCTTCAAACCCTCCATTCCCCTCGGAAAACTACTTAAATAGTCCACTTTGGCAATTAGCGTTCAACATGCCTTTTACAAGGAGAAGGTGAGGCCCAAGGAAAGGAGGTCATTTCTCCAAGGTTCCCAGCAGGTTCGCTGCAAGGGCTCTCTGTTCCCCCCACAAGCCATGACACCATCATCATGAGGACACCTTTCAGCCACCTGGACTGTCTCCTTGAGGCCACGGTCCAGAGCCCAGAGCTGGCCAGAAATGACTGGTGCGGATCTGAGACCCAGTCAGCCAGACACAGGAGCCCTGCGTGCGTGCGAGTGATTTCGAGAGAGAAACTCAGGTGTGGGTTTGCATCCAGCTCCCGCCTTGCCCTCTCCAAACCCCATTGGGCTCCCCTCCCCTCTGGTCCGAGGTTGTAGTCCCTCCTCCTCCCCTCCCCCACCCCTTCTCTCCCTTCTTTTCTCTCTCTCTCTCCTTCTTCCTTTCTTCCTCCCTCATTTTGTCCTTAACCAGAAAGGCTGGCAGCTGCGCTTCCTGCTCAGCAAGGACCTACTTTCCTCCCGAGCCAGCAAGTGGGCACAGAACGAATGCCCAGGCTGGGCCTCTCAGGGCCCCAACATCAAAGGCGCAGGAAACAACTCGGTTTCCCTGTCCACTGACAGGTCGGCTGATGTCTTGCCAGGCAGTGCCTCTGCCCGAGGAAACAGGCCTGTTGGCCACGCCAGGCACCCAGATGTTTTGATCTTGCGTGGCAGGTGGCCAATTTTTCTAGGCCTTTCCTCGTGTAAAACGTCGGACGGACGGGAAGGGGATTCTAGTCAGACCACGGAGCAGATGTGTGCAGCTGCTGGGGGACGTCTGCATCTGTCTGGTGCCCACGTGGACACACTCAGCCCACGTGCAAGCATTCACACACACGCACTTGCGCACAGGTGCACACCCGCACGCACGCTCATCCACAGAGGGGCGGCTCCGGGCCTCTTGCTCAGCACTTCCTGACCTCATCTAAAAACAGTCAGACAGACGCATATATGATATCACTTATACGTGGAATCTAAAAAAAAAAAAAACAGATACAGATGAGCTTATTTACCAAACAGAAATAGACCCACAGACATAAAAAACAAATTTATGGTTACCAAAGGGGAAAGGCGGGGAGGGATAAATTAGGAAGCTGGGATTAACGGACACACAGCAATATATATAAAATAAAGAACAGGGACCTACTGTATAGCACAGGGAACTATACTCAATATTTTGTAATAACCTATACAGGAAAAGAATCTGAAAAAATATATATATATAACTGAACCACTGTGCTGTGCACCTGCAACTAACACAACATTGTAAGTCAACTGTATTTCAATAAAAAAGATATAATAAAAAATCTTTCCCTGCCAAAAATAGATGATAGATAGATAGATAGATAGATAGATAGATAGATAGATAGATAGATGATAGATGATAGATAGATGATAGACAAACAAAAGTCTCCGTCTGGCCATTTGGAAGAGTAACCAGTCTCTCTCAGTTTCTCTGGTGGACCCACCTGCCAGCCAGCCTCGACTGGGGCCTGAGGGAAGTCCTGAGCAGACACAAACCCTTCCAGAGGGGTGGAGACAGCCTTCAACATCTGTGCCCATCCGTGGGCAGTCGGCCAGGCCCTCGAGGGCCACGAGGACACCCATCCTTCACAGCGTGACAGCTGGAAGCACGCTGCCGCCAGCCCCTCTGTGGATCGACTCTGCGTCCCTGTGCCGGGAGCCAAGGAGCCGAGTGCCAAGCCGGGCCCACTAGGGACTTGGCAGCAGACCATCGCCCACAGCTGCTGGGATCCAGAAGATAGACTCTGAGCCAGAAACCTGAGTGTGGTGACACTGTGACAGAGCCCAGAGCCACAGTGCAGCCCAGTCCCTGAAGAAGCTGTGGGGCCCCTGCGATGGGCTCACCCCCACTCAGGGTCCAGCGTTGGTGAGAGTTTGTTTCCAACTGGGGGGCAGTGAGAAAAAAGAGATTGGGGGGTTTTATTTGACACCTGCCCTGGGGAGAGGTCAAATTAGGTGACCTGGAGCGCCCTGGTCATGAACTTGCTCACCACCCATGAACCGCCCCCCGGTACCTAAGGGGCACAAGCAACTGTGACATTTTATTTCAGATTTAAAACATGTTCTCCTCTGCCTGCCTCCTAAAGGATTGTGAGAGGCTACAGGATTCACCACTACTGTGTACTAATTAACTCACAATTAGATGAAAACTTTTGAGCAGAGGAGCGGGTGCCAGCAGGCCCCAGGTGTGAGGTCATGGCCACAAGTGAGCGTGGAACACGCCTCCACACCGCACATAGCAGAGGTCCTGCTCCAGACCTTCTACCCTGTGGTCTTGGCGCCTAGGATATCTGGCCAGGCCGGGGTGACCCGGGCAGGATTCAGGGGCATGGCGTCCACCCAGCTACTCACCTGCTGTCTCTGGCTACCCCGGGGAGAAAGAAGAACACATCTTACTTTTTAAGTTTCAAATTTTAAGAAGTATTTTTAATTATTAACCCTTGCACGTGGTCCAAAATATCAAAGTTTCAAGCCAGTGCGTTGAGAAGAGTCTCCCTCTCAGCCTGACTCCCTGGACCCCAGAAGCAACCGTCACTGTCAGATTCCTAAGGATGCTATAGGGGCTACTCTTTGCACAAACTACAACTTTATTTTGCTACATAAAGGATAGCATACTGTACTTCTGTTTATTTAACTAGTCGCAGAATATTTGATGTTTGGATTGTGTCCCATCTTTGGCAAATACAAGCGATGTTGCCATGGGAGGCTGGCCTGCAGGGTGAGGGAAGGGTGATGGAGGAAGGTTTAACATGAGACAGAATGGGAAGGTAAGCAAACAGAAAAATTTGTATTTTTTAAAGTGAGGAGTATTTTCTCTGTGTTTTAAACCATGGGTAAAAAGGAGGGCCTTTGGGGATGCTTCCTGGTCTGGACTTCTGAGCCTAAGTATTATGTGTTGCTCACCTAAAAGCATCTCTGCTCCCTGGAGGGGGAAGCCCAGAGAGAGCCAGGGGCAAGTAAAGGCAGTGGAGAAAGATGGGTGATTCAGAATTAGCATTGGGACGACAGGGCAGCCATCTAGAGAAAAAAGGTTGTCATAGGGAAGAACAAATCTGACTCCATATTAGATCTGTGTCTCTTACTTTAACCTTTGTATTCTATTGCGTTTGCTTCCAGTTAAGAATATTTCCTGTAGCCTGAAGTATACAGGATAGCCCATTCTCAAGACTTTGACCTTTAAGGGTATAACACTTTCCATTCATATAGAGATAAAAAGTTGCAAAACAGAGAATAACGTTTGTCTCCTTGGAGGTTTACAAGAACATCATGACCTGACCTACAGGGACAGCTGCAAGAACAAAGGATTCCCACCCCAAGAAGTTTGCAACAACCCACCACGCCCCTCCTTCACCTGGCCTTTAAAAGTGCTTTGCTGAAACCCTTCAGGGAGTTTGCGGTTTTGTGGGCACGAGCCACCCGTCTTCTTGCATGGCCCTGCAATAAATCCTTCTCTGCTCCAAACTCCGATGTTCTGGTTTGTCTGCTTCGTTGTACCTGGGGCACACAAGCTGTTTGGTAACAGTTTGGTAACAAAGTGACTCCATACTTCAGTTACTACATATAGGGCATCCCTGGTGGCGCAGTGGTTAAGATTCCACCTGCCAATGCAGAGGACACAGGTTCGATCCCTGGGCCGGGAAGATCCCACATGCCTGATAGATGTTCTGGCCCCCACACAACCTTATCTCTTCCAGGCTGCACATAATCATCTTCCCCAACTGTTTGGTGTAATTTAAGGTTCCCAGCCATCTAAACATGCCAGTTGACATTGTCAGGGCACAATATATTTTGCTTTGTTTTGACTATGTTTAGTTTCAAAACCATTTTGTCCTTATTGCTTTTGTTTTTCCAAAAAAAAAAAAAAAAAAACACCTGTAAAGCCCATCACCCAGAGATAAGCACCAGAAAGAAGAAACAAAATGTTGGCTATTTTGTTCTGTATATGAAAAATTAGGTATGTATTTTACTTTACAATATTGGATTGTCTCTAGCAGTCTTCATTAAGAAAGTCTTTTATAATATGCTTAATGTCTGTGTAATAGTTCATCTTATAAATGCATCATGATTTGTTTAGCCATACCCTGCTGGCTTGCCTCTAATTAGAAAAAAATTCCATGAAGTGTCACCGCTGGGGGAGAGTAATCTTAGCCAATCCTCCTGACAATCTTGTCAGACAAGAATTATGACTATCTTCAGCTTGTGGCTCTGAAGGCTAATAAACTACTCAAAGACACTCAGCTAGTAAGTGCGAGTGAGGCAAATCTAATAAGTACCCCCATTTATACTGTTGTATCCCTGGACCCTTGTATATATTGTCCCTGGACCCTTGTATATATTGTCAGCTATTTTTGCCATCTTGAAAGAGAAGTGTTCACTTACTGTTTTTATTTGCATTTATTTGATTGTTGGCAAGTTTGAGCATCTTTCACTTTCTTATAGACCATTTTCATTGTTTCCTTTAAAATACTTGTTCGTGATTTTTGCCTGTTTTTCTGTTAGTCTTGTGCTATGTACACACACACACAATTACCTGCTATCTGTTATATATGTTCCCCAGTTATTTTCTTGTGTTTTAATTCTGTTACGGTAGTTTAGGATTGAGAAGTTTTAATTTTTTTTTCTGTCTACCAATATTTTCCTTTATGATTATTCCTATTAATTTTATCTTTAGGATGTTTTCATCCCTCCCAGATGTGGATAAATGTTTATTCCTATTTCCTTTTAGTGGTACAGTGAGTTCATTTCCACATTTAATTCCTCCATCCATCTGGAAGGTATTGTTAATCTTCTTCTCAAAAGGTCCGTCCAGACATATTCTTGAATTAGTTTGTGTGGGATAGCCACACCCATCACCCTGTTCCATCACGCTGGCTACCTGGATGAGCTCTTAAGAGATTGCCACACCTGGTACCTGGACCAGCCCCTGGGGGCAGCACATTCGGTAGAGGCATTATACTTCCACTGATACAACTAAAGCCACATTGACTTTCAGCACTCCCAGCCATTACTCCCTGCCATGAACTCCTTGGCAACGAAAACTACCAGACTTTCTTTTGTTCTGGGGGTGAGGGTACAACTTTTAGAGAAACATTTCTGCCAATTGCTATAAATTTGCATGTAACAGTTCTACATAACTATGTCCATCAGTAGATATTATTTGGTCTTTGGGTTTTTTTTTTATCTTGTAGCATAATTTCCATTTATATTCCCAGCCTTCAGAACTGCACACGGCACCCCAGGTCACTTCAGTTCCTTAGCTTTTTCACACGTTGTTGGACATTTGGGTTGTACCCTAGCTCTTATTTTCACACAGGCAGCTAACAAAATATCCATGGCCCTACCTTGCATGTTCTTCTGTGCTGCATTTTTAATTCTCGGTGTTTTTATTGACATATATTCTGACTCGATTTTTATTGATCTTGTTGTTTGGTCTCTTATTCCATCCAGTTGAAGTGAGTTTGCGTCATTCATGATTTCATTATTTATTACATTTATTGTTCCTCTCAGCTTCTAGTTGCCCACGTATTTAACACAGTGCCTTTGACATCTTTGTTCAAGGCTTTGAAAGCCGGTGTCTACAGATGAGGAAACCGGGGCTTGGAGCAGTAGAGTGACTTGACCAAAGTCACAAGACTATGGGACTTGGAGCCGAGGTGGGGATCTGGATCTGTGCCTCCAAGGTCAAGGCACTGGGGGGGCACAGAGATGGCCAGCACTAGGGCCACAGCCTAATAATGACAACGACACACTAGCCGTCACAGCCAGGCACTGCAGTGTGTGCTTCAAACCCCATACCTCAGCCCTACCAATGATGTCCTTGGTGGGGGAGGGGGTGGGCTCTGTTCTTACCCCACTGTGCAGGCAAAGAAAGAAACGGCAGCTCCAAGAGCGGAAGTGAGTTTCCTAGGGTGAACAGGGAGCAGCAGGTGGACCAGAATCTGCATCAGTCCCAACACTGATACCCTTCACCATGATGCGGTTCTTATTCCCGCACCATCAGTGGCATCGAAGGACACTCCAAGGGCACCATTAGGGCTGGGCTGGTGGAAGGACACAGCTGCTGGCATGGACCTAGGAAAAACCCCTCCCTGACATCAACAAGACTTCAAAGTGCTCCTCTTTCTGTTTGGGCTCTGTTTTTCAATTAGCTAGGAATCCATCTCATCTTATTTTCCCCGATCCACATTCCTCCATTTCAAAAACAAGACTTTATCAACTTCTTGGCTGACATTATTTTAGGTATACAATGCTTACTAGGTGCACCTCTTTGATCACAAAAGAATATTCCCCCAGGGATGAACATCAAGCAATCTATTGTTTTACAATTTTTGAAAATGGACAGTTTGCCCAGGGGTCGGCTGCTCAGTGTTTGATCACGGTGCTTCTTTGAGGTCAGCTGAGGGCCTCCATCTTTGCCTGGGCTGAGTTCATTTAGTGTACCTGGGTATCCAAGCGCTGCCTTGTCTTCTTGGCAGTCCCAGGTTCTACCTTTGGAAGAACATTCAGAAGAACTAGAACATAGGGAAGCTAAATTGAAATTGCTCTATCTAACTCCTTCTTGTCAAGTCTTTACATTTTAGCATCTTCTCCATGCAGAGAGCCCTGTCTCTTTCTTGTTCTACTCTTTCAGTAGCTGTAAAAACCTCATGAAATCGTGGTCCCACAATAGCCTCTGCTTATTCTGGATGTTAGCCCTTCCCAGGGCTGTTCTCACAGGTCTGGGCCCCTCATGCACCTTCTCCTTGATTCAGTGCCTCTTTCCACCTTTGGGTGCCTTTCTAAAGATCTGAGACTAACAGTGACCACCATCTGTGACCACAGTGTTTTTTTTTCTAGGCATTTCCTCTCTTTTTGTCCTTTGCTGGGATTAGTCACTATTATATAAGCAGAATTTGGGGTGCTCCCCCCAATCTCTTTCCTCAGTTGGGGTCAGACACTTGAGCCCCTGGCCCTTCAAGCTAAGGTTGTGCGGCAGTAGGAAATTTTGCCCATCTTTCCAGGCTTCAGTGTCTTCACGTCAAATTGGGTGTGATAATAGCTTTAACCTCCTAGAGTTGTTGTGAAGGAAATAGTGCATAGTCATGATCCATATTAGTATTATTACCTACCTATAATTGAAACCCTTTGTGGTTGCAAATGATCAAACTGGCTTAAAAGAGTCTACTGGCTCAGGGAATTTTCCCCAGGACTCACCATCAAGCAAAGTCCAAAGGTCGACTGGCTGCAGGCACAGCTGGGTCAGAGTCCCATCCATGTCCCCAGGACTCAGGTCTCTCTGTCTGGCTCTACTGCTGCTTCATTTGGGAGCAAGGTGGTGGCAGCACCAGCCCCTGTCTCCTCCCCCACCCTGTGAGACCCTGGCCCCCAGCCCTGCAGAGCCATGGTGAGGATCAGGACCACAGAACTTGGCTCCTACCCCTGGGAACTGGCGCCATGCCCAGAAAAGAAGGAGCTCTGCATTTGGGAGATGTGCTTCCCGAAAAGCAGAGCTCAGGAGCCTTCCTGACTATGAGTGATTTCCCAGACAGTCCTGGGTGCCTCCTCCACTCTGCAGCTAATGGCAGCTAGCCTTTAAATGCTGCCCTTTTCCAGCATGACAAAACCCCACCAGAGTGGAGAAAGATGACCCTGAGTATTGCCCACGGGTCCCCCTTTTTACTCCCTCCTTCACCCCATCCCTGGCCTTGACACTGGTCTCTGATACCTGCTGGACTCCATCCTGTACTCCCCTCAGCTTGGTCCTGTTGGCTGGTAATTAATTCGCTTTTTCTTTGTTCTTTAACCCCTCCCATGCCTTCCAGATGGGTTTTCCACACCTGGTAACTGACCTTGGAATCACCCTCAACTCTGCCGGGTGGGCCTGCTGGACTGGATGTTGTTTGTTACTTCTCTGCATTGCACTCTTGGGCTGTCCTAATATAGATCTGGTCACTTCACTGCGGTTATGTCACATATGGTGCCGGGCACCATTTGTTTTTAAAAAAATTTTTTTTTAGAATCCCTGTCCCCTTCCTTTGTGCAATTCCATGACCCTTTGTGACACGACCTTGACCCCTGTGCCATCTCAGTGGATCAGGGAGTCCAGGTGCTGTGCCCCTTGCAGGGAAGTAGAAAGGAGTCCATGATGTTGTCTGCAGAGTCCCCTCCTCTGCCCCAGAGCAGTCTTGAGCCAAGCTGAGTCGAGCAGCCTTGGACTGAGAAACGGCAGCCCATTCATTCCCCACAGAGACACCTGACAATGGAAGAGTTTCTGTCTTGGGCTGAACTGGCTCTCAGCTCAGAATCCAGCTTTCCTGATGACTCCGTGAACTTCTCTGTAGTTTCTAATACATTTCCCTTTTTGCTTGAGTCAGCAAGAGCAGTTTCGTTTGCTTTCAGGAACCCTAGCTGATATTCTAGGGCTGTTTCATCTTTTCTGGTTTTATAGGTTTATTTGGGCTTTTTAAAAATGCCTCCCTCTGAAGTTTCCGTTTAAACTCTTTCTGGTCACACTGGCAAGTCTCCTGCAGCGTGTGCTTCTCGGATTTGGGTTCATACATCTTGCTTCCTGCCAGGACCCTGCTGTTCTGGGGTGGATCTGGGCTGCGGTCCAGGAGACACAATTCTCCACTCTGACACCATCTACATGCCCAGATGTTCCCTCTGTATACTTCCTCTCTCCTCCTTTCACTGCCAAAGTCACGAACTTCAAGTGAAAGAAGGAATGAAAACAACACCTGTAACACCAATTCCTTCAATTTCCTCCCCAGAAGTTCAAAGTAAATAGAAATAGATTGGATTTAGACTCATAGGTTCATAGCCCATCACACTTGGAAGAAAACTTAGTAACCATCACAGGTCTTTGCTCAAGTGCCATCTGTGATCGATTGGTTGTGGCTGAGTGGGTTTCATATCTGGGCACAGAAAGGTGCTGTGAGGGATTTGCAATGCCTGCATGGGTGTGGTAAGGGAAAATACCGGCCTATGTATGATCTGATGATTCACTCTGCTCCAACTACCTACTCTACATTTTACAAACAAGAAAACTGAGTCACATGCATATTAAGTAGTCTAAAGCTAAATAGGAAGCCAGGGCAGATTTGGGGATAGAACCTAGGTTGTCAGACCCTCCCTATCAATGACAGTGACTTCTCTTCAGGCTGGAGTTCAGTCTCATATGAGGTCATCAAAGTCTGCTTGCTGATTGCATGGTGTGGGTTCTATACTCAGCCACTTCTGTACATTACGGCTGGATCCTGTGGCTGCCTGGGACTAAGGGTAATAGCCCTGGAGAACTTTCAGAATCACAGTTCTGAGGTCTTAGGGCCATATAGGCAGTGTCAGGCCTGGGAGCTCACCCGCTAAGTGGGGACGTGTTATCAAAACTGCAGTTGAAAACTTCAGAAAGTGCTATTCCAAATGGAACATATTCCAATTCATTCCAAGTGGGGAGCAAACAGCCAGGTGACCCTCCCCCCACATGCTAAAGCTCATCACACTTGAGATGGGAAGTTGGGTCCAATCCAGACCTGGCATGACTCACGAGAGCTTGCTGTGGAAAGAGGCGGACAAAAAAGGTCTTCAACCTTCCTGTGAAAGCCAGCTCCTTGTTTTTAAACCCATCCCGTTTGACTGTCAAGGTGGGAGCCTTCCTAAATGCCGAAATGCCCTCCTAGAATTAGCACCGCTCAAGGATGGTGAGGACCCTGCAGAAGCAGGCAGCTCCAGGATCTGGGGTGGCCGCCTGCAAACACTCACTCAGCAAGCCCCTGGGAGATGGGCCTTTTTCCTGGGCCAGCAGCCTCAGAGTGGGGTTTCCCGATAAGGAACAGGACTGCTGCTTTGGGGGAGGGAGTTCATCTGGACTGGGGCCTGTTCTCAGGACAGTCGTCAGCGGCCTTAGTAATGGGACAGCATCCTGTTTTATTAAAAGCCCGTTGCCGGCCAGGAAAGCTGTCTGCCTGCTGTGTGGGCAGGGGCCCAATACTGCTGCCGGCAATTCCAAGCCAGTCCTTCCAGTAGACATCAAACCAGGAAAGAACACGACAGTTTTTTAGCTGGTGAAGCAGTCCTTTCTTTTTCTTTCTTTCTTTCTTTCTTTCTTTCTTTCTTTCTTTCTTTCTTTCTTTCTTTCTTTCTTTCTTTCTTTCTTTCTTTCTTTCTCTTTCTTTCTTTTTCTTTCTTTCTTTCTTTCTTTCTTTCTTTTTCTTTCTCTCTCTCTCTCTCTCTCTCTCTCTCTCTCTCTTTCTCTCTCTCTCTCTCTCTCTCTTTCTTTCTCTTTCTTTCTTTTTCTTTCTTTCTTTTTCTTTCTTTCTTTCTTTCTTTCTTTCTTTCTTTCTTTCTTTCTTTCTCTTTCTTTCTTTCTTTCTTTCTTTCTTTCTTTTTCTTTCTCTCTCTCTCTCTCTCTCTCTCTCTCTTTCTCTCTCTCTCTCTTTCTTTCTCTTTCTTTCTTTCTTTCTTTCTCTCTCTCTCTCTCTCTCTCTCTCTTTCTCTCTCTCTCTCTCTTTCTTTCTCTCTTTCTTCCTTTCTTCCTTTCCTTCTTTCTTTCTCTTTCTTTCTTTTTCTTTTTCTTTCCTTTTTTTTTTTTTAACAGTTCTCTGCCTGGTTCCACTGTGTACATTTTGTGTGTGCTGGCATGCATGTGACATTGTCAACCGGCTGCAGCTGGAGTTCACCCCGGACCCCACCTCCCCTTGCTTACCCCATCATCCCCTCCCCCCTCCCCTCCCCCATGGCCTCACCCTTGGCTCACTGGCCTTCCCAGCCCCCAGCCCCCTGGTAGACACCCAGAGCAGAGGGAGGCCCAGACTGTAGCCTGAGGCTATTTACAGGGTGGGGGCGGGGAGAGGAGAGACATCGACTGCTTTGTTTATCTTCTGAGTCTGGAAACTCTACAGATTTCATCCATTTCCAAGGAAGCCTTCATTTGCAGGTTTCCAAAAATAAAAATTAAAAGGAGACTCACTTCAAAAGGAACCAGAGGAAAAACTGTTTTCTCTGTGAGCTGATTTGTTTATTATTATTATTTTATTCTTTACCATTAGATTTGTTGAAAGTAGGCAAAGACAGTCACTTTTTTCATATTTTTACTTTGCTTTCGTCTTTTTTTTGCCTTATCAGTGTAGAGGGCAGATGATTTTTGAAGCGATTGATATGAAAATCTCACCTCACACATGTCTACGGGAATTTAAGGTTTTTTGTAAACTTTTATATTCGGGTTTTCTGCTAAGGTTATAGATGACTCTGGGAATCCTCCCTTCATGTTGTAAATTAAAATCTCTCAAATTGCCCCACTTTTACAAATTAAAAGAAATTAAAGGTGCTTCAACACAGATTTTAAAAATACTTTCAAAAAATTATAAAAGCAGTTTTAATATGTTGTTTAGCTGTGTGTACATGATTTCTCTGGGTCTTTTGAAAATTTGGAGTGAACAGTGCCCATATCAAGTAGAGGATGTTAATTTACTGGCTTCTTTTAACCGTGTACTCAAGTAAAAAATTTTTATGTAGAGCAGGAAAATGGTAAATGTTTTGAAAAAATATATATTGTTTCAATTTTAAAAGTGCTTAACTTTAATAGAAATCAACTTGAAGCATTCAAAAATTTTAAGGACCTTCTTAACTTCCAGCTTTGAATTTATTTTCTTTTTAAAAAATTCTTTCACTTTATTTTATTTTCAGATCTTTATTGGAGTATAATTGCTTTACCATATTGTACCAGTTTCTGCTGTACAACAAAGTGAATCAGCTGTATTCATACACATATCCCTGTATCCCCTCCTTGAGCCTCTCTCCTACCCTCCCTATCCCACCCCTCTAGGTCATCACCAAGCATCAAGTTGATCTCCCTGTGCTTTTTGAAAAAATATTTCTAAAGATAGTGGAGATAAGGGGAATTTAGAAAAAGCCATGTAAAATGCACTTGAAAATGTGTTACTTCTCATGTGAACATTCCATTTCAGCTTAAGGATAGACATTCCATTTTTAAAGCTTTTTTATTTACCACATTATGTGAATCACTGTACTGATGTACGCCTAAAATCATGTAAACTCACAAGTTTTGCTACATATTTCACTATTTTATGCATTCATTTTATAATTGTTTTCAAACTCTTGGGAAGAGGTCATATATGGCACAAAAAAAAGAGTGATATAAATCATATTAAATTCAGTGAACTTTTTCCTAAACTGTCTCTTCAAGGTAAAAATATTCAACAAATTGCATTTTTTTTTTTTCTTCTCTTTGGTTACTTAAGAGAAACCAGAAGATTATCTCTATGGTGAGGGAACAGGTATAGAAAGCAGTATATTTATTTATTTATTTATTTATTTATTTTTGAGGAAGGGAAAGGCTTGCTCTGCTGGCACAGTGTACTGGCTACTGTGTCTTTGTGGTAAATTCAAAGCATTAAAAGACTCCAAGTTTTAATACTGCACTTTCCTGTAGGTCACTGGGCCAAAAGCCCATCCAACATTGTCAGGCAAAGGCCCAAGATGAGAAACAAGTAAAACACAGATACGAGGTCTTTACTGGTGCAGCTAAACATTTGTAATTAAGAAAACTCCAGTAGTTCCATGGTAATCTATTTCTAGATAAATGTAGTCGTAGCCTTCACCTCCAAAGGAAAAGCTTTTCCTTCAAGAAACTGGGTGAGGAATGGGAAGAGCTGAAGGAAAAGCCGTTTTCTGTGTTACAGACAAGTATTTACATTACGAATCAACTTTCTATCCAGGAACTAAGTGATAACCTGTTTGGGTTTTCAAAAGAAATTCAATATCCTGTGGACTAAATACAGAGCAGGCTCAGAAGGTTGAACAATGCAATTGATCTCTTCAAGAAAGCAGAGAGGAGTTCTGATCACAGGAAGCACCATTGATAGTATTTTTTTCTGCTTTCTGGAAAATCAACCAGGAAAGAAAATATGTCTCAAACATTTAAAAAATAGGCTGTCTTGGCATTTGGTTCTGGAACGAGATGGTGTAGATTCACTTTCCCTATTCTGTTTTTCTAAATACAACTAAAAACCCTGGAAACTAGTCAATAGACAATGATAAAAGAACTCTGAGAGTTGGAAAAGAAGGTAGGCTGGCAAGAATCCTCGAGACTTGAGAAACAACAACTTTTTGAGTTCCCTGAGGTTTTTTTTACCTTTCATATACCCTGAACAGGGCACAGGAGAGACTTGCAACCTGGAGTCACCAACAGGCTCAGACAAAACAAACAAACAACCTTAAGAATATCCTGCTCTTTCTGGCCAAAGTCCAGGAAAAGGAAAACACAACAGAGACCCAATAAGAAGTTCCAGCCTCCTTTTTACAACCTAGGGTCCTTGCAGGCAATCCAATCCACGGGCAGCAGCAAAGCCCTGGACCCTTCTGGTTCCTAGTCCAAACTGAGATACCATCAGGTAGTCTGATTCACCCATAGCCGCAGCAGCAATTGAAGCCGTATGTCTCCTTGGCCTCTACGCCGTGGCATAAGGAGACCCAGGCCCACCAGCTTCTTCTCCATTCCCAAAGGGTTTCCAGTAACAGGGTCTCCATACAAAATAACCACTAAGAAAAGAGATATATTGAAAATATAATTAAATCAAAAAGGAACTCTAAAAATGTTCAAGTAACCCAGAGGAAGTCAATAAAATGAAACAAAAGAATAATAAACAGAAAGAACAAACAGAAAACAATAAAATGTCAGACTTACTCCTAATAGATCAGTAATTACCTTAAATGTAAATAGTCTCAGTACACCAATTAAAAGGTAGAAATTGGCAGAAGGGACAAAAAAACATGACCCAACTAGATGTTATTTACAAGAAACTCACTTCAAATTCAGTGACATAGGTAGACTGAGAGCAGAAGAAAGGAAAAACATATACCATGCAAGCATTAATCAAAAGGAAGTGGCTATGTTAATATCAAAGTAGACTTCAGAGCAAAGAAAGTCACCACGGATGAGCAAAGAGGAAAATTACATGATGACATACAGAATTAATCCACAAAGAAGGTATAGCCATCTTGTGAACCAAACAACAACATATTTCACAATATATGAAGCAAAAACTAAGAGAGCTGAAAGAAGAATGAGAAAAATCCACTATTGTGGTTGGGAGCTTAAATTCCCCATTCACCTCTCACTTACGACTTCTAGGACTACTAAAGAGAAAATCAGCAAAAATATAGAAAAGAAAAAATACAGAACTCAACAATACCATCAACTATGAAAGGATCTAATTGACATTTATAGAATGTTCTGTCCAGCAAGAGCAGAATATACGTTCTTTTAAAGGGCCCATGGAACATTTGCCAAGATAGACTATATCCAAACTCTAACAAATTCGAAAAAACTGAAATCATATAGAGTCTGGCCATAATGGAATCAAACTAGAAATCAAAACCAGAAAAATCTCCAAACTCCTGGAAACTCAACAATAAACTTCTAAATAATTCATGGGTCAAAGAGGTGATCTTAAAGGAAAATTTAAAAGTACATAGAACGAAAGAAAATGAAAATAAATATATTAAACTTTGTGAGATGCAGCTAAAGCAATGCTGAAATGGAAATTTATGGCACTAAATGCTTACATTGGAAAAGAATTATCTCAAATAATTAATCTAAGTTCCTACTTCAAAAAACTTAACAGGGCAAAATAAACTCAAAGCAAACAAAAGGAAGGAAATACTAAGGAGCAAACATCAATAAAAATGAAAGCTGGAAAATAATAGGAAAAAAAATGGGAACAAAAGGATGGTCTTCAGAAAAAAATCAGTAAGATTAATAACCTCTAGCAAGACTGGCAAAGATTAAAAAAAAAAAAGAGAGAAGATGCAAATCACCAGTATCAGGAACGAAATGAGATACCACAACAAATTTTGTAGCCATTAAAAAGAAAATAGGAAAATATGACAAACAACTTTGTGCTTATAAATTCAACAATTTAGAAGAAATGGGCCAATTCCTCAAAAACCACAAACTACCAAAACTCAGCCAAGATTAAATAGATAATCTATTCAGTTCTATAACTATCATAGAAATTGAGTTTGTAGTTAAAATACTCCCCCAAAATAATCTTCAGGCTCAGATGTTTTCCCTGGAAAGTTTTACCAGACATTTAAAGAACAATTAGTGCCAGTTTTACACAGTTTCTTCCAGAAAATGGGAGAAGAGATTCTTTTTATGTGGTCCTCAATTTCTGGCACCAAAACCAATCAGAGGCAGTTTAAAAAAAAAAAAAAGCTGAAGACCAATATCTCTCAAGCACTTAGATGCAAAAATTATCAACCAAATTTAATCAAATACAACAATTTATGAAAGAATGAGACACCATGACCAAGAAGGATTAATGCCAGGTATATAAAACAGATTCAATATTTGAGAATCAGTCAGTATAGTCCACCATGTCAACAGCTCAAAGAAGAAAAAGCATATAATCATATCAATTGATGCAGAAAAATCATTTGACAAAATTAAATACCTACTAATGATGAAAAAACAAAAAACAAAATAAAACCCTCTCAGTACACTGGGAATAGACGGCAACTACTTCAACCTCATTAACCCTACATCAGACTTTGTATTCAATGGTCATCCTTGGCAGTGGTGATTGGCTCCACTCTAGTTCTGGAACAAAGTAAGGATGTTTGCTCTTGTCATTCTTATTCAACACGGTAGTGGAGGCAGGAACAAGAAATAAAAGTCATACAGATTGGAAAGGAAGAAATAAAACTATCTTTTGTTGCAGGTAACATGATTGTCCACATAGAAAAATAAGTTGTCCTCCTTTCACTGGCTTCAATGATCAGGCAAGTTCTGAGGGGGTTGCTGTGTCAGACAGTAGCACAGGGGCTGAGAGCACAGCTTGGGCATGGTAGACCAGGTGGACATCTCCACATTCCCAGCTGTGTACCCCTGGGCACCTTCCTTGACCTCTCTGAAGTTTGGCCCACTCATCTGAAATGGAGGTTATGATAGAAATGAGAGCCTACAGTTGTTGTGAGTATGAAATGAGAGCAAGGTGCAGACGACCAAGCCGTGTACTTGCTGCAAGTACTATCACTACTTGCTGCTGTTGTATGTGATCTTGCGTTATCTGCTGTGTTGCCTCCAGGACTGTCACCGGAGCCAAGAAACCTCAGTCCTCCTGCTCAGTGGTCCTGTGACTTGTCAACTCATGTAACCATTCTGAGCCTCACTGCTTTTATTTATAACATGGGGACGCTAACACCTCTCTCATAAGATTCTTGTTAAGACTGGGTGAAACAACACCTAAGAGTGCTTTGAACACTATAATAATAATAATAATAATAATAATAATAATAATAATAATGCAGCTAGAATTTATGGAGCACTCTCTACCACCAGCACCATGGATTGCTTTTTACTTACAGCATTTTACTTTATCCTCATAACCATGACTTATTAGTCTCATTTATGTAGACTGGGAAACTAGTCCCCAAGAAATGATCTGCCCATAGACACAGCTTGTAAGCAAGAGAATCCAGATTTGAACCCCTAGGATCTGGCTGTGTTCTTGTGCTTCCCAGAGAAAGAAAGCAAGTGAGGGGAAGAACAGCTTGGCACAGGGGCTCACTTCCACTGGCAACATGGGTATAATCTGGTGTAGGGGGCTCAGAGTGCCGTCCGTGACAGGCAGTGGGGGAGCCCAGAGTCATCCTTGGCAGTGGTGATTGGCTCCAAACAAACAAGCAGTCTGAGAAATAAGGTTCCCTGTAGTAGGACACCATGTAGGATGTTACTCAGAGAGTCCTCTCTCCATTTCCTTGAAGGATTCAGTGATTAGACGGAGGCAAACTATGTGCCCAGGTCTAAAAATAACTCCATTCCCTCTAGCAAGGACTCAGTCTGGACTGAAGTCATTCTTTCAGGTGCAGAAAAGGAAAGCTTGACTGTACGTCATGGACTTAAAATAGGAGTGGGGTCAGAGGGCCAGCTGGGGCTTACAGGTGCCAAGTGGGCAGTTTCTCAGCTGGTGTTTCCTGCTTTGGACAGCAGGTTTCTGCCTCCTTTTCTGAGTTGAGAAGGGGTGAAAATGTATGTTTAAAAAGCTCACTTGTTTTGCTTTCTCTCTTCTCCTCATGTGCCCTTTTCATCCGTAGTCTACATTCATCTTTACTGGCTGTTCATGCATTGTCCTGAAATATACTAGTTACAGAAATTAAAATAGGCTTCTCTGCTTCTTTCTCCCTCTTTGTTCATGGATCCGTGAACTTTTCTTTGAATATCTTTGCCCAGAGTGCAACAAAGAGGCCACTAGTTGAATAATTCCTACAATCCCATGATATGGTGGAGGTCTGTATGTGGGGGTGGATGCTCTATGGAAAAGTCTCTTTTATGAGGGAAGGTGGGCTGGAGCCTAAGAGCCTACCAATTCTAAGAGTCTGTGATTTGTTTCCTTTTTATAGCCTGGCTATCTTTAGGTCAATGAATTGTATTCAAGATGGACTCATCAGTGATTCATTCAATGACTTCTTTCATTCAAAAGTTATTGAAAGGACTTCTACTCCAGACAGGATAGCACAAAGTCATTCCTCTCTTTTCTGCTCCCAGCTAGGGACAATGATAAACTCTGGCAATACTGCAAGAAGCAACCATTAAGAGAGTGAAAAGGCAAGTCACAGAGTGGGAGAAGATATTTGCAAATCATAAAACTGTTAAGAAACTTGTATTCAGAATACATTTAAAGTATCATAAATCATTAATAACCCAATAGAAAAACATGAGCCAAAGACTTGGACAGGCACTTCACAAAGAAGTTACGCAGTTTACCAGTAAATATGAGCAGCAGAGTGCAAAGTGAAATCCTAAAGGACATCTACACACCTGCCAGAGTGGCTGGAAATGAACAGATTAATAATACTAAGTGCTGGCGAGGATGTGGGGCAAATACACCTGCCATCCACTGGCTAGTGGGGGTGTAAAGTGGTACCATCACTTTGGAAAATTGTTTGGCAGTATTGCGAGCTGAGCACTGTAGATCCTATGGCTGAGCAACTCTACCCACCTGTATACACCCAACTGAAACACATACTTGTTCGCGCTGAAGGCATGTACAAAGCTGCTTGTAACTATCCAGTTATAGTAGCTGAAGACTGGAAACAGCAGTGGAATGGACACTGTGGTGTCCTTAGCAGTGAAATCGAATGATGGAATGCAACACACAATGACACAGAACTGAAATCTTCACAGTGAAAGAAGCCAGACAACCAAGAGCGTACCGTGAATGGTTCTACGCACACCAAGTCAAGAACAGACAAAGCTAATCAATGAAGATTGAAGTCTGGACGGGATGGTAGTTATTTGCAGGGTGTTTCTGGAAGGAGGCACAACGGGGCTCATGAGATGCTGGTAATGTCCTGTTCCTTGATTCTGGCAGTGATTTCACAGGTTTGGACACTGTGAACATTTGTCAAGCTCTTAAGCTTATCATTCTTGCACTTTTCTCTGTGTATGTTTCACTTCAATTAAGAGTTTACTTAAAAGAAGCTATTTGGGTTTGCACAGTTGAAAAGAGCCACAAAATCCTCATTGCCTCACAAAGAGTACTTTATACACTGTTCAAAAATGTGAGAAACCAAGATACTGGTCTCTCTCTCTGAGCCAGTAAGCAAACAAATTAACAGAAGAGTAAGTCGGTTCACAGATGACTTACTTGTCGACAGTCTGCACTGAGTGTCCTGATATCTTCCATCCACAGACAGGCCAGCTGGCTTTCAGCAGAGTGGCCTGCTCCCCTGTCAGCCCATCTGCTTCACAAAGTCCATGAAATTTGGTTACCCCCACCTCCAGACCTCTCAGCCCTTGTTCTGGTCCATCTGTCTGCTCACTGGACATCATGACCAGGGACAAGGGAGGCTGGGCCCCAGTCAGCCCTCCCATGTCACTGTACAGCTCACTGGCGACCCATTTTTCTCATTGCATGCCAATGCTCCCTGACATATAGAACTGGGGACAGGATTCCTCTCTCTGAAATTTCCTCTCTCTGAAAACATCTAGAGAGCTTTTGCTGAGATACTCAGGATATTAAGGTGCCTTTTCTGAGATACTTAGCTAAAATCATCCAGGCATTTTTTTTTAGTGAGAAAAGAGGCTCTAATTTGGAAGGTATATATGTTGAAAGAAAGGGCCCTAGGGACTTCCCTTGTGGTCTGGTGGTTAAGAGTCCGCCTTCCAGTGCAGGGGACATGGATTCAATTCCTGGAACTAAGATCCCACATACCATGGGGCAACTAAGCCTGCGCGCCACAACTACTGAGCCCAAGCAGCCACAACTAGAGAGAAGCCCGTGCACCGCAACTAGAGAAGCCTGCTCACCGCAATGAAAAGATCCCGTATACCTCAACTAAGACCTAACACAGCCAAATGAATAAATAAACAAATAAATATTAAAAAAAAAAGAGAGAGAGAGAAAAGAAAGAAAGGGCCCTACACAAAAAGGCTGCTTTATTTCATCATGAAATCTTGGGGCCTTCCAATCCCTTATTTCTATCAACCCACAGGGTGAGAGGTGTTTTTTATAACCAGCTGGATGTTTTTTACAAACCATCTTTGTGTGGCCTAACATCTTCCTGTGCCAGTAGGTTGCTGAAGTTATGTTAGAGTGGGTGGTCCTTCGAGAACACTCAGCATAGCCCCCTGGTTTGCAGAGGAGGATGCCGAGGCTGGGGAGGGAAAGGGGCTTGCCAGTTGAGCAGTAAGAACACAGGTCTCCGGGGTCACCTGGCAGCGACCCCCACCTCAGGGATTTGAGGACAGAGCAAGTCTTGTTGCTTCAAAATTAGCTGTCACCACCTCCCATTGGTTCCTTTTCTTTTCTTCCTACCATCAAAATCAGGTTCCAAAAGCCTCCCTAAGAGGGGCTGGGGAGCTGGCTGTGCCTCCTGGTAGGAGTGAATGGGTTCAGGCAGCCTCATCTGGGTGGGCTGGAGGAGAGAGGCAGCTGTGTGGACGGGCAAGCCAGAAACACGCATACCTGAGCAGCCTTGCGGAGGGCTGTGTGAGGAGTGAGCACATTGGCTTCTGCAAGTGCACCTCATGGGTTCAAATCCCACTCCCACCTGTTTTCCTCCCCGGGCCTCGTCTCCCTACCTGTGAGGCGGGGATGGTGCTGGAATCCATTTTGTCGAGTTGCTGGGAGCAATGACTAGCGTGTGAAGCACTTAGAACAGCGTCTATCATGCCTATTAGCCAAGCTAATCACTGTACCACACGGGCCTCCGTGAAACTCTGGCCTCCCTGTAGGAACAATGAGGTATCCAGTGACCGCATGATACAGAGACAGAAAAGGGAAAGTCTGATGGGCGAAGCCCTTTCTGAGGCTGGGAATGGTGCCGAAGGCAAAGCAATGTCACCTCCTTGACTAGTCAGCCTCTAGGGGATGCTTCTAACCAGAACCCAACCTGGGGGATGCTGGTGCCAGGGGTCCAGGAGGGGGGTATGGGGATCTTCTATATGAAATCGGCAGGGGCAGCCTAAGATGCTGTAAAGCCAGGGAGTTCTTTCCCCTGGAAAACATTCCCTCCTGGGATCTGTCAGTTGATGGCTGCATTGTCCACTGTTAGAGAGCCATTTCTTTGTCTTAATATTTGATTTTCTCTTAAAAGCACAGCCCTCACCAGCAGAGGAGAAGACAAATTAGCCTTGATTCCTAACTCTGTGAGTTGCATGCAACTGGTTTTAAAGACGGTAGGGGAGAAAGCTTTAGAAATGCCCATTGTCTGAAAGGGAAGACCCATGACATCACAGTTTATAGAGACCAGCCAGTTTTCTGCGCTGCCCCAATTTCAGCTATGCAGGGCTCAGGTATTTCCTTATGTTTTACACAATGTCCTCTTTCTCTTGCCTCTTGAATATCTGAAGCAGGGATCATGCCCAATTTACAGATGAGGAAACAGAGGCCCACTCCTCACCTATAGTTCCAGAGAGCAGAGGGGCCACTGCTGGGAGATGGGGGGTTCCTGGTCCCAAGTGCTTCCTATCTTTCCTCTGCTCTGTGCCATGGAGGGGCAGGCATGGAAGATGAAGGCCCTATCAATGTGTCAAGGGTCTGCCCACCCTAGAGGGCTGGGATAATGCATTGCATTCAGGCCGGCAATGTTAAATTTGGTTAGTTAACTGCTGAGACCCACCCTAACTAACGAGGGGGCCCCTGCCTCAGAGCCTGCTCTTTGTCTGTCCCTCTGCCTGGAATGCTTAACCAGGCGTCACGGGCCCTCTGATCCCTTAGGTCTCAGCAGTCACTCTCCGACAGGCTTCCCACTCCACCCCATCACTCCCCGCCTTCCACCCAGCCTCACTTTCATCAGTGCCTCTGACGGTTTCTTGTCTGTAGTCTATTCACCATCACTAGTATGTTATTCTTCCTTTGTCTTGATGTCACAGTATCCTAGCACACGAATCAGTGCCTGGTACGGGGCACGCGTTCAGTAACTGATGAATGAATGAATGAGTAAGTGATGTAACTGGGAGGTTTCTCCTGTCACACCCCACACTGATCCTGTGGCAGTGTTGGAGGAGCTGATTCCAGCCACTTAATCCTGATAAAACAGAGTAGGTGGTGTCCTTAGTAACAGGTCATGTGGGCCCTTCTATAAAGGCTCCAGTGGAACAGGTGAAGTGTTTAAAGACAAAGATGTAGCAAACAGCTCCTTCACTCACGTGGATGGGAAGCTCTTCTGGGGATGATGTCCGGCTGCATTTTCATGGAAATGACGTTGCAGGCTTCTGATTGGCTCTCATCCACTCCATTTCTGCTTCTGCTTCTAGGGTTTGGTGTGATTGTTTAAGAGACTAAAGGAAGGAAAAGCAGTTTCTAGACGCTCGTAATAAAACTAGCACCTGTGGCAATAGCCACTGTCCATGGACCACGCGCAGCATGCTGACTACCATCCCAGGAACCTGACTCGTGTTATCCTCACCTAATCCTGCATCAGCTCATGCACAGATGAGAAAACTAGGCCTTCAACCAGCTGTCATTCTGCCCTTGGGGTCTCCTTTTCTTTCCAGTTACTGGGGTCACTCAGAATGGACAGTACACCCTGTCCCAGGACTCACCCTGGACATGGTGCCCAGTCACCTCAGTTTGCTCTTTTTCCCAGCTCTGAGGGTCGTCCTTCAAAATGGGGACAACGGTGCCTCCTACTCTTGGAAAACTTGCCTTGTTTCCCGGCATGTTGGGAGTTTCCCGGCATGTTGGGAGTTTCCCAGCCTGCTTTGTTCCAGGTCTGGTTAGGGGTGCTCAGCAAATCAAATGCAAATAAGTCCTGGCCTTCTAGCTGCCACCTCCCCAACCCTGTCATGGTCCCTCCCCAGCAGTGCCTGCACTGGCTCATTGCCACGTCTGTCTGGTGGGCTGCCTGCCAGAGGGTTTTCACGAGCCGTTGGGGATCATATGCTGAAGGCTCAGTGCCTGACAGCAGGGAGGACACTCAGTAAACCACAGTTGCCCTGAACTATTTTTCTGTTCCTGATTCATTTCCTAGTCTTGCTTATGCCTCTCTGTGTCACTTGCCGTGCCACCATCCTTCCGAGTAGTAAAAATACAGTGAGGTGGGAATTCCCCGGCGGCCCGGTGGTTAGGACTCCACACTTTCACTGCCAAGGGCACAGGTTCAATCCCTGGTCAGGGAACTAAGATCCCGCACAGGGCGGTCAAACACCCCCCCCCCCCACACACACACACACACAGATAAAGAGGGAGGAATCCCGCATCCCAGGCACAGGACAAACACAGGTGTAACTCCCTGCAGAGGACTCAACAGCCAGAAGTCTGAAGGCATCAGGCCTCCCAGCAGCCTACTTGGCAGGACAGAACATTCCAGGCTCCTTTCAGCCGTGTGTGGACAGAGCCCCACAGGGAAATGCACGCAGGAGACTTGGATTCTGTTCCTCTCTAGCCCTGAGGTTTATTCCTCAGGTGACTGTTGGGGGCCATCGTCCCCATGGGTGCTGACTCGGGAGAGAATGGCCGACTAGCCCTGGCCTCCAGCTCGTAGAAGACTTATTTTCTCCCGACTTGAGCACAGTCATCAGGACCTGGGAGTTCTCACCCTTCCTCTGCTCCTAACTTGTTATGTGACTTGAGGCAAGTGACTTAGCCTCTCTGAGACTCAGTTTCCTCTCCTGCAGGAGGAGGGTGATAGGCTGGACTTGACTCTAAAACTGTGAGCCTAGAGCCTGCCTTTTAGGGTCACCTGGGGACATTTTTGGCAATCAGACTCCACTCCAGGCCAACCACAGTCGTCCTTCAGTATCCTCAGGGATTGTTTCCAGGACACCCCCCCCACCCCGACCGTGGATACAAGAATCCACAGATGCTCAAATCCCTTATATTAGGTGGAGTGTACAGGCAGCCCTCCGTATCCACAGGTTGGCCGACCGCACCTGAGAATCTGGGGGAGCGGGCCCAGGGGTTCCCATGCACTTGGGAGGAAGGGGAATCCTGGAGGGAATGGCTTCTCCCTCCTCTCCCAGCACTGACCTCTGTAAAGGCCCAAGCCCTACCCCACCAGGCCCATCTCCTCCACGCCCGCCTTGTCCTATTTGCCCTGGATTCTTTCCCAGACTCAAGGATGGGTGTGTTTAGGCCCCAAGCCCCTGAGGGTAGAAAACGTCAACTCACTTTCTCATCCTCCTTCCGTGGGTGTCTGAATGTGGGCTCCTGCAGGGACAGGCCCTGTGGACCCAGATTGCTGCAGGGCTGACTCAGGGGCTCTGGGCCTCCTGGAGAGTGTGGGCAGGTCCTGAGGATATCTGAAGGCCTTACAAGAGACGGTGACAACAGACCTCCGTATTTAAGAGTTTTCAAAGGGGAGAATTCCAGAATTCCTGCCCGTCATAAACTATCCTTCTCTGATGCTGACAATTTTTTATTGTTGTTAGAGGTGATTATTTGCACACAGAAATGAAAACTGGCCCTTCTGCTCTTTCTCTGCTGGCTGAGAAGCAGGACATCTGCTCGCTCCAGGGTCACCTGGAAATGGAAATGGAAAACATCAACTTTCCTCTACTTCCCATCCCTTTCTCTGGCCTTGTTTTTCTCCTTCTTTCTTTTCTTATCATTCCTTTGGCTTTTTCATGTCCTTTCCCATTCTTCTCTTCATTCTTCACAACGAAGTGTTTACTTCATTTTGAATGTTCTGATCGAGAGTTGGCTTGGTCCAGACTAAATGGAAATAAACAAGATTAGATCTGTCCTGTGCTGAGAGGGATGAAGATAAAGATCGATGCCAGATATTGTTGTAGTGATGAAATTTGGGGGCAGAGGGCACCAGGAAGTGACAGACCGGTTCACAGGAGACATCTCATTCACTCTTATCGGCATGTACAGCACAGAATGAGGCAGAGGTGTGATACTCCAACATGCTCCAGTACAGCTTCTCAGAGTGTGGTCCCTGGACTGGTAGCGACAGCATCACCTGAGAACTTAGAGATGCAAATTCCCAGGTTCCTTCCCAGACCTGCGGAATCAGAAGCTCTGAGGGTAGAGCCTGGGAATCTGTTTTAACAAGCTCTAGGTGATTCTGATGAATCTTGAAATTAAATTAAAAAGCATTGCTGCTAGTGTGTAGATAGCTCGATGACTACCATTAAGTGAAAGATTGATGATTTGGAGATGGCCATGGGGAACCCCAGATATCTGAGGAAGCCTGAGTAGGAGGCAAGGGGGAAGACCAAGGACGGGTGAGAGGTGGGCTATTTATAGCAGGGGAGACTGACGTGTGGCATTAAAGACTTGCATTGGTTAAGGGGCAGTCTGATTGGTTAGGGGAAGGCTGAATTGGGGACTTAGGAAACCGGGAGAATTTAATTCAAAGATGAATCCTTGTTCCCAAGGATGATTTTTACACTATCCAAATAAAACAACTCTAAATAACTCTGCTCAGTTCCATAACAAAGGCTAAGTTTGAAGGAACCACTTGGTTCTTAAATTATTTCTAATAAATCGAGAAAAGTGTTCCTTCCAAAAATTATGGAACTTTCAACTATACAAAAAACATCAGAGTAATATAAAAATACATTTAATATTGATTTCATAGCAACAACATTTAACATGCAGTAGATGATAACATTTTATTATATTGGCTTCAGATCTTTTTAAAGAAGATGCAATTGGACGACCCCATAAGCCCCCGTTGTTTACCAGGTTTTACACACTAACATAAATGGAGGGATTCTGCAATCCTCTCCCTTCTCTCCATGTTGTTGATTCTATCTTTGTTGCTACACGTGGACGTGCCTTATTCTCACTGCCAGGTGGTAGGTACTCCTGTCATATGGACCGTTTTCATCCTGATGGGCATTTAAGTGAAGATCCTGTTCAGTGTTTGCATGCACTCATGTGGGAGAGTAAACACTGGAAGTGGGAAATTACCTTTAAATATATTTAAAAAGAGGGTTTTTTTCCCTCCCAATTTAAATATGAAGGTCTGCAGATATACAGCTGGAGCTACAGTATCGGTTTTCCAAGAAAAAATTTCTTTGTCCATAAACCTATTCTTTTCTTCCTTCACCCATTCAGCCAACCACTGTTGAGCTACCCTGGGTCAGGCACGGTGCTGGGTGCTGGGAAGCAGGGGGACCGAATCTTAGAGGTCGGTAGAGACTGCAGAGTTGGGATGCCTGGAGGTTCCACCTTTGTGTAGGTGGCAGAACATCCATCGGGTTGCCTAGGCAACCCCAACCTGGAAAATGAATGAGCTCATCACATTCTGTCCACGTGTTCCTAGTCTTCCTAAAACCAGCTGCTTCACAGAAACAACCCCCCTTCCCCCCAGCCAAGAGTTCCAAGTGTTAGAACGGACTAGCTACCTGGATTTGGGGGACCCACCCTCCTCGGGGTGCTGCACTTTGCCTGCCAGCTGCTCCCAAGTGAACTATTGACTCTGTCCAGTCGGAGGCCTGTATTCAGTATACAAAGTTTCTTTCACGCATTCCTTTTGAGAGTCCACCATTGCCAGACCCTGTGAGAGGCACCAGGGATGTATCAGTGGCTCAGACCGACTTGGTCCTGCCCAGCGAAGACCCACAAGTGGAGAAACATACCACAGTGATGGGGGTGGGGGAGACGGTGACCCTGGGAGCACTGAGGGGGCCATAACCTAGTTCTGGGGGGACAAGAGAAGGCCCACAGGCTGGGATGGGGGGAAGGTGGTTGTCGTTAATTTTGTGCGTCAGTTTGACTGGGCTAAGGGCTGCAGGCAAAACATTTCTGGGGGCATCTGTCAGGGTGTTTCTGGAAGAGACTAACATTTAAATCAGTAGACTGAGTAAAGCAGGGGTCCTCTCCAGTGTGGGTGGCATCACCCCCTACCCCAGGGCACCCAAATAGAACAAAAAGGCAGAGGAAGGGTGCATTCACTCTCTCTCTGCTTGAGCTGAGACATCTGTCTTCTGCCCTCAGACATCACTCCTCGTCCTTGGCCTTTCAAACTCAGATGAGGACTTAACCGCATCAGCCCCCATCCTCAGGCCTTTGGACTTGGGCTGCATTATGCCACTGGCTCTCTGGTCCTTCAGCTGATGGACAACAGATCACGGGACTTTTCAACCTCTGTAACTATGTGAGCCAATCCCGGTAATAAATCTCCTTTTGTATATATCTCTATATGTCCATTGCTTCTATTTCTCTGGTGACCCCTGACTAATCCACAGGCCAAAGTGGAGGAAATGAGTCCCAGCTTGAGCAAGGGCCAGAGCCCGGCCTCTGCACGGATCTGAAAGGAATTCAGGGCAGGGGCCAAAGGAATAAGGGTAGCAGGGCAGTCGGGGAAGAGGCAGGCCTCTTCCCAAATTCTGTTCCTGATTTGGGACGGAAGTGTCCCCAGAAAGGCAGACAAGCCAAATCAGAGTATGAGTCAGTTCTCAGCCCATCCCCTGGGCCTGGAGCTCCCTCTTGGGTGGGGTGATGGCATACAGGGCGCTGCTGCTGGGTTGCCTCTTGCGCCTTTCAAATCTTTCCAGCCACTGGTGGGGGCTGGGGATTGGGGGAGGGGGTGGGGGAGGGGGAGGCCCCATCACCTCCCAGCGGAGAGATCCCGTGCTCAGCAAACGTGTGTACACGACCCTCACCCACCGTGTTTATTTATAAGATGGTTTCAGGCGCTGGCCCATTTGGTGACCAGACACTGGGCCCGTCCTTCCGCGTAGCTGACAGCGGGCGGACTGGCAGATGCTGCGGGGGAGGCTCAGGGCTGCAGACAATGGAGGCTTTAATCCCGTGAGCGGGTTCAAAGCCAAGTCTGGAATTAAAGGATGACTCTTCACCCAACTCACACTCTTACCCAACAAACCAGTGAGACGGTGTGATGTCTGGAAGCCTCACACATGTCTGTCCATCTCAGATTTGATGGAGATGGTGGAGGCCAGGAGCTCAGGTTATAAACTTTGTACTTTATTTGAAGCCCTTTTCTGGTTCTGTTAGTGGCTCCAATGCCATGCTTACACTTACTTTAAAAAGACTTTTATAGGGGCTGTGTGCAGCTACGAAGACCCAGTGCAACCAATTAAAAATAAATAAATAAAGTTTTTTAAAAAAGACTTCTACATCTCTAGTTTTCTCAGCATGAGCAGATGAATAGCCCAGATAGAGTGGTTTTCGTGTCCAGACACCAGGTATCATTTGGGGTGAAGCTTCCACTGTAACTGCATGAAGTCCTGCTGAAGAAAATGATGAAAGGTGACAGGAAGCACCTTTCTCCCCAAGGGAGAAAGAGCCTTTGGTGTGCCGTGAGGCTTGGGGAAAGGCTGAGCTTCCTCCCCCAAAAGAAATCGTTACCTGCTGACTGCAAGTTTCTGTCCTGTTTATTGTTCTGTTTAGAAGTCTGGGAAGACAGGAGGAAGTTGCAGAAATACCTCCAACCCATTGATTCTGGGGCCTGGTGAGGGGAATCTGCTAGCATTCACTGCAACCCCCTCCCGGACCCCCTGGGATGAAGACTTCCCCGAGGATGGGTTAAGACCCACCTCCGGGGATGGCTATGCTCGCTGGCGTTGACCTGACAGTGGCTGATCTCGCTCCCTGCCAAGATCTTTTCCCCCCACCTATGAGGCCGAAATTCCCTCTTTACCACCTTCTCCCTCGTGTTGCCCAGAAGGGCAGGGGGGCAAAGTGGAAGCTGAAGGAGAAGGAGGGGAGACACTTGATCCACTGGCCAGAAGCCTCTGCAGGCTTTAAGGCATCATCGTCCAGGTGCCTTGCCTTCTCTTTCTTCGGAGAGCTCCCATTTCGTGGGCGTGGAGGGCCAAGGGTGGTTCTGGATGGTGCCGTGACCCCAAGGCCAGAATCTAGGGAGTGCAGAATCCCAAATCTAATATGAAGAGAGGACTCAGCAGTGGGTGTGAATGGGAGCGCCTCGGCAAGGGACAAAGGCAGGGCAGGTGTCAAGACCACAGGGCGGCCTAGACAGCCTTCCCGCAGTCCCCAGCTTGCCCTTGAAGCAGAGTGGGCACACGGGGACACAGGTCCAAGAATAGACTAGACGAGTCGCAGCAGGAAGGGAACTGCAGAGGGGCTGATGATTGCATCAGTGTTCAGGGCGCGTGCAGCTCTGAACTTCCTGGTGAGGAAAGGGAAATGGAAAGGAAAGCAGAGTGGTAGGCAGCCCTTATTGTCTAATAAAAGGAAACACACCAGTTCTTCAGGGAACTTTTTTTTCCCCTGGCAACAAATTCTTGGAAGAATTTATGTGACAGAACACTCCAGGGAAACAGCCCTGTGTTGGGAAGGAGGCCATCTAATCGGAGGGGCTTTGGAAATTCCAATCGCGCACGTGGGAAGAGGACCAGGCCAGGCCGCCATGATGGTCCAGCTCCAGGGAGGCTCTGGGGGCGCGATCAGGGGAAGTTCCCTCAGGATGGAAGAAGGAGCTGGGCTGAGGCCCCCAGGGACCAGATGCTAAGGGGCTAAGACAAAGAGCAAGTACCTCTGATACATCCTCGCTTGGGAGATGGCCTGGGACTATCTTAGGGACAGCACTGAAGGGGGAGCCAGGAAGGTGGGAGCTTGTCCCCTGGCCTGGGCTGGCTAGAGTAGGTGAATTGCAGAGCTCCGAATAAGTGGTCACTGACTCATCAAAGCCAGGAAAGCAGCCCTGGGCTTCTGGGAGAAAGAAAGGAGCCCGGGGAGCTCCGGAGGTGTAAGGGCAGCACCTCTCTGGCCTCTTCAGGCTCTGGGTCCTAGGGAGGGTCAATACTGAGAAAGTGATGCTTGAAGGAAAGATGAAAAGGGGAGGGAAGAGAAGAGGGAGCGGAGGGAGAGGCCGAAAGAAATGGGAAGCCGGGAGGAGGGAAAGCAGGACAGAGGGCGCAGGAGACGTGGGTCCGGGCCGGAGGCAGGGCTGAGGCTGTGATGAGGCCTGTGTGATGGCAGCCATCTGGCTTCTGGTGACTGTCCAGGGCCCTCGTGGAATAGAAAGCACCAAGGGCGGGGTTGGGGGGCATGGAAAGTTGTCCAAACGGGAGGCCTCAGGAGTTGGCTTCTGTGGAGGGTCCGGATTCAAAGGGGAGGCCAGGGCCTTCGGGGGAAGTGCTGCGTAAAGGGGTCTGGGAAGGGTTTAACTGGGGGTGTAGACCTGGGAGGGAGAGGGGTCTTGTAGAAGCTGCGGGTGATTCTGGTCCATGTTCCCCTCGTGCCTTAAACAACCTCCACACCCCATGTGATAAAGTCACCCCAGTTTGTGGGGAGGAGGGAAGAGAAATATCTGCAGACCAAAGGGTTCAATAAGGGACCTGGAAACAGAGGGAGTGAGGACCCATCTGTCTGAGGAGTCAGAGAGGAAGGGGCTGTGGCTCAGGCCTCGAAGGATGCCATGAGGCTCCCACCTGGCTGGGAGGTCTGCGGACAGAGGGAGATGGTCCGCCTGCTTCTCTGCCACCTGACAGCTTCACCCGCTGGGGCAGCTCAAACTCCCCCAGGGCGCCCCCAGGAGGGGTGGGCTCTAGGGGTCGTGGCTTCCCGGTGGGGCCTTCCTGCCTGGACATTGGATGGGTGCACCGTCCGAAGGGAGCCCACCATCTGCCTCAGCTCGCATCTTCAGAGCCCCCTGCATCAAGGCAGAGGCTCGGAAATCCCCTGCAGCTGCCCGCACAGACCCTTCACACCCCCACAACCCAGCCACCCAGGACTCGGAGGACGCGGCACGACCGAGGACTTCCCCCACCCCCAGCCAGCAGAGGTGCTTCAGGGAACAGAAGAGCATCTCCAGAGATGCTCAGTTTGACTCCTTTGATATTTCCAGAAGAGGTTCTGTTCCCACACCAAACAGCCCACCCACCAAACGGCAAATGTCAAAGTCACTGTAGACGGGCAAAGAAAACATACCTTGATCACATTTTGTGTGAGCTGTGAAATCCCTCACCCTAGGGTCTTCCCTGTTCTCCTGTACCTATCCCTCCCTTCTGTACTGAATTTAGAGCAAACTGTAATTCAGAAGTAGATTTTAAGGGTTTAAATATATGAGCCACAGTTTGTTACTTTAGCATGAGTGAAAAATTAAGTTTTCTACATTTAAACATTTTGAAATTTTTATAGAAAGTTATGTTTTTGTCAGGAAAAAAGGAAAAAGATCTAGTTCTTCTAGAAAAGAAGAAACTTCCAAATTTTTCCCAGACAACAGGCCCTAAGTTCGAGGTTTGCCGTTGGAGTCCACAGCTGAGCAGCGTCTTTGAAGCAGCCGTGACTCAGCTGATTCAAAATAAACTTGAGTGTGAATTCTCCTCTCGAAGATTCGCAGCTCATCCTTGGCACCCGCCCTGTGACCACCACGTCACCTGCATAACATCTGCTCAGGAATGTCGCAATTCTCCCTGACTCATGGGGGAAGCACAGGCTGCGAATGGCCAAGGAGCTCACACACGGGGGGTGGGCAACACGTCACCTGGGGGTGAGTCAGCCTCCGAGGAGGAGTGGAGAAAAACAAGAGGGTGGCTGGTCCCTGGGAAAACAGGATGGCACATTTGGTTTATGATTTGGGGGGGATGATGCTGGTCAGGGTGAACTGTCATAGTCTTCAACCAAGCTGGTAAAAATGGAAACGGTTGGTTCCTTGGGCAGGCGGAGGTCAAGGCTACTTGCCCTTGAGCCCTGGGCAGGGCCCACGTGCCATGGGTGGTGGTGGTGGGGGCGGTGCTCTTCTGCCCTCCACGGGCTCCAGTCGGCTCCCACCCCTGCAGTTCCTCCTGCCACATTCACAGGGCCCCTTGCCACTGCAAAACGGGAACTCTCAGCCAGGGAACAAACCAAGTGTTTCGTGCCCACTGTCAGGGCTTCCTCTGACCCTGCCCTGTGGACAGGCCCACCACCTGCTTTGGAAATAGGACACGGGGTCAGGGAGCAGGGCCCCCGCCCTCCCAGGCCCATTGCAACACAGAGCTGAGCGCTGCGAGAGTTTGAGCTTTTCCATTTGGAAGGTGAGGGTGATCCCAGCTCCGGAGAACTCTGTCCATGTGTCGTCATGGCCATTTAGGCGAGGACATTTGGCACAGCTTAGCTTTTGAATATACGTGCAGAGGAGGGTGTCAGCGAGATAGTCCATGTAACTGATGGGACAGCCCAGTCCTCCAGAGGGTCACCTTCTGAAACAGAGAGGGTCCTTGGCCTTTGAGAGCGCTAGGGGCCAGGTCCAGCTGCTCAGAGCATCTGTTATGTGTCAGATGCATCAGGCCTCTCTCGGCCCAAAGCTATTCTGGGTGGGTTGCTGGTCTGGAGGGAGAGCCTGGGAAGGGTGAGGCTGGTGCTCCCAGGAGCCCCTGGAAGAGACTCCGGGATTGGGGGTCAGGCAATCATCAGAGCTGGGCTTCAGGCAAGGCCCAGCAGAAGGTAGCTTTTGCCCTGAGCTTTGAAAGTTGACTCCAAAGCTCCCCAATCTGAATTCTTTTTCTTCTGTCCTTCTCTCAAATTCTGGGTTTCTCCACCTGGTCCCTCTGCAGTCCAGGGTCTCAGCCAGCTCTCTGACACCCAAAGCTTCCTGCTCCCTGTCCTGCCTGGACCTGCCCTCTCGTCACCATCTCTGCCTCGCACTCTGCAGTCACATCTCGTGTCTCCTTCCCTGGAGAATCTGCCTTCTAAGAGCCCCAGGGCTCAGTTATTAGGGTTATGACCTCTGACCATTTCCCCAAAATGCACACAAATAAAGACACAAAACAAAGACACAGTTTTAGAATGTTGAAGGCACCTTGAATCTAGGTTAGGTGCCCTTGGGTGCATTAACCTCTGACCCTTATACTTAACTCCCCACATCCACGCCAAGCTTTCTAACAGCAAGTATGAAATGAGCCCTCATTAGGGAGGATTTTTCTTGAGGCTGACCTACTTTTTCGGGAATCTAATGAAAACCATGGATGTTTTCCCCATAGAATGTATATATCCTAAACTTGAGCATTTGTTTCCAGAAGTTTCACACTCCTGCAGCCCATTCATGAAAATTCAGCTCTGCTTTCTGATGGCATTCAATTAATTCTAAGTCTAAGCAGCACCCCCCCATGCCCCAATTATGGTGATTCCTCCTCCATGGGGTCTCCCCTAAACCCCCAGCTTGAAATCTTCTCCTCTTCCTTGGGTTTCCCCACTCATTCTGTGGCTCTTCACACTGTATCACTCAAGAGGTCAAGGCTATGGGTTCCCAGAACCTCTTGCCATGGCACCTGGATATGTGGTCAGCATTTCATTTTTGAATTCATTCAATTTTTGAATCAGGCTCAGGGAATGAGGGATTATGATTCTCATCTTAAATACACTGGCCATTTGGGTCTCTCCCACCCAAATGTTATAACAGGTTGAGCAGAACACAACTTGGTTGGATTTAAGTTTGCTTACTGGGTCAGAAATAGAACTAGGAGAAGGGCAACTGATAAAACCTGGTGTGAAGAGGCACCAAAAATAGTGAGAATTTTTAATCTATGAAGATGGTAACTCAGAGGGCATGTATGTATTGATAGTATTAAGGAAATCATGAAAGCTATCAATAGCCCATACTGGGATCTGCTTACCAAAACTGAAAATAGTGAAATGAAGGGTGACTACAAAAATGGAAAGAGACAGCATCTTCTACTGGCTTTAACAGTAATTTGTGTAGTGGGGAAGGGTAACATGGCTGTCATTATCCTGAGAGGTTATGTAAGTCATAGCCACACACAGTCTCAAGAAAGGTTTAGAGATTGCTGAAAGAAATTAAAGAAGACTTAAATAAATGGAAAGACACCCTGCATTCATGAGTAGGAAGACTTAATATAGGCAAGATATCAATACTACCCAAAGCAATGTACAGATTCAATGCAATCCTTACCAAAGTTTCAACAGCCTTTTTCAGACTTGAAGAAGCCTATTCTCAAACTCATGTGGAATCTCAAGGGCCCCCAAATATCCAAAACAATCTTGAAAAAGAAAAACCAAGTCAGAGAATTTACACTTCCTGATTTCAAAACTTACGACAAAGCTAAAGTAATCCAAACAGTGTGGTACTGGCATAAAAATAGGCACACAGATCAGTGCAATAGAATTGAGAGTCCAGAAATAAGCCCATACATCTTCGGCCAGTTGAATTTTTGACAAATGCCAAGTCCATCCTGTGGGAAAGAAGAGTCACATCAACAGATGGTGCTGGGACAACCGGATTTCCATATGCAAGAGAATAAATTTGAACTTTTACCTCATACCATATATAAAAATTAACTCAAAATAGATCAATGACCTTAATATAAAAGCTAAACCATAAAACTCTTGGAAGAAAAATAGGAGTAAATCTTCATTGTGTCATATTTGGCAATGGCTTCTTAGGTTTAACACCAAAGCCATAAGCAACAAAAGAACAAAACTGTTCAATTGGACATCATTAAAATTTAAAACTTTTGTGCATTTGTGCATTATCAAGAAAGTAAAAAGATGATCTATAGCATGGGAGAAAATATTTGAAAATCATATATCTGATAAGGACTTGATATCCAGAATATATAAACTACTCCTATAGCTCAACAGCAACAAAAAAAATAGCTTAATTAAAAACGTGCAAAAGACTTGAATAGACATTTCTCCAAAGGAGATGTACAATTGGACAATAAGCATATGAAAAGATGCTCAACATCAATTATTACTCGGTAAATAATGAATTATTAGGCAAATCAAAACCACAATGACATACTACTTTATACCCCCTTGGATGGCAATAACAATGAAAAAAAAAAAAAAAAAGCAGAGAAGATGTGGTGAAATTAAAACTCTTGTGCATTGCTGATGGGAATGTAAAATGGTGCAGCTGCTCCGGAAAAGGGTTTGGTGGTTCCTCAAAAATCTAAAGATAGAATAACCACATGACTCAGCAATTTCACTCCTAGGTACACAATCCAAAGAATTGAAAACAGGGGCTTACACAGATACTTGGATCCCCGTGTTCGTTGCAGCATTGTTCATAATAGCTAAAAGGTGGAAACTGTCCAAAAGGCCATCAACAAATGACTAGATAAATAGTGTGTGGTGTATACTTGCAGTGGACTATTATGCAGCCTTAAAGAAGAATGAAGTAATGATCCATCCTGCACCATGAATGAACCTTGAAAACCTTGTGCTCATTAAAGTGAGCCACACACAAAAAAGGCACGTCTTATATGGTTCCACTTAGAAGAGGTACCTAGAATAGGAAAATTCATAGAGAGAGAAAGTAGACTGGTGGTTACCAGGGGCTGGGGGAAGAGGGACTGAGGGGGTTATAGGTTAAGGGCACAGAGTTTCACTCTGAGTTGATGAAAATGTTGTGGAAATAGATAGTGGTAATGGTTCCATAACAATGTGAATGTACTTAATGCCATGGAGTTGTGCACTTTTTGAAAAAGAAATGTTTAGAGAAATGTGTGTCACATCATAGGTCATCGAGAACACAGAGGGGTGAACCACTGGCCTTTGCCGTGGCCTTTGTCCCAGAGCTTCATTCCTCACCAGTGACAGGCTCTTGTCTCAGCTACAAGTCACCCCTGGGGTCCACAGGACTAGGCTGAGGGTGAGCTTTCGGTTCTGCAGGGACCTGTCCTGGGATGCCAACAGATGTAGTGATTGCGGACATCCCTTGGGCAAAATGCAATGGCCTCGTGCCTTTCTGGCAAATCCAGAGCTGCTGGTCACGGGAGTGTTTTGGAGCATCAGATGTTTCCCGTGTAGGGAAAGTCTTCCTGGCACAAAATTTTCACTCTTTTAGAGGAATAACTACAACAAAGCAAGCTACATTTTATTAATTTAGTGGTAAGAAACACACACACACACACACACACCCCCTCCCAAAAGAGAGAGACATCAATTACAGATATTTGCAATGACTACCCTCTCTTAGCAGTGACTACGTGCATTTGGCATGCTTGCAGCCCAGAATTTCTTATCTTGTTCCCTGATGACATACACACTCGGGCTACTGTCATGGACCCCGTGGAGTCTGAAGGGAGCTCACTGCGGGCTGGGCAGCGTCCCCAGAAGTATCAGGATTCCATCGTTGCTAGAAAGAGACTCCAGCCTGCTTGGACAAAAGAACACAAGGGAAGTTGACAAGGGGCTCGGGGAATTCGGGAGTCGGAGGGCCCAGGCTGCTCCAGAGGGCTGGGAGAGCAGCAAGCACAGCCCTTGCCTCATAGAAGAGGCTGTCTGTCCCTGGTCCCAGCTAGACCCACTGTCTCTGCTTCACTGTTACAGATGCCACACCCTGGATGAGAACCTGGTGCGGTCACACACCCCTCTGTGAGTGGCGAAGGGCAGGGAGAAAAGTGATTTTGCTTCCTAGACTTCCATGGTGGGGGGTGATACCATGGAAGGGGATTCAATATTCTCCCACCAGCACCAAACACGACGGGGGAGGAGTCATCCCCAAAAGGAGGCTGGGGGCCAACAGGAAGTGGGACAGGATGGGGAGAGCCAGAAACCCAATACATACAGTACATCATAGCCCTCCTGGGTAAACATTCAATTCCCATTGGACCGAGCATCAGGGGTCAGGAGCCATATGAGGCTTTATACATATTTCCTCTCGAGGAATCTCAGGGTGTGTTTGTGCATCTGGAGTAGCTGGTGCCTGATGGAAAACTTGTGGGTTTTTGACTTTGGCAGAACAGCCTAAGCTGCCTCTGCTTTCCCACAAAAGGATGACGCCCCAGCTGCCTTATTCTCAAAGCTTATTCTCAAAGTCTTCGCAGCAGCGCTCCCAAGTCGTCCCTGCCAAGGCCAAGGCCGAGGAGACTGCTCCCGGCATGTCAGTGGTGGGGTGATGCTTCCCCAGGGCAGAGGCATGGAGGGACCCCCTGGGCAAAGACTGTGGAAGTCTGGTGATGTCACCACCTTCTTCTTGTGCGGCTGACCGTTGGGACATAGAAATACCTCAACCGGAATGAGTGACGAGTGCACCTTGTTCCTGGTCTCAGCAATGTGCACTTCTGTGCTGGTGCCAGGTCAGAGGCAGGGCAGGAAGCCAGGAGAGGTGTCACGGCCTGGCTGGCAGAGAGGGGCAGTCAGCGCCCGCAGGTGGAAGCTGGGGTGTGGAGGCTTGTTTGCCCACAGTAGGTCTATAGCAGCAGCAGGGGCTGAGATCACACAGCGAGGAGTTCCAGAGGAGGGGTCAGGCCAGGTCAGCAATCGGGAGGCCCGTGGCAAGCCTGTTACCTGAGGAAACATGCCAACCCTCAGATAGTCCCCCATGAGCAGGTGAGAAAGTGGGCAAAACACCCTCCTCCCCAAGGGCAGGGTATGTGGCCAATGAGCGGCACAGCCAGGATCTGAACCCCAGTGCCTCTTGGTCAGACAGAACAGCAAACAGGATATAAGCAGGGGTGGGTGGGGATGTAGGGTGGGGATGTAGGGACAGTGTTGGGACTTCAGGGGAGGATGGATTTGCTTAGATGGCAGGAGAAGCCTTCCTGGCAATTAGGAATGAAGGGTGGGTAACGGGGAAAGGAACCTGTTACCTGGTGGAGAATGGCCTCAGCTGCCTGAGACTCTGTCTCTCCCTTTCCTGTCCTCTCCTGCAATACTGACTGTCATAGCTTCAAGTTGACATTTGAGCTTTGACCCTAGGGCACAGCCAGGTTTCACCTCAGTGAACTTTGAAAGGTAACTGGAATTCAAGGCTGGTTCAAAGCTCGGTGTGCATACTTCAAGCAGAAGGGTGGCTCTTGGTGTTGTCACATGGAAAGGAGATTTTGTGCACCTGGGGAGGTGTGGGCCTGGGAGGTGGGTTTCTTAAAAGACCCTGAGTTCCTAACACAAGATGACACCCCTCCCCCTTCAGGCCTCCCCAGGCACATTCTCCTGTCCTCCAGCTCTGGCCATCTGGCCTGTGGAGGCTGGCAGGGAACGCTGGGTAGAGGGTCTGAGGATGGTACCCTGTGACTGGTCCTGCTGCCCCCCTGCCATCACCTGAGTCAGAGTCCGACCCTCCTGGGCTTGTGCCCTAGAGAGGTGTTTGCTGTGGCCTGCAGGAACATTTTACCATGGTTTCCAGCCTGCCCTAAATTCATGTTTTCTCTCTTGCACCGATAGCCCCTTTTCTCTCCGATATCTGAAATCATGCAAAGATGAAGCCAGGTAAGATTCCACCAATGACTGTTAAAGTTCAATTTCAGTTTTCTCTCTGGCCTTCTCAATCCACTATGTAAAGCAAGAACGGAATTAGAACAAGAATGTTGATATGGTAGCTCCTAATAAGAGCTCTGCACATATTCTGTCCCAGACACCATGACAAATTCTTCCCGGACACCATGACAAATTCTTCCCGGGACTGTCCCAGGAGCCTCATTACAACGCACAAAGAAGGCTTAGTGACTGGTCCCATTAACAGATGAGGACACTGAGGCTCGGAAAGAGGAAGTGGACAGGCCAGGGTCACAAAGCTGAAAACAGCATCACAGGGAAATGAATCTGCAATGTTGGACTCCACCCCCCCCCACCCCTCTTAGGCTGTGCTCTATTTCCCTTGGATGCAAAGCTACCACCTCCCTCCACCCCCACCCCAGACCCTAGTGGTCTCTCTCACTAGAAAAGATTTTTCAAGTGAGAATAATCATTATTACTGGGGATATACTTAACTGTCACACTCCACTCCTGCCCGTAATGACTTGATTATCTCCTATTACTCCCAAAGCTCCCAGCATTACAACCCAGTGCTCTGCTGGCATCAGATAAATGCATTGTCTTCAGGACAATCCTCAAAAGAGGATTAGGATTAGTTTACCTGGTTCTCAACTGGCTAATTGGTTAAAAAGTATGGACACCAAATATTTATTTGCTGTGTTTTTGTTGAGCAGTCCTATTTGGAGTGGGATGGGGAGAAGAAGAAACATTTAGATGGGCTGCATTATCAATTTCAGGATGAATTAAGAAAGAAATATCACGTGGTGGGAGTCACTTCTGATGTCAGCTGAGGTTACAAATGGAGCGATACCCATTTTTAACTCCCTGGTTAACGTTGTCAAAGTGTTGGCCTGTCCTCAGGGTTTAGAACGCTGCCTGGTCGCGGCCAGTTTGGGGGTTTTAATGAAGCTCCAACTCGTTCAGAACAGGCTGCCTTACTGACCAAGGAAAGTGGACTCCACACTTCCAGCGAAAGAGGCCATTTCTCAGGTCTCCAGAACCCCTCCGGTTTGCACTCAGCTGACAGCCATGCCCTGCTTGGCTCCCAAGACAGGTCAGATTTAGGAATTAAAGTTTCCACAGTCTCGCACTACCAGCAAAGTCAAATAATAATGAACATAAAACAACCGACCAGCATCCAACGTTCTAGGTGTGAACCGTGCTCATCCTAGAGGCCAAAAGGAAACGGGCTTTATAACTGGGGAAGGAGTGGGTGTGGGTGATGCCATGAGCGTCAGCTCTCAGGAATGGACCCTGGTTCTAGTGAAGTCTACTGTAGTTTGGGATCCGGGGTCCCAGGAGCTCCTCCACGTGGGGCTCAGAGGACCCAGACTCAAGGCCCCAAGAGCACTTCAGGTTTCCCTGGGCATTCATTCCAAGGCTGCTAATCTGCTGGGGGCACCCCCAGACCTGCCCACTGGCTGGGGCTGACTGTGGCCAGGTGGAAGCAGGGGAGGCGCCAAGCCCTGCGTGAACCACCTCCACACTGGCTCAGATGGACCATGCAGGGCATCCTCAGAGGTCCCTGTGGGCCCCACATCACTCCTGTTAAACCCCCAAACTGGCTCCCGCCCCTCTCAGCTGCTACAGGCACAGGTGAAAACCTACAATCCGAGGGACCCTGGGAAGACCTTTAAGCACCTCCCCCTGACCTTGTGAAGGTGGATGCAGCCCCACCCCACCCCTGCCCGGAGTGCCTTCCTGTCCCAAAGGGTCCCAGGGCTTACTCTGTGGCCTTCATCTCACACTGTCTTGGGGACCTGAAGTAGAAAGCTCACTTTTTCCCCGTTTGGGTACCTTTCGGATCATTTTTAATATCTTCCTTTCTGCTCTTCTTCGACTTCAAATGTATGGTGATGTCCTGAGGGCAAAAGAACAGATTTAACTCTCTGATTAGAAGGAAGGCTCTTGGTCTAAGCCTCACTCATTTTGAAATCCTGACATTCACGGGGAAAATCATTCAAGCTCTCTTGTAACTTCCTGTGCTTAATTAAGTGGCTCTGCAGGTGACTCAACCCTTTTATTTTGCAGAATGACATCAGACTTATTTTCCATTTTAATAGCCTGGTTACTTCATTGATTTTTTTGAAATCCAATTTCACTTTCTAGTGCAATTTTTTATGTTTCTTTTTTTCCCTGCACCCCAGGAAATGCTAACTCCCTTAGTGGCTAAACTCCAACTGTAACAAGTACTTCAGTCTTTTTTTGAGTCCACGGTCCAAAATCAGAATTTGAAGAAGGAGTTAGAGGCGTCATTTGAAGAAGGAATGAGAGGTGTAATTCTTGTTTGCTAATTACCTATTGAATATACAATTTCACAAAGTGTTGGAGTTAATATAATTAGCTATCTGATGCTATTCCTGACAGGGGTCCCCGAGTCCTGGGGATGGCATCTGGGTCCCTGCAAGAAGCCACATCTGCTCTGAGAGCTCTTCTCGATCCCAGGACCCTCTCCCCTCTCATCACTTGCCCCTGTCCATTCGAGGAGGATGATTCCAATCTCATAAGCTTGTTTCCAGCTTCTTTAATATTTATCAGGCAGCTGTGTGACACATTAATCTGGAAGTGAATAGTCATGGCTGTTTGGTAAATTCTGTAGTTTGAGGGAAACGTGAGAATTACTCATCTTACTAGAACATAGTTTGGACTCGGGGCCTTACGAAAAAGCAGACATTTCACATGGTGCGTGACATTTCCTGTTTATGTATCTTTTGTTTGGGGTTTTGTTTCTTGATGCTTGGGTGAGCTGGGGGATTTCATTTTCTGCCCTTGCTGAGGGGTTTTCCTCCATTGAATCTTCATGCCCTGCTTCAAGTTCCCAAAAGGAGCCCTCCTGGTTAGGGCAGGGAGGGCCCTCGTTCTGGGCCTGCCCCTGCTCATCCCTCAGTGGAAGCTTGGGGTACCAGGGCACAGACTGCCTGACAGTGGGTGGCCCCAGCCTCGCCTATCAACAGGAGGAGGCCTGGACATGAACAGGAGGTGAATTTTGTGCTGTCCGGGGCTCTCCTTCCCCAAGGCTCAGTCACAACTAGAGAACGTCCCAGAACTGAGCACCCTGCAGGATTTGAGTGATACTTTTTTTTTTTTTTTAATTCAGGAAGAGTCAAAGATATAATGCATGAAGTAGGCACTCATGAAATGTGAGTTTTCTTCATTTTTAAATATTTGCATAATGATAATTTGAGGAAATTAATTGGCTGCACACTCTAATGTTTCTCTTCCCACCGAAAAAGATGTTAACCATCTGCTGTCTCCCTTCTTGCTCTTCAAATGAGATTAGTCCTTGACTAATGTCCCATTTGAAGCAAATGAAATAGATCACAGTGAAATAGATCATGACTGTCCCTTCAAAACGCTCTTTCTAACCTACTGACTGTGATCAAAAGTTGTCCTAGGCATAGGGTGGGGACAGAGAAACAAGAGCTGGGTCCCTGCACTTGAATTGGTGATGATCACCCAGAAAGATAACTAGTCCAGAGACACACATGCCGAGAACCAAGGGATGGGGGTGGGAGAGTGAGAGATGAGCCCAGGCGTTAAGGTGTGGATTAGATAAGATCACCCCAAGTTGCTGTGGGCTCTCATAGCTTTCCACAATCCAGCTCCACACTTCCACTGGCTTAGTCCCATGTGTGATGCTCCCCCAGATCGCCCAAGTCCTCAAGCCCAGAGACAAGCCCCAGCCCCTCCCTGACATCACACAAAACCTCAGTCTCAAAAGACATTTGTGTATGTAATATGCAGAATTTACTGAGTGGTGGTGGGAGGTGCCTGGCTCATAGAAGGTATTCAGTAAATATTTGTGGGAGGGATTAATCCAAAGACTCTCAGTGAAACATTAGACAGCTTTGTTCTTAGACGTTTTCAGTCCTCCACCCTTGAGGATCCTACTTTGGGTGCTTCACCCTGCATCACAGCCCTCCCACCCCTGCTAGTAATGCAGGATAACCTGGTTTACTTCTCAGAGTCTCAATTAACCCCTCCACTCTCCTTGTCCTGCCTGCTGGGACTGATGTACTCAATGATCCCATTTCTCCACCCGAAATGCTCTGGGGGTATGTCTGTGTGTGGCATCACCTCTGCCCAATACCCCCATCACCGATGGGTAATAAAGCAGGATGGGAAGGAGGTGGGGATTTTCGGACACCAGCCGCCTTACTCTGCCCGCTTGGGCCTCGTAGCCTGGGTTTCTCTGCTGCAGTTAATGTTTTGGCAGGACAGCCTGCCTCTTGGCCCAGTTCCCAGGACACCAGGAAATCGGGTTGTTATCAGCAAAGCTGAAGCAGCCTCTGATGCAGATGCTCTGCCTGTGTGTGTGACCTTCTCCTGGGCCTTCTGCCTACTGGAGCCTTGTGGCCCTTTCTTCACATGGCTGGGCTTGTGTTTGCGACTCGCTTTCCCAAAACTTCCTCAAAACTGAATAATATGTTATTTAGAGACCACACATAAGTAGTACAACTTATAAAGAAAAGCAAGAGAATGACAGACATAAAGTCAGGAGGGTCATTACCTCTGGCAGAAGGAAGGAGGAAGATGCTGTGTGGGGGACCACAGGACTCTTCTGTAAGATGCTGGTATTTTTTTCTTTTTTCTTTTCCTTTTTTTTAACCATTAACAAAAATTGAAGTAGAGTTGATTTACAATGTTGTGTTAGTTTCAGGTGTACAGCAAAGTGATTCCATTTTATATATTCTTTTCCAGATTCTCTTCCATTATAGGATATTACAAGATTAAATATAGATCCCTGTGCTATACAGTAGGTCCTTGTTGTTTATCTACTTTATAAGTAGTGGTGTATATCTATTAATCCCAAATTCCCAATTTATCCCTCCCCCCCTTTTCCCCTTTGGTAACCATAAGTTTGTTTTCTATGTCTGTGTGTCTGTTTCTGTTTTGTAAATAAATTTGTTTGTATCATTTTTTAGATTCCACATATAAGTGATATCAGATGATATTTGTCTTTCTCCTTCTGACTTACTTCACTGAGTATGAGAATCTCTAAGTCCATCTATGTTGCTGCAAGTGGCATTATTTCATTCCTTTTTATGGCTGAGTAATATTCCATTGTATATATGTCCCATATCCTCTTTATCCATTCATCTGTCAATGGACAATTAGGTTGCTTCTGTGTCTTGGCTGTTGTAAATAGTGCTGCTACTAACACTGCAGCTGGGGTGAAGATGCTGTTATGTTTTTTAATCTTGGGTGTGGATCCTCAAGTGTTCATTTTATCATGATTCTTTAAACTGCTTGGATCCATTGTACAGGCTCTTCTGTATGTGAGATACATTTCATAACGTGCCTGTGTGATATGTTTCATGATAAAAACCATTTATAAGGAGCACCCCTGCCATGACTACCTCCCCTGCCATTTCTGCAAGGCCAGGCAGGCCTGCTGGGTCTGGGGAGGACCCACATCAGCCACTGCTGCAACCTTCCCCACCTTCCACACTGACCTGAGCCGCATCCTGTCCTGGCCACGATCACATGGCAACTTTCTGGACACCCCACTCTCTTCTCCCCTCCCCACCGGTTCAACACAATATAGAAACTATAAAAAAGTGTGTATTGCAGAGAACTCTGCTGCCGATTGGAAACCACCTCCGTCCAAGTTCCCTCCCAGGCTGGTAAGTCTGTTTAGGAAGGCTCAGACACTTTCTGGAACATGCAGGGGGCCGAGTGACCACCCAGGAAGCGCCTGAGGTTTGGAGTCAGGCAGCCTGACCCCGTGCCTCAGCTCCGCCTCTAATGCGCGCCACGTGATTCTTCCTCTGCACTTTCCCTGGTCATCTTGGTTTTTTTTAACTTTTTTTTTATATTGGAGTATAGCCTATTCACAATGCTGTGATAGTTTCAGGTGCACAGCAAAGCGACTCAGCCATACATATACGTGTATCCATTCTCCCCCAGACTCCCCTGCCATCCAGGCTGCCAGCCAACATCGAGCAGAGCTCCCTATGCTACGCAGTAAGTCCTCGTCGGTTATCCATTGTGAATATAGCAGTGTGTACATGTCAGTCCCAAACTCTCTGACTCTTCCTTCCCCCCTCCCTTTCCCCTGGTAACCATAAGTTTGTTCTCTAAGTCTGTGAGTCTTAACTCTCCTCCAGGACCTAGACCTTTGTTGCTCTTGTACCTGACCTTCCAGGTCATCCCTCCAGCTCCGTTCAGTGCGCCTTCCCCAGACTACCCACCCACCCCGCTCCCTGCTCAGCGCCCCCTTGGCCTCGCCTTTGCCCTGTCTGTGAACTTGGTGAACGTTCCTTGACAGTCGTGGAGTCTTTCTGCAAACTAATCAATGCTGATGATGAATGAACATCCGAACTACCACCTTCAAGTTCACACAGCTGGCCACCAGGCACCTGGTGCCAAGAGCCCTTTGGACCGTGAAGCTGGGCTATTGATCCCACTGACCAGACACACGCTTTCCCTTTGAAGTCGTGTCTGCAAGGTAGATGTGTTGAACCAAAGCTAACGTGTGGACCAGTGGGAGAGGAGCACATGAATATTTGTTGGGTGAATCCAACGCTTAGTTTGGCAAATGTGTGAGGACCTTCTGACTGAAATCGCTGTCCTATGTGTCTGCAGATCCTTAGTGAGGATCCCAACTCAGTTGGGACAGGGCAGGGGCCATGAGCTCAGACTTGCTCCCAGACCATCCTCTCCCGTCCATGGGATGCGGCCCAGTGTGGACACCTCAGATGGGCCTGTGTGCACACCCTAGCCCTGCCACTACCCGATCTGCCCTTGGGCAAGCTGATTAGCCTGTCTGAGTCTTCATTTCCTCAAGCATCTGCCGGGGGTGACCATCTCTGCTTCACAGGGTTGATGGGGCTTAAATGAGATCATCGAGGTCACCCATGAGCCCAGGATGTGGCACTTCTTGGTCCTCAGTTTGGACCACTTCTTCCTCCTTCCCTCCATCTTTCTTTCCTCTATGCTTCAGGGGGCACTTACCTATGTCAAGGAACGTGAGTCTACCTCAAAGGACAGCCAGGATTGGCCAGGGTCTCCGCCGTTCTCAGGAGCTAGGTAGTCCCTGGCCCAGAGCCCGTTCTAGCCCCTCACTCTGTGGCCCCAGTCAGGGGACTCCCCCGTCCTCAGAAGCCTGACCCCAGGGAAGCTCTCTACCCGAGCATCCTGGCCTCATGCAAAGAGCCCCGACTGAGGTCTGAAACCACAGCAGCTGAGAGCCAGGGGCCACCGAGCCTGAACCTGCATTTTGCAGAGGCAGAAACAGACCAGAGAGGGCAGCAGATCCACCCAGCGTTGCCCAGCTTGTTAGCGTCGCAACCCAGGGTGGGATCCACATAGCTCGACCTTTTGGCTGCACTGCCCTGTGCTCTCCTCGTGAATATCCTTACCGTTGGATTTTGCTTACTTCCGTTGAGAAGTTATTTCCCTATGGAAGCAATAAATGTCTTCATGGGGATTTCCCAAGACAAGCCAGGTACATTTTAGAACCATACTTAAAAAAGAAAATGGCACACTGTGGAGAGAGACTGTTGGTGAGAAAGGATGCTGTCAAAGTGCTGGTGGGGGCCTGTTCTGCTGGCCGCCACTGACCGCCCCGGCTGTGCACAGATGAAATGTGGGCCTCTGTGCACCCAGGTGTCCTTTCCACCATGAAAGACTCACAGATTCCATGATTCCGTCATGGTTTTGAACAAAGCTTGAGAGGGGAGGGAAGGTTCCTCTGTCCTCAAATAGTCTTTAAGTCAACAGACAGCACTGATGCAGGAATAACATCCCGAACGACGAGTGCTCAGAGCCCGGCGGCAGGGCTGCAGCCGACCTGTCCGTCCTCAGTGGGGACAGGTGGCTGCCCTGTAGGCTTCACCCTCGGCTTTTGTGATCTTTCACATCCTTCCTTGACTCTGGAGCTCATACACATCATGACCTCCCCAGGCAGAGAGGCCCCCTGGCCAGGCAGACAGTCATCTGGGGAGGCAGCCCCCTCCAGGGAAGTTGGAGGTCAAGAGCACCGCGTGAGCTTAGACTCATCACGGAGGCCGCCGGACACTACATGGCACTGTATCCCTGACACTGGGCACAGTGTCTGGTGCACAGTAGGGCTGTTTCTCTGAGAAGGTGGGTGAGTACGTCAGAGCTGGAAGGTGTGGCAGACTTGCTTGGGTTTCCTGAAGCTAGGAACGTCACAATGAGTCATAATGTCACACAGCCAGTTAGGGACGATGCACTGAGCGCTTCAGGATGGACTTGGTACCCAGCCCACATTTTTATCGAGCGTGTACTATGTGCCAGGCACTGTGTTGGAGCTAAACACCCTGTCAAGAATAAAATTGCCTATTTTTGCCTTTCTAGGACACAGCGTCTATTACCACAACAAAGGTTAAACAAATAAATAGAAATAAATTGTGTGCAGTGAGTGCTAACCAGAGCAGGTGCCCAGGTCAGGGGAGGGTTCTCCCAGGAGGTGGGGTTTAAGACTGAGTAGTGTTGGCCACATGGGGAAGCGAGAGGAGGGTCTCTGGTGAGGGAAGAGTGTGTGCAAAGGCCCTGAGGAAGCCTGCATGGTGGGACCTGGGGAGAAAGGAAGAGTGGGAAGAGGCAAGGAGGGGAAAGTTAGGGGCCATGTTACCAAGGGTCCCAGGATGGGTAAGAGTTTGGGTTTTCCATGACATGTATCAGGACACCTCTGAAGGGTCTGATGATGGGGTACCACAGTCTGACTTGCATTTTGTAAAGGGCACCCTGGCTACTGCGCTGATCGGAGGGAGAGAGAGGCCAGTTATTGGATCCATAGGAGATGCTTGCAGAGGCTGGTGACAGGCGGTCCCTGTTGCTCACCAGATATGTGACTGTGACATGCAGCAGGCTTCTCCAGCCTCAGTTTCATCTATGTGATGGGGACGGTCACGGCTCACAGGACTGCTGTGGGGGTTGGATGTTGGCAAGGGACCTAGTGCCCTGCCTGGCACCGAGTATGCTGCCATTCTTTCCCATGAGACCCTCCCTCTCGGTGTTCATAGGAATTATTCATAACCCAGGAAACTCGGACTTTAGGTATTGGTTTTCCTCTTTGTTTTAAGAGAGAGAGACATTCTTAATTTTAACATGGTTTGTGCTTTTTGTGTCTTGTTTATAAGTCCTTTCTTCCCCACCACGAGATCATGAAGATATTTCTCTTATGGTTGGAAAGTTTCATTTCTACATTCAGTCTTTAATCCGTTTGGAATTTGGGTCTGACTGTGTGAAGCCCAGCTCCCCATCACTTGGCCCTGTGACTTTGAGCATCTCATGACCCCTATGTCCCCACCTGACAGGTGAGAGGTTAGGTTAGGTCAGGTCATCTCTGAGGGTTCTTCCTAACCTGCAGTTGTGAGAATTCAGTCCTCCTCGCTTCAGCCTGAGACCAGAGTGATGCTCCAGTTGGCGTGAGGAAAATCATCCCACAGATTTCCGCGTGCCCTGCAAAGATGCGGCCGTGTTCACACGGAGTTGGCTGTCCTCCCACCTCTCTGCTTTCTTCTCCTCCACAAATAAAACAAAGCACTTCAGGGCAGGTTTCCCAAGGCCCACTTCCTGGCCAGAACTTGGCTTTAAATTATTCCTCTTTGACATTTTAGTTTTAACTATACTGCACGTGCAGGCCAAGGATGGAGGAGAAGGCTCCGTAACTAGAATTGTTATGAAAACCAGATATCCGACTACACTGGCATTTCCGGAAACTCCAGTTTGCAGAACTGGAAGTATATCCATTAAAACCTTTCAAACTTGCACCGAAGGAAACTCTGAGAGGTGCCACTGCTTTGCAGGTTAGGGATCACCTGGGTGGAAACACATCTCTGGATTTGAGTGGCTGGTGATTATAAAAAAACAAAACACACAAATAAAAACCTGGTTTCCAGTTTTAACCCTTGTTGTTGTCACAAAATGGAGGGTGGAAGACTCTGTGTCAGGCCAGTTTGCTCAGGGTGACCCAGCCCAATGGTAACAGCTGGGGGAGAGGGTCGCTGAAGACCCCATGGTGGAGGGAGGGCCTGATGGAAAGAAGCCGATGTTCATAGTGATTCCGGGGGTGGTACAGGGAAGGAAACTCAGCCCAAGGGCATTTAAGGAAAAAGGTGTGCACAGGGTGATGACACAGGGGCAGGGAGGGATGGTGTGTTAAGGGACTCAAGGGTTGAGAAGGAGAGTGGGAGGGAGTTTAGAAAGAAAACCTCCAACCCATTGGGACCCAGGTCCTGCCTGGGCAGAGACCAGCTGGTCTCCCCCTCCTGGTGGGAAATTCCTTTGGAGAAGGAATCTGATTGACAATTGGATTGGGCCATGGGATGTCCAGATGTTTGGGCAAACATTATTCTAAGTCAGGCGTTTCTGAGAGGGCTTTTTTGAATGAGTTCCATGTTTAGATCAACAGACGGAGTAAAGCAGATTGCTCTTCCTAATGTGGAGGGGCCTCATCCAATCAGTGGAAGGCCTGGCTAGAATACAAAGGCTGACCCTCCCACGAGTAAGAGGGAGCTCCTCCTTCTTGAGGACCTCTCAGCTGGGACTTTGATCTTTTTCTGCTTTCAGACTTGAGCTGAAGCACAGATCTTCCTGGGTCTTGCACCTGCTGGCTCTCACAGTGGAACTCACACCAACAATGTCTGGAAATCACACCTCAGGTTTTTGGACTTGGACCAGGACTACATCTGTGGTCCCCTGGGTCTCCAGTTTACTGACTGCCATTCTTTGGACTTCTCAGCTTCAATGGTCATGCGAGCCGATTCCTTATAATAAATCATTGTGTGTGTGTGTGTGTGTGTGTGTGTGTGTGTGTGTGTGTGTCCTATTGGTTCTGTTTTTCTGGAGAACGTGACAAAGGCAAGGTTCTGTGGAGCACATGTGCAACGTAAGGCCCACCTCTGTGATGGGGAGGCAGTTCTCAGACCAGAGGACATCGTGAGCTAAGCAGACAGCCAAAGGGGCCTACAGGGGCCATTTCACACCAGGAGTATCAGGAGACCCCTCCTCCATGTTCCAGGAGCATGAGGTCCGTACAGCCATGGAACCACATGTGTGCATGTACCCAGTCTCTGCACTCCACAAGGCCAGTGGTTCAGCTCTGGGACAGTGCTTAAGCCTTCATATGTCAAGGCCTAGTCCAAGGCTGGACGATGCTCAAATGTGGCTTTGAATTCATGGGGACTGAGGTGGCCATCAGCACACAGGGCTGGAGGACCCCACGCCACCCTGACTAGTGGTGACAGGGCCTGATGCTTCCCTCCCCAGGACAGACATGGAGGCCACACCAGCTGTCCTTGCTTTAAGTTAAAGCAACAAGGTGTGCCCAGAGCTTCCAGGCAGGTTCTGCAGGGTCAGGGAGGAGCTGCCCAACGGGACAGTGCAAGACTCCAGGACAGCCTTCCCCCAAGCCCAGCATCGGGGCTTTTTGTTGCTATATTCGACTGTTTTTAAGACTGGTAGAAACCAAAGGGTCCTCGCCAGGGCTGTGATGTTCTCGTTTATGCAAGACTGACCTGCAGGAGGAGTGACACCAGCCAAAGCCCGGGGCAGCCTCTGCAAGCCATGGGCGTGCCCCAGCGGGCCGCTGCTCGCCTCGCACAGCCCCCGGACTGTGCACAGCAGTGTTCCCTCTGCTCCCTCATTTCCAGAACGCCTTGTTCAGAGCCCAGCACCATGGGAACCACAGTGGGAGGAGGTGTCGGCAGGAAACAAGAGGACACTCACCTCTTGCCCTGCCTTTCCCTCCAAAGGCAGAGACAGTGGGCCCTGCCCTGGGCCCCAGTGAGCCCCCTCGGCCTGGTGCCCCATCCCTTTGGCCCCCTCCCTCGGCCTGTTTCCTCTTTATCCCGTCAGTATGTCCACCCTCGGTAAATTGCTTAATGACATCGGCTGCGGTGTGGACCTTGGCGTCTCTGGTCACGCATTTCCGTCTCTGATCTGACAGTTCTGAATGTCCTTGGACACCAGAGTTGCATAGACGTATAACTTTAAAGCCTGAAGACAATCGGTGATCTCCGAGCGCCTCCCTTGACAAAGGCGGAAAGTTCTAGAAGAACCCAGCAGTGAGGGGACCAGAGATACTTGGAGGGTCCCTATACATCCTCTCTAGGGTACCTCTCCCTCACGGAGCTGCTTCTCACTAACAGGTATCTGTGGTCCTCCCTCCTCTCCCCTCCCCACTGTGAGTCACGTGCTCATGCACAGGCTCACATCATCTGTACAGGGGTGAATAGTGTCCCCCCAAATCCATATCTAGCCAGAGCCTCGGAATGTGACCTTATTTAGTAATAGGATCTTTACAGATATAGTTAGTGAAGATGAGACCATCTTAAAGTAGGATGGGTGCAAACTCAATGATTGGAGTCCTATGAGAAGAGAAAACAGAGACTCAGGGACACACACACACACACACACACACACACACACACACACACACATACAGAAGGCCACGTGAAGACAGAGGCAGAGATAGGTGTGAGTGATGCAGCCACAAGCCAAGGACTGCTGGCCACCAGTAGAAGCTAGACGAGGCAGAGCAGGATCCTACCTTAGGACATTCAGAGACAGAGCACAGCCTTGTCAAGACCCTGTTTCAGACATCTGGCCCCCAGAACTGTGGGAGCATACGTTTCTGCTGTTATCAGTCACTGTTTATGGTTATTTGTGCGGCAGCCCCAGGAAGCAATTCATGCACTCACTTGCAGCCAGCTTACATTTTATTGGTGCTTCCTCCTTACTTTTCTCCTCTCAATCTGCATATTTCTTCCCTACAAACCTCCTCCTGCCCCGAGAGGACATCATTGGCCAGGAGACTCTCAGAATCGCCTCTAGCGACCAGCTTAAAAACCACTTATTGATCACCCTGAAGACTAGTGTCAGATCCATTTCTGTTTTCGCACATGCAATTCTTCTCTTATTCACGTCCCAACTGGGTGTATCCCAAAGCATGGTGGATGTGGTGATTTGCAAGGTCGTGGGAGGTGGTGTGTGCATTTTGAAAGTCATATATATCCAACATATACAGTTTAAGCAGCTCCATATCAAAAAAGCAAACAACCCAATCAAAAAATGGGCAGAAGACCTAATAGAAATTTCTCCAAAGAAGGCAAACAGATGGTCAACGGGCATGTGAAAAGATGCTCAACATCACTAATTATTAGAGAAAGGCAAATCAAAACTACAGTGAGGTATCACCTTACACCAGTCAGAATGACCACCATCAAAAAAGTCTACAAACAGTAAATGCTGGAGAGGGTGTGGAGAAAAGGGAACCCTCCTGCACTGTTGGTGGGAATGTACATTGGTGCAGCCACTATGGAGACTGGTTTGGAGGTTCCTTAAAGAACTAAAAATAGAGTTACCATGTGATCCTGCAGTCCCACTGTATATATCTGGAACAGTCAAAAACTCTAATTCAAAAAGATATATGCACCCCAGTGTTCGCGGCAGCTCTATTTACAATAGCCAAGACATGGAAGCAAACTAAATGCCCATCAACAGATGAATGGATAAACAAGATGTGGTACATATATGTTAGAATATTACTCAGCCATAAAAAAGAATGAAAAATGCCACATGCAGCAACATGGATGGACCTAGAGATGATCATACTAAGTGAAGTAAGTCAGACAGAGAAAGACAAATATCTTATGATATCACTTATAGGTGGAATCTTAAAAAAATGATACAAATGAACTTATTTACAAAATAGGAAAAGACTCACAGACATGGAAAACAAACCTATGGTTACCAAAGTGGAAAGTGAGGGAGGGAAAAACTAGGAGGGTGGGATTAACTGATGCAAAGTACTATATATAAAATAATCAACAGTGACCTACTGTATAGCACAAGGAACTACACTCAATATCTTGTAATGATCTATAATGGAAAAGAATCTGAAAAAGCATATATATATATAACCAAATCACTTTGCTGTATACCTGAAACATTGCAAATCAACTATACTTCAATATAAATAAATAAATAAATAATAAATACATAAATAAATAAATAAGTAAAATTTTAAGAAGTCATATATAAATTTTAATGAGATTTGCAAAAAGTATAACTTGCACATCAAATCCACCATTTCATGGACATTGTCTCTTAGAACAAAGCTACGCAAAAATTTAAAGTTGATCCTAAGAAAAATACTAAATAAATGTGGCACAGGAGGGAGCATGAATTGCTGAAATGTGGGCAGTTCTGGAGTGCAAGAAACAGTGCAGTTCTGGGGTCCGACCATTCTGAGTTCAAGTTCTGTTTTTCCTACCAGTGCTGGGGCTCAAGGGAGATTGTTGAATCTCTGAACCTCAGATTTCTCTTCTGCAGAATGGGATCACAAGGCCTAAATTGGAGGCTTTTCTCTGAAGGATTAGGACAAAGGGTGAGTGAGGCGGTGCCTGGTATGGTACCTGGCATGTGGGATGCTCAGCAAATGAGGTGGCCTCCTCAGGCTCTGCTGTGAGGCCTCCTGCAGGCCCCCCCCCGCCCAGTCCCCTACCTATGGTCCACACCTCTTCCATCCTTCCCTGCCAGAACCCTGTCTGCATCATGGGAAGCAGCAGGCTTGTCCTGGTGGGAAGGCAGAGGCCCTGCCAGATTGCCTAGACAACCAGAGGAAGGCATGTGGGTACCTGGTGAGGAATGATAGCTCTCCCTGCCCCTAACTCCTGGGTCACTTTCAGACCTGGAGCCATCCATGTTGAAACCATCCTCTCACTGTTGGAGCTTTGGAACAACGGCATCGTGGGTCATCCTGGGGCTGAGCAGGGCAGAGAAATGCCTGTTGCACTATGAGATTGTGCTGGAGCATGCTTTCTGGAAAGGTCTGAAAAGAAGGCAGGTAGGCCTCTTGCTCAGACAACACTGGAAGGATCCTCCTCCAGGTATCTGTCCATGAGGAAGGGCTTGTCCGGAGGCCTGAGGGCATTGTCCTCAGGGCCACCAGCTTGTCCCTGGTGCAGTAGCACAGAGTCTCCATCCCAGAGCTGCAGGGGGCCTGGTCTTACTGGCATCTAGTCTGGACTCCTCCCAGATCGCCAGGCCCGCCATGATTCCACTTCCAAGGTCTCTTCGGAAAGTAGATGCCACGCCCCAGACACACAGCTTGGGAATCACTCATTCAAGTAATACTATCATTAAAATATGGGCTTCATTTAATGCATTCCTGATACTTGTGTGACAAATATCTGATATTAATTTATGACAGATTTTTTTTACTGTAGCAAAATCTCTAGAACACAAAATTTACTACTTTAACTGGTTTTAAGTATAGAGTTTGAGGCCTACGATTTCTAACTGACCATGATCTACTGACATTGAGTAAGGCTTGGGTAGAACGGGGACGTTCACCTCTGCTCACAGGGCTATGAAGGGGCTAGATGGAGACTTGAACCCAGGCTGCCTGATTCCAAAACTGCGCTTGTCATAATGATGATGAGAACCAGAAGAAGAAGAAAAAGAACAAAAATGAGCATTTATGATGTCTTCACTATGTGCCAGGCATTGTTCTAAGTACTTTAAATATGTATCTATAACCTCATAGATATTTATATATAAAATCTCATTATGTTTATTGATATATACCTAAACACTCATATATAGTTCATTTATATTTATATACATAATTTCATACATACCTACAAATGTATGTATAGATATTTCTATGTATATACATAAGACCTCATTTAATCCTAGGTGGGTCCTATTTTCTTCCTATTGTACAGAGGAGGAAACAGGCCCAATGAGTTGAGCTGCCCAAGGTCATGTGATGAGTCCGAGTTGCTGGGAATCTAGCCCAGACTGGCCCAGGGCTGGTGCCACAGACCCGCCCCGACCTCCTCTGTTGTGGGCTGAGGAAGGTGGGTTGATGGTCTCTCCTGAGACCCTGCCATGGCACCCCCTCCAAACAGGGAGGCGAAGAGACTGCCCACACTGGGCCGTGTATGTGACTTGGTCCCTCTCACCTCACAGGAAGCATGGGGCAAACTCTGTCTGGCCTGGGGCTGGGCCTGGGCAGAGAGGGAGGTGCTCCAGGCCTCCGGAGGTACCAGGCTGTGTGCATCTGTGCACCCAGGGGCTCTGGAAGGGCAGCCCTTGGCTGTGACCCCGTGACCCTCCGCTCAGCATCGAGATGCCTCCCCAGAGATCAGCCTTCACATAAATCAAGAACCAGCTAAACCCTTGGAGAGGGTGGATCTGTGGGTAGCCTGGGTGGGGTGGGAGACCATCAACGGGTCCCCAGGTAATTCAAGATGATTCTCCATCCTCCCCCAGCCCCTGGAGTGAGGAAGGAAGCGGTGAGCAGGGTCTGGCTGGGTGTGGGCACATTCTCCCTGCAGCGCCAGCCTGGCCCGCCTGCAGCAGCTGCTGCACGAGCACAGCCGCCACCGCTGCCGCTGTCTCTGCGAGCTGGTAGCAGCCTGTGAGCTGTACATCTGGGGGTGGGGGTGGGGAGAGGTTTCTGGCTGGTTTCTGAGAGCCTGCTTCTCCGTAAGACCCATATCTGCTAACTTTCAGCTGCATCAGCACATGAGGTTTCTGGCTTTGTGTATTTATTTTCTGGTTCTGGCTCCTGGCCTGTATCTCTAGTCACCAGAAGAGCTGGAGTGCTGGGCTTCTAGAAACATGTACCTGGCAGCACTCAGGAAAATAAAATGATAGCCCAGGAGTTGGGCACTTGTGCTCGCAGCTTGCTCCCGCGGCATGAACAGCTGACACTGGGGGACAGTCCTGTGTGTTGCCTGCCTTTCCCCCCTGAATACAATGTTGCAGTCATTTAGAGGGTTTTACCCTGCTTTTACAGAAGGCTTCTACAGTAAGTCCCTTACATACGAACCTTCAAGTTGTGAACTTTCAAAGGTGGGAATGTGCGTTTGCGTGTCTGATCACATAAGTTAGTTCACGTGTCTGGTGTTCATTGTCACATGTGTGTCTCCTCTATAAGTGGTTGTGCTTTCCTGTACTTTACTGTACAGTACTGTATAGAGTACAGTAGTACAGTATCTTTATTTCAAGTCCAGGATGTCTGGAAGCAAGCGTAAAAGCAGTGGTAAAAAGTCAATGTGGTAGTTAGGTACCTAAGTTAACTTTGTTGGACTTACACAAACAAATTGAACTTACGAATGTGCTCTCAGAATGGAACTCATTCGTATGTAGGGGACTTACTGTAGAAGGACCTTCTAAGAGTCCTGTACTTTAATTGGACCTTCTAAGAGTCCTGTACTTAGGAGACAGTTTTCTTTGCTCCCTTCAACACAGACAAGATACAGGAGGGGCGGAGATTCTGCCTTTTCTTCTCTGGTGCTTGAGCCACCCCTGGTTCCTGTGCAGCAAAGCCCTTGGCCCTGAAGCTGTCTCTCATTGCTCTGTAGCTCAGAGCGAAGAGATGGGCGTGAAGATGGAGCTGGGAGGGGCCCTCCTCTGCTCTCCCCAGCACCAGGCCCCACTTATAGAGCAGAGAGAGTGGCCTGGAGACCCTAACCTTGTCTGCCATGTGGGGACTGGCAGTTCTCCATGGCCATAAGGAGGCAGAGAGGACTCGATGCCCCCAGTTACCAGAGGATGAGAGACCCCTGCCTTGACACTGGACATCTTTACACCAGTGCCACATGCCCACTGGGGGCCAGTGCGGGCAGGTGTGGGGTGAGTGCAGGCCCTGTTGGTCCCCAGCCCAGCTCAGATCCTGACAGGACTGTCCACTGTGGGAACCTTGACTCACGTCCCTGGGTCCCTGCTTCCAGACCTAAGGACTGGGCTAATTCACTATTCACAACAGCCAGGACATGGAAGCAACCTAAATGTCCATCAACAGAGGAATGGATAAAGAAGATGTGGTACATATACAATGGAATATTACTCAGCCGTAAAAAAGAATGAAATAATGCCATTTGCAGCACCATGGATGGACCTAGAGATTGTCATACAGAGTGAAGTAAGTTGGACAGAGAAAGACAAACATATGATATCACTTACATGTGGAATCTAAAAAAAAGGCTACAAATGAACTTATCTACAAAACAGAAACAGAATTACAGATGTAGAAAATAAACTTATGGTTACTGGGGGTAGAGAGGGTAGGAATAAATTGGGAGATTGGGACTGACACATAAACACTCCTATGTATAAAATGAATACTAATAAGACCCTTCTGTATAGCACAGGGAATTCTACTCAGTACTCTGTAATGGCCTACATGGGAAATAAAATCTAAAAGAGAGTGATATATGTACATGTATAACAAATTCATTTTGCTGTACACCTGAAACTAACACAACATTGTAAATCAACTATACTCCAATAAAAATTATATATTAAAAAAAAGACAGGCTAATCGTGAGGATCCTGGCAGGATAGGTGGGAGATGAAGAGATGAGGCGTCTGTAATGGGGCTCTGCACAGACCAGGTGCCCACCCGTGGCTCCACAGGTGGCTGTGCAAGGCAGATTCCCGCTGAACCTCCCAGGCCCAGGGGCTCTGTTCTCCCATCTCACACCAGGTCCTACAGCCAGAAGAATGAGGCACCAGGATAACCCAGCCTCAGTCGGGGTGCTCCCTTATTGCTAGAGGTGCTGGGTGAGTTACTGGAAGAGGCTCAGGAAAAAGCAGTAACTTCCACTCCATCCCTGGTCATCCTCCCTTGGGTGCCTGCCTCCAGCTTTGCTATGGACCACCTCCCTCCATCCCTCCATCCCTCCATCCCTCCATCCCTCTGTCACGCCATCCCTCCTTATCTCCCCACCACTCCCACCCCAAGTGCTCAATTCTGATCCTTTTTCACATGGAGCAGATGATCTTTATTCTCAGGCTCCTCTGGGTTCCAGGCCTTACTGTTCATATCCCCAAAGCCATTAAGATGCTTTGCTAAACAAAAGGACCCTAGTCTCCCACCTTAACTATCAAAAAAAAAAAAAAAAAAAAAAAAAAAAAGACAGATGCTTATTATTGAATGGCTTTTCTTACTGTTTTGCTTCATTTTTGTTTCCTTAACATTTCCCAGATCAAAGACTGAGGCAAGACTCCTGTCCTCAATCAGAGAAAATCCCAAAGGTGATTTTTCACTTAAGCAAGGGGAAAAGAGAAGCTTACTGGTGTTAACGTAAGGTTGCGGATAAAAAGATAACTCACAGGTAACAGGATGAAAGCCTCAGGTGTAGACAAAGAGTTGGCTGAGGGCAAATGAAGTGGGTCTGCCCGAAGAATTATAGAATCAAATTGTGATTCTTGGTTCCCCTGCTGCTGCTTCTTGAGGAATTGCTTCTCGGCGTGGTCTTTAAGGATTTTGTAGCTGAGTTGTCTGGGGAAAAATGTCTCTATCTGTTGGAACCTTTGCTGTTACTGGTGAAAGGGGGTATTTATCGGCCCCAAAATTAACAGGGCAGAGGGAACACTGTTGGATCCAGACCCACCCCTGGCTGCCTGAGACTCCAGAACCCACCTTTCCAGTTCAGTCCTGGGCTCATCTGAAGGGTTAGGAAGGCTTCCAAGAGAAGGGGCATCTATCTGATCAAGGACGGTGGCACCCATACTCCAGGTTATGGCATTCAAGCTTGGGGGCCCTTTGAACGTAAGGTCATATACGTGACAGATGGGAGAGTGACGCAGGGCTCCTATAACCTTAGGCCCTTGTTAGAAGCTGAACCAAAGGAGAAACAAGGTAAAACAAAGGTGTTTGGGACCAGGAGAGGCAGGTTCATCGGATGTGCGGGGCCTCTTTCCCACCCCCCGTCAAAGGTGTGCGATGGCCTCAGCGGGCCAGACGGGCAGCCTGTCTGTCCCTTCTTGGCCTGGCTCCGTCCCAGCCTCCCACGGTCCGTTGACTTGGTGGGGTGGCTTTTATTAAATGGCTGTTTCACCTTTAATCTGATAAAGCCAGTCCGTGAAAGTCATTACCTGCCTAGAGACAGAGAGCAGCGGTACAAATACACATGTACGCGGGCACGTACACACGTGCACACACGATCATTAGCATGGTGGGGGCAGTTCGTGCCAACGAAGGGAATTAGATATTCTCGTTGGAGAGAAAACCCAGCCACTGGCCTACTGTTCCCGTCACAGTGGAGATGAAGCCCGTGGTTGGTGCCCTGTGGTCTGCGGTTGAATCACAGGACTCTTTTGACTTTATCCATAAATCATCACAGAGGCCCACTGGTGCCAGCTCCCAAGCTTTCTTGCAGACTCTACAGATCACAAAAGAGAATAAAACAACCTTTCTTTGGCTCAAGACAGCGATGTGGAAAAAGCCTACCCTGCCTGGGGAAAGGGGGAGGAGCCAAGGAAATCTCTCCAAGAGAAAAAAAAAAAAAAAAAAAGGAACCGTCGTTATTCTTTCCCCAAACTGACAAATTTGACCTGTCAGATGCAAGTTCAACTTATGGACAACCCACTCACAGCTGATAATCTCCATAGCAACTGCTGTGTCACGTGAGGACACAGAAGCAGTGGAGCCGGGAGAGCTGCTCTCCAGACTTCTGGCAGATTCCACAAAGTCAGCCTAATTAACAGGCACGGAATGGAGACCTTGGTTTAAGTCATCAGCAGATGTTCTTAAAGAAGAATGAAGATATTCTAGCACCTTCTCTTCCTATTCCCAGGGCTCTGTGCCGAGATGGGGGCGGGGGGGTGGGGGCGGAGGATGCTACAACCTGGTACCTTCTCACTCTCCCTCCTGATCTCCCAAGCAACAGGCAGCACTTCTAAATGCGGCTCTTTGTAGCATTGTGTCTGGAGAAAAACTCTTAATTCTTCTTTTGAGGCTTTTAAAAAATACCAGAAACTGGTGAGAGAGAGAGAGCTAGGGACACACCTCCAAATGATCCCAATTCTTCTTTTTATTTAAGATTATAAATTTCTAGGGACTTCCCTGGAGGTCCAGTGGTTAAGACTCTGGGCTTCCACTGCAGGGGGCACGGGTTTGCTCCCTGGTCAGGAAACTAGGATCCCGCATCAGCACAGCCAAAAAATTAATTAATTAATTAAAAGTAAATAAATAAAAATGAATAATTTTATATGTATTTTTTTTTCAACTTCTTTAATTTCCCACCTCTTCTCCCTGCAAGATGCAGTTTTAATATATTTAAAGCTCTCCGTCCATGATGTCATTTCGTTCTTACATGAGAGAATGCTGTCTCCTTCCCAAGATGTATCTCTTTGAGTCGAGTTTAATGTAGGTCTGGTGACTTGATGAGGGTGGAAAGACTGGTTCGTTTTCAGAGTCTCAAAGAATGAGATACCTCTGGGCCGCTAAGAACCTTTGTGACTTGTCCAGTGAGGAGGTGACAGGACTGCCGGCCCTCGTGGCCCAGCCCGTTCACGGTCAGTGGCTTCCCTTTCCACTGCCAGCCTCAACCTGCAGGAATCCATGCCCAGGCCCCTCAGGCAGCTCTGCGTGTCCCAGACTCCAGCATTTTGCTTTGTCTGTCCCGGGACAATTGCCCCATTGTCTCCAGGTTAATAAAGTTTCTGGTCACAACACAATGATTTCAAACATCTCTTGGGCCCCTTTGCCCTCAATTCTGTCGGAACTGCCTCCTCCCAGTCGGTTCTGCGGAGTTAGCGCGAGCCTGGGGGCTGTGAGTGTGCGTGAGCTGTGGAAATGAATGAAAAACGCCTAAATGAGAACAAGCAAAGGCTGCTTAGTGGGCGCCTGTCCTAGCAAGGGAGTCAGACGCCATCACTTGTGTTTGGCATCACCGAGGCAGGCAGGGCTTGGGTGGGGCGGGCGGGGGGGAGAGGAAGCTTCATGGAGGAAAAGAGGGAGGGTCCTAGGTGTGCCCTGCTTGGAGGCTGTCAGTGGGGGAAGCTGGAGGCAGCAACTAGCTGTAGGTGGGGCATCCTTATGGGATGGGTTAAGGATGCACATTGGCTCTCTCTTGTTGGTTCCTGGCTGGAAGTGGTGACGACAGTTAGGGAAACTATCAGTTATCAATCAAGTCCTGACAGTTTGGGTTCAATTGCTATGGAGCTGTTCGGCTTCCTGAGCTGGTTGCTGCAGATGGTGGACCCGAGTTCTATCTTATCCATGTTCTGGCCATTAGCCATATGTGTGTTCAGTCTCAGAGTGTATACAAGACTGTCTTCTTCCAGACCCTGCTAGAAATTCATAAGTTGAACAGGTGAGGATAGGAGAAGGAAACTCATCTTTTTTGCAAATGGCCAGAGTTTGAAATTCAGGGTGCTTTTGAGAGCACTGAGTTCGAGGCGTTCTATAGCAACTCCTCCTTTGGCCTAGGTGAAGGCCACCTCATGGTCAATGACCCTTCTCAGGCACTGCTGGGTACTGAGGATTGTATGCTGGAGGCCAACTTTGGGTCCCACATGGATCAGAATGGAAACCATGACATAGATCAAGATAGCCTCCAGATATGCCCACCCCCTGCCTTCTCTTTCCTCCCCACTCCATCCCACCCCAGGAAGCCAGCTCGCCACCAAACCCACCACGGGCCCAACTTCAGTGCCTTATCTTCAGATTTACTGTTTTTTACCAAGGAAAGAGTTATTGAGAAGACAGTCAAGGCTGATATATTTTTAACCAGGAGACAAAGCCCAAAGACCAGAACTCTGTCCCCAGTTGTGGAGTGTCACATCCCTTGCAGCAGGTGGTGGGTTCTGAAATGCCGTGGTCCAGATGGCAGCCAGCTCTACCCACACGTCACGCGGGCGACAGTATTTCCAGACGTACTCCTTGTTTAGACAAGGAGTTTCTGCCCCCAGTAACATGCCTTTGAGCAGCAAAATGATTCTAGACCTTTCCAGAGGTCACAGACTGGAGGCCTGGAGGCCACATTCAGTCTGGAGATGTGTTTTGCTTGGCACACGCATGTTTTAAGTTTTAAAATTACTTGTCAAGATTTTAAAATCAGGAGCTTGCCTTGCACATTAAAAAAAAAAAAAGTCTGTAAAGTCTGTATTTTCTAACTTCCTTTAGAAAATGAGATGATGTGACAATGTTGGGTCATCTTCCCACCCAAAGATGCACAGCAGAAGAGCAGCTGTCCTATTTTCTTCTCCCTCATGGCCCCTGTTTGGCTTGCAGTTTTCCCCTGTTTGTGGACTAGAGGTGTGTGTGTGTGTGCGTCCCATCCCCTCATCCCAGCCCTCCTTCCTGTCCCCCCACCCTGGCCAAATTCATTTTGAAACCCTAACCCTCAATGTGATGGTATAAGGAGATGGGGCCTCTGGGAAGTAATTCAGTCTTGAGGGCAGAACCCTCGTGAATAAGATTAGTGTCCTTATAAGAGAGACTCAAGAGGGTTCTCTTGCCCTCTTTCTGCCATGTGAGGATACTATAAGAACACAGCAGTCTGATCCCACTCCTGGGCATATATCTGGACAAAATTATAATTCAAACATGCACCCCAGTGTTCATTGCAGCACTATTTACAATAGCCAGGACATGGATGCAGCCTAAATGTCCATTGACAGAGGAATGGATAAAGAAGATGTGGCACATATATACAATGGAGTATTACTCAGCCGTAAAAAGGAACGAAAAAATGCCATTTGCAGCAACATGGATGGACCTAGACATTATCATACTAAGTGAAGTAAGTCAGACAAAGACAACTATCGTATGATATCACTCATATGTGGAATCTGACTTTTTAAAAATGATTAAATGAATTTATTTACAAAACAGAAATGGACTCACAGATTTCGAAAACAAACTTATGGTTGCCAAAGGGGAAACGTGGTGGGGAGGGATAAAGTAGGAGCTTGGGATTGACATACACACACTACCATAAATAAAATAGATAATCAACAAAGACCTACTGTATAGCAAAGGGAACTCAATATTCTGCAATAACCCATATGGGAAAAGAGCTTGAAAAATGATCAGTTTATGTATATGAATAACTGAATCACTATGCTCTACACCTAACGTTAACACAACATTGTAAATCAAGTATACTCCAATAAAATTAAAAAAGAAAAAAAGAAAAGAAAAGAAGAAAAGAATGCAGCAGCCTGCAAGCCAGAAGAGGGTCCTCACCAGAACCTGACCATGCCGGTACCCTGATCTTGGACTTCCAGCCTCCAGAACTGTGAGAAATTAATGTCTGTTGTTTACAAGTCACCCAGTCTATGAAGTGGTGAGGGGTTAAGGCACCCGTTTCAGAGTCAGCTGTGTAACTTTACCTCTCAGAGCCTCAGTTTCCTCATTTGGCAAATGCGGTAGGACCCCTGGCTCCCAAGTTCAGGAGGCATCCCTGGGCATGCGTCCAATGTGGCCAGTAAGGAAGATGGTTGGATGTCAACAGTATCCATCAGGATAGGCTGGTTATGCTGTGGTGATAAAAAAAACCCAAACTCAGTATCTGCCCCAGCCCAGGTGTATCTGTTGCACATACCGTATGCCTGTCTTGGATCAGCAGGGCTCTGCTGGGTGTCAGCCTCACTCAGGGGTGCAGGGTGATGGAAATCCCCTTCCAGGTTTGCCATCAGTCTCTGTGACAGGGAGAAGGGGACGTGGTGTATCAAGCCCTGGGCTTACAGGCCTCTTCCCAGAAGAGGCACTTGTTGCCTCAACTCCCCTTTCATTGGCCCCAATAAGTCACAAGTCACAACTAACCTCAAAGGATGCCCCAAACCTCACGATTCCAAGTGCCGCACCGCCCCCTCACAGCACATCCGGCTCCCCGGACAGGACACCCTGCCCCACCACTCACTTCCAAGGAGACCTTCTGGATGGGTTTGCCCTGGAGGAGAGAAGAATGGTTTCTTCCTCAAGTTTTACGCCTAACAGTGAAGTAATAAGGACACCTCTCAATAAAAACACCCCGAAGACAAAATGCCTCCTGTGCTTCAGTGTATAAGACCATGGTCTTCATACCTGACCAAGGCTTCTCTTGGATTTTTGGTGGGAAGAACATGTGGGCATATTCTGTGTGCTGGCGCCACGCCCGCCTGTGACAGCTTGACATGGACCCCCACAGAAGTGCCCCATCCAGTGGAGGCAGCAGGGCCCTACTCAACTCAGGGTTCCCTGTAAGTGACAGATAATTCTCATGTTAACTTGAGACTGTTAGATGTACAGGGAGTGCTACTGAATATTTCTTCCAAGTTCTGACAAGAGTTTGCCTCTTTTCGTTGTGGTGTAAAGACCTCTTTGGAGGATGGCGTATTGGTTCTTGACTGTGAACTCTGGGAAAGTATAACCTTGGTCTACTCCCCAGCAGGGAACAGAAAGGGCTGTCTGCCCACTGCCCTGAGACCCATAGGTGTCGATGGATGTAAAAGGCCTCTCTGATATCCATTCTTCAGCGTCCTCCTGAGGCCTCTCTAAAGAAGGCCAGGAAGAGCCAGCTAAGAAGACTGCACTGTCAACACAGAACCCAGAGATGCTAACCCCATGGCACTGTGCCTGGTGGCTATTAGGACATCCTTGGATAAAAAAGACATGAGAACATCATTTTGGAAATGATTTTGGAAATGCTCTCCCAGATGGCAAGAGCCCCCGTGTTAATGCTGAGCCTTCATCCTGTCCTGGGCCCTCTTTGCAGCACTTTCTGGGCTTTGCTTCATTTAATCACTGCAGTCACCTAGCAGGTAGCAACTATTATGATTTCTGTTTTACAGATAAGGATCGTCGCTCTCAGCTCAGAGTGGTCTGAATGTTACAGACACCCTCAAGCACTGCATCGCCTCCAAAACAACGCCACTCTGGACTGCACGTGTGGTGGGACAAAGGCGCCGTCTCTCCCCAAGCCCCCCTGCTTTCCAGGGGGCAGTGCATCACCCCCCCCCCCCCATTTTCCCCTGGGAGGAGCTGGTGTCCCTGAGGTCCCCCTCATCTGTGCCAGGCCCTGATGTGAGGGCTGGACAGGATTCAGCAGAGCCGCATGCCTCTGTTCCTCCCCCTCCTCACACAAAGTCATTTAAAAAGGTCAAAACCGCACTGAGATCATCATGGCAAAGCTGAGATTCAAACCACGCAGACCAAGCTTTGAGCCACTATAAACCGTGCTGCCTCCCATCATAATATGATTATAGTATAACCCAAATTGGAAAGACCACCTACTGCTTTCTTTATTGGATCCTTCCAATAAACTGGTCATGCTGGTAGCACAATTCCCTAAGGAAACAGAAAATGACTATTCTAAAATAAATCTGGAGGACACACCCAGCCACAAAGTGGGAGGCGTTTTATACAAACACAACCAGGGGCTTTCTCTCCAGCCAGTCTGCGCTCAGGGCTAAGAATGCAGGACTCAGTCACAGGGGCGGGAGTGGGGGGATGGGGGGGTGGGGGGAGGAGAGAGGCAAGAGATGCCAGCCGGCAGCAAGAGGCCAACAGGGCAAAGAAAGAAAAGGGTTTAAAAGGCAGATGGGAGGACGACGACAGCTCTGATTGCCCTAGGGAAGGGCCCAGGGATGGTGGGCGGGACTTGGGGGCGGAACACCCGGTGGGCGGGGCTCATTTGCATAACACTTGGCGTCAGGTAGAGGCGCGTCATTGGCCGGCCTCTTAACTGGACCTGGATCCTGAAGAAAACACTTACCTCTGATCCTTGGACGCTGTTTCTAAAGCCAGAAATGTGTAGTCTTGGAAATACAGTCACACACAAAAAATGCTAGAAGAATAACATACATTATTTAAATACTTCAAGGTACCACTCGATGCTTGACTTACCCGGAAGCCGGCCTCCTGGAAGCACCTGACTTATTCTCAAGGGCAGATAGATGCACCATCACAGGCAGGCACAGGGAAGCAGGTAAGGTTATTTGGACATTCTGTTCACAATCCCTCAGATTCACCTGGAGACCACTTTAAACCCGAGTCCTCTTTCTTAGCGAGCAACATAGCCTGCCTGGCGGCATTATTAACCATTTGCAGGTGGGGAGACTAAGAGAGGTGAACTTCCAGGCCTGGCCAAGTGGAGTGGAATTTCTCCACCAGGGCCGGGGTCCCCCGGGGCCCTCTGCAGCCACCTCTGTGAGTTGACCCCCCATTCTGGATGCATTCTTGGATTAGCAGCGATGGGAGGCGAGGGGGGAGGGGAAGTAGGAAAAGGACACATTGCACTGAAAAGGGGAAATGGAAATGCAAGAGGGGAAACTGAGTGAGAGGAAGTTGGGATGGAAAATGAAGGAAGTTCCTGCCAAGGCACTGAGACTGGGGAGGAGCTGGGCCCGGACAGGAGAGGGGAGACCTGGTGGGGGCTCCCTCAGGACTGAAACCCTTGTTAACGCTGGCTCGGCAAGAGAAACCTGCACAGTCCCGGTGGACTTCCAGAAGCTTCCTCCCTGACAGCTGGGTGCAGAGCCTCGCCCCCCTTCCCCCCCCCCATCACCAACCCTCTACGTGGCAAGACTCTTCTGTCGTCAGCACCTCTGTATCCGGTGTCCCTCTTGGCTCCAGAACCTGTAAGTGAACCCAGCAGTCCCACAGCATTCTAGGAATTACGTCTTTCCAGTTTCCTGGTTTTCCAAATCACCTCAGACGTGCCTTTAAAAATGAGGCTCTGGACTTGGAGGGCATTATGCTAAGTGAAAGAAGTCAGACAGAGAAAGAGAAATACTGGATGGTTATCCCTCATATACGGAAACTAAAAAACACAACAAACTAGTAAATATAGCAAAAAGGAAGCAGACTCACAGATATAGAGACCAGACTAGTGGTTACCAGTGGGGAGAGGGAATTGGGGAGGGGGCCAGGTAGGGGTAGGGGAGTGGGAGGTACAAACCATAGGGTGTAAGACAGGCTCAAGGATGTATTGTTCAACACGGGGCATATATAGCCAATATTTTATAATAACTGTAAACGAAAAGTAACCTTGAAAATTGCATAAACATAAAAAATTTAAAGAAAAAAAAATGAGGCTCCACACAGTCGGGAGGTCTGCTCACCACAAGCTCCACAGCACATGGCAGCAGCAGTCGTGGCAGTTTTTGACCGTTTGGTTAGACTGCACATCTGGTTAGGTTTTCGGAGATAACTAGAGCGGTCTGAAGACAGAGAAGCCACGCGGGCAGGGGCTCTCACAGGACAGGCCTTCCTTGCGTGGACGTGTGTCAGGGCAGCGAACACGCGTGGCTTCTCGCTCTGTCCTCCTCTCAGCCCTGCCTGGGGAGCCTCGGCCCACGCGCTCACTCTGAGGTAAAACGTTCCCCAGACGACGTTTCAGAACGTGGTAACCCCCAAGAGACATTTCTACCTGAAAGTTGGGTTTAACCTTATAAAATTTATAAAACTCTTTTTCTCTTTTTTTTTTTCCTTCCAGTTTTATGGAGACATAACTGATGTATAGCACTGTGTACGTTTACGGCGTCCCGCATCGTGATTTACCTTACACGCGTCATGAAGTGGTGACCGCTGTACATTTAGTGGGCGTCCATCATCTCATACTACAAAATAAAAGAAAAGGAAAAAGTTCCTTTTTTCCTGTGAGAAGAACTCAGGATTTACTCTCCTAACAGCTTTAGTAGAGAACACACAGCAGTGTTCATTATATTAACCATGTTGTACGTGCCATCCCTAGTACTTATTTTTCTTAGAACTGAAAGTTTTTACCTTTTGATCACCTTCATCCAACTTACAAAAGTTTTATAATTTGAAAGCCCTAAAACTTTATTTTAAGAAAAGCAAAGGGGCTTCCTAGGGGGTGCAGTGGCTAAGAATCCGCCTGCCAATGCAGAGGACACAGGTTTGATCCCTGCTCCAGGAAGATCCCACATGCTGCGGAGCAACTAAGCCCACGTGCCAAAAATAAATAAAATAAATAAAATAAAATAAAATAAAATAATAAAAAAAGCAAAATTTGGTATATTTGGTCAATATGACAGCATATGAGGAAGACCTTCAAGACCAGAAGGCTGTGGGGGGGCCAGATGCCAGGCTGTGTGGACAGGAGAGCAGTAAAGGCCCTGAGGTGTCAAACAAGGAAGCACGCCAACAATTTTGTATCTTTTTGTTGGCAGCGTTTTTCCCATGACCTTGTGGAATTTTCTAATGGGATCCTCTCCATTATGTCGATGAGAAAACTGCAGCTGAAAGAGGCAAGGGACTCGCTCAAGGGGCCCTAAGAGTGAGGGGCAGAGCAGGGGTTCTTACTCTTGGCCTCTGATCCCACCTGCTGTTGTTTGTTTAGCCACAACAGCTCCTTCGGGGAACTGGAGTCCTCTTCCTGGAATGTTTACATGAAGAAAAGATGTAATGCCAGGTCATTCAGAGGGGACTGGTCCTCATAGTCAAGGATGACATGAACCCTAAAAATAAGGGGTAGTTTTTCTTCCACTCCCGTGTCAAGATCTTTTTTTTTTTTAATAAATTTATTTATTTTATTGGCTGTGTTGGGTCTTTTTTTGCTGCATGTGGGCTTTCTTTAGTTGCGGCGAGCGGGGGCTGCTCTTCGTTGTGGTGCACCGGCTCCTCATTGCTGTGGCTTCTCTTGTTGCAGATCGTGGGCTCTAGGTGTGGGCTTCCGTAGTTGCGGCACATGGGCTCAATAGTTGTGGCTCATGGGCTTAGTTGCTCTGCAGCACGTGGGATCTTCCTGGAGCAGGGATCGAACCTGTGTTCCCTGCATTGGCAGGTGGATTCTCAACCACTGCGCCACCAGGGAAGCCCCATGTCACATCTTAACATTTCCACTTCATGTTCTGAGACCATAGTTAACTCTTCGTGATCAGTGAGTGGATTTTCCATTTTGTGTATTTTTCTGAAGCACCTGGGGCTCTTTGCTTTTTGTGACAAGCAAGGTTTTAAAAATCCTCAGGAGGAGAAGAAAAGTTGGTCATAAAAGATATCAAGAGTGGGAGAAGGGTGCACCGTTGGTCCATCTGAGCATGGCACGTGTACCCCTGATGTTGAAAACTCAGCCTCTGTGCACCAGTGCAGAATTGAATCTTGGAGGCTGAGTTTTGGGTGGAGTAGAAAAGAATAGCTTTATTGCTTTGTCAGGCAAAGGGGGACACAGTGGGCTCATGCCCTGAAAAACTGTACATCCCAACCTGGGGGGATTTGGTGAGGAGTTTTATAGCAATGGTTCAAGGGCAAGTTGCTGATAAGGACTGGGGTGTGTGCAGGGCCTGCATTCCTTTAATCTGGACTCAGGTGGTCTCCTGATGAGCTTCTCTGGTTCTTGAGGAATGAAGAATGCTTCATCAAGTACTTATCTTCTATTTGTTGCGAGTTTTATTTCTGTAGAAGAGCTCAAAGATATTGTTATGTGTATCCCTTGAGGTGGAGCCAGGACCCTGTCCCAAGGCTGCACTATCGTTTCTTGGCTTCTCCTCCCTTGTCTCTGCATCCCCTCCCTTCCCTGATTAGCAACTGTTCGAATCTGCCCTTTGGAACTCAGGGAAGGTCATGGAGGCTGGGGTCTATTCCCTACAAATAAGAAATGGGGGACACAGAAAGGATTCTGTGCCCAGGAGCTCCACAGGGTCCTACTTGGTTTCACCCCCAACCAAGAGAATTGGATACAGGATCCAAGCCCCCCTCCAAAATAACCATGTGTTCCACATACATGAAACTTACAAGTAGTTGCACAAGAATAACATGGCTTGCGAAATTATAATCTCAAGGAGTGATGGGGGACAAAGAGGAATGATGAACTCACAGTCTAGGGGCCAGGTCTTCAAGTCCCAGTTGAGACTGAGCTGGTTTTCTGCAATGTGTTTCCACTGCAAAAAGAGTTGTCACTTTTTCTGCTGGTGGATGTTTTCCTTTGGGGAGCCTGGCCAATGAAAAGTCATGTAGAAAACAGTCACTCTCAGAAATATCCAAAAAGCAGGGCAGGCAAATGCCCTCATTTTCCCAGGACCAGACTGTGTAAACCAGAATAGAGAACTTCTGATGTTAAACTTTGGCAAAAGTCTCAAATGAGTTAGCAAATAGTGACTGGAGATAAAGTAAAACTTGGTTCAAGGGTCAAGACGAACTCAGGTTACCCGACTCAGGTTACCCTCCACTCTTCACCTTGGCCGGGAGAGGCAGACCTCAAAGAGAGCAGCAGACAGTACACTTTTCCAGGAATTAGGGAAGAAGTTCCTGATTCCCTGCAGCAAAAGCAACCTCAAAATTTCCCTGAAGAGAGACCCTTGGGATCTGGGGCCAAGGTGGCCTTTCTCTTCACTTGCAAATGTGCTGAGACAATTGGCTATCCAGGGAAGAAAGACAAAAGTTGTAAAAGAAAAGATAGGACAACATGTTTATGACCTTGGATTTGGAGTGGGCACGGCCTCAAGCAAACACAAGTCACAAAGGCAAACACAGAAAGAGTGATGTCAGCCTTTATCAAAATGTGAAACTTCAGATTCAAAATCAGAAATCACTAGAAGTTGAGATAAAAGAAAGGCCACTGAGTGGGAGAAGAGATTTGTAATATATTATATGTAGATGTGTGTATGTATGTGTATTTATCATATGTGGGTATACATATACAGATATGTCTACATATATGCAAAAATGGATACACAAAAATCCTGGATTATTCTCCAGACTCTATTAAGAGCTCCTGTCAATCTGTAAGAAAAAAGACCAACACCAACAACCCAATGGAAAAATAGATGGAAAGAAGACCCCCTAGTTCATAAAGGGGGAGGGTCCCGAGGGACTCTTGCTTTATCTCTGTGGTGCAAATTATTTCCAATGAGAGCTTATTTTTATATGAATTGTGTGAAGAAAAATAAAGAAGAAAATTACCTGCAGATGAAACCCAAGCAATGTAATGTATTAGTTTGCGAACACATAGGAAGGGGGCACTTAATCTATAACATATGAGCCTTTGGTGTGAGGTCGGGCAACTACAGAGCAGCTAGGGCCAGACTGTGACCTGGAATGGCAGGGAGGCAGCGGGCAGCAGGGCTTCAAGAGGGAGGCCCAGTCCCTTGGGGCTGTGCCTGGCAGCCTGCAAGGTCTTCGGCTGCACCTGGGTGCTGGGAAGGAGGGATCCAAATTTAAGGCCCTCTGACCACCACTCTACCATTAACACTCCATTACAGATATGCAAGTCTTAGAAGGACTGAAAAGAATTTCCACCCCCTTCCAAGGTACAATTTAAAAACTACATCTGAATTATCGGTGTTGGAGTTGCATCTAGAGACAGGCTAGAATGAGCTAAGTGACCTCAGACCTCAGTTTTCAGACTGAAAACAAAGCATCAGCTCAGGTATTTGTCTTACTCTCTTTCTTTCTCTTTGATTTTTTTTTTTTTTTTTTTTTTTGGGTCCATTCACTCACTTCTTTCCTTAGGAAAAAGTTGTGTGGACCTTCCAAGCACCAAGTGCTTTGCTGGCCTCCAGGAGACAATGGCCACCCTGTCCCTGACCTCAGGGCTCTGCAGAGTGGAGGGTCCCAACCAGGGATGTGAGGGACGCTGGAAAAGTGACATTGGTGGACTTGAGGGTCTTCCTGGAGGGGGTGTTGGGTGCCCTAGCAGCCCCAGAGCAGTTGTCAGGGTCCATACCAGGCGGGGCTGGGGATCTGAGCAGAAGCAAACCCTGATCCCTGACCAGCCCAGCGAACTTCAAAGGCGTGGGGCTCCTGCGGAGGGAAATGAACACTCACGTGGTTTGTGCTGGGACCACACTAGGACGGTTCACAGATGTCATTTCATTTCAACTGGATGCACCCCCCACAACAGCGTGCCGTGTCATTACTGGTGTCAACGGCCATTTCACGTGCCTCGTGGTCCTGTGGAGGCTTGCTCTCGTGCTCGTCACGCGCGTGGGTTCAGGAGCCGCGAGTCAGCACATTTAGCGACTGAGCAGGCATCGTGATTCTTTTTCCTTCTAAAATGAACAGATACACAATTGGCTCTGCTTCTCAGGAGAGTGTGTGCCTCCACGCACACTTGTGGTGTTATTATTCCTTAAAAAAAATCCATAGAACATCTTAAGCCTTCAGCTTATATTGTGGGCTCCATCATGTTGGACCCACAGGCTTCAGGAAAGAGGAGAACTGTGATCCCCTCTGGCTCCCATCTTATTCCACTCACCTCCTTGACACCCTCCAGCTCCCTGTCTCTAGAGGGCTCGATTGGAGAGACACACTTTATGTTTTATAATAAAGTAACTACTGGGAGATCTTTATAAAGGAGCCGCCATGAGAAAACAGTCCTGGCAACCCCCCAAAGCTTGGCAACGGGCCAGATGGAAGCATCCAGCAATGTACAGCATGTGCTACGAGGCACCAGTGATTCCTTCCGGTGGGGAGGCCGCCTTTGCCGTGGGGTTCAGCCGTTACTAGGAAAAAGCTCATTGACCACTCTGAAAACAATAAAAATAAGAATCACATTGAAAATCCAACTTGGGCGTCCCCATTTTTCTTTTTAGACTTTTTTTTTTTTTGACGTGGACCTGTTTTAAAGTCTTTATTGAATTCGTGAAAATGTTGCTTCAATTTTACGTTTTTGGATTTTCTGGCCCCGAGGCATGTGGGATCTTAGCTCCCTGACCAGGGATCGACCCTGCACCCCCTGCATTGGAAGGTAAAGTCTTAACCACTGGACTGGCAGGGAAGGCCTCTTCCCATTTTTTTTTTTTTTTTTCAGTTTTTTTTTTCCTCAGGTCTTTATTGGGGTATAATTGTTTTACAATGTTGTGCAGTTTCCGCTGTACAACAAAGTGAATCAGCTGTATTTACACATATATCCCCATGTTCCCTCCCTCTTGAGTCTCCCTCCCCGCCTCCCTATCCCACCCCTCTAGGTCATCACTGAGCATCGAGTTGATCTCCCTGTGTTATGCAGCTGCTTCCCACTAGCCATCTATTTTACATTTGGTAGTGTGTATATGTCAATGCTACTTTCTCACTTCGTCCCAGCCTCCCCTCCACCCCACTCCCACCCCCACCCCTGTGTCCTCTGGGTCTTTATTCTTGTCCTGCCCCTCCCATATTTTTAAGATGTAGGAATGTGTGGATCTTAGTCTCTCCTTCCTTTTTCACGTGTAAGAGGTTGGGCTCCTGGGCGCTGTCTTGTCAGTCAAGCCTGTGTACTGTGGCCTCACTGGGCCTTGGGAGGCTGGGGACCTGGGCTGGGTCAGATGCAGAGCAGAGCTTTGATTGATCCTCTTGTCCGCATCCTGGCCCTCAGTGCTCTGCCACAGAGGGTGTCACTTTAGTCTCCCTGCCTTCTCCCGAGGTCCCTTTAGCCTCTGAAGTCAAGTCTGTCTCTGTCCTGCACAGCCCTGAGCTTCCCTCATTCTCTGCTGCCTCTCTTCCCTTGATCCTCAGAACATCACGTCTTTGGCTGTCAGTAATCCAGAACTTCCCAGGTGGTAGCACTGACACCATTACAAACCCATCCTGCTCCTCATCCACCTTAAGTATCTAGAGCCTGCCCCTGGTCCCTTCCAACCCATATTCTTCCCTGCAGGGCATCCTTGGACACACAACATTACGTGGTCCCTCAACTCTTCTGTGCCGAAGAAAGGGTCCAGAGGCTGGTCTGGGGGAGGGGATTTGAGGGGCCCAAGGAAGGCTTCTCAGAGGAGCTGGGTCACACTGGGGCCTGGCAGAAGCAGAAATACAGCCAAGCAAAAAGGCTGAGGGGGTGTGCTCTGAGTGGGACGGAGGGGCAGCACCTTGGAGGATGGAGCCAAGATGCTTGGAGTGGTTGGTAGGTGCAGGCTCTGGGCAGGGCACTAGCAAGAAGCAGCTTAGAAAAGAACAGGAAGAGGAGCTGCAGGCTGCGGGGAAGCTTTGAGCTGGGGGGCTGGCACCCTCTCTAGTGGGTGGTGGGTGCCTCGAAGGGTCTCCAGCAGGAATCCCTTTCACTGTGATTGGTGATTCATTTTTCTTCAATTCTGGGGAATAAAAATTGCCCGGTCAGCTGCTCCTCTCCAGCAAGCTTCCTCATATTCTTGAAGCATGCGTGTCACCCGCCTCTCCCTGGCCTTTTATCCTCTGGCCTTTGTGTGAAAGCTTAGTTTCTCAGCCCCACCAGAGTGATGGGGGTGACCCAGCTTGGCATCCAGGCCACCCAGTCCTGTCCCAACCAAAGCTGGGGTGGGGTCAGGGAGTGTCTCCATTATGTGCATTTTACCCAGCTGAGCTCAGGACTTTCACGCATGATCAGAATATTCTAGCTCGGGAGGGCAGCCGGAGCCTGGGAGGTTGGGGGATCCAGGATCATGAGAGCTCTCTGCCTTCCCCTCTGTTGGTTTCCAACGAGCCACTACAGATTGGCTGACTGACTTCAGAGCAAACAATAATAACTTAATTTTTATTACAAACACAGCTTGAATTTTATCCAGTCTTCAGGTGACCCAAGGGGATAAATTCCCTTAATCCTACACCTGCTGGTCAGCATTGAGAAACCACCCTGCCTCAGAACACAGGAACTTTTATTTTGTAACTCCTGTCCCTGCTCCTCAATGCCTGGTTTTCTGTTTGGGAGTCTCCCGGGGTGATGGTGCCGCCAGATAAAAGTTGTAATGAGAGAAGGGAGGGAGGGGTCCAGGGAAAAGGCAGGGCAGAGAGTAAACAGACCTTCGCCAATCCAATGTCTAGACTGCAGGGCACTCAGTAGGTCTGCAGAGTGACTCCCACTGCCTATGAATGCCCTCTATTCAGGAGTCCAGGCTTTTGTTGAAGGCTGGGCTACATTCTGAAGAGCAGAGAACTGGCTGAACTGGTCTGGCCACTCAGCAGAGGTGAATACTTCCCCTGGGGCCAGGACTCAGGTGAATGAAGTCATCGATATTTTCGGGGCAATTCTAATCTGTGATTAACTTTTATCTCTGCTGTGAAATAACAGCCTCCTTTTCAGCCGGCTAACAATAAATAGAACTGGCTGCCTGGAGGGGGCTGTTTCCTGCTAGGCTCAGAGCATGGGGCCGCTCTCAACAGAGGCAGCCTTGAGAAAGCTGATGGGGCATCCCTGGGGAGACCCCGGAGTGAGGGAGGGCTGGGTGTGGGGGGAACTGGGAGTCCTCCCGGTCCTGGCCTCGGGTATTCCACTATCCCCAGCTGTCCTGACCTGATTTCAAACTCAGCTTACCTAAAGCAGGCAGGCCACTTTCTCCTGTCCTCTCTCCTTGTGTAACCAGGAAGCCTTGATAGGACCATCTAGTAATTTTTGAATCCTGCCTTATTCAGTCCTGTATTGAATCCCTCAGTGAGCACAGCCATGCCTCAGAAGGCCTTCCATCCTCCACCCTCTCCTCCCCAGGCCCTCACCTTTGCAGGAGACTTTTAATTTCTCAGCTCACATCAGGTCTCAGACAAAAGGAAGCCTGAGTTGTTTTTCTAAAAGACATATTTGCTCCTGTCATTCCTCTGTCTAAAGTTCCTACTGTCAAGACACTTGAGCCTGGCACTCAAGACCCTTCACAGTCCAACGGAGAGCCTTGGGTTCTCAAACTCAAGACCATGGGGAGGGACTTCTCTGGTGGCACAGTGGTTAAGAATCCACCTGCCAATGCAGGGGACACGGGTCCAAGCCCTGGTCCAGGAAGATCCCACGTGCCGCAGAGCAACTAAGCCCATGTGCCCCGACTACTGAGCCTGCACTCTAGACTAGGAACCATAACTACTGAGCCTGCACACCTAGAGCCACATTATGGAGGGCCATCTGCTTTATATTTATTTAAAATATAACTCTCATCCAAAAACATCCACCCAGAAACATTCAGAATAGGCCCACCCCACCTGACATGTAAAATGAACCATTACAACCTCTTATGCGTCAGACTGGCCAAAGTGTTTGTCTGCCAGTACCAAGTGTTGGCATGAACAGGGAGCACTGGAATTTATTCCATGCTGATGATGTAGAGTGAGGCCATCTCTTTGGAGGGTGGGGATCCACCCTGGAAAACTCACACATATGCATAAATATTCACTGCAGCCTTGTGTGTGGCTCTGAAAAGTTGAAAAGGAACTAGAAAGTCATCAATAGGAAATAGATAAATTCAGAATGATACTTACACACAATAGGATATTACACAGCAGTTAAAGTAAAAGCAACACATACCTGTGTGGGTAAATCTAAAGACAAATGGTGAATGACAAAACCTAGTTTCACAAAGATATATTCAGTAGGGTAGATTTCTGTAGAGTTTAAAAACATGCAAAACAATACTATGTATTATTTAGTCAGCTATGTCTTTAATGTTTACCTACTAAATTTTCTTAAGGCTTGAAATAAATGTGGCAAAATATTAAGACTTAATGGGGTCTTCCCTGGTGGTGCAGTGGTTGAGAATCTGCCTGCCAATGCAGGGGACATGGGAGATCCTCCCCTGGTCTGGGAGGATCCCACATGCCATGGAGCAACTAAGCCCGTGTGCCACAACTACTGAGCCTGCCCTCTAGAGCCCGTGAGCCACAACTACTGAAGCCTGCACCTAGAGCCTGTGCTCCGCAACATGAGAAGCCACCACAATGAGAAGCCTGTGCACCACAACAAAGAGTAGCCCCTGCTCGCCACAACTAGAGAAAGCCCACGGGCAGCAATGAAGACCCAACACAGCCAAGAGATAAATTATATAAAAAAGACAATGAAGCCATGGGGGTGCATGGATATTTGTTATGTTCTGCTTTCCACTTGTTCATGTGTTTGAAATATTTCCCCAAGAGAGGGTACAGAGAATTCTGTGTGTCTGGCGAGATGTTCCAGTAAAGATAGATGTACAAGAGCGGAAGATATTGGAAAAGTGCCCCAAATGCCAGGCTGCGACCCTGGGGTGTTCCTGCATGCTGGTGGCAGTCATCACAGATTGGCAGCACTGCAGAAGCCCAAGGATGGGCAAAACACAGAAGTGACAGGTGTCATAACCCCCCTCTGGTACACTGAGTCTGGGCACAAAGTAGGGTGGAAACCCAGAGGCTGGTGACCCCACATAGACAAGAGTGCAAAGGAGGGGGGCGGATCTGTGCTGCACGATACAGCCAGAGAAGAGGACCATGCGCAAGGCCTTGGGGGCTGCGGAAATTAATTACTATGCAGCGTGGTGGTTCTTCTCTCCAGAGAGGAGCTGGCCCACGTCTGTTCCAGTGGGTTCACCTTCCCCTCCAAGAGACCTAGTGACAAGAAAAGAATTGAGTCACTCGTGTGGGTTGACCCTTATGACCTCAGCACTGAAAACACTCAGATTTTCAACATGTTTCTTAAATGGGGCCGAGAAGTGAGAAATGGACCCTGGGGGTAGCAGGAAATAAGACTGAGATTTTCCACTGGGGCTACGGGTCCTGGGACTATTCTTAGGACCCAAGGGCTCTGGCAGATGGCACCGCAGGGGGTTTCATGCAGGTGAGTCACTTGGAAGGAACAAAATCAGTGCTATGCTCATCTCCACTTCTGCATAGGGAGGAAGAGACATTTTAGAGTATTCAGAGGCATTTTCTTTAAGATGTTGTTTTCTCTTAGTCATGATAGGAAGCCCTCCAGAGCCAGCTGTTTCTCTGTCGGGGCTGGGATGGGTTGGGAAAACATCTGCTGACTCCACATGAGTTTAAGGGTATCAAGCAGCAACTTGGTAACATTTTGCATTGTAAGGCACAGGAGAGCAGGGAATTATGTCTGTTTTTGGAGCAGCGGGTCTCCTGGATAAAGGTGGCACCGCATTCAGATCAGACCTGGGAAAGAGGGAAGGATGGACCGCACAGGGAAGAGGCACCTTCAGCTGAGCCCAGACGCTTGTCCCTAGTCGTCCCCTGTCATGGCCTTGTTGTTACTGATTAAAAGGTGGACATCAAATAAACCCCAGATGGACAGCCCAGCCAGCGTCTCGAGCACCAGGCTCTACACTGGGCTTCTGCCACTACCAACGCCAGTTCTGGGACATTTCTCCAGCACCATGAACCCAGAGATGTGACTCAGTAGAAATCACAGGAATATTTGGAGAATAAAGTAGGTGATCTTAAAGAATTGTTTTGAGTCTGGAAACAAAGAAGCTGGCTGGTAATAAAGGAGAATGGAGGCTTTCTAGGTCCTTCCCAACAAATGGGGGAGATCCAGAGAAGGAAGAGAAAGCCAGCTAATGAGACACATGTAATGTGTTGAAGGGCCAGAGGGCTGTGATGCTGGGCTTCAGTGGACGTGGGTGAGGCAACAAACACACACCAGGAACGTGTTTGGAGAAGCCACCCAATGGCCTCTGGGAAAGCACTGGCTGAAACCCAGGTGGGAATTCTGAAAGCTTCCCCTGAGCCTGGGGTTCTGGGGCCTCTCTGCCCATCAACACCCCCCACCCCCATCTGCTTGGTCCTGGCCTCGGAGGCTGCCGATCCCTGGGGGATGCTGGCACTTTTCAGATTAGTACATCATGACCTTCATGTGTCATTTAGTTCAACCTGCAGGTTGAAATTTATTTCACAGATAAGATTTCAAGCATATTTTAATCAAAAGTCTATAGTAACAACCACACCTGCTCTGTATGGAATGCTTTCCTGGACCAGGCACTGGGCTAGGACGCCTACATATGTTATTTCGTGGAATGGCCTCTTGTCTGGGTATTGTAATCACCATTTTTACAGATAAGGAAACTGAGGCTCAGAGAGGTAACTTTAAAATTCAAGTCACACAGCAAAGTAAGTGCAGACAGTAAGTATAAAGCCAAATTTTAGTCCCCAGTCATTCTTTTCATGTCTCTGCATAGCAGTACAAGCGAATACCCACTTTAAGATGATAATAACAAAATTAAATAACTACTCTCATACATTTGCACGAAAATAGAAATTTTGTTGTAGAAATGCCCATTTATACGTCTTGAAAGTGACTGATTGGAAAATAAGCAAAAACAGAAATGAACAGAGAGGCTGAGAGGGTGCTATTTTGGCTCTGATGAGAGTTTTAAGGGACCAGAAAGCCACGCCCTGTCTCCAGCTGTTCCCCCACTGCTTGCGTAAGGCTGAGCCATGAAACCTGCGTCTCCTTGTGTGGTTTTTTTCTGACACCAAATACATTGTTCCAACACCAGTTCTCCAACTCCCCAAAGCCAGCTGGCGTCCTGCATTCACTTCAATTCTGACAGTAACTATTCAGAGTTAGGCCAGACCCCGCAGGTTAGGGGCTCGGTCCCCCAAGCCTGCCCCCACTTCAGATGCCAGCTGCAAATGAGGAGCCCAGCTATCTGCACTTCTGCCTGGCAGATGACAAATTCAGGGGTCCCCACACCCCCTCCTCAAGTTCAGTAATTTGCTAGGATGACTCAAAGAACCAAGGAAGGTGCTCTACTAACAGTTACCAGTTTGTTATAAAGGATAGAACTCAGGAACAACCAAATGGAAGAGATGGAGGCAAGGCAGAGAGGAAGGAGCAGAGCTTCGATGTCCCTCTGGGTGGACCACCCTCCCAGCACCGCTGTGTGTTCACCAGTCTAGAAGCTTCCAACCCCCATTGTCAAGGGATGTTTATAGAGGCTCTGCTACATAGGTATGGTTGATTAAACCACTGGCCAATTGGTGACTGAACTCAATTTCCACCCTCCTCCCCTCCCAGGGGGTCAGGGGTGGGACTGAAAGTTCTAGCCGTGTAATCCTGTGGTTGGTTTTTCTGGCTGACTAGCTCCCATCCTGAAGCTGTCTAGGGCCATGGGTCATCTCATGAGCATACAAAGGACGGTAAATTCTGAGCGTTTCAGGAGCTCTATGCCAGGAATTAGGGACAAAGACCAAGTATTTATTTTTATTATACCCCTCCTTCTCTAAATCCAGTTCCTGTTCACCAAGGCACAGGCATGCCAGGCTCACCAATTCCTAGAAACTTAGGGTAACTTTTAGCTTAACCATCATAGGTAGACTTGACAGCTTTGCAAGTATTCTTCATGTAGTCAGGAACTATTTCACATTTTGATTTTTTTTATTAATTTGGCCATCTTTTCTGTGGCTGACCCAAACTTTCTTCCACCGTGATCAGAGAATCCACAATCTGCCCTCTCTTTGGGGAACTTATTTTATGATTTTCTTTGTATTCTAATGTGGTCATATGTTCTCTGATGTTTAAAAATATACATACACACACATTCATTCATCCACTCATTCCTTTATTTATTTTTATTTTTTATATAATGTTAACGGTTACACTCCATGTAAAGTTATCACAAAATATTGGCTGTATTCCCCATGTCATACAATATACCCTTGAGGTGATATTACACCCAGTAGTTTGTACCTCCTATTCCCCCACTCCAATATTGCCCCTCTCCCCTCATTGGGAACCTCTAGTTTCTTCTCTGTATCTGTGAATATGCTTCTTTTTTGTTATTGATATGTTCACTAGTTTGTTGTACATTTTAGAGTCCACATATGTGACATCATACAGTATTCTTTCTCTGTCTGACTTATTTCACTTAGTATAATGCCCTCCGTGTCAATCCATGTTGCCTCAAATGGTATTATTTCATCCTTTTGTATGGCTGAGTAATATTCCATTATATATATAACATATTATATGCAAATATTATATATATCACGTCTTCTTTATCCATTCATCTGTTGATGGACACTTAAGTTGCTTCCATATCTTGGCTATTGTAAAACATGCTGTTAGGAACATTGGGGTGCATATGACTTTTCAAATTTCACTCGCTCATTTATAATGCTCTTCAAAACCTCTGGATTTTCACAAAAACTAGGCACGCTGTTTGTCTCATGTTTTCTCACGTTCTTTGACTTATTCATTTAGCCACTTTACCTGTAGTTGACAATTCATTGTTCTTCAACATTTTGAGATGTGAAAAGCCTCTCACTTCCAGCCCTAGCCTCCCGTACTTACTTTCTCTGTCACTAGGCCGTGGCTGTGAAGGCAGGGACACTGCCAGATCCCTGGCCTGATACTCATGAGGGCGCTAACGGAGGCTGCCTGCCTCCTGCCTTTTCTCTGTTTTTGGCCGATGGGACTGAAAGAGAGCAGCAAGGTGTGGAAGAAATGCAAGAGATTACAACTTTAAGGTTATTTTAAAATCATAATGATGAGAAAATCTAATCATTTTAGAGCTGGCGAGAACTAATTTGAATCCTCGTTTTATCCCTTCGTACTGAGAAACTTTGAGATTGTTACTTAGCCTCTTGGAGCCTTCCTTGTTATTTAATAGGAAAAATAATGCCTGCGTCCTGTGGTTCCTGGGACCTGTGACAAGACATAGAGCACACCCACACATGCCGTCCGAGGCCGCTGACTGTGGGCTACCTCTGGCCGGGGTCCTAATAGCGGTGCTTGGCGGGTATCCACCATCACTGTGGCTCCCATTCCCCTTCTTTGCTGGGTCCCATCAGATTTGCCCATGTTTAGAAAACTGACAGAGACTGACCAAATTATAGCACCTTGAGGCTGCTGTGAGCAAACACAGATCAGCATCAAAGACACGATTTCTTGTCTCATAAAATAAGACACACTTTAAAGCTTACTAACAGTAACAGCTACCATATATTGGGTGCCACTATGAGCCAGGCTTGATTCTCAGTGCTTTCCATGTATTAACTGCTTTAATCCTCCCAATGGCCCCATGAGATAAGTGCTCTGATTACCCGCTTCTTACAGACAAGGAAGCAGAGGCATTGAAAGTCACTAACTCACCCAAATCACTCAACTAGCAAGCAGATTGACCCACCGCGAGATTCCATTTGTAGGACGTTTAAGAACAGGCAAAACTAATCTATGCTGATAAACATCAGAATAGTGATTACCTGGGCAGGGGGTGGTAGTGGTGAATATATAAGTGTATACACACACACACACGCACACATACACAAACACACATGCACATCTTTCAGTGAAATGTACACATTTTGTTAAAGAAGGAAACAAGAAAATAAATACATCATTTGAACAGAAAACAAAACAAACAAACAAAAGCATGATTGCCCAAAAACCACAGCTTGAGGTTGGGGTGAGCTGCAGTCTGATTTTGAAGTTTCCTCACTGATGCGATTACATTGCTGCAGGGTTGAAAACGTTGCTCGCTGAAGCCTCACTAGAAAGACTAGGAGGAAGCAGGGTAGCTCTGTGTTGGGATTACACCATGTGCTTTGTGCAACCATGAGGTCCCATTGGCCTTTTGTTTCTCTACTCTAACCTTGAACTGCTCTGGAAGTCCCTCTCTAAATTCTGCAGATGTTAGCTCTTCAACCATGACATCTACAAGTTTCCCATTTTTACCAGAATCACCCTCTCTGATTTCCTCACCCCTTTTTGTTCATCACCAGGCTAAGGACCTATATTAGTCGCCTCTCACTATGTAACAAGTCATCCCCAAACTTGGCAGCTTAAAAAAACAAACATTTTTGTCTCACACTATCTGTGGGTCTGGAACATGGGCACAGCTTAGCTGGGTGCCTGTAGCTCAAGATCTCTCATGACGTTGCGCTCAACCTGTTGGCTGGGGTCCCATCTGAAGGCTTGATATGGGGTGTGGGAGGGCTCTATTTCCAAGCTCACTCATGTGGCTGTTGCTGGGCCTCCATCCCTCACCACCACAGGCAGCCTCAGGACATTGTGACTGGCTTCCCCTAGGCTGTGTGATCCCAGAGAGGGTGAGAGAGCACCCAAGGTGTAAGCCACAATCGTTTCATCACCTGGTATCAGAAGTGACCGCCCATCACTTCTGCCCTATTCTGCTCATTAGAAGCAAGTCACTTAGGAGACTTTCCTGGTGGCATAGGGGTTAAGATTCCATGTTCCCAATGCAGGGGGCCCTGGTTCGATACCTGGTCAGGCAAATAGATCCCACATGCATGCCACAATTAAGAGTTTGCGTGCCACAGCTAAGGAGCCCACCTGCTGCAAGTAAGACCTGGTGCAACCAAATACATAAATAAGTATAGAAGCAAGCCACTTAGTCCACCCCACACTAGAAGGTATAGATAACAAGGCAGGTTGGATCATTGGGGACCATCTTAGAGGCTGCCAATCACAGGACCCCTAACTGTTGCTCTGAAAACAAAATGGGGAGAAAGAGAAAGACCCCATATTGTACGTTTATTCTTCCTTCTGAGTTCAGGTGGTGGACACAGTGTCTATTTTCATGGTTTAAAAGCCCACTCTCATTTCAATGGGTGGTTTTCAAATGGTCACGTGAAGAGAGGGATTACTTTCAAGGAGACTTCGGTCCCTCCTTCGGTTGATACCTCTTTCGGTTGGGTCTCTCCACAGAGCTGTTCTGGGGTGGAGGGAACACTTTCTCCCAGGGGCCACTGTCTGAACCCATAGGCTTAAAAATGGACAGTGGAAGAGCTTCATGAAAAGCATCATTTGAGCGCCTACTGGATACCAGTCTCCACACTAGTCTGGGGCTGCGAGTGTCAGGCTCCACAGAGAAGCCAGTGTGATGGGTGAGAGAGGGGCAGAGGGTCAACTCGTCAGAACTGCCCCCCACCCCCAGTGCTATTATGGAGTGAGGGATTTCGGGAGGGAGTTACTCGACCTTCAGGAGCCGCAATTCCCAAAGCTTCTTAACTGAGAGATTCTGTCTGTGACGCCCTCAGAGCCACACTGGAGTCGGGCTGCTCCAACTAGGTCTCTGTGTGCCATGGGTACACACGACGCAGAAGCAGGGATTACCGTGCAGAACCGCGTCTCGCCTGGGCCAGCCTGAGACTGGACTCAGTGGGTCTTGGTGGAGGTTTGAGCACACTTGTATCCCAATGTCACAGGAGGCTCTCAGAGGAGCCGCTTCAGGGACTGATGGCTCTGGGCCCGTGTTCAGGTGCAGCTGGGAGCCAGGTCAGTGTGGGTCATGTCTGGGTTCAGGGCCCAGTGGCTCTCTTGGCTGGTTCTCCCAAGATCTAGGAGAGGGGAGTAGTCCAGATAGGGGGGCCGGTTTTCCATCCTCTTCATCTCCTTACGCTTCCTTGCTTCACTCCTGCCGCCTGTAACCCTTCTCAGGGATGTCACCTGGCCACTTCCTCCTGGCTAGAGAAACCTTTAAGAAGCTGGGAATTCTAGGTGGGCCCAGAGTTAGCCTCTGCCATGGGAAGTCTCTTTGGTTTTCCACCCTCTACCCCCACCCCCACATCCTGCGCCCGAGACTTCACATTTGGGTCTTGTTTACCAAGTGCTGGAATCCCACGGTAGGTGTCAACCTCAGTCCCATCTGAGGCCTTCAGCTTGCCCATCTGAAGCAGAAGGCTGCTAAGTCCTGAGACTGTGGGGCTCCCAGGCCAGTGTCAAGTGGGTGTTAAGTGCGTGTCAGCCTGAAGGTCAATGCCATGGGGGGAAAACGTGGGGCTCTGTGCCCTTGCCCACTTCCCAGCCCCAATACTATCTCGGATAATTCCTCTAGCTTCTTTTAGATGTTTTTTGCCATTTATAAATCAGAAAAATATTGAGAATGACAAAATAATAAAAGGGAAGAACTCAGAAAACGGTGTAATTCAACAACAATAAACGTGGAGCATCTGCTAAGTGTCAGGCTATGTTCTGAGCATGAAGCCGAGACAGAGCTCACGGTCTAGTGGAGAGACAGAGAAAAAACACACATGCACGCAGAGCGCCCCGCAGAATAACAAAGCGTGACGGAGGAGCTAGAAGGAGGGAGCAAAGTTCATAGTAAGAGACTCAGGAAGGAAGCCGGCTCAGACCTGGATGAGATGAACCCTGAGCCATGCAGCTACCTGTGAGAAGAACATTCCAGAAGGAGGAGCAGCCCGGTTCCCCAGGTGTGTGTGCCGGTGATGAGAGTCTACGTTGGAGCCCTGCCCCCAGGACCTCGATCCGTGAAACAACCGCGTGTCTGGGGCACTGCAGACACATGCAGCGGCTGTGGCAGCAGGTAACGTGTCTTCAGCTGATTTGCTGAAAATAAGGTCTAGACATCAATCAGCAAGAAGGCAATGCAGAGTTCCCTGTGCTACACAGCAGGGGAAACCTGCTCAATATTCTGTGACAACCTAAATGGGAAAAGAATTTGAAAAAGAATAGACACGTGTGTATGTATAACAATCACTTTGCTGTACACCTGAAACTAACACAACATTGTTAATCAACTCTACTATACTCCAATATAAAATTTTTAAAAATTTTAAAAAAGAAGGTGATGTAGATCAACAAGACAAATTCAAAATCCAAACTCCCTTCATAGCCCAGCCCAGGTCTGATCTCCCACCTCTCCCACTGCATATGCTCCCAGCCTGCACGTCCCAGCAGCAAACTTCTCAGTGGTCCCCAGCTTGCCGCCAGCCTCAGCTCTTCTGTCTAAAATCTCCATCCCCGCCACTGTGCCTGGTTTTTAAGAACCACTTCAAACATCATCACCTCCTTGAAGATTCCCATCCTCCCTGGGTTCACCCAGGCAACTAGTCACACCACCCAGACCTTCTCTTTTTTTTTTAAGATTTTTTTTTTTTTCTGATGTGGACCATTTTTAAAGTCTTTCTTGAATGTGTTACAATATTCCTTCTGTTGTTAGTGTTTTGATTTTTTGGCAGCGAGGCACGTGGGATCTTAGCTCCCCGACCAGGAATTGAACCCGTACCTACATTGGAAGGCGAAGTCTTAACCACTGGACCACCAGGGAAGTCCCCACCCAGGCCTTCTCTTGCTCCTGGACATTCCTCCAATGCGATCCTATTGGCCGAGGCCACCGGGAGGTACCCAAGGACCCGCCCCGATCAGTAGTGTGACAGACTGTTTGTGAGACCTGAGGCAAACAGTCAGGCAATCCCATTAGTGATGGAGCAGAGGTGTGTCCCCCTGTGATGTGGAACCACTGTCAGTTCAGAATTACTCCAAAATACTCACAGTAAATTTCTGTTTTAATTTAATCTTTATTATTAGTGATTTTGATGTCATTGCAGAAAAAGAGTGATGCTCTGTTGCACAGTCTACAGAGCTGGCTTCATACACACTTGGACAGTCCAGCTATGTTTCTGGGAGTTACACACCACTACCTGTCCTCCTGGGAAGCTGTACAAGATGCATCGCCTCCCAGCAGGATCCAGTGGTCGCATGCTGGATGGTGGAGATGGGGCATGTTTTACCCCACCTTCCTCTCACTTAGCACAGAGCCTGGCTGTGGCGAGGGTCAGTGAGTATTTACTGAGATCAAACACCTGCCCAGCACCCAGCCTCCCGCCTTCTGCCTTGGAGCCGGCATCTCAGCTTCCTCAGGAGTGATGAAAAAGGAAGCCGTCCCTGACCTGTAGAAATAGTCTATTTCCTTAATTCCAAGGCACACAATTGTTCAAATTTTAATTATTCTGGATTCAGGATATGTCTTACAATTAGTTGGTACATTACATGGGGTGTTTCTTTTTTTTTTCTCCCTCCCGCAAAAAAAGCTGTTCTTAAAACAATGCCGTGTCTTACAATTGATGGCATCTCAGAATCAAAGAAAATAGGAGTTAAAATCATGGGGTGGCAGCTGAAGGTCCACCCATGTCAGACTCCTAGGAGCCATTGTGAAAATCATGTTTTGTTCTGCTTAAACGTCTGTTGGTGTGAGCACAGGGCAACCGGATTCCTAGAGCCCCAGGGTCCCCTGGCCACACCAGGATCACAGCGCAGACAAAGCAGAGTGTAGCATGGGTCCTGCCCACATGTGGTCAGCTGTGCCAGTTTGGCCACTGGCTTTTGTACTTTTCATTCCAGAATTGGTAGAGATGGCTGCCAGCGACAAGAGGTAATCTCAGGACACACAGGCCTCTGTCAGGCCTTAGAATTCCGGAAGCCGGTGGCCAGAGCTGTACAGAGCCAGACAGGACACATGTGGGAATACAATTACAGTGAAGCCAGCATGGCTGGAGGGGGGAAGAGGGCCCCGTTGCGTGAGGGACCAGGATGGCGAGCAGGCCCAGGTCTGGTGCTTCTCCTGTAGGACCTCATCTGCTGGAGTGCATTCCTCGCCGTGCACTCCCTCAAGAGTCTCCTTGAACAAACACATCCCATGGTCTCAAAAACCTTAGAAGTGCTGCAGGATCTGTCACCCACTTGGAGAGCCATACACATTAAAGGCACTGAGAAGTCCTACAGAAACATGATGAACTTTTGTTGAATGCTCTCCAAACATCTTTGATCATGGAACGCTTTTATTCAAGTCGCATCTTATAAAATCTGAAGATAGGAATTTCTGGCAGAACAGCTACTGGGCGACAGTCCTGTCTGAGCAGAACCTTTGAGAGCTGAGAACCACTTTCAACCCTCTCCAGCTGATCATGGAAAGGAGAGAGCAGAGTGGAGAAGTGAGGGGCAAGACCACAGCAGAGACCCTTTCTGGGATCCCAGTGCATGGCCCCACTTGTGCGCTGGCCTCCTCCAGGAAGTTGGCTCTGGCTGTCACAGGTGTCCCTGTGGCAGTGGGTTACCAGCACTGGTCTGACAGGTGTGCAAGCCAGGTGGGTGTGCTTAGCGTGGTCTTGACACACGGGCTGAGTTGCTTTTGGAAGTATCTTTTCTCAAACAGGAACTCGTACACATAAAAACAGCAGCAAAACACAAGGCCATGGTCACCCACAAAGGTAGTTCTCTGGTTCCTCCTGCAAACCCAGGATAGACCTTGTAGAAAAAAAGCACTGTAGGGCACGGGATACGGAGCTAAACAAAGAGGACTGCGATGTCTGAATTAGGGAAACACAGATATTGCTTGCGGGTCTCTGGAGATTTGAAAGGAAAAATGGTGGATAACACTGGTTGATGAGCAAGGCCTGAGTTTCCTAATTTCTCCATGAGCCCTTGGTGACCACCTCCTGGGTGCAGGGAAAACAGAACAATGAAGTGCTTTAGGCTGCAAATGGGTCTCTGGTGCCCAGCAAACTCTAGTGGGGAAAAGGATGCAGCCCTGGAGAGGTAGCGACAGCCAGTACAAACAGTCTTTGGTAGGGAATTCCCTGGCGGTCCAGTGGTTAGGACTCGGTGCTTTCAATGCCGTGGCCCAGGTTTAATATCTGGTTGGGGAACTGAGATCCTGAAAGCCATGCGGCACAGCCAAATGCAAAAAAAAGAGAAAGAAAGAAAAAAGAAATTGTGGATAAGAATATATGTGTATATATATGTATAACTGAGTCACTTTGCTATACAGAAGAAATTTATACAACATTGCAAATCAACTATACTTCAATTAAAAAAGAAAAGAAATCATTAGTGTCAAACCCTCCTCAGGAGAGCAGGGATCAAGGAAGAGCTAGGTCTTTCCAGAAGACTCTGGAAGCCTTGGGACTCGTGCTAAATTTTGAAAGGTTGATCTGAAGGAGGAGGGAATCACAGCCAGCGAGCACAGCCAAAGCAAAGGCAGAGAGGCAGAACAGTCAGGATTTGTTCTTTGAGTGGCAAGCTGGTGCACAGGGTCCCTGGACACCAAGTGGGAGGGAATAGACAGCAGGTGGAGAACTCTGGATTTCTTCATAGAGATATTTCTTGAGTACCAGGTACCATGCGGGGCAGGGTCTCTTGGCTTCCAGAAACCAGCAGTCAGGAGGGAGCCGTTGAGTGCTGGGTTGGGGCTGAGGACCTCCGGGGCGAGGAGAGGGATGCAGGCCAAGGGTTTGGTGTAGCAGCCATTTTTTAATGGGCCCGTGTGGTCACAGAAGTGGGAGCCCCTGAGCCGGGAGGGCTCGAGTGGGGAGCAGTGCAGTGTCTGGCCGGGGGGCTTGGGCCAGAAGCCCTAGGAGAAGTTAGGGAGGGAGGGGTGGAGACCCAACCCCACCCTTTCGTGCCAGGGTTACCGTTACAACTGAGGCTGCGTGGAGCGGGGTGCGGGGGTGGGGGTAGCTGTGGCCCCACCCAGGATTCCACTGCAGATGTGTTTTTCTCACCTGCACAGTGATTATTAACTGCTAGGAAAACGACATGTAAGTATCTAGATTTCCGGCTTCCCTTGAGCAGTTGAAAGCCCTGGCCTTCACGCGCCTGTACCTGGAGTGCTGGCCAGACCTGGTCACGTGGCACCTGGGACTCGGGGACTGGGCCCTCGAGCCTCTACGTCCCCACTCTACTGACTGCCTCTCGTTCAGCCGGCTTCTCTCCTATCCCTTTACAGCCCTGCTTGGCCCCTGACACGTGGGTTCACAGCCTAGACCCAGGTCAGGGCACATGGGCTGCTGTTCACAGCAGGGAGCTGGGGGTGACATCCAGCTCACACCCAGGTCCCGGAGCCCTGGCGTGTCCACCCCCCGGGAAAGGGCTCCTTTTTCTAGTCACACAAAGATATAGAGCTTAGAGCTGGCCCTGCCTGAAAATTCTCCCACTCACTGTTTCTCTGAGTTCCCATTGGACACAGTGGACCACGTGGCCCGTAATAAGGGGGACAAGATGGGGGTGGGTTGGGGGTTGGGACTGGCAGGGGACCGCATTCACGGACACAATTGTCTGGACATCTTTAAAAACGTGCAGAGATGGGGATGTCGATGCTCAGTAACGCTCAGCTTTGGGAAAGGGTCCATGAGCGTCTAACTGAGCCATTTAAAGCTCAGAGGACATTAGAACTGCTGTTACTGCGGGTATAATCATAGACTCCCTACCAGGATTTTCCTTCCAACCCTCCCAGCCTCCTGTGTCATGGTTACTTTTATTTCTCTGTTTTGCTGATGAGGAAATGGAAGCTCACAGAGGTTGCGTGATTGGTCCCCTGGCCCCTGCCCTTCACGCGAATCCCAATATTAACAGTCACTGCCCAGCCGGGGCTGGGCTGAGCGTTTCACACTTGGGCTCATTTAGTCCTCACCCCATAAGAGAGCTGGGGGAGGGATGGATTGGGCGTTTGGGATTAATAGATGCAAGCTAGTAAATATAAAATGGATAAACAGCAAGGTCCTACTGTAGAGCACAGGGAACTCTATTCAATATCCTGGGATAAACCATAATGGAAAAGAATAGAAAAGAAGAGCGTATATATACATATATATACAACAGAAACTAACACAGCATTGTAAATCAACTATACTTCAATTAAAAAAACAAACAAACCCAGGTCTTCAGTGTAGAATCTGTACCACACTATTACTATTACTCCTACTCCATTTTTAATGTTAACCTCCTGGTACCCTGAGCTGAGACCGTTTGTGCAGGTTACCTATCACATGGTTAGGAACCTCCAACATCTGAGCATTAACCAGAGTGTTTCTAACAACTGGGAATCTGTGCCTTTCCTATGAGACAGACCACCCGTGGATGACGCCGGGCAGTAGTAGGGGTTAAGTGACCTGGGTTCCAGCCCGGCCCTCTGGCTGTGTGACCACGGCCAGCCATTTACTTCTCAAGTCCTCATCTGCCTCTCCTGGGGCATGAGCATGGCTTTGGCCCCTGTGTCTTGGGCTCTGGGGTCTGGAGAGGTCACACATGGGAGGGGCTCAGATCTGGTGCTTGGCGAGCCGCTAAGGATGGGGATGGGTAGGGGGTGTGTTTCTCATTGCAGACAGAGGGGTGAGGGCCACCCACCAGCCAGGCCAGTAAGCATTTTGAGCTATCTCAAAGTAAGGCTGGCAATGGGCCCAGGAGCACAATCCAGCTCCAGGAACAGGATGGAGGGGCAGCCCTTTATTTTGTCACACACAGCTCCCCACCCCCCACCCCCTGCCATGCAGAGCTGGGAGAGAGCTCTCACTGCTTCCTGCAGAGGAGCACTGCGAAAGACCTGCAGGACCTACATCCTCCCACCCAGCCCTGCCACGTAGGCACCTGGCCCTTGACAACTCAGCCCCCAGGCCCCCATGTCTCAGGATGGTCCCAGGCAGCAGGTAGCACTTAATCCACTTCCCCTAGCCTCCTAACAGTGCCAGGCATTGAGCCACTCTGCTCTCCCTGAAGCTTCTGTGTCCCAGGCCAGGTGCTCCTCAGTTATTTTCACTCTGTCCCTTGGGTCACCACGGGGCTTATGACAAAATCCTCCCACTCAGGACTTGGGAAGAATAGGAGCCCTGTGCCCACCTCCCAGCAGCCATTTACATGGTCTGGGGGTTTAGCTGTCCCCCAAGGGGAGCACCACATGGAGGGGACCATTGGTCCCCCAGCTGCTGTATCTTGCTTCAGCATTCTTGAAGACATTAGAAATCTGTTTAAAAGACAAGAAAGAGGAACTCTATCAATATTATGCAATGGCTTATATGGGAAAGAATCTAAAAAAGAGTGGATATATGTATATGTATAACTGATTCACTTTGCTGTACACCTGAAACGAACACAACATTGTAAATCAACTGTATGTCAATAAAAATAAAAATTAAAAAAAAAGAGAGAGAGAGAAGAAAGAAAGAATGCCACTTTGTTGTGCTGAAGCAGCTCTTACGAGCATCAGGGCAGATGAGCTGGGATGCAGGCCGAGCAGCAGCAGACGAGGCCTTTGCAGTCCTGGGCTGTTTGTCTGAGTACATCCTGTGAATATGTCAAGCTCTCTGGCCCCTGCCCATGGCCCAGCTCCCATCCATCATGCATTCAAACACTTGAAAGCAATTACAGTATTTGGAGCTGTCGGCCTGGGCTGTTTCTTCCTAACCGGCTGGTGTCCAGGTGCCCATCCCCCCAGCAGGGGGGCGGGAAATGCCATGATGAGGGGCCAGGTCAGAACACTGGAGAGAGGGGAAGAGTGGGGAGACTGATGAGCTGGACCAGGGATGGGAGAGGCTCTGGAAGTTTCTGCTGTAAAGAGTAGAAGGGCAGTAGCATTCCCTCCCCTGGGAGCTGAAGAGAGGAAGACAACAAGGGGCTGTAAAAAAAGGAAACAGAAGAACAGGACACAGGACTTCCCTGGCGGTCCAGTGGTTAAGACTTTGCCTTCCAATGCAGGGGGTGCGGGTTTGATCCCTGGCCAGGGAGCTAAGATCCCACATGCCTCGTGGCCGAAAAACCAAAACATAAAACAGAAGCAATATTGTAACAAACTCAAAAAAGACTTTAAAAAATGGTCCACACCAAAAAAAATAAAATCTTAAAAAAAAGTGTTAATTAAAAAAAAAAATGAAGAACAGGACAGATGTGGAGGAGAGTGAGACAGAAAGAAGCGGGGTGGGGGTGGGGGGAGCAGCGTGGGGAACGACAGCTCCAGGTCTGTGTTGGCGAAATCTGTTCGAAGGAAAAGGGCAGGTCTGGGAGGAGGGGAAGGATGTGATATCTCCGAGGTTTTGCTGAAATTTTCAGGTGCAAATGATCTCTCACTAAAACAGCCACAAGAGAGAAGCTGCCACCAACTTATCCATCGGGGCAATGGGTCAGGGAAGATCTCAGGAGGGAAGAAGTCTTCACGGAGACCAAGAACCAGCACCAGGTCACGGAGCTTTCAGAGGCAGAAGGCATCTCTGGTGAATGAGAAAGCTGAGGCCTGGGGATAGTAAAGTGACATTAAAATGATTTGCCCTAAATCATCCAGCCTGAATTCAAACCCTGAGTCCAAACCACCACGCTATAAGAAGGCAGTTCAAAAGTGTGATAAAGATATGTCAAATATACCTGAAACTAATGTCATGGTTTATGTCAATTATACCTCAGTAAAAAAAATATATGGTAAAGATAGATGGTGGGCTGGTAGTCAGCGCTGTCTGCCCACACCATCCTCCTGTACACACTGAAACCCACATAGAATGATGGCATTTGGTGGTCTCTTGTCTCTAACAGATATTAATTTTACAATCTGGTGTGCTTTAAACAGTGCACTAATAAAGCAGAATTTACACATCCAAACAATGACCTTGAGTACCTTGAAAAGCTGCACACCTGTGTTTAGCAATTGAATTCACATTTGTTAATTGCTTTCAGAATAATCCATCTGCAATTCATTTTCATTCCTGAATGCCTATGTGAGTCAGACTCTGGTATTGGCAATTAAAAAATAAATAAGACAGAAATCCAACTGTGTAATTGCTAAACACAATAACAGTTTTAATCAAGGTATTGAAGGAGGGTCAGGGGAGCCCAGGGGGCGCAGGACTGCAGCTGCTTGCTCAGCTGGGAGGGTTTCCGGGCACCTTTACCCTGTGCTTCCCAGAGCAGACACTGCTAATCAATCACAGCATTCTTCCCCAGGGAAGCTGGATCAAGCTCAGCATCTTTGTCAGCCTCGCTGAGCAGCTCATATACCTTCTCTGATTTGCCATCCCTGGGATGCCAGCTGAATCTGACCATTTTCCAGAGGAAAGTGATGGACAGAGAGTTCAGAAGCAGGGTGTGATCTAGAACCCAGATCACCTGACATAGGAGCCTGAGCAGCTCAGAGACCTTCCCACAAAATGGTCAAAAACCACCCACTGCAGCCTCTATTTCACCCCTTAACCACCCCACCTCCCACCCCTGGCCCTGGATCCACAGATAAAATTACATTCCCAAGAGCAGCTCTTGGATTTTGTGAAATACTATAGGAAACAATTTGATTTTTCTTCTCTTACTACTTTTTGTTATGTAACACATTCTTTTCAGAAAAGCTAGAAAATACAACTAACTAAAAAGAAAAAATTAAAGTCACCTATAATCTAAACACTACTATTTACAATGACACTTTGTTGAATATTTTTCTAGTATCTTTCCAGGCATTTTTCTCTCTGCTTATGCATCAGAGTGGTGTGTAATTGCAGAGAAATGCATTTATCCTGTATGTATATAGGTATATGTGTGTATATGCATACGTGAATGTATATATGATCTGTATGTATACATACACATGCATATATATACACATATACATGTAGACACATACGTACACATATATACATATATATGATCCCCCTGCACACTCACTTGTAAGCTTCCTTTTCCACTTACCAATATATTATGAATGTGCAAAATTTCCCACCGAATGTGTGTCACTGCCAACGTACACTCTCTCGGCCCCCGTTCCCCAACCAAGAGAGTTATAGGTATGGAACCCCTCCATTCAGGTGGGCTTCCCAGGCAATAGGGGGGTGAGGCTGGGCCCACACAGAGTACCACAGGGCTGGAGATGGAGTGAGCCAGGGAATGGAGAGTTCCAGATAACAGAATGAAGAGCAACGCCATGGCCCCTGTCCAGCAACCAGAAAAACTGGGGAGCAGAAGCAGAATAAGGCTGTGTCCGCTAGCCAAGAGCCAGGGCCCCCAGGACTTCAACCTGGCCTCTGCTGCCCCATGCCTTCAACCAGGACGCGGTCCAGCAGAGCAAGGCTACCAGACAGCGAGGGAAAGGTGGCCGCAGGAGACGGCAGCGTTTTGTGGACGAGCTGATTCTCACAGTGGTCAGCAGAGTGGAAAGTCCTGGAGAAACCATCACCCAGGACTTGACTGAGCAAACCCACTTGCTGGAGGAACCCCATTTCAAACCAAGAAATCCAGAGGAGGGGAAAAAAGCATTCTAGTTAAATTTTTATATATTTCAAAACTGGGAAAAAGGAAAACCCTAATCAGAGTATTGAATTCCCACTGTCTAGAAATCTGCGTGGGTCCAGCCTGTTAACCTGGCTAAAGGGGTGCACGCCTTGGCCAGGAGGTGTGATGGACAGCACCTGGCACGTGATGGCCATCCATCAGTTTCCACTCCCTCTCCCTCTCTTCCTCCCACTGCCTCTCTAAAGGACGTTAAACAGAGCACTACTTGAGAACAGAGATGTCATTTCCCTGTTACCCCCATAGCAACCTGCACGCAGCAGCTCCACCATAAACACACTGAGTCTGTGACCTTTGTAGGACAGACAAAGGAAGAATGATGATGTCAGAAAAGACCCTTGCCTGGGATGCATTACAGTGGTCTGAGGTTTCAGACAGGCTCCGTGCAAAGAGACCCTGGAATTCAGCCACCATCCCTGGCAGATGTCACATGTGCCACATAGGAGGGCGGGGCTGGCAGGGCCATTCTCAAAGACACGGAGGAGAAACCATGGAAGAAAGGTCAGGAGCTATAGGACCTGGGATGGAAAAATCTCACCTCTAAAACAGCCTCAAGGAGCACACCTTTAAGAGCTTTCCAGAAAAACTTTAGGACAGGAAAGACTGAGGAAATATGGGTCTAGGATATGCACGTTTAGCAAGAAACCACCTCTCTGGTCTCCTACTGCCTCGGGCTGTGTTTATGACTCAGTGTCTGCCCTGCACCAGCTCCCTGCACACCTCGGAAAACACAGACGTGCTCTCAGCCATTCAGAAGGCGAGCCCGTGTAGGTGTTGGCATGGCATCAATAGCGGGGCTGGAGGAAGGGTGAGGGAAGGGACGAGGTGGTCCAGGGCGGAGGCGAGGCCAGTCTGGAACACGCTGTGCATTATTCATTTGCGCACGGCTGAACGAGCTGGCACGTGTGTCTGGCCAAGAACAGAAAAGGAGGCTGCCCCTGACTCACCACCCAGGGAATGGCAAATGGAAGGAGTGGGAAGTGGGTCGGGCATGTGCCTTTGGACTTCACAGAAAGGCTAGGAGGCAGGAATGAGCAGAGTCCCTTCCACAAAGATCTAAAAGCCAAAGGGTCAAATGGATCAACGTGCAAAATTGAAAGGGCTGGCAAAGAAAAGTCCCCCGGAAACCACCAAGGTCATGGGGGAAGATGGTGAGAAATTTTTACGCGTTAGAAAAACATATACTAGCAAGCCAGGTTGAGAGTCTCACCGGATGTGGCTTTGTCCCATCACATTTCTCACCCCGACGGGCTGGCCCCAGCTACTCATCGGGATGCCCCAAGGACTGCCCCCCGATGACCTCATGGCCACTTGACCACCTCACTGAAGACCGCGTCTCCAAATGAGCTCGCATTCTGAGGTCCCGGGAGTCAGAACTTCCACGCGTGAATGTTGAGGTGGACACAGTTCTGCCCATAACGGAGATTGGCAGGGATTATGTTTACTGTGGGGTGTCCTGAGGATCCATACCTGAGGGAGGAGGGGAGGAGCAAGAGTAGCTGGTGAGAGACCAGGACAGGGACCTCGGGCTGACCCCACAGGGAACTCTGCAGCTAGGATGACCCTTCAGAATCGTCCTGAGTTGGGTCAAGATGCGCTTGCTTTGTACACCCCCACAGGAACGCGTGGCCACCCCAGGAAGGGCTCTAACCTTGCTTGGCTCCGTGCAGCTGAGGCAGTCCCTGAAGGGGCCACAGTCAGAAGCTACCAGCAGCACAAGTCCTTCCTCGTGAGGTGGACATCTCAACCTTGAGCGTGGATGACGGTTGCACATCACAGAGACAGACCTAGCTGAGGCGCTGTGGCAGCTGGGGGGTCACGACTCCTCCCCCACCACAGGGAGATCGGGAAAGACCTGATGCAGCGGGTGTGATTCGGCCTTGAATTCGCAGAATGGGGAGAACTGGCTCCTGAGAAGCAGGTGGGGGCTGCGGGGACCATGGGGACTTCCTTCCCAGGTTGGGAAACAGGTGAAAGAAAAGTGGCATCACTGAGTGGGGCCCTTTGGGGCAACTCCAAACATTTGTGATGGCAGAGCAGAGAGTTTGTGCAGAGGAATGAAGGCTGGAAGGGAAGGTGGGGGCCTGAGCATGGGGGCCTCTGCTGTCCAGTACAGAGGTCACCTATCAGATCAGCAGGTGATGGGATCCCCCAATATTTCTAAACAGGACAATGACATGGTGAGAGCCTTACTCAGGGAGATTGCCAGGGCAGCATTGTAGGACATGAGTCTTTGGCAAGAGGAGAACTCTTGAGTCCTCTAAGGGGGGAGAGGGGAATCCTGTCTGGAGTGGTGGGGGTGGGCCAGGGGGTATGGGCAGGAGAGGGGCTGCTGAGGAAGGTGCTGAGGATGTGCAGTGAGGCAGCATGGGAGGAGGGAGCTGAAGATTGGCCCAGGGCATGGGGGTTTTCTGAGCAGAAAACTCAAGAGAGGAGCAAATTTGAAAGAGAAGACGGTTTCTGTGAAGATCCTCCACGGGCAGTTGAAATGTGGGTTGAGAATTTGAGAACCGGTCAGGGCTGCGATGAGGGATTGGGAGCTCAGCCACAACCGGAGTCCCAGGGAGTCTCTTGAGGGGCTTCCATTCGGGAAGACAAGGTCAGTCTTGAACCATTAGCCCCTGATGTTTGATCCCACCTGCAGAGGAGCTGCATGGAGGTGCATGGCTGTAGAAGGGCAGCTTGGGCAGGGGTCGGGGAAGAGGGCACTTGAGTTGGATCTTGAGGGTGGAAAAGAGTCTGCTTAGGAACAGGGGATATAGAATATGTTGGGGGAGGGCCCCAAAGACCTAACTGAGCCCTAAGGAACAGAGAGAAATGGGTGGAACTGATCAGCAGTTGTGAGGGTGGAGAACTAGGTCTCAGTGTGGATGGAATTTAGAGAGAGGATGAGTTGGATGTTGAGAGGAGAACTGTTACTCACAAGACTTCTCATAGCAAACATGTGGGTTTTCCACTCCAAGAAATTCTCAAATTCTCTGCAGTTACCAACTGGATGTCCTACAATTTAGTTCAGTTCTGATTCTAACTCCCTGGAGTTAACACAGACTCCGCAGGTTGAGAGCTCAGTTCCATAAAACTCCCCCCATTTCAGATGACAATCACAAGTAGTGGGTCCCCAGGTTACCCACATTTCTCTTTGGTTTGGCTACAAATTGACGGTTCCCATGACCTCCTCCTCAGGCTTGATAATTTGCCCTAACAGTTCATAGAACCCAGTGAAATAGTTTTACTTTCTGCGTCTGGTTTATTGTAAAGGATACAAACAAACAGCCGGATGAAGAGGTACATAGGCAGAGGTCTGGAAGGGTCCTAAATGTAGGAGCTTCTGTCCCCGTGGAGTTTGGGGTGCAGCACCCTCCTGGCTCATATGGATGCATTCCCCACCCAGAAGCTCTCCAAACCTCTTTGTTCAGGGCTTCTATGGAGGTTCCATTACATAGGCAGAGTTGATTAAATCCTTGGCCCTTGGTGATTAATTTGGTCCCCAGTATCTCTCCCCTCCATGGTGGTTGGGGGTGGGCTGAAAGTTCCAACCCTCTAGTCATATGGTTAGTTTCTCTGGCAGTCAGCCCTGGTCCTGAAGCTATCTAGACGTCCCACTCATTAGCATAAATTTATGTATGGTTAAAAGGGCTCGTTATGAATCACAAAAGATGCTCCTCTCACCCCTATCCCTCAGGAAATTCCAAGGGTTTTTGGAGCTCTTGTGCTTGGAACAGGGGATGAAAATCAAATATATATTTCTTGTCATATCACAATATCACAGGGTCTGAGGACTCAGCCCTGGTCCCAGAGCAGGTAAAGAATATAGAAGGTTCACTCCATCCAGAACCCTCCTTCTGCAGCTTACCTGGGGCTGTGCCTGATCAGCCCCTCACCCTGGCCTTCCAAGCAGTCCACCTGCTCCTTCACCAGTCTTTCCTCCCTCCATCCTCAACCCACCCATCAGAGATGTCTGGTTCTCGCTTTTAATCCTCGTAGGTCTGTTACCTAACTGTATGCCAGGCAGTCTGCTGGTTGCAGGGCAGCTCCCAACCCCAGTTGGGACCAATAGAATCTTTGCACTTCATTTGGCTGCTGGAGACCTGACTTAGATGTCTGGGCCTTCCTAATGGGTGCACAGTGGCCACCTGGGCAACTCCATTGACGTAAACCGTCCACAGGTGGCCACCGTGTCGGCAGCAGCCATGGAAGGGCCGCCCTCAGGGAGGGCCCAGTGTTCAGGCTTTCCTTTACAATTCCAATTGCTTTCTGTTTTTGCAGTTTAAGAAAGAAACAGCCAGCCCTTCCCTCCTTGTAATAAATGCCTCTGTGTATTTGAAGACAGTAGTTAAGTCATTCTTGAGCTTTCTCATCTCCAAACTAAACAATCTCAGCCCCTGTAACCTTTCTTGGCAAATTTTAAAGCCCATATGCAGAGGGAAAGCAAAACAAAACCATTTAATGGGGGAGGCCTCCTAACTCCAACCCAGACTCTGGGTTTTGAAACTCAGTCTGCACTTCAATTACATGTAAATTCAGTAGCTTCAAATGTCTGAGCCTGTGAGAGACCAGGTGCTCCTCAAGCCCCCCGTGTGTTTGCCTGCAAACCTTGATGTGAGCGCATGGCTGAGGCTTGCATTTCTTCTGTGTTCAGATGCATTTGGGGAGATGAAAAGGTACATTGCTGGGGAGTGATCCAGGAGCCCAGTCTGCTGAAACTTCCTGCCCTGGTCCCCTAGGGGTGGTATGGGCCCCAGGAGCCTCTAGAGAGCCAGGTAGCCTGCTGGGAAGGCTGCCCTCTGACCCCACAGAAGCCAGCAAGACCGGTTTCCCAGGTACTCAGTGGAGCTGGTAACCTTACCTGTCAGCTCTCTCCAGAGACTTCCCTTGGCTTCTAAACCGGAGACAGGCTGCCTGTGCTGAGTGTCCTCAACAGGGTCCTCAGATCATATTCAAATTCTTTCTCGCGGTGGTTTTCTGGGGGCATCTTTCCCAGGAATCCGCTGGGTGTCTTGGGAGACCCCAGGTTAGTGGGTTCTGTCCTCAGGTTTTGCCGGCTGTGGACCAATTGTCTTTTTGGTCTCTAGGGCCTCTTTCTTCCTTCAAAGCCCCGTGTTTGTAGATTAGGCCAAGCTTCCAGGACAGGGGAGTCACATTACAAGTTCATACCATCACTTAAGCAAATTCAACCCCTTTTTTTTCTAAATAAATAAAAGTTATTTGGACAGTGCCAATACTTTGTGTGTCATTCTCATCATATGGAGGGGAGGGTACATTCGTGCAACCCTCTGTCCGCCTGTGCTGTCCTTCCTGCTGGCTGCTAAGGCTGGGGGCCCCTGGCTTTGCAGTACGGTCTCCAAGTAGAAGTCCAAAATTGGGGCTCAACCAGAGAAAGCCTCTTTTCCAACACTGGAGTAAAAACGGGCTGTCTAGACTTTTCAACAGCAAAGGAGTTGACCTCAAATGTGCCTCCATTAAGATTTTCAGGAGCAATTTTGACTCCATGATAAACGTGCCTTGGAGTGACTTTAGAACTTTGCCCCCAGGTAGAGCTGCCTCTACCACAGCCCCTGCAGGGTCTCAGCCACTGGACCCTAAGTGCAGTGCCGGCAGCCCCGCATCTGCCTTCCTCACTCTTATATCCTTAGCACGTGAGACACTGCCTGGAGCTGGCAAGCCCTTAATAAGTAATTTCTGATTTGCTTGACTAGTTGAATTAACTCATTAGAGACACAAAAATCCCACTTGGAAGTTTCTGGCATGCCTACTGTGTATACTACTCTTTGGCTGGTAGGGAACAGGGATTCAAAGAGACAAAAATCACACTTTCCTTCCCCCAACATTTATATAAAGCCCCTAAGAAGACAATATATTGACACGTTGAAAATGTAAATAAAATATAAAATGGTTTACCCCAACCGTGCCAAAGATGTGTTCATAGAAACAAATTCTCTCACCAAACTCCTGTTTTCTAAAGCAGTTTTTCCCAAAGCATATTCTTCAAGATGTCAGTTTGTTAGGGTGTTAATGTGAGCAAAAAAAAGTGTGATGGTTAGATGAATTCAGGGCCAATTTAGGCAAATTTGTTTAGCATAGGATTTCTCGAAAACTTTAAAAAAAAATAAAAAAGAAAGCTTTATTGGAAGTTCCTTGGCAGTCCAGTGGTTACAACGGAATCAGTGCTTTCACTGCCAAGGCTGCAGTTTCAGTCCCCGGTCAGGGAAATAGGATTCTGCAAACTTTATGGCTTGGCCAAAAACTAAAAAATAAAATAAAATGAAATGAAATAAAAGAAAAGAAAAGAAAAGAAAACTTTATTGAGACAGAATTTATACATAATAAAATTTACTCATTTTAAGTGTCCAATAACATTAAAAAAAATAATTTTATTAAAGCATGGTTAATTTGCAATATTGTGTCAATTTCTGCTCTACAGCAAAGTTATACATTTATATACACTTTTTTCATATTCTTTTCAGTTATGGTTTATCACAGGATATTGAATATAGTTCCCTGTGTTATACAGTAGGACCTTGTCATTTATCCATCCTATATATAATTGTTTGCATCTGCAATAGCTTTTGGTATATTTATAGTTGTACAGTCATCACCATAGTAACTGTAGAATATTTTAATCACCCCAAAATGAAACCTTGTGACCATTTGCGGTGACCCCCCCACCCCCTCCCTCCCACCTAGGCAACCACTAATCTACCTTCTGTCTCTACAGATTTGCCTGTTCTTACCATTTCTAAGTGGAATAGATTTAGAAATGATAAGAATAGATGGAATCATACAATATGTGGCCTTATGTGACTTGCTTCCATGACATAATGTTTTCAGGGTTCATCCAAGTTCACCAGTACTTCATTCCTTTTTGTTGAAGAATATTTGACTGTCTGGAGATGTTACATTTTGTTTATCCCTTCATCATTTGGTAGACATTTCACGGGCACGTTTTGTGTGAACAAGTTTCCAATTGTCTTGGGTATATACCTCGAAGTGGAATTACTGGGTCACTTGGAGACTCTACATTTCATTTTGAGGAACCACCCAACTGTTTTCCAGAGTAGCCACATCATTCTACATTCCCACCAGCAATGCATGAGAGTTCCAATTTCCCACATCTTTACCAATGACTGTTATTGTCCATCTTCTTTATTCTAGCAGTCTTAGGGCATGTGAAGTGGGTTTTGATTTGCATCCTTTCCTGGGCTTTGGAGTCTTTGATATGTTGATTGCTTTGTGAATCTTCCAAAGGGGAAACAGTGAGTAATAGCTCCTAATGCATTGGACCACAGGGCAACTCCTGCAATGTGAGCCCACACTCCAAAGCGGGGATGCATTGGCCCAAAGCTGTCTGTGCCTGGCAATATGAATTTGGGGAACACCTTTAAGTCATTACCTTTACAAGTTTTTCTCAAAGTAAAGAATTCTTAACTCTTTGCTGTTTTACATGGGACTTTGTCAAGGGTAATTTTGGCCAAAACGAGAAGGGAAAAGGAGGCCAAGGTCTACCAGGGTGAGTTAAAAATTATCTGCAACTTGGCTGTAGATTTATACAAGTTTTAATATAACCAGAGTGCCAATAATTTCTGACTCACCCTCGTATCTCCTTGAAGAATTGTAAAAATTCTGTTATTTGATGGGGAGAGTTGAGGAAGTTGGACCCCCTGTGTCCCTTCTTGTGGCCAGCAGTGGCCAACTCTGCAAGACTATCCCAATGCTTTTGCCTCCGAAATGGTTCAGGCACAGCTGGAGACATGGTAGAGGGCATCGTGGTCATGCTGAGTTGTCTCAGCTTGACTGGGGACTCCAGGTTCCCAGAGGTCGCTGCACGGGGACATGGAGGCACTCCAGTCCCAGCTCTGTCCCAACACATGGTCCTGGGTGTCCTGGGCTTTATAAGCCAAACAGACCATAGGCCAGAATTTCCCAGGTGTTGGAGAAGCAGTGCCCATCTGCTAGTCTGTTCATTGTTCTGTCTTCTCAGGAGCATCCTCCCTCTGTCCTCCCCAGAGCTAACATGACCTCAGCCAGGCCCTCTAACAGTGTCCATGCCTCTGATTCCCCGGGGTGTCTCTGTTCATCCTGTGACTATGGGCTCTGAGTTTCCTCTGGGGCCTTCCTGAAGCCCTGTGTGGCCTCTGGACTCACCACTCGCCTTCCCCACTGTTTACCTGCCTCACAAGCCAGGCATGGCCTCTCATCTGAGCTGCATGAGAAGTCCTTTGCCAGAAGCTGAAGTTTTCTCCTCAATATAATTCAAACGTGTCCCTTCCTTCAACACCCAAAATCATGGTAGGGGATTATTTACTCTTTTTTTTTTTTTTTTTTTAGTAGAGGGACAGGGATGGAAAGGTCGATATTTGGGTCTCTTGAATTTTATAGCCACACCCTTGACTGAACCTATAGGTGACTGGTTTCTGTAAGCTGCTGTTTTGCTGTCCTCCTTGTCTTCTTCATGTGGAGGTAATGACACCTGCCTCCATGGTGCTTCTCATCAGTCACATTTCATCACATCTGGTCTCTCCCTCTAAAGAATTAGCCTAACTGTCACGCTGGGTGGTCCAGGCCCCATTCTTAGACTGCTGAGTCAGAGTCCCTCTCTCCCTTCTCATGTGTGCCAGGGCAGGAGAGGACCTCAAAGCTTCCCCTCTCTCCAGCCTCACTGCCTAAAGGGGCACAAGACCCTCCAGGCTATGGGGACGGGCATAGTGGGGCAAGCCAGGAACTTCTCAAGCCCTACATCCTCTCATAATGCTTATTATGCACCTTTATAATTTACTTTATGTTTGCTGTAGCTTATTATAAAGTTACAATAATCAGTGGGGCTGCTGTCAAGATAGACATATAGATCAATGGGACAGAATTAGGAATACAGAAATAGACCCACACTTACATGGTTGATTTTTTTCCAAAAAGCCTCCAAGGAAATTCAGTGTAGAAATATAATCTTCGACAAATGGTGCTCGAAAAAATGGGCAGCCACATACAAAAAACAAACAAAAAAATACTTACTTCACATCTTATAAAGAGTCAACTCAAAATAGATTATAGACATAAATGTAAGAGCTAAGACTATAAAACTCCTAGAAGAAAACATGCGAGAAGATCTTAGTGATCTTGGTTTTGGCACCAATTTGTTAAATTCAACAAATAAAGAGCAAATCATAAAAGAAATAATCTATTGACTGGATCTTATCAAAGTAAAAAATAACTTTTGCTCTTCAAAAGACACTTAAGAAAATGAAAAGGAAAGCCACAGACTGAAAATATTTGCAAAACATATACGTGACAAAGGACTTGTACTAGAATTTATAAATAAGTTGATTATAAGAAGACAAACAGCGCAGTTTTTTGAATGGGCGAAAGATCTGAAAAAAAAAAAAAAAAAAAAAACACTTCACCAAAGAATACATAGAGCTGGAAAATAATCACATGAAAAGAGGCTCAACATTGTTAGTCATTAGGGGAATGCAAACTACAACCACAATGAGATACCACTAACCCACTTGGGTGGATATAATGAAAAAGACTGACCATACCAAATGTTTGCAAGGGTGTGAAGCAACTGGAACACTCAGTCACTGCTGGTGGGAATGGAAAATAGTATGACCACTTTGAAGAGCATTTTGTCAGTTTTTTTAAAAAGTTAAAAATATATCTACCATATGACTCAGCCATTCCACCCCTGGTTATCCACACTCCACACACACAAAAAAGAAAGCATATATTCACAAAAAGATTTGTACCCAAATGTTCATAATTTCTTTATTTGAAATGATCAAAAATGGAAAGCAGCCCAAGAAAACCCCAGCAAATGAACAGATTAGCAAACTGTGACATATCTATACAATAGAAGGATACTCAACAATAAAAAGGAAGAAATGATGGATGTGCACAAAAGCGTGATTGAATCTCAAAATAATTATGCTGAATAAGAGAAAAAAAGCAGGAAAGTACATACTATGATTCTAGTTATATAAAATTGTAAAAAATGCAATTAATCTATAGTAACAGAAAGCAGATTGGTGGGAGGGAGTTGGAAAGCTGGAGGAACGGCAGGGTGACAGAAGGAAACTTGCGGGGGGGGGGTTGATTTATATGTTCATTATCTTAATTGGGATGACAGTTTCAGTGATGTGTAAAATATGTCCAAACTACTAAATATACACTTTAATTATATAAGGTTTATTAAGTGGCAATTATACTTTGATAAAGCAATCACCAAAAAAGAAAGAGAAAAAGAAAGAGAGAGAGAGAGAGAGGGAGGGAGGAAGAAAGAAAAGAAAAGAGAAAAGGAGAGAAAAGAACTCTTATCTTCTGGAGATAGACACTAAATGTTTTAAAAACAAAGTTATCTAAGTATTAAAATTTGCTTCAAGATAATATAGGAACGGGGTGTGAAGTAGGTGGTGACACAGATACAAGTGTGACGTAGAAAATGGGCCACCATATGACAAGTGTTGAGGATAGGATCACTTCCATGTATGTTTGAAATACTACATTAAACACAATGCCCACTAGAAAATGTGACTTTAACCCTAAGAATGTGGCACAGCTTATCGCCATGTTTTTTTCTTTGGCTTTCTTTCTTTCTTTAGTCAGATATTTCATTAGCTTTTATTTTGTTTAACAGAAATGCGTATGGGTGACATAGTCCAAGTGAAACAATTAATTAATAATTAGTGCATGTCTTTTGGCAGGCTGGATTTTGTCAAAGAAGGGACACAATGCAGGGGTTGGGGAGGGGATTTTTTTTTTTTTTTGGCTGCGCCGTATGGCATGTGAGCTCTTAGTTCCCTGACCAGGGATCCAACTCATGCCCCTGTAGAAGCACATAGACTTAACCACAAGACTGCCAGGGAAGTCCCAGGGAGGGGAACTTTAACTGGGAGGGATTAAGATTGTTGCAAGGCTGTGTAACAGTTTATAGATTGATACAGTGCATGTGCATTGAAGTAGTGAAATAATTGAGAAATATGGACAAGGAGTTAGATGTTAGAACCCTGAAGGCCTACTCAGATCCCCCAGGAAAGCATCATTACCCCTACCCCACACCCCAGCAGGATCAGCATTGCAGCCCACAGTGGATGGAAAATTCCAAGCCTGCTAACAATTAGGAGAGTGCCCCTCTAATGAAAGGGCCTGTCCACGAAATTTTCTTGAATGCCTGGTGAGCTGTCCCATATTAAATCCTCAGAGGATTTTACTATCTGTGAGGGTTTGAGAACTTACTGTTGAGTAGAGGTATCTTTCAGGGACTTATGCTACTTGGTGGGTATCTAGAGGGGTGAGTGGAGACACAGGCACACTCTGCAGAGGCATCAGAGTCTGGAGAGAGCAGGTCAGAAAAGGTCTATGGGTCTCTTGCCTCTACTTAAACCCACAAAAGCTTGTTTATATGGACCAGGCATATTGTTAAGATTATTTGATATGTGCTGATATAATTGTAAATTTAAATTTTATTTATACAATGGTAAGACAATGCAATTTGATGATGTCAGCAAAAATTGTGGAGCAAGGACCGAATTTGAAAAGTCTATCCTCTTTAAAAGCTGATAAAAAATAGAGTCAAATTTCTCAGAACTCTGGAAGTTAACCAAATGCTAGCAGCCATCCAGGGAATATTTATGCAAGCAACACAAAACAGTGAGTTTTATGGCATTTTAACTTGTCCCACACCCATCAATCTCTCTCTCCAGTTCCATGGTAGCCTTGAAAGCCAACAACTTCCCTCATGAGAAAAACCAGTCTGGTGGTTCTCTGGAAGACCTCACTTGCAACTCTGTCCTTGTTTAATCTGATTTGGAGTTTGCCCAGTAAGAAAAGCCATTTCCTCTAGTGTATTTCTTAAAAACATTTAGAGGTAATTGTTCAACTTCATGGATGTTTGAAGGAGTGGAGAACAGTTGGAACAAACAATAGGCTAACCAAAATGCTTCAAGTAAAAACTGGGGAATAGGAATAGGATGAAAAGCTCTGACATATTCTGGGGAAACTAGAGGGCTATCAGACCTTTAAGGAAATCTCTGTCCTATCATTAGCTAACCAAGCAGAGACATGACCAAGCAGAGACTTCAGTAGCTACACAGGATGAAGAATGCAGACTTTACAGAATTATATCAGAAAAGTCACAAAACACACAAACACCGACAATAAACAACAACAACCACGCAGGGAAGTGGAGGAGAGAATCTGATTTCCAGACTTGCCACATTACGTTATTTAAAATGTTCAGTTTTTAACAAAAAATTACAAGACATATAAAGAAATAAGAAAGTATGGTCCATAAAAGGGAAGCTATAATCAGTAGACACAGTCCTTAAGAAAGCCCAAACATAGGACTTCCTAGACAAAGTCTTTAAATTTAGCTCAAAGAGCTAAAGGAAACCACATCTAAAGAACTAAAGGAAAGTAGGAGAATAGTGTCTCACTCAATAGAAAATATCAATAAAGAGATAGAAATCAGTTTTTTAAAATAACCAAATAGAAATTATGGGGTTGAAAAGTACAATAACTGAAAATTCAATGGAAGGGCTCAACAATGGATCTGACCAGAAGGAAGAAAGTTTCAGTAAATTTGAAGAGAGGTCAGTTGAGATTATCTAGACTGAGGAATAGAAAGCAAAAAAGATAAGGAAATATGAATGGAACCTCAGCCACCTGTGTGACACCATCAAACATACCGACATGCACGTAATGGGGAGTCCCAAAAGGAGCAGAAACAGAGAAAGCAGCAGAAAAAAAAAAAAGCAGTTGAAGAAATAATGTCTGTAAGTTTCTCAAATTTTATGAAAAACATTAAACTATACATCCAAAAAGCTCAATGGATGCCAAGTAGGACACTCTAAAAAATATCCACACCTAGACACATCATTTTCAAAATCTCAATAGTCAAAGAGAAAAAGAGAATCTTAACAGAAGCAAGAGAAGTGATTTATCACACACAAAGGATCCTCAATAAGACTAAGCTGATTTCTCTTCAGCATCCACAGAAACCAGGAGGTGGGATAATATATGAAAAGTGCTGCAAGAAAAAAGACGATCAATCAAGAATTCTACATCCAGCAAAAGGGTCATCAAAAAATGAAGAAGAAATGAAGGCATTCCTAGATAAAACAGAGAGAACTTGTCACTGAAAGATCTGTTCCTACAGGAAATACTGAAGAATCCTTCAGGCTGAAATGAAAGAACAGCAGCTTGAATCCACACAAATAAATAAAGAGGGCCAGTAAAGGTAACTACATAGGTAACATAAAAGACAGTACAGATGTACTTTTTGTTTGTAATTCTCTTTTCCTCTCCTATTCAGTTTGAGACAACTGCACAAAGCCATCATTATGTATCTACTGATGGGTATACAAAATATAAAGTTGCATTTTGTATGACACTACAGCACAAAAGAGGGGGAAGGGAAATGAAGTGATGTAGGAGCAAAGTTTCACATACCATTGAATCATTTAGTATTGTTAAAGTGGTATTAATAGAGACTTCCCTGGTGGCCCAGTGGGTAAGACTCTGCACTCCCAATGCAGGGGACCCGGGTTCAATCCCTGGTCTGGGAACTAGATCCCACATGCATGTCGCAACTAAGAAGTCTGCATGCCACAACTAAAGATCTCGCATGCTGGAATTAAGACCAAACACAGCCAAAATAAACAAATAAATAAATAAATTTTTAAAAAGTGGTATTAATATAAACTAGATTATCATCAATTAAGGTGGTAATTGTAATCCCCAGTCATTAAAAAGAAAATAACAACCAACACCATACTTAATGATAAAAGATTACAAGCTTTCTGCATAAGATCAGGAATAAGGCAAAAATATCCATCTCACTATTTCTATTCAACTTTGTACTGAAGGGGCATTTAGTCATGAAAAAGAAATAGAAGTCACCCAGATTGCAAACAAAGAAGTAAAACTATCTCTGATCTTGTATATAGAAAACACCAAGGAACCCACTAAAAAAAGCTATTAGAATTAACAAAGGAGTTTAGCAAGGTCTCCAGATACAAAATCAGTATTTTAAAAACTCAGTTGAATTTTTATACACTAGTCAGGAACAATCCAAAAATAAAATTAAGAAAATAATTCCATTTATAACAGTATCACAAGGAATAAAATACTTAGGAATTAATTTAATCAAAGGAGTACAAAACTTTATACTCTGTAAGCTGTAAAACATTGAAAAAAATTAAAGAAGACCTAAATAAATGGAAAGACATTTCTTGTTTGTGGGTTGTAAAACTTAATATTGTTAACTTGCCCATGCTTTCCAAACTGATCTACAGATTCAACACAATGCCTACCAAAATTCAACCTCTTTTTAGGAGAAATCAATAAAGTAACCCTAAAATTCATGTGGAAATATGAGTCCTGAATAGCCAAATAATCTTTAAAAGAGGAACAAGGCTAAATGATTCACATTTGCAGATTTGAAAACTTTTACAAAGCTACAGTAATCAAGACTGCATGGTATTGGCATAGATCAATGGAATAGAATTGATAGTCTATAAATAAATCCATATATTTATGGTCAATTGATATTCAAAAAGAGTTCCAAGACAATTCAATGGGAAAATAAGTCTTTTCAACAAATGATGCTGAGACAACTGGATATCCACCTGCAGAAGAATGTAATTAGACTTCATCCTCAGACCACACAAAAATTAACTTCAAATGAATCAAAGACCATATGTAACAGCTAAAACTATAAAACTTTAGAAGAAAACAAGTCTTTGTGACCTTGGATTAAGGCAATGATTTCTTAGGTATGATATCAGAAGCACAAACATCTAAATTAAAAATAGATACATTTAACATCATAAAAACTAAAAATGTTTGTGCTTCAAGGACATCAACAAGAAAGTGAAAAGTCAACTCACAGAATGGGGAAGATACTTGCAAAGCATATATTTGACAAGAGTCGAATACCCAGAATACATTAAAAAAAATGATTACAACTCAACAGTAAAAAGATAAATACCCCAATTAAAAGATGGATGAGGGATCTGAATAGACATTTATTTAAAGCAGATATGCTAACAGTCAATAAACAAATGAAAAGATGCTCACCACCGTTAGTCATTAGATAAATGCAAGTTGAAACCACAAAAAGAGGCCACTTCACACTCAGTAGGATGATGAAAATAAAGACAGATAAACCCAAGTGTTGTTGAGGGTGTGAAGACATTTGATCCCTCAGTACATTGCTGGTGGGAATGAAAAATTAGTGCAGCCAATGTGAAAAAGAGTTTGGCAGTTCTTCAAAATGTTAAGCATAGATTTACCATATGACCCAGTGATTCCACTCTTACGTATGTAAGAGAACTCAAAACATGTCCACCCAAACAGTTGTGCGTGGATGTTCGTAGCAGCATTCTTTATGATAATTTCCATCAACTGACAATTGAAGAAACACAATGAGACATTATTCAGCTATAGAAAGGAATGAAGTACTAATGCACACTAAAACATGGATGAACCTTGAAAATATTATGCTAAGAGAAAGAAGCCGGTCTCAAAAGTCCCTATAATTTATGGTTCCATTTATATGAAATGCCTATGTAGGCAAATCCATAGAGACAGGAAGTGGATTAAAGGTCATCAGGAGCTGAAGGAGAAGGGGATGGGGAATGACTGCTAATGGTACTGGGTTTCTCTGGGGGTGTTACTGAAAAGTTCCAGAATGAGATAGTGGGGATGGTTGCACAGCCTTAGTGCAACCACCTATTTTAGTGAATACACTAAAAGTCACGAAATTGTACACTTTAAAGGGGTGAAATTTATATGTCAGTTATATCTCAATTTTCTAAAAAAGGGAATGCAGTCTTATGGTTCAGAATTCAAAAGACACAAAAGAATCAGCAATGATAAGTCTTCCTTCTCCCTCTGAGAGCAGCCACCCATCGCCCCTACAGCCTTTAGGAGCCATGTTCCTCAAGGAATTAGTTTTCTGTTGTTCAAGATGCTGTCTTACTCACAATTTTTATACTACTATTCACACTGCTTTGCAGTTTGGTTTTTCCTTAGGCATTTATCCTCGGCTACAATCTCTGGGTCCCTTTATATTAGACATTCTGGGACAATCCACTGTAGATGACTATGTATTGCAGATTAACATGAGACAGCCATCCATGACAATGGTGATGATTGATTATGTTGTATCACAAGCATCAGTAAACAGTCTTTCTTTTTTTTTTTTTTAAGATTTATTTATTATTTATTTATTTATTTTTGGCTGCTTTGGGTCTTCGTTGCTGCCCGTGGGCTTTCTCTAGTTGTGGCGCGAGGGCTTCTCATTGCGGTGGCTTCTCTTGTTGTGGAGCACGGGCTCTAGGCATGCAGCCTTCAGTAGTTGCGGCGTGTGGGCTCAGTAGTTGTGGCTTGCAGGCTCTAGAGCACAGGCTCAATAGTTGTGGCACACGGGCTTAGTTGCTCCGCGGCATGGGGGATCCTCCCGGTCTAGGACTTGAACCCGTGTCCCCTGCATGGGCAGGCGGATTGTTAACCCCTGCACTACCAGGGAAGCCCACTAAACAGTCTTTATCAACTCAATCCAGATCAAGGAGCTCGAATTAAATTTGGTGTCATCTGGGCTTAGGGAACCTGGGTCTCAGCCTAAACACCCCGGTGTTTGCCTGGGAGTTTGTTTTCAGCAGAGTTTGCGGTTATACGATTTTTGGTGAAAATGTGCACAGTCAAATGAGAGTTTACACCTCTGAACATTTTTGTTCCTGGAGGCTTATGAGGGAACTGCTGATAATTTAGATGTGTAAAGAGATCAAAGACCAAATACACAGTCAAGAGCCACCTTCAGCAGCCCCTCCCAGGGGGTGTTACCTGACTCTTCCTAGATGCCCGTACACCTCTCAGCTTAGAAGAGTTAGAGCAGCAGCTACCAGCACTAAGTTCCCCGCTGCTCTTCCGTGGGATCAGATTGCTAATATTGTGCTGGACCTCTTAACATCTTTAAGAATTGAGGTCTTGTGGTTTGTTTTGTCCCTGTGTTCATTGGTACGGCAGAAATTTCTATGTAAAAAACCAGGGAGATTCAGTGGGTTCAGCTGTCTTCTCTGCAGTTTTGCTGCTGTTGGCCCTGAAGGTGGTTCTACACGAAGGATTCCCCCAATGTCTCATTCTTTGGTTATGAAGCTAATAGGACACGTACCCTGAGTGGATTTCTCATCAGGTTTCCCAAGTCATTTCCCAGGGATAGTCCCTCTCTGCCTTGAGGCCACCTGTATCAGTAGCAGCCCTGTGTGCAGGTCACCCTTAGTGACATCAATTAAGCCTCACAGAAGAGGAATGCAGGAGCTCCCTCCAGACTTAGATGAGAGGTTGTGGAAGGGAACAGGTCAATGATGCTGTGGGCTTTTAAAGCAGGAAGGTGGCACTGAATACTAATAGAACCTATCCCCCAGCTTTGTGGAGAGGATTCGCTTCAATAATGCACCCAACATGCTTAGAATAGCTGCTGCTCAAGAAACGTTGGCCTCAGCAAGAGGAGGGTGGAGCCAAACAGCTGTTTGAAAAAGAGGAGGTCCATCGAGGAAACTATTTTGCAGAAACCACAGAGGCCATCTGGCCTTGGATTAAGGGCTTGACGAGGGCCTGGGGTAACTACTATTGGGGATGTGACAGGGAATCCACTGGGAAGAAACCAACAGCTCAGCAGCTGCAAGAAGGGCCCACTCGAGGTTAGAGAATCACAGTGGAGTGAACACATGTATTGGCAAGTGACTCTCAGAACTCTAGAGTTCTCACCCATTAAGTGAGTATAATTGTATTACCAACTCGTGAGATCACTGCAATAATATTTGTAAAGACCGAGTGCTTTGCCTGACCCAAAACAAACCTGCAGTAAATGGTGGTAAGGGTGGAGGTGCTGTTTCGAGGAAGATTTTAATGAAACTCCTGTAGGGTAGACTCAAATCTGTTGGACAGGTGTTTTGAGTTCCCTTGGGTAAAAAGCCAGGGCTGGGCACGTCGGCGTCAGAGGAACAGGGAAACTGCTGTACATAAGAGAGGAGGGACTCACTTCCGGCAAAGAATGGGGATTCCAGAAGGAGGAGTGTCAAGGATGAGATCTCAAGAGAGAAAGAACTTTGGGAAGGAAGCAGTTTATTCACTAGGGAATTTGGGGGGCTTTGAAATATGTGAGGTTAACCTCTCCCTGGGGCTCCTCAACATCATCTGTCAAGTCTATGCTTTTCACAAAGAGTTGTGGAAAAGTGGACTCTGGTTGGTTTTCTTGAAGAGGTTGAGGTGTGTGTTGAGTTAGGCATGAGGTGAAAAACAAACGGACCCTATGGATGCGGGATCCAGAAGTTAGGGAGTTGCTGACATCTGGGCTATATGGTTATTGCTACGATTACAGTGAATCTAGAAGAGTGGTCAGTGGTTGAGGACGGGAGATGCAGATGTGGACTAAGAGCATGGGTAGGGAGGTGGGGGAGGGAAGGAACCCAGTGACGGTACATTCCTTGAACAAACCCCAAGAGGAATCCAGGAAGAAGAAAGATGGTTTACATCGCAGAGGAAGCAAGAAGATCACGGAAGTCCAAGTGAAGCCCGGGTAGAGGGTCTTGAGCCAAACAGCAGCAGACAGCCCCTCCCCCGTAGTAGAGGTGATTGTGCCTGAGAACCTTAGTCTTGGATTGTAACGGAGCAGGACCCAGGGGGGCCTCCCGGGGGAAGGCCCTTCCCGAATATCCTCTGCTTTAGCTCCTCTGTGAAGGACCTTGATAATAGTATCTGATGCACATTTCCTGAGTTGTTTTACAGATGCTAAAACCACCACCCAAGGGAAGAAATTAACTACTTGATAATCAAGAGCACTGGCCCCCAGACCTACTGGCACCTAAGGATGGATAATGTTAATCCCTGTTACCGCACCACCAACCAATGAGAGAATCATCGTGCATGAGCTGATCACATACCCTGGAATGCCCCTCCCTCACTTGGGCTTTGAAAATGCTTTGCTGAAACCCTTCAAGGAGTTTGGGCTTTTTGAGCACTAGCTGACCTGAACTCTTTGCTTGGTTCCCTGCAACAAATGCTGCATTTTCCTTCACTACGACCCGGTGTCAGTACATTGGCTTTACTGCGTGTGGGCGAGCAGACCCAGGTTTGGTTCTGTAACAGGGTCAGGAGTGGACAACCTTAGACTTGGGTCAGGAGTCACCACGTGCGTGCAGATTGCACTTCTTCTTCTTCTGGTAGTCTTGGAAAGGGGCCAAATTCCTGAAGCCCTAGTGGCTCACATGTTCCTCCTGCTCTCATGATGTAAGGTAAGCTGATTCTCATGTCTGAAGAATCAACTAGAAGAACATAAACAGTTTAGGAAAGAGGTTACAGGGGTAAGAAGAGCTGACAAGCGCTGATTGTTCAGGCCTACAGTCCAGGACAAGAAGCACCTATTGAGTGCCTACTGTGTGCTAAGCATCATACCTTTGTTTCCATATTGGAAATGCAGGACTCCTTCAAGCCAATCAACAAACATGTTATAAGTGCCTACTGCATACAGTTTTAGGCTCCATACACTGAAAATTTCTAAGATGCCTGGGATGTGACTTTCCTCCTCTTTACCTCCTTGCAAGAGCCTTCAGTATTAGAGCCTATTTATAATTCCTTCAACTTTAATATTACCAAGGAGGCATTTGGTTTAGCCAAAAACAACATTAAACTGCATGTACTTTTGTCAGTCTGAGACTGGAAAGTCAAAACGTGACCTTTTATCATGATTTATTGCATTCCACATCCTGGCCCCACTGGCCCATGAAGAAGAGAATCTGGTTGGTAGCTGTTTTTTCTCAACGGTACCATGACCACAATCTGAACTATATCCAATAATGTGGATAGCATGATTTTAAATTATATTGTCTTTAACTTTGTTTTATCAAGGAGGCTATGAAATCTCTGACCCTAGTCTTGTCTTCTCATTTGGAAAGAGAAGATTGTATTCTTTGTAAGAGGCCTTAAATTATTACTGGAGCCACGGATGGAATTTTCACATGTAAGCTTATTGAAACGGCCGGACTTTTCTACCTGCCCCTTGCTGCACAGAGTCTAGCCTTCGGGGGACAAAGTGGAGAAAGGGTCTAGTGCTAAAACTTTTTACACTTTTTAAAGAATTAAATTGGGGACTAACACTACAAATGTCTTTACTACTTTTTTAAAAGGTGAATGTTGTATTCACATGTATTAATGTGTAATAGTTAGGCAGCCCACTTACATCTTTTTTGTTCTCCAGCTGGTGTTTCCTGCTTCCAGGGATACAAAATGTCTGTGATGGTTAATTTTATGTGTCAACAACTAGCCTAAGTGATGCTAAGATAGCCGGTAAAGCAATACCTCTGGGCAAGTCTGTGAAAGTGTCTCTGGGAGAGGTTAGCATTTGCATGGTAGACCGAGGGACACAGAGGGCCCTCACCAAAGCCTTGGGCATCTTCCAATCTGCTGAGGGCCTGGATAGGATAAAAAGGCTGAGGAAAGACAAATTCACTCTCTGCTTGAGCAAAGACATCCATCTTCTCCTTCCCTGGGACATCAGTGCTTCTAGGCTTTGGAACTCAGACCAGGAGTCACACCATCATCCCCACCTTCCCTGTTCTCAGGCATTTGGACTCAGACTGAATTACACCATCAGCTTTCCTGGTGTTCCAGCTTGTAGGTGGCAGATGGTGGACATTCTTGGCCTCCATAACCACGTGAGCCCATTCCTATCATCAGTCTCCTCTTGTATATGTCTCTGTACACACCCTATAGGTTCTGTTTCTCTGGAGAACCCTGACCAATACGACGGCTCCTTCAGAAAAGACACCATCGAAGCCCAGCTTTCTCACAGGGGCCTTTCCGCTCTCAGGGGAACTTAGAGAATGGCAGTCTGGCCTTCAGGGGACAAAGTGGAGAAAGGGTCTAGTGACAAAAGCACTCACATGGTTGCATAGACAACGGGTGCAATGCAAAATGCCTAACTCTCAGGCTGACTTTTCTAGAATCTGAGAGGGGAGGTCTGGTTCCCAACCCTGTCCTGACTGGGACTCCAAATTCCTCTCTCTCAGGTGGCCATGGGCCCGGGGTCGAAAGGAGAAGCCCCACACAGTTCAGGATATTCCCTGCAGACTGGCCACCAGGAGCAGGAGGACCAGTCTGGGTTCTGTTGGTCTGCATTGTTGAGCCAGCAAAGACATGCTGGGCCTACGGGGGCACTGACAACACCTGCAGGTGGGAAGGAAGATGGGGTCCACAAGGCTCTAAAGTCTGAGGACTGAAAACAAGCCCAGGGACCCAGGGAAGGAACTGCAGCTCAAGTCACCACACTTAGAACTCTAAGTTAGCACAAAGCTCTTAATCGTCTTCCTATGGAAAAGATGTAGCTGGAGACCAAGGGTGAGTCACAGGTAATTTGCCAACCATCCCGGTTTGCCTGGACACAGAGGTTTCCCAGGACTTTGTTTTTTACAGTCACAGAAGGAAGCCGGGATGAGTAGGTCACCCTAGGAGGGACCTGCAAGGGACAGACATACAGGATGTAACTCATTCAAGGGCTCAAGCCATATTCTGAATCATCAGCTAGAGGCCATGCTCTCACCAGGAGCACAACCCCCCCCATCCCCAAATGAGAACTGGCTCCTTCTGATTCTGCCTGTTCTCTTCCAGGTCTGGGGTCAATACATCCTACCTGTTATCCCTCCCTACAGCCAGGCCCTGGCTTACAGCCCCATGTTGGCCTCTGCTCCATCCTCCAGAGATGAACCAGGAAGCATATCTGGGAGAGGACAGCCTGGCATCCTCTGCTACCCTGGTGAGGGCATCATCCCTGCCTGCACTGCATTTTCATTCAAAGTATTGTATTTGCAAACGAACAAAAAAAGAAGGCCTAGAGGGGCTTCCTAGGTGGCGCAGTGGTTGGAAATCCGCCTGCCAATGCAGAGGACATGGGTTCGATCCCTGCTCCAGGAAGATCCCACATGCCACGGAGCAACTAAGCCCATGCGCTACAACTATTGAGCCTGTGCTCTAGAGCCCGTGAGCCACAACTATTGAGCCCATGTGCTGCAACTATTGAAGCCCATGCGCCTAGGGCCCGTGCTCCACAACAAGAGAAGCCACTACAATGAGGAGCCTGCACACCACAATGAAGAGTACCCCTGCTCGCAGCAACTAGAGAAAGCCCATGTGCTGCAACGAAGATCCAATGCAGCCAATAAATAAATTTAATTAATTAATTAAAAACAAAAAGAAAACCTGATCTTTTACCCAGAAAGAAACACACATTCTTTTCTTTAGTTGTGTTTCCTTGTTAAAACATCCTGCCTCTCAGAGGTGTGACATGTCCATCAGGGCAAACACTGAAGTGTGCCTGTTTAATACCTTCTACATGCAGCATGAGTCCAGCAGGATTATAGCTGCAAAAGAAAAACAGCAGTTGTGGCCACGAGACCAATAAAAATGATGGGAAAGGCAATTTCTCAGTTTCAGCCCCAATCTATGCGTGAGCCCAAAATCCATCTACTTGGGTTCAAATCCTGACTCACATAGGCATGGTATTTACCCTCCTAAGCCTCAGTTTCCTCATCTGTAAAATGGCTTCCTTCTCTCCTACTGGCAGTTAGCCTGAAGCCTAGTGGAGAACAAGTGCTCAACTGTTATTACAATTCATCCTTCCTGTAAGAAGCCTTCTTTTTTTTCTTTTTTTTTTTTCAATTAATGTTTATTGGAGTGTAGTTGCTTTACAATGTTGTGTTAGTTTCTACTGTACAGCAAAATGAATCAGCTATACATGTACATATACCCCCTCTTTTTTGGATTTCCTTCCCATTTAGGTCACAACAGTGCATTAAATAGAGTTCCCTGTGCTATACAATAGGTTCTCATTAGTTATCTATTTTATACATAGTATCAACAGTGTATACCTGTCAATCCCAATCTCCCAATTCCTCCCACCCCCGCTTCCCCCTTGGTATCCATGTTTGTTCTCTACGTCTGTGTGTGAGACACCTTCTGGAATCCCACAGATATGTCCCTTGTGATCGCAAAGGCAGCTTTGTAAATTTTGGCATCTCAAGGGAGCCAGGAGCCCTCAGGGACTCACCTGGTGGCCCTTTTGCAGGTGAGGAGAGGAAGGTCCCAAGAAAGGCTGTGATCCACTCTGGGTCACACAACAGGAACCGGGGTGAGCTCTCTGGACTCCCTCTTCAGTGCTCTTTCCATGAAAACTGGCTGTCATTCTTCTGCTGGGCATGGAAGTACAGCCAAAAGGAAACCAGAGGGAATTTTTTTGTTTTTATTATTGTTCTTTTGTTGGTTTCTTCAGTTCTGTTTTATCTTTTTGTTTTTATATGCTTGAGGTTTTTCTGGGTTTTTTTTTTTTAGATCTTTTTTTTAATGTGGACCATTTTGTAAAGTCTTTATTGAATTTGTTACAATGTTGCTTCTGTTTTATGTTTAGGTTTTTTGGCCCCGAGGCTCGTGGGATGTTAGCTCTCCAACCAGGGATTGAACCCACACCCCTGCATTGGAAGGCGAAGTCTTAACCACTGAACCACCAGGGAAGTCCCTGTCTTTTTTTTTTTAAATGAGGCTCCCTCCATGTAAGCATAGGGCGTAGAAATCTGAGTCTGCAGCTTGATAATGTGAGAATTATAACCCTCTTCACTTTGGTGTCTAACAACATAATCTCTGCTTTGGGTCCTTGTTTGCTTGCAGTGGAAGCTTAATCTCAGTGTATCAAGGTTATCCACCCTCCCTGGGGTGGCACCTGAGCTTGGGCATGCCAACATCGTGGTGAGAGATGCGTAAGTGGCATTCCCCACCCCCCTGGGCCTGGCTTCAGCCTCTTTCTCTGCCCTCAACCTTAGGCCCTTGGGAGGAGCATCCCTCAGCGACTCCTGCATGCTCCCAGGCACTCCTTCCAGGGAGAGCAGGGGAGCTCCAATAGGAAGCAGCCTGAGCATCCAAGTACCACCAGCCCCTGCATCAGGGCCCCTGGGGAGAGAAAAGACCAACTTGATGCCTTTGACCCTGGATTCCAGAAGAAAGAGGCTGTGAGGAAGAGCATATTTGGAACAAAGGAAACCATCCCTGCTGGGGCAATTTCTCCCCACACAGGCTGCAGATAGAGTTGGGGAACCACAGACTGGGCTGTGGTTCGTAAACTTGCACGTGGATCTAGACCCAGAAGGTTCCTCAAAGACCCTAACATGTTTCCAGAGAGGGTCCTGGGCCCCTTCAAACATCCACCGAGGAGGCGTACATCTGGCCACACGCACTGCATCCAACTCTCCTGCATTGCAAGTATTAGTACAGGAAAGTCTAGGTGGTGATGGTAGATAGATGAATAGGAAAGAGAAAGGGGAGAGACAGAGTGAGTGAGAACAAGAGAGAAGGATGTTTGGTTTTTTCTCTATCATATATGCGTACACACTCATAAAACTCATTATTTAAAACCCCTTTCGTGGTTTCAGCTTGCTATGGACCTTTTTCCATCCCCAGCTGAGTTCTTCGAAGGTGAGGAGAACTGTGTATATGTGGGAAGTTCTCTGTGCCTTATCAGTCTTAGACGATCAATACATACTTAATAAATCAAAGAATGCCTGATACTCTAAAAAATGTCTTACTATTTTCAGGCATGTGATTTGGGCAAAGCCTATGCATATGCTCAAGATATAGATGCATCTGGGAACCACGACATTTTAAATTTAAAATAAACTATTACTAGAAGCCAGTAAATGCCTGGTCAAGAAGGAACACGCAGAGAAGGGGAAAAATTGAAGCTCTCCCTCCCCTTTCACTCCCCAGTGGGTGTCACCATTAACACTTCAGACTTCACATCTTTAATAAAAATTTTTTCTGAATTAACTTGGTGAAATCGAGAGCTCTTCATGTTTTATAACTTTATTTTTTCTCTCCTAAATTTTAATTTCCTCCATGTCTGCTTTTGTATTCCCTTTACCATGTTCCATAGTCCTCAAAATATTTATTGAGTTGAGTTTGCAGGTTTTTTAATGTGAAATGCACACGCACCAAAGCATGCACATCTACCTGAGGGGACTTTTGACCAATATCAAGATAAAATACGTTGCCATCACCTTAGAAAATTCTCCCATGTCTCTTTCTCGTCAAGCTTCCCACTTCAAGGAGCAACCATGGTTCTGATTTGTTCCACTGTAGATGAATTTTGTCTGTTCTAGAGCTTCATGTGAACACAAGGAGTGTGTACTGTTGTGTAAGTCTTCTTTTGCTCAGTGTAATGTTTTGGTATCCATCATTGTTGTGTATATCAATAATCTGTTCCTTTTTATTGCTGTGTAGCATTCCATTTTATTAAGATATCCCCATTTGCTGATCCATCCTCCTACCCAGGAACAGCTGATATGTTTGATTTTTCCACTCCAATGAATAGAGCTGCTGTGAACATTCCTGTACATGTCTTTTTGTGAATGTGTGTTTCCATTTCTCTTGGGAAAACACCTAGGAGTGGGATTGCTGGGTCACAAGGTAGGTGTTTGTATAGTTTTATAAGAAATTGCCACATCCTCACTAACATTTGGTGATGTCAGTCTTTTTCATTTTAGTAGATCTGTGGTAATATCTCTTTGTGGTTTTAATTTTCATTTCCCTGATGAGTAATGAGTGATTGTCTTTCATGCCCCTATGGGCCATTCGTATATCTTCTTTTGTGAAGTGTCACTGAGTTCTTTCATCCATTTAAATTGCATTGTATTTTCATTATTGAGTTAAAGAGATCTTTATATATCCAGGATATCAGTTGTTTTTCAGATGTTCTGCAAATATTTTCACCCAACATACGCTCACCTCTGTTTTCTTAATGGAATTTTCTGTCAGTTGAAGCTTTTAGTTTTGATACAGACTAATTTATTGATTTTTCTTTTATGTTTTTTGCTGCTTATCAAACATTAGCCTGTCCCCAGGTTATGAAGATACTCTCATGTTTTTCTTTAAAAGCATTATGGCTTTACATTTAGGTCTGTGATTCATTTCAAATTAATCTTTGCACATAGTATGAGAAAGGAGTTGAGGTTTTGTTTGTTTCCATATGAACATCCAGTTAATATAGCACCATTTTTTTGAAAAGAGTTTTCTTTCCCCCACTGAATTGCTTTGGCACCTTATCAAAAACCTAATGATGCTAAGAAAGGATCTATTTCCAGGCTCTCTATTCAGATCTATTTATCTATTTGTCAGTCCTTCTGCCAGTACCACACTGTCTCGTACTGTGGTTTTATAATGTTTTCAAGTCAGAGTTGAGCACTCCAAATGTGTTCTATTTCAAGATTATTTTAGGTATTCTTTGCATGTCTATACAAATTTTAGATTCAGTTTGTAAACTGGTTGGGATTGCAGTGTTGCTGTAGATCAATTTTTAGGGAACTGAAACATTTTCACAACTTGATCACAAGCTGAGAACATGGATATATCTTTCCATTTATTTGGGTCTTCCTTAATTACTCTCAATGTTCTATAGTCTTCAATACAGAGATCTTGCCCAACTTTTGTTAAATTTATTCCTGAGTCTTTTTTTTTAAAGTAATTACTTTCTTTATTTATTTGTTATTTGGCTGTGCAGGGTCTTAGTTGCGGCACACAGGATCCTTGTTGCGGCATGTAGAATCCTAGTTGCCACACCCAGTTCCATGACCAGGGATTGAACCTGGGCCCCCTGCCTTGGGAGTTCAGAGTCTCAACCATTGGACCACCAAGGAAGTCCCTATTCCTGAGTCTTTTATACTTTTTGATGACATTATGGAATTGTTTTTCACTTTTTTCCCCAATTTTTGCTGCATGAAAAATACAATTGCTATTTTAACATTCACCTTGCATCCTATGACCTTGTTCAATTGCTATATTAGGCTAGTAATTGTCCTATAGATTTCATAGGATTTTCTACATAAACAATCATGTCATGTGTAGGGTTATTTATAATTCTTTTCCAATCTTAATGGCCTTACTTCTTGTGCCTGCATTATTGCAATGGTTGAGACTTCGGTTCAAATGTTGAGTGGAATTAGTGGAAGCAGACACCCTTGTCTTGTTCCTGATATTGGGGGAAAGCACCCAATATTTCACCATTAAGCATGATGTTAGCTGTAGGTTTTTCATAAATGTTTTTTATCAGATTGAGGAAGTTCTCTTCTATTCCTTATTTTCCAAGAGTTTTTGTTATGAATGAGTGTTGAATGCTTTTTCTGTATCTACTGAAATAATTATATTTGGTTAATTATATTGACCAGTTTTTCTAATATTAACTCGACCTCGCATTTCTGGTATAAAGCTTACTTAAGTATGATGTATTATCCTTTTTATGTATGACTAGTTCAACTTGCTAATATTTTGCTTAAAATTTTTGCACCTGTGTCTTACTTTTTTCTAATGTCTTTGTCAGATTTTATATTAGAATTATGCTGGCCTCATAAAATCAGTTCAGAAGTATTTATTGCCTCCTTTGTTCTCTGAAAGAGTTTGTGAAAGATTGGCATTATTTTTCTCTTGAATGTTAGAATTTTTTCGTTGAAGTATAACTGCTTTACAATGTTGTGTTAGTTTCTGCCGTACAGTGTAGTGAATCAGCTATAAGTATACCTATATCCCCTCCCTCTTGGACCTCCCTCCCACCCCCACCCGCCCCCATCCCACCCATCTAGGTTAAATGTTAGAATTCATGAAACTATCTTTTTTCTTTTTTCTTTTTTTTTTAGTGTAACTATCTTGAGCAAAGTTTTCTTTGTGGCATATTTTTTATAATACATTCAATTTCCTAAATAGATATAGGGTTATTTAGATTTCTATTTTATCATATGTGAGTTATGGTAAGTTGCATTTTTCAAGGAATTTGTCCATTTCATCTAAGTTGTCAAATTTGTTGGTGTTAAGGTTTTTTAAACTAATATTCTCTTATCATTCTTTCAGTACCAGTGGCATTTTTCAGTGCTGACCCCTCTTTTATTCTAATATTGATAACTTGTGTTCTCTCTCCTTTTCTTGATTAGTCTAACTAGAGTTGATCTTTGCAGAGAACCAAATTTTGGCTTTGTTAATTTTCTCTATTCTTTGTTTTTATGTCATCTATTTCTGTTCTTGTATTTATTATTTCTTTACTCCTACTTACTTTGGATTTACTTTTTTCTTCTTTCTTTACTCATTTTTTTAGACTCTTAAATTAGAACTTTAAGTCATTAATTTTAGACCTTAGTTCCTTTCCAGCATAAGCATGTAAAACTATAAATTTCCCTCTAAACACGGCTTTAACTACAACTCATGAATATTACTATGTTGTATATTCATCATCATTCAAAAGTTTTTCTGATTTGCCTTGTGATTTCTTCTTTGGGCCATGGGTTGTTCGTCATTTGATTTCCAAATAGCTAGGGTCATCCTAGATTTCTAATTGTTATCCATTTCTAACTTAATTCCATTGTGGACAGAGAAAATACTGTAGGATTTCAATCCTTTTCATCTTATCAAGACTTATTTTATGGCCTAACCTATGGCTTATCTTGACGAAAGCTCCACATGTATCTGAAAAGAATGTGTATACTTCAGTCGTGGGGTGTCGTGTTCTATAATTAGTAGGTCAAGGTGGTGAAGGTTTTGTACAGATAGTCTATATCTTTACTGATTTTAGGCCTAGTTTTTCTATCCATGACTGAGGAGAGATGTTAACATTTCTAAATATGATTCTGGTATCATCTACTTCTCCTCTTAACTCTGCCCATTTTTGCTTTGTGTATTTTAAATCTCTGTTATTAGGCCCATATACTTTTATTATTGTAATATCTTTCTGTTGAATTGATGCCTATCATCAGGACATGACCCTTTCCATGCAGCATTCTTTAACTTGAAGTTAACTTCATCTGACATTAATATAGCCACCCCAGCATTCTTATGCTACGACTCTCCCGGTATTTCTTTTTTCCATTCATTCTCTCCACAAGTCTGTTTCTTTCGGTTTAAAGTGGGTCTCTTATAGAAAGTGTTTTTAACCATTCTGACAATCTTTGCTTTTCATTGGAGTTTTTAGTCTATTAGCATTCAATGTAATTATTGATATATTTGGAGATAGGCCTTCAATTTTCCTATTTGTTTTCTGTTTGCAACCTTTAATTTCTGTTCCTTTTTTCCTGTTTCGTTTTAAAATTATTTTAATAGATTTTAGAATGACTTCTTATCTATTGACTTTTTAGCTATACTTCTTTGCATTTTTTATTGATTGCCTATAGATTACAATGTATTTCCTTTCCTTTTACTATCTGTGACAGTTAAGCTTGTGCCACTTTATATAAACTACAGAAACCTTACAATCATACAGATCCATTCACCCCAACCATTCTTTACATTCACCCCAATCATTCTATAATTTTCATATGCATTATATCTACATAGTTATAAACCCCACAAGACAGCATTATAAAGTTTTCTTTAAACAATCATATATAGTTTAAATATATTAAGAGAAAAAATAGTCTTTTATACTTATCCTGAAAGTCACCGTTTCCAATGGTATAATTTCTTTTCAACCTGAAGAACTTCTTCTGGTTTTTCTGATTGTGCAAGTCTCCTGAGGATGAATTCTCTTTGTTATCTGAACTGTCTTTATTTGGTATTTATTCTTGACAGATATTTTCACCATATGTAGAATTCTGGGTTGACGATTTACTTCTTACAGCACTTTAAAGATGTTGCTTCACTATCCCCTGGTCTCTGTTGTTTCCGATGAGAAGTTAGCAGGAGCTGCAGGCTGCAGGTTGATTCTATTGTCCACAGGAGTCTGGGTTTGCATACTTACGTGCATTCACATACCGAGGAAGAACCTATAATCTTTGCTGGCAATGATGTGCAGCATTTAACATCACTGTAGTCAGACCCAGTGTTTGAAAAACTTATACCTAACATTACTCTGGCCCAGTAAGGATTTTAGTTGGAAATTACAGTTTATAGACTAGGAGCTATTTTGCAAAGATCTTTAAGGCTTACCAGCAATGACCATGACAACAGTAATGGTGATCACGAGACCATCATCACCAATAGCTGCTACAACCTATTGATCCCATAGTATGCGATCACAGCTAATTTCCATTCTTTCAACAACCCGTTTTACAGATGAAGAAACAGACTCGGTGAGCATATGATCTCTGCTCATGACTAATGGAGCCAGGATTCCATCAGTGTAGCCCTAGATGACCCCTGCCCCCCAACCTTTTTCCCACTGTACCACAGTACTGGCCCCTGGGCTGGGATGCTACCTCAGACCACAGCCACACAATGACAGCCATTTCCTCCAATGGGCCTGAGGGCACTTTTTTTTTTTTTTTGCTTTGTTTCTCCACCTCACAAGGGACCTGTTTTGTGACCCAGAGGCTCTGTGTTGTAGCTCCAGGGGTGGGTCTGAAAGAAAAGGGTCTGCACCTGGAGATGTCCTGGGCAGAGGACTGGATTCAACTCTTTTCTCTCTAATCCTCACATCTCAGCAGCTAGACGGAAACTCCACTCTGAGACCAACAGCTATCGCCCTGGGGGAAAGGGGAGGAAAACGTCAAGGAGTAAGTCGGGCTAAGTTTCAAGGTTTGGTTGTGAGAGGTAGTCAGTCTACGTGGCTGGAGTATGGTAAGAAGACACATGGGCCCTCAAAGCTTGTCAGAAACCCTGATTGTGCCGGCAAGACAATGCCTGACTTGCAGTCCCCTCCAGATATGACTGAGACAGGAGATTCGGTAAATATGGTCCCTGAAGAGCTCGTGCATTTCTGGGAAAAGGGATTTACAGAAAGTTCTCAGAGCACATAAATAGCAGGGCCATCAAGACAAAGGTAACCATTCAAGGAATGGAGAAGTATATTCTCAAAAATTACACTCCAAGGCAGAGTTGTGGTTCAGAAAGGGGGTTTTATGTTGCTGTTATTGTTTCAGTTTTGGCCTCAGAAAGGATGCGCTGGCCTGCTGTCAACAGTCTCTCTGCACTGGGAAGGGGCATGCCTCGCTGTGGGTTCAGGCATCTAGACCCTGACATAGACAGAAAGACACAGAGGACCCACCCTGGCCAGTCTTGGGATGCACTCAAAAGAGCCCTGATTTGTCAGAGAAGTATTTCTTTTCAGAAGCAAGCACCTGAGAGATGTTTCCAGAGAACTCCTCATGACTTGTAATGCAGTTTTTGCCCCCTGACTTCTGTAGCTGGGGTTGCTGTGCATCTCTGATGGACCAAAAATCTAAGTCTTGAGCTAGATTCTCTCAACTCTGAGCATGTAACACCCAAAGTGACAGGGAGCTGAAGCACGACCAGGAGCACTTGGAGGAGAAGTTCTCAGATCCTATCAGATCCTATTGCCTTGTTGGATTCCTGGATTAATTACTGCACATCATTGATGGTCTACCCCAGGCTACCTTCCTCTACATGCCACTTTCTTGGCCATGCCCTGTTGACAACCTGTTTATTTCCACTCATTGCTAACGGGAGCCAATCTCAGAAGAGCAAAGAATCAGAAAAGTTCCTTGGAATGTGTTACAGTAGAACTTCACCACTCGAACAGGCTCCTTTCCAGATGGCCATTCCGACTCTCTGGAAAGCCAGATCTCAGAGAACAGAGAGACGTGATTGGAGATGACCCTCACTGCACTTCGTGGGCAGCTGCTGAACCAGAAAATGTGCCTGCAGGGAAAGCCTCATTTGGGGAAGTGAAGAGACTAAAGTTCTTTATTCTGAAAATAGAGAACAACCTTCCTCACAATCCTGTCCTCCCTTCCTCCCTTCCACCCGGAATATCAGCCCCTCCCGTACACCAATTATGGAGAGTTAGTCAACTTTGAGGGACAACTGGGTGGGGATGAAGAAATAGCTGGAGAGCAGACTCTGTCTGTGAGCTGTGGGTTTCTGAATGCTGCAGGCAGCTGTTGCCCAGGGCAGAGACCAAGTCTTGCCCCCCTGCATTGAACACCTTCTATGCACAAGGGCTTGAAGCTCTTGACAGATAGACGTAATCAGTGAGGAAGAGGAGAGAAGAGGAAAGGAAAGAACCAAAATGTGGATTTGCCATTCCTTGTTGTCAAGCCCTTTGGGGAGAACCAGTCTGCTTTCCTTCCACCATCTCCAACCACACACACACACACACACACCCCTGCACTCTGGCCCCGTGGTCCCTCTTTGGAATCTGAAAGCCCACCTTGCATCCAGGTGGTCATGAACTGGTCACCAGGTTATCTGAATATCTCACACAGCAAGGGGCACAGGAAATCTAGGGACATGATTATAAGACCATTTCAAGGCAGCTGATGACAGGGCAGCGGTCTACACTGAAGTCTGGGGCACCGAGGCCTGAATCAAGGGGCGAGCTGGGCTCTGTCGACCTTGTGTGTGGTGATCTTCTTCCTGGGTGGCAGCTCACTTCTGGGGATTTACAGGTTGGGTCTGATTAGATCTCTTGTTCATGTTCTTCTAGATGAGAAGGATAGCATATGCTGATTTTAAGATGAACACTGCAGATGACTTTCTCAATCAGAAGTTTTATAAGCAACGTTTTGACCAACATTTAAGAATGTACAGAGGATAGTTGAACATCTACTTAACAGGTGAGAGAGTGACATGTTCATATTTAAAATAAGACTTGAGTTTGGAAATGTTGCTTTTCCCCATCTTCACATTCGTCACAGCACAAGTATCCCTGTCATCTCCAGATCCCTTTCTGATTGGGTCACAGTATGCTCACAAACACTGCATCGTTTTCGATGCAGTGACTCGGAGTCTGAGGGATGCCCTCCAAGAAGAGCAAGTCACACAGCCGTTGACAGAGCATGAAGAAGACTGAGTTTTGCCTGCATCCCTTGGGTTTGTGGTAGTTGTTTCAGCCCTTGGCATTGCCAGACTGGGTGTTATGTTTCTTTGCCTGCTCTTAGTGACCCTATCAGCATCTCAAACTAACCTCCTTTGAGGATGTTGGAGTCAATGGTTCTTTCCCACACATGACTTGGTGCATCAAAATAAACTGCAAAATCATCGAGCAAATCAATGTGGAAAGTTTTATGAGGATTTGACTCTAAAGTGACTTCCTTTTCTGCAGTCAGAGTTTAGAAACCAAAGCAAACCTGGCCATAGGTTTGAATATATCTCACAAGCGATGGGGTGTGGCTCAGTGTGTGCTAACAAGTTCACTGTGAAGGTGACCAGTGCCTTAGCAAATCTAGACAGGAGGGCTGGACCTCTTAAGTCCAGAAGGGCCAACAGAGGTGGGCTGGTCCAGTTGCCATCCATAGGCAGAGAGTGTGCAGGCCCAGGGGACAGCAGGCTGCCCGAGGCTAGAGAGCAGAGGACCACTAGGCTGAGGCTCAACCCAGGTCTCTTGACTCAAAGCTTCTTCCCAGGGCTTGCCCTTCCCCCTAAATATATGTGCCCAAATTGTCACCAGATCTCAGGAAAGCACTGGCTTTGTCTGGAATAAACACTAACCCCACAACACACCCAGTCATTATCAGATGGGCAGTTCTCATCTAGGTCTTGTGGCTTTCTTGGGATTTTCTCGGGTGTCTCTCTCCCAAATCTTTCCCCTTTTCTTTGATGATATTCACATAAACATTCAGCTTTTGTAGCCCTAATGCATTCACAAACATCACTCAGGTTACCCATCTGGATTTCCCTGAGTAGTGCCTGGTGGAGTTCCCTTTGCAGCTGCCTGTCAACTATTGCCCAAGGTCCATCCCCAGCTGTTCCAGCCTGTCCAGTGGCTCCACCTTCTCTTCTCTTTCCCCTACTCCTCTCCTGGCGAGCTCTATCTGAGGATCCTAAGGGAGGAGACCTGAGGTTCTTCCCTCGGGCAAACAGGACTAGTTGGATGACATAATCCCCTTAAGTCTTACAAAAACAACCTTGTGGCTCTTGGCTCTCTCGGGCTCTCATTTTGGTTGCCTCAAGGCACCAGGCAGTAGGCCAGGGAACCCAACCCCAGCTTAGAGACTTGCTGTGCTCCAGGGAGCACCAACAATGAGCTGTCTGCTGCTGCCCACTCCCCCTGGCCAAGGACTCTGGCCCACAGAAACTTACGACTCTGAGACAGGCCCTGAAACTCCCCCTCATGTCCCCAAAAGTCTGCAATTGCTTGATCACACACTGCTTCATACTGACTTCCACTTCCCCTCTTTGTGTGTTTTGACTGTTAACTTGACCTCAGATAACTTGATGTCAGAAAGTGATTCAGCTGCTGCTCTAGCCCTGGGAAAGTGCAGGTTCCACAGAAGGCTGTGTTCTGGATCATTTTAAAGAGACGGGAGATGTCTTAAAGACAAAATGCTGAAGGGTGCTGAATTTACAACACCTAAAGGAAAGAAGCCCATATGTTCATCAGGAGTGGAATGGATCAACAAATCACAGCATATTCCCACAATGAAATACTACCTACCAACAAAAATGAATGACCTACAGATGGACCCAAAAACATGGGTGATTCTACCAGACATCACATGTGAGAGAAACCAGACTAAAGAACATATACTATATGGTTCCATTTATATAAAGTTCTAGAACAGGCTAAGCAGTCCACGCTGACAAAAGTCAGAGTAGTGATTACTGAGCAGCCGGGGAGGATGATGGATTGACCGGTAAGGAATACGAGGGAGCTTCTGAAAGTGTCCTCTGTCTCATTCAGAGTGGTGGTCACATATACATAGGTGTGTATGAAACTCCATCGAGCTCTACCTTTAAGAATTACACACTCTACTGTATGCAAATTATACCTCAATAAAAACTTTTTCTTAAAAAAAGACAAAAGGAATGAGGAATTAATGGAAGAAAGGAGAATGAAAGGCTCAGACAGAGAAGGAGAGTAAGAAACCAAAGAAATCCACGAAGAGCATTTCAATAACAGGGCAACAGGGCTGACTAAAGTAGAGAGACTCTTGGATGTGGTGGCTGAGAAACTATTTGTCCTCACAGAAGAATTTCAACAGGTTAGCTTCAGCTTGAAAAAAAAGAGCAGGGTTAAAGAAATTCATGGATGATGTTGTTCTTGTTAGGTTTTGAAGGTGACTGAGGAAGTCCAAAAGCAGCCAGTGGAACAGAAGAAAATAAGAAGAGAGACAGAAACAGAGAGAGAGAGAGAGAGAGGAATAAAGTTCAGAGAAAGATCCTAGAGGAAGAAATCCAGGGTTTAGTTGGGAAGCGGAGAATGATTTGGAGACAGCAAGGGAAAAAAGGTGACCAGTCTGTTTGGAGAGGCTGTTTCCTGAGGGTGCTGGCAACACAGGGTGAGCACATTGTTCGTGCGGGACCTTAAAAAAGCTGAATAAATTATAAATAGTTGTTGTTGAGGATGTGAACATTTTTTTCAACAAGAGATTAATACTAAAAGTGACAGAGATCCAGAACTCTAACTGTCCCAACAGCCAGGAAACCTCATTCTGACCACTTGGCAGCTAGGTTTGGGAACCCAAGAGTGAATGCAAAGAAGGCTAGTATATGAGAGTTACTCCAGCTTGAAGATGAACAATGCAGATTGGCCCAAAGATGAGAATTCTAGGAAAGTGAAGGTGTCTCTCAGAAGAAAGACTCATGATGACAGAAAATGATGACAATATTTGTATTATCAAAGTCCCAGAAAGAAGATAAATAGTGGGGAGCTGAAAAAATATGTGGAGAAATAATGGTGGGACACTTTCCAACTTTGGCAAAAGACAAACTTGTAGATTCAAGAAACTCAGAGAATTCTGAACAGGATAAACTCAAATAAATCAACTCTTAGACACATCATAATTAAACCACTGAAAACTAGGAACAAAGGAAACATCTTGAAAGTAGCCAGCAAAAACTGACATGTTGTTTATAGAGGAGTAATTATTTAAAGGACTGCAAATTTCTCATCAGAGGTACTTCCTAGGTGGCGCAGTTGTTAAGAATCCTCCTGCCAGTGCAGGGGACATGGGTTCAATCCCTGCTCCAGGAAGATTCCACATGCCACGGAGCAACTAAGGTCGTGCGCACTGCAACTATTGAGCCTGTGCTGTAGAGCCCGTGAGCCACAACTATTGAGCCCGTGTGCTGCAACTACTGAAGCCCATGCACCTAGAGCCCATGCTCCGCAACAAGAGAAGCTGCAGCAATGAGGTGCTCTCGGAATACAACGAAGAGTAGCCCCCACTTGCCACAACTAGACAAAGCCCGTGTACAGCAACGAAGATCCAACACAGCCAATAAATAAAAAAAGTCAAAAAAAAATTTCTTATCAGAAACTATGTAGGCCAGAAAGCAATGGAACAACATTAAAAAACAAAAAACAACTTCTTATTTTAAAATAATTATAGATTCATATGAAGTTATAAAGATAAGTTCTCATGTACGCATCTCCATAGTTTCCCCCAGTGGTTAATGTCATCCCTAACTATAGTATAATACGAAAACCAGGAAATTGATATTGGTAAAATGAGTGCGTGTGTGTGTGTGTGTGTGTGTGTGTGTGTGTGTAGTGGGGGGTGGGGGGGAGGAGTCTATACCTTTTATTACAGATGTAGATTCCTATAACCACCACTGCAATCAAGATACAGAACGATTACATCACTACAAAGTACTCCCTTCATAGTTACACCCACTACTCCCCTGGCAATTGTTAGTCTGGTCTCCATCTCTATAATTTTGTATAAATGGAATCATGCAATATGTGGGATTTGCTTTTTTTTACTCAATATAACATCCTTAAGATCTAGTCAAGTTGTTGCATGTATCAAGAGTTTGTTCCTTTCTATTACTGAGTAGTATTCTATGGTATGGATATAACAGTTTATTTAACTATCTTAATACTATAAGACATTAAGGTTGTTCACCGGTTCAGGTTATTACCTGCAAAGCTGCTATAAAGAATCATGCACAAGTTTTTGTGTGCACAAAAGTTTCTATTTTTCTGGAATAAATGTCCAGGAGTATAATGGCTATGTTGAATGAGAAGTGTATTGAGAAACTTCTCAGCTGTTTTCCAGAGTGGCTATACCATTTTATATTCTCACGGGCAATGTAGGAGATCTGACTTCTTAGCGTCTGGGCCAGCACTTGATATTGCCACTATTTTAAATTTCATTTTAGCTGTTCTGATAGGTATACAGTGATATCTAATGATGGTCTTAATTTACATTTCCTCAGTGGCTAGTGATGTTGAAGATCTTTTCACGTGCTTATTTGCCATCCATATATTCTCTTTAATGAAATATCTCTCCAATTTTTTGACCCAATTTCTAATAGGATTGTTTATTTTTATTGTTGAGATTTGATAGTTCTTTATAAAGTCTAGATATGAGTCCTTTATTGAATATTGACTATTGGAATTATTTGAAATTATTGTCTTGTAATCTACAGCTTGTATTTTCATCCTCTTGACAGGGTATTTCACCAACAGATGTTTTTAATTTCTGTAAAGTCCTATTTATCAATTTTCATTTTATGGAATATGCTTCTAGTATCAAGTTCAGCCTCACCCTAGGTCCTGATGTTTTTTCCCTGTTTTTTTCTAAAAGTTTTATAGTTTTACATTTACATTTAAGTCTGAGATTTATTTTAATTTTTTTGTAATGGTACAGATTTGGGTTTAGTTCTTTTGCCTGTGTAACCCCAGTTGCTCAAGCACTGTTGGTTGAAATGGCTCTTTTTGATCCATTGAATTCCCTTTGCACCTTTGTCAAAAATCAGTTGGTCATAGCTTTGTAGGTCTATTTTTAAAATTTTCTATTCTGTTCCATTGATCTCTGTGATTATCCGTCTGCCATCACCACCCCGACTTGATCACTGTTGCTATACAGTACACCTTAACTTTGAGTAGTTTTCTTCTTGCTTTCTGCTTTCTTTTTTTTCAGAATTGCTTTAGTTATTTTTGGTTCCTTTGGCTTTCCTTATAAATTTTAGACTAATCATATCTGTAGCTACAGAAAATGTTTCTGGTAATTTTATAGGAATTTTTAAAAAACTATGTATCAGTTTAGGAAGAACTGACATCTACTATGTTGAGTATTCTAATCTATGATTATGATACGTCTCTCCATTTATTTAGATCATCTTTGACCTCTTAGATCAGCACTGTGTAGTTTTCAGCATACAAGTCCTTTAAATGTTTTCCTAAATTTGCACCTAAGTATTTTTTTCTTTTCTTTCCTTTTCTTTCCTTTCCTTCCTTTCCTTTCCTTTCCTTCCCTTCCCTTCCCTTCCCTTTTCTTTCTTTCTTCCTTCCTTCCTTCCTTCCTTCCTTCCTTCCTTCCTTCCTTTCTTTCTTTCTTTCTTTCTTTCTTTCTTTCTTTCTTTCTTTCTTTCTCTCTCTCTCTCTCTCTCTCTCTCTCTCTTTCTTTCTTTCTTTCTTTCTTTCTTTCTTTCTTTCTTTCTTTCTTCTATGTGTGTGTGTGATTATAAATTGTATTTTAAATTTTGGTTTCCATGTGTTCATTGCTAGTATATACACAAACAACTGACTTCTGTTCTGCTAATCTTTTGCCCTTGCTGAAATCATTTATTAGTTCTAAGAGTTTTTTAGTAAATTCCTTAGGATTTTCTACACACACCTTTATGTAATCTGCAAATAGACAATTTTATTTCTTCTCTTCTGATCTGCATGTCTTTTATTTCCCTTTCTTGCTTTATTGCACTGCCTAGAACTTCCAGTACTATGTTAACTAACCTTGCCCTGTTTATGGTCTTAGGGGAAAAGCATTTAGTTTTTTATTGCTAAGTATGCTGTTAGCTGTAAGCTTTTTATAGATGTTTTTATCAAGTCAAGGAAATTTCCCTTTATTTCTATTTTTTGAGAGTTTTTATCATGAATAGGTATTGAATTTTGTGTGTCTTATCTGCATCTGGTGAAATGATCATGTAATATTTCTTCTTTATACCTCATAATGTGGTGAATTACATTGATTGACTCTAGAAATCTGAACCACTCTTGTATTTCTCAGGTAAAATCCACTTGGTTATGGAGTATTCTTCTTTTTTTTTTTTTTTATATGCTGCTGAATTCTAGTTGCTAATGTTTCCTTAAGAATTTTTATGTCTATCTTCATGAGGGATATTGGGATATAATTTTTTTATACTGTCTTTATCTGGTTTTCATATCAGGGTACTACTGGCCTCATAAAATGAAATAGGAAGTGTCCCTTCCTTTCTCTTCCACTTTCTGGATGACGCTGTAAAATTGATATGAATTCTTCTTTAATTGTTTGGTAGAATTCTCCAGTAAAACCCTTTGAGCTTGGAAATTTCCTCCTATGGAGTTTTAAAATAATGAATTGAATTTCTTTAGCAGTTATAAAGCTGTTTATATTATCTATTTCATGTTGATGAGTTGTGGTAGTTTGTGCTTTTTAAGCTTACATTTCATATATGTTTCCAAATATATATATATGTAGTGTTATTCATACTATTTTCTTATTAACCTTTTGATGTCTGCAGGACCTGTAGTGACTTTTCCTGCTCCATTCCTGATATTGGTAATTCGTGTCTTCCTTCTCTTTTTCGGTCAGTCTTGCTAGCGGTTTGTTAATTTTATTGATTTTTCAAGGACTGGCTTTTGTTTCATAATTCTCTCTCTCTCTCTGTTTTGTTTTGTTTTTTGTCTGCTTTCTTTTTTATTGCTTTCTGGCCATATCTTTTTATTTTCTTCTTTCTACTTGCTTTGGGATTATTTTTTTTAAGCTCTTTATTGGAATGTAATTGCTTTACACTCTTGTGCTAGTTTTTGAGGTACACCAAAGTGAATCAGCTGTGTTTATACATATATCCCCATACCCCCTCCCTCCCACGACTCCCTCCCACCCTCCCTGTCCTGGCCCTCTAAAGCATCACCTACCATCGAGTTGATCTCCCTTTGTTATACAGCAATTTCCCACCAGCTATCTATTTTACATTCGGTAGTGTATATATGTCTATGCTACTCTCTCACTTCGTCCCAGCTTCCCCTTCGTCCCCAACCCCCACCCCAGCCCAGTGTCCTCAAGTTCATTCTCTACATCTGCATCTCCACTCTTGGCTTTGGGATTATTTTTGCTCTTCTTCTAGTTTCCTGAGGTGAGAGTTTAGATTATTGATTTGAAAATGTTCCTCTTCTCTAATGAAGGCATTAACAGTATCAAATGTCTTCTCGGCATTGCTTTAAAAATATGTGGCATATTTTCATTTTCATTCAGTTCAGTGTCTATTTCCCTTGAGACTTCCTCTTTGAACCATGGATTATTTGGAAGTAGGTAGTTTCTAAGTATTTGAGATTTTCCTGTTATATTTCTGTTATTGATTTCTAGTTTGATTTCATTGTAGTCAGAGAACACACTGTTTGATTTAGTTCTTTTACACTTGCTGAGGTTTCTTTCATGGCTCAAGATATGCTGTATCTTGATATATGACCTGTGGGCACACAAGAAAAAATGTGTATTCTGCTGGTTTGGGGTATTTTAGCAACATCAGTTAGATCCTGTTCATTGATGGTGGTGTTGAGTTCTTCTGCATCCTTGCTCGTTTTCCATCTTTTTTCTGTCAATTGTAGAGAGACAAATATTGAAGTATCCAACTATAATGGTGAATAAATGGTGAATTTATTTCTCTTTTCGGTTCTAATAGTTTTGCTTCACATATTTTGTCTGCTTTCTTCTCATCAGCAGGCGGATGTCCAAGCTCCCCGACGTGTTCTCCACTCACACTGTCAGGGACGGAGGTGAGCACCTTGTTATTGTCCTGCCAGGATCAAAGTCCCAAGTCTTGACTCTCCACTTGGCCTTCTGTAACACTGCCCAAGCGAGGGGGTGGGGGACACTTTGGGGGTGCCAAGGTCCTAGTCAGTCTGCCTTCTTCTCTATACCTTTCAGAGTTTTCTTAAGCTTGTTTTATATAATACCCAGGGTTTTTGGTTGTACTTGGTGGGAAGACGAGGGAAAAAAAAAGTATATCTACTCCACCTTTCCAGAAGCAGAAGTCTCAAAGTATTGCACTTTTAAAATCACTAATTCAGCCAGTTTTACTGTTTAAATTTCATATTAAATTTCAAATTTACTAGATTTGAGTGGTAAACAGGGCCGGTATGTCCCCATCTCTCAGAGGTAACAGATTGGAGAGGCGGTGTACATTACACCGATGACTGTACTATGGTGTGGTGTATCTTGTTTGCAGGCTGGACCCTGGGGCCTGAGGTATGAGAAGTATTAACCGGGTTGGTGGGGGTGAAGGGGTGGGCTGTGCTGGGCAGGGGGTAAGGGTTCAAGGAATTGAAAACTACTCAGCTTCCCCCAGTCCTGGAGCTGTGGTCCTGACACTGGGCAGTGGCAACTGCCAGATCCCTGAGGCCTGGGGGGCCCTGGGTGGTGCTTGGCCTTCGGAGTGAGAGCAAGGGGAACCCATGTATGCATCATGGCAGGTGAAGGACAGGTTAAGAATGTCATTCAGCACGCGATGCATGGCCCTGTGAGAGTCGCATTCCCTGGACTGCTCAAAGCAGGAGGAAGCCTCGGAATTGGATGTTCAGTGCTGTTTTAATGCTTTACCCCTTCCAGATGCCATATTAGCATTTTAATAGGGCTTTCCAGTCCACAACCCCAGGAGTCACACGCACCCCAGGCTATAGCTGATGTGGGTCAGAGGCTCCCCAGGGCCACCGCATCACCTGCAGAGGGCTGAGGCTGCCTCCAGGGCAGATGGGGAGAGTACAAGCTGGAAAGGAACTTGAGGCGCATGGGCAGTGGGAGTGCTGTCCCCTGGGAGTGGGAGGAAAGACAGATGGGGCAGAACGAATACTGAAATAGATTAATTTTATTCTTTCATGGATGAATGGCTATGTCTGCCCAGAAACAGGCGGGTTCCAGAGTTGTGACTGTGTTAATTGCCATCTAGGCAGGGACAAGGAGGAAGGACATAGGGATGGGGCCAGGGGGAGGTCTTAAAAGCCTGTTTTCCGCTATGGGAGAAGAGTTAATGGGGGTGGTGGAAGCAGCCGCAGAGGCAGTGGTGGTGAGGGTGTGTGTGTGTGGGTAGAAGTGGAGAGGAGAGCTTGGAGTTGGGCCTGAGAACAGCACTAAATATTCTCTCACGTCCTCAACTCTGGCAACTTCAGAGTCTGGGCTGATTCAGCCAATGCCGTGGCCTCCCATGTCCCCAGATCTGAGCTCAAGGCTCTTCCCCCACCTCACACTCCCTCCAGGCCCCCAAGGCTGCGGGAGATCCTTGTGCCCGCCCAGCACAGCTCCATCTCAAAGTCTTAACTTCATTACCAGTTTTCCCACCCACTACCCTCTTCCCCAGCGGGTTCATTCCCAGCAGACCTGCTCCTGCACTGCACGGAGACCCCGGCTCTTCCCGCTCCCCGCCCGGCCAACCCCCCACCCCCCCCACCAGCCATTCTTCCCCCTTCTGTGTGTATGACCATCCTGGCTTCTAGGGCTTCTCATTTCTAGTCCTTCTCTCCATCATCCTTGAATCTCTTTCTCCCTTATCTTCTCATAGCACCTGCCCAGGAAAACCCCAACCCCCAAGAGCAATCCAGCTGGTCACTCCCTGGATGTGGAGGACCACGGCAGAAATCATCACACAGGTAGGTGTGGGGCGGAGCTCCCCTGGCTCAGTCCCAGCTGAACTCGCTTCCCTGTGCCCAGCGAGCTGCTTCCTCTCTCGGAGACCCCAGGCACTCCCACTCCCAGACTCTCTGCCCTCAGCTGCTCTCACCCCTTTCAGCAAAAGGACCCTCTCTCCATGTGTTTGCAATTAACTCTTCTCATGCCCATCTCTCCGCATAACCTTACTTTCCTCCTTCCCCTCCTTTCCAGCAGAATCTAAATCTTGGGATCACATCCCTCCCCCTTTTCAGAACCAGCTCACCTCTCCATCAACCTCCCTCTCACCCTCTTCTTGAGAAACAGAGCCTTTGGCGGGTAGAGTTCAGGGGTAGAAACAGAGCTATTTGCTGAAAGACCATTTACCAAACACCAAATCTCTCTGTGACCAAAAAGCCAACATGTTAAAAATCAATTTGCCAAGTGACCAATTTCCCAGGATGCCAAATCCCCCAAAACTTATTTCTCTTAATTACTGACAAAAAGTGCCATAATAGGTGCTGCATAGGAAGTTTCAAACGCCGTTAATGATGCTTTTCAACATTTTGGCTGTTGGTTTTTCTCTAGTTTGGAAGTTTTATTTTTAGTGTCTCCACCACCATTTTATATTGGATTTATGGGTATGTGATTCACATTTGTAAAGCTGACTACTTCTCAAAAGTTACTTATAAAAGGTTTTGGTAATGCATGAGGCTTTTAAAAATGTTAACCTTTGGTTTGCAGAGAAGATAGTTTTGCCCTTCGAGTGTAATTGTACACCAATATGCAACTTCTCTCTCTCTCTTTCTCTTTTTTTTCTCAAAGTGGTTTGGCAGTCAGCCAAATAAAAGTTTCTTCTGCATGTTAAGTTTCACATATCCATGACAACATCCCCAATGGCGAAATCCCAAAGTGGGAGCTATAGTTCAATTTAGGCACAAGTCTTTAAATTAGAGTTGACAGTAAACACAGTTGAGGGAAAAATCCATCCATTGGCACCAAATATATATATATATATTGAGCATTTGAGAAGTGCCCTGCTCCTGAAATGTGGAAACACACATAAGATTGACATTTACCAGGGATGGACTGAGAAAACCATAGCAAAATAACTGGTACAAATATATCTGAAGATGTGTAAACCAAACTAAACTCCTAAACATAAGTGAAAAAGCAAACCAACCTATAGGAAAATCTTCAGTGTTGTAGAAAACATAACACACAAATTTCTGTAATTTTTAAACTAATTGACCAAAACAACTTTTGGGGGAATTCCAGGGATCACTCATCAGGGAAATGGGTTCTTTAGCAAATTGATTTTCAACAAATCAGTTTTCAGTTAATTGGCCTTTGGGAAATGGTGATTGGTTATTTGGCAAATGGACCTATTTCTTCCACCTCTCCGTCTTTTCTGGGTCTTTCCCTTTGGAAGCCACACATCAGGTACCTGGAGCTCCTATACCCACTAGACTCCTTCCTGTTACAGTCAGTGAAATGGGCTGGAATAAGACGTGGCCACACTAGACTTTAACCTGGTACTTTGTAACCTCTTCTGCTGGATTCTCTCTCTCATTCACACTCTAATTCTTAGGGCTGCTTTCTTCTCTTCTCCCCACGTTGATCTAAGACCCCTGTCCCTAATGAAACCCCCTGAACTCCACTCTCAAAAAGTACTTGGGTGTGACCCACTTTTACTGAGGTTTGAGGTTACCTGGCCAAGCAGATACCTTCAAGTGGGATGCTAGTCAACCCAGCCCTGCCAACACCACCCCTTCTCCTCCAGGCATAGCCCTGGGTCCTCCCTTTTGCAGTCCCTCCTTTTTGCCATTCATGCTTCCTCCCTCTCTCTGGTGCTTCTTCAATCACTCCTGTTGAGTTTTCATGTAGAACACCACTCACTCTGTCCTACTTGCTACTTCCACACAGAGATGGGTGAAATTCACCTTTCTGAACCAAGCAGGCTTCAGAAGCTATTGTGAAAGAAACCTGGCACCTCCCTTGCAAGAGAAAAAAGGTGGCTGTATGTCTATACATTGCAATGGGAAGAAACCTTCCATGCATCTACATACACTGAGGTCTCCCATCTTGACACATCCTCTCTCATGACCCTATATCCCTTCTCCATCTTGACTTCTTTTCACAGCCAGTCTTCCTGGATCAGCTACTGATACTCGGTGTTCCTCCTTTGTCCCACCCAGTAGACTTCCTGATCTTTTTCTTTCCTAACCTCCTTGCCACATTTGACACAGGAGACACCTCCTTCCAGAAGCTCTTTTTTGTCCAAACTGCACTGGCCAGGGCTTCTCAATCTCTTTCACACCTTCTTAGAGCTCAGTGAGCCCAGCTCTGGCTTTAGGACTCACCTGTTCTGTAAGCAGACCCTAGCTGGTTCCACCCACCCATGGACTTAACCACTTCCGCTGTGCTGCTATGGGGTCTCAGGTCATTGTCCTGGGCCAGCTCAGGACAACACTTGGATGTCTCCTCGGTGTCTAGAATTCAACACATGCAAACTGAACTCATTCTCTTTCCCCCAGATATGTGTCCATAGCCTGATTCAGGAAGCTCCCTTTCCTACCACCACCAAATCCAAGCTGGGTAGCATCTCTTCTTTAATGCCTTAGAAAGCCACTTTGTCCTCCCCACCCCATGGCTCCTGGCTGGGCACAGGCACTCATCACTCCCTCATTGGGGTAAGACCCTTGCCCTTGGCCTTCCGATCTTCTCATCCACTTCCAACATGGCTGCCAAAGCGATCTTTCCTGAATGCAGTGTTAGCAAATCCTCCCTCCCCTGGCTTGCCTGAAATCTTCTCTGAGGCTCAGAGCTTTCAAGATAACATTTCAAGCATACAGGACCCTTTTGTAATTTAACATCTTGTCTCTCCAGCTGCCCAGTTCAGGGTGGGCTCCCTGTCTTCTGGGAAACTTGCCTGACCGCTGCTCCTCCCATCCTGTGCCTAGCTAGCAGCCCACCTTACTCTGATGTGGCACTTCCTTGTGAATTTCTAGAGGGCAGGCCTGGTCACATGCAGCTTCATCTCTCCAGAGTCTAGCTCATGGTAGGTATTCAAAAGTGTTTGATAAAGACAGGAGGAAATCTCAAGCTTCTCAGCTCATGATATCTCAGCAGAGACCTTGACATTGTGCAGGAGGCAGAGATAGGGACCCCTACAGGGAAACCCAAAAGTCCAAGTGTGCTACAACTTGGGTGAGGGACCTCTGAGGGCCAAGGCAATTGGCGGGGAGTGCAGCCTTTCCTCCTAATTGGGCAGATGTAATTTCCAACATTCTCTTTCCCCAGGACTCTGCTCAAGGAGGCTGCTGCCCCAGCAAGTGAAGGTGGTTCTTCTGGAAGGGTCGGTCCTGCAGTGAAGGTAGTCAGTGGTGCTTGGCCAGCATAAAGGTGCCACAAACACTTGTTGATTGTACACAGGAAGTGCTTTTGGCTTTGCCTCAAGGCAGGGTGCATTTTATGTGCCAAGAACTCCCCTTCCGCCCCATTATGCTTGACTTAGAGAAACTCTGGCCCCCTCTTGGCTCGCCTTCTGAGCACTGAGAGAACAAAAATGGTGCTGTGGTGGCAGTTGGAGGCGACACGTGATCTAGAGCTTTCTCTGGTGAGGCCATCAGCCCTTGAGGAACTTCGCTGCTGGGCCACTCCTTAGATGCTACTGACCTTGGCCAAAGAGTCCAGATGGATTAAATACCTTCCCAGACCAGTGGTCACTGGGCACTCCAGGTATAGGTGTCACCAGGAGGGCAGCCAAGAAGGAGATGGCGCCTGGTGCCCAAGTCCAGTTCCAACAGGCCAGTTCCTCAAGCCAAGGGAGACGGATACCTAATTCACCATGACAGGACAGAATCTTTGCCAAGTCCTTCCTGAGAGGGCGGAGAGCCACTTCCAAATAAACACAGAGCTGGGTCTATAAAACATGGCCCTCCTGGCATCGGTGGTCAGAAGTGACAAGTCTGCCAAAGCTCTGCGATGCATGGCGTGCCTGACATCAATGGCCAGAGGTAATGAGCTTGCCAAAATTCTATGAAAAATAGCTTTCCAAGGTATAGAAACCAAAGGGAAACACTGCAGGTAGTTAACTGGCTCAGAGCCACGATGACTTAACTAGTCGACGGAAAATCAGTCAACATTCCCATTAGTCATTAAATTGAAATATCAATAATGGACTATGCTTTGGTCTAATACACTAACAAAAATTAACATTTTAATGACAATTTGTAATCTTGGAAAGGATATGGTAAAACTGCTATCTTCACACATTGCTCTTGACAGTATATATTTGTACAGTCTCCCATGGAGGGCAATTTATCATTATCTGTCAAGAATTGCAAGAGTTCATGACCCTCTCTCCAAAGAAAATAAAGCAAGATATGGAGGAAAGTATCATTAGAGTGTTAATTGTCATTCTGACAGATATATCAAGTGTTCAAATTATAGTGCATGACAAACGTTTTAATATTGTGTTAGGTATTGAAATGATGACCGTTGAGAACAGCATAGTAACACAGAAGAATGCCTGTGACAATAACAGGACACAACTGCATGTGTGTATATATAAGGATGACAAGTGAGTGAAACAACCTTCACAGGAAAGTGGAATCTGAGTCAATCCACCAAAATGATAACTGTGGTTGTGTCTGGGGGTGGAAACGATGGGGGCTTATTTTTGCTTTTCAAATTTAGTATAATGTGATATAACAAAAAAATTTTTTTTAGAGAGATTTGAGGGTTGACAAGTGGAGATAAAAAAAAGCAAGGGAGAATCCTCCTCAGGTGGGTGGGAAGGAGCCTTTCAGGAAAGGCAGGATGGCCCACCCTCCCAAGGCTGGATTTTGCTTTGGTTTGGACAGGGCAGGGTGCGGGCTGGGCACAGAAGCAAGGACAGGCCTTTGCTGCATTGCTTTCTCTGGGGATCTTAAGAAGTCTGGGGACAAGCTGATCTTAATTGGGAAAAGGTTGGAGACCTCACACAAGACCTGTGTGGGAAGCCTTTTGGCTCTTAAATGAGCAGTCTCTCAATGAATCTGGCATGGGCCCATGAGGACCCCAGGGGGAGCCTGAGGAAGTGATGGTATCAACTCTGGAGAGGTTCCAAGGAACTAGTGAGGAAGGAGGCCAAGGAGAAAGCCTAGGAGAAGGGATGGGTGAGGGGCAGCAGGTAGGGAGCTTTGAGGTTCTCATGGGCAGTGACAGTCACAGTGCCTGGGCTTGAAGGAATAGGAGGAGGCATCTGGTCCTCCAGTGGGAGGAGGGTGGAGCATGGTTTTGAAATGTATTTATGATCGTATCTTAAGAGAGCAGGCTCAAGTTGAAGGAGACACAAGGCCAGCTGTTTAGGGCACATACATAGCCCAAAGCCTAGTATCAGAACTTGTGTAGAAAGAGGCAACTGAATTAATGGATGGGTAAATGAGTGAACACATGAGGCTTTATGCAAAGCACTGGTGTGTGATAACATGGCCTCAACTGGATCTGACATTGTCCCATCTCAGTTCACCATGTGTCACAACAGCTAGCTCTTAGAAACAATAAAAATGTTCTTAAATAAGCCCTATGGAGGAAATGTATCAATCAGCCAGAAAGCATGTATGGAGATACCGTGGGCTCCTTAGAGCCAAGGCTTGTAGGATACAAAGGAACCCAAGACAGCGTTCTGTCCTACGAGGGGCGCCTCATCACTCCCTATCCCCACATGTAGCTTCTTATTCTTGGATCTTGTCTGGTATTCTTTAGGGCCAGTGCTCCAAAGTCAGGGGCATCCTATTTGAAACTGATAATCTGTGGGGCAACAGAGAAGGGTCAACCTACAAAGTGAGAAGCAAATCTGAATGTAAATCAGATGAAGGCAAATCTCTTTTAGACTTCAGCACAGGCAAGAGATTATGCAAAATTAGGGGGGAACCATTTCATCTTCATGATGGGTGTTCTACACTCTCTTTTGCACTGGGAGTGACTTTAACTCACCCGTTTATTTGCATCTGGACAAAGAGGAACCTAAAACACTTTCATTATCTTAAGAGAGCAATTAGCCAGCTGAAAAGAATGTTCCTCCTGACAGCAATTAATCTTGGTCAGCCTCCTGTGTGCTCCCAGGCCATTGCTTTGCTGAGTCATTCCACTAAGCAGGGTCCCCAGCCACAGAGCCCAGCTGCCATCTGCTCACCAGAGGCACCAGGGCCAGCTGACTGCAACCGCCGCAGAACCTTAGGATCTCACTATTGGGGTTGTTTTCACTGCTGTCACTTTGTTGGGGCGTGTGTGTGTGTGTGTCCTTAGATAAAAAGCATACTACTTATGTAAAGTTATGTATTTAGGTAAAAATCCATATTTAAGATCATGTCAGATCTTAAAATGTGAATAAAATTGGCATATTCTTGGACTCCAAAGAGGAAGAAACTTCCTTTTTATCTGGTTTTACCTTCTGCTTCTAAACAGCTGTTTATTCTGTTTTAGAAAGCTCTCCAAGCAGAATGCTTAAGTGAAAAAGAGGAAGCAGCAGAATAATAGGTATACTATAACACCAGTTTTGTCAACACACACACATGCACATACATGTACACATACACATACACATATACATGAAAAAATCTGAATGGCTTACTAAACCATTGAGAGTCATATCTCTGGGGCTGTGAAGATAGAAGAAACTCATTTTTAAAATATTGCTTTTCCCTAATGTGTGATTATTTTACATTGAGTCTATATTACTTTTGTAACTAAAACCAATAAAGATCCAATGTTAAAGATGATCAGGCACTAAGATGCTCTTTGCATGAGAGGTCTTTCTAGCGATGAAATATCTTCCTGGTTGAGCTACATACTTTCTCTTTTCCAACAACTTGTTCTCATTTCCTCCTTGCTTTTGTTTTTCCTAGAAATGAAGAAAGTGGTCAGCATCCTCTCTAGATCACAGGGACTATGCATTTGTCCTTACTTTTTATTACCAAAATTTCAAACATAACACAAAGGATGCAGAAGAGTCTAATGGGCCCCCATGTACCTGTCACTGCCTTCTATAATTATCCACTTTCTGCTATTCAGGGTTTATCTTTGCCTTCATCTGTCTTCCACCCTCATCTCAAACAAATTAATTTATAGACATACAGTTCTTTTTGGTTTTGAAGTAAAATTTGTATGTTATGAAATGCATGAAATCTTAACATTAAAATTTTGAAAACTAGACATGTCCGTGTAACTCACATCCCTAGAAATCTTTCCATCACCCAAAAGGAGTGCTCTCGTACCACTCATGGTCAATCTCCTCCTCACTTCCCTGACTTTTCACCATAGTTTATTTAGTTGCCTGTCTTAGAACTTCTGTTCATTGCTTTTTAATACAATAAAATCATTTCCATTATAAAAACTGTACATGTTAGAGAAAATCTTGAAGGCAAAAAAAAGAAAAAAAACCTAGGAAAATAGAAAGAAAATTGATAATGAATAGTCCCACCACACAAAGGGAAAAATAGTTAAAAGTTTTATTTTCTTCTAGTTCCTAGGTATAAATTTTTTCCTATTTTATGTTCTGTGATTGCTTACTTCACATGACTTCCCATAATAATTTCACATTGGGACTTCCCTGGTGGCACAGTGGTTAAGAATCTGCCTGCCAATGCAGGGGACATGGGTTCGATCCTTGGGCCAGGAAGATCCCACATGCTGTAGAGCAACTAAGCCCGTGCACCACAACTACTGAAGCCCATGTGTCTAGAGCCTGTGCTCCGCAACAAGAGAAGCCACCATAATGAGAAGCCCACACACCACAATGAAGAGTAGCCCCTGCTGGCCGCAACTAGAGAAAGCCCGTGTGTAGCAATGAAAACCCAATGCAGCCAATAAATAAATAAATTTGTTAAAAATAATAATTTAACATTATTCCCATAATAATTTCATAAGATAAGCATCTCTTCTACACTATTCTCAAAGGAAAAACAAATACAAACCTGTCAATCTGGAATTTAATACCCAAGAAAAATATTGTTCAAAAATGCGGATGAAATAAAGATTTTCGCAGACATACAAAAGCTGAAAGAATTCTTAAGAAGCAGATTCACATGACCAGAAAGGTTAAAGAAAGTCTTTCAGGCAGAAGGCAAATGACATAAGATGGAAATACAGACCTGCGCAAAGGAATAAAGAATACTAGAAATGCTAAACACATGAGTAAATACATAGGAATTATATCTTCTTATTTAATGTCTTTAAAAGATCCTTGAGGACATCCAGTCCCAGCCAAGATGGAGTAGCTCCATTCCCCCCAGATCCTACCTTCTTACGACTAAAACTCTCTAGATATAACACAACACAGCAAATACAAAAGACAGCTCTGAAAGGGGTAAGAATAAAATGAACTGCCTAAGGGGCGCAGGACTTGAGGGACAACACAGCAGTGCGTTCCCTGTTAGGTTTTTTTTTTTAAGTTTGTGTTTGTTTGTTTTGTCTCCTACCCATCCTGGATGGGGTACCCCAAACTGTCAACAGGCACAGACAAAAAGCTCTAAGAAAACCTGCTTCCCTAGCCAAAGAACAGGTAAAGGTGACATAACAATAGCAACTCTTGTTTGATCATATTTGCCCTACTCCAGCCAAACACCAGTGGAATCCCTGTGTCCCCTCCACCCTCCCCTTTGATCCTGCTCAGAGGATGCAGTCAGGCTGAATGAGAGCTCATGGGTCACTCCCTTCATGGCAGAAGCAGGAGGCATTCCAAGTCCCTGCTGGCATTGCCCTAGAAGGGTCCAGTAGGGAGCTGAACCTCCTCCCTCAACTGACACCTACAAGACTGACTGAGGCAGCGAGGTGGGGCGGGTTGGCACGCTGCTTTTCTAAGGCTGGTGTCCGCAGGGCCCAGAGAGAAGCTGCACTTCCATCCCCACCCAGCAGCAACGAGGTAGAATGACGTGGTGTGAGGAGCACTGTGTCGACAGGGCATAGAATGGGCTGAACTTACACCTCACTCAGTGCCAACAAGAGGATGTGAGTTGATGCTCCGTTTTCATCAGGAAGGTAGTACCAGCTGGGCTGAGAGGGGGGAATTAAACATCCACCCCTACCACAACCTACCACTATAACTAAACAGGGTGACTGCCTGCTAAAAAAGAAGGTTAACTAGAATCCAGAGTCACAAAACATAGTAGCCAAATGTCTAGGATATAATAAAAAATCATTTGTCACACCAAGAACCAGGAAAATCACACTTGGATGAGAAAAGACAATCAACCAATGTTTACACCAAGATGACTCAGATGTTGGAATATTCTGAAGAGCGTTTTAAAGCAGCAATTATAAAAATTACACACTGAGCAATTTAAAACACTCTTGACACTAAAGAAAAAAATAGAAAAATCTAAGCAAAGGAATATAAGCTATTAAAGAAATAACCAGTTGCAAACATATGGACATCAAGTGGGGAAAGGCTGCGGGGGGTGGGGATTGAGAGGGGATGAATTGGGAGATTGGGATCACCATGCACACATTACTAAGAAAAAAATATCAAATTGTACACTTTAAATATATGCAGTTTATTGTATATCAATTGTATCTCAATAAAAGTTCTTAAAAAAAGCAGTTGGAAATGATAAAACTGAAAGATACAATAACTGAAATAAAAACCCAAATGATGGGCTCAATAGTAGTTTGGAGACAATAAGGAGTGAATGAATGAAGTTGAAGACAGATAATGGGAAATGACCAAATCTTAGCAAGAGAAAGAAAATAGACTGAAATAAAAAATAAAAATAAGCAGAGTCTAAAAGATCTGTGGAATGATAACAAAAGATCTAACATTGGTATCATGAGCATCCCAGAAAAGAGGAGGAAAAGTGTGCAGCTGAAAAAAATATTTAAATACATAATGCCTTAAAAATTTCCCAAATTAGACAAAGGGCAAAACCTATAGATTCAAAAAGTAGAACAAATCTTGGAGAGGATAAAGTCAAAGAAAACCTCACTAAGACAAATTCTAGTTAAATTTTTGGAAATTAAAGACAAAGAAAAACGTCTTGAAAGAGGCTAGAGAGAAAGAAGGTATTGCTTATAAAATTATTCAAACGACAGCCATTTTTCATCTGAACCCATGGAAGCCAGGAAGAAGTGGCACAGCCCCTAAAAAGTACTGGTAGAGAAGAACTGTCAACTCTGAATTCTGCATCCAGTGGAACTCTTCTTGGTATGTTTGACTGATTCTGATGCTTGCTCTTCAAACTGTGGATTTGGAGGTGTCGTTTTCCTCTTGACATGCCTTGTAATTTTTTTCTTGACATCTTAGATAGAACAACTTGAGACAGATGGGCCTTCAGTAATGTGATGGTAAGCATAAGGTGTAGGCGGAGGGGAGCAGTCTATGGTCCTGTGATTAGGTCTCAGTCTTTTAGTGATCCTGTGCCTCTGAACTGTGAACTTCACAACTGCTTCCCAGTCTCTCTCCCCTTCCCCACCCCCCACCTTACCTGGGACAGGATGCCTAGAGTGGGCTGAAGTGGGGTATTTCCCTTCCCCCAGGTTGGTTAGGCTCTGATAAAACCCAAAGAGTTTAGGCTCTGGTAAAATAGTTTCACTTGAGGGCAGGTTTTGTTAAGAACAGCGTGTTCTGACTTATTTCAAAATAGTTCCTTTCCCATCCCCCTGATAGAAAAACAAGGGAGTTTTTCTCTGATGTTCACTGTAAAAACCTGTTTGAGTGCCTGGAGATAATACTTACAAAAGCGTGTGGGCTTCTTACGATTGGGTCTCCCCAGAGTTTTTGACCCTAAGACTTGTCTACACTGAGCCTCCAGCAATTCATCAATGACAACTCAGGCTTTCTTACCCTGGCTCCAGTTCCTGCCGAGGTTTCTGCTCCCTCAGGAAGTTTTGCTCCCATAAGATGTGATTCTTGCTATTTGCTGCTCTGTCTTTTCAATTTTAGAAGAAGTGATTTGCCGTGTGATCTCATTTCTCTGAAAATCTAAGAAGAGTTATTGATTTTTCAGTTTGCCCTGGCTTTTTTTAAATTAATAAATTAATTAAATGTATTTATTGGCTGTGTTGGGTTTTCGTTGCTTCACACAGGCTTTCTCAGTTGCAGTGAGTGGGGGCTACTCTTCACTGCGGTGCTCGGGCTTTTCATGTGGTGGCTTCTCTTATTGCAGAGCACAGGCCCTAGGCACACAGGCTTAGTAGCTGTGGCTCATGGGCTCTAGAGCACAGGCTCAGTAGTTGCGGTGCACAGGCTTAGTTGTTCTGCGGCATGTGGGATCTTCCTGGACCAGGGCTCAAACCTGTGACCCCTGCATTGGTGGGCGGATTCTTAATCATTGCACCACCAGGGAAGTCCCTGCCCTGGCTTTCGCTTGATGTTAGGAGAGTGATGACTTCCAAGCTTCTTATATAATGAACTGGAAACAGGAAGTCAAACTATTTTTTAAGAATAAAGGTAGGGACTTCCCTGATGGTCCAGTGGTTGGGACTTTGCCTTCCAATGCAGGGGGTGCAGGTTCAATCCCTGGTCAGGGAGCCAGCATCCCACACGCCTTGCAGCCAAGGAACCAAGACATGAAACAGAAGCAATATTGTAACAGATTTAACAAAGACTTTAAAAATGGTCTGCATCAAAGAAATAATCTTAAAAAAAAAAAGAAGAAAGGTGAAATAAAGATTCTCAGATGGAGAGAATATGTCACCAGAAGACCTACCCTTAAAGAATGAGTAAATGAAGTGCTCTAACAGAAAGAAAATGACAACAGAAGACTTCAGGACCTCGGGAGGAAATAAAGAAAAGTAAACATGACTATAAAACATAATTGACTATATGAACAAAAATAATAATGATTAGAGTGATGTTTATAATATATGTACATGTAAAATGAATGACAACAATAAAATGAAGGCTGGGGGGGAAAAGTGGAGGTATCCTGTTGTAAACTTCTTATACTATATGTGAAGGGGTATAATATCACTTGAAAGTAGACCTGATAAAGTAAATATGTATTCTATCAACACTAAGGAGTGCTAATATAACACAACAGAGAGAGCAAATAAGACAACAAAAGAGAGAAAACTTAGTCATAAAAATATCCAATTAATCCAAAAGAAGGTAGAGAAAAAGTAAGGGGGGGGGGAAGAATAGATGGGATAAAATTTTTGAAAAAGTAGCAAGATGACAGGACTAAACCTAATAATATCAGTAATTACATTTAATGTAAATGCTCTAAATATTTCTAATAAAAGGCAGACTTTGTCAAATTGGATATTTTCAAAAAGCAGTTCTAACTGCATGCTACTTCTAAGAAATGTACATTAATATAGAGACATAAATAGGTTAAAAGAAAAAGGATGGGAAAGATATACAATGTGAACATTAATAAAAAGAACTTGAAAGGTCATATAAATATGAGTAGATTTCAAGCAAAGAATATAATCAGAAGGACATCTCGAAATGATAAAGGGCTCAATTTTACAAAAGAACATAACAATCCTAAACATGTATGCATCTAATAACAGAGCTTCAAAATACTGAAGCAGAAATTGGCAAAACTATAAGGAGAAATAGACAAATACACATTTAGAGTTACCGATTTCAATACCTTTCTCTCAATAATTGATAGACAAGTAAACAGAAAATCAGCAAGGATGTAGAAGACTTGAACAATACTGCTAATAAAATTTAGGTACTTGGCATTTATAGAATACTTCACCCAGAATCAACAGAATGCATATTTTCCACAAAGGCACTTGGAACATTTTCAAAGATGTAATATATTCTGGGCCATAAAACAATGCTTAATTTTAAATAGATTCAAGTTATTAAAAGTATGTTTTCTGAAAAATATTGCAGTTAAAATAGAAATCATTAACAGAAACGTATCTGGAAAATTCCCAAAATATTCGGAAACTAAATAATTCATTTTTCAATAACTTATTGGTCAAATAATAAATCAAAAGCTAAAAAAAATATTTTCACACAATAAAAATGAAAACACACTATATCAACATTTGCAAGATGCCACATAGTAATCTTAGAGGGAAATTTATAGCACTAAATGTCTGTTTTGGAAAAGAGGAAAGATCTTGAGTCAATGGCCTCAACTCACACTTGAAAAAAGTAGAAAAAGAAGAGCAAATCAAACCCAAGTAAGAATTAAAAAGGAAATAATAAAGATCAAAGTGAAAAATCTATGAAATAGAAAAACGATAAAGAAAAATCAATAAACCAAAAGCTAGTACGTTAAGTAGATCAATAAAATTTAAAAACCTCTTGTCAGCCTGATCAGGAAAAAAATTATTGACACAAATTACTCAATATCAAGAATGATAAAGGTGACATCACTCAGATTCTACAGATATTAAAAGGATAATAAGAAAATATTATGAACAACTTTAAGCCTATAAATTAGAAAACTTAGATGAAATGGACAAATTCCTTTAAAGACATAAATTATCAGAGCTCACTCAAAAAATAAAAACAACCTGAGTTGCTCTCTATCTATGTAATAAATTGAATTGAAGTTAGAATTTACTCATGAAGAAAACTGCAGGCTGAGATGACTTCACAAGTGGACTCTACCAAACTTTAGGAAAGAAGGAATAGCAATCCTCATAAACTCTTTCAGAAAATTGAAGCGAATACTTTCAACTCATCTTATGAATCCAGCATTGCCCTGATTCCAAAGCCAGGCAAAGAAAACCATAGACAAGTAACTTTCGTGAACAAAATGCAACATTAAAAAAAAAATTTTTGCTAATGTGATCCAACAATATATAAAAAGGATAAAACATCATGACCAAATGGGGTTTATCCTAGGTATCAAGATTGGTTTGATATGCAACGTAAGTCACTATATTAACTACAAGAGAAAAACCATCTGATCATCTCAATAGGATGCAAAAAAAACTTGGCAAATTTTAACACCCATTCCTGATTAAAACTCTTAGAAAACTAGGAACAGAAAAGTACTTTCCATCCTATGTAAGGTCAACTATGAAAAACCTACAGCAATATCATATTTCATGACAAATGATGAAATCTTCTCACCCTAATGCTATGAACAAGGCAAGGATGCCTGTTCTCCACTACTCCTTCACGATAGTACTGGAAATGCTAGCCAGCACAAAAAGACAAGAAAAGGAAATAAAAAGCATAGACCATAAAGAATTACAGTTGGCATAATTATGTATGTATGAAATTGTCAAGAATCTACAAATAAAATACTAAAAAGTGAATTTAGCAAGGTTGCAGGATGCAGGACACTATAAAATATTATTGTATTTCTGTATGCCATATACCCAAGATACACACACACACACACTCACAGATTAGGACAGGTGTTTTTTCACAAATGTGCAAAAGTAATTCAATGCAGAAAGGACAGGCTTTTCAACAAATGACACTGGAACAAGTAGATTCCATGGGCAAAAAAAAATCAACCCGAGTCCATAATTTGTATTCTATAAAAAATAATTCAAGATGGACTATAGATCTCAATGTAAAATCTGAAACTATAAAGCTCTAGGTGAAAAACACAGGAGAAAACCTTTGTGATCTTGGGTTAGGCAAAGTTTTTAGACACAACACCAGATACACAATCCATAAAAAAATAAATTGATAAATGGAATTTTATCAAAATTAAAAACTTCTGGTCTTCTGAGAGACACTTTTAAGAGAAAGAAAAGACAAATCACAGATTGGAAGAAAATTTTTGCCAATTTTATATCTGATAATGCACTTATGTCTAGAATATATAGTGAACTCCCAAAAATCAATAATAAGAAAATAGTCCTATTAAAAATAAAATGGACAAAAGATTTGAACAAATACGTTATATGTATGGCAATGAGCACATAATATTACTCATTAGGGAAATGCAAATTAAAATCACAATGTGATACCATTACACATATTTTAGAATGGCTAAAATTAAAAAGACTGACCGTACCAAGTGTTGGAGAGGATGTGGAGGAACTGAATCCTGATACACTGCTAATGGGAATGTAAAATGATACAACCGCTTTGGAAGTTTAAAGCTTCTCAAAAAGTTAACATTTACCATGCATCCCAGACATTCAATTGCAAGAGAAAAGGAAGCAGATGTCCACACAAAGACTTGTACACAAACGGTCATAGCAGCTTTATTTATAATAGCCCCAAACTGGCAACAACCCAAATGTCCATCCACAGGTGAATAGAAAAACAAATTGTGGTACATCTGTACAATGGACTAATTCTCAGAAAAAAGAAAAGAAAAAGAAAGAAATGATTTATTGATAAATGCAATATAGATAAATCTCAAAAATAATTATGTTAAGTGAAAAAAGTCATTGACAAATATGATATGGATAAACTGAAAAAAATAATGTTGATACAAATAACAAACGCTGGAGAGGATGTGGAGAAAGGGGAACGTTCCTACACTGTTGGTGGGATTGTAAGTTGGTGCAGCCACTGTGGAAAACAGTGTGGAGAGTCCTCAGAAAACTAAAAATAGAATTGCCATATGACCCAGCAATCCCATTCCTGGGCATATATCTGGACAAAACTATAATTTGAAAAGATACCTGTAGCCCTATGTTCATAGAAGCACTATTCACAATAACCAAGACATGGAAACAACCTTAATGTCCCTCGACAGATGAATGGATAAAGAAGATGTGATACATACATACAATGGAATATTACTCAGCCCTAAAAAGAATGAAATAAAGCCATTTGCAGCAACATGGATGCAACTAGAGATTATCATACTAAGTGAAGTAAGTCAGAAAGAGAAAGACAAATACCATATAATATCACTTATATGTGGAATCTAAAATATGACACAAATGAACCTATCTAGGAAACAGAAACAGAATCACGGACATAGAGAACAGACTGGTAGTTGCCAAGGCGTGGGGGAGAGATTGGGGGAGGGATGGAGTTGGAGATTGAAGTTAGCAGATGTAAGCTTTTGTATACAGAATGGATAAACAACAAGGTCCTACTGTACAGCACAGAGAACTATATTCAATATCCTATAACAAACCATAATGGAAAAGAATATAAAAAAAGAATGCATATATGTATAACTGAATCACTTTACTGTACAGCAGTAATTAACACAACATTGTAAGTCAATTATGCTTCAATAAAAATAAATATAAATTTAAAAAATAATAACATTGAAAGAAGTCAGGCAAGAAAAAAAAAGACTACATACTGTGTATTCAATTTATATAAAACTATAGAAAATGAAAATCTACAGCGACATGAAACAAACAAATAGGGATGGAAGGGAAAGAGAAGGGGGGCCCAGGAGAGATTACAAAGATACAGGGGGCAATGGAGATGGTCGCTATATGGATTGTTTCATGGATGTATACACATATAAAAACATATTGTACACTTTAAATAGGTGCAGTTTTTTGTACGTCGATTACACTGCAATGAAGCTCCTTCCAAAAAATAAATAAGGCCGTGGAAAGTATTAAGACTTTACTCTCATAAGACTATTCTCTATCTGGTCTGCAAACAGGTGCACACAAGTCTACACACTTAGCTGCAGCCTGCCTGACAACACCTCTGCAACATTATGCAAATCACCGTGAGAAAGAGACAATAATTATGTTAGAAACCACCAGAACGTGGTTGTTTCCACATGCATTTTTTGTTTGTTTTCAGATCTGGGTTGTCTTTAGCATGTGGCTGTCAGTTAACCCAACTCGGGGCTTTTCTCTTCGGTTTAGAGAATCTGAAATTGAGCTCTGCTGGGGTTAAGTCCATGTGGTGGTTCATGGGCGCGGAAAGTACCTACGGCTGACCACAGACTAGAGTTCCCTACGACTACATTAGTCTCACAACCAACTATTGTCTCCTAAGTTGTTTGTTTTTAAAAAAAATCCCATAGTCTTCATTTTAATTGCTCTTAAATAATCTATAGAATATGCTTCTTTTCTGTTCTTGTCAGCTCCTAACTTTTCAGATTATTCTTTTTGCACTCTGCGGGAGATCTTGCTTTCATTAGAGAAAGATTCCAACATCATGTTCAGTCTCTCCTTCCCTTTTGTGCTTCCCTGAGCAGACCTGCCAACACAACTGCTGTGAAAGGGCCCAGATTTAAGGGCTGTTCTTGGCACCCCAGACATGCCAAGTCTTGTCACTAAGGTGGCCCCATCTAGGCATAGACATCTAAAGCAACAGCCTACTTCTTACCAGAAAATCTTGTGCCTCAGCAAAGCCTTTTCTAGAATTAACCACACCATGGTGAGCTGGGGAGGAAGGGCAGAGCACCCCTGGGCCTGGGTTTACAGAATTTTACAGAACCCCTCATCAGCTCTGTACCTCATCTCTGTTTTGTAACATGCTCAGGGTAACATTGGACTTTGTATCTGTAGGAGAAGGGGAAGAGACCACTGACTGCATTTCTGTCCCTGTGCTGAAAAGGATGATGTGTCAGAGAACCATTCCAGCAAACTTCTAAGGTCAGTATCACCCCACGTTAAAGATGAAGCTGAGAGAGGCTCAGTGGCTCACACGCCCCAGGTCTCAGTGGGACGGGACAGAGTGAGGATGTGAACACAGGCCAGAGGACCCACATGCTTTCCTCAGCTCAGCATGCTGCCTCACCATGACTGCTGGGTCACCACCACTCTCCATGACCACCTGATCATCGCTCCCCACTATTTCTGGGTCACTATTCCCCACTGGTCTTATCCTCCAGGTTTCCCTATAGATAAACCCATTTGTCCATGAAGTCAAGGAGGCAGGTAGGGGCCCTTCACATAGAACATTTTAGGCTATGGTAAAGAGATTAGACTTTAGTCTAAGAGAGGGTTTGGCTCAGAAGGAGCGATATGATCAGATCCTTCAAGGAAAGATGCTTATAAGACAGGGAAACAACCTAAATGTCCATCAACAGATGAATGGATAAAGCACATATATTATATATATTATCATGGAATATTACTGGCCATAAAAAGGAATGAAATAATGCCATTTTCAGCAACATGGATAGGCCTAGAGCTGATCATACTAAGCAAAGTAAGTCAGAAAGAGAAAAACAAATACCATATGCTATGACGTATATGTAGAATCTAAAGTATGACACAAATGAACATATCTACAAAAGAGAAGCAGACTCACAGACATAGAGAACAGACTTGCGGTTGCCAAGGGGGAAGGGGGGTGGGGGAGGACTGGATTGGGAGTTTGGGGGTAGAAGACACAAACTATTATACATAGAATGGATAAACCACAAGGTCCTACTGTAGAGCACAGGGAACTATATTCAATATCCTGTGACAAACTACAATGGAAAAAAAAGAAAAGATGCATAGAGACCAGCCCAGGTTCCACGGCAGCAGCTCAGGCAAGAGATCATAGTGACTTGGACTTGAGTGGTGATGCTAAGAATGAAAACAAGTGGATACACTCAGAAACTGTTTCAGAGGTAGAGTGAAACTAGACTTGTTGAAGAACTAGATGTGGGGAATGAGGATAAAGAGCAGAACCAAGGCTGACTCGTAGGATTTTGTCTTCAGAAACTTGAAAAGCCGAGACAAGAGAGAGTGAGTAAAAATCAGACCTGAGAAAATCTTGTGCTTCCCTTGGGACAAATCTGAATTTGAAATTCCTGCTGAAATAAAGATAGAGTAGACCACGGATTACGTGAGTATGGACCCTGGATGGATATAGAAATTCGGGAGTCATGAACATACTGAGAGTAAACATAAAGCCATGAGAGTGGCTGAGATCACCAGGGGAGACATTGTGCACAGGGAAGAAACAGGGGTGAGAAATGAACCCCGGACAGGGCAGCACTTAGAGCAGAGGCAACAGATGCAGCCAAGAAGACTAGGAAAGAACAGTCAGTGCAGCAGGAGGAAAGCAAAGAGTGTGTGGTGTTCTGGAAGCAAAGAGAATACAGGGCATCAGAAAAAAGGTGTGGTCAGTTGTGTCAAATCACATGAAGACAGATTTGTCCACTGAATTTGGTAGCAACAAATCATGGCAGGCTGCCACATAAATGGTCATATCTAAAAATATCTAGAAAATATTGTTCTTCCTCCCACACATTTAATAAACATTATTGTGAGATATGCTTTCAGGCACTGGGATACAGAGATTCATAAGACATGGTCTCTGCTCTCAAGGAGTGTACGGTGATGAGGAGGAAAGAGGCAACAGTCACTGTTGGCATCGTATTGTTATCCCATCGATCCTGCAACAGCCCTGTACATCAGCCCGCCAACAGGGACACTAGGGCAGGGAGAGGTCAAGGGATGCTTCAGATATTCAGTGACAAAGCCCAGGCTTAAATGTGACATAAAACATCCAAATAGTAATTCACAAAGGTGACAGCAGTGATTTGACAAGATCCCAACAGTTTTGCCAGAAAGCAAACGTCTGCAATTGAGGTGGACTTCAGCAAACAGGGAAGATGCTTTCCACTTTGTGGGATGTGTTCCTGTTGGTGGAAGGCTCTGTGAATTAGGTAGGTTGAGAGAAAGACTAATTGATTTAGGAGCATACAATCAAGACAACTGGGTAGCTATCAGAAAAAAAAGAATATAAAAACATAAGGAAGATAAAATTAGATTTAACTTGATGGCCATTGTGTCTGAGTTGAAAATGATGTATAAACAAAGATAGCAGAGTGACAAAGACAGCCTGCAAAGTAGGTACCCAAGGGCAGGAATGTGTTTAGTCAGAAAAAAAGATAATGGTCTGCTTTTCCATGTGGGATTATAAAAGGTTTTAACTGAACACAAGCTAAAATAACAAACGAGAGAAAGACTGCAGAGAAAACTCAAGAAGCCCACTGAAGAGGGAACTTGGGGGCCCGGTACACACTTGTGGATCCCTAACCTTCCCCATCAGCAACATATGCAGGTAATATATGTTAAATAAAAGTGAGGTTGAGAGTTGTTTGCCCAAATTCCATTAACTGGCATTGTATCTCAGAATTTCTGTTGATTTTGCCGGAAATATAACTACTGTATTGGACCTAGAAAATGAATAAATGGTATTTTCTACCTGAAAATCATTCTAATTAACTTTTGATCTTTTGTGCAGTTAGATTTTAAAAATTTATGTCAATTTTTTTTTAAACTATCTTATTTCTTCTCATCATAATAAAAGAAACTCATGTCTTCATTTTTAATACCTAATTGCTTTGAAGGTGTGTTTTTAATACTGAATTTTGATTCTTATCTTTTGGACCAATTATTTGAAAAATTATGATTTTAATGCAGATAATCTGGAAGGGATAAAAGCATAACTCTGAGTAATTTTCATATTGCTGCCAGTAGAAACGTAATACACAATGCCAATGTATTTTGGCAAAAAAATATTTTTAATGGGCAAACACTTGACTGACCAGATGCCTCAGAAAAGAGGATATCTAAATGGCCAATAAGCACATGAACATGTTCTCAACTCATTATTCATCACGGAACTCTAAATTAAAATCACACATGAAATATCACCATGCACCCCCTCAAATGGCTGTAAAGAGATGGACTATACTAAAAGTTGGCAAGGATGTACAGCAAGCAGAACTCTCACGGCTGGTAGGAATGCAAAATGGTACAACAACATTGAAAAATTTTTGGCATTTTCTAGTAAAATTAAATATTTCCCTCTCAAATCAGCCAGCAACTCCACTCCCAGGTGTTTTCCAAAGAGACGTGATTGTATATATCCACCAAAATATTTATAAGTTTGATTTGTGATAACTAGAAATAAGCCACAACCCATGTATCTATTAAATGTCTATTGAGACACAATCCAAATTACAGTATAGCCACACAGTGGAAAATGACTTAGTAATGAAAAAGAGCTAACTACTGATCCATGCAATCTGAACTTTGGATGAATCTCAAACACATTGTGCTGAGTGTAAGAAACTGAATACAAAAAGACTGTATTGTGTGATTCCATATTGATGAAGTTCAAGACTAGGCAAAACCAATACTATGATGACAGAAGTCAGATGGTAGTTACCTCTGGGGGGTTGTTGGCTGAAAGCGCCAGGATGGAAGCCCCTGGGGTGATGGAAATGCTCTTGATCTTGATCTAGGTGGGGATGCAGAAGTAAGATTTGAGCATTTTACTGTATGTAATGTATCTATCAATCTAAAAAAATATAGAATGAATCATGGATGTAGAAAACAAACCAGGGGTTACCAGGGGATAAGGTGGGGGAGGGATAAATTGGGAGATTGGGATCGACATACTCACACTACTATATATAAAATAGATAGCTAATAAGAACCTACTGTATAGTACAGGGAACTCTACTCAGTAATCTGTAATGGCCTTTATGGGAAAAGAATCGAAAAAGAGTGGATATATGTATATGTATAACTGATTCACTTTGCTGTACACCTGAAACTAACACAATATTGTAAAGCAACTATACGCCAATAAAATTTTTTTTTAAATATAGAATGAAGTAAAGGAGAGGGGCAGGAAGCTATGCCTTTTTCATTTTCTACCATGTGCCAGAAGGGATCTCTTCTGGGGAGGCTGAGGCTTCAACAGCTTGGAGAACTGATCCAGGCCCAGCACTGGCTTAGAACCAAAGTCCGGCTGGTCTTCTCTTCAGTGACTAGAAGCAGGCCCTCTCTCCACTTGACAGACCAGGCCCAGCCTGGTGGCCTGCAAGTGATGACAGATTCTCTGTAGAAAGTGCTGGAAGGCTGCCCCTCCCTTCGTGGTTGGTCTCAGAAGGCACTGATAGCACCTAACCACAGCCCAGGGGACTCTCCACGCTTGGCTGTAATTAGATAACAAGAGGGTGACCTCTCAGGGGAGAGGCAGGTTTGCTTTGAGACTTCATGCGTTGAGCCAGGACCACTTGCCGCTGCTGGTCTCCCTGAGCAGAAATGGGGGTCACCGTGGAGACAGTCTTTACTTATAAGTCTACACTGGGCCAGGCCTCTAATCAGGAGCTTTTTTATCATATGCTAGTGCCTTTAACTCTCAGTGGACGTCAGGACTCTTATCCCCAGCAGCAGAGGCTACTCATACTAGAAGGCTGGTCCATGGGTTCAAATCTCTCCCTCTTCCTCTCTCCCTCCCCCCTTTCCTCTCCTTCCCCCCTCTCCTTCCCCTGCTTCCTCCCTCTCTATTTTCAACTCCACTCTCCCCTGTACTGACTTTATTCTCTGGACCACTTTCTTGCCTCCCCCTCACACCTTGATTTCAGAATAAGAGACCTTCTTACACCCAGGGTCCATAACAGTTATTCCCACCGGACTCTTATAGAGCCATCCCAGGACCAATCACTGCCACTCAGGCATGGGGCTTTCTGATTGGCCAATTGGGTCATGGGCTCACCCCCTTGATTGACAGTCCCACCCCTGCAGTTGGGGAAAGGACAGAGCCAGACAGAAAGCTAGGCCTTGCATGCAGAGGAGTTACCAGTGTCTATTCCTTATGCCCATTTCACAGACAGGCACCCAAGTGCCTGAGCCCAGATAGTGTAACTGTAAGTAACAGAACCAAGATTTGAGACCAGCTGCCCATCAGGGTACGTGAACTGGAAACCACCAGAAGCCTGTCTCCATCCCACTTAGGGGATCAAGCCCAGCACTCCCCAGCTTGCTCCACTGAAACAGAAAGAAGTCCTGGGAAGGCACAGTCCTAGTCCAAACTCCTTCCCCCATCCATCACCCATACTCGCTGATGATAACAATAAGATGGTTTCTCTCCGTGAAAAGAATGATATTGATCTGGGCGCTTATTAAAGGCAGGGGTAGATATTCCATCTGGGGATGAGGGGAGCAGAAAGGGTTTCCCTGCTGTTAGGGAGATACACAGCAGGGAGGAGGGACCTTGCTGGAAGGAGAGGGCAGGGGACAGACCCCACAAGCTCGGCTGATCTTCACTCTCCTGCGAAGAGAAGTTAGGGGTGTGGAGGGGAGTCAGGAAAATGAGAGATCATATTTTCCCTGCGTTTGGGACACCAGTTGAGAGGGAGCCCCTTCAGACAAGGTCAGCCTCCTTGGGGCTCGTGGTAGGAAATAAGCAGCCTCCTCTGTTTCAGCACCTGCCTTTGGGTGTCAGCGTCAGTTGCCAGTCCAGGATGTAGAGGTCTTTTCCTCGGAGCCTGAGTCCTACAGCTTCCCAGGCTATATGCACCCAAACTTCCGAGGACCTCTCCCACAGGTTATGATTTCCAGGCTTTCAGGGGTGGGATCAGTTCTGCCAGGGTTCGTGGGAAGGAGAGGATTGAGAGAAAGCCTTTCCAAAGTGGCAACTACTAAACTGGGTTTTGAAAGATAAATAAGAGTGTTCCAATTGGCCGTGATGGGATGGGGAACAGAGCATTCCAGGCAGTGGGTTGGCATAGTCCTGGGAGTTGTTGGTTCTTTACTATTGTGGGAGGTAAAGGCGAGGACCCCTGGCAGAGAGGAGAGGAGAGGAGAGGAGAGGAAGGCAGGGTGGGAGGCAGACCCCCTGGGCCCCCAGCTCATGCCACTCCCCAAATTCCGTTTGAGTCCATCTGTAGGACTACTGCCATTTGCCACCACCTAGATCACTGTCAACCTAATATTTTTCTTCCAGTCAACTAAGAAGTAAATTTTATTCTACTACCAAAAATGGAAACCATCTTTACTTGTCCTAGATAGAAGATAAACATAAAAATAGAACTATCACTATCAAAATAAAAACATTCACCCTGATGCCACTTAAAGCCATCTGGTATGTTATATGCCACGTTTTAGAACTGCCAGGAGCCACAGAGAGCCAGGGGAGGGTTTGAAGCAAGCGAATCACATGATCAGATTTGTGCTTGAAAAAGACCCGTCTGATGGGAGGGCCGTGAATAAGCAGAGGGCCAGGCCAGAGGAGAGAGCAGTTAATCAGTTTTCTATTTGTACGAAGCCCGTACAGATGTCCTTAAAAAGAAAGCACAGTTTTTTATTCATATGTCCTTAAAACTAAATTGGGGATCCTTTTCTAGAAGCTCACTACTAGCAACTGGAAATTGTGAAAATCGCCATTTGGTACAAAGAACTGTTCTATGATGAATGGCCAGCCCATTTCCCACCTGGTCTTCCTTTGAGGGGTGAGTTTAGATTCTGGGCTTTCTAAGATTTTTGGGTGTAGAAATGAGAAAAAAAACCTCTCCTCTCTTTTCAGGGCTGAGCCCACGTAAAGAGGAAACTGGAGATGACTGCCTGTCGTGTATAAAGTCATTGACTGAGGATGACCAAGGAGCTTATTTGAAGGAGGTATGTCTTCCATCCTTTCCCCACTCCAGGGACAGGAGCCAGGTTCTTCCACAGTGTCTGGCTCATGGCTGGTCCTAGGTTTCCCATGTTTGTCGTTTGCAGCAATAACAGAGGAGCAATGGCCCTGTGTGCAGGCCTGAATGCCAGGGCATCGCAGAAGCTTCACTGCTGTGATGATAAATTTTGGGTGTCAACTTGGCAAATCCATCATACCCGCTTGTCTGGTGAAAAACCATCTAGATGTTGCTGTGGAGGTATTTTTTAGGTGTGATTAACCTTTAAATCAGTAGGCTTTGAATAAGGCAGAGAAGATTGCCCTCCATAATAAGGGTGGGCCTCACCCAATCAGTTGAGGGCCTTAAGAGAAAAAACTGAGGTTCCGCAAGGAGGAAGGAATTCTGCCTTCAGACTGCAACACAGAAATTCTGCCTGAGGTTTTAGCTTTTGGACTCAAGACTACAACATTGACTCCTGCTGGAATTTCCAGGCTGCCAAAATGTCCTGCAGTTTCTGGACTATCTATATCTATCTATCAATCTATATCTCTCTATCTCTCTCTCTCTATATCTATCTATCTATCTATCTATCTATCTATCTATCTATCTATCTATCATCTATCTATCATCTATCTGCCTATCTATCTATCATCTATCTATCATCTATCTGCCTATCTATCTATCTATCTATCTATCTATCTAATCTATCTACCTATCATCTATCTATTATCTAGCTAGCTAGCTAGCTACCTATCTACCTACATAAATGTATATATACACACATATTGGTTCTGTTTCCTTGGAGAACCCTGATTAACACCATTGCCATAACTTATAGCAAGCCACAGCACCAAGTCTTTTCTTTGTTGTTGTTGTTTTTAATCTATTGCTGCCACCCCAAAATGTAATGCCTTAAAGCAGCAGTCATTTTATTATCTTTCATGATTCTGTGGGTTGACTCAGCTGGACAGGTTTCTGTTCCATGAGGCCCTGGCAGAAGAGGTGGTCATCTGGAGCTCAGTGGGGCTGGACTCTCCAAGACTCCCTCCCTCACGTAGCTGACAGGCTGGTGCTGCCTGCTGACTGGGACCCTGGCTGAGCTGTCCCCAGCATGCCTCATGCCTCTCCACGTGACCCAAGCTTCTCGTATCATGGAGGCTGAGGTCCAAAAGGAAGGAAGTAGAAGCCACCAGCCCACTTAAGGTCTAGACTCAGAAGTTCCAGAAAACATTTCTACAGGAGTATTTTGGTCAAGGCAGTCGCAGGACCAGCCCAGACTGGGGAGGGGGAATAGATGCTACATCTCAAAATGTGCATAGAGGAAGGAGTGAATTGATGGTGGCCACGTTTGGAAACGATCAACCACACCAAGTATATTTCCCCTATTTTACCCTGAAAAAACCAACAATACGTAAGCATTCTATATTATTTATATCTGTTTGGGAACACTTGAAGATGTTTCTTTAGCTGCAGGTTTTTTCTGCCCATTTCCAAAGAGAATATGTAGTCGCTTTTTGTGAATGTAATACAGTAGTTGTACTGTTGGCATCAAAATAAAAGATTATAAAAAGCCACATAGAGATAGGAGAAGAACATGCTATAGAAAAGCTTGACTAAAATTGTTACTCCAGTCCCTGACTTCCTACGTGAGCTGGAAAAGGGGAAGCCAGCCTTTACCAGAACATTACCGTTTGATTGAAGGGACCAGGGCTCGCCAATGGGAGAACCTCAAGAAGTAGGAACTTATAAACAACAACTGAGCAGTGTAGCCAACAATCCGTTAAAGGCTGGCCAGCCACATCTGGGGATCACATTACAGTCTTGATGAGGGAAGTAAACCATTAAGAACCAAGTCAATGTCTGGACCCCTCCTGCAGACCCTTCAGAGCTCAGTCTCAGAGCATGAGCTGGTTCCCAGACGTTTTGAAAATGCTTCTGATGACTGGTGAGCATCCCTAGGCTTAAGAACTAGGAGCCCAAAGATATAAGTGGCCTGGGTTTGTGCTGAATTCCCTGCTGTCCGGCTCCTGGTAGTAATTGGCTGAGATGGTTGGTAACTGATCAAGGTTGATACACAGCAGGCAATGACTCCAGGCTCCTCTGGAGTCCGCCGGAGCTCTGTATTACCGGACAGTGCTTGTGGCACTCCATCCAGACGTGAAGGTAGAGGGGACAGCTACAGAGGAAATTCCGAAGAAGGCAATTAAAATCTGTTAACCAAAACAGGAAACATCGGTGAGACGTTTCAAAACGTGAGAGTGTTTTACTTTGGAGGTGTGACTTTATCAATACTTTTATTGTTCAAAAACTCATATTTTATATTTAGAGGTATTTTTCCAAACAAGCCCAGACTTTACTTCTCATTCATTCTAAATTCTTGCGTCGTTTTCATGCTTGCATTTGGGGCAAGATGGAAACAAAACACAAAACACTTTGCTCATGTTGGAGTGTCAGGTTTGTTTTTTAAAGGCACAAAGGGATTTTTTACTGATAAAGAAATGCTGTTTCCTGAAGGAGAGAGGGCATCAGACCTAGGCACTGGTTTACTAAAAAAGATTTGAACATCTTTTGTCTGTGGTGACAAAATGATCTCTGACCACTAGGAAACTCACAGCATTGGTACAGTATGACAGATTTTCAAAGTCACTCACTTCTCCAGATCCAAGATGGTTCATGCACCCATATTCGGTGCCTGTGTGGCAAATTCACTGAACGTGAGACTTAGAACCTTCCAAAGAAGTGTATTAGCCAACCATCATCATCATCTTTTTTTTTTTCAGTCTTAAGAAATTTGGGACAAAATTAGATAAAAGGCTTTGGATTTAATTCAGCCTGTCTTTTGTGGATAAAGCTGCATGTGTCTTTACCTTTAAAAGTTACTGTGAACAGACTGGTGAATATGCTGTAGTTTTCCATTTTGTGGAGTACCATGCAGCCGTGAAAAGTATTAATGAAGGAGGTCAGGAACATGGAAAGTTATTTCCACTCAGTAGAATGCTGAGTGGAAAAGAAGTAGATTTCCTAATGTATAAACTACAATGATCCCATTTTGCATGTTTACCTATCTATTTATCATCTATCAATCTAATTTTATATACGTACATGCATCCACACATACCTTTTTTTTTTTTAAGATTTTTTTGATGTGGACCATTTTAAAATCTTTGTTGAATTTGTTACAATATTGCTTCTGTTTTATGTTTTGGTTTTTTGGCCACAAGGCATGTGGGATCTTGGCTCCCCAACCAGGGATCAAACCTGCACCTCCTACATTGGAAGGCAAAGTCTTAACCACTGGACCACCAGGGAAGTCCCCATCCACGCACACCTTTGAAAGACACATACCAAAATGTCAACAGTGGCCATCTCTGATAATGTTTTGTTTCCTTCTTCTTGTATATATCTATTTTCTAGGTTTTGTAGAAGAAATATGAATTCTTATTTAAAAAAAATACCAAGACCCTGAAGGAGCCAAGAACCCCAGGGGAGTAAACCTGCTGATGAGTCTACACTATGAAGACCCAGTTCTAGGGTAGGCAGCCCACAAGGAGAGCCACTTGCTCCCCTGACTGCCCGGAGCACAGATGTGAGACCCACCCTACTGGCTCTAATGACCAACCTCACTTACTGAGTGTATTCTGGATATTTTCACATCCATGTTTTCTCAGTTCATTTCCTGGGGAGAAAGCACAGCTGTAGGACAGGCAGATTCAGAACTGGACATTCAAGTGGGCATTTACTTAGGTTGGGAGATTAAGGATCTTCCAATCTGCATCCAGGTAGGTTAGATGTGTTTCCACCCTGGGCTGGCTAGTCTTTTGGTGGCTCTACAAAGAGACATTTTTCCCATCACCATTCAGCTTTTATCTGGAAGGGATGTTGTGACTTGCTGCTGTTCCTTAGGCAGCATAGATGGTGGCCTTCCAGAGTGGGCATTGGATGATTGGCAGGACTGATATAGTGCCTGTGGTACCATAGCCCTTGGGCACTGGCCAGCCCACCTTTTCCCCCAGCTCTGCCTGCCCTCCATCTACCCAAGATGGGCAGCCACTTCCAGAATGAGCAAGAGACTTGAGGTCCAGAGAGCTAGGTGGGGCCAAGGGTGGGGGGCGGAAGGAAGTAAGGGTAAGCAAGCCTTGACTTTATCACCTGCAAAAAGGCGTATCAGAGAAGCCCCTGCTGTGCCGGGCTGCACAAATTCAAGACATGCATGGAAATTGCCCAAATGCCCGGCCCCTACTGCGACTGAGTCACACGGTTGCCAGAGCACAGACAAAACAGGAAAATGCTTACAAGAAGGTAACTTCCTCAAGGGTGGGGATATTGGTCTGTTTTGTTCGCTGCTGTCTGTCCAGTGTCTACAACAGTGCCTGGCACGGAACAGGCATCCGATGAGTGAATGCATCTGTGAGTGCATGAATGAGTGAATGGAACTTACTAGTAATCAAAGAAATGCGCACTACAACAATAATATGACATTGTTTTGTATATTAAGCTGCCCCAAAGTAGTGTAATGAAGAACACGCAATCCTGGTGAAATGTGATGGGATCTGCCATGTATCTAGCCTTAACAGCAATAGGTATTAACATAACTCTTTTGGAAAGCAATTTTGGTAATAGAGTTATTTAAAAAGTTGCTACTTAGTGATTCCAGTTCTAGAAATTTATGTTAAACAGAGAAATCAGAAAAAGGACAGAGCTGTATATATAAAGTATTCCTTGAAATGTTATTCATAACTAAAGAGATGGAGGCAGTCTGAATGGTTAGAACAGTGGATCATCAGATACCTTGCGGTTACTGTGGCCTGTGGAACAGTGCAGCAAAGTGATAAGTGGAAAAAAAAAAAAAAAAAGCAAGGATGCAAAAGTGTCTGTATAAAATGAGTGTGACCATAAAATACATTCTGGGGAAAAGCCTGGAAGGATGGAGAGTTTATGGATTTTTTTTCCCCTCTAGTTTTTGTCATCAAAGTATTTTTAACCAAAAAGAGCTTAACCAGATAAGACCTTCCTACAGTATACCATGCACCAGTAAGTATGCGTGTGGCCACTAGCTCAAGGTATTCACCAAGTACAAAGTTCCCAAGAGAGTGGTCTACCCAAGAGAGTGGTCTGACCTCCAAGCGAGTGGTCCGCCCAGCTCAGGCGGGCCCGCAACGTGCGTGTTTCAAGCCACTGGACAGCAGGGTCAGGGGAGTTTCCTGGCAGAGTTTGCCATGGGGTCACCCATCTCCGAATAATAAGCGTGTGCTGCTGTGGGAACATTATTTAGCACCATCTGATCACAGATTGGAGAATATTTGCCAGAAATAACTCTTTGGGCTTTGGCAAAGCAGGTATTGAGTTGCACTTTCTGATGATGGTTAAATAAGCGTTTCGGTGGCTTTTTGATGGTAAAACCACACATGCACCAAGACATGCTTCCCTTCCTACTACAGGAGGGCAGTATCCAGTTCAGCTACAAAAGGTATTGCATTACGAAAATATAAGAAGCAGGTTAGACCTTACAGAGAGCCTCTGATTCTTGCTGATTCAGCACTAGATGGTGGTTCTTAACCTCACTGTAAACAGAAACCACCTGGGAGCTTTAAACATGGACCCCTGGGTCCTTCTTGTAGAGATTCCGATTCAATTGGTTTGGTGAACCATCCGAAGCATTGGAAATTTTAAAAGTTTCAAGATGGTTTAGGTGAGCATCCAAGGTTCAGACCCAGTGTCTTATGGTACCAGCTCTGAGATCTATACTGAAAACATTCAGACAGAATTTGAATGGGCATGGTCTCTGCACAAAGATCAGCAAGAATCTGTACCATGTTTTGCAAAAGTTTGCTGTGCACTTGTAGCCATCACGGGAAGCAGAGCACAGGGTCAGAAGGCCCAGGGGGTTAAGGCTCACAGAGATGGACAGGCTGAGTGTCGTGTGACTCTATCACTTACTAGCTCTGCAAACTTGGACAAGTCACTCACCCTCTCTGAGCCTCTATTTAACATCTGCAAAGGGGATACTGGTCACCATGCCAACCTCACAGGGTTGTTCAGAATGTGATGTGTTCATGAAGACGGGATGTGGACCCTTCAGTATACACGAGTGCAGCTGTTCCTCCAGATCACGTGGGCATTGGGAAGAATACCAGTATCATCTGAGTCCACAGAACCGTGCCTACATTCTGAGGACCTTCATGGATTTAATGGAAAACCATGCACCCTTGTCTTAGGTATTAAGTCAATCCGACACCAAGTGAATTAGTGAGTGTGTAATTTATAGGAAATACGGAAAATGGAAATAGGGCAGATGTTGATGTGAAACTCTCCCACGATCTCCACCTTCAAAGTGAGTTCAAGTATATTTAGAAGAATTGCAGCCCACCCTCAGAAGAGTATCTGAGCAGTTTAAGAGCAGACAGACTTCTCTTTAGAGGGCAGAGACGCAGAAGGTGGTGAGATTTCTGGGACCCCATCAAGGAGAGAGATCCTGACCCCACAAGATGCAGGGAAACTGTCAGGGGACCAGGAGGCTGGCCTTGGCACATTCCTGAATCTGCATGTGTCTTACTGATCAGATAAATGTTCTTAAATCTGCCTGACATTGAAAAAAACAGACCAAGACCTGACACTCTTGGTGGAGGGCTGGGCCAGCACCGCAGTGAGCTGTCCCTGGGGCCCTGACAGTCACCTCTCCAGGGAGCCATTCCTGGGAAAAGGAACCTCTTTTTTTGGTCATTTAAACTGAAGAGCAAGGAGGTAAACATGTTACATTTTAGGAAATGTGTGATGGTCGCTGGCCACACGGATGCTAACTTCTTCGCTTGTCCCTGGAGCTGGGCTGAGGTTTCGTAGCTGACTAAAATTAACTGGAGAATCACATCTCTCTGTCTGGTTTGGCCGGGAAGGGAATTGGCCTCTGGCATCGTACGTGCGGCTGACAACCACTGGATGGGGCTTCTCGCTTCCTGGTTCAGCCATGGAAGTGGCTGCAGGTCAAGGCCACGGCCGAGGGACTGTGGTGGGCAGCCCCCACCCCCGCCCCCCCACCTTTGCTGCCAACCTCCCCGCCCTCCCCGTGGCCAGTCTACTGCAGCAAGCAATCTCCAGGTTGTGTTGGTTTCTGTCTTGTGTGGTTTTTTTAATCTTTTTTTTTTTTTTAAGTATTTGTGTTGTAACCATAGAAACCCTCCTTTGCATTCAATTTGTATTTTGAAAAAAATCCTCTCGTGTGTCTGTCTGGCTTGTGTTGTCTGCACTGAATTGTGGGCTCCCAGGGGAGGGATGTGTCTTGATGGGGAGTCTGAGAGAGGCTCCTGCCTTCCCCATCTGCCAGTGGGGCCAAGGCTTCATTATCCTAAGGAATCTACAGAGGGCAGCCAGAAACAAAGACATGCCCCTCCCCCACCTGGGTTTGGAGGCTGAGGTTCTGGTATCACGCCTCATTTTTTCATTGCCATGACTCTCTGGCGATGCCACCATCATTATCTCCATTTTACAAAGTACCTTTTTTTTTGTCTGCGCTGCGTGTCATGCAGGATCTTAGTTCCCTGACGGGGAATCAAATCCTCACCCCTGCAGTGGAAGCTCAGGGTCCTAACCACTGGACCGCCAGGGAATTCCCTATCTCCATTTCACAGATGAGGAAACCGAGGCACAGCGTGGCTAAGTAACATACCAAAGGACCACAGAAAGTGCAGGAACCAGAATGAACCTAGGCCGTGGGACCTCGGAGCCCACAGTCGCAACCACCCCCTTGCCGCCTGCAGGCTGCTGGGCTCCCATGCAGGGTGGCCCCCAAGGGTTCCCAAGCCTGGCTGGCCTCAGCCTTCCCTGGGAGATTTGACAGGTGGATGTCCATCCTCATTCCCCACACACCTGTTGAACCAGGTTCTTAGGAGATCTGAGGCCCAGAAATGTACATTTTAATTCTCTATGTGGTTCAATACGGCAGGACCGCAGAAAGGTATGTGGCATCCCTAGGGCGAAAATCAGACAATGCTTTCTGCAGGGACCTGCCTGGTCTCACTCCTGGACGTACATGCTTTTCTGAAAAGACCTAGGTGTGAAGAAATTGTGGCCTGAGAAGCAAAGCCTAAATATTCATATCTTCACTCCCTCTGTGCAGCCCATTCTGGAAGGAAGCCCTCCAGTGGCTGCATATAGAGCCAGAGGGCTTCCAACCAGACATCGTTGCCTTTGAAGCACTTAGCACTTCCATTCAACACACTTGTATTGAGCCTTTGCTATGGGCCAGGCAAAACAGCCTGATCCCTGCCTGCCACATGGAGGAGGTAACTCTTTGGCTGGGCGTGGAGCCCCCAGCACAGCACCCTGCACAGGGGACCTGGGCAGAGCAGTCAGGCTGCTGGCGCAGTGAGAGACACCCCAGCTGGGGACCCAGCTGAGTCCTGGGCTTCCTCCTGCATCAGGTGCATGACATGGTAAGAGTCTACTTTACAAAGCAGTAGGGCGGTTGCCATCACTGAGAGACGCTCTCCAGAGGCTGAGATCACAGTTGGGTCTGCAGGCTGTGAAACATTTTCACTGTGCTGTTCCCAGTGGAAGAGTGATGATGCAGACCATGGCGGTGATAGCTCGGGGCCCGCCCTGGGGGACGCAAGGCAGGAGGGCACAGGTCCATGGGCGCGGCTGGAAGACAACGCAGAGTGTGCACAGTAAGTTCCCTACATATGAACCTTCAAGTTGTGCATTTTCAAAGTTGCGAAAATGCGTTCAGGTGTCCAATCACGTTAGTTCACGTGTCTGGCATACATTGTCACCTGTGTGCATCCTCTACAAGTGGTTGTCCCTTTGTGTACTTTACTGTACAGTACTGTATAGAGTACAGTAGTACAGTATCTTTATTTCAAGCCCAGGGTGTCCAGAAGCAAGCATACTGTACTACTGTACTTTTCAAGGTACCGTACCGTAAGATTAAAAATGTTTATTTTTGTGTTTGTTTTTTATGTACTATTTGTGTGAAAAGTATTATAAACCTATTACAGTACAGTACTATACAGTCGATTGTGTTAGTTGGGTACCTAGACTAACTTTGTTGACTTATGAACAAATTGGACTTACAAATGCACTCTTGGAATGGAACTCATTCGTATGTAGGGGACTTACTGTATTCCTTGCTTTTAGTGATCAGCACTTCCAATGAATGAAGAAGAGAGAATAACATTGTAAAAGGACCCTGGCCATCCCCTCCCCTCCCCCCCGCAATGGGTACTTTTGTCAGTGTGACTTGTGTGAGGGATTTGATGATGGGGCGAGAGGCTGACCTGATCACAGACCCTGCACAGACTGAGGAGGGCTCAGTGTGGGTTTTGCGGGGGTCCCTTGCACTGAGAGACCTGAGAGGGACGTCTGGCTGTGTGGGGCAGGGGAGGGGATCCAAGCTGGATAGCTGCCTTGGCTGCAGGGCAAGGTCAAGACTAAGTTTTCCCACCCAGCCCTTGCCACTCAAAAGACTCTGGAGTTGGGGGGTTGGGTGCATGTTCATGGGTCTGTGTACTAGGGGGAGCCAGAGTCACCGAAAGGTTTTTTATCTGGATTAATTTGAAGGGTTAGATAAAAAATACCAACCCGTTTCATCCTTTCTCACCCCCCAAGAGCTGAGGCCTTTATAGGACCTCCTCTCAGCGGTCGGCTGCAGGGTGCTGTGGTGAAACGGCCCTGGCTGCTTGCTCTAGGCCTCTGCACCCTCCCCCACACCCCACTCCCTCACACACACACACACACACACACACACACACACACACACACCCCTCTGCACAGGGTACCCCAGAGGGAGGGCGTTCTGACTTGGCCTGGTTGGGCACATCACCATCACCAAGTGATGGGAGCAGAGGGGACCGATGCTCTGTTCTCAGAAGTCTTCTCCCCAGGCCAGCCCCTAAAAGGCCTGAAGGAAGGACCTGGAGCCCAGTTCATTCTATCCCCTACTCTGGAAAGGACACCCAAGAAGGCCCATATGAGGTGGAATGGCTCAGTGGTCCAGGGAACCAGCCAGCTTTTGCTGAGCCTTTGCCTGGAAACTGGCCCTGGCCTCAGGGCCACAGATTCATAAGAAGACCAGCTCAGGGCCTGCAGAGCCTCCCTTGCAGCCATGACTGACCTGCTGAATTAGCATGCTCCCATTCAAGCCCATGGCCAGGGGAAGCCATGGTTGTAGAGGTGGGTGAGAGAGCAGGAGAGGGAAGGAATTGTCATTGATGGAAGTGGACTTGAGGGAGGGAGTCAGTGTTCACAGCAGGGCTGTGATGGTCATTACTTCACTCAATTCACACAGTGTCATTGATGGTTCACATTCTACAGATGAGAAAACAAGCTCAGGGAGGTGACATGCCCAGTTACACAGCTGAGAAAGGACAGACTGAATCCAAATGACCCAACCTGTGCTCCTTCCTCTACACTACGCACTCCTGGCACTTATATACATGTACACATGGTTGAAAAATATAAATGAATAAATGGATGGATGGATAGTTGGATGGATGGATGGACAGACAGATGGATGGATGGATGGATGGATGGATGAACATATTGACCAACCACATGTTCTTGAGCTGGATCCTGAAGGATGGCTAGACTTTAAGTGGGCAGGAAGGATGAGAAAACACATTCCAGGCTGGGCAGATGTGATGAGGCATGTGGAACTGTCCTAGGCTGGAGGAGAGAGAGTTGGTCAGAGCAGCATGTTAGGAAGATGCCTCAGGCCAGCAGGATCTGTGCCCTGCAGAGTTTGCCTCAGTGGGATCCTGAGAGAGGTCCTCCCTCCGCAAACCTGCTAGTGCTTCACAGAGCTCCAAGGAGAGGAAATGGGAATGGACCAACGTGGGATTTCTCAAGCGCCTAGTACCTTCCCCTTCAAGTAAACCCACTTATTCCCTGTGGTGAGGCAGCCAAAGGAGGCTTGGATCTCTAGAAGAGGCTAAGAATGGGGGAAGTAATTAGCAAAGAGATTGGGGCCATCAGTTATCAGAATTATCCCCACCATCACTATCACCATCATCACCATCATCATCATCATCACCATCATCACTATCACCATCACCATCATCATCACCATCACCATCATCATCACTATCACCATCACCATCATCATCACCATCATTATCATCAGTATCATCACCATCACCATCACCATCATCACCATCATCATCACCATCATCATCACCATCATCATCACCATCACCATCATCATCACCATCATGATCATCACCATCTTTATCACATCTCTTGTACCATCATTGTCTACCCTCCACGGCAAAGGTTACTGGCTAAGAGCAAGGCCTGGGAAGTCTTTCCGGGACTCTAGCCTAGCAATATCACTCAGAAACACTATGAGCTTGGGCATATTTTTTAACTTGCCCAAGCTTCATCTTCTTCATATATAAACTGGAATAATTTTAAAAGATAGTAGAATTCTTAGCATCTTGTCTGGAACACGGTGTCAGGATAAGTTAGTTTTCATTATCACTATTATTGTTTTTATCTTCATAGAGCCTTCTAAGTGGAGATGCCTTGGGTCATTACCATAGGACCTGACTGCCAGAATGGAAATGAGGCTAACTCCTTCCCACTTTTCAGATGAGGAAAGGGAAGCTCTTAGAAGTGAAGACACTTGTCCAATTGGCTCAGATCAGAGCCTGGGCAACAGGTGGGAAGTGCCATGCAGCCCCCTCCCACTGTGCCTGCCTCCTTCACTCTTACCCTTGGGCAGAGCCTCAAGAGCTGGGATGCACTCCAGAATGCCCATTAAAACACACTGCTATTTTATGGTTTGTTTGTTTGCTCCTAAAGACATAAAATCCAAGCTTATCAAACAAAAGTCACACTTAGCCCTGCTGACTTGAGCTGTAAAGTTCACCATTATCTATGCTCTTCAGCCCCCACACAGAACACTTAGTTCCCCACAGAGCTGGCTACGTGCTCCAAAAGCTGACCTTTGGCATCACTCACTCCTTCAGTCACGGACCAGTCACAAGGCAGGTGGGGTGGGGAGTCAGACCGGCGGGGAAGAGTCCAGAGATCTCGCCTATCAGTTGGACACCTAGAGTAAGTTTTTAAACCTCTCTGAAACTTCCTTAGTATTGTCACCTGTAAAATGGATATAATGATGGGGGCCTCCTCACAAAGAAATCATCAAATGATATGAGAAAGCACTTAACACAATGCCTGGCCTCTGAGAAGTGCTCAACGCATTGTAACCAGTAGAAAGGAGTGGTCCTGTGTTCTCAGGAGCAGGCACAAGACTGTTCAAGCTGGGCAGCTGAACTGGCCCGGGATGTAGAGAGATCAGGTTGGAGGTTCAGGGTGAGGGTGGGAGTGGAGGTGGGCATGAGGACACAAACAGGGAAAGAAATGGGGTCTGTGGCTAAAAAGCACAGCTTCAGAGAGAGGTAAGCTCCTATAAATTTTGTCCAAAACTCTACCAGAAGTTGTCTTGACAGTTTCAGCCAAATGATCTCATGCACCAGAACACCTTTTAGGGGAAAGGGAGAGTCTACTGGGTCTAGAGATGGGGCACTTGCTCATTCAGAATTTGGCCCAAGTGTTAGGTTAGGAAGAGACAGCATAAGATGAGACCCAGCCCCTGGCCTTTTGGAACGCCCAGTTGACTTGGGGTGGTGGCCGTGAGGGTTATTCACTACTGTTTCCATTGCTTCTGCTGCTGATCACACTTTCTTGTCTCCCCCTCTCCTCGCCTCCCAGGTTAAGTGTTGCCCTGTGATGGCTCTGGCCTGTAATATGGGAGCAGAAGTGACACAGAGCACTTCTGGGTGGATGCTTGGGAGAGCTGATGCCTCATTCCCTTCCTCCCACCGTAACGCTCGGCAACACTCCAGAGGGTAGAGGCTCATCAGCCCATGTCCTTGAGAGAGGACGATGGGAAGCAGAGCCTCCCACCAAACCATGGTGGACCTGCCGTTCGAAACTTCATCCCTTTGCCTGTCAATGTCCATCAGTTAGTCTTAGGCCACTAAGTGCTGGGGTTTGGTTGTGACTGCAGTCCCGAGAAACTAGCAAGACAGAGCCAGTCCATGGGAGAAAGGCAAAGTCATGAGATACAAGACGAGCGGGACATGCTTGAGGAACTAAGGGTCCTCAGGAAGGGCTGGGTAAGAGCTCCGGGAGGAGGGCTGGGGCTAGAGCTTGAAGGCTAAGCAGGATCTGGAGGATGCTGAGGAATGGACCAGATGCTGGGGTATCCCTGGAGGTGACTGCAGGTGGGAGGAACTTGAAGGACAGAAGTGTTTGAAAACACTTATGCCTGGAAAAGAAGGTGCTCGCAGCAGTCTTAGAAGAGCTAGTATCCAATTTCTTTCTTCCACAGGCTAGATGTACAGGAGAGAGACGTTCAGCTCAGACTCAAAGCCGCTTCATCATGATTGGAGCTGAGCAGTATGGGACCTGGTGTGATCAGAAAGCAGGGGACAAAGTATGGGGGTGCTCCTCTTTCTGGATTCATCTCCCTTCCCCCAGGAAGTCCTCTCTGACTACCATGTGGAATGTGAGAAGAAAGCAAAGCTCTGAAATCAGACAGATGTGGTTTGAATCCTGGTTTCCTTCCTCCAATCATCCAATCCTTCATTCAATATCTGTAGGGGGTCAGGCACTGTTCCCTGTCATGAAAATGTACTGTGAGCAATCCTCTAGGCCTCCTGCACCTTCTCTTCAAGCGAGAAAGTCAACCAGCACAGTCACAACACAAGTAAGAAAACAATTTGAAGTTGTGATGCTGATGAAGAACGTAGCTGAGGGGCAGAGAGGAAGAAGTCCAGAGGGACCGACTTTAGATGGGGCGGTTAGCGACAGTCACTCTGAATGGGCAACACCGAAAACTAACACTTACGTGAAGAACAGGAGAGAACACTCCAGGTAAGAAACATGGCGTGTACAAGAAGCAGGAAAGAGCCTGGGTGAGGAAGGGAAGTAGAAACGGAAAGGAGAGCAGTGTCTCTGGAGAGTATTCTGAGCTGGGGGTGGGGAGGTAGAGCTGTGCCTTCCAGGCTGTGTTAAGCGTGGATTCAAGATATATTTTACACAGCAAGTCGACAAGATTTATCAATGGGTTAGATAAAGGGAGAAGACGAAAGAGAGGCCTATATAACCGGGAGGTGGGAGGGTGCCATTGACTGAGATGGGGAAGTCTAGGGAAAGGATGGGACAGGTCTGGAGGGGGAAAATGCGTCCACTCTGGATGTGCTAATTTTGCGATGTCTGAGATCTCCCAGTGGAGATGTCAGTGGACAGTGAGATCTGCAAATCTGAAGGAAGCTCCAAGGCAAAGTCCAGGTTGGGGATACAGACGTGGGATCATGTGCATAAGAATGGTATTTAAATCCAGAATGGCATCACCTGGCAAGTGAGTGGAAAGTGAAGAGAGAGGGCCCAAGGGGGTCTAAGGAAGACCACTGTTCAGGGATCAGAAAAAGGAGCACCTCATGAAGGACTGGCCAGTGAAGTCAAAGGAAAATTGGGAGAGTGTTCAGTGTGGGAACTGAGAGAGCAGAGTGTTTCCAGAAGGAGGCAGCAGTCAGTGGTGACAAAGCACTAAGATGAAGTCCTAGAGTGGGGCCCGGACCCGGCAAGATGGGGGTCATGGATGGCGTCAGGAGAGCACTGGGAGCAGAGCCAGGTTGCAGTGGGGTCCAGAGTGCATGGGGTAGAGAAAGCAGGGGCCGTTGAACTCTGGAGAAACTGGACTTGGAAAAAGAATGGAGAAGAAAGGAGCCATCAGGAGGTGGCTGTCAAGGGGAGGAGCTGGCTGTGGGAGGACTGGAGGGGCGTGTCTGCGCTTGCGTTGAAGTCGCCTGGAGAAAGGAGGAGACCATGTGAAAGGGAGAGAGGGTACCACGGAGGGAGCGAAGTTCTTGAGCAGCTGGAGGGATGAATCCAGAGCACAGGTAGAGAGACTTTTCTCCATCCATCTAGGAAGGAAGAGGCAGAAGAAGAAAGAGGCCAGCGCCCGTCCGGGTGGGTTGCTGTTTGGTGTTGGGAAGTCGAGAATTTGGAACTGGAGGGAAAGTGCAGGGGTGGAGGAGGAGGTGTGAGAGCATCGTCTTCGTGTGGGAGCGGGACCGCAGACCGGCGGAGAGAACAGTGGGGTTGCCTGGCGGTGTTGATGGCTGTGCACAGACTGAGAGCGTGAGTTTAGAGCAAAGCAGCCAACTCTATTGTGTGATTATCTCCAAAAACACGCAACAGCTCCGGTGGGGGCGAGAAGAAGGTGGATGGGAGGGTTCATTTAGGGTTGGGATTTTGCCAAGGGGCTGTAACCTACAAGAGAAAGGCTGAGTTGCTGAGGGAATTCATGTTGGAGCAGCGGCTGGAAGGAAAGTGAAGAGAGGCCAGGAGGGAGGCCTGGGGTGGGAGTGGGGCTCAGCAAGTCGAAACAGAAGGAATGGGGCAGTGAGGGAACTTGAGTGGCAGGGTCGGTAGGATGATGACATGTGTCTGGAATCCAGATTTGAGGATGGGAAGGATGAGGTGGTCCAGGTGTGACTGATGGAAGGGGCCCCCAAGGAGCCCTAGGACAGGCTGCCAGAGGAGGGTGGGTTAAGATGCTGCACAGGCCATCTGATTGGATGTGGATGTCACCAAGGATGAGGCCAGAAGGCCCTGACCAGGAGGGAGGTGCAGCCGATGACTCTACCATGTGGGGGCTCTGGTCTTCCGGCAGGCTCTGCAGCACCACATTCTAGATGCAGGACCCCGGAGACTTTGGTATCTCCACTTGTAAAAACGAGAGCAATAATTTGTACCTGCCTCATCTAGTTAATATGAATACTAAAGGAGATAATTGAGATTAAGCACCAGATAGTGCCTGAGGCAAATTAAGTGCCAGTAAGTTTTAAATATCACCCCGTGGAATGGGTTGAATTGTCACCCCCCCAAAAAAAGATTAGTTCATGCCCCAACCCCTGGCACCTATAGATGTGACCTTATTTGGGAAACGGGTCTTTGCAGATGCAAATAAGTCAAGGATCTTGAGATAGTCCTGGATTACTTGGGAGGGCCCTAAATCCCATGACAAGAGACAGAAAGGAGACACAGACACACAGAGGGGGAGGCCATGTGACGATGGAGGCTGAGATGTGAGTGATGCAGCCATAAGCTGAGGGGTGCCCAGAGCACCAGAAGCCAGAAGAGGCAAAGAGGGATTCTCCCTAGAGCCTTCCGAGGGAGCACAGCCTTGCCAACACCTTGGTTTTGGATTTCTGGCCATTAGAACTGTGAATGAGTATATTTCTGTTGCTTTAAGCCACCGAGTTTATGGTAATTTGTTATCGCAGCCCTAGAAAACTAAAACACTCCTCATGTGTCTGGGTGTTGATCATCTTTACCTTTGGAAACTGACATGGGTGTTAAAGAAGAAAGTACATGAAAATTTCAGGTACAATGAAGATGACCAATAAATATCAGGGTATTCTTCTCATCCTCTACCACACTGGCATGTTTACATACACACACACACACACACACACACACACAGACACACGCATGCGCGCGTGTGCACACACACAAGCACACACACGTGTATACACATGCACGCACACAGGCACATTCTTTTGGCATACATGTTGCTTTGCGCTGTTGGTTATTATTTTCTTAGGCACAGTCTTTGCTCAGTGTATTCGGACTCAACAAGAGAAATTGTTACCAACTGTCACGGGTGTGCAGATTGCACAAATACACACACATGTAAAACATGACAGGGATAAATGTCCAGCGCAGCCCCCAGCATCAGACATGATAACGTCAGAGAGGAGAGGGCGGTGTGTCCTCAGACTGTGGTCCATTGAGAAGATGATGCGACTGAGGTTTCCCTTCCTCTGCTGGCCACAGGCTGGGGCTGGACCTGCACCAGTTTTGAAGACTTGGGCACAGCCATGCGGGGAGGGAGGCTGGCCCTCTGCGGAGCTCCAAGTCATCTGCTAGCTTTAACGAGAACTAACCCACAGAGAAAGCCTGGGGTGGGGAAGAGGCAGCCCAGAAGAGGAAGCCTAGGAGGCTCCAGGCAGTTCCATTGATCAGCACAGGTCAATATCTTGTCAGTTTCAAAGCTGTCCCTCTGGGAACTTGACTGAAGTACCCACAGCTCTCCTCTGGATCAGCATTTGATCCCTCTTACTCGTGGGGAATGAAGGCTTCTCCACTCACCCACCAGGTTTGCTTCCTCTGCGGATAATTTCAGCTGAAAATCATGGCAGGCTTAAGGCAAATAACGTTCAGTCACAGAAAACATGAAAAAGAAGGTTCTTGGCATTTGGGAACACCGGTAAAGAATTCTGTCTCTCTGAAACTGGAGTTTTATTTGATGTTTCTTGGAAAGAAACCATCCAACGCACTTTATGTAGTCCTTCACTTCTTCAAAGGGTTCAGAATCAGACCAAAAAAGAAAAAAAAAAAGTGTAAATAATCCAAAAAAGTATTGTACTCTATCCTGCAAATGCTGTTTCCTTTCTTCTCATAAGGCAGGTATATTTATGAACTCTGAAAAGTAATTTCAGGGAAAAAAATGTAATCTAGTCTAGTTTTATAACAGTGAAAGTGTTTTGTTCTGGCCTTGTGGATTATTTTTAAGTCAGTGTGGTATTATTTGTACAAGTTGGCATATAGAACTCATGGAGGCCAAAGTCATATACAACTCATGGGGGCCAAAGTCCTTCAGATTTTATGTCTACCTTCCCCAGTGTTTAGGCTTATAGAAAAGGGGATTTACAGCCTGGGAACGTGTGTGTTAATCCAAACAGGGCTCCTTCCCACTGTTTCAGACCCCAGGTGTAGACCTGACCTGTTGGCCCAGCCCTCCTATCCGCCTCCCCTGATCCATGTGTAATCAACCACGCTGGCCACTCACCAGGTTTCAGCCACGGAAGCGAATGTGTTCTCTCTCATCTCAGCCCGTCTGTCTGTCTAGACATTCAGAGCCCCGCCAGGCAGGTCAGTCCCATGGCTTGGACCCGGGTGGAGGCAACAGGGCCATGACCCGTGAGGATGGCCCAAAGCCCAGTCCCTTTGATGCTCTGAGAACAGCTCCCAGAAGCCTCTTCACAGATTGCTGTCAGATAAGCGATGCAGTGTCCCGGGGCTGCCCTGGCCATCTGGTGGGCAAGTTATTTTAAGCCTGATTTCTTCTAGAAGGAAGTTTTAAGAAACTTCTGCCTTAATGCTCCCTATCTGTGCATAATAAAAGGCCACACGTGACCGGGTCCCACAAAGGGAGGCTAGCAGAGGTCTGGAGGGAGATGGGGAGCGTCTCTTCTTTCCACCCAATTCAGTGCTCTCTTCATTTGTCAGTGCGCTCGGACAGCCATGCTCTTTCGCTAAAGCGAGAACTACATCACTCCACACCTACTATGTGTGATGCTGGGGAGAAGGAATGGGGCTCCTACACCCCTAGTTCTCACCGAGCAGTTAGCACAGGCCTTGCCAGACCTCCAGAGATGAGGACCTGGGTCCCTCCCTCTCGTCCCATGGCTACTCCAAGCTCCAGTGCCCCAAGTTCTAACACACAGTCAAGCTGCGGCTCTGGGAGCGTGTGCAAAGCTTTACTGCCCAGAGGATGAAACTGTACGTGGGACTGAATGGGGCAGCGGGGAAGGCCAGGCCAGGAAGGTGACATGTAAGCAGAAACCTAAAAAAGCCTGCCCGGCATATCTGAGCACTTTAGAAAGAGGTGACAGCGAGCCTGTGATGCAGGAGTGAGCCTGGGGTAGTCCAGGAAACAGCCTGGACTGTTGGGATTTGGTTCAATCCAAGTGCCATTTTCTTAGGACCAATGAAGACTTCTGTTTCATACTAGCCACCGAGTTTAGACAGCAACTCAATTGTCCAAAATGTACATGTCTTCAGAGCTGCGAGAGGCTGCTCTCATCAAGCCATTATCAGGCATTTGTCTTCCCGAGGAACTGATTTCTCAGAACTCTGCCAGCACCACGGCTCTGGCAGCAGCTTTTAAAGAAAGGGGTTTAGAGGAACCTAGTGGCCCCAGAGCCTGAGCAGGTGGGGTGTGGAAGGCAGAAGGGGCCACCACGAACCAAAAGAGGGGCCCTAAAAGGAGAACCATTTGACCAAAGGCTGGACTTTCCTCCTAAGAAACAGGTGTGTAATCTGAATTGGCCCAGGGTTCTCGCTACTCATTTTTTCAGTGGCAAAAAGTGCAAATTGTGGACAGCAGCCAGGAACAACTTCGGGCTTTCAGAAAAGGGGATTTGCCACGAATCCTAAGCAGACATTTAATTGCCACCCGCCTACCCCATGGTCACGTGTTGAGTGCACACCAGGTGCCAGGGACGATGCTAGAACCTCTGACTCTTATAGCTGAGATGTCAGAGAGACAGAATTGCGATGTAATTATCAAAATCCCCTGGTGGGGACGAGGGCATTTACCTGCAAGCCAACAGAGGGCCGGCCCCAGAGCTTGGTGACTGGGAGCCTGAGTCAGGCCTGAAGCCCCTCAGGATCAGGAGTGGAGCTCAGGGAGGGGCTTGGAGGAGCCAAGGCTGAGCCCACGAAGGCTCACGTAGGGCAATTTCCAGAGCGGCTGACGCAGCATCCTTGCACAGCCCTGAGCAAGTCCAAGTTGACATCTCTATGAAGAGCCCCAATTCCAACTGGGGACAGTGTGGGTTGTGATGTCTTCCCTAGCACAGGTGGTCATGTTCTCCCTCTAAGTACTCAGACCTCACACCTGAGCACAGGCTCTCAGCGCATGCTGTGTGTCCTCCTGCCCTTGCTTCTCCGGGGACCATGACACGTACCCCCGATTCTGAGATGCCCTCACAGGCCACGCCCACCAAGCTGTGGAAAGCCCAGTTAAGCACACTGCCATTCACACCTTCATCCATTTCCTGCTCTACACGCGGATTCCACCCCACCTCAACCCCTGCGCAGCCCAGCCGCTGGCCCCTTCCCACGTCTCTGACCTCACTGAGCCCTTTGGCTTTGTCAATAGGAGGCTCTGTCCTAACTGATGATGGACTGGGCTCTCCCCGGACACACAGCCTGGGGCAGCCTCACCTACACATGCTGTGGCCTTGGACCTGGGCCCTCCAGCCCACTCTGTCCTCCCACTCACCCCCAATTTGGCAGGACGCGTGGATGCCTGTGCCAGGGCAAGTTGGCAGAGGGAAACAGAAAAGAGGATTGAACATTTTGAAACTACAACAGAAATGTAAACAAACAGAAAGCACCTTATTGAGTGTTGTCCTCCAGAGCATTCTCCCTGGGGTGATGTACTCACTCGGTGATGATGCTGCTGGCCTCAGGGTTTCTGAAGTCACCCGTGGGAGTCCTGAGCAAGCTCCCAAACCCCACCACGCTGGATCATGTGTAGGGAGCTTAAAAAATATACCACACTGGAATCCCACTGGAGTTTTGGAGAGGTGGGCCCTGGAGGTGGGTATGTTGTAAAAAGCCTTCTGGGGGAGTCTAATGTCCTCCGGGGCTTGAGCATTCCCCACCCCCTTCCCCAGCAGCGTCCAGCCCGTATTCAGTAGATGCTCCAGACAGGTCTGAAGGGTGGTATGGGCCAGCTTCCATCTGTCATGATTGAAGACCCCGTTTCCTCCCTTCCTGTTCTGCAAAAAGTGTTTCATTAAAGTAAATGCCTAAATATTTACGCTGTAGCCTTTCTTCAAGCAGCCAATGGTTTACGGTCCAACTGGCTGGGATTTCTTTCCAAAAACCCAACGTTTTCCCTTTAAAATGAGCTGATAACACTGTTTCTGGATCAGCCCTGAGCTGAGTTGGCAGCTCAACAGGCTAGAACTCTCCATGAGTCTCCCTCCCCCCGCCAGCCCCTCCCAACCCATTCCTCCCCCACCCCATTTCTCTTCTCAGGAAGTGCCACCCGCTCCAATCGCTCTGGCCGGAGTCCTCAGGATCCTGTTCTCTCTTCCTCCTCACTGGGAGGACCTGTCTTCTATGCCTCAAGCATCTCTCCCTCCATCCAGGTCCAGGACCAGGTCCCAGGCCTCCTGGGAGGACTGCTGACAGTCCCCTGCGCCTATACCTTCCAGGTTCAGCCAGAGGGGTCTTAAACTTTTCACTTTTTATTTTGATATAAAATAAAAATTTATTTTGACTTACAAAAAGTTTGCAAAATAGGGTAATCAATTGCCTGACAGTCCTCATTCGGATTCCCCAAATGTTGACATTTTGCCACGTTTGCTTTGTCCTTCTCCCACGCCCCCAAGATGTAACCCACATATATGCCTCTGATTTGTTTCTCTCCATGTTTAAGAGTGAACTGCAGACAGGCAATGCCCCTTACCCCTGAATACTTCAGTGTGTGTCTCCTGAGAATGACATTCTCTTAAACGATCTTGGTTCAATGGTCAAAATCAGGACATTAACCTCAATGTAATACAATTATCTAACTTACCTATTTGATTCAGATTTTACCGTTTGTCCCAATCGTGTCCTTTATGGCAAAAGGAAAATCCCTGATCACACATCACAGTCCGCCATCATGTCCCTTCAGTCTCCCTTAGTCTGGAATTCAGAGGAATCTTTCTCAAATAATTCGTATCAGATTATGTTGGCTCTGTGACAAAAGGCCTCCACTGCCCCGTGAATTTAAAGGGAGGTCGTCTCTAGGATGTGGCCCACTTGGCCCTGCAGCACAGCCCCCAGCCACTCCCTGTCACGCTGGTTCCCGGCCACAGCCCCAGCGGCCTCCTTTCCACGGCTCTGGTCCCTCTGTCTGCTCTCTTCTCCCAGCTCTCTGCCGGCTGCTCCTGGCTCATCCTGAGGGCTCAGAGGAGAGGCCTTCCTTGCTTTCGCTGCACCATAAGATCCTCTTCCCCACCAGAGCTGCTGCATTAGCAGACCTGCTCCCCTACACTGGCCTTGTATATTTCCTGCACTTTTCACTGTCTGTCCATCTTGTTCACCTGTTTTTCTTATGCCCCTCACCTTCACTGAGTGTAAGCCCCAGCGAGGCAGGGGTCTCAGCAGCCTGGTTCCTGTTGAGTCCTGAGAGCTTGGAATCAATCGTGTCCGGTACATAATAGACGTTCAGTAAACACTTGTTGAATGAGCAAATACATGAAGGAATGAAGGCAAGATTTTTCCAGACTATTTGAGTTAAAGATAATAAAATCCTTTCACCTACACTTAAACGGGATAGCGATTTCCTAGGAGCTGACTGAAGGAGGAAAAATGTTTTGTGCCCCGGGTGGCTTTTCAGAATGTCATCCAATGACAGAGAAAGTTTTGGCACCCAGGTCTCCTCTTCCAACGGTCCAGACGTCAGGGTAACAGAAAGAATTTACTTTTTAAGAAAGCAAGCCAGAGCTTCTCCTTCCAGGGCTTTCTGTGTCAGGCTTTTCAGCACAAATAAGTGACACATATTGACATGAAGGTCACGGTTGAGTAACAGGGGGAAGAGGTACTGACAGGGCCCCTGGTTCTCTTTTCCTGTTAGAAGGGCCTTGAGAGGCCGCTGAATGCCCTTGGGGGACCCCAGCCAGAACCCCAGCCTCTCCTCTAGCCTCTGCAGAGGTGGCTCCCGGCGCAGGGCCCCTGGAGCAAGAGGACAGACCAACGGTGAGCTTAGGCCTTGGGCAGCAGGACTGAACTGCTGTCCCTTTAAGTTGGACAGATTCTGTCTCTTCATCAGGGAGCTGAATCCTCAGCTGCAGACATGAGTCAAAGTTTGTCAAGTAACCTGTGCACTTGACTGTATGTACTTGTACCTCCATACATATTTTTTTTCTTTTTTATAAAAGAGAGAAGAGGGGACTTCCCTGGCAGTCCAGTGGTTAGGACTTCACCTTCCAATGCAGGGGATGCGGGTCCGGTCCCTGGTCAGGGACCTAAGATCCCACATGCCTCTAGGCCAAAAAACCAAAACATAAAACAGAAGTAATATTGTAACAAATTCAATAAAGACTAAAAATGGTCCGAGTGCAAAAAAAGGAAGGAGGAGGAGGAGGAGGAGGAGGAGGAGGAGGAGGAGGAGGAGGAGGAGGAGGAGGAGGAGGAGGGGGAGGGGGAGCAGGAGGGGGAGGAGGAGGAGGAGGAGGAGGAGGAGGAGGGGGAGGGGGAGGAGGAGGAGGAGGAGGAGGAGGAGGAGGAGGAGGAGGAGGAGGAGGAGGAGAAGAAGAAGGAGAAGAAGAAGAAGAAGAAGAAGAAGAAGGAGAAGAAGAAGAAGAAGGAGAAGAAGAAGAAGAAAATTGGGGCAGCTTCAACTTTCCAGAAGAGCAGCAGCTTTTGGAGCTGGCCTGCCTGAGCCCCAGGGAGCCCTGTCCTGGCCGCTGCTTCACAGCTGTTACTGGAGACAGGGGTGGAGAGGGGGACTTGATGACCTGAACCCCCAGTCCTGCCCTGGTCTGGCATCCCAGGGGTGCATACCAGAATAAGACAAACCAAAGGAACATTGGTACCCAGCTGGGGCCCTGGGCTCGGACACAGTGGACAGCCCCAGGGCCGCGGGCTGGGGGGCTCTGGGGTCAGAGCGTCTTTCTGCTCCAGGTCTGGGGGGGGATGGTTCCAGAGTGAAAGGGGGAAGAGTGGATCTTGCACCCAGTGGATATATACCAGGCCATCCCGGACCTACCTTACTCACTCTACGTTCTAGTGGAGAGACCACCCTTGAGGGTTCTGTGACCCCTGTGCTCCATCACCTTGGCACCAGGATGCCCCCACTAACGTGGCCTTAATGTGAACAAATGTCTGGGAGCTGCTCCTCCCCAGTGGTGGCGTGAATGGGGCAGCAGGCAAAGAAGGATAGGGCAAAGCCTCCCCCAGACAGAGGCCACGCCTTACAGGGCAACGGGCAGCTGTCGGCAGGCTCAGGCCATACCCAGAACTCTTGGGACAAACCACACGTCAACAGGAGGCCCTCGTGTGAGGTCACCAAGAGTTGCAGGAGGTCTGAGGCAAGGGATGCAGGACCTGGGCCCCCACAGGGAGGCGAGCCATTGGTAAAGCTTAAATGCCCTGGTGGCCGGAGATGCAATAAAGCTGGGGTCTGGAGTGCCCACCCCCTCCCGCCCCTACAAGGTGGATTTGGACCAGGTCATGACATCGTGAGTCCCCAGAATGCCCGGAGCTGTTCTGAGGCCGGCAGCCTGGTGGGCATCCCGTCCGAGGCAGACCCTGCCTGGCCTCCGCCTCCTGCTCCTGCTCTGCTGGGACCTGAGAGGGGGACAGAGGAGCCATCACATATATGTGTGGCGACAGAGCCACACTGCCCGGCTTCACATCCCGGCTCTGCCCCCTGCGAGCTCGGTGACCCTGGGCAAGCAGCTTGAATGCCCCGTGACTCAGTTTCCCTATCTGGACACTTGGGGTCATAATAGCAGTTTCTTTAAAGGGCTGTTTGTTCTGAGACGATGGGTGCTGTGAACAAGGCCTCACACATACCAAATGCCCAATGGGTAGCTGTCACTACAGGTGACACGGGGGCTCTGAGGCAGGGTGGGGGTTGGGTAGGACACCCAGGAGAGCTGGGGCCCTCACTCTCCAAGCTTCTGAAACAGCTCCCTCTGGGACTCCAGTACAGATTTCTTTTTTTTATTATTTATTTATTTATTTATTGTTTATTTATTTATTTATTTTTCGCTGCATTGAGTCTTCATTGCTGCGTGCAGGCTTTCTCTAGCTGTGGCAAGTGGGGGCTACTCTTTGTTGCAGTGCGTAGGCTTCTCATTGCGGTGGCTTCTCTTGTTGCAGAGCACAGGCTCTAGGCATATGGGCTTCAGTAGTTGCAGCATGTGGGCTCAGTAGCTGCGGCACGTGGGCTTAGTTGCTCTGCGGCATGTGGGATCTTCCCAGAACAGGGATAGAACCCGGGTCCCCTGCATTGGCAGACGGATTCTTAACCAGTGTGCCACCAGGGAAGTCCCCAGTAAAGAATTTTACTGTGGTCCTTCTGCTTACTGGCCTTAAGACCCTGAGTAACATAGCCTCCCTATCATGTTTGAGTTTTAAGCATGTTTATATTTTTATCTGCACCTGGGAGATGGTAGGAACTCAGTACACATACTTGGGTTGAATAAATTGTTTAGGCAAATGACCACCTAGAGGACTAAAAATGTAACAAGGTGGTATAAGCTCTCTCAGGTCCTTCTGGGCCAGAAAGTCTACAATGGAACATGACATCTTTAGGGTGCATTTTGAGAATGGTTCCCCAAGTTTGATCTTATTTAGTGAGTAGATAGGGGGTTACTATAGAGCTAAGTCTCCCCAAATCTGCTTTAAGGAGACAAAGCCAAGCAGTTATTATGATTACTTCTTGAGTCCCTTTAGGAAATGCATTTTGTATATGGAATAACACTTCAGAAATGAAGGCCTTCAACATTCTACTGTATCTTCTACTTGGTAATAAATGCTCCCAGGGACTTAGGGCTTGCCTCAGGAAAGAGGGTTTTCCGGAAAAGGAGGCTCAGTAGTAGAAGTGAGAGAGGATGAGAGAGCATCCTTTTGCCTTGTCATTTCCCATCTTTGCACAGCCCCATTCTGGTCTCACCCAGAGGGGAATTTTAACCGTCAGCCTATCACTCACACCTTCTGAACTCCTACTGTCTATAGGGGACTCCCTACAGCCCTTTGATTGAGTCCTTCCTGGCAGGTGGGAGTGAGTCAGCCTTTAGGGCTGCTAGCAACAGTCTCTGACTCCAGCTGACTTAGCACAGAGAGAACTGATGGGAGGGGCCCTGAGCTCAAGGAACAAACAGGAAGCTTGGAGAGCCGGCATGGGTGTGCTGATGGCTAGGCAGCGGGCACTACGGCCAGGGAATGCCAATGTGCCTCCCCCCCCGCCCCGCCCCCAGCCCCTTCTTGCCCCACTTGCTCCAGGTTCAGAGTGCTGGGGAAGAGCGTTGGATTGGCCCAGCTTAGGCCATGGTTGCCGTAGGCTGTGCTGGGGGCAGAGAAAGTTTCAAAGGTGGGAGGCAGGCACACAAAAAGCAATTGCGGTGGAAATAAGAAAGGGGGGAGTGGGTGGGCTGGATGCCAGATGCTCCCCATCTCTCCCCCTAGAGAAGAGCCCATGTGAAATGTTCAGGATGTATGGGAAGACAAGTCAAGTGCACTAATAGCGTCCAAAACAAGCCTAATCGATAAAAATACTACGCGCCTTGGAAAACATCTTGGGAAAATGGCAATGCTCCCTCAGTGAATATGGTCATGGCTATCCCAAACGAGACCCCCACTGAACTTTTCAAGATGCTTAAACTAATTCTAAAATGCATGTGAAAGGCAAAATGTGGAATGGCCAGGACAATTTTGAAAAATAAGGACAAGAAATTCAAAACACACTAGCAATCTCTAGTAATTAGCATAATGTAGATGAAACGAAAAGATAATGGAAAAGGGAAGAGTTGAGAAACAGGACCATGTAATATGGGAGTTTGGTGGATGTCAAAGAGCCATTTCAGGTGAAGAAAAGAGGACAGTCCTGGCTGTCTATGGGGAAAAAAATAAAGTTAGATTCACATTATATCATTAAAAAAAATCTAGGTGGGTTAAAGATGAAAAACTGTAGTGTTATACCAGTAATACATCAGAAAATATATTTAAAACTTTAGCCTAGGGAAGGGCTCTTAAAATATGAAATACAGAAACCTAAGTAAGATTGATAAATCTGACTTCTAAAGTAGTGACAACTACATCAAATACACCACAGCAGTTCAAAGACACACAGTGAAATAAAACCTATGTTCACAAAAAGAGGTGTTCAAGAATATTCACAGCTTTATTCATCTTAGTCCAAACCATAAGCGCTCAGGTGTTCATTAATAAGACTAGAGAGAGGGCTTCCCTAGTGGTGCAGTGGTTAAGAATCCACCTGCCAATGTACGGGACACAGGTTCAAGCCCTGGTCTGGGAAGATCCCACATGCCTCGGAGCAACTAAGCCCGTGTACCACAACTACTGAGCCTGTGCTCTAGAGCCTGCAAGCCACAACTATTGAGCCCATGTGCCACAACTACTGAAGCTCACGCACCTAGAGCCTGTGCTCCACA